>NC_064922.1:675623325-676873325 GCF_023897955.1 Schistocerca gregaria
TCCTTACCATTATATAATCTATCCTATACCTTCTAGTATCTCCAGGGTTCTTCCATGTATGCAACCTTCTTTTATGATTCTTGAACCAAGTGTTAGTTATGATTAAGTTATGCTCTGTGCAAAATTCTACCAGACGGCTTCCTCTTTTATTTCTCTACCCCAATCCATATTCACCCCCTTTTCCTACTCTCGAATTCCAGTCACCCATGACTAATAAGTTTTTGTCTCCCTTCACTACCTGAATAATTTCTTTTATCTCATCATACAGTTCATCAGTTTCTTCATCATCAGCAGAGCTAGTTGGCATATAAACTTGTACTACTGTTGTAGGCATGGGCTTCGTATCTATCTTGGCCACAATAAGTCGTTCACTATGCTGTTTGTAGTAGCTTACCGCACTCCTATTTTTTTATTCATTATTAAACCAACTCCTGCATTACCCCTATTTGATTTTGCATTTATAACCCTGTTTTCCCTGACCAAAAGTCTTGTTCCTCCTGCCACAGAACTTCACTAATTCCCACTATATCTAGCTTTAACCTATCCATTTCCCTTTTTAAATTTTCTAACCTACCTGCCCAATTAAGGGATAGTACATGCCATGCTCCTATCCGTAGAACGCCAGTTTTCTTTCTCCTGATAACGACGTATTTCTGAGTAGTCCCAGCCCGGAGATCGGAATGGGGGATTATTTTACCTGCGGGATATTTTACCCAAGAGGACGCCATCATAATTTAACCATACAGTAAAGCTGCATGCCCTCGGGAAAAATTATGGCTGTATTTTCCCCTTGCTTTCAGCCGTTAGCAGTACCAGCACTGCAAGGCCGTTTTGGTTAGTATTACAAGGCTAGATCAGTCAATCATCCAGACTGTTGCCCTTGCAACTACTGAAAAGGCTGCGGCCCCTCTGCAGGGACCACAAGTTTGTCTGGCGTTTCAACAGATACCCCTCCGTTGTGGTTGCACCTACGGTATGGCCATCTGTATCGCTGAGGCACGCAAGCCTCCCCACCAATGGCAAGGTCCATGGTCAGTCGCCTGACTGGTCTGATACGGGCAGCCACGAATTCCTCTCCTCTGCTAGTCTCTTCATCTCAGAGTAGCACTTGCAACCTACGTCTCCATTAATTGATGGATGTATTGAAGTCTCTGTCTTCCTCTACAGTTTTATCCCTCAGCAGCTCTCTCCAGTACCGTGGAAGCCATTCCCCCACGTCTTAACAGATATCATACCATCCTGTCCCTTCTCCTTATCAGTGTTTTCCACGTATTACTTTCCACTCTGATTCTGCGCAGAATCTCCTTATTCCTCACCTTATCAGTGCACCTAATTTTCAACATTAGTCAGTAGCACCATATCTCAAATGCTTCGATTCACTTCTCAACCGGTTTTCCACACTCCGTGTTTCACTGCCATACAATGCTGTATTCCAGACGTACATTTTCTGAAATTTCTTCCTTAAATTAAGGCCGATATTTGATATTAGTATACTTCTCTTTGCCAGTAATGCACCTTTTGCCATTGCTAGTCTGCTTTTCAGGTTCTCCTTGCTCCGTCTCCCATTGGTTACTTTACTGCCTAGGTAGCAGAATTCCTTTACTTCGACCATCGATTTTGATAAGTTTTTCGCTGTTCCCATTTCTGCTACTTCTCATTACCTTCGTCTTTCTTCTGTTTACTCTCAATCCATGCTTTAACTCAGTAGATTGTTAATTCCGTTCAGCAGATCGTGTAATTCATCATTTTCACTCAGGATAGCAATGAAATCAGCAAAACATATCACGGATATCCTTTCACCTTGAATATTAATTCCACTTCTGAACCTTTCTTTTGTTTCCATCATTGCTACCTCGATGCACAAATTAAACAGAAGGGTAAAAGGCTAAATGCTTGTCTTACACCCTTTTTAATACGATCGCTTCGATCTTGGTCGTTCACTCTTATCATTCCCTCTTGTCTGTTGTACGTATTGTATGTGAGCCGTCTCTCCCTATAGCTTACACCTACTTTCCTCAGAATTTCGTACATTTTTCACCATTTGACATTGTGAAACGCTTTTTCCAGGTCGACAAATCCTATGAAGGTGTCTCGAGTTTTCTTTAGTCTTGCTTCCATTATTAACCGCGCCAGAATTTCCTCTCTCGTCTCTTCACCTTTCCTAAATCCGAACTGATTATCATCTAGCGCATCCTAAATTTTCTTTTCCGTTCTTCTGAATATAATTCTCTTAAGCAACTTGGAGGCATGAGCCGTTAAGCTGGTTGTGGGTAATTTTCGCACTTGTTAGCTCTTGCCGTCATCGGAATTGTGTGGATAACACTTCTCCAAAACTCAGGTTGTATGTAGCTAGACCTATACATTCTACACACCAACGTGAATAGTCTTTTTGTGGCCACTTCCCCCAACGATTATTATAAATTCTGATGGAATTTCATCTATCCTTTCTGCTTTATTTGAGATTAAATCCTCCAAAGCTCTTTTAAATTCTGATTCTGATACTGGATCACCTATCTCTTCTAAATCGACTCCTGTTTCTTCTTCTATAACATCCGACAAGCTTTCCCCTTAATAGAGGCTTTCAGTGTATTGATTCCACCTATCCGCTCTCACCTCTGCATTTAACAGTGAAATTCCCGTTGCACTTTTAATGTTATCACCCTTGTTTTTATTGACACCAAAGGTTTTTTTTGACTTTCCTCTATGCTGAGTCTATTATTCTGACAATCATTTCCTTTTAGATGTCCTCACATTTTTCCTTCAGCCATTTCGCCTTAGCTTCCCTGCACTTCCTACTTATTTTATTGCTCAACGACTTGTATTTCTCTGTTCCTGAGGTTCCCGGAACATTTTTGTACTTGCTCCTTTCATCGATCTATTGAAGCATTTCTTCTGCTACCCATGGTTTCGTCGCAGCTACCTTCTTTGTACCTATGTTTCCCTTCCCAACTTCCGTGATGGCCCTTTTTAGGGATGTCCATCCCTCTTCAACTGTACTGCCTACTGAACTATTCTTTATTGCTGTATCTATTGCCTTAGAGAACTTCGACCGTATCTCGTCATTCCTTAGTACTTCCGTATCCCACTTCTTTGCGTATTGATTCTTCCTGACTAATGTCTTGAACTTCAGCCTACTCTTCATCACTACTATATTGTGATCTGAGTCTGTATCTGCTCCTGGGTACCCCTTACAGTCCAGTATCTGATTTTGGAATCTGTCTGACCATCAAGTAATGTAACTGAAACCTTCCCGTGTCACCAGCCTTTTCCAAGCATGCCTCTTCCTCTTGTGATTCTTGTGCAGAGTATTCACTGTTACTAGCTGAAACTTGTTCCAGAACTCAATTAGTCATTCTCCTCTCTTTCCTTGTCCGATGCCCACATTTGCCTGCAACCTTTTCTTCTACTCCTTCCCCTACGACTGCATTCCAGTCTCCCATGACAATTAGATTTTCATACCCCTTTACATACAGTATTTCCATTTTAATATCGTCATACACTTTCACTATCTCTTCATCTTCAGCTTGCCATGACTTTTATACTTGAACTATCGTTGCTGGTGTAGGTTTGTTGTCGATTCTGATGAGAACAACCCTATCACTGAACTGTTCACAGTAACACACTCTCTGCCATACCTTCGTATTCTTACCGAATCCTACTCCCATTATAGCATTTTCTGCTGTTGTTGATATTATCGTATACTCATCTGACCAGAAATCCTTGTCTTCTTTCCACTTCGCTTTACTGACGTCTACTATATCTAGATTTGAGCTTTTGCTCTACCCTTTTAACATCTTCAGTTTTCCTTACAACGTTGAAGCTTCCGACATTCGACGCCATGACTGGTAGAATGTTGTCCTGGATCCACTATCTATTCGTAATCGACTCCCGTTTTTTTCTCCTATCACATCAGACAAATCATGCCTCTTGTACAGGCCTTCATGTACTCTTTCCACCTATCAGCTCTCCTCTGTGCATTTAACAGTAGAATTCCCGTCACCTTTTTAATATTACCACACTTGCTTTTAGTTTCACAATAGGTTACCTTGACTATCCTATATGCTGAGATAGCCCTTCCGAAAGTCATTTCTTCTTCTATTTCCTCACACTTTTCATGAGGACATTAAATTTCTCTGTCTCTTTATCTTCAGCTTGCGACGTCGGCATGTGTGCCTGAACTATTTTTGGCGATGTTGGTTTGTGTTGATTCTGACAAGAACAATTCTGTCACTGAACTGTTTACAGTAACATACTCCCTGCCCTGCCTCCCTATTCATGACGTCTCCCACTCCCGTTATATTAGTTTCTGCTGCTGTTGATATTGCCATATACTCAACTGACCAGAAATCTTTGTCTTCCATTACTTTTCAGTGACCCGTGCTATATCTATATTGAACATTTGCATTTCCCTTTTAAGATTTTCTAGCTTCCCAACCAAGTTCAAGCCTCTGACATTCCACGCGCCAACTTGTATAACGTTATCCATTCGCTGGTTTTTCAATCTTCTTCTCATGGTCACCTTCCGCTTGGCATCCCCCTGCCGGAAATCTGAATGGGGGACTACTTCGGAATATTTTGCCAATGGAGAGATCACCACGACACTTTTTTTCAAATACAGGCCAAATGTCCTATGGATACCCGTTATGTGTCCTTAATAATGCATTGTTTGCATTGCCTTCTAAATAGTCATACCTCATTGGATCTCGCTGTTTCTTCCGCGTTTAGTCGCAGTTTCCCTCCCAAAGGACAAGAGAGTGCCGTGAATATCTGTCTGCTACTCCGCCCTCTTTCACAAAGCCGTTGGGAGAACGAGGGTGATTTCTTATGCCTGAAGTCTCGCCGGCCAATGCTGATAATTTACCAAATTTTTGGCGTTGGCGGGTCTCGACGTTTTGATTACTAATCAAAGACCGCGGGCAGCATAATAACCAATGATGGTAGGAGCTAGGAGGGCATCAAAAGCAAACTAGCACTGGCATAAAGTACATTCCCGACCAAGAGAAGTCCACTACTATCAAACATATGGCTTAACTTGCGGAATAAATTTCTGAGATCACAGTAGATTAAATTAGATTAGATTAATACTTGTTCCATAGATCATGAATACGACACTTCGTAATGATGTGGAACGTGTCAGGTTAATGAAAGATGTCTGTACAAGATATTACATTACACAAAATATTGCATGACACTAATGCTTAAGTTAGTTTTTTTCCCTCCCTTAATTTACATCTAAAAATTCAGCCAATGAGTAGAAGGAGTTGTCATCTAGAAATTCTTTTAATTTATTTTTAAATGTTGGTTGACTATCTGTCAGGCTTTTGATGCTGTTTGGTAGGTGACCAAAGACTTTTGTGGCAGCATAATTTACCCCCTTCTGTGCCAAAGTCAGATGGTAGTGAAACATGTGCTGTGGGAAAACCAGAACAGAAGAGAATCGAAGCATTTGAGATGTGATGTTACAGATGAATGTTGACAATTAAGTGGTCTGGTAATGTGAGGAACGAGGAGGTTCAGCGCACACTCGGAGAGGAAAAGAAAGTGTGGAAAACACTGCCAAGGACAAGGGACAGGATCATGATATGTATTAAGGCATCAGGGAATAACGTCCGTGGTACTTGAGGGAGCGGTAGAAGGCATAAAATGTAGACGAAGACAGAGAGGAATTCATGGTGGGCTACATCAAACAAGTCAGAAGACTAACAACTGATACTGAATATTGACTGTAATGTGTTGTGTTTTAGTGTTGAGCCGATCAGTTAGTTATGGTGCCCACCTTCAGCAATGAAATGGGGAAATCAGAAATCAACGAACCACCCCTTATCAAAGAACACTTTAAAATAGAATGAATAACTATGATCAACACATGTTACGAAAATAAATGTACTGTGTGCATTCAGCTGTGTGCACTCAGAACTGAGTCCTGGTACGACCAAGGGAGTTATATGTTGTGGTAGCTCTCTGTTCTCCATCTATGAAGAAGGTTTCGCGTTTTTGCCTGAAGGGTGTGCTATTGAAGATAGAAGGACTGGGAAGTTTCACCCTCTACAAATTTCTAGAACATACTAGAACACTTGAGCGTATTTGTAAACAATCCCGAGCACTAAGTATTCCACAACATTCCACAACATTCCAGAATGTTCCGGAATGTTCGAAACTGATCCGGAACGTTCGAGAATGTTAGAGAATAGTCTGGAACACTCAGGAGGATTCCGGAATGTCCCAGAACATCCCATGTCATTGTGGAACATTCCAGAACACTCTCGAATATTGTAGAACGTTCTGGAACATTGTTGACCATTCGAACCTTATTATATCTTGTGAAACTGGCCACTGGTAGGGGTACCCACTGAAAGGGGTGTATAAAGCAAGACCCGTCGTGGGTTCCAACGTTAGTTTCTTGTCAGTGAGGAAGGCAGGAACCGAAAAAGTAGTGCAGCGAGTGAATAAAAGCAAGCAGTGAAGTGTGAGTAGTCAAAGCGATATAGTGATTTAATATAAATCGAACATAAAGCGTGAAAAGTAATATATCAGAGCAATCCGAAAAGTAAAAGAGGAAGAGAGCATGCAACTTCTGAAGTAAAACGGTGGAAACGTAAAGAACAGAGAAAAAACGGAATAGACGAAGAGCGCCAGGTGCATTTAACTTCCAAACGAACCGTAATGAGCATAGCGATAAACAGAGAAAGCCAAGAACAGGGAATTGGACGGATTGAAGAATCAAGAAATAAGACTGCGAACCCAAACCAGCCACGAAAATATCATTCTACAAGCAGCACGGACGAGGGCAAGTAAACTTTACATCCTAACAAATGAACCTTTCCACTAAGATCAAGCAGACGAGATCAACGCAATCTTAATACAGATTACACATCTAGCCACACATACAGATACTACGACTAACAAAAAATATGAGAGTTGAACTTTCGAAAGACGAAGCAGCACATTTTGCTCAACAGCTTTTACATACAGTCGAAGACATATATCCTACTGACCAGACGATCGGCCTCATTTAACTCACCAGGGATTTCTGCAACATAGCCACTGCTGTAAACGAACTCATCGACCAAATTTATCCAAGAATTCTTCCCAAATTTACCAGTCCGGACTGGCTATTTAAGAGGGTAATTTTGGCAACTGAAAATTACACTGTCAAGGATATCAACTTTAATATTTAAAAGAAGATTCCCAATGAAGAGAGAATATAAAAATCGCTTGCCACGACGGTAAAAAGTTGAAAAAAGTGTGAACTTCTCTACATAGTTTCCAGACCCTTTGCAAGTACCCGCAATGCCATTACACTGCCTTCGACTTAAAACTGGATCTCCGATCACACTACTCAGAAATCGCAACTCAGCAAAACTATGAAGTGGAACAAGGATGATAGTCAAACAGCTGTCGAAAAACATAATCGAAACCTAACTTATGACTGGAAAGTAAAGAGGCGACGTAATAGTTATCCCCAGAACATCGCTAATATCTACTGAACTACCATTCCAGTTTAAATGACTGCAATTTTCAATCAAAATAGCTTACAGTTTTACAATTAACAAAGGTGCAACGACAACATTTTAAAATATTGCGTCATCAACCTCAGACTAAGTGCACTTAGTACTCATTAAACATTAAATGCACTGATAAAAGGCCATGAGGCAATGTTGGAAAGTATTGAAAAGAGACAAATGGTGGTCATTTCGCCAAATTAAACGAATAGGCACAGGGGAACAGCAGCTTGTTCCGGCCTACGGTTTCTGTCTGTAGCTACTGAGCGTTGGAATTAGTAATTTAAATGATCAGTAATATTGTGAAATGGCAGCTCAGACAGCCCCCACCTGATATCAGAGTTTTTTTTCGGGTAAAAAGTGGCACCCTCGACTGCAGATGAGTTTTTTACTATTCCATTCCAGGGGAACGACGAGAAAAAGGCAGCAGAGATTTTTGAAAAAGTGTGTGATACAGGAAATGTATTTGCAGTGGCCAATCCGAACAACCATCAAGTTTGTAAGGGAATGATGAAGATGACAATTTATGCCCGACCGTGTGTCGGACTCGGATTCCCGCTTTAGACCAGCGGTCTTAGCGTCATATCTGCATGGGCTATCCAGACTTCCATATGTCGTAGTTTCTCAGCCAGAACCTGTACCCGTACACACGTTATGTAATTCCCGTTCAGATAAGGACATTTCAATTGAAATTTGCTGCCCTGTATCGGCGGATAATTACGTTATTGCAGTTCCTGTGTTGTTAAGAAGAACATGCAATGTTTCTTAAGACATGTATGCAACTCCGAAGGAATATTCATAATTCTTCTTTACAACACACGCATTATAATATTGTATAGAAAGGAGATAAGCTCAGTACGTTACACAAGGAATGTATTACTTCCGTCAATGACGTTTCATGTGTTCCTTTACGAAAATCTAGAGTAGCACCTAAAAGTCCTTTAATTAAATTTGTTGAAAGCTAGTTTGATTAGTTAAGTCGACATTTGAATGAACAATACGTCCGTTATGATCCCATGTGTGACTTAAAAGTGAGAACCTAGATTTAGAACCACAAGACAAAAATTAGGTTAACATTCTTTATTTAAAAACATCTTGATCAGAATTTGTATTTCAGTATGTGTACTGTAAATACTGCGTTACCAACATGCACATTTGATTCTATCATAGACCAAAAATTATCCGCACGATAGTTAGATTCCTGCTAGCATATTTTAAATTATTCTCGTATTGAGAATTACCCAGTACTTGTTTTTTAACAGTCAGCCACGTTCAATTTAGGTTCAGGGGGGGGGGGCTGAGCTAGCCACACGATTACATAACTAAATCGTTACAAATTTGTGATACGATTTCGTGCTGCTAGTGGTCTTTCCCTCTTTCCAGAATTGACTACCTTGTGCTATGCTATAAGAACCGCTACTGGTGTCCTTCAGTTTCTGCTTCCGTTACGAGGTCTCCATTTTTGTGCTATACTCCTGAATTTCTGAAACCTCACATCTTTCAGTAGTTTGCTGATAAATGTTCCAACGAAAAAAAAAAAAAAATTTCAGGTATGGCGTAAAATGGATATCGAACTGATCACTTGCACTAAAACTTCGTTAATTATTTAACTGAAAATTCATATAAATTTTAGATTCATTTCATAGACATTTCAAGGGTGAAAATTTTAGTGGTGAGGAACTGAAGAATTTTACTACAGGTTGTTGCACAGTTTTCATTTCACATTCATTCATTGACGTGACTGACTTATATGGCGGACAGTTCATTTCCTAACCCTTGTCTTTCTCGGCAGTGAGGAAACGTCCGAGAAGACCGCTCAGTCCACATGTCTCCTGATACGTTGCCCTTAGAAAGAACTGACGTGTTGCTGCCTAACAAATATGTCATTGCGGCCAGCCTGTCTATTTTTTATCAGCTTAAAGATTTTGCTGTTGTTGACTGTTCGTAACGTACGAAGGATAATGTACAGGTAGTGGAAAGCTATTCACAACTTCCACATGCCATAGTTACAATAGTCGTAGGACAGTCACAGAACGTGGATTGGAAAAAATGCGGATTGACGCTAGAAAGAAAAGCGTTAGTGAAAACGAGAAATAAGTTAACATCGAAAGTCACGTTGTCAGGAAATCTTTTTTGTTGGAATGTGTATTGAGTTTTGCCTTATACCCACGTCAAACTGGACGATAGGCAATAAAAGAGAATCGTTTGAAATCTAGTTATTTTACTTTTTTTGGCAGAAGAATAAGTACTGAATGAAATGAAGGAACATATGAATTCGTGGTACAAGTTGACTAAAGGAGCAAATTGCTTTAATGGAGACAACCTGAGCCATTAGAGAATCGTCAACTTGGAAGGGAAAGGAGGTGTGTGTGTATTGCGCTGTCTTTAGACGACGATAATCCCAATCCACTAGGCGCTGCATTTCCCGCCGCTTGTTTCAACTGATGAGTGTGTATGTGTGTGTGTGTGTGTGTGTGTGTGTGTGTGTGTGTGTGTGTGTGTGTGTGTGTGTGTGTGTGTGTGTAAATGTGTGTGTTTGTGTGAGTGTCTGTTGGAGGGGGAGGGAGGCAGGCTTAAAGTTGTAGAGAGAGACCAAGACTTCAATAGAATAAGCAGTTTGATGTGAATATATGTTGCAGTAGTTATGCACAGATGAATAGGCTTCCATTAACGTGGAGAGCTGCATGATACCACCCTTCGGACTGCACACCAGAACAACAAATAACCTGGAAAACTAGCAACACTTCCTTCGCCGCTGCTGAAAGAAACCGCGTTACCGTCTTACGTTACTCGCCAGTGTTGCTGGCACAGTGACAGAGTGACCAGGATGACTGCTTACGTCATTCCTCAAAGGACGAATCTGATTTGATTTTCAAGCAATTCTCTTACTTAGCTCATGTTAAATCACTCACGGATTAGGTTCAACCGGCGGACTTGACATCATGTTAGCGCAGCCCTACGCGTTCCGAAATGCTAGGAATATCTAGAGGTGATGGTGAGCAGTAAGTCAGACTAATTTCCGATTCGCCACGCTGATGCTCGGCTGGGCGCTGCTCCAGGGACTACACGTCAGGCTTTGGCCGCTACGACCAAACCCCACCAATGGAATATTCAGTATTCAACATGGCCGCCAGTTACCAGCATCCACTGCGAGCAGTTCAGCTTGCGCTCTCTTTAGACAACGATAATCCCAATCCACTAGGCGCTGCATTTCCCGCCGCTTGTTTCAACTGATGAGCATACGCACTTATTCCACGAAAATTAACCCCGTTCAGAAATTTTGTCTACCGTAGTATGTATGCTTCGTTAAATATTCATCAAATTCTTCTTAATTCCGAAATAATGCATGTAGCGGAAATCAAGGCTAGTAGCTTATAACACATCTGTCTGCTACTGCTATACTATAACTTTAAAGCTGGGGGCGGGTCGTGAAATAAAACTACATTGTTAAGGCAATTACGCTATGTCGCAACAGAGCAGTGTTCCCCTCGGAGAAGAATTTTGCTATGTTGACCGTGTTGTAAGTAACGGAGGTGGCTTATCGGAAGTGAAAGTCAAAATTACGTAAATATTTAAACAGTAACAAACAATTATTTGCCTATCCACAGTGTCCAAAGGACAATAAAATAATCAAAATAATGGTCGCCAGCCGAATGAGGCACACGAATGAGTAGCATTCTTAATCAAGAAACTGAAAATAAGTAACTTCAATGGATAATCACAGCCTGTACTTTGTCACACGAGAGTGCAATGAACTCTGGTACCTGCATATGTTCATGTTAAAGAAAATGCTGACAGTTATGTGAGAACATGGCTACTTGCATAATATTAACTGAAAATGACTTATACTTTTACCTTCAAGGCTTGGTCAAACTGAATGGTCTCAAAAATATTACTATCAATATTTACTGTAGAATCATAAAAAGGCGTAGGTTCAACATAACTTTTCAAACATTTTCCTATGTGGCAAAAAATCGTCAATGTAGTTCACTTCAAAATTATGAACTGGTCATAGGTTACGGTTCTCTCAGCTAAATACTTTCTATTTCGAATGGAAGTTAAATATATTTCACTAACAAACAATTTCTCACTGAATTTTGAATAAAAGAAGCTACTGTTTTCATAGATAGTGGTCTTTCTATTAATTTTTATTTATCATGGGCATAAAGGATAAACTGTGGATCCTACTACACTGTTAAAATGCACTTCCAATACACAAGAGAAATAAGTGCTTAGCAAGCATGAGTATATAACTTTCGACAACTGCAGTTGTAAGTAGGCTGATTTGGTTTTTATGTTGGTAAGACCACGTGGCACTGTGTATGAAAATCACTAACTGTGCTGTGTGCAATCTGTGTCTGGTTAGCATTGTGGGAATATTTGCTATTTTAGTGTTGGGCAGTTGGATGTGAACAGCATGTAGCATTGCGCGGTTGGAGGTGAGCCGCCAGCAGTGGTGGATGTGGGGAGAGAGATGGCAGTATTTTGAGAGTGGTCGATCTGGACGTGTGTCCATCAGAAAGAGTACATTTGTAATACTGTATGTCATGAACTGATTTATGTATGATGCCTTTTGAATATTATTAAGGTAAATACACTGCTTGTTTTCAATCAAAATCTTTCATTTGCTAACTATGCCTATCAGTAGTTAGTGCCTTCAGTTGTTAGAATCCTTTATTTAGCTGGCAGTAGTGACGCTCGCTGTATTGCAGTAGTTCGAGTAACAAAGATTTTTGTGAGGTTAGTGATTCATGAGAGGTATAGATTATTGTTAGTCATGGTCATTCTTTTGTAGGGATTATTTAAAGTGAGACTGCGTTGCACTACAAATATCACGTGTCAGTTTAGTGTTGATCAGAGTAAGTACAGAAAGAATAGTCTGAGTACATTCAGTTCTGCTCAGCTGTTTGAAAATCAAATAAAAGATGAAGTTTATCAGCACACCAATTCACTAATTTTGCAAAGGCATGCTTCATATGGCGACCCTGCCAGGATACCTCAATGGATTCTTCAGATTCTTTCTTGTAGTTTGTGTAATTAGTGTAGCTATTGTTTATTGCTAGTTCATAATTATAGAGAAAATTTCCTTTGTAGTTGTTGCTTTTCATTGTTGTTCAGTAAAACAGTTGTGGTAGTCATGTAGATTAGCACCAAGTATTTTGCAGTTGCACTTGCAATTAACGAGATATTATTTTCAGTGCTATGCTAATGTGTTTTCTTGCTTTTGCTCTTCAAATTGGGCTTTCCTTGTTATTGTGTGAAACACATGATAATTATGGCGTGTGAAAAACGTAACACTAGGCTCCAAAGTAAATTGAAAAATGATAGTGATGACGATTGTACTTTCTCAGCATCACCATGTAATTAACAGACATTCAACGTCGTAATTTGGCAACTGTGCACAGGGAAATGGAGCATGTGGCAAGTTATGGTGTAGACAGTGAAAAAATTATTGAGCGGGGAAGCATTATCGATCGATCGGTAGGCAACAGCTCCACTCAGGAATCGGAAATAACAGGACAAAATCTCGCAAATACTGTAGATTCAGGTTTTGGGTCCTTACCGTTTTCTCAAATAGGTCAAGACACATTTTCTGCTTGTCAATGTGTGAATGTTTCCAGTGCAACTCCACTGCCGAAAAGCATAGAGAAACAGATTCCAGACACTAATACATTATTATTGCAATTAATGCAACAAATGAAACAAAATCAGAGACAAACACAGCAACAGTTAGACACAATGGAACAAAAGCTTCAAAAGTTTGACACCACGCTTTAACAAACACGTGAAGATTTAACTAATGAGTTACATAACATTGAATCGAAATGTCAAAGAGTCTGTAATTACGTAAAACACAAATTTGTGAGCATTTTAAACCTATTTTTTCGCGGCATGAAAATGCATTACAGAATGACGAAGCAGCCATAAAAGAACTGCAAACTATTATGCCTGAAAATCACGACACCTTGCAAGCTAAAATTGACTCATTTGCATCTACCGATTTGGTTACACAACTTGCAAAAAGTCAAGGAAACTTAAAGGACATAGTAGATACGTTTTCAACACAAATGGACACTCTGAAACTTGGTTCAGAAAAACACACTGAGGAAATGTGTTCACTATCGGAGAAAGTAGCCGATCTTTCGGATCAGTTCACTAGCTTATCTACAATGGTAGATGATGATCTGAATTACACAAGACCTATAGCCTTCACTGACACAGAAGAGTATGAACAAATTATAAAATTCAAACAAAATCAGAATCAAATCAATACACTGTACAAAAGAGAAATCCTGGAAGGACAAGATCAGTTGACAAAGGTAATACAAGAATTTCAGAGAGGACACTCGCGCTCCAATACGGGAAAAGGGACACAGAAATACGAAACAGGCACAAAATAACAACACTGGGCACTTCGGAAATTATGAAAGAAATTGGCTATGTACATCGAATTCTGAGATGGAACCGCCAAAACGACATAACAATGACTGACATGCGACTCGCCGAAGTGATGATTTGGGCTCTAAGTTGTTTATTACCCCACGTAAATTCAGAACATTTAAGAATTCCGGCAATGACATTCATCCACAAGCATGGCTTCAATGATTCTCTCATTTTTTTCCTCCCAACTGGTCATCAGAGCACAGATTAGAATTTATGTGTGGCTGTCTAGAGAATGAACCAACTGTAAGAATAAAATCGGTCATTCACGATGAGGAGAATTTAATCATGTTTTCCTCACAGCATATTTGTCTCAAGCTACACAAGACCGAGTGAAACATAGCATCATAATGATGAAACATTTCGAACAATCTGTATTTTCCAGTCTTGTGAAATATTTTGAAGATATGTTGCATAAGAATCAGTATCTGTCAAATCCATACAGCCCCTCAGAACTCATCCGCATTTGCTTAATCAAATTGCCTGAACATTTACGACATATTATTTTGGCAGGACTTTGCAAAGACGACATTGAAGATTTTCAGGGATTCTTACAAGATTTAGAAATTGAAACAGTCGTGGAATGCGAAAACAGGAAAACTATCATTACAGGTCACATCCGTCACAATTCCGTGACGGCAGAAACAATAACTGGACACACCAAGGCTATTCTTACAACGCAAATCCTGACCAAACAGAGACGACACGTAAGACAACCGTTGGCAGAGCAAAAATAATCACACGGAAAGATCTCCTCTCCGTGGTAAAGACTATGACAGAGACAACCAGAGAAACAGACAATATGGGAACCAAAATAATTATTATCAAGGGAGACAGAACAATTTCAGACGCAACGGTCCACCGCGCAGTTACGATTCCGGGAGAAATTCTCCACCACATGACCGACAAAAAAGAATCTATGGAAACGACAGACGTGACGACAGACGATATAACCATAACGACTGACCTGAATTTCATCTGAACTGGTGGGATTCAAAGGGGGCAGGGCCCTCTCGGAAAGGTGAATTTATAGAAGTTAGGTCTCCTAATCCCAATAACGACGCACACCAACAAAGAGACAGTAGGCAATGACTCACACCGCTCGCAGCCACAAAACGTACTTTTGAAGCTGACAACGTAGCTGCCGTGGCCAGTAACTATGTAAAAATGGGAGACATTAGGGACATCTTACTCCAGGAACACGATGTAAAACATAAGAACATTGCATATCCTGTGATCCACATTACATTAAATGACGTAAAATTTACGGCAGTACTTGGCTATGGCAGTCCCATTTCAGTAATTAGTGAAACAGTCTTTAGCAAATGCAACAAATCGAACGATTGCCCCACACTTCCGTTACGTAACATTAAATTAAAAGGTGCAATCGTTGGAAAAAGTGTAGATGTACGCCAACAAACCAACTTAGAATTCTTTTGTCAAAGCCACAGTTTCTCCATGAACTTTCTTGTTGTTCCATTAATGTCGAAGGAAATTATATTGGGAGTAGACTTTTTGAATGAATACAAAGCAAACTTAAACTTTGACTATGCTGAACTATGTTTAGAGAAAGAAGGTTAAGTCAATAGCCTTGAAATTTGAAGATTGACTCTCAAACCATGACGAGGAAATTAATCGGCTTTACCTTCTGTTAGACAACAGTTGAGAATTTCGACGGATCTTGACATTAACAATCACTCTGCAAGTACTGACAGGGATGATATCGACGGCGTATTTGATACTGATGACTTAATTCAGAATAAAATTCAAACAACTGAGAATTGTAATGACACTGATAAGCAGGACTTTTTTGAGATTTTACAAGCACATGCCACAGTTTTTACTCCCAAAACAGGAACAATGAAAGGATTCCAATACCAATTTCGTGTTCATGACCGAACTAAATTTTGTGTTAGACCATATGTAATTTCGGCACATTACAGGGACCGTGTTAGAATAGAAAGACAATCTATGCTTGACGAGGGAATTATTGACCCTGCAGTAAGCTCATACAACAATCAATTACATGTCGTCAAGAAGAAAAATGGATCGATCAGGCTTGTCTTAGATTCAAGACAAATCAATACTGTCATCATTCCTGAAACAGACAGGCCGCAAACGTTAGAAGAACTTCTTCAGATTATTAATGGTCTAAAAGTGCTGTCTTCCATTGACCTCAGATCCAGTTTTTGTCAGATCTAACTTCATCCTGAATGTAGAAAATACACAGCTTTTTTTTGTTTCGGCGTTTGTTATCAATTTCGGAAACTTCCTTTTGGTTTGAACATTTCTTCGGCAGCATTCATTCGTGGGCTAAATTCTATATTACCTGAGTTCTTAAAACGTCACATCACCTTATACGTGGACGATATTCTGATAGCAGAAGCCTCATGGGAGCAACATAATCGCATCCCCAACAGTGTGTTACATATTTTTACAGAATCTGCAATTACAGTTGACTTGGAAAAGTCTTAATTCGGTAGGACAAAGGTGACGTTTTTGGGAAATATTATTTCTTATGAAGCCATTCAGTCGGATCCTGACAAGTTAGAAGCAATCAGAGCCATTCCAGTTCCAACCACAAAAAAAGAAAAAACAATTCTGCAGGTTTCTAGGTCTCGTAAATTTTTAACCGTGATTTTCCGAATATGCAAATTCTACTTACACCAAAACTTTGTTCTCTCACTGGAAAAAATACTATTTGGAACTGGGACTAACAGGCACCCTTGGAATTCAATTCTTTGAAAGAATCGCTACCTAACGCGCCAATATTAGCTCACCCATATCTGTCACAAGATTTCTGCCTTAGTACGGATTCTTCTAAAGTCGGTCTTGGTACCCATTTATTTCAAGAAGCCATAGAAAATGACACTACTATGCAGAAAACCATTCCTTTTGGTAGCCGAGTGCTAACAAAATCTGAAAAAAATTATTCCGTTACTGAATTAGAATCTTTAGCTATCGTTTGGGCATTTAACAAATTCCGTTTCTTTCTTTCTAGTAAGCACGTAAAAGGATAAATGATATGCGTGAATTACGATTTCTTTTGTCTTCAAAATTAAATCATGACAGGTTAAAACGTTGGGCATTGTTTCTGCAAGAATTTCACTTCACAATAGTCTACATTCCCAGCTAGGAGGACATTGTTGCGGACTCACTGTCACGCGTACCGGCTGGGCCTGAGAAAAGTAACACAGAAGGCAACCACAAGAAAAATTTCAGTATTCTTTACATTGACAAAGTCGCCTTTGAAAACTTCATCACCACATAATTAAAGAACATTGCTCATGAACAAGATAAAGATCCGATTAGGAAAGACATCAAAAGTAAATGGCATGACAAGACACACACACAGATTCGGCATTATTATCTGGTTAGAAACAGCATACTCTTCAAACGCTGCATTGTTGATGACAAGCTATGGGTACTTTGCATTCCTGACGACTTTGTTAAAGAGCTCATTTGGTACATTCATTTCAGCCACGCACATTTTAGTCCACGAAAATGTTATCATATTCTTCGGACGACTTGTTATTTTAACAATATGGAAAAGAGAATTCGAAAAGTCGTGTATATTTGTAAACTTTGTCAAAAGGCTAAATCATCTACTATACCACATTATGCTGCGTTATTTCCTATCATTCCTTCTAAATTAAAAATAATTGCTGCTGTTGGTCTCTTGGAACCCCTTGTCAGAACATTGAAGGGATTTTTGATCGTTTTAGTCGCTGTTGAACTTACTTAAATTTTTTTTCACACCTTTACGTAAGGCACTGTATCCAACGCCTTTGTTAAAAATTTCTTATGTGAAGTTCGACACGTTAGTAAAGTCATTTCAGATAACAGACCGCAATTCAGATCTGCTGTTTGGTCACGTATGCTTCAGAATTAAAAATCAAACACGTTTTTGTTTTATTGTACTCACCACATTGTAACCCATCTGAACGGATTATGAAAGAAATCAGTACGCTTTGCAGACTTTATTGTAACAGGAAGCACCGGTATTGGGACACATATTTACACTTATTTCAAAACGTGCTGAATGAAATGCCTCCTGATTCCACTGCTTTACCACCTATTCTTGTACTGAATAATGAAGAACCACCAAACAGAATCAGAGAGCTTGTACCTTTTCAGAATACACGTAAACGTCGACACAAATACATGATTGATTTGGCTACTAAAAATATAAATTCTGCAGCAGAGGAAAGGAGAAAACTACACGGTAAAGCAAATGCAAAGAAATTATACATTGGTCAGAAAGTTCTCATACTCAGATAGGAAGAAACACTTGAGTCACAAATACTTACTGATTTACAATGGACCTTACAGAATACGACGTATAACACATGATAATTTCGTTGAAGCTGAAACTCTGCGTACTAGGAAGAGTAAAGGATTGCACCACATTTTACACGTAAAACCGTTTATTGAGAAATGATCTGCTTTTTATCTTAGTCTCTGCCACAAAATTTTTCACTTCACATCACTAGTACGCTGTGTCACACTTAGAATCAGTGATACATTTCATTCCATTGCTGTCATCTGTAACACCTTGGGATATTATTACATTAAACCTCAGGGGCTAACGCTTACTTTGTTTACTAAGAGTGGTGAGCGCTAGGAGGCCTAGCTAATATGGTATCTGCTTATACAACTTTACACGTCGGTACCATATTTCTGTAACACAGGAATTACACAGCTATCTGATCATTTAACTGAGAGAGACAAACTTTTTTTTTTACTACGTCAGTACATATGTTTACACAATTACACAGTTGGATAACTTCACATTTATGAAATTGTATTTTGTCTGTACTTCGTAAACTGTTCATATTTTTGGAGCCATTGTGATACTATGAGGGCTTTGAATGATTTTTAAAGTACGTTAGAGGCAGGTGAGACTGTTGAAATGAGTAGAACATTTTTTTTAGGTTTTGAAATTATTGCAGAAACCTATGACGTTTTTTAGATTTTGCTGAGGTTTTATGATGTTATTATTACGATTACGATGTGTATTATGCTGTTGAGGTAGATTTATGATCAATAAGCTGATGCTATATGAGGAATTTGATTATGCTACATATTTATTATGATGAAATATTGAAGAAGTGTCGACGAATATGTACACTCCTGGAAATTGAAATAAGAACACCGTGAATTCATTGTCCCAGGAAGGGGAACCTTTATTGACACATTCCTGGGGTCAGATACATCACATGATGACACTGACAGAACCACAGGCACATAGACACAGGCAACAGAGCATGCACAATGTCGGCACTAGTACAGTGTACATCCACCTTTCGCAGCAATGCAGGCTGCTATTCTCCCATGAAGACGATCGTAGAGATGCTGGATGTAGTCCTGTGGAACGGCTTGCCATGCCATTTCTACCTGGCGCCTCAGTTGGACCAGCGTTCGTGCTGGACGTGCAGACCGCGTGAGACGACGCTTCATCCGGTCCCAAACATGCTCAATGGGGGACAGATCCGAAGATCTTGCTGGCCAGGGTAGTTGACTTACACCTTCTAAAGCACGTTGGGTGGCACGGGATACATGCGGACGTGCATTGTCCTGTTGGAACAGCAAGTTCCCTTGCCGGTCTAGGAACGGTAGAACGATGGCTTCGATGACGGTTTGGATGTACCGTGCACTATTCAGTGTCCCTTCGACGATCACCAGAGGTGTACGGCCAGTGTAGGAGATCGCTCCCCAAACCATGATACCGGGTGTTGGCCCTGTGTGCCTCGGTCGTATGCAGTCCTGATTGTGGCGCTCACCTGCACGGCGCCAAACACGCATACGACCATCATTGGCACCAAGGCAGAAGCGACTCTCATCGCTGAAGACGACACCTCTCCATTCGTCCCTCCATTCACTCCTGTCGCGACACCACTGGAGGCGGGCTGCACGATGTTGGGGCGTGAGCGGAAGACGGCCTAACGGTGTGCGGGACCGTATCCCAGCTTCATGGAGACGGTTGCGAATGGTCCTCGCCGATACCCCAGGAGCAACAGTGTCCCTAATTTGCTGGGAAGTGGCGGTGCGGTCCCCTACGGCACTGCGTAGGATCCTACGGTCTTGGCGTGCATCTATGCGTCGCTGCGGTCCGGTCCCAGGTCGACGGGCACGTGCACCTTCCGCCGACCACTGGCGACAACATCGATGTACTGTGGAGACCTCACGTCCCACGTGTTGAGCAATTCGGCGGTACCTCCACCCGGCCTCCCGCATGCCCACTATACGCCCTCTCTCAAAGTCTGTCAACTGCACATACGGTTCACGTCCACGCTGTCGCGGCATGCTACCAGTGTTAAAGACTGCGATGGAGCTCCGTATGTCACGGAAAACTGGCTGACACTGACGGCGGCGGTGCACAAATGCTGCGCAGCTAGCGCCATTCGACGGCCAACACCGCGGTTCCTGGTGTGTCCGCTGTGCCGTGCGTGTGATCATTGCTTGTACAGCCCTCTCGCAGTGTCCGGAGCAAGTATGGTGGGTCTGACACACCGGTGTCAATGTGATATTTTTTCCTTTCCCATATATATATGCTCAATAGATTTAACTTAAGATGGGGTAGGCTATATAAGAGAACGAGTTTTGATGAACTGGAAGAGATGCATTGAGAAGCTATAAGAAAATGGTTTTACCAAGAAAGTAGTGTACAGTGGAGAATAATTATTTTGAGCGACGATATGAACCAGAAGGGTAGGGTTTATGGACAACTGGTTTAGGTAGGATTTTCTTCGAAATAAATGATGAGGTAAGATAATGGAAAATAAATAATAAGTTAAGAAATATGTGTACATATGAATACAGAAAGCATGCTTGATAGGTTTTTTTGTAGGAACAAATTTTGAAATAAGAGGAAAGATCTATGGGATGAAGTTTTGGGTTGGACCGCAGTACCAAATGTCACACTGAAAACAAACCCTGATCTTTTCTTTTGTATTTCACTATGTGTTTGTGTACCCTTGAGTATTGGTGTTCTTCCTGCCCCTGTGTACTGTTTCATAGAATTTTTTTCTCTTCTCATACTAAGCTACATTCATAATGATGAGGAATACTTTTATCTTCAAATATAATTGGCATTAATAATATTTCATTTATTTTGTAAAGATATTTAGACATTATTTATTCTGTTCTGATTCAATGCTCATGTGTGAAATTAATGTTTTGAAAATTATTATCATTATTTTATTTATTTACTTATGTCATAATTCCTGTAACACTGATGTATATGTTATTTCGATTCTTTTGTAAAGCCCATATTACTACAAATGTTATCTGTATTGTTATGTTCTTTAATGATTTATTGTGTACCTTTGTAATTGTATTTATAATTGTATAGACACCCAATCTTCAAATTAAGTTTCATTTTACTGCACACATTTCTGTTTGTCTTAGTATATGCACAACATGTGGGAAGTTGGGACTGTTAGTGTTTGCACATGTGTTTATAATTAAGCAAGGGACTGGTTAACAGCATTGCTGGTTCTAAGGACAATTCCAACTAGTCTGTGAGTGCACAAGTGGAGGTTTATGGACTTCCTATATTGTCCTTAAGCCTCGTCGATGGTGATTGTGCATCTACACAGTCGCAACACATTACTGCTGGCCGCATCTACATGGATTGCAGTGGGTCTGCACCTTTGATGGCCCACCAATACCATTATTTCTACATGGACTGCTGTGCGTTTTTAGCTCTGGTGGCACACCAATACCATACTCTCGACCAGGACTACAGTGGGTCTGCTCTGTGATGACCTACCTACCAATATTCTTCAAAACTTCGAATGACTCAGCTGTGGGTTTGCTCTGTTGTGCTCCATTACCTGTGTGCATGTCAATAGTCAGCAATGTCGTCTTGTTAGAAGGACAACACTACTTCTTCAAGACTGTATGGAAATCCACTATTTCCATGTGCGTTTTCTTTTACTGGTCAGACTTTGATAAAAAACAACTATAATTTCTATTGTGATGAATGAGCAGGACCGGAACAATTTTTGCTTTTGACCAACATTGCATCAATAAGTGTGTGCATTTGAAATCTTTCTTACTGTAATTATGAAAAATTTTATCAAAACATTATTGCCCACCGCCCAGAATAACTTTTAGAATTTTTTGTGGTGAGCATGGGGGTTATGTGAGTAGGCTGTTTAGGTTTTTATGTTGGTAACGATACATAGCACTCTGTATGGAAATAATTGACTGTGCTTTGTGTAGTCTGTGGCTCGTTAGCATTGTTGGAATATTCGCTATTGTAGTGCATAGTGTTGCACAGTTGGAGGTGAGCTGCCGGCAGTCGTGGCTCTGGGGAATATGTATATATATGTGTGTGTATGTGTTTATTAGTGTATGTATACGTATAATGTATATATATGATGCCTTTTGAATATTGTTAAGGTAAATACATTGTTTGTCCTCTATGAAAATCTTTCAGTTGCTAACTATGCCTATCAGTAGTTAATGCCTTCAGTAGATTGGATCTTTTACTTAGCTGGCAGTAGTGGCGCTCGCTGTATTGCAGTAGTTGGAATAACAAAAATTTTTGTGAGGTAAGTGATTCGTCTAAGGTATATGTTATTGTTAGTCACGGTCATTCTTTTGTAGGTATTATTGAAAGTCAGATTGTGCTGCGCTAAAAATATTGTCAGTTTAATGTTGATCAGAATAAGTAAAGAGAGAAATGTCCGAGTACCTTCAGTTCTGCTCAGTTGTTTGAAAATCAAATAACGTAAGATGTTTATCAGCACAGTACTCCAATATTTTTCAAAGGGTATGTTTCACAGTTTTGGTTTTTTTCTACAGCGAGACACAAAATTGACATATTTGTAAGATACTGACTCACCTTTTGCTGTACTCTTGGCATTTCATGGTGACGATGACATATATCAATTCCAGAATAGTTGCAATACTTTATCCATCCATCCAAGCCATTGTAAAGCCGCATGGAAAGCGTCTCGCGGCACCGGCACAATACACAACTTTTACATGAGCAGTTGACAGTTTGGTAGCTCGTCCCCAACTGACTCTTAATTCCACCTTTTCTAGCTATTCCAAGTACAATTTGCGCGCACCGCACAGTTCAGTTCCTGAGGGGAACCACAACGCCTTTTACATACAAAATAACTAAGAACCCCATGTGAATGTCAGCAGTTTACATATCAGCAAACAAACATTTTAAATAAAACAGAACATTTGCATTATTGGTAGTTCTACACAAAATTATTTAAATAAAATTATTTAATTTTAAAGATAACCAAAGAGATTATATGGCAAAGACAAAACATATAATTTGCTCATATTGTGCATATTACAGAGATTACACTTCCTATACTCTAAAAGACATCAAAGATTTTACAAAGAAAGGGGTATACAATTTTGTGTTATAGATTCAATTAAACACATGTACAGAAACTCAACGATGTAATATCAAATAAAACAAAAGGCAAAATTAATCAGAAGAGCATTAGAGCTGTGGTGTTACAAGCTGACCTGCATTTTACCAAACATTTTGTAAACTAGGTGGTAATAAAACAGCTGTGTTCAATGTAACAAATTGGTAGGCGTAATTCTTTGCTTGTGAAACTGTAGTTTCGCCCTTTGCCTTTGTTGTTTCTCTGTGAAACATCGTTTTTTGAAAGTAACTTACTTACAGAGCTTCAAAAACGCAGTCACGTGCTCATTCCGGTGCGAAGTCTACATTAGTATACACTGATAGGATTCATCTGATAACCCACTCCCACTCCCTGTCATTACAGTCGATCCAAAGAGGGTCAAACAAGTTCCCTCGCATTTACAGCAGAGGATATGATCCTTCAGAAACCACAACTCAACAAATGTAATGGTCATGCGACTCGCAGAAATCGCAATACATCTTTCACATTTCCTTGTAGGTTTTGCCGGTCATAGCTGTACCTTCTACCACTAGCATGGCTTTCTTTTGTACATATACTGTACACTCGCCTATGAATGATAGCGATGCGTACTTGTCAGTCGACTTCCTTAACGATTCAAAAATGTGTGTCCATGTATGGCGCCTCCCGAAGACAGCTCTACCACGTGACATTGAATGTGACGTTTTCCTTCCAGTGTTGACTCTGCCAACAAATTATTCCCATCCACAGTATTCTTCCCTTCTTATTATTTTCATCGTTACGCGTAACGAAGTCCATGAAGTCCAGTGTGCGAGGCACAAATCAAACATACTATGGCTCAGATGTCCTAAGCAAGTTAGTATGCACTGCGAAACATTACGACCACCTTCCAAGTAGCACGCTGGTCCCGCTTTAGGTTGCAGTACAGTATCATTACAACAGCAAGGGGACTGCGTGGAATGGTTTCGACAAGCCCTAGATAGATTCCCGTGGTATGTGGCTTCAAATGTCTAAGCTTAGGTCTCCCTATTTCCGAAAATTGCAAAACTGTCTATTGTTGGCGCGTAATTGATAGCGTCACATATGTGTTCAGTCGGGTTCATATGACGGGTATTTAAAGTCAACGCGTTAACAAGAGTTTACTAGCTCCTTAAACCACTGCAGTACGACACTGGTCGTATCAAACTAGCAGATGCCATTGACAACGGCGAAGATATGAAGCTTTAAGGGATGCAGGTCGATGAGTCTTGTCGTTACGCCTGTGATGTCGACAACACGTCATACGCCTTAGACTCGCGGTTTGCCCGAATTTCAGGAAACCACGTTTCGTTGAAATCAGATTACCAGGTTTCTCTGTAGGCGACCCTATATTGCTGCCGGAGGTCGCGGGTCATGGGAACCTACTTGCTTCCGCAAATCACGTGACAGCAAATAGACCACAGGATATCCTGTCACCAGAAAGTATTTAGGCTGGCACACGGACGTCCATCTGCAGTTGTCTTCGGGGTCGTGGATCTCGTACAACTTTATTTAAATTATTCTTGTAGTCCATTGTATCTCTGAGATCAGATGTGACGTGGGATTCTAGAGTGATGCGTTTATTAGTATGAGAGTGGCTGCGTACAGGAATGACTCTGAAGCTGAGATTTTTCACGTGTCTGTTCTTGGAGACGGTACAGAATGATTCAGACGTTAGGATAAGGTGGTAGAAATGGTGGTGATAGGGGAAATGAGACTCTGGCTTGGCTTAATAGTCAGTTTTTCATTTCTTCTTCACGTGTTAGCAATGAACATGCAGAATACCATACACTGGTTTATCGTCCTCAAAGTACTGTGTTTCAGTTTGGTGTAATAATAGTCATATCAGCCTCATCGACGCTCACGCCAACAACACAATCCGGATAATTATTGGTTCAATCAGACCAACCGTTTCTGCTGGATTCCCCTGCCACCCATCAAAGTTTCGCTGAAGTGAGACCATGCTCAGATATTGCCAGAGCATACAAGAGAATAAGGATTTATCCATTCCAATCCCCAGCGAGAGAATGGATTAGAAACCTGTATATGAATATTTAATCGTTTTATTTTCGTTTTATACAATGGTATTCATTATATATTATAAATTTACGGCAGGTCAGGTATTCACCAAGCAAAATCGCTAACAGGAGAATGATTTGAGAAGTTATTTATTCAGATAACCGGTTTCAGCATCTCATTAATGCCATCTTCAAGCCCATATGCATCTATTGATAGTAAGATCTACCAATCCATTACATAATTTTTGGAGTGTTTACTTCGAAGATTTGTCAACAAAACCGATACGCACAAACATATAGAAAGACAGCGTAGTTGCGCTAGGTATTGACATCTGTACTACATTTACAAGCGATTTTGGAATACGAGGCTCTAACTGAGGTCATGATCTCATGAGTAGAGGTGACACAAAATCTGTAATATTTTAATTAAAACCACATATAAATTTAGTGATAATGCCGCGAAGTGCGGGAAAATTGAGGAAGAAATAGAGGGTACATCCTAGTCTGTTGGGTGCAATAAAATTCTTGTACATGGAAACGAACGGTGGCAGCTAGCGGAATACGAGATAAAGCTTACATGCAAACACTGAGAACCAAGGAAACAGTAATTTTTCCGTGAACAGCAATAAGACGGCTGAAACAGATTGTTTAACGTGCATGACCACAAAATGTAGAGTAATAAAGTTAGGGTACATGTCGGATCACAAGCTAAGCTGAGACCCAAAGTTTTAGGGAACCACCTTACAGATTTTTATAACGTGCTCGGATTTATGACTACAATAAACTTTACGTTCTCCTTAGCTAAAGAGCACTGTATGACCAGCTCGGGGCTGCACTGTACAGCTACCGAATAGACCGCGTGTTTAACCTTGTGCAAGACTGTTTAAGTATTTTAAACTGTGTTGTTTTTGCGGTCTTCAGTCCACAGACTGGTTTGATGCTGCTCTCCATGCTACTCTATCCTGTGCAAGCTTCTTCATCTCTGCGACACCCCTCCCACCGCCGGCTTCACTCACACCTGTACGTATAACTCTTCTCCTGCCTTGTCAGTCATGGCTGGATAGGTCAGTTTGTAGGGCTCTCACACGTGAAAGACAAAGTTCGCAGGTTCGTGTCCCGGTAAGGCACACGATTTTAATGTGGCAGCAAGTTTCATATTAGCGCACACTCCACTGCAAACGAAATTTCAGTCTGTTTTATTGAAAGCTTTCGCCCATTTATTCGCACTGAGATACAGTTACTTACGTTCGAGGTAAACAGGTAGCCCCTGCTACAGTCTTCTCAGTGCTAGGTACAGCAGTCCCACTACATTTTTCCATGTCGTTTCCTGACAAAACTGCTTCTATATCGTTTGTAGATCATACAGTACAGGAATTGTGTTTTCGTCGTTTCATTTTTAGGACATGTAATGCATTAACTACTTGCTTATTAACACTGAGATGCTGTCTCGTAAGGGTTTTATTTACGTAGAAAGATTACATAGTTATGGTGATAAATGGCCGTACGAGACCATTTCTGGGCAACTTTCACCGATGATGGCAATGAATATCGTGACGGCTACACCATAGCTAAATATTTTTTAAAAAAGTCTGAAGACTTCGGTGGCTTCTTACAAGACCTGATACTTCCCATTTCTAAGTTTTTCTACTAATATAATATTTTATTGATATTTTCTATTTCGCCACCTCTAGATGTTATGTATTGTGTAGCATAACACACTTCGAATGGTTGTAGAGATTGTCATTACAAACAAATTGAGGATAGAAACCCAGTCGAAATAAGAGCGTACAATTACTGAGCCACCGTTTCGCGAGCAGCAAACTTCTGTTTGTACGCCATCATATTGCAAACCGAACTTGTCACGATGAGCCTGACGGTTTCCATGTCGTTTGAGTGCGTCTAACGATCCACGCCTGTCCCAACAATACTGCAGAGACAGCTTAGTGTAGTGGCAGGGGAGGGGAATCATTCCAGATCACCATGTTGTCGATAGTGCGCCGAACTGCAAGCGTCGATCGCTGTAATTTTTAAGCTCAGTTTTCTATGCCCGGAAATTTTATCTGACTTTATTCCTCAAAACACACTCTCACGCCTCCAAGTTTGTCAGTATCGTGTGTTAGTGTATATATGAATACATATATATGTATATAATCCCCAAATGCCTACAGAAAAGGTTACGCTTTTAAAATTTTCTTTCGCTTACATTTCATATACTACAAAAACCGAGATCATTATGAAGATTTTCTAGGACATGGTAAACAAAACCGGAGCAGTTGTAAAATACTTCATTCACCGAAGTCTTGCTCGACAGAAGTCGCTATACACATCCAAAACTGTGA
Organism: Schistocerca gregaria; assembly: GCF_023897955.1. Taxonomy (NCBI): domain Eukaryota; kingdom Metazoa; phylum Arthropoda; class Insecta; order Orthoptera; family Acrididae; genus Schistocerca; species Schistocerca gregaria. The sequence continues at coordinate 675,651,027 of NC_064922.1, forward strand.
ATGTTATTGGACGGTCCACCGGCGGTAGATGTGTGAATATTAGCTGTGAAGGCGTGGACATAACATGCAACTACAAATAGATTTCAAGTATTCCTGACGAAGGGGCTAAGACCCCGAAATCGTGGTTGTATACAACGATTCCTGTCGCGCAAGATTTCGGCCAATGAAATATTTTACAAATATGGCAGATTTATGTGCAGCACGCTTGTGCGTGTCCTAATTGTAATACTTTTCTTCTTATCTCACTTTCTGTTCATATCATACACACTAACGAAGAAGAACACAATGACCACCACCCACCGCGAAACTGAATGTCGTATGATCAATACGCAACCCGGTAAGAGAAGTGTTAAGGCTGCGCGTAGACAAATGAGAATTGTTCCAGCGGCCATACCGCACCTCAAATGGCTCTGATCACTATGCGACATAACTTGTGAGGTGATCAGTCGCCTAGAACTTAGAACTAATTAAACCTAACCAACCAAAGGACATCATACATATACATTCCCGAGGCAGGATTCGAAACTGCGACCGTAGCGGTCGCTCGGTTCCAGACTGTAGCGCCTAGAACGGCATGGCCTCTCCGGCCGGCGCACCACAAATGTTTAAGACTAGTGACACATTCAAGAGGCAGTCAAAAGGAAGATAGGTACGGCCTGGAGATGAACATCTCGGATACGAAGGAGTTATTCGGGTGGCTTTTACTTCTGCTTTGACAATCTATGGCAAGTGGAGGGAGGAAGCGGAACCCGTGAGGTGTTCGACGTCCCAGCATCTGCATGGAAGGTAGCTCTCGGTGGCACGCCAACTCTTTAAAGTAAGCCGTAGCACACCTGAAGACTGAATACAAAACTGGTCCAGTCGCTTGCATTACGGGGCATACCGTGCTGTACACATTGTTGACCATGGGTTCCCACTGCAGACCAACCCCTGCGTGTTCACTTGTTGACGTCATAGCCAGTTGTGACTGCAGCGGGAACAGGATCATTGAGATGTGGCCATGGATCGATGGGAACATGTCTCTTCGTTGGACGAGTCACGTTTCTTGTCATCCGAGGTCAATGGTCGTGTCCGGATACGAGATCATCCAGGCGAAAAGCTGCTCAAAACATGTACCAAACCACGTACGCTGGCCGATTTACGCAGTCTTATGCTACGGCGGTCATTCGCTAGGATTTTCAGGGTACTTGTGATACTAATGATGGGACCATGGCGGTTGCGGTCAAAGTGAACGTTATTGCGGGCCTCGTACAGCCAGAATAACTCTACTGTGGATAGAGGGGAATTATAGTGTCCTCGCGTTGGTTTACGATTGCTTGCTGGAGTAGCTGTGGGTCAGCAAATTCCGTTAATCAGTAGAATGAAAAACCAGTCCAAAGTAGCAAATTCAACTTTTTTTTTCACTCGGTGACTGGTTTCGGGCCGAAGCCCATTTTCAAATTATCCTAAAATAGTCGAAAGTGGCATTTCCGAAGATTTGAAACCATGTGCAAAACGAACTGCCAACGGTTGATGGCCTTACAGATAACTGCGCTGTATGCGGCTGTAACTGTTCGTTGCAAGTGTTTGTCCAGATTTTCACATCTTCGGAAATGGCATGTTCGGGTACATTACGATGGTCTGAAAATAGGTCTCGTCCCGAAACTAGTCTTCGAGTAAATAACAAAGTAAAATATCCCGCTTCGGACTGGTTTTTCGTTCTACTGATCTCACGTTGGTGCCTTGGCCACCTAATACACCTCTTCAGACACCGATGGGACGCTAACGGGCGCCGGTTCCACACCGTCAAACCTCTGGCTCGCAATGTACAATACCTGGTTGACAGTACACGGACACCCCTATGTAATATAGAATTGACCACTAGGTGTCATGAGATATGGACCCACCAGTATACAGGGTGTCTCCCCTAAGACCTTCAGGACCATTGTTTCTGAAGTTTCGTTAGCTATTTACATCTCCGCTCTTGGAACACGTGGCTGGAGTGAGCCCAGACAGATACTCCTCATCGTATCGTTCATGCGAAGCCTAGTGCCGACGGAAAGCCTAAGTTTGTTTCCTGTTTTTTTCTTTTTTTAATAACAAAACAAAATTTTCAAAATGTGAAATTTTACCTGCTCATTCGACAGAGTGGTCCCAAACTGTTCTACCGAAATATTGGTTTTGTCGATGTGACTTAAGGGGGGTAGGACGTTAAACGGGCAGACTTGGAGCAGGAGAGGCACCACAGGACAATTTAATTTCCACTGTCTATACTTTTACAAATAAATTCATAAAACTTTAACAGCATGGCCAGGAAGAATTCAGGATTCATACTCATAGCAGTGGAAGCTCAAAAACGTAACAAAACACATTTCTTTCACATGTGAAATTTCATAATTTTTCACTTACTACTGGCTGCATTTGTTGCTATACTTACACTTTTCTTCCTAAGTAAGAGAGATTCTTTTATGTCTTTTGCACAGCATACAAACCATAGTTACAGTTGTATGAAACTCCAGAAGTTATTTAATTTATGAAAAAATGAATGAACTGTTACATTTTAAACTTCATGTTTAGAAAAAACACACGTTTTATAGTTAATTATCTCCATTTTTGCCACAATTTTTTAATAGATTTGGAAAATTGTAGAGATTCATACACATGTAACTACTGTAAGTATGCAATGACAAATTCATCGAAGAATCTCTCTTACTTTGGAAGAAAAGTGTACCTATACCAACAAATGCAGCCAGTAATAAGTGAAAAAATTATTAAATTTCACATGTAAAAAAATGTGTTTTGTTACGTTTTTGAACTTCCACTGCGATGAGTGTGGGTCCTCAATCCTTCCCGGTCATGGTGACATAGTTTTACGAATTTATTTGTAAAAGTGTAGGCAGTAGAAATTAAAATGTCCTGTGGTGGCTCTCCTTCTCCAGGTCGGCCCGTTTAACGTCCTACCCCATTTAAGAGGACTAGAGGGATGGCAAAATACGAATAATAACCAGTACTCCAACAGCGACAATACCGCATTGTCTGCTGCGACTTCTACCGTCATGCAGGAGCGCTGCTATGTCGATATCGGAGAATTGATTTTTCATCGTGTTATACTGTTCCTTTTAATTCACACCGATTAAATAGATAATGAACTAAACTAATTTGGGACCGCTCTAACGAATGGACGCACAAAATTCCGGTTTAAAAATGGTCTCGCTTTCCGTAGCCGCTGAGCGTTGTATGAAATACGTGATGAGAATGAGCTGACTACAGCGACACGTTGCAAAATCGATATGGCAAATATATGCTGAATAACCCGAGAAAATGGGCCCGATGACCCATAGGGGACACCCTGATTTAGAAGGTGGCAAGTACTGTGCTGTCAGTAGAGAAGCAGTAACAAGAGGAAGGGTCGGTCAGCAGTGTTGAGATACGTGGACTAGGTGTTGCATGCCAGCAGAGTGATACATGCATCAAAGAAATGTCAGCCCTTCTAAAGCCACTCAAGTCGACTACTGATGATGTGACTGTGAATTAGAAACTCAAAGTAACAACCACAGCTAAACCAAAACCAGATTCACTTCGTGTACTGGTGGACTCAGCCCGACGAGCATTGTATATATTCGTTTCCTTTGTAAGACGTTGTGGTCTCCTGACCTTCATTGCTTACATATTCCGCCCTCACAATTATATTCCGCACATAAAGACGCTTCATTCAAACCCAAACTCGATAAGATAAAGTCAATGTTGTATGAATTCATGTAAACGATATGCAAAGAACTAATAAATCGCAAGTGCGCACTGTGGTTGAAATACTCGCTGCTGGCTTACACACATACATTCCACACACGAAGGTCACGGGAGCTTTTAGTTCGAGAGAGGCAGCCACACGCCAGGAAGCCGGTTACAACCCATCTACATCGGCCGGTGACCGCCAGTAGAGCAGACAGCATTTGCCCGAGTGAAAGGATGACCCAGTGTTCGGGTTAAAAGCAAATTCCGCTACACTGTATGGGAGCGGTCAGCCTACTCATTCTCTACAGATAGCACATAGTTTCAGAGATTTTCACAGGGAACAAGCAAACGCCAATCGCCGATACTACAGATTTCCGGAATGGTCGCCTTAAACGAAACGTCATTCTCCCGTTTTAGAAGAGCAATGCTGATTGGCAGACGATATTTCTGACGCCTTGAGTGGAAGGAGTAATGGAAGAGACCGAAAGATAAACCCCTTCACGTCTGGCGTGGAGAGGGGCCATTCCGTTGTCGCTCTTGGAGCGAGAACACGTAACGAGAGCATGCGCGCTCGTACGTGTAGTCAAAGAGCGAGGAACAAGTCTCTCCTCAGTACTTCAATGGGAGAGCATCTCTGTTGAGAGCGAATCTAAGTGCGACTCTACATAGAGTCCTTGCGATTAATCCTTGTTCACTGTGTTGGCCGCCACACTTATTGTGCGGTGTGAACGGACAGAGTTATAGTTAAACGCCTGGAGAGAATTTTTGAGTGGCATCGCGGTGGACTGGTTATCTGACCGGTGTACCACGCCAATAGTTACACTAGGGGCGAATAGGGGTCCTTGACTTCATCAAGGCGTAGGGAGAGTTTTATTAGCGAAGGTCAATCCGGATAGAACTAGAGTTATCTTATTTGTCAGCATCGAGCGCCGCAGACAGCAGTCATCGCAGCTTACGGAATTTGCACGCTACAGCTCTTGCGTGCCCCATATTTCCTCCACGACAGTACACTTCACTGCATTTAACACGCGACAGCCTCGATCGTTCCTATCAACATTCTAACGGATAATTATTTAAGTTGAGTAGGCGCGGCTCTCAGCCATTCTGCCAAGTCAATAACAATTTTAAACTTTGTATAGAAATTTCATTAGCGAATCCTATCCTTAAGAGGTAACTTCACATTCCGAAACGAACCATTAAATAACGTGTTCAGTTCATAACTAAGAGTGCCATTGTGATTTCTCAGAATTTTTGCAAAATAAATAATAATTTTCGTCAGTTTCATTTTTCTCTTACACTAACTAGCACTACTGCAGTACCCAAGTATCCCACTAGTTATGTAAGAAATTTTGTCAATTTTTGTGTCATTTCCTTACAGCGGACGGCTCCAGAAGATATTTATTGCTGAAAGTTTTTCATTCATTTCACAGAACGTTAGGAGCGTCTGTCTGACTTCTGTAGTAGTGTGGGGGTGGACATTGCATCTTGCAGGAGCCACAGGGTAAAGGGTACATCTCAGATTACTCTGTTGCGCAGAATGGCAGAATAGCAACCCCGCACGCTCACTCTTTCTATATGCAAGGGATTAAATTTTATCCAATATATTTTCACCCGTTCCTACAGCAGTGTTCGCATTGCTTTTCATTGGTGAGGAATCTCGTTTTATAACTGTGGGCCATCAACAAGGAATTTTACAGATATATGCATATCCGTGGCAACCAACTTTTTTTCACGCTACAACAGGAGCCACACAATAGCGGAAAATTCCACCGTCTGAAACGAGACCGGAGACTTACCTGAGTTACAAATGTTAGCGGTAAACACCTCGCTCCTAAAAACGCAGCAAAAGTAACAGCGGCAACATTCCATTCGGCGGAGTACTTACCATGCACAAAAGGATCCGAGTTGACCTAGCAAACACATGAAACGGCAACTCCATGGGGTTTTCAGCAAAACCCTCGAAACGCAAAGGGAAATGCGAGCATGAGGCGGCGCTAGTTATCACATGCCGCTGTCCCTGCTGAAAAATTCTCCATTGTGCGCGTCTGCCACATGGCCAAATTCTGTGCGCGGCGCTGGGGAATGGCGGTGCGAACAATACTGCGGTCTGAAACAAAGTGAGAGCAGAGCCCCACCTCGCTCAGAAAAATATACACCGTTTCTTTTCAACTTCGTCAGTGAGAAGCAATGCTGTTAACTCTAAATGTGTTACCGAATTTCTTTCATGTCAATACCAAGCGATATCATTCAAGACATTTTCTTATCATACCAGAGATTGTATTGCACTCTGGAACGCGATGAAGTCGCAACATCCCTCGCTCTTACCTAATAAACCTCACCATCACCTCCAAGAGAAAATGTGCTAATTAAATTTCGCAATCCTCTTTGCCATACATAAAAGGTGGTCAGAAACATTCCGAAAAGGTTGCAAGTGTGTTGCAGGGTAGGTTGTTCTGAGAAATGATTGCTACGAAAGCTATTCGATAAGTAGTGCCATTTCCCAGGTGTTTAGCATTGATTTTAGCCACTTAGGCCGTTGCACGCGCATGCCAGTTACAATTAATGTCAGTTGTTCTCATAGCGTAGATGATACCACACAAGACTGCTTGGTTCGGTTTCAGTTCTTACTACCGTTCCATACCCAATTTTTGAGTCGCTCTTTTGTTCTGTTTTACGGAACCACCGTCTCTGGGGAGGAGGGGGGGGGGGGGGGGGTTCCATTAGAACGAGCAAATATCTGGTTGCTTACTTCATCGCTAAGTAAATCGGAAACGGCGCAACTTATCGAATATTTTCTTAACATTTATTTCTCAGAAAAACCTACCCTGCAACACCCTTAGAACATCCTTTTCAGCCTGTTTGTGACATCCCGTATAAACCAAGTAAAGACAGTCAATATTACAGCATGTGTGGGTATATTTACAGTTGCAGTTGTTATCGAGATGGGGAAAAAGTTGTCCTAACAGAATAAAAAAAATTCTACACTGTCCGAACAGGCCTTGAAGACCCAACGATACCGACCGGCCGCCGGGTCATCCTCAACTTTTAGGCGTCACCGGATGCGGTTATCTGTCATGTGGTCAGAACACGGCTCTCCCGGCCGTTGTCTGTTTTCGTGGCACAGGTGTTCCACAAAAGATGAGACGCTTGTGACTCAGCAGTCAGTGCCATAATATAGGTAAGCTGTGTACAGTACTTCCAGCGTTGCAAAGCCATCACTATTCGCTGCAGCGTTGATTCCTACGTTCCACCACGAACGTGCAATGTGATGCAACTAGTGAAATATTCCTAGTAGCCAAAACATTCGGACGTCAAAGTAACCTGAAAGAAATTTTCAAATTTTTTTTAAATTCATAATTAATACCAGTGAGTGTACGTCGAAGCAATGCTTCTAGAATTAAATAAAAAAATCCTGTAAATTTCAGTTTCTTTCATCAACTGTATTTCAACAAAGATTACTACGTCATTTCAAATTCACTAAAAATTATAAATAGAGAAAAGCACATCATTCTCATTTAAGAGAAGAGGAAACAAATTCCATAAAATCTTAGTTTCTCGCTAAACTTTATTTCTACTAACACATAAATTTTTTCAAAACTCTAGTATTGCCCTTTCGTTTTTCCTGGCTATACACATTTTTCTTTCTAAGCGTCCATCAAAGGCAGAAGACTAAACCAAAGTAAACAGACACTTACAGTTACCATGTAAACAGTTTTCTCACTAACAATTCTGTCAGTATATCGTCCGTGAGGAGTACAGGGGTTGTACACTGATATAGAAACAGCAGAATCATAACATACGGCATAGGAAAGCGCAGGCGTTCAAACCAGCTTCTGGTCATCACGGAGTGTAAAGATACGGGCAATATATGGTGTTAAAGGGAGTCTTACACCATTTACCTGCATGATAGTAGCACGTTCAACTAACAATGATCGAATTGGTTAGCGAGCGCGCACCATCCTTCCAAAAGTCGAACATAAGGGCTCAGTAATAATGAGATCTGGGAGCCCATGGGAGATGCGACAGATCATGCTATTGCTCACAAAGCCTGTCGTGGACGATGTGAGCTGCGTGAACACGTCGTTGTCGTCTTGCAACACAGCAACACCAATGGGGAGCAAACACTGTACTATGGGGTGCACCCAATTAGCCAAAGTGAAACATAAAATTTGGCTATAATGCGATCTTGCACAGTAACCGTGGGTCACATGGAACACCATTACACGGCTACCCAAAACAACACCGGACCCTCGCCATTTTTTACTCCCGGGAATCATCCAGAAGCTGGAAAGAAGAACTAGCTGTCGTTAACAACCAGTTGCCGTACATTGTCACACATCATTATCATCATCATCATCATCATCATTATTTTGTATGTGTCTTAGCGTGATGTAAGGGCTACACATGATTTCTGGTAAACTTCACAAGCAGTGTAGTACTTCTACTAACTGTACTCATAATCCTGCTGTTTTCTGTCACTCCCCTCGCAAACAACTATCCTTGCACATGGAAAGTGAGTAACGAACCGACACTTCGGCGTGGAACCACTGCCTATCGCGGGAAAGTATTCCACTAACTGATCTAACCAAACAAGGCTCCCTCATTGCTTCAGTTCCACCGGTAACTCTTCTTCTGCTGTACCTTTCACACTAAATGGAATTTCACCTGAGGAAAAGTAAAGTTAGTCCCGCGAGATAAGCGTAAAGATACTGCTTTCAAAGCATGTAGTGAAAGCTGCCAACAAAAATTAGGATATTAAAGTGAATGTACTAAATATGTAAGATTCAAAAAGCATTTTAAACAGTTATGTCTCATTGCGAATTATATAAAAGTGAAAGTAGTGAGCACAAAAAGTATTTACTAGACAGCTAACGGGTATGCAGATAAAAGCGGCAAAGAGTATGGAAAACACAACATACGATAATGTATGTAAGCACATACAAGATGGCGGCCGCTGTGCCCGTGAGATTCTAGGCGCTTCAGCCTGGAACCGCATGACCGCTACGGTCGCAGGTTCGTGCCTCGGGCATGGATATGTGTGATGTCCTTAGGTCAGTTAGGTTTATTTAGTTCTAGGCGACTGATGACCTCAGACGATAAGTCGCATAGTGCTCAGAGCCATTTGAACCATTTTGAGCATACATGATGTAGACAAACATTTGCAAAATACATGACTGCAAACAGCAGTTTTGAGATTCAAACAAAATAATTATTTTACCAATGTAATGAATAACAGGAACACATTAACGTTTTACGCCAGATGAATTAACAGCTCAGTCGTAAAGTTCAATCAAAGGGCGGACAGTTTACCATGCACTGCAGCAAATCATAGATGCTACTAAACATGCGACGGATGCTACTAAATTCAGTGGAAATAGAAAAGCAACAATAGGGCACAAGGTGGATAAATCTTTTGACAAGAAATTGGGAGATCAAAATTATACTAAACATACAGTAAATTATAAACCAATTTTGACACTTGTAAATAAACTGGATATAAAACCTAAGGCGCAATGTCTATCACAGCCAAAAATAAAGAAAGAAGGGAAAGCCTATGAGACTAGTAATCATATCTAATACCTTGTATGTAGTCCAGTATACAAACTGTAACAGAAACTAAATAAAATACAGATACAAAATTATACATGTGAATGAAAAGCGCAACTTTAACTGAAGAACTAAGAGCCACAAAATTCACTCGAAATGCTTAGTGTTAACCAATGTACACTAGCAGCCCTTACTCTAACTTACCTTTACAAGACGCTGCACCAACAATCTGAAGAAAATTAATGAAACATAAGCGCCCTCTGCTGTGTCGGCCGCTAGGATCTTATGTAGGCGCGCACCGATCGTAAGAACTTAACCAATAGAGGGATTTACATCCCACAGAAAACGTTTAAACAACATACAAGTATTCAACAAATAAAATTATATAGTTTGGCTATGCATTCCATGATTAGGTACGAGATAATCTGTTACAGGATTAGTGGGACTACTGTGCGGAACTAAGACAAATGCCTTCTGTTCTCTTTGCTTCTGCACAGTAGTCGCTCTAATCCTGTAAGGGATTATATCCTACCTACTTATGGAATGTATAGGCAAACTACATAATTTCATTTGTTGAATGCTTATATGTTGTTTAAAAGTTTTCCGTGGGGGACATGTCACGATGTATGTAAAGGCTTCTGTTGGTTAAGTTCTTACGACGGTCCGCGCCTACATAAGATCCTAGCGACCGACACAACAGAGGGCGCTGTTCATTGATCTGTATCTTTTTCAGCTGTCATATAGACATTTTATTTTTCATAAGCAATTTATGGGTTGCCACAGGCAATGTATTACGCTATATTAATTATTCACCATAAAAATGGGTCGGACCTATACTCTTCATATTTTTCCTTTCAATGATTTTACATAGGTAGCTTCATTTATCTTTTAATGTATCACAATTGGTTTCTATGATAGTCATTAATTTTAGTAAGTCTGATACATACATTTTATCTAATGTGATTTTATCAGCCGGCCGCGGTGGCCGTGCGTTTCTAGGCGCTTCAGTCCGGAACCGCGTGACTGCTACGGTCGTAGGTTCGAATCCTGCCTCGGGCATGGATGTGTGTGATGTACTTAGGTTAGTTAGGTTAAGTTGTTCTACGTTCTAGGGGACTGATGACCTCAGATGTTAAGTCCCATAGTGCTCAGAGCCATTTGAACCATTTTTTTCTTTTATCAGATTACGTTTTTGCGTAATTGAGGACTACATACAAGCAAGCCCATAGTAGCGACATCTAGGAAGGGTGTAGGCAAACAGGTTTCAGGATGCTACTGTACTTCACTAGCTAGTTGGCAATAATCACTACGTGGATGATGTGGCCTAGTCTAGACCATATCAAAAATCTATGGGACGTTGGTATGCTGATTATATTTACATGTTTTGACGATTCCATTAAATGCTTTAGGACATGGAGTAAAAAAGACACGTTATACCATATTTTAACTGTACATTTCCCTGTTTGCATGTCAGTATATTGTGATAAATATTGCTTTTTTATGTTAAAAGACACACTGCTCACTGGATGTATATATTTATTTATTTTAGATCTCAGGATGGTCATTACAGACTGTAACCGGTCATCGTCTAAAGATCAGTGATTGGAATAAAAAAGCATTTTACAGTATTGGATCACCGTTTGTACACGCGACTATGTCGCAGTTGGTGACACACATCCATGTCCGAGGTAGGATTCGAACCTGCGACAGTAGCAGCAGCGCGGTTCTGGACTGAATAGCCTACAACGACTCGGCCACAGCGGCCGGCATGGATACACATTATGCGTCTTTAATGAAGTGGTATCTATTGAATTCTGCATCGCCATGCCGTTGACCAATGTTGATTCTTCCGCCTTTTACGGGTAGTGTCCCTCGCCAAGGGCACGAGAGTGCATTGAATCTCTATCTTCTCTTCCACCCTCTTTGACAGGCCTTTAGCACAGTGAGGGTGACTCCTTAAGCCGGAAATCTTCGGCCACAGTTGCTAATAGTTGTTATTCATAATTAAAGCAGTGGCGGGATTCGAACTCTAGACTGACGACGTTTTGATTAGTAATCAATGACGCTACCATCTCTCTCCCTCCCCCCCCCCCCCTTTTATTCGAAGGAATCTTCGTGACGCCCAAGGGAGGGGCAGGGCGAAAGTGGGAAGGCGTCGCAACCCGAGGCAGAGGTACAAAGAACATCAGGGATTTGTTTATCTATTTTTGATTTTAAAGTTATTGCCAACGGCCTTGGTGCAGTGGTAACACCGGTTCCCGTCAGATGACCGAAGTTAAGCGCTCTCGGGTTGGGCTAGCGTTTGAATGGGTGACCATGCAGTCTGCCGGGCGCTGTTGGCAAGCGGGCTGCACTCAGCCCTTGTGAGGCAAACTTAGGAGCTACTTGATTGAGAAGTAGTGGCTCCGGTCTCATAAACTGACAAACGACCGGGAGAGCGGTGTGCCGAACACGGCCCTCCATATCCGCATCCATTGACGCCTGTGGTCTGAGGATGACTCGGCGTCCGGTCGGTACTGTTGGGTTTTCATGACCTGTTCGAACGGAGTTGAGTTTTAAAATTATTATTAATACCACCGATAATAGCAGAGAAAACCGACGCCGCGGGCAAGTCGGAGCGGTTTGGCGCCAGACTCCGAGAGACTATTGGGGCATAGTTTTACGCAGAAGAAAACTCCTATAAACAGAGAGCAATCGGTTCTTAGAGTGGGAAAGGTGTGGATCGTGTTCTCATTGCAGTAACACCCCAAAATCTGGATAATTAAGAAGGACTCTACCAAGGAAATTGGAGAATAATTGTCTGAATTTGGAATTGCGGACAACCGCACAACTGCGTTCATGATGGAAGCACCAAAAACTCAAGGTCATTTTTCTCACCGTCAGCAAGCAAAGGTGAACGACATGTCGATAAATCCACTTCGCAGAGTTCGTCTTCGTTTGTAGGAAGTATAGCGAGTCCGGAAAGAGGAGCAAGTTAGGAGGTATCTGATGAGTCGTAAGGGTAGTTAGGGTCAGCATCTGTCGCACCAAGAAACAGACACCTATCACCGATCCGCACAACAGGCGATGCTTCTCCGTGTCCAGAGCGTCACAGGTTACACACAACGCCGTGTCTGTAAGGTGAATCCCGTGAAAGCGTGACCGGCATTCTTCCTTCCCATTGGCCGTAAGGTCCCATGCAACCTGGATGTCTGTGGCAAGATAAGGAACACACACCGACTGCCAGACGGCAGGCCGGTGGACTTGGGGATGTTTCCGCTGTCACCAGCACATCTAGGAATGGTACTCCAACTTCACTTTCAGCTTCACAGGTAAAGTTGATTTTAGGGGTGAATTCCCTTAACGGGGGGGGGGGGACGTTGATGAATTTCTATATATTTTTTATTTGTTATTACAACTCATGGACAGTAAGATCCCACAGTTTCAATGTTCAAATCGCATCCGAAGGGCCTGAAAAAGTGTGACGCGGCCTCCCTGCCAGGCCAAGCTCTGAGGGATAACAACGCCTACATTCACAAGGAGAGGCTTCCAAATTGTATCAAGCCCACTTACAGGTTTCTGTACGATCCTGCACTTCTCAAAAAGTGTCTTCATGGCAAAACGAAAAATCCAAATGAGTCTCTAAATTCACTCATATAGAAACGATGCCCCAAAACACATTTGCATGTGCTACAGTTGTCACAATTGCAACTTATGATGCAATTATTGTATTTAATGATGGGAATGTCGGGAGGATGATGGTATTAGAAAGAATGGGCTTCAAAATTGGAAATTTTACTCAAGACATCATGAGAAAAATAGTTTTATAGCGCTTCTCTGCAGCTGAAAAGTTACTTGATGACCTGGTAAAGAAAGAGGACAGACAACAAGAAACCAGAAGACAAGCCTTGAAGGGAAAGGTGACCCAGAGTAAAAATGTGGTACCTTCTGAAGAATAGGTTTAGCTTTAAATTAGGTTTCCTGAAAAGTTTGTTTTTGGAAGTTTATGTACCTTTACCTCAGATCATATGAATGCTATAATTATGAAATTTTGTACTTATTTCTGTAAACCTAACAAACGTTATCTCAAGAGAAAATTTTGAATTTCTGATTGCAAGCTGAGATATGGAGCAAAGTGCTTGGAATTTTGCATGAATTGAAAATAGTACTTGTGGAATTATAATTAAAAAATTATGAAAATTCTCCTCTTTGACCTGTTCCAAAAACCTCATGAGAGAAACTTACAACATATAAAGAAATGAAACAGAGAAATTTTTGTACAAATCTCTTCAATACTTTCTGAGAAAAAGGAACACACTTTTTTTGGAAATAAAACTTTAAAATTCATTAAGAAAGGGGAATACATATAATCAAAGGATTTAACATGTATATGTAAATGTCTCACTTTCAAGCAAAGCGTGGTAAAAAATTTCATTGCCATATCTCCAAAACTGAGGATTTGGAGCATTTTTTGAAATAATGTGTCTTTTACATAAACGTCCCCCCTTAAGAACCTTTGGAAGCCATGAAGCTTTGTTTCGCTGTGTGGTCATATAGCAAATGTATTACCCAAATAGCGGAACCAACAACGAGGCTTCAAAGGAGCGCTGCTTAATGACTGTTGCTTAAAATGTTCCATAAAAATGTCAACTGCAACTGGCGACAACGGTGAGCCCATAGCAAGACCATCAGACTGTTCATAGAATTCATCATTGTATTTAAAATATTTCGATCGAAGACATAAATCAGTTATCTCAAATATCTGGACCAAATATTCTCCCTTGTGAACTCTAATGCATCTGAGACTGGGGTGTCGAACTAACTGGAATATCACTTGCGGATATCTTCAACATTCGCGTAATTCTAAAAAAGTGCCTAGAATCTTTGACAAAACGTCTTGTTTCTCCAACTACGTGTCCCAGCTTTCAAGACAAATGATTTGCTGAAATGTAAGTTGGCGAATTAAACCCATTCACTATAACTCACAAAGGAAGCGATTCTTTGTGTATCTTTGGTAGTCAATATATTCGAGGAATTAGATTGTTTGTAATAGACCTGTCCACTCTCGAGCCTGATATAAGGTTTTTCACTTTCCTAAGGATTCTATTGATCTGATAGTTTTTTTTTTAATTTGCAGTATACGCAGGATAAGCTAATAGTCATTCCAGCTTCTTCTATTATTCGAAAGCGTCCACAAGAACTGTAGCATTCCTCTTCTCTGTTTTCGCCACAACGATGTTTTCGTGTCTCTTGAGTTCATTAACCGCTTTTCGTTCGAGGGCCCGTATGTTGCTTTTGGATAGTTTTGATTTCCGTAGATTTCTCGACACATATTGTCTTATTTCTTTGCCCTGCACCTTCAGATGCCAAAACTAGGATACTTTGAGGGCACTTGCGTTTTCTGAAACGAAAATTCCCTTAGACGTATCTCCCAAATTCAGACCTTTGCCCAGATTTGAAACAGCTGCTTCAGCGAGCACCTCTGACTAGATGTTCACCACCACTCGTTTCGGATCCACAGTGCCGACTTTCGCGTGCACTTCATCCGTTAGTTTCTAGAAATTCTTTTCTCGTTACATGGCATTAAGGGACAAAAATTTTGCAGTATGATTAAACGTTACTCTGTCCACTTTATCCACAGTTTTGAAGTGAGAGATTTGTCGAACCAACCCACTGAACATTGCTGTTATCGGTTTGAAAACTAAGAGTATCAATATGATATTAATCACTCACATGTTGACTGAACGGTAACATATAATCATTTACTACATTTAAATAAACAGGCTGGTTCAAATTAGTTGTCACCCCAGTGAGAGGGCCTAATTAATCACAAGGAAAGCACCCACAATACACGAAAAATCCAGCTTGCACCTCACCTTGCAGAACACTGAGCGAAAAGGCTCCATTCGGCCTTTGATGCACTCGGCAACGTGCGTGATCTAATTACCGGCAGAAACTTTTTTCGCCAGACCACATTACTTACCGCCAAACAGTTCGTATCCCAGTTCAATGTGTGCGGGTGTCCTCTTGTATGACGTCCTTCTCTAAATGTTCTTTGGACGCGGTTCCCATGGCAATGTTCTGTCGCTAACAGGTTGGCATGGACCTTCAATCACTGCCTGCTGAAACTCCCGTAGGTTTGGAAGCGATTTTGATTCACAGACTGTGAAACGGGTGTCTGATCCATCTCGGTGGGGAATTTTTTTCCAGCGGCGATCCTGGTGAGTTTCGTGATCACATTCGTTAATACCACTGCTTGTAGACGCGCTGAACAATACGCCACGAAACACCAAAAAATCCAACAACTTTACACACCGTATGGACATGGGCACGGCCAAACACGATTGCCCCTTTTTGTCGGTCTATCACGTCCTTATACCTTCCTACATTTACGTACAATGTCCGCTTGTAACATTAATGTTTCACTGATCGCTACCTCCTCATGCTGATGTAGAGGCAGAGCGCACGCGATTGAGCGCCATCTGTGAAACCTTAACAATTCATTTGCGCGAGCGCTCTGGGCTGGCTACCACTTGGTTCGTTCAATTTACTACAACTTTTGAACGAAAACTCATAGTACTGAATCGAATTAGAAAAAGCGAGTAGAATGACTGTTCTTTGAAGAAGAAACCTACTGCAGTTGCACCAGCAACGACATGGGCACCAGTGGAATGGGTTATTTAATTTCAAAACAGCATCACATTAACTTTTGTTTTTTCGTCATTACCGTACTTCTAACGACTGCCTTACGAGCACAATTATAGACTTCAGTAATTTTACTACAAAGCAGGTTCATAATATTTAACATCTATTTAAAGTGAATATTGATTTTCATCGAAATTCGCAGGCTGCTTCTACATATTTGTAATATATATTACTAGGTCATGATTTTCGATACATATGAAGATTAAATGAACATACATGCGTAAGTCTCTACAAATAAATAGGCGTGTTTCATAGATTTTGTATCTTTGTTCTCTCATATACAGTGATAGCCAAATATGAAACACATGAATTATCAAATAAGTTAATCGAAAAAAGATAGTTGTGAAGGATATTTTCGAATTATAAGTTTAATATAAAGTCCAGATCTTCCGTGCGAATCTTATCAAAATGTTTTTTTCATGTATTTCTTCATACAGTATGTGACGGTACGCCACTTAAATGGACATTTGGAGAAAGGGAAAAGAAGTTTTTGTTATGAGACGTGTGAATTATAAATTATTTCAAGACTGTATACGTGTGTGCGATGTATAACAAATAGTAAAGAACGTAAGTTATTATTATCAAAACGCAAATATCGATGTAATTAACAAAACACAGTTTTTTTGGTATGATCTTTGTGTAACATAGGCCATGAAGATCAGAGACAATGCTTTGTTTGAACTAGCTATCCTGTTTTGTTTCATCTAGCATTAGGCCGCCATTGTAGTGCTGTCTGATAATTAACGTAAGTTTTATCTGTATTTTGAAAAATCTAATAGAAATTTTTAATAGAAAGTGTGTATTATTGACTTAGTTGTCACCTCTAATGATCTCAACCACTAATTATAATTAACAAAGTTTTTACAGAACTTCGCAGTGCTGGGAGAACATCTCCCCTAGCAGAATTTAGTCAGCCATTACGCTGACTGTATTATTTAATTAAAATATCATATCATAATATTAAATGTAAATGGGAGAGAATTCTCAATTTTGACCTTTCATTAATTTCGAAGTTAAAATTAATTTCAGTCACCGAAATTCCCAACACTGAATGAGTTCAGTATGTTTCATTTTGGCCACCTAACGGCAGACGGGATTCTCTCCAGTTTTGCCTTGCAAATAATGAAAAAGAAATATTGCAGCATTAGATTCCGCAATATCTCAGTTAATCTTCGTGTAATTTGGTACATGAATAACCAGTAGCCCCTGAGACCCATATTAATAATGACAGTTTGCGTAAGAATACGCATATTTTCTTTTCTCAGTAGCAGCGCTCACGCTAACCATTTATGAGGAGGCGGTGAGTCGCGCGCTGTGTTTTAAAAATATATTATATAGTGCGTACTACGGAGCAGCCGATGTCTGTCAGAGTGTTACCGCGGTATAAGTTAATTAAAAGTCTCATGCTAGCGCACAATATTTAAAGCCACCCCAACCAAAATCATAAAATATATTATAAAAATAAAAATTAAAATTGTACACTTATACCGTGATAAGTAGCATGGAGAGTTGCATTATATCAGTCTCTGGACTGAAGACCACAACAACACATCTTCAACACCAGGAAGGAAACTCCTTTGTTGAAAAGACGTTAATGACATTAAACGTAAATAGCTTTATTACTTCCTACAAAACTGCTTCTGGTAGAACCTATAAACGAACGCTTTTTTAAAATCATCTACGTATCTTTTAATTGCAATCAATTCTTAATAAAATACTTAAATTATATCTCGACCACATACGAGACACTACGGGTCATAAACTGTAGTGTTAAATTTCATCCACAATCAATGCAAAAGCTTTCATCGATTGCATGTACGCTACCTTTAGAGAGGTACAGTTCCATTATTATTTAAAGGAGCCTATGAACCTTTGTACACTTCTATCTTTGTCTCTGCCACAGGCTGAGAATACCACTGTAATCAGTAATAATTTCCCTAGTGTGAGCAACGTAGCGAGGAACCTAAGTGCATTGAGATGCTATAGAAAGACATGACGGAATGTGGGGTACTAAGCTCTGAAAGTTTTAAATGATTTTCACGTCACCTTCTGGTTCCTCGAACTTCCAAAAGACTCAACACTTAATTGTACTATGTTTCACGTTTCCCAACATTCAGCAGCAACCGTTGATGTCATTTTTATTCAGATCTGTTATTGTCTAAAACATCAATTGCTGCAGTCCACAGTGACATGCGTCACACAATACACGGATACACAAACGACACCAGATGTCGAGGTAGCACTGACTTTACTGCTGACTGCGGTGTGGGAAACGATTACTTCCAAACGTAGCGTCTACTTGAAACTTCCTTCACATGAAGCGTCCCCTTAGAAAAATTATCAATTACTGTGCTGGTAAACTTCTACGTTATTTGATACAGAGACAGCCGAGTAACACTGAGCGTACTCAGACGTTTCTCTCTTTACTTACTCTGATTATCACTAAACTGACACACAAATTTTTTTTTTTAGCTCAACGCAATCTGACTTCCAATAATGCCCACAAAAGAATGGCCCTGACTAACAATAGCCCATACCTTTCATGAATCACTTACCTCAGAAAAATCTTCGTTACTCCACCTACTGCAATAGAGCGAGCGCCAATACTGCCAGCTAAATAAAAGATTCTAAATACTGAAGGCACTAACTACTGATAGCCATAGTTAGCAAATGAAAGATTTTGATAGAGAACAAACAACGTATTTACCATAATAATGTTCAAAACTCGTCATATATATAATATGACATCCATCTTTATAAATGTCCTTTTTCTGGCGGACACACGTCTAGATCGTCCGCTTAAAGTAATCTCTCAAAACTCTGGCATCTCTCTCTCCACGTCCACCACTGCTGGCCGCTCACCTCCAACTGCACAACGCTACGCGCAGTTCACATCCGACTGCCCAACACTACAATAGCAAATATTCCAACAATGCCAACCATCCACTGACTGCACACAGCACAGTCAGTGATTTTCACTACGTGGCGTTACCAACATAAAAACCTGAACAGCCTACTCACACGCATTAAATTTTGCCCCACATGTTTCTCCTGCAGACTTTTACTTGGAAGAAAATCTGTTACTCATGCGTCCGAAGAAGAGAGCTGCAACGAAGGATTGTTGCACATGATTCAGATCTCAAATAACAGGGGAAAGGAAGGAATTAAAAAATATGCAAAAAAGCACCTGATCTGAAATATATAAAGAATTAGTAAAATATCGACGTTTGGTATTCAAAGTTTGATGCTTCAACGTTGAAACACTGTTTGACAAAAAAATCCAATTCACGAACTTGATGGAGGGAAAACAATGAAAACACCGCTGATACGTGCGAGTAGGGCTCGTGCACCGAGGCTTCCGTGCAAAGTTACTGTGCACATTGACGATTCGTCCATTACTGAAATCTAGAATCTCGACTTTGTTTGCCTGTTTTTGATATCGATGCTGGTAAAATATAGCTCGTGGGTTTTACAAGACTTTCTAGAGAGGGACAAAAAAAATTTCTTTCTAGTATAGTTACAGATTAACAGTCTTCCGACTTTTTCCCTTCCTTCCAATGTAAAACCTGGCTTCATGTCAAACTTAGTGATTCGATCACATAAATGTTGATGAGTGACAAAAATGGTCGTATTGTTTCACTGCATTGACTTAGAGGCTTAAATGTTTTACCCCGACAAGGGACCGTAGATTTCAGTACGTGGCACAAATTTCAATTTTTTACATCTGCCGGTTCCTGAAGAAAAGGATTTTTAACAGTCGGGTAGACAGACAGATGGACAAACAGCATGTGATCCTACAAGGGTTCGTTTTTCACTGTTCGAGGTACGCAACACTAAAAAGGTTAGCAAAAATGTGGTTTCGTAAGCACAGCACATACCATCAGGCTGCACCACAGGCGACGACACGGTGACAACCCACTCCAGAGACGACGTACAGGCCAGCGGTTGCCACACCAAAAATTCGCAGCGGTGGCACCGTCAGGGAATTGACACGCGCCGGCGCCACAGCAGCGTGAACAGTTGTAAGTCAGCTAGACTACCGAGAACTCTGCCTTCTACTTGAGTACTTGCCATGTAAACAACAGCTGGAGATAAGCAATCTGATGTGGGTACCTCATTCTATAAAATAAACATAATGATATTTCCAAACGGGGGGACAATGCGGGCTAAATAATCTGTTTCAGACCAGCACATGTAATTACTTAGAATGTAACATCGATTTCGATAAAAGACACATTGTAAGTGATAAGGCTCACAGGTTCCAAAATATATGTGTACCACCCACGATTATAGTAAGATTAAAGCAGGAAACAAAACATTAAAATTGCTGCAGAGAAATGCCACTGGAAATCATATACATTGGAGCGCCAAAGAAATTGGTATAGGCATTTGTATTCTAATACACAGATATGTAAAAAGGCATAACACTGTTTTGCGGTCGGCCACGCCTATTTAAGACAATAAGTGTTTGGCGCAGTTGTTAGATCGGTTATTGCTGCTACAGTGGCAAGTTATCAAGATTTCAGTGAGTTTGACGTGGCCTTACAGTCGGCGCACGAGCGATGGGACACAGCATCTCTGAGGCGGTGATGAAATGGGGATTTTCCGGTATGATTATTCTACGAGTATACCATGAGTATCAGGAATCAGGTACAACATCAAATCATTGCTGCTCCGGGAAAAAGACCCTGCAAGAATGGGAGCAACTACGAGTGAAGAGAATCGTTCAGCGTGACAGAAGTGCAAACCTTCTGCAAATTTCTGCAGATTTCAATGCTAGGCCTTCAACAAGTGTCAGTGAAATATCACCGAAATGGGCTTTAGGAGCCGAAGGCCCACTCGTGTACTCTTGATAACTGCACGACACAAAGCAAGTCCCTGCTAGGCCCATCAGTACCTACATCGGACTGTTGATGACTCGTCTAGTTTCGAATTGTGTCGAGCGGATGGCCGAGTACGGGTCTGGACACAACCTAATGAATTCATATACCCTTTAATGGTGTGAGGCGCGTGCAGTTGGAGTGATATGGGACCCATGATGCATCTAGATACGACTCTGATAGGTGACACGTACGTAAGCTTCCACTCTGACCAACTGCACCCATTCATGTCCATTGTGCGTTCCGACAGATTTGACATTTCCAGCAGGACAATGTGACACCCACACGTCCAGAATTGCTGAAGAGTGACTCCAGGAACACATTTCTGAGTTTTAACACTTCCGCTGTCCACCAAACTCCCCAGACATGAACCTTATTGAACACATCTGGGGCACCTTACAAAGTGTTGTTCAGAAGAGATCTCCATCCCCGCGTACTCTTAGGGATTTATGGGCAGCCGTGCAGGATTCATGGTGTCAGTTCCCTCCAGCACAACTTCAGATATTAGTCGAGTCCATGCCACGTCGTGTTGCGACCGTTTTGCGTGCTCGCTGTGGCCCTGCACGATATTAGGCAGGTGTACCAGTTTTTTTGGCTCTTCACTGTAGTACTGAGATGAGCCTTGGGCATTGAAGAGCAACATATTGGCAACCATATGGTATGGCGACAAGGCTTGGGTATCGAAGAGCAACATATAAGGAAACTACCATTAAAGTTAGAGGAGTGTATTGAAGAGTGTCTTAGGATATAATAAGCAAAAGAATACGGAGCGTTGTGGCACTAAAAAATTGTGTCTATGAGGGACATAACTAATGTTCGTACGAATAAGTGGTAGACACACAGTCCACGGAGCGAGATGGCACAGTGGTTAGCACACTGGACTGGCATTCGGGAGGACGATGGTTCAAAACCGTCTCCAGCCAACATGATTTAAGTTCTAGAATGAAATTTCCACTCTACCGAGAGGAGGTACTGGCGGAATTAAAGCTGCGAGGACGGGGTGTGAGTCGTGCTTCGACAGCTCAGGTGGTATAGCTCTTTCCCGCGAAAGGCGAAGGTCCCGAATTCCAGTCTCTATCCGGCACACAGTTTTAATCTGCCAGGAATTATCTCATTTAGGTTCCCCGTGATTTACCTAAATCGTTTCAGGAAAATGGTTCCTTTGAAAGAGCACGGTCGATTTCCTTCCCCACCATTCCCCAATCCGTGCTTGTGCTTCGTCTCTAATGACCTCGTTGTCGACGGGACGTTAAACACTAATCTCATCCTCCGTACAATCTCTGGGAGATTAAAGTTTCCTAATTTTTCGGCCTTGGATACTGACGTGTCGAACGACGAATAATGTGATGGGTACGCAAATTATGGTACGATTGAACAGGAAGTAGTCGTGAGCCCAGTTCCTTAAAGGGAAAGAACAACAACATACACTCATAATGAAATTTACCAAGAACATTCACATGATGTCAACTATAGTAAAGTAGGCGTGAAATATAAAAAAAGCAACAAAAGATGAAATGCGGAATCTGTGAGTCCCCTGTATTTTAAAAAATCTGAATAACTTGCTTTTGCTGTAGCTTTTTCAGTTTGCGATGACATTGTTGTTGTTGCGCTCTTCAGTCCTGAGACTGGTTTGATGCAGCTCTCCATGCTACTCTATCCTGTGCAAGCTTCTTCATCTCCCAGTACCTACTGCAGTCTACATCCTTCTGAATCTGCTTAGTATATTCATCTCTTGGTCTCCCTCTACGATTTTTACCCTACATGCTGCCCTCCAGTGCCAAATTGGTGATCCCTTGATGCCTCAGAACATGTCCTACCAACCGATCCCTTCCTCTAGTCAAGTTGTGCCACAAACTCCTCTTTTCCCATTTCGATTCAACACCTCCTCATTAGTTATGTAATGCCGGCCGCGGTGGTCTCGCGGTTCTAGGCGCGCAGTTCGGAACCGTGCGACTGCTACGGTCGCAGGTTCGAATCCTGCCTCGGGCGTGGATGTGTGTGATGTCCTTAGGTTAGTTAGGTTTAAGTAGTTCTAAGTTCTAGGGGACTGATGACCACAGCAGTTGAGTCCCATAGTGCTCAGAGCCATTAGTTATGTTATCTACCCATCTAATCTTCAGCATTCTTCTGTAGCACCACATTTCGAAAGCTTCCCTTCTTGTCTAAACTATTTATCGTTCATGTTTAACTACCAAACATGGCTACACTCCATACAAATATCTTCAAAAACGACTTCCTGACACTTAAATCAATTCTCGATGTTAACAAATTTCTCTCCTTCAGAAACGCATTCCTTACCTTTTGCCAGTCTACATTTTATATTCTCTCTACTTCGACTATCATCAGTTATTTTGCTCCCCAAGTAGCGGAACTCCTGTACTACTTTATATGTCTCATTTCCTAATCTAATTCCCGCAGCATCAGCCAATTTAATTCGACTACATTTCATTATCCTCCTTTTGATTTTCTTGATGTGATCTTATACCCTCCTTTCAAGACACTGTCCATTCCGTTCAATTGCTCTTCCACGTCCTTTGCTGTCTCTGACAGAATTACAATGTCATCGGCGAACCTCACAGCTTAAATTTCTTCTCCATGGATTTTAATACTTACTCCGAACCTTTCTTTCGTTTCTTTACTGCTTGCTCAATACACAGACTAAATGGCAATAGCATCGGGGAGAGGCTACAACTCTATCTCACTCCCTTCCCAACTACTGCTTCCCTTTCATGCCCTCGACTCTTACAATTGCCATCTGGATTCTGTTCAAATTGTAAGTAGCCTTTCGCTCCCTGTATTTTACCCCTGACACCTTTAGAGTTTGAAAGAGAGTATTCCAGTCAACATTGTCAAAAGCTTTCTCTAAGTCCACAAATGCTAGAAACGAAGGTGTTAATATACTTTTCGGGATGTGAGGTCGTGGTCCAAGAACTTTTCTGCTCCTTACGTTTCGTCCAGGACTGCGCTGGACTTCCTCAGAGGCGCTGCTCCGCTGAGTCTTGCCGACTGACTGGTCGGGTATCTGAGAGCGACTTATATATTGTGAGAAAGGGGGGCGTGGTTCGGGAGACACGTGATGAGCAGTGATAATCCATAGGAAAGTTAAGGTTGACTATCGATTACCTCCTTGTCAAAGATAAAACTTGTTAGCATTTTTGTAGAGCCACTGTCCATATATCGCTAAGTTTCATAGCCTCCTCTTTCCTATTAAAAAATTATCGTGATGTTTATAAATTTCAGTAGCTTCTCTATATAACCGTGGATAGTAATTTAACGTTGTAAGTAAAACTTCGGTATCCGAAAACTTCTCTTGGTGGTTGCCTGGTTGAAGAGCATGTTCCGCTACTGCTGATTTTTCTGTTTTTCCAAGTCGACACAGATTTTTATGCTCTTTCTGTCGCGTATTTAGTCTTCTTTTGGTAGTACCAATATAAACTTTACCACAGGTACATGGAATTTTATACACACCACAGGTCGACAGGGGAGGGCGTTTATCCTTCACAGATCGTAGTACTTGACTTATTCTCTTTGTTGGTTTAAAGACCGGTTTTATGTCATGTTTCCGTAAAATCTTACCGATCCAATCTGTTACTTTTTTAATAAAAGGGAGAACTACTGTATTTTTCTGTCGTTGTGGTTCATTCTTATCTTTTGATCTTCTGTTCCTTGGACGCAAAATTCTATTTATCACTTTTCTTGAGTAGCCGTTTTTTTTCAAAAGCCTTCTTCAGATGTTTCACTTCAACATCCAAATGTTCAGGTGTACATATCCGTCCCGCTCGATCGACAAGACTTTTTATGACACCCCTTTCTTGTTGTGGATAATGATTAGAAGTTTTGTGTAAATATCTGTCCGTATGTGTTGCCTTCCGAAGAACTTTATATTCCAAGCTTCCATCGGGCTGTCTCATAACTCAGACATCAAAGAAAGATATTCTGTTATCCTTTTCTATTTCCACGGTAAACTGTATTTTTGGGTGAATTTTATTTAGGTAATCAAAGAAATCGTCCAAGGCCTTTCTGCCATGAGACCAAAACACAAATGTGTCATGTCCGCTATGAAAGTCATAACTTCGTTAACAGGAATCATTGTGAATAAGGACACAATGTCAAAACTTACAAGAATATCTTCAGGGGCCAGAGTTAGTCCCTCTAGTTTTTCAATAAAATGACGCGACTCTTTTATATATGAGTCATTTTTTTCCAATAAATGGTTGTAAACAAGTTGTTAAATATCTTGCTATTTCATAAGTGGTAGAATTTATGTCACTGACTATGGGTCTTAAAGGAAAATCTATTTTATGAATTTTAGGTACACCATACAATCGGGGACACATAGCTTCACTTTTCAACAAAGTTCATTTATCTTCTTTTCGGATAGAGGTAGATGACGTAATCAAATTATTTGTTTTCCTAAGTACATTGGCTGTAGGATCCCTCGCAAGTTTTTTATACTGTCCTGACGCTAAAAGGTTCAAAATTTTTCTTCGGTAATCTTCTGTATTCATAACAACAGTAGCGTTCCCTTTATCTGCAGGAAGAATCACTATTTCTGCATCTGCATTCAAATCCATAAGAGCCTTCCTCTCGCCTTTTGTTAAATTACTTTCTAGAGGTCTGCTGTGGCTTAAAACTCTTGTGGTTTCAATTCGAATTGCATTCGCGTTTGCCTTAGGCATATTTCGTGTACCTGCTTGTATATTTGGGATAATTTCTTCAAGTGGTACTTTCACAGGTGTTATAGCGTAATTTCCTCCTTTTGCAAGGACGGAAATCTCGTCTTGAGATAACACGTTCTTTGACTTGTTTATAACAGTATCAATCATCATTGTATTACTTGTAGTTGTTACATTAGCTTGTAACTTTCCGAACTTTTTCTTATGTCTATTAGTAGTCATTTCTATCGTAGTTTCCATAGTTGTAAACGTAAGATAATCACTTTTATTCCACAGGTCTATCTGTATCTTACAAGCTAAGAATAAATGAAGCTTCAGTGACTCACAGTCTACAGAATTCATTTCTCGTCTTGTGTAATGAATCCTTTCTCGAAGTAATGCTCTTTCTGCATAATCGTAAATCCGATGTACACGAGCTATCCGGAACATCCTCTTCAGCTTTAAAAACTACTGGATTATCACTGCTCATCACGTGTCTCCCGAACCACGCCCCCCTTTCTCACAATATATAAGTCGCTCTCAGATACCCGACCAGTCAGTCGGCAAGACTCAGCGGAGCAGCGCCTCTGAGGAAGTCCAGCGCAGTCCTGGACGAAACGTAAGGAGCAGAAAAGTTCTTGGACCACGACCTCATATCCCGAAAAGTATATTAACAGCCATGTCACCCGGTCGTGAAAGCCTTCATTCCAGAGCTTGAAACGAAGGTTTGCCTTTCGTTAATCTTTGTTCTAAGATATGCCGTAGGGTCAGTATAGCCTCACGTGTCCCAACATTTTTGCGGAATCCAAACTTATCTTCCCCGATGTCGGCTTCTACCAGTTTTTCCATTCGAATGTAAAGAATTAGTGTTAGTATTTTGCAGCAGTGAATTATTAAACTGATAGTTCGGTAATTTTCACATCCGTCAATACCTGCTATCTTTGGGATTGGAATTATTGTATTCTTCTTGAAGTCTGAGGGAATTTCGAATGTCTCATACATCTTGCTCACCAGTTGGTAGTTATGTCAGTAGTTCTAAAGGATTGTTGTCTACTCCTGGTTCCTTGTTTCGACTTAGGTCTTTCAGTGCTCTGTCAAACTCTTCAAGTAGTATCATATCTCCCATTTAATATTCATCTACCTCCTCTTTCATTTCCATAATATCGTCCTCAAGAACATCGCCCCTGCATATACCCTCTACATACTCCTTCCACATTTCTGCTTTCCGTTTTTTGCTTAGAACTGGGTTTCCATCTGAGCTCTTGATATTCATGCAAGTGGTTCTCTTTTCTCTAAAGGTCTCTTTAATTTTCCTGTAGGCAGTATCTATCTTACCCCTCATGAGGTAAGCCTTTACATCGTTACATTGGTCCTCTAACCATGCCTGCTTAGCCAATTTGGACTACCTGTCAATCTCATTTTTGAGACTTTTTTATTCCTTTTTGCCTGCTTCACTAGGTGCATTTATGTATTTTCTCATTTCATCAATTAAATTCAGTATCTCTTCTGTTACCCAAGGATTTTTACTAGCCCTCTTCTTTTTACCTACTTGATCCTCTGCTGCTATCACTATTTCATTCCTCAAAGCTACCCATTCTTCTTCTACTGTGTTTCTTACTCCAATTCCTGTCTGTTGTTCCCTTATGCTCTCCCTGAAACTCTTTACAACCTCTGGTTTAGTCAGTTTATCCAGGTCAGATCTTCTTAAATTCCCACCTTTTTGCAGTTTCTTCAGTTTTAATCTACTGTTTATAACCAATAGATTGTAGTCAGAGTCCACATCTGCCACTGGAAATGTCTTACAATTTAAAATCTGGTTCCTAAATCTCTGACGTACCATTGTATAATCTATCTGAAACCTTTTTGTACCTCCAGGGTTCTTCCATGTATAAACCTTCTTTCATGATTCTTGAACCAAGTGTTAGCTATGACAAAGTTATGCTCTGTGCAGAATTCTACCAGGCGGCTTCCTCTTTCACTTCTTAGCCCCAAACCATATTCACCTACAACGTTTCGTTCTCTTCCTTTTCCTGCTGTCAAATTCCAGTCACCCATGACTACTAAATTTTCATCTACCTTCACTACCTGAATAATTTCTTTTATCTCATAACACATTTCATCAATTTCTTCATCATCGCAGGGCTAGTTGGCATATAAAATTGTACTACTGTAGTAGGCGTGGGCTTTGTGCCCATATTGGCCACAATAATGCTTACACTATGCTGTTTGTAGTAACTTTCCCGCACTCCTATTTTTTTATTCATAAACCAACTCCTGCATTACCCCCATTTGATTTTGTATTTATAACCCTGTATTCGCCTGACCAAAAGTCTTGTTCCTCCTGCCAGCGAACTTTACTAATTCCCACTATATCTAACTTTAACCTATTGATTTCCCTTTTTAATTTTTCTAACCTACCTGCCCGATTAAGGGATCTGACATTCCACGCTCCGATCCGCAGAACGCCAGTTTTATTTCTCCTGATAATGATGTCCTCTTGAGTAGTCACCGCCCGGAGATCCGAATGGGAGACTATTTTACCTCCGGAATATTTTACCCAAGAGGACGCCATCATCATGTAATCGTACAGTAAAGCTGCATGCCCTCGGGAAATATTACGGCTGTAGTTTCCCCTAGCTTTCAGCCGTTCGCAGTACCAAAACAGCAAGGCCGTTTTGGTTAGTGTTAAAAGGCAAGATCTTTCAATCATCCAGACTGTTACCCCTGCAACTATTGAAAAGGCTGCTGCCACTCTTCAGGAACCACGCGTTTGTCTGGCCTCTCAACAGATACCCCTCCGTTGTGGTTGCACCTACGGTACGGGTATCTGTATCGATGAGGCTCGCAAGCCTCCCTACCAACGGCAAGGTCATCGGTTCAAGGGCGGTGACATTATCAGACTATAAAAAACATCTGGTTAGCTAATTACAGCAAAGTCACCTCAAATTATGACTGGGTATGGTTTATTAATTACACATCATTTTAAGAAGATTTGTAAACGTTTTGAAGGAAGGAAGATAAGTGTGTAACGTTCTGCACAAGCTCGGATTAGGAAAGGACTCGTACCCTTTCAAAGAAACCATCCTTGCATTTGTCTTCAACGATTTAAGGAAATAACGGGAATCCTACGACCGGATGGCCGGAAAGGGTTTAGAACCGCCGCTCTCCCGAGTGACATATGGTATATTGACGGGATAATAGAAAATTTCATGCCGACTTGAAACGGGGACTGCTTTTCTATACCTGCTTAATTCAGTTCATGAGTTTTATTCAAATATATAAATTTATGATCCAGTGCAGATCGTCATGAAAAATTGTTGAAATCAATGTATCTCAGATCTGCCTCTAACTTGTACCAAAGTTCAGTGCTCTCAAGAACTGCTTGAAGTCGACGAATATTATGGTCTTTTTTATTTATTTATTCACCTTCTTTAATATTTTCGCCGTTTGTCTGAGAATAATTACTTGAAGTGAAGGAATAATGTAACCCATTAAGAACCATAAATATTCCACTTCATTTTATGAATTGCTAGCAGCCGAAATGAAGTGCCATGAAATAGCAATGTGAGCATTAGAACGCCAATTTGCTGGCGACTTTCGGCTCCGGGGAATGGGCGTGGCTGCCGCCTTGGGGCCTCAGGAATAACTGCATTACTGCGAACAGCACTTCCATCCAATTAGGTTAGCACCGTCATAATAAACCTGCACGCAAGTGTTTCGTGTTTCCGATCTCTAGGCTACTACTACCATCGTGTTTCAAGATAATTAAAGAGCTCTCATCTCAACTGTGTAATGGTAACGTGAAATTACGTCTGTGGATTAACGAATGGTATTGTACAGCTGTATCTACGTCTGTGTTTGTTTACATCTACATAAACTCTTCTGGAGCCACTGTAAAGTGCAGCGTGGATATCATTTCGCATTAAAGTTGGCGACTTTATAACAAGTATTGTGTGAGGGAACAATGTGTACTTCTTTGTACGTGCTTTAAATATTGCGATTCTTGCGCGGAATAGGTTGTCTAAATTTACCGAAAAGGGTTTCACGATGACCACGTCGTCCTTTTTTCATGGATTCCCACATCCACAAGGATTTCTGTTATACTTTCGTATCAGTCGTACAGTCTAGTTACGATTTTAGCAGCGGTTGTCTGAATTCCCATATTTAACCGCGTTTAATGAGAGCGGCCATTTTTTTCTACGTGTTCCTGCAATTCTTTGCGTAGCTCCAACGACGATATGCAACTGTACATATCGTCATCATCAACGAACGAACTTTTAATCCCGCTGATCATATTTGACAAATTTTTATGTAGATCAATACTATTATACATTCTATTACGTTACTTTGAGGCCTACCCCACGGCCGCAAGGCGTCTGCAGTGAAGTCACTCTTTTATTTCTAAAATCTTTATTTAAAATCGGAAACCGGAACGTCTGCTAATAGCTGTATTTTGTGTTCATATTACAGCATGATCACGTGATGCACCGCATAAATTTGATAGTTTTGTCTTCCAGTTTTCCAGCAATCATCTTTGTAATGAATGCAAAGGACCTTTTATATTCACCCTTCAGTTTCTAGTTTTCCTGTTACTCTCATGAACGAGATAAATAGCGACAAAGGCACAACGAATATTAGAGACAAATCTCCAAACGAAACTGGCCGAAAAATCCGAGAGTGATGCCCTTAGGCAAGTGTACATGAAAGCCTCATTAAATTGTAGAGAGAGAGTGTGATGTGGTAATCGCCATAGCAGTTTGATGTATCAAGAACTCGGTAATTCTGGCGAGAACAGAATCTACTTGGCAAGGCCGGTAGTTGACAGAGTGCAAGCACAGGACATCTGGCGGTCAGCGCCGTAAGGTGATCTAGTGGTTGGGCGAACTACCGCTACTTGCGCTGTTGTAGCACCCCTATTGTAAGCAAAGAGGCTTTCTTATTGCAGCAGTTTATTCGACACCTCTGTTTTCGATGTGAAATTATTAATTATTGAATGATATTTAAAAATCGTAGATAGGAAATAAGAAATATCAGATGTAAGTGAAATAGTGTGAGTTAATGTTTAATACTGGCAACAGCACATTTATATTCTGCACTGATAATTTCTTGTTATGCATGAAGAGCGTATGGGTAACGATGGGAGTCAGAAACTTAAAAAGAGAAAATACATCAGTGTATGGAAATAGCTTACAGTTTCACTGCCTTCAAGCGAGGAAGAAGAGGGGGCGTTTCAGTGCTGAAAGTTCAAGATAATATACGAATACGAAATTGACGTTATCATGAAATGGAGAAAATAACGGAAAACGAAAATACAAATTTCTAGGAAGATGAATGCTGTGAGTGGTCGTGGAAATGAATCTGTTTATGTAACTGGACTTAACGTTGACCGAGAAACCATGCAACAGTAAAGTGTTCAGTGCTTCACTTTAAACACTTAACTACAATCGCTATTTTTACCTCACGTCAATAATCTTGGGCGGTAGTTTTCTACCACTTCATCTAAGAAGGACTGAAAGTTATTTACTTCTATGTTCCTCTAAATCGTTGTTGAAGAATCAATAAAAGAGAGACTTCTATTTACAAAAGTAAATCTATATTCATAAAGAAAACAGTTAAGCTTCTTACATTCAAGAGTCAATAAAAGAGAGGCTTCTCTTTACAAAAAATCAATCTATATTCAAAGAGAAAAACAGTTAAGCTTCTTACATTAACTCTGACATCTTGAGCCGAGTTTTTGGAATGAACATGAAAAATAAACAAAATATGCTTCAACGATGTTCATTAACTTGTTTTCAGATCAAATAACGACCAATTAGGTAAACAATAAGGAGAAAATTAAGCAAAGACTATCGATAAAAATTACGGTAGGTTCATGAATGAACTAATTAAGCACTTATTTTTGTTCATCACTGTAAAGATATAATTTTTATCAATGTATTACATTTCACACACTTTTTTTTTACATAGAACATGGTCAGGTGGCTCTAGTGTCATTAAATCTTTGACATATGTGACATCGTGACAGCCTTGATCTTTTGTCATTCACGGTCTTGCTTGGACGGGGAATGCAGATTCGTTGAGTCTGCGATCAGTTTCAAAATCTATGTAAAGAACTTTCTCCATTGCAGCTTGCAAGACCCTGAAAAATTTCTTAAATACATCGTCCTCTCAACGACATGCCGAATTGTTTTATAAAATGTCAATGCACCGCCCTGCTCTTCATACTTACAACTGCTTTTTCCGTGAAAATATCAGATGGTCTAAGTATTTTTTTTTTCGAGCACGTTCTTCTTCTTCTACCCCTTCATCGTATTCTATATCACCATTAGTTTCATGATCAGCTGTTTCTGCTTCATTGTCACTAAACTTGCCTGAATCTTGAGAAGTACCATGTGCATCCTTAGAGCCAGCCGTCTTCACTAGGTAACAATAACTCTAAAATACTGTCATGTGTTCTCCTAAAGCCACCTTCAGACATGTGGCCGAGGGTAGTTCGTGCACTGCTGTCATTACCCATTTTTCCTGTTCTATTCTCTAATGATTCCCGTGAAGAACGATTGCTCCTATGCCCGTATTACATCGAATCTTCCATATTTACCTTCATGGTAATGCTGAACGTCTCTCTTGCACTGTCTATCACTTTAGTTGGCTGTTGATTATTTCTCTTTGCAATGTACTGTGC
This sequence comes from Schistocerca gregaria, assembly GCF_023897955.1. Classification (NCBI taxonomy): domain Eukaryota; kingdom Metazoa; phylum Arthropoda; class Insecta; order Orthoptera; family Acrididae; genus Schistocerca; species Schistocerca gregaria. The sequence continues at coordinate 675,683,186 of NC_064922.1, forward strand.
AATGCAATGTAACTTTCTGCAAGCGTAATATTAGGTGCAATCTTACCTAACTAGCAATAAAAACATGACTCTGGTTCACTTTAACGCTACACTGATCCAATAGCAATCTCCTACAGTCCAAACTCCACCATGGCTCATTCGCATGTCTTTCGAACCAGCAATACAGTGAAGAGAAATACGAAGTACTTCTGGAAGTGGATTAGTCACACTTTTTTTTTTTAAATCATCATTATTCTGCCTGGTTAGATGCGAACCGCTACGAATTTCTCTCCTGTGCCAACCTTTCCATCTCACACAAGCACGAAATTACTTCTAGATGTATTCCAATCCCTAGCTTCCTCTGTAGTTTTGTCCCGTTCCGACGCTCGGTTTCCCGGGTTTGATTCCCGGCGGGGTCAGGGATTTTCTCTGCCTCGTGATGACTGGGTGTTGTGTGATGTCCTTAGGTTAATTAGATTTAAGTAGTTCTAAGTTCTAGGGGACTGATGGCCATAGTGTACAGAGACATTTGAACCACTTTTTTTTTATCCCAAATGTCTTAACAGATAACCTATCGTCCCGTGCCTTCTTCTTATCAGTGTTTCCCTTTCCTCGGCAAATCTGCGCAGAACCTCCTCATTCCTTAGCTTATTAGTCCACATTATTTTCAACATTAATCTGTAACACGACTTCCCAAGTGGTTCGATTCCTTTCTGTTTAGGTTTTCAAACAGTTCATGTTTCACTACCAAATAATGCTGTACTCCAAATGTATATAGTAAGAAATTTCTTCCTCAAATTAAGGCCTACTAATGATACTAGTAGACTTCTCTTCGCCAGGAATGCGGAATGCTGTTTTTTCCAGTGATAGTCAGATTTTTATATCCTTGATCCTCCCATCATGGGTTATTTACCTGGCTACTTCGTGATCCCCAGTTCTGGTATTAAGCTTCCCGCTGCTCTCATTCCTGCTACTTATCACTGTTGTGTTTCTTCGATTTACTCTTAATCCACATTCTATACTCATTAGACTGTATATTCTATTTAACAGATCCTGTAATGCTTCTCCGCTTTCACTGAGGGTAGCAATGCCATCACCGAATTTTATTAGTTATCCTTCAAAATACCCTTTTAATCGCACTCCTGAAACTTTCTTTCATTTGCTTTTTCGATTTATGGATTGAACAGAATACATCCCTGACCCAGACTCTTTTCTAACAGCGCTCTTGTTTCTTGGTCTTCCAGTCATACTGTTTCCAATCCGTTCTTCCACATATTGTAAATTATCTGTATTTTCTATAGCTTACCCTATTTTTAACAGAGTCTCGAACGCCTTGCACCATTTTACATTGTCGAACTCTTCCTCCAGGTCGACAAATCTTATGAAAGTGTCTAGATTTTCACCTCACTTTCGCTTCCATTATCAACCATAAAGTTAGAACTGTCTCTCTGCTGCCTTTAGCTTTCCTACAGGCAAACTGTTCGCCATCCAACATATCCTCAACTTTCTTCTCCATTCTCCTGTATATTATTCTTCTTATAATCTTGAATGAATGAACTATTAAGGGGAGACTGTATGTGCTATGCCTCCAATGTTAAATAATCGAATTTTGTGTCCCATTATCTTGGAAACTCTTTAAGACACCAACTTACAGTTTTCTGTAATTATTGAATGCACCTTTCTAGATAACTGAACTAGAGTTATTACTAAAATTGTATTGTGGGCATGTTACCTTTTTTTTTAACACTCAGTTTTCTGACAGAATTTTGTAAAGAAATAAACATAAAAACAAAACAACTCAGGATATTTTAATTATTCTAGTTCCATATGTATTGCATCTAACACTTGACAATCAGTGAACATTTCACGTCTCTACCATCAGTACATTTATAGCAAAAAATGTAGTTAAGAGATATTAAAGTTTAAAAACATTTTTATTTCAAATTCTTATACAGACTTACATTTCTGCATCTTTTATGCACTAGAATTGCCCTGGTCCGTAGTATGTGTCTTCTTCAATGGCACAACGGTCCAGTGATTGCCTCCTCCGATTGCCTCCTCCTTTTCCTTCTTGCTTCTTTTTTCATTTGCTGAGCAGCTAACTCTGCTTCAGTTAGACGAAGCTCATCCCGTTCCAACAGCTCATTAGCTGTGTTCGGTCCAAATCTTACCCCTAACTTCTCCAGAACCTTAAGTCTTTCATTAAAAGTCATTACAGTATCAGACACTGCTAACGTTATAGTCATAAGGCCTTACAAATACATTTTGTGCACACGGCACCGCACAACATTATTGAAGGACTCATTCACATTCTGGGTCTTCCCATGTAACCACTTCTATAGTAGCTCAGGATCTGCCACATCTCTGTAAATAGGTTTTATAGCCTCCATAACTGACAAAGGAAGAGAATGTTATGTGTAAATTCATTGCAGGGTTCAAGAAAATTCATCATGCCTATATTTCCCCCAAATATTTCTGAGGAGGTGGACACAAAGCGTAATATTGATTTTCATCGGTTGATATTTAACGAAAGAAAGTGCTCCACACAGCTCTTTTCATCTTCTCTAAATTGTCACAGTTATCTCTAATAGCCTTTCCATAATATTCCTGCAATTCATCAAATACTTTGTCCATTACTCTTCCAGCACATTTTATTGTCTTGCCATCAGACAGTTTTATGTTACCCATCTTGGTTTTTAGGTAACGCAAATGTGTTCCCATCCTTTTCTTGACGTGTCCTACACACTCACGTTTTTGTATAGGAACGTCATATGGATTACTGTTTGTACTGCAATTAAACCCTTACTGTCTCCATTGCCTAAGTAATTCACATCTCTGACACCTCTCTCCTTCTGTGAAGACTGGAAAATGTCAACTGCTCCGTTTACCTCCATTCCTTCATGCCATCATAATTTTTTATACACAACTGCTTATGAAGCAATCTGTTCTTTTGGTTCACTGTACAACCTGGGCAGTACTTACTGAGAACTTCAAAATCCTAAACTTTTCCAGTGTCAATACTTATTGCAGACGTAAAACTATTTTTACAACTAAACCCAAGCTTTTGCCTGGATCCATCTTCAGCAATGCGGATGTCTGTGTCACCCTCATTTTGTTCAACAGTTTCTGATGTAGCAGCAAGAATTGAATCTTCAGCCACCGCATTTACAGGGTCCCCAATTGCTGTTACATATTTCATATACGTAGAATGTTGTTTTGGCAAATTCAACAGTGCAGAGAACTTTAACAGACCTTACACCTTTACCAATGCATTAAGGCCATAGAAGAGTCTCGCATTAGTTTCATACAATTCATTACCTGAACGCCTTGATGGAATATGAAGTGCTTTTTCGTTTTTTGCACTTCTGACATTTAATAATTAATTTGGAGACAGCACCTATTCTAGCTCCAATATCTTCATCAAGTTTAACTTCACCTCCAAAAAGACAGCAAGAGACCGTTTCAAAAAGAATTTGTGCAAGTATTTGTAGATCAATAATGACGTCGTCCATAATATCATAAGTTTTACCACTGTCACCCGTGTCTAAAGTTACTTTCCTTTTCGATGTATTTGTGGGCGTCTTCACTTCAGAAACATTATCGTGGTTTCCTTCACTGCTAGCACACGTATTTTCAAGTACTTCAGGAGATAATGTAGGTCTCACGTATCTGTTACCTGAAAATTTGCGTTTCTTGAAGTTGATTTTATGCTTAGTCTTTTTATTTAGGTATAAAAGCAATAGAAGTTAGCTTACTACAAAAATAGCCGAAAATCACTCTACGTTCAACGAAAACTAGTAGCAGAAGCAAAGGACTGATTTTTTTATTCGTAACGCCACCTTCTGAGACATAGCAGTAGGCACATAACAAAGCAATTTACACACTGCTAGACTGTGTAATTCCCAAGATATAACCCCTCAACTGTGGCAGCATATGCGTAGTCGCGAAATTTGACAGTCACACGTCAACATTTAATATATTATTTGAAGGTCTCACAATGTTCTGATTTTAATGTATTATATACCGAAATGTTCAGGAAAGTAGAAAAGTGCATTATGGAGTAAAAAACAGAAAATGTCAAATTTCAAAGAATTTCACTTAAGCTGATCGTGCGATAATTCTCGCACTTGTGGGCCCTGGCAGTTTTTTCTGAAAGTGCGACGATACGTCGCCAGCCTCCTATTGCTACACACCAATCTTAATAGTTGTTTTGTTGTCAGTTTTGCCAATGATTTTCGGAATTCGGATGGAGTGGTATCTGTGTCTATTCTGCCGTATCAGATTTAAAGTCGTCCAAAGCTGTTTTAAATTCTGATTCTAATACGGGACCACTATCATGTCTCATTCGACTTATGCTGCTCCTTCCATCACGTCATCAGGCAGGTCCTCCCTCTCCTAGAGGCATTCAATGTACTCTTTGAACCAATTTGCTCTCTCCTCTGCATTTAGCATCGAGTGCTTTTAACTCCACCGAAGGTAGTTTCGTCTTTTCTGTACAGTGATTTAGCCCTCCAGCCAATCATTTCTTTGTTAGGTTTATTCACAATTTCCATGTAACGATTTCGCCTTGGCTTCCCTGCATTGTATTTATTTCATTCCTAAGTGACTTGCATTTCCGTGGTCATGATTTTCGGACAATATTTTTGTACTTATTTCTTTAGTCGATCGGATGAAGCATTTTTTTATGTTGCTCATGGTTTATTCGTAGTTGCCTACCTTATACCTATGTTCTTGTTTCCGACTTCTGTGATTGTCCCTTTTCGACATGTCTATTTCTCTTCAGTTGTGCTGCATACTGGGCTATTCATTATCGAATTATGTAAAGTCTCAGAGGATTTCGAGCACATCTCTTTATTCCTTAGCTTCTCCGTATCCCAATTCTGTCCACATTGGTTCTTCCTGACTAGTTTCTTAAACTTCTGCTCCTATCTTTGCTAGTTTGTGATCTGAGTTGACATCAGATCCTGGGTACCCCTTATAATCCACTATCCGATTTCGGTGTATGTGGCCTAACGACGATATAATCCAACTGGAATTTTCCCGTATGCCCCTGCCTTTTCCATCTACCTTATCCCCTCGTCATTCTTGAACAGAGTATTCGCTATTACCATCTGAAATTCATTGCAGAACTCAGTTAGTCTCTCTACCCTCTCATTCGAACTGCCAAGCCAATATTCTCTCGTACCCATTTTCTTTACTCCTTACTCTACAACCTCATCTTATCCCCCATGACTATTAGATTTTCATTTCCCCTTAAGCACTGACTCACCTTTTTTCGCTGTTGTTGGTATAGCCCTACATTAGTCTGACCAAAACTCGTTGTCTTTTCATTTCGTTTCATTGACGTCCCACTATATATAAACTGAGTCTTGGCATTTCTCATTTCAGACTCTCTGGCTTCTGCATGTGATGTACCTTTTGCACCTCTTGCTTTTATGTTTTCGTTGACTTCAAAGGCAACGAGAAAAGTTAAAGCGGTAGCCCAGCGTAGAGGCTGCGTCTAACGTCATGTATTTTTGATTTTCAAATGTGAAAAAAACATGAAGTTTTTCCTGTTCCTCGGTAAACGAAGGTCTAGCTCTCTGTAAATGAACGAAGGTAGACGCACGCTATTTTTGAACGTAATCAGCGGTAGCCATTTTGTTTGTGAGAATACGTAAAAAGTCTGTGTTTTTGATGTGCATAGAAGGAATAATATAATATTAATTCACCAGTGAAAAATTGTTTGAATCATCATTCCAATTAGTGCTGCAATGTATAAAAACCCAAGAAGCCCACATGTGCACTTTGGAGGTATTACGAAGATCCGATTACAAAAGGAGTAATGGACACGGTCAAGATTTTGTAGGTGCGTACGGCTATCGGACGTAGGTATTATTAATAGGTAAGCATAAATCTAGAACAAGAAAAAGACTATTTCGCTTATGCCGAGCTAGTATGACAGGTTCTTTACCCATTTACAAGCATATGTCAGCTTATTGTGCTTGTCCGACACGCCGGAAAAATTAATCCCATTATTTCCTCATATGTAAACTTTTACTATTATTTTATATTATATGCACCACTTTCTAACTTCTGACATTCCACTCCACGACTCGTCGAACGTTATCCTTTCGTTGGTTATTGATTTTGTTATGGTCACCTCCTCCTTGGCTGTTCATTCCCTGAAATTTTAATGGGGGACTAGCCCGGATTCTTCCTTCAATGGAGAGATCATTATGACACTTTTTCAGTTACACGCCACGTGCCCTGTGGATTCACATCCTGTGTCTTTATTGCAGTTGTTTCCTTTGCCTTCTGGATCATGATTCCGTTGATCATTCCAGATTCTTCCACCCTTTATGTTGATCTTAGAATGAATATTTCACTCTTAGTTACTGGCAGATTAAAGCGGCGAGGCGTGTTAGGAATGCCAAATTGGTAAGTGTATTCAGAATGAGATTTTCACTCTGCAGTGAAGTGTGCGCTGATATGAAACTTCCTGGCACATTAAAACCGTGTGCCCGACCGAGACTCGAACTCGGGACCTTTGCATTTCGCGGGCAAGTGCTCTACCATCTGAGCTACCGAAGCACGACTCACGCCCGGTACTCACAGCTTTACTTCATCCAGTATCCGTCTCCTACCTTCCAAACTTTACAGAAGCTCTCCTGCGAAACTTGCAGAACTAGCACTCCTGAGAGAAAGGATATTGCGGAGACATGGCTTAGCCACAGCCTGGGGGATGTTTCCAGAATGAGATTTTCACTCTGCAGCGGAGTGTGCGCTGATATGAAACTTCCTGGCAGATTAAAACTCTGTGCCCGACCGAGACTCGAACTCTGGACCTTTGCCTTTCGCGGGCAAGTGCTCTACCATCTGAGCTACCGAAGCACGACTCACGCCCGGTACTCACAGCTTTACTTCTGCCAGTATCCGTCTCCTACCTTCCAAACTTTACAGAAGCTCTCCTGCGAAACTTGCAGAACTAGCACCCCTGAAAGAAAGGATATTGCGGAGACATGGCTTAGCCAAAGCCTGGGGCATGTTTCCAGAATGAGATTTTCACTCTTCAGCGGAGTGTGCGCTGATATGAAACTTCCTGGCAGATTAAAACTGGGTGCCCGACCGAGACTCGAACTCGGGACCTTTGCCTTTTGCGGGCAAGTGCTCTACCATCTGAGCTACCGAAGCACGACTCACGCCCGGTACTCACAGCTTTACTTCTGCCAGTATCCGTCTCCTACCTTCCAAACTTTACAGAAGCTCTCCTGCGAAACTTGCAGAACTAGCACCCCTGAAAGAAAGGATATTGCGGAGACATGGCTTAGCCACAGCCTGGGGCATGTTTCCAGAATGAGATTTTCACTCTTCAGCGGAGTGTGCGCTGATATGAAACTTCCTGGCAGATTAAAACTGTGTGCCCGACCGGGACTCGGACTCGGGACCTTTGCCTTTCGCGGGCAAGTGCTCTACCATCTGAGCTACCGAAGCACGACTCACGCCCGGTACTCACAGCTTTACTTCTGCCAGTATCCGTCTCCTACCTTCCAAACTTTACAGAAGCTCTCCTGCGCATCTTGCAAAACTAGCACCCCTGAAAGAAAGGATATTGCGGAGACATGGCTTAGCCACAGCCTGGGGCATGTTTCCAGAATGAGATTTTCACTCTTCAGCGGAGTGTGCGCTGATATGAAACTTCCTGGCAGATTAAAACTGTGTGCCCGACCGGGACTCGAACTCTGGACCTTTGCCTTTCGCGGGCAAGTGCTCTACCATCTGAGCTACCGAAGCACGACTCACGCCCGGTACTCACAGCTTTACTTCTGCCAGTATCAGTCTCCTACCTTCCAAACTTTACAGAAGCTCTCCTGCGCAACTTGCAAAACTAGCACCCCTGAAAGAAAGGATATTGCGGAGACATGGCTTAGCCACAGCCTGGGGCATGTTTCCAGAATGAGATTTTCACTCTTCAGCGGAGTGTGCGCTGATATGAAACTTCCTGGCAGATTAAAACTGTGTGCCCGACCGGGACTCGGACTCGGGACCTTTGCCTTTCGCGGGCAAGTGCTCTACCATCTGAGCTACCGAAGCACGACTCACGCCCGGTACTCACAGCTTTACTTCTGCCAGTATCCGTCTCCTACCTTCCAAACTTTGCAGAAGCTCTCCTGCGAAACTTGCAGAACTAGCACCCCTGAAAGAAAGGATATTGCGGAGACATGGCTTAGCCACAGCCTGGGGCATGTTTCCAGAATGAGATTTTCACTCTTCAGCGGAGTGTGCGCTGATATGAAACATCCTGGCAGATTAAAACTGTGTGCCCGACCGGGACTCGGACTCGGGACCTTTGCCTTTCGCGGGCGAGTGCTCTACCATCTGGTAAGTGTATTGCTGGTGGAAGTCACCGGCCCAGAGTTAGGGTTACGATCCGATCCGGCATACCATTAGTACTCGCCAGGAAGTCTTGTACTTTTAATCAGTCTGATGTATTACAACGAAATTACGAGTGCGCAAAAACTGGCTGATGAATTAACTTTGATAGTATTAATTTGTAACGTCGAAAAGTCGAAGTGGTCCCGTACTCAGGGAACGAGTGCAGGTGGAGAAGGGGCAGGAATGCTGCACGGGCCGCTCATATAAATGTCCTTGTGGAGGTGGGTCGCCGTTGCCTCGCTCAGACGTGTTGTGAAGTTTCAGGTGTGTATCTGTGTCATGTGGGTAACTGTGATGAGCGCTTGTACGCTTTGGTCAGCGGAAATCATAACCAAAGAAAGTCCGTTACGCCAATGACGCGAATGAAACTTGTCATATTTCTCTATTTGTTTCGGGAAAATAAAGATGAGGGAGGAAATACTACTTCAAAGATTACGGCGAACAAACCCTGTCAGTATTCCATATTTGTTCCAAGAAAGCACAAACTATTTTCTGCAAACAGAACATGCTGGCTTTGTGTATAGGCGTAGTGTATGTTAACTGGATAGATTTAAGTTCGTAAATCATATCTGTAGCTAATAAACAACGGGCAGGCTTTATATGTACGGTGTATCACGTTCGAATCCGTGTTTTTTTATCGCCTTGAGCTACACATTCTTCTGATTCAATAATTTCGTGTCTACGAAGCCATCCATTGTATATGAGAAACACATTTAGATGATATCAGTAAATTTCCCCACAGAGGATGTGACGGAATTAGGGTATCAATAAGAGTCACTTCTCCCTGGAGAAGACAACGTAAATCTACTACCTGTATTTGACGTAATGTGTGCCAAGTATTCACGACTTTTCATTGATGTTACACCGTAACAAATTGACTGCCTGTCACGGCTAGTTCGGTCTGCAAGTGCACCATTCGCTTTTTTATTAGCCCATGACAGTACAAGTGCGAGGTCAGATACCTGCATTCCATAGCTTTATTAATGAGGCACACCACATCGTCAACAGTCTATTCGTGACCGCTTCATTGCTCTTCAAGTGGTTCAAAATGGCTCTGAGCAATATGGGACTTTAACATCTGAGGTCATCAGTCCCCTAGAACTTAGAATTACTTAAACCTCACTAACCTAAGGACATGACACACATCCATGCACGAGGCAGGATTCGAACCTGCGACCGTAGCAGTGGCGCGGATCTTCAAGTGGCATGGCATGACGGTCCTGAGCAGATTGCGCGACGATGGATAAAGCGATAAAGAGACAGTGGAAAATCCAGAGCTGGACCCTCGCTGTGTGACAGCACCTGTCGACGATAATGAAGTTGTCAAAACGTGACGGCCAAATCCTCTTTTAGACCGTGGCGCATCTGTAAAATACTGTTGCGTTTCCCGTGTCGGTGGATAATGTTCGGCGCCGCCTTCGGGGAACTGACTTCTGATCAAATAGGCGGCCATCAAAGATATGCTCCACGATGGTCATCGGCTCTAACGATTAACGGTTGCCGAGGTCAGAATCAGTCGTGACTGCCACAACGCGATGTTTACCGACGAATCGGTATTGTTCAGCTCAAACGCCAAATAGATCCGTGCCTCGTCCCTCAGAGGCCCTATGTCTGTGGCAGTTGGGCCTACATGTGTTCCCTTTGACTTGAAATGCTTCACTGAGTAAATGTTTAACTGATTCTGCCCAGTATACCCGTATCGTGATTAATATGATTTCATCAGTGGGACTACCGTATCTCGAGCGAGTGATTTCCACCCAGTAGGGCTAGTGTCCTATGCGCAAGTCAGCGATGGTGGAAGAGTGGTTTGCAAAAAGAAACGAGACGTTCCTTCTGTTTTGTCCTCATTATGCATCAGATCTAAACCCTACTGAGAATACACCATGCGAAAAAGTAGCCACATATTATGCAATTTGGAGGACCGAAAATATGTTAATCTCATTCTATTAATGTCACCTCAATAAATTAAACAAATTAACAGAGCGTAGCAAAAAAGGTTCACTAAATAAGATACGAAACAAATCTTGTCGCAAGACAGTTGCTATTCCATTGAGCTACGCATGCGTCATACTACGGCTGCGATGATTTAGATATTTCTTACCGCCCTTTGTCATTCAACAACCTGACCACCACTAACGGTGACTCACGCCCATACTTCATGAGACCATGAGCAGTCTTTGGAATTTAATCCAGAGCAAGGAGCAATGACTGGTGATCCGGAAATCTATACCGGCATCGCTCCTCCCTTCTCGACCAGACATTGCCAGTGGAAAAATCGACCACCAGGATATAAATCGGCTTCCTACAAATGTAGGGTCGAGCTCCACCACATAGGCGCGCGTTAGCGATTTCGAATACAGAGACGCATAACTATATCATTAGGCCCCTGCAAAATGTATAGCTAAATCACGGGGTCTCTCAATTCGGATACCTACACGTTTACTGCAATCTCCTTCGTCTTCAATGTGTACAGCAGTGTATTACATACTCTGTCATTTGGTTAGGTGATTTAGTTTCGGACAGTTTGCAGGTTCAAGAACGCTTTTCGCAGAAACATACGATGACCGACGTAGTTCCTGAATGTTGCACAATATTTAGCTGAATATCATAAAAAGTAGAAGCTTGGTTGGGTCGAATTACATAAAGAGCAGATAGTGAAGCTACCTATACCCAAAAGAGTTTAGAGCAAATATGTAAGCACAAAGTGGACGCTATTAATGGCATGTTTCGTACGGAGTTTGAAAGATGAGGCTTAACGAGAACTATGAGATGGAGAACTACTGGTCGGATATCAATGTTCCATGACGTACGACGTGGCTAATAGCGTATGGGATATGTGTTAGTAAACTAGCGTTATAGAATGTCTGTTGTGTCGTTGTTGGTTATCTAAAAATTTACAACTGGTGTTTGCGAATTGTTGGGGAAGGAGCATTACACGATACAGGAACTTGGCAGAAATGCGACTAACCTACGAGTATGTTGCACCGATAACGCGCACACAAAGGTACAAGAATGCAAAGAGAAAAGCTTCGCAACCTGAATCATCCTAACTGCAGAAAATATGTAGCTCAGAACAGAACTGTGCGACTTACTGGGAGATTCAAGTCACGGATTGCTGGTCAAGGTCTTTCACTAAGAACAATTTCTTTTGTAGATATCGTGGGCGTCGTATACGATCTTATGGTGAAATATTGAATAAATGCCAGTCGCTTCACCCGAGAAATGCACACTTTGAAGAATACAGTGTCGGGATTAATGGCGGAGAAATAGTTCCACCTCTGTCAAATACAGTGTGCAGACTCTAGGTATTGATCAATGAGAGGATACGGAACAAAAAGTATCTAATGAACCTATATCTGGAGGTGCATTGTTTCCATACGAGAGAACTTTTAGTCACTCACACGTTTCTACAGACTGTGGTCTAATACGCACTGTGCCTTGGAGCCACTGTTACGGTCTGCACGGTTTCCTTCTGGAGGGTGGCACTGCTCCTCTTGGGTCTTACCCTAGCGCCCACTCCTGCCATAGCTGCTAGTAATCTTGTCTCCGATTCACTTCTCTTAGAACACTCACCTTGTAGTGAATGTGATGCAGCGTTGTAGACGATGGTTCCGGAATCGAATCGAGAGCTTCGCGACAAAATGTTTATTAACGGAAAGGCAAATGGCAACGGGCGGCGCGTAGCAAGGTTGTACCAACAATCCTATCCCCGCCGACGACACCTACAGCAAACAATGTTTGCAACAGTGGTTTGCAGTTTGTCTGAGACGGGTCGTTTCAGGATGCAGGAAATAATGAAAGACACACCGGAAATGTTGTGACACCAAACTTGGAGGAAAACAGTGTGGAATGCGACTGCTGTGACAGTACCAGGCAGTTGGCGCGCCAGTAAAAGGTAAGCCAGAAGACCGGGTGGAACATTTTCCATGACAATTGTTACTACCTTTATCACTTACAGCGTGCGCAGGGCTTACTAGCGGATAGACTTTCCACATTGGGAGCAGTTTTGTCATTGGCTTCTTCACTAGACAACAACGATCCCTGGATTTATACCATCCATCCTATTCACAGGCGAGGCCACTTTTTCAAGGAGTGGTTTCTTCAACTTTCGTAAGTCATCTGTGAGATAGTATCCAGAACCCGCAAGGCATGATAATACCGAATCATCAGCATCGGTGCAGCACGAATGTGTGGGTCGGGATAACTGGCGACCCTGTTATGGAACCAATCTTCCTTCCACGTCGCTTAATAGACCGGACCTATCGGCGTTTGTATCGGGTGACTTCGTCTCACCTGCTACAAGAAGTGCGACTGATGATTCGAAGAGTTATGCGACTGTTACATGACAGTGCTCCAGCCACTTCCGTCGTTAAGGTCCGAACGCATCTCAGTCGTTTCTTTCCTGCTCAGTGGATCAGACGAGCTCGTCCAGTTGCATGGGCCGCTCGTTCACCTGACCTCAACCCGTGAATTTTCTGTTCATGGAGCCATCTCAAAAGCATCGTGTATGCACAGCCCATTTCAGGTACGCTATGCGATCAAATGTATACGCACATCAGCAAAAACATACGTTTTTCATATTAGGTATATTTTGTTGCCACCTACTGCCATGTACTCCATATTAGCCACCTCAGTAGTCATTAGAAATCGTTAGAGAGAAGAATGGGCGCTCCGCGGAACTGACGGGCCTCGAACGTGGTCAGGTGATTGGGTGTCACTTGTGTCATACGTCTTTACGCGAGATTTCCACAGTCCTAAACATCCCTAGGTCCACTGTTTCCGATGTGACAGTGAAGTGGAAACGTTAAGGGACACGCACAACATAAAAGTGGGCAGGCCGACCTCGTCTGTTGACTGATAGAGACCGCCGACAGTTGAAGAGGGTCATAGTGTGTAATAGGCAAGACATCTTTCCAAACCATCACACAGGAATTCTAGAGTGCGTCAGGCTCCACTGCCAGTAGTATGACAGACAGTTAAGCGAGAGGTGGGAAAACTTGGATTTCATGGTCGAGCGGTTGCTCATAAGCCACACATCACGCCAGTTAATGCCAAACGACGACTCGTTTGGTGTAAGGACCGTCAACATTGGACGATTGAACAGTGGAAAAACGTGTGGAGTAACTAATCACGTTATACAATGAGGCGATCCGATGGCAGGGTGCGGGTATGGCGAATACCCGGTGAACGTCGTCTGCCAGTGTGTGTAGCGTCAACAGTAAAATTCGGAGGAGGATGTGTTATGGTGTGGTCGTGTTTTTCAGGGAGGGAGCATGTAACCCTTGTTGATTTGAGTGGCATTATCACAACACAGGTCAACATTGATGTTTTAAGAACTTTCTTGCTTCCCACTGATGAAGAGCAATTCGGAATGGCGACTGCATCTTTCAACACGATCGAGCACCTGTTCATAATGTACGGCCTGTGACGGAGTGGTTACACGATAGTAACATCCCTGTAATGGACTGGCCTGCAGATAATCCTGACCTGAGCCCTAAAGAATACCTTTGGGATGTTTTGGAACGCTAACTTCGTGTCAGGCCTCACCGAACAACATCGATATCTCTCCTCAGTGCAGTACTCCATGAAGAATGGAATACCATTCCCCAAGAACCCTTCCAGCACCTGATAGAACGTAAGCCTGCGAAATTGGAAGCTGTCATCAAGGTTAAATGTGGGCGAACACCATACTGAATTCCAGCATTTCCAATGCAGGGTGCCACGAACTTTTCAGTAATTTTTTAGCCAGGTGTCTGGATAGTTTTGTATTATGCATGAAGCCACTGGAACAGCGTATCATGCTGCCCCTGACACTGTTCGGATACGTGAACGTGTGACATGGAACGCTGAGGCACATGGAAACCATTTTCAGCACATACTGTACCTGTGGCTACATGTACAGGGCGTATTAGCCAGCAGTCTCTGTAACAATACATGATTGACTAAATGGTTCCTAGCCCGGATGTCATTCATTTCCAGCCATAAGATTATTTTTTTTTGTTCTGTATGCTCTCATCGATCAGTCCCTAGAGTTTCTACACGGAGGAAGACGTGCGGGAGAAATGTGATCAAATGATACTGAAATCAAATCAATAGATTATGCTGCTCAGTATCGAAGTTCCGGGCTCCCTATAAATGGTTTTCCCTTAAATCACGTCTCTTTATTAACATGGAATACTGATTTACAGTGTTCCTACAGTCTTGCTAGGATGGATAAAAATCCGTACACCACATCAAATACAGATAACCGATAACGATGCTCTTATCAACTTGTGGGTACATATTCTGGAATATCAGTTAGCAGGAATTTGTTTGCTGCTATCTCGTTTAAATGTGGCACGTTACATTGTGTTAATTCCAGATATGCAGTCACTTCTCGAAAAGATGTAGTTTCCACGCCCACTTCGATATTAATGTATGCGAAAATGTATATAAATAGATAAAGTCTTCTTTCAAGAGAAACGAGAAGTCCTGCGTTATTCCCGTCGCTACTGTCGGATCTTATTTCCACAGATATTTCCCATGGGGTTCCAATGTGACTGAAAAGATCCCAGAACGGACGGAAGAGGAGCCTGGTGGTGGGATATTTGGTCCCAGAGTCATCGTACATCAGACAGCACGGATATATCATAAAATACGACATAGTCTTGTGTTTCATATTGATATTCGTATAGAGACTTACGTTGAAGAGCAACTATGAGCGTAGGCTATGGCGTTTAGGTGTATGCTTTTATGTCCTCAAAGGGCGTAATACTCATTTCCGTCCATTATTTCTGTATGTCGAAGAACAATTTAGGATTCTTTAGTTTGAGCGAAATTTTTGCCTTAATGGTTTGGGGAAAAATTCAGTTATATCGACATTTGCTTTCATTGACTGAGCATAAAAGCAGAGTGAACAGCACTTGGTACAGAGTCCATCACTGAGGCTAATGGTAGGGAGCAGAGGCGCCGTGTATGGGCTAAAGCGATTTGGGTGGCAGCACTCTCACCTGTCGATATCCACTCGGGAACGAAGTTTCCCCGCAGAGTTCTGCCATCCCTTCCACCAAAACGGGCTGTCACTGACAGGAATTCACTTGGCTGAGTTAAGACAACGCCTTCTGCGCAGTTTCTGGGACTGATGGCAAGACCTTCCACAAGTCGTTCTTCAATTGGCCTAGGTATCTTCCTTACACTTCTGTGTTAGTACTTATTTTGACCTATCTTCGATATTCAAGGGAAATCCTTATGTGCACCTAAATCTATGACGAATCCACAAAAATTCTCATATTTTTCAATATCCACGTACGGGATAACGACCAAATTATACGTATCATCAGAATTATTACCGTTATGAGGATAAGAGAGTGTAGAATGAGGTCGTATACAAAGGTAAATCAGCGCGTTCTCTTATATGACAGGAACGGCCGGTAATACGATAAGTTCCGACAACGAAGAGTCAACAAACAACGTAGAAATGTGAAACCAAATTCATCTACCAAAATTTGAAGTCATGAAGCGGAATTGCAGAATGGGGTTGAGCGTGGACAGGCTGAAATCGTGCTCTTCGGAAATTAAAATGTCACCTGTTACAACTTCCATAGTTACGGGTAAAAAGTAGGCCCTTATGTTATTGTGTTGGTTTCTATTCCCTGCAAAGAGCAAACGACTGAGACATCAAAGGAAACATGAATGCCACAGATGACTTCTGAACGGCAAATTACGTAGGAATTGGTCGGGTCTCGATACAAATTGTGCTGCCCACATAACTGTTGTAACTGCTTAAGTGTTGGACGCACTGTGGCCACAACGTTCTGACAGATTGAGCTATACAGCGGCAGATAGGGACACACGCCATGCCCAATGCCCTGGAGATCCATTAAATACAAGAGGTTACGTGACTGATACATACTGAAAGGAATCTGAACAGCAGCTAGCACGTCAGCCGTGGCTCAAAGTCACAGGTACTGACCCTTTCTCAGGCATTTTCTTAATCTGCTTTTGAAAAGGTCTCCTACGATGAGCGTCACTATATTCAAGCTTCGTAGTTTATTTACATTAATATGACCACCGCCTATGTTCGACATCAATGGCCAATAACCACTCACAGAGAGCAGTTGGAAGCACTAGCAGAGGAGGATGTGATTGAGAAAGTCGGGATGATGTTTACACTTAGCATGGAAGGTCGGGGCCCCTACAATGTCACTGCTAAAACATAACACCTACCACATCAATAAATAAAAAATTTATTCAAAGACAATATTTATAAAACAGCTAAGAGACAATCAACATGTGGCCATCTTTAAGGCAATACCAAAATATCACAGATAGATTGCCTCTCAAGCAATTAAAATTACGAAATCTGACTTAAAGAGATGAGCCACAGTGATGTCAGTAGTTAAAGGAACAATAAATTACAATCAGGAAGTCATTTAAAGAAATGTGGCACAGCAATTTATGCAAAGGTGCAATAATTTGCAATATAAAAGTGATTTATGAAACGCACACCAGCTCGTTAAGAACCCAAATAACACAAGTAGCACAAAAGCTACATTTCAATACAATTCATACCCAAGGAAGTAAATAACGTATATTTTTTTCAATATACGTGAAACACGTTAAATATTTACTAAACGGGCAGTGACACCAAACTGCCCTGGGCAAAAGGTGACTTTCCTTCAAATGCCAGAAGCAGCAGACCAGCCGTCCAAAATAACACCTAAACGCCGGGGCCCAACCGGGAGTCACTTCCCATTAGACTTCACGTCACTGCTTCTGTGCACCGAAGCGGAACGTGGCGCCACTACCACACACCCCAACTAGCAGAAAACTGGAACAAAAACAGACTGCTGAAGACACGGCAAACACCAACCAAACATCAATTAATATAAGTTAAGAGATCAATAAACAACAAATAAATGAAAGACCAATTGCTCTTTTACTAATACTGAGTTAGTGCATTCAAATAAATGCACGCGTATAAAATTCTTTTACAGAATACGAGCCTTTACTAATAACTGAGTGAGTGCTTTCAAATAAATGCAAATATGTAAAGGAACTGCGTACAAATGGCTAGCTTTACAGAATATGAGTCTTTACGAATAACAGTGTAAGTGCCTTCAACAGAAGTGATCCAAATTTTACAGCAATATCCAAGGGAAGTCGATTTGATGGCAGTCAAAATATACTGAAAATCTCATATTAACTTCTGGATGCTGTCCCCCAACCAAAAAAATACTTCGAGCTAATCAGCTTCCTAATAGTAATGCAACCAGGGAATTTTTAAAAGGAAATAGTAACTGCTGGCCTCCATACGGTTACACACTCTGCCGGCTGCTCTTACTTTAACATGTACATTGGGGCAACCAAGCGACAAGTACACTCGCAAGTCGTTCAGGAAAGCGAAGGCACCAAAATCACTTACACCTTAGATGGAGAGCGTTGTTCGAGATGGTCTCCAGGGATGGGTCTTTCCGAGAAAGCAGGCACCGAAGTAATGCGACGAACAGGGCCCGGAGTTGACATCAGGCAGGTCCACCAAAGGACCGCCTCACGATGTAGACCCGCCGTGCCGCTGCTGGCCGAGTTCGCGTGTTTTCCTCTTTCGTCCTAGCAAGCACGTCCTTGTATCTCGTAGCGAGTCCAACACCAACTGCTGTGAGCGCCAAACACCCACGAGATCACGAAAGGGGCAAAGATCCTAGTACAGCCGGGTAATCGATAGTGTCGCGCCAAAGAACTGGTGTGCCAGAAAAGGCGCACCTTGGCTCAACCTCCCCCGCTCAAACCTGACCAGACTCCTCACCCCCCCCCCCCCCCCACTTTCGTGTTACCACCACTGAAAAAGGGAAAGAGACTTATCTAACAGGCTTGATTTGACTAAGGTGCACTCTGAACACCTTGCCCTTTGCAAGCTCCTTAACTAACAAATTAACAGGACCTAAGACCCTGGTGACGGCACACGGGCCCAAGTAACGCTGTACAAACTTACAAAGTTTCCATACCACGAGCATTCCGACCAGCAATATTCTTAATGAACACCTTATTCCCTGTTTTAGCCTGAAAAACAATTCTGCCTTGCTTATGATATTCTGCTTGCCGTCGATGGGCTATCTCCATGTTGTTTCGACCAAGCTGCCAATTTTACTTGCCGGCCGCGGTGGCCGAGCGGTTCTAGGCACTAAAGTGTTTTCCCTAAGGCCAATTGACCGGATATGGTAACATTAACTCAGTTGGAACTGCCCTAAAAGTTTCATGTTGGGCCGTGCTGAATCCGAAAGTTAACACAGGGAGTGGTAAATTATAAGCGCTGCCTTTTTAGGTTACGGTGAACCCTTTCTGCCAAGAATGCTTGCGGATAGTAAGGGGTAGTGGTAATATGCCTGATTCCACTACGGAAGGAAAACTGTTTAAAACCTCTTGATACAAAGGTTGGCGCTTTATCGCTAACGAGTTGTTTCGGGGACCGAAACCATGAAAAAAACAAGGGTGAGATGACGTATGGTTATAGTCGCAAGTACCCCGGTACAGGCAGGAACCATACAAAACGCGAAAAGTCATCCACGGCGACGAAGCTGTAACGGTACCCTCCTTTAGTTCTAGGCATGTGTCCTACAAAGTCGATAAACATCTTATCCGTCGATCGTTGCTCTCTTTGAGTTTGAAGTATACCCCAAGGGGCATGAGAAGTGTCCCTACTCCTTCTATAGTCGTCACACTGACTGACAAGCCGCCGCACATCACGGTACATAGAAGGCCACGTCACATGGGCCCACACCTTGGCCAAAGTTTTATAAAAGCCGAGGTGCCCTCCTAGTACAGAATTATGGAAATATTGAAAGAGATGTGAAACTAAATCAAGTGGTAAGTAAACCCTAACATCTCCCGGATTACCAGCTTCTTTACAGAGTATCCCATTCCTTAAGGAATAACCGCGCAGGCCTTCGCCAGCAGTGACCTTCCGCTTGATCGGACCCAAATACAGATTCTCATTCTTCCCTGTTTTAAGGTCAATGAAAAATTTGGGGATCTCTGTGAGGACACTATTCACCACATGACTACACGAGTCATGCTCTCCTCTCGGCTGAGATTCTTCACTAAACATCCTACGAAGGGCGTTAGCAACCTGATTGTCGGAGCTTTTAATATGACGCACCTTAAAAGGAAAGGCGGAAATACGGACAGCCCACGTAGCAATCCTTCCAGTCTTTCGAGGTCAACCTAGGTCCCAACTCATTGCCTGGTTGTCAGTTTCGTGTTTGAACTCCTTATGTCCTAAATTAAATCGAAATTTTTCCAAGGCGAAGAGCACCGCAAGAGCCTCACACTCATAAACAAAATAGTTTAACTATGTGGCGGTGAGCTTCCTTGAAGCGAAGGCAATGGGGCGCTTCACTCCCTGATCCTCTTGAAGCAGCACGGCTGCTATCACAGCATTGTCAGCATCGGTTTGGACTACAAAACGTTTCTGGAAATCAGGAACTGCCAAAACGGGAGGGTTCGTAACTGCGGTCTTAATCGCCTCGAAAGCTCTTTGTTGGCTGTGTGTCCAGGTGAACTCTTGGCCTTTCTTTCCGCGAATCGTTGAGAGGGGCAGCAAACTGGGCGTAATTAGGGACGAACCCGCGAAAATAATTCGCCGTGCCAATAAAACGCGCCACCTGCTTCTTTGTCCTTGGGCGCAGAAATTTCTTGATCCCACTGGTCCGCTCTTGATCAATTCTAACTCCGTCCCCCGAGGCAAGATGGCCTAAAAAGGAAAGTTGGTGTCTATCAACAGTAATCATGGTGTGCTCAACGGTCAATCCAGCGGAACGAAATCTACGCAAGACCCGCTCAAGATGGGGAAGGTGTTCGTCGAATGTTCGTCTATACACCACATCATCCAGATAGTGGTACACACACTTCAGTTTTAAATCGCCCAAAACACGGTCCAACAAGCGGGACAATACTGCGGCCCCGGTAGGCAAACAAAACGGAACTCCATTAAATTCAAAGAGATTCCAGTCCGTGCTGAATGCGGTAGCATGTTTTGATTCCTCACTAAGGGAATCTGATAAGCTTTATTAAGATCAAGAACAGTGAACCATCTTGCCCCGGAAAGCCACGTAAAACAATTATGAATATCGGGTAAGGGAACGGATTCCAACATAAGCTTTTTTTTCAATTACCGGTAATCAACTACAGGTCTAAGATCCGTACCGCACGCTTTAGGAACAAGAAATACTGGTGAAGCGTAAGACGAGGTCGACATTCTGATATCGCCATTCTGCAACGTAGTGTCCAGTTTTTGGATTAGGATTCTCATTTTGGAAGGAACTAGGGCGGCGAGAGTCACTAAGTCTTGCACAGATAGTTTTTACCTCAGAAAGGATTTCACGGAGAAGGAAAGGACGTCATCAACTTCTGGGATGGAATGGCGGTGCAGTGACAGCGTCTTGGGTATTAATAACAACTTAGTTTGCTTGCCAATCATCTGCTGTGATAAAAATATCACTCGGGACAATAACCATTTAAGAAAACGCATTTAAAAGATGCTCACGTTCAAATGTGATACAAAATGGCTGTAACCACACGCACACAGCTCACGTGCAAGATTTGGCACCACGTTTAGTACAATGTATTTCAGCAACAAGCTTCGAATCAAACAATAATCAAATCCGTACTTCCTGGCGTACTCGGACAACTGATTGTAGTGGTCGAAAACGCGGAACTGTGTCCCCTGCTGACTCCTTCTCATGCCCACGCCTCAACCGCGGTAAAGGATATAATTATATCTCTGCCCGCATAGCACTGTGATCTCTTTTCACATTGCACTTGATTTCTCGATCAGTATAGTATCAACAGAAATAAAGTTTGAAATTGCTGGCATTATGGTTCTGGGGGTCGTCAGAATATTTTTACTTGGAAAGCGGTCGAGTAATCAAAGAGGTGGAAAAACATTGGTCTACACTGAAAGGCAAAGTCCATTTAGTTCAAATGGTTCAAAATGGCTCTGAGCACTATGGGACAACTTCTGAGGTCATCAGTCCCCTAGAACTTATAACTACGTAAACCTAACTAACCTAAGGAAATCACACACATCCATGCCCGAGGCAGGATTCGAACCTGCGACCGTAGTGGTCCCGCGGTTCCAGACTGTAGCGCCTAGAACCGCTCGGCCACCCCAGCTGGCCTCCATTTAGTGGCGCAGCTACGACCGTGCAGAAAGTAACTGGTGATGAGATCTATGATGTGTTTATGGGAGCAGTATTCGACACAGAGAAAAAACAACCAACTCACACTGGTGTGTGTTTGTATTGAGGCACGGCTTATAAATATATGTGCACCTCTACCTGTTAGATCCTCACAACTGTCGTGTAGATATGGAATCGATGGGTCCTAGAGGGCCATATCCAAAGCCATGCAGTATCATAATGAACCCAAGCTAATAGCGCCTGAGAGGAGAGCATGATGATACAGGGCATTTTTCTGCATCAGTTATCAGAGTAACACCATAAGGCAAGCACATTAAATTTAAGTTAGTCTGAAAGCCATTTCGTAAATGAAGCTAATGCATAAATTATGAACCGGGCGAATCCTCGTATAAATGTTACATGTTGCTAATGATGAACTTATAAGACTACAATGTAAGGCAATTAAAAGCACTGTGATGGATTGTATATTATGGAAATTCTATGTTACTGTGCATGTTACGAGTAACACTCTGCCTCTTCAAAATTACGCTCAAGTGATAGCTGAAACAGAATGTATAATCTTTTGTCAGACATGTAAAACAAATGTTCATAGCTGTGCAGTTACAAAATCTATCAAAATCTATCACCACGGTAAGCTAAGTTTCTTAATATTAATATGTAAGTGATAAGTGTCTACAAAGTGTGTTACACTCAATTTACTATTTGTGTGTCGGTGTATGGAGGTATACCCGTTAGGAACAGATGCACATAAAGTGTTCATGTTAGTTTACCATTTCCATTCACTGCCGCCTCCAAGTCAGTTCATATAAAGTTAGTCAGACATTCCTGTTCTTTAATTTTGCAATAACTATTTATTTACATATAATTTATCGTGTGGTAATATGCACGCTCTGACTACATATGGAGAGCTATCAGCAGTTTTAAGCTGCGCAGCTATTTGGAGGCGCTTGTTTCCCATGTTTTCGAGTCTGATTCCTAAACACAGTCCTTAGAGTAATTAACATTGCTAATTAGGATAAAACGTAAATGAATGGGGACATCGCAGTCTCCATGAAAAACTGTATGACTAAATATTCATGGTCACCAAACAAGGATACATGATAATTTTAATAAATATGCTTTCTCTGTGCCATACAATATCTTGTAACAAATAGGCCATAGAAGAGACACTTCTAAAGACATGTTAAACTATACCATTCACCATACATTAATATGTGAAAGAAGAGAAATGTCAATGAAAGAAAATTGTGTGTGCAACAACAGAAGAAGAGGAAGAACCTTAAATCATTTTAACAAACTTCGTATTTCAGTGTTGATTATATGCAAAATTATAGTAACCTCCATCTACACCCACAAAAGTTTAGTGTTGACCAGAACTAGACTGTGGGATCTACAAACTAACAGAGTCGTGCTGCGGCTCGCTTTGGTGCTGTTTGTAGGTTTCTGTCCTCTGTTGGGGGCCAGACCGTATCACATACTCGACATGTTGCGGTTGTTTGTCTTCTTCTCGTGTTGACTGGCGCCACTTGGTTTCGCAAGTGTTGCCTGTCCGCTAGTGGCAGCAGAGGCAGTCATCGGTATGTAGTAACTGTGACCCTATCCAGCAGTAACTGATTACATCCCCGTCCACAGTCGTAAACGAATCCTGCCCTCCTTGATTACTAGGTTCCACTAACATTGGTTACTATAACTGCATGGACCCTCCATGTGCCAGAAAGAAAAATTGGGATATGTTGGCAAAGAGTTTTACATCTTATACTGCATTCCTAGTACAAAAAGATTTGAGGGAAATGGGACTGTAGAGTAGAATTTTAAAAACTGAACTTGAGAAGTCTTACTACAGTTTAAGTGCTTGTTTGGCGCACAGTACTTTTGACTATATTTTTACGCTGTTAGTAAATTCATCCCTAAGCTCAGTAACGTTTCTGCTGTAGGATTCCGGTTCTCTGTGTTTCATTTGCAGCTGACTATAAATAACTTCACGACTCTCTTCTTATAGAAGAACTGTGAAGTGTAATGAATGAAGTACTGTTACCAGGAATTGGTGTATTCCTTTTCAGTAGTATGCTGAACAACTTTTTCAGAGAACCAATAAATAACCTGCATGTCATTCATTATTTAAAAAAGGCATTGGACAGACATAATTGCGGAAAGTGATTAAAAAACAATAAAAATTTATTGAGAAAGTTTTCTTTTCATGTGTCGTTAATAAAACAAAAAGGAAAAAGTTGGCTACATTCATGCAATGTGCAGTTTCTCGGGTTCCAACGTGTTTCTCAGTAAAAGTAAATACGTTTTTTGTGAGTTTCGTAAACATAGTTTGTCAGAAAGTGGTTGTATAGAAGGACGATATCAGTGACTGGACGTGCATGAACCTGGACTGATGAAAAATGAAGTAATTCAGTATTTATAGCCAATAAAGAGCGTACTTATTTTTCAGTATAATTTGTTACTCCAATTTTTTATAGATGACGTCGTGGTTGCCTTTTCTCTGCAAAATTATTCATTTGTACAAGGTACCACTCCAATTTTGGTCGTATGACTATTGTAAAGGGGAGCTAATTCCGTTTACTACATGATAATAGCTACAGGATCGAAACAACTTTTTTGGGTTTGACAAATAATTTAGCCTTCAAAAAGAGAGCACGATGTTATTTAAAAAGTATTTCATAACTGAACCCCACCTATGAGGAGTTACTCTTTGTTTTTGACTGAGATTTATGGAAAACATGATTTTGCAAGGTCGAAAAATTTTTTGATTTCCAGGCGCACATTTTACGTCTGGCCAGCGAGGCCTAACCATTAAGTATAAATTAAGAATATTGTCATACACTCCTGGAAATGGAAAAAAGAACACATTGACACCGGTGTGTCAGACCCACCATACTTGCTCCGGACACTGCGAGAGGGCTGTACAAGCAATGATCACACGCACGGCATAGCGGACCCACCTGGAACCGCGGTGTTGGCCGTCGAATGGTGCTAGCTGCGCAGCATTTGTGTACCGCCGCCGTCAGTGTCAGCCCAGTTTGCCGTGGCATACGGAGCTCCATCGCAGTCTTTAACACTGGTAGCATGCCGCGACAGCGTGGACGTGAACCGTATGTGCAGTTGACGGACTTTGAGCCAGGGCGTATAGTGGGCATGCGGGAGGCAGGGTGGACGTACCGCCGAATAGCTCAACACGTGGGGCGTGAGGTCTCCACAGTACATCGATGTTGTCGCCAGTGGTCGGCGGAAGGTGCACGTGCCCGTCGACCTGGGACCGGACCGCAGCGACGCACGGATGCACGCCAAGACCGTAGGATCCTACGCAGTGCCGTAGGGGACCGCACCGCCACTTCCCAGCAGATTAGGGATACTGTTGCTCCTGGGGTATCGGCGAGGACCATTCGCAACCGTCTCCATGAAGCTGGGCTACGGTCCCGCACACCGTTAGGCCGTCTTCCGCTCACGCCCCAACATCGTGCAGCCCGCCTCCAGAGGTGTCGCGACAGGCGTGAATGGAGGGACAAATGGAGAAGTGTCGTCATCACCGATGAGAGTCGCTTCTGCCTTGGCGCCAATGATGGTCGTATGCGTGTTTGGCGCCGTGCAGGTGAGCGCCACAATTAGGACTACATACGACCAAGGCACACAGGGCCAACACCCGGCATCATGGTGTGGGGAGCGATCTCCTACACTGGCCGTACACCTCTGGTGATCGTCGAGGGGACACTGAATAGTGCATGGTACATCCAAACCGTCATCGAACCCATCGTTCTATCATTCCTAGACCGGAAAGGGAACTTGCTGCTCCAACAGGACAATGCACGTCCGCATGTATCCCGTGCCACCCAACGTGCTCTAGAAGGTGTAAGTCAACTACCCTGGCCAGCAAGATCTCCGGATCTGTCCCCCATTGAGCATGTTTCGGACTGGATGAAGCGTCGTCTCACGCGGTCTGCACGTCCAGCACGAGCGCTGGTCCAACTGAGGCGCAAGGTGGAAATGGCATGGCAAGCCGTTCCACAGGACTACATCCAGCATCTCTGCGATCGTCTCCTTGGGAGAATAGCAGCCTGCATTTCTTCGAAAGGTGGATATACGCTGTACTAGTGCCGACATTGTGCATGCTCTGTTGCCTGTGTCTATGTGCCTGTGGTTCTTTCAGTGTGATCATGTGATGTATCTGACCCCAGGAATGTGTCAATAAAGTTTCCCCTTCCTGGGACAATGAATTCACGGTGTTCTTGTTTCAATTTCCAGGGGTGTATAAATCAAGTATTTCGAATTAAACGTATGGACTTTCGTCCCCTAGAACTTAGAACTACTTAAACCTAAGTAACCTAAGGACATCTCACAACATTCAGTCATCAGGAGGCAGAGAAAATCCCTGACCCCGCCGGGAATCGAACCAGGGAACCCGGGCGCGGCAAGCGAGAACGCTACCGCACGACCACGAGCTGCGAACGATTGCTGTACACAACGGTACCTCTAATACTCAGTAGGTTGTTCTCTTGCATTGAAGTATGTCTGTATTCATCGTGGAATACTGTCCACAAGTTCATGAGGGAACTGTTGGTCCAGATTGTCTCACACCTCAATGGCGATTCGGCGTAGATCCCTCAAGTGGTTGGTGTGTCAAGTCGCTCATAAACCACCCTTTTCAATCCGTCCCAGGGATGTTCGATAAGTTCACGACTGGAGAACATTCTGGCCACTCTAGTCGAGCGATGTCGTTTTCTTGTAGGAAGTCGTTCACAAGATGTGCACGATGGGGGCCCGAATTGTTGACATGAAGTCGAATGCGTCGTCAACATGCTGCCGATATGTTTGACTATCGGTCTTAGGATGGCCCTCACGTAACATCCAGCCGTTACGATGCCTTTAATGACCACCATCGGCGTACACAAAATGCCATCCCAAAACAACAGGGAAGCTCCACCTCGTTGCACTCACTGGTCAGTGTGTCTAAGGTGTTCAGACTAACCGGGTTGCGTCCAAACACGTCTCCGACGATTGTCTGTTTGAAGGCATATGCGACACTCATCGGTGAGGAGATCGTGATACCAGTCTTGAGCGGTCCATTCGGCATGTTGTTAGGCCAATCTGTACCGTGCTGCATGGTGTCATGGTTACAAAGATGGACCTCGCCATGGACGTCGGGATTGAAGTTCCGCATAATGCAGCCTATTACGCACAGTTTGAGTCGTAACACAACGTCCTGTCGCTGCATGAAAAGCATTATTCAAAATGGTGGTGTTGCTGTCAGATTACCTCCGAGCCGTAACCCGTAGGTAGCGCTCATCCAATGCAGTAGTACCCCTTAGGCAGCTCAGCGAGGCATGTCATCGACAGTTCCTGTGTCTCTGTATCTCCACCATGTCCGAACAACTTGACTTTGGTTCTCTCCGAGACGCCTGGACACTTCCTCTTTTCAAAGCCCTTTCTGGCACAAAGTAACAATGAGGACGCGATCGAACCGCTGTATTGGCCGTCTAGACATGGTTGAACTACAGACAACACGAGCCGTGTACCTCCTTCCTGGTGCAATGACTGGAACTGATCAGCTGTCGGACCCCTTCCGTCTAATAGGCGCTGCTGATGCATGCTTGTTTACTTTTTCGGGGGGGGGGGGGGGGGGGGGGTTTAGTGACGTCTCTGAACAGTCAAAGTGACTGTGACTCTGAGACGACATCCGTAGTCTACGTTTATCTTAACGAGTTCTGGGAACCGGGGTGGTGCCCAACTTTTTCTGATGTGTGTATTTTTCTATCACTCCACTCTTTAACAGCACGTGGGAAATCCGAACATTTAAATATCTCCGTGCAAGCTCTGATTTCTCTTATATTATTGCAATGATCTTTTGTACATATACAGGATGGTGTCGACAAAAGGAGAACGTTTTAGACTGAAATTTTGTGCCAATACCTCGCCACAAAGGAAGGCGCCTTTGTTTTACTGATTGCAGAGACTTTAATTTATGTGCATTCTTCTCACGTATTTTTCATCTATTGTATTATGTTTACAATAAATTTGGTCTTATAATCAGAACGTGTACCTGTTAGGCATAAATAGCTGCCTATGTAGGAAACTTTGTGTTGTGGTCGGGCCCTATTCAAAATGAAATGTAAACAGCAGCAATTTGGACTTATGCTCACTGAAAAGATGGCTGCAGCTCTTCCCACTAAGAAGCATTTTACCTGGTCAGTCGCTGCGCGGAATTTCACGTCTCATTGCGCTACGGAGAGTGAAATAAAGAATCTTAGATATTTGCCTCGTGGACAGGAACGTTGTCAGTGAGATGCGACTACGTCTTCCGTTACAGACCGAATATAGTAGCCGCCACATTGTATGGCGCTAAACGTCGTATTGGGTGAGTCATCTCTCTCATTGAGTACGTGGTATGAACATATGCTGTTCCACAGCATAAGCAGAATTGAATATCTCTGTAACACATGTAGCTTCAGCCACGATTTGGTATCTAAAACCGGGAGGAAACTATATGTCGGAACGTAAAGTCTTCACGTAGTTGATGTTTTCGGTGTTATAACTTGTGTGGTATGAAAGTATGCGGCTTCAGTGTTACGGCACTACGAATATCTATCAAA
Source organism: Schistocerca gregaria (assembly GCF_023897955.1). Classification (NCBI taxonomy): domain Eukaryota; kingdom Metazoa; phylum Arthropoda; class Insecta; order Orthoptera; family Acrididae; genus Schistocerca; species Schistocerca gregaria. The sequence goes on from NC_064922.1 coordinate 675,711,348, forward strand.
AGCGTGTCTTAACGGTACAATTTACATTTAAAATAGCAACTAATGACTACTGTAAAAACAGTCATTAGACAGTATACGCCATCTACGGAGGTGATGTTGCTGTGTGGGAGCAGTAGCGATGTTAGTAGTGTCGTGAGCTGCTGAGTTGTGAATACGAAAGTAGCAGGTACGTATCTACGTCGTGCAAAATCTTTTTTACAGCTTTAGCTTTCTACATGAATATGAGTCTTTGCTATTATTGTAATAGAAATATTATCTCAGAAGTTGGTGTTACTTATTACAAATAATGTATAGCTGGAATTCTTGCTGCAATGGCCAACGACTGGGATATTTCCCCAGTGGCCAGAAATCTCCACGCTACTGCCAGTTCGTCGGAAATTAAATATCAGTTATACACAGAAAGTTTTTGCTATTATAAAACTTCTTCTAAAACATGTATACCCATGACTGCATTTATGAATGGGTCCATATTTATGTCTTGCGGGTATTTCTTTTTTTTCAGTGGTGGTGAGCATCATCGATTAACTACCCTCTTCTACTCGAATGAAATTAGCGAACGATTGTGATGTAGACATCTATGCGATGAAATGCGCTATTTCAGAATGCTGTTAGTCAATGCAAAATCGAGAATATGGTTATTATGCACGCACATACTGACACTAGACATTATACTTTAACTATACTCAATCTGAAACCGAAAATGAGATGACAATCCAATTTAGCTGACGAATAACTTCTACTACCATGCATCTTAAACCAATAAACAGCGGTGCGTAGTGTTTCTGTACCAGAAATTCGTTGTTCAGAAATGTTCAAATATGGGTGAAATCGTATGGGAGTTAACTGCTAAGGTCATCAGTCCCTAAGCTTACACACTACTTAACCTAAATTATCGTAAGGGCAAACACACACACCCATGCCCGAGGGAGGACTCGGACCTCCGCCGGGACCAGCCACACAGTCCCTGACAGCAGCGCCTGAGACCGCTCGGCTAACCCCGCGCGGCAAAATTGGTTGTTCAGGCCCTCGACGAGTGCAAGATCAACTTCGGAGTTTTTTCCGTTCTTCTTCGACAGTGGCTAACAGAGTTAATGCAACTGTTCGATGGGCGTCCATTTTCGTAAAGAAACAGTGTCGTTTGCGAGCCAAATAAAGCCGATAACGGCCGCCATAGGGCGCAGAGAGTGAAGATAACGTTAACCGGCTCATCCCGTGTGCCAAAGACGCTTTGTCTCTCTTGAGGTCGGATGTCCATTCAGCATCCACATAACGTTCGCTGCCTCGTCCCGTGCGAGGAAGACGTAATGCTCAAGGGCAGTTCCCACATGACCCCGGAAGCGAAGAAGATCGACGGCACCTTCTGCAGCGCCAACATTAACGGCTGATCTTAGTTACAGTGAAGTGTAAATCAGTTTATGTGCAATGCAATGACATGATAAAATGTTAAATTACACAATAAAAGTTAAATGGGATAACGCGTCTTATAACAGAATAAAACGCATCAGTTAAAATGAGCGCCAGACGTGAAAAACTCATACGAAAAGATTAACCACTGCTGTCTTCTTGTTTATACTGGCACTTAATAACGTCAGATTTGTGTAGTTTACTTACTTCAGACTTTTTATTTAACACAAAGATGTGATACATTTGGTATTAAGTAAGACAAAACTAGTGCAGTTTAATGTGTTTATTTAGTTAGCTAAATGACACATAAAATGGAGCCGGCCGGGATAGCCGAGCGGTTCTAGGCGCTACAGTCTGGAACCGTGCGACCGCTACAGTCGCTGGTTCGAATCCTGCCTCTGGCATGGATGTGTGTGATGTCATTAGGTTAATAATATTCTTCTCGGGTATGCAGCCGGATCGTAACGTCTTCAAGACACAATATTTCCGCGGTCCAACTGGCCGCCATCTTCAGGTGAGAGTGCTGGTGCACGATCTCGCCTGAACTGACTTGCCAGCACAAGCGGCGGCCTCTATATAGGCCGCAGAAGACCCACAACGCGTGCGCGAGAAGGTGCCGTAACCGCCCTCTAGCGCAGTAGACATACCCCGCCGCCAGTGATGGAAAGAGGCGAAATCGAGATATCGCTGTCGGAAATAAAAAAAAAAATAAAATAGTCGCCAATCTTTTTATGGAAGATTTTGAGGACATGGCGCTGAAGACGGCGTCCTTAAAACCAACCTGTTTCTGGAGGTACGTTGACGATACGTTTATGGTGTGGCCTCATGGGAGAGAAGCTCTGGACCGCCTCCTAGATCATTTCAATTCCCTGCATCCTAGCATCAAATTTACCATGGAGGTGGAAAATGATGGAAAGCTTCCGTTTCTGGATGTTCTGGTGTACTGAAAGGATGATGGGACACTGGGACACAGCGTTTATCGAAAGCCTACGCACGCGGACCGTTACTTACATGCTTCTAGCTGTCATCCATCGTTCCAGCGTACGGGGGTCCTGCGGATGTTGGCGAGAAGAGCTTATGCCATTTCAGATGGAGAAAGCTTGACACAAGAATTGGACCATCTTAAGATTGTGTTCAAGCTGAATGGCTATACAGATAAACAGATCCGTCGTTATTTCCTGTTTGGACCTTCGCCTGAACCACCAGAAGATACCTGCAAATCGGTAGCCTTTCTGCCTTTTGCTGGGAGCATTTCCTCGAAGATACGAAGGATTCTGAAAAGATATCACATCAGAAGTATTTTTCGCCCGCCAGCTAAGATTAGAGCGCTCCTTGGCTCTGTTAAGGATGACTTGGGTTTGAGGAAGCCCGGTGTGTACAAGATCCCTTGCCACTGTGGAAAGACTTATATTGGTCAGACAATCCGGACCATTCAGGAGCGGTGTGTCGAGCATCAGCGGCACACAAGGCTGCTTCAACCTGAGAAGTTTGCAGTGGCGGAACACTGTCTCACCGAGGGACACAGAATACTATATGACTAGACACAAATGGTTGCCCCTGCATCTCGCTATTGGGACTGTATTTTAAAAGAATCCATAGAGATTCGGTTATCTGACAATCTTATTAATAGAGACAAGGGTTTTCTTTTAAGTAAGACTTGGGAGCCAGTGTTGTCTGACATTAAAAAACAACGGTCTGTGGTTCTATCGTCGGAATAACATTTTAATTTAGTTTTTAATTTTTTTTTTTTAATTTCCGACAGCGATATCTCGATTTCGCCTCTTTCCATCACTGGCGGCGGGGTATGTCTACTGCGCTAGAGGGCGGTTACGGCACCTTCTCGCGCACGCGTTGTGGGTCTTCTGCGGCCTATATAGAGGCCGCCGCTTGTGCTGGGAAGTCAGTTCAGGCAAGATCGTGCACCAGCACTCTCACCTGAAGATGGCGGCCAGTTGGACCGCGGAAATATTGTGTCTTGAAGACGTTACGATCCGGCTGCATACCCGAGAAGAATATTATCAATTATTACGCCGGGAAAGCCTTCGTAGTCACGTCATTAGGTTAGTTAGGTTCAAGTAGTTCTAAGTTCTTGGGGACTGATGACCTTAGAAGTTAAGTCCCATAGTGCTCAGAGCCATTTTGAACCATTTTTTACAACAGAGACAGAACAGTGACTGACATTTATCTTAATTAATATTTATGTTGCCGTGTTGCAAGGCCTAACGAAGGTACACACGTACTTGTCCCCACCTGGTCTATACGGCAGTTTTTCGCTCAGTCGTTTTGGAGAATAGTGCCATCTCTACTTCGGAAGTGTCTTACGAAGTGTGGAAACAATAAAGCACAATGTGTCATTTGCTTTGAATGATTAGTGTGGAAGGAGGCACAACAAACTTGCGACGTCATAAAAAAAACAAGACATCCACAATGCTTCTTGAAAGGCAAGATCTATTTCACTGATACATAATTTATAATTTTTTGGGGCTATAAACTCGGGATAATAACAAAACATTTCATTTTGTGCTTGCATCAAGGTGAAAAACTCGTCTAATATAAAAGTGACGATGCAGGGAGTCGTCTACTTGTGACTGTTTACTGTCGCTACCGCCGCACCCGTCTACCATCACCTCGCCAGTCTTTTCTAGAGGCAATGAGACTAATTTCTGCCACAGTCATAACGCATATCGCTCGTGATCCCCTTGGTACTTTAGTGTTCGTTCGAATTCTACGTTTATTATTGGAGGAAATACACAACTGCCCATTAAAATTGCTACACCACGAAGATGACGTGCTACAGACGCGAAATTTAACCGACAGGAAGAAGATGCCGTGATATGCAAATGATTATCTTTTCAGAGAATTCACACAGGGTAGGCGCCTACAAGCTGCTGACATGAGGAAAGCTTCCAACCAATTTATCGTACACAAACAGTAGTTGACAGGCGTTGCCTGGTGAAACGTTGTGATGCCTCGTGTAAAGAGGAGTAATGCGTACCATCACGTTTTCGACTTTGATAAAGGTTCGATTGTAGCCTATCGCGATTGCGGTTTATCGTATCGCGACATTGCTGCTCGCGTTGGTCGAGATCCAATGACTGTTAGCAGAATATGGAATCGGTTGCTTCAGGAGGGTAATACGGAACGCCGTGCTGGATCCCAACGGCCTCGTATTACCAGCAGTCGAGATAACAGACATCTCATGCGCATGGCTGTAACGGATCATGCGGCCACGTCTCGACCCCTGAGTCAACAGGTGGGTACGTTTGCAAGACAACAACCATTTGCACGAACAGTTCGACGACGTTGGCAGCAGCACGGACTATCAGCTCGGAAACCATGGCTGCGGTTACCCTTGACGCTGCATCACAGACAAGAGCGCCTGCGATGGTTTACTCAACGACGAATCTGGATGCACGAATGGCGAAACGTCATTTTTTCGGATTAATCCACGTTCTGCTTACAGCATCATGATGGTCGTATCCGTGTTTGGCGACATCGCGGTGAACGCACATTGGAAGCGTGTATTCGTGATCGTTATACTGGCGTATCACCCGCCGTGATGGTATGGGGAGCCATAGGTTACACGTCTCGGTCACCTCTTGTTCATATTGACGTCACTTTGAACAGCGAACGTTACATTTCAGATGTGTTACAACCCGTGGCTCCACCCTTCATTCGATCCCATTGAAACCCAACATTTTAGCAAGATAATGCACGACCGCATGTTTCAGGTCCTGTACGGGCCTTTCTGGGTACAGAAAATGTTCGACTGCTGCCTGGACAGCACGTTCTCAAGATCTCTCATAATTGAAAACGTCTGGTAAATGGAGCCGAGCAACTGGCTGGCCACCATACGCCAGTCACTACTCTTGATGAACTGTGCTATCGTGTTGAAACTGCATGGGTAGCTGTACCTGTTTGTGCCGTCCAAGCTCTGTTTCACTCAATTCCCAGGCGTATCAAGGCCGTTATTACGGCCAGTGGTGGTTGTTCTGGGTACTGATTTCTCAGGATCTATGCACCCAAATTGCGTGAAACTGTAATCACATGTCAGTTCTAGTACAATATATCTGTCCAATGAAGAATACTTGTTTATTCTCAGAATTTCTTCTTGGTGTAGCAATTTAAATGGCCAGTAATGTAGCAACAGAGCACCGAAAATCAGTTATTTCAGAAACCGGTTATTTTTATCGTTTTTAGCAGTCAGGTTAAGAATTGAGACAAATAACCGTTGCAACCGAAAACCCGTTTTTTCATCGACAACCGCTACCCTATGTGCGTGCAGCAACGGAAACCTGGCCTTAGATGACAGTTTCGCACCTGCCGACAAAGGGTCGGAGAACTGCCGACCTGGTTCAGCTTCTGGCCGGCAACGTGAAAGGGACAATGTAAGAAAAGTGTGTATTATCGATGTTAGCCACGTGTTGGAATGTGATGAAAATCAAACAGTTTTAATTTTCTAATAATTCGATGGTTCGTTGTACCACAAATAGAAACGTAATTCCTAATCACCCTTCTGTCATGAGTGTATTTCAGTATTAATATTGTTTCTATCTCAACAACCTATAAGACTTATGTGTTCACGGAAGAAAATCGTGACACCAAAATAAAATTTCTGGAATACATTTATCTACGTGGCATATTTAAGTGGTCAACATTATAAGATCAGAGATTAACGTAAGAGCGAGATAATTCATTGCCAATATGATATGCAGGTTCATTAATAACCAGTGAAACCAACAGAATGTTGAACACAAGCACACAAACGCTTAAGCATTGCGTTGCACAGGTACAGGATGTCAGAGTATGGAATGGAATTCCATGCTTGTTACACCTGGTCCTTCTAGAGGGACGGTTAATGCTGTTTGTGGATGACCCTGGAATTGTCGTCCGACGGTGTCCCATATATGCTATATGGGAGACAGATCTGGTATCGAGCAGTCCAAGGCAACATGTCGACACTCTGTAGAACACGCTCGGTTACAATAGCCGTATGTGAGTGAGCGTTATCTTGTTGAAAAACACCTCGTGGAATGATGTTCATGGGAGGTCGAACCACGAAACATACATATTTGCAGTGATGATTAGCGGCTAACCACAAGATTACTCCTGCTATCATACGAAATCGCTAACCAGATCATAACTCCAAGTGTAGGTCCAGTGTGTCTAATACACAGACCGCTAGAGTGCAGGAACCTCAACTGGCCTCCTAACGAACACGCGGCATCACTGGCACCGAAGCAGAACAGACTTTCACCAGAAAGCCGTACAGACCTCAACCCTGCCCTCCAATGAACTCCCGCTTGACACCATCGACGTCGTAAATGGTGACGGTTCGGGGTCAGTGGAATACATGCTCTAAGTCGTCTGTCTCGGACACGTCCTTGAAGAAAGAGCTTTGTGTCACTGTGTTGTCAACTGCTGCCCAAATTTCTGCTGCAGATGCAGTACCATGTCATAGATTTACACGCCTAACGCTATGCTCTTACCTATCGGTAGTGCCACACGGCCGTCTGAAGACTGGTCTTATCGCCACTGTACATTATCGTGATCACCGCTGGCAGCAGTCATGTGCAGTGGCTACATTCCTTCCAAGTCCTTCTCGTATACCCAGAAGGAACATCCAGCCCTAGTAAACTACCTCTTTCAGACTCAATCAGGTCTCGATGATAGCATCTTTGTCGCCTTAAATTGCATTCTTGACTTGCAACTCACCACGTCCTATCTGAAAGGTGACTAACGCTCACCAGCGTTATAGCGTGTATTTAAAGCAAACCTCCTTTAGATTCTCATAGTGGTGTTACTACAGCCACTCGCGCAACTGGCATGAAATTTGAGTAGGCATCTTCGTTCAGATGTATAAACACGCCAACCTACTTTCGTTTATGTGCTACAATTCCATCTTTGTTTTGCCATTTTTTCCCGCCAGTATGAAAATTATCGTGTAAATTAATGAAAATCAATAAACACTGAATGGCAAATGATATCATATTAAACAAAGAATCAGATGATAATCTGCCTCTACAGCTATCAGCTCTAATGCCTCACATTTATATTCAGTGAGATATTACCAATCTTATACCTTTATTGAATTACGTTTGTGAGATTACTGAATACGCCTGTCACACAGTAAGTGAAGCAGCACGGCAAGTCTCATATCGTACAATACATTACCATACTATATTTGTCAAGACTGATAATGTCTGATTTACATAACAATTAGTATAGGAAGCATTAAATACAGTTGTAATATAAGGACGGCAAAATATCCATATGATGTAATAGTCAGTTGATTGTGCGTGAAGCAACGTTTTAACTGAGTAAACCATGGTGATTGATTCGTGTTAACATTCCAAGTACTATATTATGTTCATTTATTGTAAGCATGAATACTCTAGTTAGTTTATAAGTTATTTATTTGTAAATTTCAATGAAAATATTTAGGAATCGGTGAACGTTGAGCCTAGTATGTTAGTCGGTTTGCAAGTTTTATCCGTTTAGTTAAAGCTCTTTTTATCGGATGACCACGTTATTTTATTGTTTTTCAGGTGAACTAATTTAAAGGAGCCAAATGGCTTTATGTTAACCAGTCTTTCCAGAACAATATGCCACAAGTAAGTGTGTACTCTCGGATTCTGGTATGTATCTTTTATTTTCCATTAGTGTATCCCTTGAGCCTTTCTGTAAATAACGGGTAATTTCTACGTGTTACAGTCTTCTTCTGAAGAAGGTAATTTTATGACTAATCGAAACCTATGTCAAGGTTGCAAAGAAACCTGTCATGCAATTAGTGGGCTGATTCTTTCATCCCTTCCATGGATATTTGGTTGTTGTTGTTCTTGTTGTGGTCTTCAGTCCTGAGACTGGTTTGATGCAGCTCTCCATGCTAATCTATCCTGTGCAACCTTCTTCATCTCCCAGTACCTACTGCAGTCTACATCCTTCAGAATCTGCTTAGTGTACTCATCTCTTGGTCTCCCTCTACGATTTTTACCCTCCACGTTGCCCTCCGATGCTAAATGTGTGATCTCTTGATGCCTCAGGACAAGTCCTACCAACCGATCTCTTCTTCTAGTCACGTTGTGCCACAAACTTCTCTTCTCCCCAATCCTATTCAATACCTCTTCATTAGTTACGTGATCAACCCACCTAATCTTCAACATTCTTTTGTAGCACCACATTTCGAAAGCTTCTATTCTCTTCTTGTCCAAACTATTTATTGTCCATGTTTCAGTTCCATACATGGCTACACTCCATACAAATACTTTCAGAAACGACTTCCTGACATTTAAATCTATACTCGATGTTAACAAATCCCTCTTCTTCAGAAATGCTTTCCTTGCGATTGCCAGTCTACATTTTATATCCTCTCTACTTCGACCATCATCAGTTATTTTGCTCCCCAAATAGCAAAACTCCTTTACTACTTTAAGTGTCTCATTACCTAATCTAATTCCCTCAGCATCAGCCGACTTAATTCGACTACATTCCTTATCCTAGTTTTCTTTTGTTGATGTTCATCTTATATCTTCCTTTCAGGACACTGTCCATTCCGTTCAACTGCTCTTCCAAGACCTTTGCTGTCTCTGACAGAATTACAATGTCATCGCCGAACCCCTAAGTGTTTATTTCTTCTCCCTGGATTTTAATACCTACTCCAAATTTTCCTTTTGTTTCCTTTACTCCTTGCTCAATATACAGATTGAATAACATCGGGGAGAGGCTACAACCTTGTCTCACTCCCTTCCCAACCACTGCTTCCCTTTCATGTTCCTCGACTCTTATAACTGCCATCTGATTTCTGCAGAAATTGTAAATAGCCTTTCGCTCCCTGTATTTTACCCCTGCCATCTTTAGAATTTGAAAGAGAGTATTCCAGTCAACATTGTCAAAAGCTTTCTCTAGGTCTACAAATGCTAGGAATGTAGGTTTGCCTTTCCTTAATCTTTCTTCTAAGATAGGTCGTAAGGTCAGTATTGCCTCAATTGTTCCAACATTTATACGGAATCCAAACTGATCTTCCCCGAGGTCGGCTAAAACCAGTTTTATTATTCGTCTGTAAATAATTCGCTTTAGTATTTTGCAGCTGTGACTTATTAAACTGATAGTTCGGTAATTTTCACCTCTGTCAACACCTGCTTTCTTTGGGATTGGAATTATTATATTCTTCTTAAAGTCTGAGGGTATTTCGCCTGTCTCGTACATCTTGCTCACCAGATGGTAGAGTTTTGTCAGGACTGGCTCTCCCAAGTCCGTCATTAGTTCGACTGGAATGTTGTCTACTCCCGGGGCCTTGTTTCAACTCAGGTCTTTCAGTGCCCTGTCAAACTCTTCACGCAGTATCGTATCTCCCATTTCATCTTCATCTACATCCACTCCCATTTCCATAACATTGTCCTCAAGTGCGAATTGCCGCCAATACTTTTGTTGGTCCCTACAAATTTTCCGAGTGATGTGGGTCCTAGTTGCAGAGACTCATTTTTATTGGTTTAGTTATCGTAAGCCGACCCCGATACCACTCAATTTACATATTTACGCTACATTGGAGAGTCGTTACTAATGTTGTTGCACACAGTAATAGTCTGTAGCATCACAGCTTACCCATTTCATTGTTTTATACGGAGCTCAAATATTTGTTAACGGCTACATCACAAATCCACTTACATTCCATCCCATATTAATTAACTATCCCAACAATACCATGCCATAGATAGTGATAACAATTCTCTTTACATGCCTATAACTGGGTAATTCGACTGCGGGATTAGGAATAAACTACAATGTAGCAGTGCTAGGCTTAACAGCAGACATGCACGGCTCGGCCCTATGACTATGACGAGCCACATTTGTGGACACCTATATAACACAAGTATCAATCCCAAGGTATGACGCAATCAGGTTTGCGGCTGGACTGATAATTGTTTCATAGCAAGATGAAGAATCATATTCTGGGTTATGAACCATCTTGAGACAGAAATATTTTGTACTGGTGATCCAGGTGACTGAAACAGGACCGTTAAGGTTCACTTTAAACATTAATTTCTTAACTAGTGGTTGGAGTGTCAGACCATACATGAGGACATCTTTCTGTGAAAATTTTTGTAGCACTCTTTTAGATTTAAATATACATCGGCCTGGTTCAAGGGCTCACTACTAACATTCCATGCAAACGAATGTTAAGTTTCCTATTTCGTGAAATGCGAAAGGGTCAGAGCCTTTATGCACAGGATTAATTAATCACAAACGAATCAGCTGTGCAAAATGTCTTGGCTTAACAATAAGCAGACCTATGAAGTGGAATGCACACTGAAGGCTTAGTTACAGCTGAAATAATGACAAGTTATAGCGCAAATAATGACAGGATCGTAGCAGAGTACTTTGAAATTGGCCATAAAACAAACGTCCTACAAATTCCTGGTTTAACTATCGATAAAGTATAACAGAAAAGTTTAAAAATCTTAACTGACAAATTCCTAGAAAGACGGTGGATATCTGCCGAGAACGTAATTCGAAAACTCGAAGTGCCGGCTGTTAGGACGAAAAATGTGATATCCTTATTTCCTTTTTGTATTTTTACCGTAGAGATTCCATGAAGATAAAAGCACAAAACAACAAACATTAAGTCGTGCAAAAAATCGAACTTCCCATGCTCTGTACACGCTAGTTTGGCAAGAAGACCCAGTATAAGATATCAACACCTCCCACGGTGACCTGTGGAATACAGATACAGATTTAAGTGTACCGAATTCATAATTCTGTTTTACATCTTATTATGTAGAAACAATGAGTGACATGACGTGTGTAAGGAATTCATAATGTGTGCAGTTAGGATGGTTTGCCTTCTATTTACCTGGCAATGCTGATGATTTGAACATTTTATTAGTTATTTTCTTATCGTTCGTTCACGAAGCCCGTTGATATGCAGATATTGACAAAGAAAGAATGGTTTCCTGTCGAAATCATTGATAGAATACGCACAAAACCTATAACATGAAACACCCATTTTCATTACCCTCTTCATGGACGTAAAAGAAAATCTTTTCATACACCTGCTTGTAGAAAGGAAAATTCTTACTGGGTTGTCTCTTTAGGTGGTATAAATGTGACGAGATAAGCACGATACCAATACATAGTCTTTTGACGTCAAGCAACTAAGTGGAAACAGCCATAGGGACTTCACTATAGTAGTCCCTTATGCAGATTTCTCATTATTTTTCTAAATGGCAGAAGAGGACACACAAAACAATCTGGAAAAATAGAACATTACCTCATTCAAGGATTATTATTTAGCGATGTTCCATGATACCTCATTCGCGGTAATTACTATATGTCTGTGTAACGAAACCAAACCCTCTACCCGTCTGTTTAACGGAACCAATGCCTCTAAACTATATCGTCCAATGGTCGACTGGTCATGGTGTGGATCGCAGTTTTTATGAAGGAGAAAGAGAAGATAACATACTGAAATCATCGCTCTCCAAAACGATAGTTGGCTGCTGCCTGTAAATAGATGGAAGCTGTGTTGGCTAGCGACGACTGGGTTGTAGCTAATGCTCAAAGTTGCGGTGATGTCGAGACGCCAGTGACGAGACCTGCGACACCTTTGGTAGCACTGTAAAACCTTTGGTGACCCAGACGTCGCTTCGGCTTCTGATACGCAACATCCGACCGGGCCTTCCTCATCCAGGGCGGATGGCAGACATTGGTGGGTTCGCGTGTCACACTGGGCGGAAGGCGAATGACGGAGCAGGCCGTATGTCTGACTCTCTACGTCTTAGATACAGGTATGAGGTGCTACACTTAGCTACAGGTAAGAGGTGCTACACAGTGCTAATGATAACTCTGAGACAGCACGAAATTCCTTTCTTGTTGGGCCAGCGGTCGATTTTCCTGCTCAGTCCGGCCAAGTACAGAGGCTTGTCATTGGGAGCTCCATTGTTAGCCGGCTGATGGAGCGCTACAGTGAGACAGCAGGAAAGACGGGAAGGAATTCCATTGTGCATTCCGTATGTTTGCCGGGAGGTTTCATCCGTGATGTCGAGGAGGCCCTGCCGACGGTTATCGAGCGCACTGCGTACTACCGACTGCATTTCGGCACAAATGACGCCAGCCGCTTGGGTTCTGAGGTCATCCTCGGCTCCTTTCGGCGGCTAGCTGATCTGGTAAAGGCAGCTAACAACGCACGCGGGGTGTAGGCTGTCTATATGTAGCATCGTACCCTGGGTTGATGACAGTCTAATGGTTTGGAGCAGATTGGGAGGCCTAAACCAGAAGCTCAGACGACTCTGTGACGGTGTCGAATGCGAATTTCTCGACCTCCGAAATCGGGTGGAGAATTGTAGGGTTCCCCTTAATAGTTCAGGTGTACAATACACGCAGGAAGCGGCTACTAGGTTGGCGGAGTACGTGGGGGTGCACATGGGGCATATTTAGGTTAGACAACCCTCTCCTCGTGATCTAAGACGATTTACCTATTGAATCACTCACAGAGATCTCAGAGATTCTAGGTCCTCGCAGATGAGAGATATTAAAGATTAATATGACTTTAGTAAACTGCAGGAGCATCCGAGGAAAGCTCCCAGAATTAGTATCGCTTGCTGAAGATTATAATGCACAGGTAGTATTGGGAACAGAAAACTGGATGAAACCAGAAGTCAATGACAACGACTTCCTAAATTTAGAAAGGAATGTTTGTAGTAAGGATAGGTTAATAGGTTAATCGCCAATGGTGGCGGCGCATTTATTGCAGTAAAAATTTCGATAAAATCTAGCGAGGTTATCAAGGATTCCGAATGTGAATTAATCTGAGTTAAATTGAGTATCAAACGACAGTAAAAAATGATAATTGGATGGTTTTATTGACCACTTGGGTGGGTTTCTGCAGTTGCAGAGCGCTTCAGACGTAACTTGCGGAATATAATTAGTAATTTTCCTCAACGTGCCGTTGTAATAGGGGGTGGCTTCAACTTGCCAGATATAGATTGGGAGTGTTATGCCATCAAAACTGGTGCCAGAGACATGGATTCGTCTTGCATTGTGATTGCGCGCCAAGAGAAGTCTACTAATATCAAATATACCCCTTAATCTGAGGATGAAATTTTTGAGAATTAACCTTTTGAGCATAGTATTGTATGATGGTGGAACATGTACTGTGGAAAAACCAGAACAGAAGAGAATCGAGGCATTTGCGATGTTGTGCTGTAGACGAATGTTGAAAATTATGTGTACTGATAGGGTAACGAATGAGGAGGTTCTGGGGAGAGTCGGAGAGGAAAAACTGACACTAATTAGTGACAGGATGATAGGACATGTGTCAAGACATCAGGGAATAACTTCCATGGCACAAGAGGAGCTGTATATGGTAAAAAATGCAGAGGAAGGCAAAGATTGAGAACATAGGTTGCAAGGGCTACTATGACAAGTTAGCATAAAAGAGGGTTTCGTGGTGGGCAGCATGAAACCAGTAACAAGAGCGATGTTTAAAAGAAATATGGCTGTATACATGCATATCGGTGATACTTAGAAATTCCAGGAATGACACCGAGTTATTGACTCAATACAATTCAGCTGCCTTGGCAAAATGAGTAACGATCTGGGGACGTATAAATGCAATCCAGGAAAAACTGACTATATGGTACAATCACTTTAACTCAGAGAATCAGGGAGTTGGCATTTAAGATAAGCAGACAAGAAGTCGGCCCGAGTTACAGCAGAATGGAATTTCAGTGGAGAATGTACACTATTTACCATATTCGGACTGTGTGATAGACTGCCTCACGCCACAGTGAGGAGGGACTTGTATCTAGTTCGGCGTACGGCGACCTCGTGGTGGTGTGGTTTTCTTGAAGTTATAAACGTACACAAAATGTCGCTCAGTTTTACGATCAAATAAGGTGCTTCTCATTCAACAGACGGATACTACGTAAGACTAAACTGTCTTCAGTTCGTACTGCGAGGGCTTGCTGGAAAGTACTGCCACCGAATTTTCTGTTCTGTTCTCAGTATCGGTATAGGTATTATATGTCTTGCACATTCCTCGGTCGACTTTTCTGTTTCGCTGACAAGCTGAAAATCTTTTCAGCTAGAGGGCTTTGAACTGTAATGTATAACGTGGCGGACTGTAAAGAAAGTATGTCGCTGCGTGAGAGACAGCATAAAAGTGAAAGCACTAATGCGGAGAATTTGTCCACGCCTGAAGCTCCCAAGCCATCATTTTGATAACGACAGACCACACACGAGCGCAGCGACTTCTGCAAAAACTACTGTTATCGATGATCCTCCATACGGTCCCGATTTGAAGCCAAAACTTAAAAATCACCTTCGAGGATTTAGCTTTGATAATGATCAAGTGGTGCCATCGGAGGTGTCGTAGTGAGTCCGTCAATAAAGTCTAACGTTCTACAGTTACATGGTGAACAAACTGGTCTATCGTTGGTAGAAATGTGTTCGTCGTCAGGGTAATTATGTTAAGAATTAAATATGTAGACATGAAGAGTAAAGCTATATAATGTTAATAACGTTTGTTTCATTCAGATTTCACATTAAAAATTTCGGAGACTTTACTTCCCAGTATGCTCTCGTGTATTCTCACTTAGATCCACGCGGAATTAGCAAATTCTAGCTGCTGAAATAAAGTTTACGGGATCTATCCTAGGGAGGACGGGAAAAGATAAAGTATGAATGGAACTTAATAGATGCAAGTGTGAAATCAGCATTTTGGAAAAACTGTGCCGTTCTAGACTGAGGTGGTGTGATCATACGAAACGTGTGGAAGAAAGCAGGATAGCTAAGAAACTACTTGAAATGACTATGAATGGGAAAGACATGTTGGAGGGACAAGTAGAGGGTGGATCCTTGTTGTTAAGAAGGAAGCCACCGAATATGGTCTGTTTTGCGAGATGGTCCCAGAGGGAAAGCTGTATGAGGCTAGAAAAATTTGGAATAGGCTCGTAACCCACACCCTAGTAGCTGTGACCTGGTGATGAATAGGATAATACCTGAGCCTTTGTGAACTAGTTGTAACGACCGATTGCCGAACTCAGTTACTTAACAGTTGCAAAATATGATGTCTTTGATAAACTATTCCAGTTCAACCTTCACCACTGGATATCCTGTAATGGTCATTCAACTTCATTCCATCAGTGACAAACATAGTTCACATCATGCAGTAAACTTCATAAACTGTACGTTATATGGTAAATACGTTTACACTGATGAGCCCTCATACATAGTCTGATAGACACACAGGGCAAAGGCCTGTAAAAATCCATCCTGGACTTCGTTTCATACACTCTTCCTCACAAGGGAACAATAGTTTAGGAAATGGCGTCTGATCTTAAGCTATAGAAACCAGTGATGCTCTAGTCGCTTACAAATTTTCTATCTCACGTGACTATGATACCACACAGACAGCTTAAAATTTTCAGCCGATGCAATATCCAGATGACTGAGATGGTAGGTATTTTCATGTCCATCAACAAATACGAGGGTCGGTCAAAAAGTAATGCCTCCCATTTTTTTCTACCTAAAAAAATTAAGTTAAGTGAAAAATTTCAATTTGGCGCCATTCCTCAAACCTTCTTCTGCAATCCACTGCAGTAGTAACTTTCTGTGTCAACAGGTGGCAGCACAGCAGAAGTTTGTAAGATGGCCGACATCGATGTTCGTTTGAGACAGCGTTGTGTGATTGAATTCTTGAATGCAGAAGGTGAAACGCCCATACGCATTCATGAAAGACTGAAGAAGGTGTATGGTGTTGTGACAGTGGATGTCAGCACTGTTAGACGATGGGTTCGTCGTTGTAAGGAAGCTGAAGGGCAAACACCGTTGACTGACGAAAAGCGGAGCGGCAGGCCGGTGAGTGCAGTGACTCCACACAACATTCAGCAAGTTGATGACATCATTCGTGGTGACCGTCGGGTGACTGCAGATGAAATGTGTCGCATTATTTCTCTTAGTAAAGGCAGTGTGATCACGATTATTAAACAACTGGGGTACTCAAATGTTTGTGCACGGTGGGTTCCAAGAATGTTAACCGATCAGAATAAAGAGGCAAGGAAAACAATAGCCTCCCAACACTTGCAGCGCTTCCGTTTGGAGGGAGATGAGTTTCTGAAAAAAATTGTGACCGGGGACGAAACATGGGTGCATTTTTTTGAACCCGAATCAAAGAGGCAGTCAATGGAGTGGCGTCACACAAGCTCGCCGAGGAAGAAAAAATTCAAAACTGTGCGATCGGCAGGGAAAGTTATGGCAACAGTTTTCTGGGATACAGAGGGTGTGATTCTGGTTGATTTTTTGGAGCAGGGATGCACAATAAATTCTGTTCAATACGTCACAACCCTCAAAAAACTTAAAGCACGTCTTCAGCGAGTTCGCCCAACAAAATCAATGGCATATGTTCTTCTTTCGCATGACAATGCAAGACCACACACCAGTCGTCACACCTCTGACGAGATTGTCAAAATGGGATGGGAAGTTTTGCCTCATCCCCCATACAGCCCTGACCTGGCACCATCAGACTTCCATCTGTTCGGGCCACTAAAAGAATCTCATCATGGGATTCATTTTGAAGATGAGGAGGCCGTCAAAACATCCGTGCGTCAATGGCTTAGGAAGCAGAGCTGTGATTTTTACCGTGCTGGTATACATGCCCTTGTTCAAAGATGGACCAAAACTGTAGAGATGGGCGGAGATTACATTGAAAAATGACAAAATGATCCTCAATGTTGTGGTTTTCAACCTATGTAATTGCATTTAAATTTCCTGACAGTTAAACGTACAAAAAAAAATAGGAGGCATTACTTTTTGACTGACCCTCGTAACAAAACATAATCTTGTGTGCCTAATTCGAGGTGAAACTTCGTTTTTGTGTTTCTCTATTACCAGTTCCCACCCACTGCAGCCATCACTGTCCATTACACTGTGTGGAGGGTACGCAACAATAATAAATAGGATGAAGACATGGAGAAAGTAGGAAGTATAAACCTGAAGAACAACTCAACAAAAGACGCTTTTAAGATGCAGTGCCCTTATGAGGAAAGTATTTCAGTCAACGTTCGAAGGTACTTAAGATATTATCACCTTATCATGTGTAAAAATTTTTATAAATGAAAACGAACTATGTGCAACACGCACACAAAATATTACACAATATTTCTCTGGATTTAGATAACACATCTGTTAATGCGGGTACTGAAGGCTAGAAGATTGA
Source organism: Schistocerca gregaria (assembly GCF_023897955.1). Lineage (NCBI taxonomy): Eukaryota > Metazoa > Arthropoda > Insecta > Orthoptera > Acrididae > Schistocerca > Schistocerca gregaria. Next base: position 675,728,965 of record NC_064922.1, read on the forward strand.
TGTCCCACTTCTCAGATTTTCTTTATCAGTAATTACCGTCAAGTAATAAAATTTTACACAAACCTTCGGGAAATGCACCAGATAGACCTTTCTTCACAGTTATCTTTCTGTTAACTCAAGATTTCAATGTCTCCACCATCATCTGTCGGAACGAAGCTAAATTAGGTATCGACCGAAATGTACTTATTTCGGGAGTTCCTGTTGTCACTGTCTTCTCCGTCTCTGTTGCTTCACCATTTGTCTAATCAGCAATAATTATGGAGTAGGGGGTTAACTATGATGTTTTTTTTATTAACAGCGTCTCTTTACTTTTCTTCTTGTTATTTCTTCGTTTAGTACACCTTTGTTACTCCAGCACCACACCTCAGGAGCATGCAATTTTGATTCCCACTATCTTAGACGTTCAAGATTCTTACCCATACAAACAAACCATTGTTATTTAGTTATTTAGGAGTAATTTGCTACTAACGATCTAAAAAATGCTGTTGCACTCTTCCGGCATAGTTAAGCACCGGCACGCCGGTCGGGGACGTTACAGCTGAGAGAGCTGTGAAGAAGGCATCAGCCAACTGCACACAGACTGACTCCTCTCTGGAACGACAACCGGCGGCAGCGACTTCGATACGAAGAGGACACAAGTGCTGCGCCGCCTGGCTGCTGCCCAGTTCTACGACTTCCAGAGCGGCATCAAGAATAGGCACTTGTATAGCAGCGTTTTAGGGACTGTTTTACTTCTCTTGCATTACGAATTTTATATACTGAAGAGACTTCTTATTTGTCTGCCGCCATTTGCCTGCGACACATCACTGAAAAATTCTCGAAGTTGGTTATTGTTATTTATTTTCTTGTAAATAAAATTAATTAATCGGATTTGCTTGAATTGTCGTCTAGCGATCCTTGAAGAAGGTTTCCAAGGCACACCATATCTGACGAGTGGGCAGGACAGAACACTGGCGACGAGGTGAGCAACGAGCCCAGAGACGACAGCCGCCACTGATTCTCTGTTCTGATTTTTCTTGGGCTATTGTGTTTTGCTGGCACCTTAATCCTACCTTGTCTTTTCTACGCATGGATGTGTTTACTTGCTTTGACAGCATGTCTTATCGAGTTTTTGCTTATGAGTGTTTTCAGGTGCGTGTTGCAGAAATTATCTTCGCCTTTGTACTTATTTGTACTGCTTGCCTTGTCTGTTTATCGCATTTGCTTCTCCCATGATGAGCAAACCATCCCACACCACCCCCACTCAGGTGCCATAGCTGCTGGCGTTAGATGCAAAGTAGCTAATGCTGACTGGAACAGTTCTCGGGTATACGACCGCGTAGCGTCGTAATTTCTCCATAATATTTCGGCAGACGTACACTCTGCCATCTTCAGGTGGTTCCTGACGAATGCTGTGCTGTTTCTCTCGGTGCCCTATATATACTAGCCGTCACCCCCTCCACCGTTCCTCTCCTGGTGTCTTCAGTGCCGCCGGCGCGGTGGCTGTTGGAGGTGGTGGGGGAAGAGGCGCCTGGGACACAACGGGGGTCTGCAGTCTCCCTGCTGCCACCGTTGTGGCGGTCCTCGATCTCTGGGACCGCATCTTTCTCTCCAGGCTGAGTGCAGGTTTCCAAGCCTGACTAGGTTGAAGGTCACTGTCTTTATTAATTAGATCGTCCTGTACCCGGATTTCGATGGCCTCTTTAGTAACGCAGTCCCAAAAGCAGGAGGATTGACAGAGTATTTTTGTCCCATAGCCCATAGTATGGCCAGTCTTTATACAATTGTCAGCCACGGTTGATTTAGTGGCCTGGTGTAATTAGGTATGGCGCTTGCGTTCGCGGCATACACAGTGCGGATTGTCACACCAATGTATGATTTTCAGCACTGACAGGGATTTTGATAAACGCCTGGTTTTCGAAGGGCATCTTCCACTGAACCCAGTAGAGTAAAGATTTTTGCAGGGAGTCGGAATACACATTTTACATCGTATTTACCCATTATTTTACCGAATATGAAATGTGTATTCTGACACCCTGCATGCGGTGTAGCAGCTACTGGCCAACGCTGCGCGGCCTACAAAATAATCACCTATAGTGGCTCAAAGTGATACGTCGCCTTTTCGCAAGATTCATGAACAACGCGAGGATTGGCTTAGTTGGAAGCCCACGCAATTGCTCACAATGTACCAGGTACTGTGAAATTGCCTTATTTATTGTCAACGGTAGGAATAGCAGTGCTCAGACTGATGCAGAAGTTGTTCCTTAACGCCACTGCGAGTGAACTTTCCTATAATCAGGATGTAGATTCGATCACTGACATTATGACCGACAAGTGAATGTGATAGCAGCTAGGTATCAGTTCTTAAATTGCCATAAACGCTCAGCACAAACCCATTGCTTTGTATTCAGATGTTATGTTGCGTGATGCGATCATGTACAATGTAACTAATGTGAAACCAAGAGAACAGATTCTGAAATTGTCCGATCCATCATTTCAGCATGTAGTGCAAATACTAGATCAGTGCGATTCCGTTGCCTTTTTGGCCCATAAAGTTGAGCAGCGAGCAATTTGTCAGGTCGAGTTTCCCCTTGTTCACGACCAGCGCATTAGGCAGCGTCTGCTTACCTGTGCCACACCGTGTAAAGAGTTCACTCACGCCGAACCGCGTAAATATAGGCGGCTACACAAGTTAACAAAAAATGCCTCTGAGCGCTATGAGACTTAACTTCTGAGGTCATCAATCCCTTTGAACTCAGAACTACTTAAACCTAACTAACCTAAGGACATCACACACACCCATTCCCGAGGCAGGATTCGAACCTGAGACCGTAGCGGTCTCGCGGTTCCAGACTGAAGCGCCTAGAACCGCTCGGCCCCACCCGGAAGACACAGATGAACAGAATTAAGTCATGTCCTCGGTGCTACTCATGGCACAAACGCCACGACTGCCTATCCAGAGAAGAACAGTGCCACCCTTGTGGAAAGAAAGGACACGTACAAACCGTATGTTTGCAAAGGAACAAATATAAGAACTCTGTCCACTCACAGAAATGTAGTCACAAGGCTCATGTTATTAATGCAGTGTATTCCAAGCCTGCTGTAGGAAATAGCCAAACTAGCAAGGGGACAATTTCTTCAGTGCTACGCCATCCAACAAACGTTTTGTTCATTTGCATATTAGTGGAAAACGGGTGAAATTTCATTTGGACACCGGTGCCTCTGTTACACTGCTGAATCGTACCACCTATAGACTGTTTGGGCTCCCCACGCCTTTCAAAAACTAGAACACACGAGACAGCTATTAATGAACAAGACATTCCTATTCTCGGAAAACGTATTTTGCCTGCCAAGCACAGCTCACACACGCAAACTGTGACTTTCACTGTGCTACAATCACGTGACCGTGGGAACATATTTCGCCTTGATTCTTATAATTTATTTGTCTTTAAAATTCAGGACAATTTGTTGTCAGTGACTGCATTAAATGCTAAAGACAGTGCAGCCAGGTAGATGAAAGAATTCCTTCAACTCTTTTCTGAACTTTTAGGCGAGGCTAACAATTTTGTTGCACATGTTACTATGAAAGACAATGCTCAGCAGAAATTTTTCCAGACCAGAACTGTTCCCACTGCATTATGGGACAGAGTCGTTGATGAACTTACGAATTTCAAGATAGTGGAGCTATTGAGCTCTTGCAAGCTAGTAAATGGCCAAGTTCACTTGTTTTGCTTCCCAAACCGTCAGGTCGAACTCGCCTCTGCGTTGACTGTATATCGTCAACACACACACTGTGATTGATACTTAACCACTGCCACACCCAGAGGATCTCATGAGCAAATTAGGCGCTGGTCGTTACTTTTCTAAAAGTGATTTGCGCGACGCACATAATCAAATAACGCTAAATGAAGAAGCTCAAAAATTGTGTGCTGTGTATCCTCATTTGGGCTTCTTTAAATATTTGCGTGTTGGCGAAAAAAAAGGTTTGTGCCAGATGGGTTCCCAGGATGTTGACACTGGCTGACAAAGAAACAAGAAAAACGGTATGCAGCGAACTTTTGGAACAGCACGAGAATGGTGGAGATGAATTTCTTGGAAGAATTGTGACAGATGATGAAACACAGCTCCATTATTTTTCACCACAGACGAAGAGGCAATCAATGGAGTGGCATCATGCTAATTTACCCAAGAAAAAAATTCAAAACCATACCTTCTGGTGGAAAAGTTATGGCTACAGTGTTTCTCGATTCCAAAGGACTCTTGCTTGTGGACATCATGCCAACTGGAATCACCATAAATTCTGATGCGTATGTGACGACACTGAAGAAACTTCAAGTCATGTTCGACCACATCGGCAAAGGCAGGGTGTTTTGCTGTTGCACGACAGTTCACGGCTACATGTCAGTCAAAAAAACCATGGAAGCGATAGTAAAACTCGGATGGACATCACTGAAACACACGCCTTACTCTCCTGACCTGGCTTGATGTGACTATGTTCTATTTGGGAAACTGGAAGTTTCTCTTCGTGGAACAGGGTTTGAAGATGATGACTGCCTTGCGCACGCTGCCAAACAGTGGCTCCAACGGGTTGGTCCCGAATTTTACCGTGCGGGAGTACAGGCGCCGGTTCCAAGATGACGTAAGGCAGTTGAGAGGGATGGAAGTTATGTGAAGAAATGAAAATATTGTTCTTAAAGGATGTACCCACACACTGTAAAACTTTCAAACATGTAAAATAAAAGATGGATGTAAAGAAAATAGTGTGCATTTCCTTTAGAGTGACCCTCGTATTTTCTGTAAATAAAAATCATTAGTCGGATTTGCTTGAATTGTTGCATAGAGATCCAAGAAGTACGTCTCCTAAACATCCCATATTTGACGAGTGGGCGGGGCACAACATACACCAAATGCAGAAAGGCTTTAATAACGAATACAGTCTCTACTAATACACTGTTACGAAAATTAATTTAATTTTCAGCCGTTAGGCAACTGAATCAGTAGCAGGGTCATATCCGTTGGTCGTATTCTCTTCTAGCAGTGTCCGTGTGTCCTTAAGGTATACGGCAGCGCTTAATGTCGCCGTTACGAGCAAATACTGTACATCAGTAGAGTTTTATAGTCAGTATTTAAGTGGTTCCCTCTCATGATCCCTACGGATTCGAAGTCACCTCAGCGTGGTGACCCGGCTCTGTATGAACATTAGTTCTTCCTCGCCTTTTTATCCTGGGTGGAGGGGGGGTGGGGGGGGAATGCGCCCCAAACCCCTATTAATTTTAACTGTACCAATTCCTGTTCAGCCCTCCACTACTTTTGAACCCACTGAACCGTGATTTTTAACTTTCAAAATCTTTTCTTAATGAATTTACTTTATTTACTAGCGATTCATCAAGAACAACACATTTAATCACACTACGTGAGCGTGAAACTATCTGCCAGGAAGTAACTAATCGAAAATAAAACTACTTTTAATTTTAATCCTAAAAGCTTTTTCAAAAACAGATTTAAAATTATGAGCAGAAAAGCACCCTCCAAATATCAAGTTACAATTTTATTTAGAGGCAGAAAGAACAATATTAGCAGTATGAGCCTTGGGGCTGAGAAGCTTGCAAGCTCCCTTTCAACAAGGCCGTAATCATGACCGCTCATAACAACCTCTGAAAGAGTACATTGGTGCAAATATGCAATACACCACATTACTTTGAACTAAAAATTTCTTAACAACTCAAACAGACACGTAAGAGGATTGGAAATGGTACAACACTCAAATTATTCACCACCGAAAGTGCAATCTTCTTTTCTTTAAAGGACTCTTACGGTGGAAGGGTGGCAACCTTATAACCTGAAATGAATATTAAAATAAAACCTATGAAATGTAGACTTACATAAAATGTACAACATGCTCTACATTACACATATGCCACCTCGCAAGACGATAGGCAAGATAAAAATATATATCAAGAATTCGACCTTTAAGCAATAAATTCGTTAACACCGAATCCGACAAACATGGCAGAGGCAGCTGTTAATGTACGGCAGACCGACAGACAGACATACAGACACTAACTGTCTAACAAATGTGGACGAAAGACAGACGAGCAAGCTGGGGACGATAAAATGACGAAGAACACAAGTAGAATTTAACAAGTAACTGAAACAACGTATCACTAATCACTTAACTTCTAATAACTACGATTTCTGGGAAAGACCTGGCGCAGCACTCCCAAAACACTCTCCAGAACCGTCCGCTTCCAGCCACATCAACTGACGCAGGAAGGCGGGCCGATCTCCCGTCTCAAGGCGTCGCAGCTCGCCCTGGGCAGACAGATGTCGTGGATTGAATGGTGTTGCTCCCGTGTCGGCCGCGAAGCCACTATGCCTCGCTATACGGCGCGGCCACTGGACTCACGTGCCGACCTCACATGCGCCGACCCTCCAGGCGGACAAGTCATCAAGTATCCCAGAGCGCGACCGACCAACCGATCGATCCAAACACCAAGGCCCATTGCCTGAGCAAACTCGAGCAGACTGGTGGCTTAACACATACTGGCACTCCGGACGACCGACTGACACTAACCGCCTCACAAATGCTCATGAGAGAGAGACCCAGCCTAACTTGGCTGACCGACTTACCAGATTCGCCAAGACTGACAGACTGCCCTGGCTGACCTACTGCCTCCGACTGACTTAGTCAGACTGACTGTTTTTTTCCCCTCTTATTGTTAGTTTAAACCTGTTTACAGGCAGGCCTGCAGCAGCATACTACGCCGATCTTCGGCCGCAGAGAAACATACAAGACAGAAATGATGACAATGTGAGATGAACTGATGGTGGACATATAAACGGAGACAAACACTTTTTAAAATACATGGAGCCATTCACGGGCGTAGAGTCCAATAAAAAAATTGTTCAGGCACCGGGACACATACATAGACGAAAGTTGTCACACGTGAACGTCGGTGCACAAAACGAATAATACTGAACCACTTAAGCACAAACGACGGCACACACAGAAACACGAGGCGGTGACCTCCGGCGCGCGAATGTTCACTAACAGTGTACGAGTCTGGGGACCTGCCAAGAGAGGAGGAGGGGGGAGGGGCGGAAGAGGGAGAGGGAGAGGGAGAAGGAGAGGGGAGAAACGATGTCAAGGGTAGGGGAGACAGGGGGAGGGGAGATGGGGGCAGCCTGGGGGAAGAGGGGTGGAGGAAGGGGATGGGGGAAAGGAAAGAGAAGGGAGGGAGGGTGCCAAGAGGAGAGGCCACAGGAAGTGGGGTCGGGTAGGATCAAAGTTGATAGGAGGGGTAGATGGAGTGGAGGAGGACATCATCAGGGAGGGGGAGCTGCCAGAAGACAGCTTGAGAGAGGGTAAGGAGGGTGGAGAGATGGAGACTGGGTTGGACGTGGGAATATGGGCGCAGCAGCGGGCGGGGTTGGGAGAGGATGGGCGAGACAAGCGGGTGAGGAGGGTCGAGTTTGAAGGAGGTGTACAGGATCTGTATCGTTTCAAGGAAAAGGAGGAGGTGGAGGACAGGAATGAGATCGTACGGGATCCGCATGGGGGAGGGTAGACGGATGCGATAAGTGAGGCGGAGAGCATGGCGTTCAAGGATTTGAAGGGATTTATAAAAGGTAGGGGGGGCAGAGATCCAGGACGGATGGGCTTAGCAGAGGATAGGGCGGATGAGGGATTTATAGGTGTGGAGGATGGTCGAGGGGTCCAGACCCCACGTACGGCCTGAAAGGAGCTTTAGGAGGTGGAGTCGGGAGTGTGAGTTGGCTTAGATTTTCAGAGATGGGGGGTCCAGGAGAGGCGACAGTCGAGGGTGACGCCAAGGTACTTGAAGGTGGGAGTGAGGGCGATTGGACGGCCATAGATGGTGAGATAGAAATCTAGGAGGCGGAAGGGAGGAGTGGTTTTGCCTACAATGATCGCCTGGGTTTTGGAGGGATTGACCTTGAGCAACCACTGGTTGCACCAAGCGGTGAACCGGTCAAGATGGGATTGGAGAAGGTTTTGGGAGCGCTGCAGGGTGGGGGCAAGGGCAAGGAAGTCGGTGTCATCGGCAAACTGGAGAAGGTGGACGGGCGGTGATGGCGCCGGCATGTCCGCCGAATACAAAAGGTACAGAAGGGGGCAGAGGACAGAGCCTTGGGGCACACTGGTGGAGGTAAAAAACGTATAGGAATCCGTGTTACGGATGGTGACGTAGGAAGGACGGTGGGAGAGAAAGGAGCCGATCAGATGGACGTAGTTAATGGGAAGGGCGAAGAGGAGACCGGAATGCCAGATGCGGTCATAAGCTCGTTCGAGGTCCAGGGAGAGGAAGATAGCAGAGCGACGGGGATTAAGCTGGTCGGAAAGGAGATGAGTGAGGTGAAGGAGAAGGTCGTTGAAAGAGAAGGGCCGCCGAAAGCCACACTGGGAAACCGGAAGGAGGCGGTGCTGGCAGAGATGCTGGTGGATGCGGCAGGAGAAGATAGATTCCAGGACCTTGCTGAAGACCGAGGTAAGGCTGATGGGACGGTAGGAAGACACAACAGACGGCGGTTTGCCAGGTTTAAGGAACATCAGGAGATGGGAGGTTTTCCACAGGTCGTGCTAGTAACCGGTGGACAGGATACATTGTAGAGCCTGGCCAAGGTGGAGAGGAAAGAGGCAGAAGCTTCACGAAGGTGACGATAGGTGACACGATCGTGATCAGGAGTGGTGTTGCGTTTTGTGCACTGTGTAGCAATGAGATCCCGTGTAGTGATTGGGGCATTGAGTTCTATGTGTGTAATGTTGTCCAAGAACTGGAAACAAGGTTCGAGGGGAGGGATAGAGGTGTCAGTTCGATCGCGGACATCCAGGAAGAGGGAGTAATCGAACTGGGGATCATCAGGGATGGAAAAGACATTAGACAGGTAGGACGCAAAGTGATTGGCCTTACTAAGGGTGTCAGGAAAGGGGTGATCATCATGGAGAAGAGGATAGTAGGGGGAGGGTTTAGTTCCGGTAAGGCGACGGAAGGCGGACCAGAACTTGGATGAGTTAATAGGGAGGGTAGCATTTAAACGGGTGCATGTCTGTCGCAAGTTCCGGCGTTTCTTGGCATCGAGCAAATTACGAATGTTTCGTTGGAGTTGCTGGTGGCGTCGTAGTGTGTCCGGGTCACGCATGTGGAGGAAGGCACGCTAGAGACGGCGGGATTCACGGAGGAGGAGGACGGCCTGTGGGGGTAAGGTAGGAAGGTGGGGGTGGATAGCGACAGTAGGGACTGGGGCCTCCACGGCCTCAGACAAGGTCTGCTGGAGAAAGGTGGCGGCATGAGTTACATCGTCAGGGTGACGGTAGGTGAAGGGATGGCTATCGACCTGGGTGGAGAGGCTACCCTGGTAGGCATTCCAGTTGGCACGGGAATAGTCTTGGACATACTTAGGGGGAGGGTCATGACGAGGATCGAGGCGGGGTCGACGACCGTCTGAAACGGTGAGGAAGACAGGGAGATGGTCGCTACCAATAGGTTCCAGGACATCCACCGTTATGCGGCCAAGGCGGTTGGCGGAGGAAGGGACAACAGCAGGAGTGGAGTTGGATTCGGGACGTGTGTGCTGGGGGATGGGGATGAGGTGGCCTTGAAGGGAGGAGAGGAACCGATGCCACCGCCGTAACTAGGCGGCGGAACGACTGTGAATGTTGAGGTGGGCGGCGATCACATAGGAGCAGAAGGTACGGTCAACGTGGAAGAGGAAGTCGAAGGGAATAGAGGCGTTAGGGCGGACATAGATGGTGGCGCAGGTAACGTAAGGCCGGGGAAGAAGAGACTAAACATCAGGTGTTCGGTGGGGTCGGTAAGGAGAGGTTGGAGCCCAACAGGGATCTGGCGGTGGTGACCAATGGCAACTCCGCCACGCGCTGTCGGGAAGGGAATATCAGAACGGTGAAGGAGGTTCAGACCGAGCTCATAGTGCCCCTTAAATGCATGTGAAAAAGCAACGTTTCCCCCTTTCACACCAGAGGGAGACACCAAAGCTGCAATTGCCACAGCGGCGCCACCGCCAGAAACGGAAGGCGACTGCTTTGCACTACGCGCTGCGGCGCGCTCTTCAAAACAGAAATTCTTACCACTGCTCATCCACACTGGACCAACTTGAGAAAATATAGTCCAAACCCTCCCAAAATGAAAATATCGAACTTCAAGACAAGCATACTGCCGACAAGTACGACTGGAGGATTAAAATCATGTACTACGTGTCAGTCTTCCCGTAAATTTTAATTTTTTGTTTTATTTAACTTCTTTGTGTTTTGAGCCGGAAGTGCAAAAATTCGACTAAACAGCAATATAAAGAATATGAAAACAGCAACAGCTTGAACCACGCTTTCTATGCTGCAGGAAGCAAAATTCGCTCCGAGAAACTGGAAAAACATCAATCCTGTTTGGAACAAGAATTTTTGTAGCATATCAAATAGTAAACCTCAAAGGCGAAGCGACTACTATCTTCAAGTCGGGAACCCACTGCGTGAAAATAACTTGAAGGCAAATTTGCTTATTTTCGGCGTAACGTAAGTAATTCACCACAGGAGGAAATACTTTATCACCAAGACGATATGCTTATCAGATTGATTTATGTGGTCCTTGAATTCTGAGATCAGGCTCCATACAATTTGTGCCTACATACCTATTTCCAAACAAATCGATGAAGAGCTATGTCTGAGTCGGCGTAAGCTGACAGATGCTGTGAGCTGGGCGTGGCAGATCCACAGGTCTCCCTCAACAAATAACGTAACGAGATTTTGTCAACGTCTCGTCGGCATCCCCTCAGTGGTGAGACAGCTCTGTAGACGGCTACTGTTTCCGCCTACATCCGACGGTTAGCACTTTGCTGCTGTAATCTCGCAACTGTGCTGCGACCTGTAAAAGTGCTTCTCACACTGTTTTCACTGGAAAACAGTTCTATGAATGAAGGACCGACAACAGCAAAAAATTCACAAACCGCGACATTCTCCTTAATACGTAGCGATTTTAATACGCTTAAAGGAGATGAATAACAGAATACCCCTCCTTCATAGATGATTTATGACTTGGAACGAAAAACTGGACAGGTCAGATTATAATGAATTTTCTTGCCAAAGAACGTTATTACTGCATCGACACATTTTACGTGTAACACTCGAAAAGAAAATATATCTGGAGACAGCCCTAGCTGCATGTTCAAGAAAGAAATAGATTACATCCTCACATCGTACGATCAAATTTCGGTCACAGATCATTTCAATACAGGAAGGGACCATAGGACAGCTAGAGCCAGGGGCCATATTAACACTCGGCTCGAGAGAAGACGTAAGATGAAAAAGAAAATCCGACCTCTGACAAAAGAACTAAAAGAAAAAAGTAAGGAGCTTAAGCAATGCTTGGACAACAAGAAATCTACCAACAGAAAAGTTAACAGAAATGGATATGGACGAAATTTAAACATAAATGGCCGTCAGTAAAGAATGTCAGTTCACTCCAAAAACGTAAGAAAATCAAATTGAGTCTCAAAACAGAACAGCATGCGGACGGAAGGAGAAAATAATGACAAACTCACACAAACATCGAGATCTCAAAAAAAAAAATAAATAAATAAATAAATAAATAAATAAATAAAAAAAATAAAATAAAATAAAAAAATAAAAAAATTAATTCGGCAGTCAGAATGAATCAGAGAATGTAAAACACGCGACTGATCGAGGAAAGCATCATAAAGTGCGAACAAGCGAGTCCTTCGTTCCAGTCAACCAAAGGGCCAGCTGATCATCAACAAAAATTATAAACGGTTGTCGATAAGTTGTTACTGAAACTAAAAAAAATTATAACAGCTAAATCGTGGAGGGAGACCAAGAGATGAATACACTAAGCAGATTCAAAAGGATGTAGGCTGCAGTAGGTACTGGGAGACGAAGAAGCTTGCACAGGATTGATAGCATGGAGAGCTGTACCAAACCAGTCTCAGGACTGAAGACCACAACAACTCAACATCGAGGACTTTTATCGGAAGCCGTACAGCCAGCCACTGAAAGTTAGGGCCAGTATGATGAATCATGGCCGGCGGGTGTGGCCAAGCGTTTCTAGGCGCTTCAGTCTGGAACCGGGCGACCGCTACGGTTGCAGCTTCGAATCCTGCCTCGTGCATGGATGTGTGATGTCCTTAGGTTAGTTAGGTTTAAGTAGTTCTAAGTTCTATTGGGTCGACGACCTCAGATGTTAAGTCCCATAGTGCTCAGAGCCATTATTGATGAATCATGGTGTCCTATTACGAATGTAGTATAGGAATTTGAACCTATCGATAAAAATGAAATGCAAACAACTCTGAAACAACTAAAGAATTATAAGGCATCAGTAGCAGACCTGATAATCAGCGAGAAGCTTAAAATTGGAGGAGCGGCACTTGAAGGAGAACAGCTCTATTAAGCTAATGTCTCGAGGGAGGAAAAATTCCAGTCATGGGAAACTCAGAAGTTAGTCTCCTCCTCAAATAAAGCTGACATCACGAACATCGAGAATTACCTGACCATTAGTCTATATTTATTTTTTTCACAAGCAGGTAACAAGAATCAACAAGAAAACCGCCTCGGTAAGGAATTTTACTTTCACCAGCCAGCAGAGCAGGCAGGATTACGAAAAGGTATAACATCCCACTTCACGTGATCTTCATACACTACCAGAAGGCATTCGACAGAATATAAACCCGTGCCGTATTGAGGGTAATGAAATGTGTTCGAACTGACTTCAGATACATTTAAGACAATGTGTAACTACATGTGAAATTAAGGGAAAACTTGGTCACTGGAAAGGCCACTCTACATGTGAGAACAAATGAATACTGGACGACTGGAAAGGTTCACAGAAGAAGTCAGTCTAGGAGATATAATCTCACCAAAATTATTCACCTTGGCTCTGGAGGATGTTTTAAAACATCTGTTCTGGGGAAAGAGAGGTTTCAGCTCAGATGGAAAGTGTCTTAACCACCTTCGTTTCGCAGATAATATAATCCTCTTTACCAGCGTCACAAATGGCCAACAACGATACGAGAACTCAAAGATGGTGCCCAAGCTTTAGGCCTCAGAACACACCTTTGAAAGATTACATTCAAGAGCTATTCATTATCATAGCCTCCATCTAAAACCATATCGTACTTCGAAATGATAACCAGACGGCGGAGATATTACCCCACAAATCGGCCTCACTTTGATGGCATTCGGGAAATTTGATTACATTATTCGCAGATTGACTATCACTATTGGTTTCTGACTGAAGCAACCTGTCAGTAACAACGTACGGACTCGAAACAATGACACTTACAAGAAGCAGCGAAAATCGGTTACGGGTCTGTCGAAGGACATTAGAGAGAGAGCAATGATTGGAGTCATTCTGTGAGACAGGATAAGCAACAAATAAGTAAATACATGAACTGCTGTCTATGACTTTGTCTAATGAATTGCGAGACTGAAGTGGCTTTCGATAGGACACGTGTCCAGGAACAAATTGAAATGGACCAAAACACTGAAGCAGTGGTGCACGAGAGAATCAAAGAGATGTACCGGACATCCTCTGACCAGATGGAGATATGCATCCAATGACGTGCAAACCGCCAAACAAAGATCGTGGAAGTCTTTGAAAGAGACCAATGACCAGGAGTTAATATTTAGTGGCTAAAGAAGAACAAAAGTTGCAATGTGTAGGAGTGTTTCTTTTGCTTGCGCTTTTCTTACTTCCGTACTTGTTATAACTATGATACAGATTCCACAGGTACTATTATATGACCACATGTGTCAGCTTTCCAGCTTCATAGGGAACACCTGCATTCCATTTATCATGTCTTTCGAAACTCTTGTTTTCATCTCGTCCTTTTTACTGTATTTCTCTTCATATAGTGAAGCACTTTCTGCAGCTCAGATTCGATTCTACCTCATGAAGCTACGAAATCTGCAAAATAGATCGCTCTGAACCATTCCCCATTAACTGTTATTTTATGAATACCGTTAATAGCACTTTTAGTGTGCAAACTGAATGGTGTTAGGCTGAAGTAATTTCCTTGTCTGACTCCTTACGACGTCCTTCTCTGCGGTTCTCCTCCATCTATGATGGTGCTGTGGTTCTTGGCGGACTGGAAAATTGCTCTTATATTCCTGTTTGCCTGAACAGTCTTAACTTTTTATTCCAGTTAGTATTGTCTGGTTTTTCCGTTTATATGTAATCCAAGCTGAGTTTCTTAACCTCAGTGATATTTTCCTAATTATGAACTGAATATTGCCTCTAGTATTCCACGGTGCCTCCCAGCTGCTCACTCTATAGAATTTCATCTGCTTTCCTTTTACATACGACGATGATACTGCTCAGTTATTACAAAGCTTGGTATTGATTATTCACACTTGTTAGCATAATAGCACTGTGATTCTTGTGTTACTGCACAATTAGCCCTCGATTCCTATGTACCTCACGAATAATTGGTCCAAACTTTTATCACTTAATGGTTCCTCTATTCCCATGAAGGTGACCAAACTTGAATTTGTAAGCCTCAGCAAAGTGGTCCAGAGGCAAACAGCTTTCGACTGCGACCGAGAGAGGTTACAGCCCTAGGCGCAGATTTCCGTCTGTTGCTGGCCACAACCAACGTGATTCCTCATAAGTTGCTGAGGAGAATCTAGGACCCTATAAGTAAAACTGCACTAGAGATAGAACCCGTCATCTGAGTGTAGCGTAAATGTATAGTAGTCAAAAGGCCCTGAGCAATGGTTTAGAACTTAGATATTGCTTAAATTTCGAAAACAAATTGTCACAAATGGCATCCGTAGACCTTCTCTGCATGCAGCTTGGTCAAAAGATGTAGCAATAGCGGACTGAGGTTCAGGGCACTCAGCTGCCCTTTGGATGGGAAACTGCTCTTAATAGGTGAAAGAATCATCACTGTTCAACGACATGATGAAGCAGAACGCAATGGTAACCACTGCATTAACGGCATATAATGTGTATCCACAGGACATATGGTCTTTAAACGGAAAAGTGCCGTGATGATTTCTCCAATGGCAAGAGACTACGGATTAGTCCACCTTTCGGGGACGGGACTGCCAAAGAGGACGTGACGAAGAGGTAAATATGGAATAATCAAACGAATTGGTGATGTTCTACTAGTAGGACCATGGAATGCCACGAGTCTGAACATGATAGGGAAGCAGGAAATCTGAAATGGGAAATGCTCAGGCTCAATATAGATACAGTGGGTGCAGAGAATTGAAGTGAAATGGAAAGAAGAAGACAACAATTTCTGCTACTACTCATATAGGTAATACAAAAAGTGGAAAACAATGATATAACTGGTGTAAGAGGAGAATGTTTCTGAAATAAATCGCTTTTAGCTGTATGTGAATGTTCACTGGAAAGCGACCGGGTTCATGATTTCTTTTCACATCTTCACTTGCACCACGATGCACACATAACGGGGGTGGGGGAACTTGAAAACATATGTATATGAAGATGGTATTTGTTCATTATGAAATCACCATCGGCGACCATGCAGTTCGTTAGAATGACATTATAATTAAATGAATACCCTTAGCTGCCTGCAGGCATTGATATATATCAACGGAGGAAGGTGATAATCTGTGCACCGACCGGGACTCGAACCCGTGATCTCCTGCTTATATGTCAGACGCTCTATCCATCTGAGCCACCGAGGACACAGGGGACAGAGCGATTGCAGGGACTTATCTCTGGTACGCCTTCCGTAGCCGGCACGGTAGCTCTGCGTGTTCGGTCAGCGACCTGGTGCGTCTCAGTAATAAAAGAAACTGAGTTCGAAGATCAACAACAAATTTCAAAGGATGACATGTGACGTTCGATTCTACCAAATACAACTAACAAAAAAAAAAAAAGATGAATAGAGCTTCTGCCATGTAAGCAGGAGACCCCGGGTTCGAATCCCGGTCGGGTCACACATTTTCAACTGTCCCCGTTGACTTATATCAACGTCTGTATGCAGCTACTTGGGCATAAAAGTCGTAAAAACCAAGTAGGCCACACGGAATAGCATGTACCAGCAACAAGAACGTCAGGATCAATAACCAACATTGAGGTTTTGGAAGGCAATCAGGGTTCGACTACATACTGCAATATAAAACTTTCTCGGCATTCTTGCCCCAATTCACGGTAATACGCTGACAACAATGAAATTCTGAATCACATGCATAATTCAAAATGAGTGTACTGTGAAGGCGATACAACATTTATCTAAAAGCTGTCATTTTGTAATCAGGGGTCTGATTACAACTGCGGCGTATAATTGTATCGGTCATTGTAGCTTTCTAAAAATATCACACACAATCCTTGTATCCTCTAAGCAATTTTTTTTTACATATAACTGAGGTAGCCGTCCTCCCTCTCTTCTTTCTATGGTAAACTGAACGTTTCCTTTTACAAAATCATAGTATTCCACCATATAACCGCTTTTGAGGAAAAATGTGTCGTCAACGTATCTGGACCATAGTACCATTTTGTTAACATAGGCGGCAATCAGATCACCAATGTCACTTTCAGACCTACTTATAAACATATTAGCAACGCAATGTGACAATGGGGAGCCGATGGTCAGGCCATGCTTCTGAATGTAGGTATTATCTCCAAACGTGAAAGAATTGAAGCTGAACACAGTACAGGATCTTGAGGGTATTGTCAATCTCAACTGCAGAGAGTGCACTATAAATCCTAAATTTATTACCAATCATGTCCTGCACAGTGTCGTTCGGAATGCTGATGTACATGATTTTAACATCTAATGACTTAATATGCGTGATCTGCGGAATGTTCACAACTGATACCTTATTAATTAACTGCTATCAGTTACGAATATTAAAGTTATTTACGTGGGAATAATGCTCTTTTAGATTTTTTTCCAGTGCTTTCTCAGTCTGATACCCAAGGGCCTCGCACCCCCCACCCTTCTTGCATTAACCATATGTCTCACAGGAGCCCCATACTTAAGTGACTTAATAGTAGCTCTTAGCCTAGTTTGTTATAGGATTATGGGAACTAATTTCTTACTTTTTAATTTCCCTGGTAAGACCCTAGTTTCCTTAAAGGTCTTTTTTTAATATATCAACATATTTAGCCATAGTACCGCTAACGCACTCTTCAGTTTAGCTGTTCGCGTCTTTCTACACATACCGACATTCCTCTGAAATGTCTTTGCTCTTATCAACCGGTACAATAACTGCTTGATTTTCAGTCAACTTTTTAATTTTCTTGCTAGTTCTCTCCTAAATTTACAATACGTTGCCCTGTCCAACCTTTGACCATTCCTACGTACGCCCTCGATACGACTGTGGACACCAACGGCGACTGCGCTGAGTTTTACAGCATTCAAATCCGCGACTGTGTGCGATTAATATTTCTACAAACTGCTGCGTACAGCTGCTATGTACACTCCTGGAAATGGAAAAAAGAACACATTGACACCGGTGTGTCAGACCCACCATACTTGCTCCGGACACTGCGAGAGGTTCAAAAAATGGCTCTGAGCACTATGGGACTTAACATCTGTGGTCATCAGTCCCCTAGAACTTAGAACTACTTAAACCTAACTAACCTACGGACATCACACACATCCATGCCCGAGGCAGGATTCGAACCTGCGACCGTAGCAGTCACGCGGTTCCGGACTGAGCGCCTTAACCGCGAGACCACCGCGGCCGGCACTGCGAGAGGGCTGTACAAGCAATGATCACACACACGGCACAGCGGACACACCAGGAACATTGTGTTGGCCGTCGAATGGCGCTAGCTGCGCAGCATTTGTGCACCGCCGCCGTCAGTGTCTGCCAGTTTGCCGTGGCATATGGAGCTCCATCGCAGTGTTTAACACTGGTACCATGCCGCGACAGCGTGGACGTGAACCGTATGTGCAGTTGACGGACTTTGAGCGAGGGCCTATAGTAGGCATGCGGGAGGCCAGGTTGACGTACCGCCGAATTGCTCAACACGTGGGGCGTGAGGTCTCCACAGTACATCGATGTTGTCGCCAGTGGTCGGCGGAAGGTGCACGTGCCCGTCGACCTGGGACCGGACCGCAGCGACGCACGGATGCACGCCAAGACCGTAGGATCCTACGCAGTGCCGTAGGGGACCGCACCGCCACTTCCCAGCAAATTAGGGACACTGTTGTTCCTGTGGTATCGGCGAGGACCATTCGCAACAGTCTCTATGAAGCTGGGCTACGGTCCCGCACACCGTTAGGCCGTCTTCCGCTCACGCCCCAACATCGTGCAGCTCGCCTCCAGTGGTGTCGCGACAGGCGTGAATGGAGGGACGAATGGAGACGTGTCGTCTTCAGAGATGAGAGTCGCTTCTGCCTTGGTGCCAATGATGGTCGTATGCGTGTTTGGCGCCATGCAGGTGAGCGCCACAATCAGGACTGCATACGACCGAGGCACACAGGGCCAACACCCGTCATCATGGTGTGGGGAGTGATCTCCTACAGTGGCCGTACACCTCTGGTGACCGTCGAGGGGACACTGAATAGTGCACGGTACATCCAAACCGGCATCGAACCCATCGTTCTACCATTCCTAGACCGGAAAGGGAACTTCCTGTACCAACAGGACAATGCACGTCCGCATGTATCCCGTGCCACCCAATGTGCTCTAGAAGGTGTAAGTCAACTACCCTGGCCAGCAAGATCTCCGGATCTGTCCCCCATTGAGCATGTTTCGGACTGGATGAAGCGTCGTCTCACGCGGTCTGCACGTCCAGCACGAACGCTGCTCCAACTGAGGTGCCAGGTGGAAATGGCATGGCAAGCCGTTCCACAGGACTACATCCAGCATCTCTACGATAGTCTCCATGGGTGAATAGCCGCCTGCATTGCTGCGAAAGGTGGATATACACTGTACTAGTGCCGACACTGTGCATGCTCTGTTGCCTGTGTCTATGTGCCTGTGGTTCTGTCAGTGTGATCATGTGATGTATCTGACCCCAGAAATGTGTCATAAAGTTTCCCCTTCCTGGGACAATGAATTCACGGTGTTCTTATTTCAATTTCCAGGAGTGTACGTTGTGAGCTGGCCCCTTTTTCAATACAGTGTTTTCCTTGTCACTAAACACAATATTGCCGTAGTTAAGCATCGGAAGACCAAATAAAAGTGACATCCTGCACTCAAAAATTTCTCATACTTCTTAACCTGTGCATTCATTCTACAGAACGTATTGAACTGTTAAATATGCTGATGTAGGAAGAACGACCATAAACGGGACTACACTACAGCCATTAAAATAGCTACACCACGAAGACGACGTGCTACGGACGCGAAATTTACCAGGCAGGAAGAAGATGCTGCGATATGCAAATAATCAGCTTTTCAGAGCATTCACACAAGGCTGGCGTCGGTGGCGACACCTACAACGTTCTGACATGAGGAAAGTTTCCAAACGATTTCTTATACACAAACAGCAGTTGACCGGCGTTGCTTGCTGAAACGTTGTTGTGATGCCTCGTGTAAGGAGGAGAAATGAGTACCATTACTTTTCCGACTTTGATAAAGGTCGGATTGTAGCCTATCACGATTGCGGTTTACCGTACCGCGACATTGCTGCTCGCGTTGCTCGAGGTCAATGACTGTTAGGAGAATACGGAATCGGTGGGTTCAGAAGGGTAATACGGAACGCCGTGCTGGATTCCAACGGCTTCGTATCACTAGCACTCGAGATGACAGGCATCTTATCCGCATGGCTGTAACGGATCGTGCGGCCACGTCTCGATCTCTGGGTCAACAGACGGGGACGTCTGAAAGACAACAACCATCTGCAAGAAAAGTTCGACGACGTTTGCAGCAGCATGGACTATCAGTTGGGAGACCATGGCTGCGGTTACTCTTGACGGTGCATCACAGACAGGAGCGGCTGCGATGGTGTACTCAACGACGAGCCTGGGTGCACGAATGGTAAAACGTCATTATTTCTGATGAATCCAGGTTTTGTTTGCAGCATTATGATGGTCGCATCCGTGTTTGGCGACATCGCGGTGAACGCACATTGGAAGCGTGTATTGGTCATCGCCATACTGGCGTATCACTCGGCGTGATGTTATGGAGTGCCACTGGTTATACGTCTTTGTCACCTCTTGTTCGCATTGACGCCACTTTGAAGAGTGGACGTTACATTTTAGATGTGTTACGACCCGTGGCTGTACCCTTCATTCGATACCAGCGAAACCCTACACTTCACCAGGATAATGAACGACCGCATATTGCAGGTCCTGTATGGGCCATTCTGAATACAGAAAATGTTCGACTACTGCCCTGCCAGCACATTCTCCAGATCTCTCACCAATTGAAAACGTCTGGTCATTCGTGGCTGAGCAACTGGCCCGTCACAATACGCCAGTCACTATTCTTGATGAACTGTGGTTTCGTGTTGAAGCTGCATGGGCAGCTGTACCTATACACGCCATCCAATCTCTGTTTTACTCAACGCCTAGGCGTATCAAGGCCATTATTACGGTCAGAGGTGGTGGTTCTGGGTACTGATTTCTTAGGATCCATGCAACCAAATTGCGTGCAAATGTAATCATATGTCACTTCTAGTATAATATACTAAAACGTTTAATATACTAAAGGTATAATATACTATACCAATATATAAAGATATAATAAACTAAAAGGTTTCAGATATATTATATAATTGTAAGACAGAGTTTTAGGAACCAAATTTTAAATTGTAAGACATTTCCAGGGACAGATGTGGACTCTGACCACAATCTATTGTTTATGAACAGTAGATAAAAACTGAAGAAAATGCAGAAAGGTTGGTTTTTGATGAGATGGGACCTGGATAAAATGAAAGAACCAAAGGTTGTACAGAGTTTCAGGGAGAGCATAAGGGAACAAGTGACAGGAATGGGGGAAAGAAATACAGTAGAAGAAGATTGGGTAGCTTTGAGGAATGAAATAGCGAAGGCAGCAGAGGATCAAGTAGGTAAAAGGACGAGGGCTAATAGATATCCTTGAGTCACAGAAGAGATACTGAATTTAATCGATGAAAGCAGATAAAAACGAATACAAACGTCTCGAAAAGGTGATCGACAGGAAGTGCAAAATGGTTATCAGGGATGGCTAGAGGACAAATGTAAGGATGTAGAGGCTTATCTCACGAGGGGTAAGATAGATACTGCCTACTGGAAAATTAAAGAGACCTTCGGAGAAAGAGAACCACTTGCATGAATATGAAGAGCTCAGATGGAAACCCAGTTCTAAGCAAAGAGGGGAAAGCAGAATGGTGGAAGGAGTATATAGAGGGTCTATACGGGGGCGATGTTCTTGAAGACAATATTAGGGAAATGGAAGAGGATGTAGATGAAGATGGAATGGGAGATATGATACTGCGTGAAGAGTTTGACAGAGAAAGACCTGAGTCGAAACGAGGCCCCGGGAGTAGACAACATTCCATTATAACTACTGACAGCCTTGAGAGAGCCAGGCCTGACAAAACTCTACCATTTGATGAGTAAAATGTATGAAAGAGGCAAAATACCCTCAAACTTCAAGATGAATATAATAATTCCAAACCCAAAGAAAGCATCTACATCTACATCTACGTGATGACTCTGCAATTCTCATTTGAGTGCTTGGCAGAGTGTTCATCGAACCACAATCATACTATCTTTCTACCGTTCCACTCCCGAACAGAGCGCGGGAAAAACGAATACCTAAACCTTTCTGTTAGAGCTCTGATTTCTCTTATTTTATTTTGATGATCATTCCCACCTATGTAGGTAGGGCTCAACAAAATATTTTCGCATTCGGAAGAGAAAGTTGGTGACTAAAATATCGTAAATAGATCTCGCCACGACGAAAAACATCTTTGCTTTGATGACTCCCATCCCAACTCGCGTATCATATCTGCCACACTCTCTCCCCTATTGCGAGATAATACAAAACGAGCTGTCATTTTTTGCACCCTTTCGATGTCCTCCGTCAATCCCACCTGGTAAGGATCCCACACCGCGCAGCAATATTCTAACAGAAGACGAACGAGTGTAGTGTAAGCTGTTTCTTTAGTGGACTTGTTGCATCTTCAAAGTGTCCTGCCAATGAAACGCAACCTTTGGCTTGCCTTCCTCACAATATTATCTATGTGATCTTTCCAACTGAAGTTTTTCATAATTTTAACACCCAGGTACTTAGTTGAATTGACAGCCTTGAGAATTATACTTTTTATCGAGTAATCGAATTCCAACGGATTTCTTTTGGAACTCATGTGGATAACCTCACACTTTTCGTTATTTAGCGTCACCTGCTAGCTGCCACACCATACAGGTGTTGACAGATGTGAAAATTACCGAACTATCAGTTTAATAAGTCACAGCTGCAAAATACTAACGCGAATTCTTTACAGGCGAATAGAAAAACTGGTAGAAGCCGGCCTCAGGGAAGATCAGTTTGGATTCCGTAGAAATTTTGGAACACGAGAGGATATACTGACCCTACGACTTAACTCTGAAGAAAAAACAAGGAAAGGCACACCTACGTTTCTAGCATTTGTAGACTTAGAGAAATCTTTTGACAATCTTTCAGATTCTGAAGGTGGCAGGGGTAAAATACAGGGAGCGAAAGGCTATTTATAATTTCTACAGAAATCAGATGGCATTTATTAGAGTCGGGGCACATGAAAGGGAAGCAGGGGTTGGGAAGGGAGTGAGAAAGGGTTGTAGACTCACCCCGATGCTATTTACTCTGTATATTGAGCAAACAGTAAAGGAAACAAAAGAAAAGTTCGGAGTAGGTATTAAAATCCATAGAGAAGAAATAAAAACTTTGAGGTTCGCCGATGACACTGTAATTCTGTCAGAGACAGCAAAGGACTTAGAAGAGCATTAGAACGAAATGGACATTGTCATGAAAGGAGTATATAAGATGAACATCTACAAAAGCAAAACGAGGATAATGGAATGTAGTCGAATGAAGTCGGGTGATGCTGAGGGAATTAGATTAGGAAATGAGACACTTAAAGTAGTAAAGGAATTTGGTTATTTTTGGAGCAAAATAACTGATGATATCTAGAAGTAGAGAGGATATAAAATGTAGACTGGCAATTGCAAGGAAAGCGTTTCTGAAGAAGAGAAATTTGTTAACGTCGAGTATACATTTAAGTGTCAGGAAGTCGTATTTGAAAGTATGGAGTGTAGCCATGCTGGAAGTGAAACGTGGACGATAAATAGCTTAGATAAGAAGAGAATAAAAGCTCTCAAAATTTGGTGCTACGTAACAATGCTGAAGATTAGATGGGTACATCACATAACTAATGATGAGGTATTGAATAGAATTTGGGAGAAGAGGAGTTTGTGGCACAAGTTGACTAGAAGAAGGGATCGGTTTGTAGGACTTGTTCTGAGGCATCAAGGGATCACCAATTTAGTACTGGAGGGCAGCGTGGAGGGTACAAATGGTAGAGGGAGACCAAGAGATGGATACACTAAGCAGATTCAGAAGGATATAGGCTGCAGTAAGTACTGGGAGATGAGGAATCTTGTACAGGATAGAGTAGGATGGAGAGCTGCATCAAATCAGTCTCAGGACTGAAGACCAGAACAACAACAACAGAAATATATTTGTCCAATGAATACCTGTTTATCATGTGCATTTCTTCTTGGTGTAGCATTTTTAATGGCCAGTAATGTAAGTCTTATCTGGGAAGTTTAGAAGTAAGTTTGCATGAACCCTAAACGACCTAGACAGAGGTCCACGGTGAAGGCACATAAGGATGGAGCGTCCGTGAGATCTATTTTAATGCAAGAGTGGTTAATGGTGGTGCAGGGGGGGGGGGGTGGGGGTGTTTCGCATTGTGAAAGCGCTGGCAAAATATCAAAATCAGCGTTATTCCTACCCAAGAATTTCAGTATTGGTAAGAGAGGATGGTTTATTAGTTAGTATCAGATTTGAATACTCCGCAGGGCACATATATGACATCATTAGATATAAAAAAACACGTACACCGGCGTTCTGGTCGATACTGTGCAGGTCATGATTGGTCACAAGTTATTATGTATTATTAAATGTATTTGTAATTATGACGAAGAACGAATCGTCGCCAATGTGAATGACTGGAGGCCAATGCTAAACAGAAACATACAAATTTCTTCTTTGCATATACAGCAGGTTCGTCAGTGAAGCCGATAAGGAGCTGGCTGCATGGTCTGGGTCTACAACGACTAAAATAATTGGAAGTCGTTGGTAAAAAAAATAATGTATTGTAGAATGAGATTTTCACTCTGCAGCGGAGTGTGCGCTGATATGAAACTTCCTGGCAGATTAAAACTGTGTGCCCGACCGAGACTCGAACTCGGGACCTTTGCCTTTCGCGGGCAAGTGCTCTACCAACTGAGCTACCGAAGCACGACTCACGCCCGGTACTCACAGCTTTACTTCTGCCGGTATCCGTCTCCTACCTTCCAAACTTTACAGAAGCTCTTCTGCGAAACTTGCAGAACTAGCACTCCTGAAAGAAAAGATATTGCGGAGACATGGCTTAGCCACAGCCTGGCGGAGGTTTCCAGAATGAGATTTTCACTCTGCAGCGGAGTGTGCGCTGATATGAAACTTCCTGGCAGATTAAAACTGTGTGCCCGACCGAGACTCGAACTCGGGACCTTTGCCTTTCACGGCAAAGGTCCCGAGTTCGAGTCTCGGTCGGGCACACAGTTTTAATCTGCCAGGAAGTTTAATGTATTGTACTTAACTGGTGGTACAGTAGTCTCCATAATCAGGAGGAATGTAATTGCAGACAGAGAGCTATAGAGGCATCACATAGGCCATACTTTAACTAAGCGCCTTGTTAGAGATTGCTTCGTATCCTCTGAAGGCTACACTACTTTCCTACTTGACGTCCCGAACAAGAGTGGCCGAGCGGACGTAGAGACTTGTTGCAAGCCGCGTAGCGGCGCTAGTCTCGACTCGCGGGTCCAGCGGTACTAGTACGGACCGCTGTCGACAACTGCAACGCCTAACAAGTGTGGAATCGAACATTAATACCACAGTATTCTTCCTCTTTTCATTGGGTAAACGAGCATTCAACATGTCAGTTTCTCAACTGGTCAATTAGTAACAGACACCATGCTTGTTGCGGGGTAACAGTATTTTATTTTGAGAGGGCTGAGTCGTTCTTCTTCACTTATCAGGTCTTAAATGTTTAATTGGCGGGTGAGTATTTCGTACTCGTTGTCATGAACATAGATTTTTATGATAGGTGTCTGTTTTTTATAATAATGACGATTGCACCTTTCATGTCTTGATCTGAAATCACGAAACCGGTCGCATTCCTGTAAAAGCTGATACACAGCTGGAAGAGTTTTGTATTAGAAACATGGATCACTTCATCTGCGGTTGCTCTCGACAGATAGCTATTTATAACGGGAGTGGATTCGTTATGAATAGGAAGGTAGTGCAAAGAGTGAGTTACTGTGATCAGTTTAGTGATATGGTTGCCATCAGAATCGACATCAGACCAACGCTGGCGAAGGTAGCTCATCCATGCATGCTGACATCATAAGCAGAAGATGAACAGACAGAGTGTATGAGGACACTGAGCGTGTAATTCAGTACTTAAGGAAAGATGAGATCTAACGATCATGGGGGGATTGAAATGTGGTTTTAGGGAGAACATGGGCAAGGCAGCAGGAATGAGACGAGAAAGTAGTAATTGAGTTCTGCAGTAAATTTCGTGTAAAGATCGAAATTCACAAAAGGAGGAGGTATTCGTGGAAAAGGTCCGGAGACACAGGAAAACTACAGTTTCGGTTCATCACGGGCATACAGAGATTCCTAAAGCAGTTATTAGATTGTAAGGTGTACGTAGGAACACATGTAGACTCAGACCATAGTTTAGTAACGATGTAGAACACACGACGTTTAAGAGAATCATATGGAGGAATCAGGTGGAAGGAAGTGGGATACTGAAGTACGGTACTGTGGAAGTGTGAGAAGAGATTAAAGTTCCTTAATGAAGTAAATACTGCGATGAGGTATACATCAGTACGCAGTTTAGTTTTAGAATAGTGCTCTAAAAGGAGCAATGCCGCATGTTCGAAAGACAAAAACAAATATTATTAAGGGATGTGCGAGAACACCCTGGCTGACAGAGGAAATGCCTCAACTGATCGACTAAAGAAGGAAATAAACAAAAGTTCACGGAATGGCAGGTACATAGCAATTTAAATAAATTAGGAGTGAAATAAAAAGGAAGTGTAGGAAAGCCAAAAAATGGCTGCATAAATAATACGGAGAAATAGAATAAAAAATTGTTGTCAGAGGGACTGATTCAGTACATAGAAAAATGAGAACAATCTTCGGAGAAATTAAAAGCAAGGGGGTCAACATGGAGAGTACACTACGGATTCCACTGCTGGTCGCAGAGGAGAGAGCTCATACATGGAAGGAGTACACTGGAGGCCTCTGTGTTGTCGAGGATAATGTGACGGAAGAATAAATTGGAGTCGATATGAAATAGATAGGTTATCCAGTTTTAGAATAAGAAACTAAAAAAAAACCTTTGATACACTTAAGATGAGGAAAACCAGTACAGATAAAGTACCATCAAAATTTCTGAAATCGTTGGGTGAAGTGGTAACCAAATAGCAATTCAAGTTGGTGTGTAGAATGTATGAGACAGGCGATATACGAGTAGATTTTGGGGAAAAACTCATTCACACAATTCAAAAGATAGCAAGAGCCAACAAGTCCTACAATTACCATACAATCAGCTTAACATCTCCTGCATCAGAGTTGCTAACAAAAATAATGTACAGAAAAATGGAGGTAAAAACCAGAGAGGCAATTCTGACTTTTCATAGTGAAAAAGAGACTGAACGGTACCAAGAAACATTCTGAGGATTTGTCGACCTGGAGAAACTACTAGACTGAAATGGATGTGCGAAATTCGGGAAAAGCTACAGGGAAAGGTGATTGAAGTGCGGTATGTACAAGAAGCAATAGCGAACGATGAGACCAAGAAAAAAGTGCTCGGATTCAAAAGGTCGTAAGACAGAGATGCAGTATTTCGTACCTATGGACCAGTCTATACGTCGAAGAAGCGACGGCGGAGATAAAAGAAAGATTGAAGAAAATATTAAAAATTAACGGTGATAAATTATCAATGATACTATTAGCTAACGACATAGCTGTCGTCAATAAGATTAAGAGGAATTACATGATTTTTGAATGGAATGAACAGTGTATTGTTTGATAGTAAACAGGAAAAGGAAAAGTAATAACAAGTAGAAGTAGTGACAATAGGGAGAAGCTCAACATCAAAATTAGTGATAATAAATTAAATGAAGCTAACAATGGAAATTCCCCATCGCACCATCAGATTTAATGGCACTAGAGCCCATTGGACGGCCCGCCAATAACTGAACACAGATCAAGCATGAAAACAGTAAGAAGATGTACTGAACTGTGAAATAAAAGCAAAACAGAAACAGTGAATACTCCAAGACCAAGAAGTGCAATATAGAGAAGCCTGAAAGAGCAACGGACTCGGGGTTAAGCTCCTCTTCGAGCGCCGAGCGGGAAGGTTCTTGTTTATTTCACTTGCCGCTCCGCTATGGCTACCATGGTTTTCACGTGTATTTAACGAAAAGTTAATCTGAGCTTCACTTTCGATAAAACAACGCGACATGTGCAGCCCGGGTTTCTAGAAATCCACGATTAGCTTGTCGATACAATTCATGTGAACTCTCATCAGGTGCACACCACTTATTTTGACGCAGAAGAGTAGGTGTTTTACGTGAAATTAATGAATCCCCCGCACGTTGAAATATTATTATCGCGACATGGTTCTCAGTTCAGTTAGTATAGAGTCACTCACAGATGCTTAAATTGGCTATACCAAGGTTCGAGTGTTTCTAATCGATATATTGATTGACTCGTTATAGTAACGTGAAAAACGTCCGTCGAGAACTTTGGTCTACTCGACACAGTTTACAGTGTTATTGTGGCATTCATTCCGTGGAAATGCATGTCAAACGCAATGTTCCATCACATTTACTAGTTTGTGGTTATCGCGTTGGTGTCATGTATACCGGTCAAGAGGGAACCTGCTTCCTATGTAATGGAAGTGGACAGGTTCAGTGTAACTGCGCGAGGAGGGTTTTTGTATCACAGGTGTCGTTAATGCAGCGTCGCAAATTGACGGTAGCTGATCTTGTTCCTTCCACTGCCGACGTGGAACCTACTTCTGCTTCAGATCATAATGAACAAAATGTCACTTCTGATACTCGTGTAACTGAATATTGGCCTTTACCTCCGCGACCGGTTCATAATCTTATTGTCCGCAGGAAACAACCAGAGATAGTGTCAAACAAGCGACGCCGCACTCAAGATGGTGATGGTGAGGATTTGGCTGTGCTTTCTGCCCCATCCTCCTCCGCATCGATTGTATCCCCTGCTCCTCTCGATGCTACGTTACCTCGTATCCCTCCTGCTCGCGAAGGGGCACCTCCTGAGTTGCCTGTGTGTGAAGAGGGAGCGGAGTCCTCCACTTCGTCTCTGTGCCCTCCGTTCCAATCTGGGACAACGCAACGTCCTCCTGCTCCTTCGTCTTCGGACGCTGATGGTTTCCCGAATTTGCCGCCTACAACAACTCGTGAGGAGAATAAAATTAGCGACCTAATATCAACTGTTGTAGTAGTAGTCTTAGTGACGATTGTCCATTGTCCTGGGGGGCAGGAGGCAGTGCTTAACCGCTCCCACACCTTCTCCTACAGAGGCCGCTAGGCCACGTGGCCTACAGAAACAGCATCTACAAACTGATCGTGCGGTGGTAGGTGACAAATCTAAAAAAAAAAAAAGAAGGTTGTGGTGATGGGCGTAGTGTTCATATCTGATCTATCTGTCGACTCCGCAATGGACCTTGGCACTCACCTTTCTATGTAATTCTGCTCAATACGTTCCGTACATCCATGTATCGCCGTGATCAATGATCCAAACCTGCACTTTCCTTTCCTTAAATGTTAATCGTGTGGAATCAAAACAGAGATTGACTTTGCTGCGTCAGTTCACTTACAATTCATGTGCGGACATAGTCTTCCTGCAGGAGTGTTATTCAGTAATTTCTCCTTATCTGGTTTTCTTAATGTATCACCGGAATATTCTACGGGGACCGCCTTTCCATTTCGAGAAGATATTCCTATTGTTGAGGTGAACATTTTGTATTCAGGCAGGGGCATAGGTTGTCAACTTTTTAATCTTACCTTGGTTGTTTTATGGCAACGGCCTTGCCGAAGTGGAAACACCGGTTCACCTTCAGATCGCCCAAGTTAAGCGTTGTCGGGTGTGGCCAGCACTTGCATGGGTGACCATCCGCGCCGCCATGCGCTGTTGCCATTTTTCGGGGTGCACTCACCCTCGTGATGCCAATTGAGGAGCTACTCGACCGAATAGTAACGGCTCCGGTCAAAGAAACCATCATTACGACCGGGAGAGCGGTGTTCTGACCACACGCCCCTCCTACCCACATCCTCACCTGAGGATGACACGGCAGTCGGATGATCCCGATGGGCCACTTGTGACCTGCAGAAGGAATTCTTTTCTTTTGTTTCTTTTATATCCCCGTTCTGGCACTGGTCACTCAGTGGATCGTTCGCGTTTTTATAAAGAGGATATTGTTTATCTGTTGCGTAAGAGTCCTCTGGAAATTCTGTTGGCTGATGATTTTTACTGTGTATTGCACCTTGCATATCAATCTCCAAATTTTAATTTCTCTCGTCCATTACATGAATTGGTCCCCTCCTTACGCCTAAAAGACGTCTGGATATATAAATACCAGACGTTATTTAAATTTACCGACTGTACTGCGACTTCTAGTAGCAGTTTAAATAGGTTTTACTTGTAAGACTGCCTGAGCGATAGTATTCTTAACGTTGAAGTCATCCCAGCTTCCTTTACGGATCAGCGTGCTGTGGCCACAACTCTCACTCTGGAACGGCAACCAGTCAAATTGTTTCACTCTCTATGGATGTGAAACGTCGGTCAACTAGCTCTCTCGATGACGTGATGCGAGTCGTGTCTGAGCGAACTCTACAGTCCACTGGAAAATACACTTCCACACTTGAGTGGTGTACACCGCTAGCAAAGCCGAGGCTCAGATAAACTTTGATATTTTTCTGTGCTGCCAAAGTGCAAGACATTAGGAGAACTTACGAATGTTACAATTCCATCCTGCGTGAACTTCATGTTGCTTCGGATCACGCTCCTCTGTGAATTGTGGGGGTTAGGTATGTAAAGGCAAAATTGTTGACCTTGAAGAGAATACATATGGAATGTTGCAAATCGGATCGAATCCACGTTCATTGGTGAAGGAAGAACTGACTTCCTTACATAACTTCTTCGGCATTAGGCACGTCACCGACGCGCTTATATTCTTTCTCTGACGACAAATGATGGACGTATCGCAAAGGCACAAGCTGATACAGTGCGTATCTTACACCAGTACTGTGTAGACATCTCAGACGTCGATGAGTCCAATGAAACATTTTAAGTTCCTGTTCTAGCGCCGAGCGCAAAGGTTCTTATTTATTTCATTTGCTCCAAGTCGGTTGTGTGAAGTTTTCCTCGTTAGTGATATTCTGTCCGCGAGTGAGTTGTAGCGGCTCCGCCCCTCCGTACTGTCTATGCTCGTCATCTTGGATACGACTATTGAACCTGAACGTAATGTAACGTTAGTTTAGTCTGAGGAAGATCACAAACGTATTGTGGGATTGCCTTCTCAGAAGTCTCCTGGTCTAGATTAACTTCCCAAGGAATTTTACCTGCGCTTTTGGCCGTTGCTGGTTGCTACCGTTACCTCCCTTATGAATGAAGTGTTACAGGGTAGAGGTACTGCCGACCTCGCACAAAGTGGGAAAAATTGTTTTAATCCCGAAACGCACTGGATGGGCTGCCCCTGATAGCTTTCGACACTTATTTTGTTGAACTTTGATTATAAGACTGTGCCAAGGACAGTTAATAGCAGCATGTCGGATCTGATGGAGACGATTGTTCCAAAACATCCAAGCTGCGCACCTGGTCGCACCATTCTTACCCCTATAGTCTAGTGCGGTGACTTGGTTTCGGTTGCTGCTGTAACATCCGTTCCTTGTGCCCTGCTTACCAATACTTCGATAAAGAATTTCATCGTGTTAATCACTACTTCTTGTTTCGGATTCTGGAGGCAGTTGGTTTCACTGTTGACACACGGCGAGTGTTGTCTCTGGAGTCCCTACTTCGGATGGTAGCATCCCAGCTGACAGCTTGGACGCTTTCCGGAGGGACTATAGATTTTCGTGCATAAGCGAATGACGTGATGGTTCTACTTCGCACTCCTGCTGAGATACCTCCACTGACGAATTTAATCGATGGTTTTTGTCTGCGTTCGGGTGTAAAACTTAATGAAGGTAAATTAAAGCTTCTTCCCGTGCGAGGTTCTGATGACGCCGTTGTTCCATGGACTACTGCGGTGCATCGTCATACGTCTCTTGGTATCATCATTGATCGTTGTCCACTCAAAATGGCGGCACCCAACTGGAAGTCCGTTACAGGACTAATTCAGGGAGCGATACTAGAGCATGAAAGACATTTTCTTACTCTGCTCCAGAAGCCCAAATAATGGATAGATATATTTTATGCAAAGCTTATTACGAGGCTCAAGTTAATCCGCTTCCCTCGGTGATGGCGAAGAAACTACAGCAACTTTCTGGTCGTTTCTTACGGAAAAGACCTATCTTTCGCTTACGGTATGAGGTGAAGCCTCGTTTCTTTTGAGGGTTGGGCCTGTCTGACATATGAAGGAAGACGCAGATGCTCTATGTGCGACGAACTTTTTTGATAATAACTCAAAAAGCTGACACACACACACGTCTCGTTTATTACTCTGTGTCCGTCCTGCTAGTCTTGAACCCCCTATTTATGCTGGTCTCATAAAGTATAAGTTAAAACATATTCGCGACTTCTATCTTGCGGTGAGCTATTAAGGGGCTGACATATTATGGAGACCTGTCCTCACCATGAAATTCCTAAAGACTCGTTGGGAAGCAGTCCCTTGCGCGAAGCTCGTCGAAAGAGAATTGCCGCAAACATCCTGAACGGCAGTTTGGTTAAATATTAACCTTCCGGTTTTGCCAATACGGGTGGCGTCCTCTTGGTAAAATATTTAATGTCGTTTGACTAGGGCCTCCCGTCAGTTTGACCGTTCACCGGGTGAAAGTCTTTCGATTTGACTTGCTCGTCGTTGGGGATGAGATGATGACGATTAGGACAACACAATACCCATTTCCTGAGCGGAGAAATTCTCCGACCCAGCCGAGAATCGAACCCGGGCCCTTGGGATTGACATTCTGTCACGCTGACAACTCAGCTACCATGGGCGGAGGTCCTCGTCGTATAAGGTAGTAAATAACTTGATTCCTACCATCGAGCGATTTTTCCGTATTGGGCTTAGTGACAGAGATTTATGTAGTCGTTGTACGTCTACAGATACGACACGAAATCGTTTTACTTGTAGAGTCATATAGCAAACTGGTCTTGGATCAGGACACAACTGGCCTACCTTACTCGATCTTCTGAGACTGCATACATTACGGACATTATGCTGCGCCCAGAATGTTCTTTCTTTTCAATGCCGAAAGCCCATAGCGATATGTGGTTGATGCGACACTTCATTCATTAGATTGTAGAAGGCGAGGGGGATCACATGAACTTCATGCAGTGCATAATCACTGCATAATGGATATGCTTACGAATGCCTCAATATTGAGACCTATTCGCCAACATGTTGAATCTTGTTTCATATCGGCAAGGTGTTGGTTAATTTAATTTTTCTGATGGTAAGTGGTTTTCCTTGTTATGTATGTTCTCACATGATTTGCTTCGGCTTGTTCTCTCCTGGTTTCCCTGTTCGTTTTGTTTTGTCTTTTGACGCAGCATCGCTCCAGTTCTACTGTAAAATGTTTATAGATAAAGTATACATACACATGAGCTCCTACAATCCTTCCAATATATATATATATATATATACTCCTGGAAATTGAAATAAGAACACCGTGAATTCATTTTCCCAGGAAGGGGAAACTTTATTGACACATTCCTGGGGTCAGATACATCACATGATCACACTGACAGAACCACAGGCACATAGACACAGGCAACAGAGCATGCACAATGTCGGCACTAGTACAGTGTATATCCACCTTTCGCAGCAATGCAGGCGGCTATTCTCCCATGGAGACGATCGTAGAGATGCTGGATGTAATCCTGTGGAACGGCTTGCCATGCCATTTCCACCTGGCGCATCAGTTGGACCAGCGTTCGTGCTGGACATGCAGAACGCGTGAGACGACGCTTCATCCAGTACCAAACATGCTCAATGGGGGACAGATCCGGAGATAAAGCTGGCCAGGGTAGTTGACTTATACCTTCTAGAGCACGTTGGGTGGCACGGGATACATGCGGACGTGCATTGTCCTGTTGGAACAGCAAGTTACCTTGCCGGTCTAGGAATGGTAGAACTATGGGTTCGATGACGGTTTGGATTTACCGTGCACTATCCACTGTCCCCTCGACGATCACCAGAGGTGTACGGCCAGTGTAGGAGATCGCTCCCATCACCATGATGCCGGGTGTTGGCCCTGTGTGCCTCTGTCGTATGCAGTCCTGATTGTGGCGCTCACCTGCACGGCGCCAAACACGCATACGACCATCATTGGCACCAAGGCAGAAGCGACTCTCATCGCTGAAGACGACACGTCTCCATTCGTCCCTCCATTCACGCCTGTCGCGACACCACTGGGGGCGGGCTGCACGATGTTGGGGCGTGAGCGGAAGACTGCCTAACAGTGTGCGGGACCGTAGCCCAGCTTCATGGAGACGGTTGCGAATGGTCCTCGCCGATACCCCAGGAGCAACAGTGTCCCTAATTTGCTGGGAAGTGGTGGTGCGATCCCCTACGGCACTGCGTAGGATCCTACGGTCTTGGCGTGCATCCGTGCGTCGCTGCGGTCCGGTCCCAGGTCGACGGGCACGTGCACCTACCGCCGACCACTGGCGACAACATCGATGTACTGTGGAGACCTCACGCCCCACGTGTTGAGCAATTCGGCGGTACGTCCACCCGGCCTCCCGCATGCTCAAAGTCCGTCAACTGCACATACGGTTCACGTCCACGCTGTCGCGGCATGCTACCAGTGTTAAAGACTGCGATGGAGCTCCGTATGCCACGGCAAACTGGCTGACATTGACGGCGGCGGTGCACAAATGCTGCGCAGCTGGCGCCATTCGACGGCCAACACCGCGGTTCCTGGTGTGTCCGCTGTGCCGTGCGTGTGAATATTGCTTGTACAGCCCTCTCGCAGTGTCCGGAGCAAGTATGGTGGGTCTTACACACCGGTGTCAATGTGTTCTTCTTTCCATTTCCAGGAGTATATATATATATATATATATATATATATATATATATATATATATATAATGCGTCCTACAAACAATTTACAATAAATTTAGACATTATATAATAATTTGTGCTCTATAAAATTTACAATATTACAGTGCTAATTTATAAAATAAAATACATGGAACATTATATGCAGTATTATGAAACATTATACAGTCTTCGCTTCATATCTCATTCTTTCATGGTTTGGATGTTCCCACACGGACGCAAGCCAGTTTCACTAATTCCCCACTTGTGCAGATTTTTGCTACATCTGCTCATTACTGGACGCAGCCCGTTCAGGGTTTTCCATCTCTCCCACTTAAGATCCGCACCTGAGGGCAGCACTTCCTCAGAATCGTGGGCAGATTCTTTTGTTCCTGCCACAGTCATTTTCTTACAAGTTTTTGGTGGACCTGTGAGTGGTTCGGTTGAGTGGAGGTAGAAACTACTCTCTGACGTAAGGCGTTTTGGTGCCATTTGGAGCCCAGGTAGAGGATGACGTTGGTCATGAACCATTTTTGTTCGATCAGTTCTGCTCTGTATTGAGCGTCGGACATTTGGCGCAGCAATTACTGATAAGGAATATAGGTGTTCTACTCTTGTTGGCTTTAAACATCCAATAGTAAGTCTGCACGTCTGGTTTAGGACAGTGTCTAGTTTGTTCGTGTGGCATGACCGCTCCCAGGCAGGCCTTGCAAACACATCAGCAGTGTAACAGAGTGCCATTGTGCCGGTGCGAAAAACTTTTGGATTAACTCCCCATTTTGAAGTTGTTAGCATGGCAATTAAGTTATTCCATGATTGGACTTCTGCCCTGCTCTTCTCAATGTGCCGCTTAAATAACAGTGTCCTGTCAAAAGTAACTCGCACGTACACTGGGAAAGGGCAGTGTGTTAATCTTGTGTCATTCCACCAAACATTCAGGTCTCGCTTGACCTCTCTGTTGTTAAAATGGAATAGGCAAGTCTGGGTCTTATTTGGGTTGGGTTTCATCTGATTTTTATTGTAACAGTTGGTGAGATTTTCCAGGCTCTCCACTACCATTTCCTCAATGTCCTTGTAGTTTGATGCCTATTGCCCTGTCATCAGTATAAATGAAAGGTCTTGACTGGGGACTAACAGGGTGGTTATTTGTATAAATATTGAATAACATGGGGCAAGAACACTGCCCTGGGGAAGCGCATTTTTTTTGTAGTCATCATCTGCTATTGATATCCTGGAACTCAACAAAATATCTTCTGTTAAATAGAAATGATTTGAGTACAGCAGAGCAGTGAGTTGAGCGCTTTTAGTTGTTTTTTGCACTTTCGCAATGAAAGTATCATATGCTGCCGTCAAATCTATAATCACCACCCCTGTTGCTAGGCTTTTCTCAAACCCATCCTCAATATACTGGCTTAGGCTGAGAGCTTGACTGTTACAAGATTTGCCAGGCCGAAATCCTGCTTGCCTTTTCATTAGGATGACTGCAGTCAGCTCTTTGAATCTGTTTAGTATCAGTCTTTCAAACAGTTTGTATGTTATACACAACTCAGAGATCGGCCGATAACTCTTAGGATTTTCTGGGTCCTTAACAGGCTTAAGAATTGCAGTTATTTTTCCCTGTCTCCAGATTTTAGGGATTTGTCCAGTTTGGCCAACAGCAGTTCATAGACTCCAACAACCACAAGTTAGAGCGAACACCAAGATGTATCAGCTGTTAATTTTTAATATCATCTGTGCCTGTGGCCTTCCCAAATTTTAAATTTTTGATTGCATCGTTCAGTTCTGATACTGTAAATGTGTGATCAAGTGTTTCATTATTTTCTTCCTGGGAAGCATTTGGTTCTCTCGTATGCCCTTTCTTCAGTCTATGTTCCGCTTTATCATTTTTCACCAGCAAGGAGGCTATTTGGTTTGCTGTAATACCAACAAAGCCTGGTGTGCCAAATAATTGTTGATACATATCATGTGAGCTTTGTGGTTGTTTGTCGGATAAGTTCTCATTTTTTTCTTTCTCCTTTTATTTATTATTCTGTTATAATTAATTCTTTCTCCTATTTGCAGCTTATATCACATAATGATTTGACTATAGTCTTCTGAAGTGTCATGATAGTACCAAGTCATGCTGATAAATAAATAAAAAAAAGGTCACAGTGTTGGATTTCCAAGCGGGCGAGTTGCCTTCAACCCTCCTTCGTGTCATTTCTTTTTTCCGCTGTTTGTAGTACGGAAATTTGTGTCTGTGTCGTTGTGTAATTTACGTTTGCAACATGTGTCACGAAACGTCCTATTATGCCAACAACTCTATTAGCAACAGAAAGAGAGTGACTTTCGTATGTGAACCGCAAGCTTTTGATAACAAGGCAACAAGTCTACCGAATGCTCCACCGGAGGACGTCTTTGGTGTGTCATACAGGGGATTAATGACAGTACGTGTGTAATATGATAGGAATCTCATATCGACACACCTAATTTGTACGCCTGGTAATTGAGCGATTCATGCCTCCCTGTCCGGTTTAGGTGTTCGTATTAACGTGAACGTTATCACTTCCAAGGAAATAATGGAAAGAAATAGTTTGCCGCGAGTGAACACAACAATTTCACAATCACACAGTTCCCCTGTACTCTTCAAAACATGTGATTTAGCGTTTTTGAAGTTGCGTTCGGTTCTGAGTGTTTTTACACTTTAATTCCTTTGTTTTAATATGGTTCACACCCATTTATTTGTTGTTTTCATTCCTGTGAGACGGCTGGTTGCTATCTCGCTTGCTTCCACTATTCATCACGTTTTCTCGCAACAGTAACGTATTCTTTTGTTGTTTTCATTTCTGTGATACTTCTGGGTGATATCTCGCTTGCTCTCACTATTGATCACGTTTTCTCGCAACAGTAACGTATTCTTACACGACTCATTTTTTACAACCAGTGTATATTAAGATAACTGCCAAGACTACAGGAAGAGAACGAACATTTCACTGACCGGACGGATAGTTCATAATGCTATTAAAAAAATAATACATGAAAATAAATGGCACGAGGAAGTCTCAAACGTTGTAGCCGCGACACTGCAATAGTTGACCTTTGCTCAATATCAGACCGTTCGCTGTTTCTATTTTGCTTTCTTTCGCAGTTCATTTCACCTTCATCCGATTTTAATGCTTGATGTGTGTTCAATTTTTGTCGGGATACCCACTTGGACTTCTGATCACAACATCTGAGGGAGCTGCGATGGGGAGTTACCCTTGTAAGTATGCCGGTGCCTTCGAAGCAAAATAACCCACTACGTACGAAGTTAGGAGGACGTAAAAAAGAAACCAACACAGCCAAAGAGGCCATTCCTGAGGAAAGCCGTCAGTACACGGACCGTGCACCCGAACGTTGAGCGTCGAGAGTGCCGATTTTCTGACGTCATACCGTGGAATGGCACGTTCGGTAGTCTTTCCGAACGTGCAGAGCAGTATCTAGCATGTCAGATATTCTGAGCGTCCGTCTGAGCGTAGTCTAATCAGATGGCACAACGCCAACTACCTTACGTAAGCGCCGTCTCCCTTCACCATGGAGCTGTGAGGCGCCATATTGGCATTAATTTCAAGCCTATACGTGTATATACCGCTTCTGAGCACCAGCAAATTGAAAATCACTCGAAAACCCGGTGTTAACTGTGTGATTCGTTGTGATAAAATGATGAGAATCATCATACTCGTGGTAAATGAATTATTGTAACTTGCGTATTATGAGATTATGCCATCTGAACGCAACGACACACTGAGGATCCATCAAAAACGCATTGTTCTTGCTACAATTTGTTATAATTAATTTTCAATTGGTAACATAGCTACAATTAATGCTTTTAGGAAATGGGAGGATGTTAGTAGTAGCTAAAATATAATTGTGGCTGAATTGGTGATAGTTCCGCTGGGACGCGACAGCGACCGGACGTGTCGGTACTTCCGCATTATAGAAATTCTTGGATTGTGACCTGTGATACTCTCAGTACCTCTTCACTACCGTCGTACACAAGCTTCTTAATTCACTCACAGCGGTCTCGGAAGCTCGTATAGTGCAGTTATGGCTCCCAGTGTACCTCGCAAGAATACCCTGTGTTTTGCATTTGAGAAATCTTCCAGGAATGTGCAACCGAGTTCTCTAGAAATCTATGACTGGTTAGTAGATGTTATTGGCATCACGTCCGACCAGGTCCACACAGCATATTATGGCGGAGTACTGTTTCTTTGTAAAGATTTTAGACCAGATACAACTGGAGAAAATTTTGGTGAATACTGGCGGGAAAGCAGAGTTCCGACATCGTGATCAGCCGGTGAGTACAGTTTCAATAACTAACGCTGACATTGCCTATAAACAAGTGCGAATCTTCAATTTGCCACCTGAGGTTGAGATAAGTTTTCTTAGAGATGTCGTCGCCAAATACGGTGACATCCTCCAGATTAGAAACGAAAAATGGTCGATCTGTCAAAAAATCCAATGTTATAGTGGGTTTCGCTCAGTTGACATGGCCGTTAAAGTCAATATCCCATTCTATATAACGGTTTGTGGTTATAAGGCTCATGTCATTTACGATGGACGAGTAGGCACTTATTTTATCTGTAACACGAGATGATTGCCCACGGCGCGCTGTCGTACTTTTGAACCATCTGCAACAACGACAGAGATTAACATCGGCTGATGTCCTAACTGAAAATCAGACGCCTTCTGTGATTGACACTCAACCAAGTGCATCTGTGTCAGAGGACAACGATCTCGGTAACGGCACTTTCCCACCCTTACCTCAGAAACCCGTGGCCAGTCACCCATTAGCCGCCGGTGTTGCATTATCTGTCGGTAACAAACGACGCAGTACTAGCTACAGCAATGGCTCCGGTGACCAGGTCGTAAAAAATCAAACCGATGACGCGGAGTCACGGGTCTCTGCACAGGACACGCATGTGTCGGATGGCCCAGTTACGACCGGCCAAATTCACAACTCCCGACGCAAAAACTGTCAGTACGAGGGAAGTCGAGTGTTTACAGCAATCCGTTCCGATGCCGCTTCTCGACTCGCCACAGGTGGTCCACACACAAGAGGTGACTGTCAGTCAACTGCAACTCGTAAACACAGCGGATGATGCAAGCGGTGTAGAGCCTAACATAAACAGCCACCACCTCGACACATCTTCCGAACAACGCGAGGAACCGGAATGCTGTATACAAACAGCCAGTGCGGCCCCAAAACAAACACAGTGAGCTTACTGAAGCCGCGTCTTCGGACTTGCCGTCACCCGTTCCGAAGCAAGGACTTTCACATACTGCTTACAGCCATGACTCGCCGACTCCGCCGTCTTCTGTGACACTTCGGACGACTGACAGACGGCAAAATAAAGTTAAAACAAAGGACTCCGTGGCTGGAAGTAACTCAAAAGGTAAAGTCAGCACAAAAACTGATACAAAACCTGACGGTGGGATGGAGTGGGCTTCCTACGCTTCCCATTGCCCACAAGTCTCTGACGATCATGAGTCAAGCTTATAAGTTTTTGTCCCTGAACATTAATAGAGTTAGGACAGATTTAAAATTAGCAATGCTACGGCAGTTTATCTACGAGTCCGAATCCGATATAGTTCTGTTACACGAAGTTTCTATCTTAAGTTTTCATGTATCAGGGTTAGCAACAATCGTAAACACCGTGGCGGACGGGGGTACAGGTACGGCCATTCTATCACGAGACGGAATCCCAGTGAGCAATGTCGAATTGTTGAACTCCGGCAGAGGCATAGCTTGCCAAATTTTTGACATCACCCTCGTTAATATCTATGCTCCATCTGGAACGACCCTAAAATCAGAAAGAGCTAACTTCTTTAAACAAGACATCATCTACTTGTTACGCCGCAATCCAACCCAGCTGAGGTCTCGCGGTTCTAGGCGCGCAGTCCGGAACCGTGCGACTGTTACGGTCGCAGGTTCGAATCCTGCCTCGGGCATGGATGTGTGTGATGTCCTTAGGTTAGTTAGGTTTAAGTAGTTCTAAGTTCTAGGGGACTGATGACCACAGCAGTTGAGTCCCATAGTGCTCAGAGCCATTTGAACCAAACCAGCTGATAATTAGTAGTGATTTTAACTGTGTGATCCACAGGAAAGGCCAATCGCCACACTTTAATTATTGTAGGGAACGACATGATCTAGTGCGTTACCTGCAGCTGAAGGATGTGTGGGAACTAAAATTTCCTATCCCCGGTAAAGTACACGTACCTGAGCGCTACCACATATAGCCGTAAAGACCGTTTGTACATCTCTGAGAACATTTGCCAACATATTCTGGACGCCGATGTCATTCCGTCTAGTTCCTCCGACCACTGCGCAATCTGTGTCACGATAAATCTGGCCAAACAGCTTCAAAATGGCATAGGATTCAGTGGAGCCTAAATGTTTCTATTCTCGCCGATGCCGCGCTATAAGATATCATCTCCACGACATGGGCGGATTATCTCCAGCAATGCTGCAGATATCCGAGCAAGATAGCCTGGTGGAATGTTGTGGTCAAACGGAAAATGCGATTATCCTTAAGTAACTACAGTTGGCAACCGGCGCAAGATGTCAAACGCCCGACTGATTTTTACCAGACAGTTCTGCGTGTGTTGTATGCGACTACGTCATCAACCAACACGCGGCTGACGACCATCAAACAAATAAAGGCGAAGCTTATAGGCCTAAAGCGAACGCAGCTTGAAGGACTGAAGATCAGATCTAAAGCAAAATCACTTCAAGAGGACGAAATTGCATCGCTATATCACCTCATAAAACATCGTGCCCATCGCAAGCGAGCTTTTATCGGGGAGCCGGACACAGATGATTAACTCCATTTGATCCGACAGTGATATTCTTACTGCAGTTTACCGGTCCTTCACGGATCTGTCCTGGCAATGCGATACATATGGTTATGACGGTGGTGATATCGTGCGTGCTCTGCCCACCGTAGTCACGCCTGCAAAGAACTCGGTGGTAGTGAACGATTTTTATCCACACGAAGTCCTTGAACTGATTTCTGGCTCGCCATCGAATGAATCCCCCGGCCCTGATGGTTTGTCATGTGAATTTTACGTGCTTTTCTGGCCCATTATCGGACACGCATTTACAGATGTTCTCAATGATGTGATGCGATGGAGTGACGTGCCGGCCGAAATGAAGGAAGGTCGAATTGTATTGATACCAAAAAGCAAACAGCAAAATACCTTAGATAACTTCCGACCGATTACGTTACTCAATTTTGGTTACAAAACCTTTGCCAGAGCACTCAACAGCAGATTGTCTCCATTAATGAAGCAAGTGATTCACAATCATCAATCATGCTTCCCTAGTCGCACTGTTATGACGCCCCTTTCGGAATATAGAGGTGTAACAGCCACAGCGTCAGTCACTAACGTGAATCTTGTAATTATGTAATAGGCGTATTTAAACTGTTTTAGCATGTAATTATCTGAACTGTTTCTTATTTAAATTGTTTTGTTAATTAAATTTCATTGTGTATTATTGAGAAAGAGCGGGAAACCGCGCATAGATACATTTTGAGAAAGAGCGGGAAACAGCGCGCAGTAATACATCTGTAATGGTAGCAGGGATTGACTGCACCAAAAACCATTGTTGGCGGCGAGACCGCACTTTTGTAGCATTGAGCGTTAGAAGCGAGCAGTTGCGAGTAAGATGTGAGACGAGGCAGTCGTAGCTAGCGAGACATGAGAGGAGGTCGCTGTAAGCGAGGTATGAATTAACACTTTGAAAGAAGCGGTGTGCTCGCCAGCCACTCGCTATATGTAGCGCAATGCTAGTTTTTAAGAATTTTTGTAAAGAACTATGCCCCTTGTAATTGTTTGTCAAGATCGTTCTCAGAATATAGTTATGTAATTTTGATGGAAAATTAGGTATGTAGCGCAACGCTACTTTTTAAGAATTTTTGTAAAGAACTATACGCCTTGTAATTGTTTGTCAAGATCGTTCTCAGAATATAGTTAACTTCTACCAGATTAAATGCATTAAGAATTTTCTATCCCAAAATCATTCACGTAAATGCTTTATGGAATTTATTGTTATCTTAAAAGAAAAGTCTAAACTGAGCTTCAGCTTTTATCAAATCTAAATTAACTTCAACTTAAAGAATTCCAGTCACAAAGTATTATGAAACTCCACCAGCAGCTTATAATTATGTTAAAGAGAAGTAAGTATATTCATTCCACAGTTTGCTGTAGCAGTCAGATGGCGATCCAGTATAAATAATTAAAGGTAAGAATCAGTCTTAATAATTTCAGGTAACGACTGAGGGTCACGGCGACAACACATTTTATGTTTCGTCGTAATAATCAGCAG
The DNA here is from genome assembly GCF_023897955.1 of Schistocerca gregaria. Taxonomy (NCBI): domain Eukaryota; kingdom Metazoa; phylum Arthropoda; class Insecta; order Orthoptera; family Acrididae; genus Schistocerca; species Schistocerca gregaria. Next base: position 675,771,742 of record NC_064922.1, read on the forward strand.
GTAGTCTTGACAGAGCAGCAGTTAAAAGATTTTAAGAGACGCAGCGTTCAGTCAGCAAGCAAACGTACATCCAATATTAGACGGGAAGGTTTCACTTGGCGATATCCATTCAGTACGACATTTTAGTGAATCTACTGTGGATATGAATATACTGACTTTTATAATAGTGTGAATAAGTTACTGTTAAGTGGCGCAACGCATATACTAAAGTGTATAACTTTTATTCACAGGTCATCGGCAATTGTGTTTGCTTTATTGATTCGGCGTTGAAAAGTGTTTGTTCAGTGTTGAATCCGCTTTGAACAGTGATATATTTTGTTGCGTGTGATGATTATAGACAATGTCCCGCAGAATAATTACTCGTTCTCAAACTGATAAAACTGTACAAAATACTGACGAGAGATTCGTTTCTGGAATAGGCAGTAATAATACGTGTGAAAACCCTGATTCTGAAACGTTAGGTGAACAGACATTTAATAACTGTAACAATATGGAAGCGTTTAACGAACAAGTAACTTCAGAAATGCCCACAGACAATGAAACGGTAGTGCAAAATAATTTGGCATTAAATGCAACAGACGGTCCACAGTCACAAATTCCGCATAGTAGACATAACAGTTTCACTAACGAAACCACTACAATGCAGTCAGACAGAGAGACTCCATTAAGCACTGATTTAGATTCAAACGGTACACAGCTACACAACCTGCGTAGCAGATCCAACAGTTCTCATGACCAAAATTCCGAAATTACGGAAAACGTGATGCAGTCACAATCATCTGAGGATGTTCAAATGAACACAGATCTACAGCCTTTAACAACGAATACAAATACACACAGAAGTCAATCCGAAACGGATCCAATAATGGCATTTTTGCTACAAATGAGACAAGACATGAATCAAAACTTTAACAGAGGGTCACAAGAATTAGAAAAAAGGTCACAAGATCTAAAAAACGAAATTAAGGCAGAACACGCACACACAGATCAGAAATTAGACAACATGTACCAAAATCTAAAACACGAAATCAAAGTGGAAATTCAAACAGTCGCTGAAAAATGTTCACAATCAACACAAGAATTACGCGACAAAATTCAAGAAATATCCGATAACCAAGCAACATTTGCAGTTAGTATACGGGAAACAATGACAGAAAACTTCGCTAAACTAAACGCTCAGATTGATGAACGTTTTAACAATCACACAGAAAACTGTTTGATACGTCACCGTAAACTGGTGCGATCGCAGGATAAAGAACGAAAAGAATTACTACAAACAATCACTAAACAGCGTCAGGACGACAAAAAGAAAGTGTTTGCCCAGGGCAAAACATATGTAGACAATCACATACAGTCGATCTCGGAAGAAATCGAAACGGTCAAAGAAACAAATAATCAAATACAAGACAGGCTTACAGAAATCCAAACACAGACAATCGATGTGAAAACTTCTACAGACACTGAAATCCAGAATGTTAAAGATAAATTAACAGAGGACGTTCAGACACTAACTGACAAAATAGAACACATAGAAATTAACCATGACACAGAAAATTTAAAGGCAGATTTTAAGAAAGTCACCAAAAGCAACCGTAAATTACGAAACGAACTGACAGAAAAGATCAATGAACTCACTACAAGAATAGATCTTTTAGATACTAACAATGACGAGAGATCAGACGACACTGCACCAGTCCCAGTGCAACAGAACTCTAATAGTAATAACACGCCATTGACAAATATACAACAAACTATCACAGATCTAAAATCGCGTAATGATTCATTGCATCAGCAAATAAATTCTCTACAGCAAGAGATAGCGGACGCACAAGAAACCGCCGCACATAATCATTTTCAACAGAACACACACCGTTACGAAATGCCTCAGATCCATAATACATATAATGTTGGTAGACTTCAGAGAGTAAGAGATTTTACCCAGGAAGAAAGACACCCGAATCCATATTGAAGACAATACGACAACACTTACACACACAGACATGACTGTTTTGATCACAAACATTTTCTTTCAGTTAGAAAGTTTAAAACATTTAAAAACGACAGGGCGCAAATACATCCGTTGGATTTTATCCAACAGTTCAGGGGAGCACTTCCACCATCATGGCCAGTACAACATAAGTTAGAATTTATTGTCAGTTTTCTTGAAGGAGAACCAGCACGACGAATGCGACCAATTGCTAGACAATGTTTTTCCGTAGAAGCATTTGAGGAAGCATTTTTATCAGCATATTGGTCTGACACTACACAAAACAGCATCAAAGATCGGCTACTTAGTTTGCCAAACTATGAAAATTCTACCTTTCCAACAATCACACAATTTTTCGAGTACATGGTGGAACAGAACCAGTACCTCAACGAGCCATACAGTCAATCGGCATTAATACAGCTTTGCATTTCAAAACTGCCCAGAGCTTTGAAAGTGTCATTACTGACAGGGCAACAAAAGGACAATGTATCCGCTTTTAGAGACATCTTACAACTATTAGAAGCACACCAGGCAGACTACGCATTTGTTAACAAAAATTTTTCACGACAGAACGGAAAACAAACAAACTCAGCTACTTTTCAACAAACACGATTTGGTAATAACAATCCGAGTAAACGCTTTCGCAGCGAAAATGACAACGAAAACAGGAGTAATGAAAAACACTATACTGACACGGTAAATTTATATTCAGGACAGGAACAGAATCCGAGACTTAACACGCAACCGAATAGGTCAAATTTCCATATGAATCATCGCTCAGATAATGCGACCGGGGAAGGCCATTACGCGGGTCGACCGCAAAATGAACAAAAACAAACGTTTCTACGGGGTGCAGGTGGGCTGCCGTACAGTCACAGTTATAACGACAGGAGAAAAGAAAACGAACACAGACCGCCGAGGACGTTCCACAATGACAATTTTAACGGAAACCACAACAGGGCCCAACAGCTGCGTTACCGTATGAATGTACCAGACACCAGATTTCATCCACCAGACACTGCTAATAATCAAAACGGCAGAACTGTACAGTTGATAGAACACATACCAAACTCCCAAGCTGAAAATCACATATCGGAAGAATTATGACTATAGAAAACCTGCAATGAATCTCTTAATGTCGATACTATGAAATCACACAGAGAAAACATATCGACCGAAAATGCCATTACAATTGACGACGTGAGAGACACATTGTTACAGGAAAAACCAATCCTACAGAAAACAATATATCACCCAATAATAGAGATAAATTTACAGTCGCACAATATTTTAGCGATAATTGATTCAGGTTCACCTATGTGCGTAATTAACGAAGACACATTTAGCAGATGCAATAGCAATAATGATTACCCAGTATTTCCTTTAAACAGAACGAAGGTCAAGGGAGCTTTTGCAGGAAAAGGCATTGAAGTTAAAAGACAGACACAATTAACATTTGTTTTTGCAGGGGAAACGTTCCACAGTGATTGTTGGATAGTTCCGAATTTAACAACAGACATGATATTAGGAATAAATTTTCTTGTTCAGTACGATGCGAAGATTGACTTCAAATCGTCATACCTCACACTACAAAAGGAAAACAGGGAAGTGATCGTAAGATTTCAAAACACAGTATCCTCCGAAGAACAAAATATGCACAGGATCGAGATTATTACTGATTCTCAAGATAACGATTGTTATATCGCACTATACACGAACACACTTAATAATGACTTGGTAGAGGAACTGGAGTACAATATGTTCGAGACAATTACACGCAAGGTAGACAATAGTGTAGCAAAATGCGACGCAGAACGCACAGAACTTGAAAATATTCTGGTACAACACAAAGCAGTTTTTGCCAATGTTCCAGGAACAATGACAGGATTTATGTACGAATTTCAGGTGAAACCACACGAGACTTTCAAAGCAAAGCATTATCCAATCCGACACATACACACAGAAGCAGTTAAGAAAGAATTACGAGCAATGATCGATCAAGGAATAATAGAACCAGCAGCCAGCCAATATATAAATCCACTACACATTGTTGAAAAGAAGGATGGATCACTACGTTTAGTTTTAGATTCCCGTCAAGTTAATAAAATAATCATTACAGAAACCGACCGACCACAGACGTTAGAAGAGTTACTGCAAAAATTTCATGGCACCTCCATTTATACTACACTCGACCGCAAATCAGGGTTTTGGCAAATCCAACTACACCCAAATTGCCGAAAATATACGGCATTCCTTTGCTTTGGGGAATGCTATCAATTTTGTAAACTTCCGTTTGGACTAACGATTTCGTCTGCCGCCTTTATACGAGGCATGAATACTATTCTACCACAAGATCTGAAAAACAAAATTACTACATATGTCGATGACATTTTAATTGCAGCAGAAAACTGGGAACAACAAAATCATACTCTTCAACAATTACTGAATACCTTCGAGCAGAATGGTATAACTATAAACTTGCGTAAATCTGAATTTGGTAAAGCGTCAATAAAATTTCTAGGGCACATTATCTCACAAACAGGTATCGCACCAGACCCTGACAAATTGCAAGCACTGAAAGACATCGACGTGCCAACAAACAAAAAGGAACTTCGGAGCTTTTTAGGTCTTATCAATTATTTTAGAAAATTTATCCACTACAAAGCATTAGACACGCCCTTGCTATACCAGCTTACAAGTAAAAACACACTTTGGTCATGGAATGAAGACGTTGAAGCTGAATTCGAGAACTTGAAAGAAGCATTATTAAAAGCACCTTTGTTATCACACCCTGACCCAACACAAAACTTTTCCGTTGCAACAGATAGTTCAACCACAGCACTAGGAGTACATATTTTCCAAGAAATAAAGGAAGAAGATAAGACAGTCGTGAAACACATTGCTTTTGCAAGCAGGATACTTTCTCCAGTAGAGCGCAATTATTCTGTAACAGAATTAGAGACACTATGTGTAATTTACGCTTTTAAGCGATTCCGTCATTTTCTATATGGCCGACATACAACAATATACACCGATCACCGAGCAATCCAGTTTTTATTGTCAGGAAAACTTACGCACGATAGATTAAGCCGCTGGAAATTATACTTACAAGAGTTTGATTTTACCATTGTACACATTCCAGGCACGCAGAATACTGTTGCCGACGCATTGTCGAGGTCCATTCACAATAAACGCATGGAGAAAGAAAATACCTTTTGCTACAACAACCATAGTACTATGTATATTAAACAAGTAGCTTTCGAAAACTTTATATCAGCAGCATTACAGGATATAGAGAGAGAACAGCAGAAAGATGAAACACTGAAAGAGATTGTAACGCTTTGGAAAGACAGAAGTAACGCTAAAGTCAGACTTCATTACACTGTACATCAAAATATACTCTTTATTCGATCATACCGAGACGGTAATAATTGGCTTTTATGCATTCCGGAAGGGATCGTAAATAAACTGATATGGTATACACATCTAAGTTATGGACACTACGGAGCGAGGAAATGCTTTCTGATTCTGTGACAAAATTGCCACTTTAATAACATGGAAAAACACATAAGAAAAGTAATAGCATCATGCAAGATATGTCAAAAAGCTAAATCATCAACAGTGTCACACATTCCACCATTGTATCCCATCATACCGGTTAAGTTAAGACACATGGCAGCAGTGGATCTTTTCGGTCCAATCCCCAGAACAAATAATGGTTATAGTTATATTTTTGTAGCTGTAGAACTAACATCCAAATTTGTAACATTTTCTCCACTAAGGAAAGCAACAGCAAGAACAGTATCAAGAGCGTTTGTAAGAGATTTTCTATCAGTAGTAGGACGTGTACAGAAGGTTATTTCGGATAACGGTCCGCAGTTTAGGTCAGACGTATGGAAGAAAATGTTAGAAAGTAAGAACATAACACCTATTTACATATCAAGATATCACAGTTCTTCCAACCCATCAGAAAGAATAATGAAAGAGATCGGGAAGTTATGCAGAATTTATTGTCATAAAAGACATACAACATGGGATAAATATATTTTACAGTTTCAAGAAGTGATAAATGCAATACCCAATGAATCTACGATGCTATCACCAACCGTAATACTGACAAATAAAGACCCACCGAACAAAATTACCGAACTAATTACTTTTCCTAAGACGCGTAGGCTTCGACATTGTGAAATAATAGACACAGCATTAGCAAACACTAAAAGAGCTGCAGATCGGCGGAAGAAACAACAGAAGCAGGTAAGTCGACTACAGAAGTACGAGATTGGCGACAAAGTACTGATTCGCACTCATTTTCTTTCCAACAAAGGTAAGCACAGATGCCGTAAATTCGAACTTCTGTATGCAGGCCCTTACAGAGTTCGTAATATTCCACACGCTAATGTAGTGCATGTGGAAACGCTACGTAAGAAGAAATCATTAGGGAATCATCATGTATCCAACGTGAAACATTTCTTGACTTAAATTTTTGCATTTCAGCTGACGAAAGGACGGCGTGACACGTAAGTATGCAACAATGGTAGTTTCAGCGCGCTTCAGTAACAAACAAAGCCGCGACACGCAGCGGGCCGCTAATATTTCACCGTACCTTAAAGAACACAGCAGTACTTAATGATGCTACGCCAGCCAAGACAAATAAAAACACGAGAAACATTTCCTAACTTAAAGAGAACGTGCAGACAACGACACGACGTATGAATTTAACACAGCAGTACTTAATGATGCTACGCCAGCCAAGGCAAATAAAAACACGAGAAACATTTCCTAACTTAAAGAGAACATGCAGACAACGACACGACGTATGAATTTGTGCACTGAGAGCTCATAAATGAAAGAATTTTTTTTTATAACGTGACATAATTACTTAAGAAAATGTCGATTTTTGCAATAGCTAAACTGATAATATAGATCGTTCATTAATCAATTATTTTAGTGGTAACATTAACATGTACTCTTTATTCCAGAATGCAGCATTGTTGTCACACGTCATCAAAATGAAACGTAGTTTTAGTTAGAATAAGGATGTGAATCTTTAGGTCACGCAGATAGCTGACGCTAATTGTCATTACAGAAATTTTATAGGTCATGCCGGGAGCTGACGTGATTTTGCAGCAGTTAATATTATGATAAAGTGTTTTATAGGTCATGCCAGGAGCGGACGAGAAGTACCAGAAGATGTTTATTGAAGTCATGCCGTGCACTGACGATAATTAATACTGAATGTTTTATAATAAGTCATGCCATGCGCTGACGTTAATTAATGCTGAATGTTTATAACAGGTTATGCAGAGAGTTGACACAGATGCAGAAGAAGAATGTGTATGTTATGTTAGTATATAAGAAATGTATAATGTTAAGAAATAATTTTGCTAGCATGTGACACATTGCAACACTATGGATGGGGACCACACATTACAATGTCTAACCAGAATAATGTTTACCTTAATTTTCAGCTGCAAAAGAATACTTTAAATAATTTTATGACAGTAATTTTATTGTATATTATGACCTGACATTTGACGACTCATAACTGACGACTACACCCCTGAATGGAAGATAAAATTTTAGGACAGTAAGTCAAGAAATGCATTGTCAACAAAATTTATAATTAATGATGTAAGAAACTAAGATATGTAAATACAGAATAAGTAATAATGTACTTGTCTATAACAAATCTGTATACTATCAAATACTGAATAAGTAGGAACTTTTATGTCTTTTATATATGGGAATAATTTTCTGGAAGAATTCTTAAATTAAAACTACATATTGTTACAAATTACGACACAACATATTTTGTCATAGGGAAAAATTATTTGGTAGTCAAATTATGGTACCAACAATGTCCGTGAACCCATTGCCAAAACAATTTTACCCGTACCTTAATTCCTGTGCGTCCCCATGGTTATTGAGCACAGAATCAGTGAATTGTGAAACACGTGACTTCAACCAATGATGTTCTCGACGAGGTGTTTGCATACCTAGATGCACACCACAGCCCGATGTATGTCAATTGGTGCCTGCATACCTAGATACACACCACAGTATGATGTACGACAATAGGTGTTTGCATACCAAGATGCACACCACCAACCTTAATGGACCATTGGAGATGGAACTTAATCCTGATGTGGCTGCGGCAACTCAGGCTATTCGACGACGTACTTAGTGTTTGGGTACACTAAAACTATGGAGCAAGGCGATGATGGAACCACATGGCGAAACCTGGTGTTGTGCTATGTGAGGGAAAGGAACAGACTTTTGAGTGCATTCACAGACAGTTGCCAGTGCTTTGACCATGCTATCCAATTCCTTTTGTACCTTCCTTAATTGTGGTACTAAGAGATGCCAATTTGAATTAAATGTTTCATAATGTAAACTTTCAATTGCTTCATATGATCTGTATATTGATTTTCACATTTACTCTTATTCTTGTTGTTAAATTTAAGGGAACCAAATTTTACTTGATGTACAATTCCTACTAAAACCCTTTCTATTTACATATTCTCTTTATTAGAGATAGACAAATCATTTCGTATGACAGCATTTGTGTATACACTTTGTTCAAACTATTTTCTATAATCAAATTTTATACTTATGTTGAGTCCATATGACTCAACAACGTAGTAAAATTTTAAGAAAGCCGAGTAGCGGCATATGTAATTATGTAATAGGCGTATTTAAACTGTTTTAGCATGTAATTATCTGAACTGTTTCTTATTTAAATTGTTTTGTTAATTAAATTGCATTGTGTATTATTGAGAAAGAGCGGGAAACCGCGCATAGATACATTTTGAGAAAGAGCGGGAAACAGCGCGCAGTAATACATCTGTAATGGTAGCAGGGATTGTCTGCACCAAAAACCATTGTTGGCGGCGAGACCACACTTTTGTAGCATTGAGCGTTGGAAGCGAGCAGTTGCGAGTAAGATGTGAGACGAGGCAGTCGTAGCTAGCGAGACATGAGAGGAGGTCGCTGTAAGCGAGGTATGAATTAACACTTTGAAAGAAGCGGTGTGCTCGCCAGCCACTCGCTATATGTAGCACAATGCTAGTTTTTAAGAATTTTTGTAAAGAACTATGCCCCTTGTAATTGTTTGTCAAGATCGTTCTCAGAATATAGTTATGTAATTTTGATGAAAAATTAGGTATGTAGCGCAACGCTACTTATTAAGAATTTTTGTAAAGAACTATACGCCTTGTAATTGTTTGTCAAGATCGTTCTCAGAATATAGTTAACTTCTACCAGATTAAATGCATTAAGAATTTTCTATCCCAAAATCATTCACATAAATGCTTTACGGAATTTATTGTTATCTTGAAAGAAAAGTCTAAACTGAGCTTCAGCTTTTATCAAATCTAAATTAACTTCAACTTAAAGAATTCCAGTCACAAAGTATTATGAAACTCCACCAGCAGCTTATAATTATGTTAAAGAGAAGTAAGTATATTCATTCCACAGTTTGCTGTAGCAGTCAGATGGCGATCCAGTATAAATAATTAAAGGTAAGAATCAGTCTTAATAATTTCAGGAAACGACTGAGGGTCACGGCGACAACACATTTTATGTTTCGTCGTAATAATCAGCAGGTAGTCTTGACAGAGCAGCAGTTAAAAGATTTTAAGAGACGCAGCGTTCAGTCAGCAAGCAAACGTACATCCAATATTAGACGGGAAGGTTTCAATCTCGCATTGCTGTTTATCGACTTTTGCAAGGCATTTGATCGCATCCGCCACGAGTACCTCCTACAGATACTGCAGCGGTGTGGTTTTGAACAGCGGGTTATTAATGTCGTCCAACATTTCGTCACGTGCATTACAACCAGAGTCAGATTAAATGGACAGCTTACTCAACCCATTGAGGTCCAAAGAGGAGTGCCGCAGGGGAGCCCTCTCTCCATGATGTTATTTGTTCTATCGCTAGAGCCAGTCTTACGCTCTATTCATGACAAACGTGCTGTCCTTTCGATGGCCGGGACGTCCTTCGTGGTTCGTGGTTCGTGCTTACGCCGACGACGTCGGAGTGTTACTGTGCAACGACTGAGACGTATCAACCCTCAAGACTGCGCGGTAGACGAGTACTGTTGTGCTTCCGGTGCTAAAATCAACGCCGATAAGTGCACCTTTGTCAACATTCGAGGTTTCGAGGCTTTTATTATAACTTGGGCGCAGCGTCTCGAAGCCCACACCACTCTGGGGATGATTATCGACAAATGCCCGCTAAAAATGAATTGCAAAAAATTAGAGGCAGGTCACCAATAAAATTAAAGGTTCCATCTATGAAAACAATTGGCGGTTCGTTGACATTCTCCAACGCATACGACTCCTCAGCAGTTATGTATTTCCAGTCCCCAAGCCGCAGACTAGAGACGTGATGAAACTCTCTAATAGATTTATCTGGCAAGGGCATCTATTCAAAGTGAAATACACCACGCTGTCGTCTTCCAGACAGGACGACGGACTCAACATGCCTGACATTAACCGAAAGTGTACTGCGTTATATATTAAACGAATCACCCACTTGTTGGACAAGGAACATGTCAGCGTAACCAGTTGGCACTTCCGAACCTTACAACCCAACGATATGCTCCCACCCATTGACGTAGGTAAAATGAATTACAAACTACGACACGTCAAGCAGTTTTTTCCTGAAGTAAGCTACATTGATGGGCATTATTTCACTCAGGATTTACCGACGACGCACCTGTTATTAGAAAGATGGACATCTCCAACAGTCCGGAATCCCACTGAACTCAAATGCCCGAGTGTTCATTGGAAGACAGTTTGGGACAACATATGTTTAACCGTCCACATTGCTGAGGTGGCGTCCACGTGGTATAAAGTGGTAACCAACGTTATACCCACTAATGAAAGGTTGCATTGAATCGGTTTAAGTGACAATGATAAATGCGTCTGCTGTGGTCTAGTCGACACCTTATGCCATCGCTTCACTTGTGGCTGCCATCCCATTAATTGGAAATGGGTGCAGCATAGGCTGGGCCTGATTACCCGCAGCAACCCAGCCAGCCGCTGCTCTGTCCGGACACGGAACATTTTCCCGCTACCAAGAACAACACCGTAATGAGGCTGCTAGGACAGTTTGTGACATATATCATCATTCACAACAGTGAAGTTAATCTCATTAGTTTCGAGGCTTATATGAGAACGGCACGTTGGAAGATGAAACATTACCCAAATTTCAGGAAGGTATTTGCTGACGGAACAGAAGAAAATCGGGGTATCTGTGATGTGGTGCCGCAGGAGAGTGCCTGAAACTTAAGATAGGCTGATAAGGTACTGAATGAGGAGGCTCTACGTAGTATCGCACAAGAAAGTAACATTGTGAAAGTAAGGAAGGAATTTTGAATGTGTCGGTATTCCATGCTGGGATGGGTATGAGGACAAAGTACTGTAATGCTTACTGACGCAGAGCTCATTGCAGGGAGTTAAGACTGAAAGAAATGTGAACGCATTAGGTTACGAGGCATATACAGGACCATTTCTTCATTGTGCGCAGTGTACACTGGGTGACATTTTAGCTTCAGAGAGAGTAATAATAGCAAACCTTAATTATTTTTAAATAATAAATTTTTATGTTTAATCCGGTTCAAGTTCAAAAATGGTTCAAATGGCTCTGAGCACTATGGGACTTAACATCTGTGCTCATCAGTCCCCCAGAACTTAGAACTACCTAAACCTAACTAACCTAAAGACAGCACACACATCCATGCCCTAAGCAGGATTCGAACCGGCGACCGTCGCGGTCACGCGGTTCCAGACTGAAGCGCCTAGAACCGCACGGCCACACCGGCCGGCCCGGTTCAATTGTTGGGTGATACACTTCATTCCATCGTAATGAGGTGACTTCGCGTTTCAAAAATTTAAATAAAGCCACTGCGCCCTGAATCTAAGGCTGCACACCAAACTTCAATTACAGTAAAGGGTTTTCTAATAATGTAAAAAAAAAACTTACATCTCGTTGACATAAGATACAAAATGTATTCGGGACAAACAGATTTCTTATATGTGACTGATTAGCAACTAGCGAACAAACAGATTTCTCATATGTGACTGATTAGCAACTAGCGGACTTCAGCGTGTACTAAAGCAAGTCACAGAGAAAATGCAATAAACAGCTATTCTCGGCCTCTCATATTTTTGTCGACCACGTCTTGGGGAACGCTTGAAAGTAGCTTGGTCTTACGAATACGCCCCGTTAATAAGAACGTCAACATTTCTGTTCGCTCTGAAGTACTGAATCCAACAACGTTACAGGTCCAATATTCCGTGATCTCCTATTTTGCTCATTAGTCAGCTTTGGGAAAGACCATAAAATATCTCCCGTAGGTCATGAAATACCCCATCCCGGGTGTCGCTCTATATTCCTCTCTGCATCTCATACAGTGAGATCTACGCTTCACAGCATTTCTGTGTCCCGAATCTACGTTGAATCCTCTAGAGGAAATTTTTCGGAATATCTACTTTCCTAGTCTAACGAGCTACTGAGAAATGGTTATGTCTTGCCTGAGTGCCGTGATAAAATCACGGAGAATCACACTGCATTCGATGAAGAATGTTCTGGTCTGTTAGCGATAAACAGAGTTCATTGTCACTCATTTCTGTGGTATTTTCATAATTATCTTGTTTGTTGACAAGCGGTGCCAGTGTGACAAGCTGATTGCACCATAAGCTGTGTACGACTTAACTCTATTAACTCTATATAAAGTTAATTAGCATTCGTGACAAATATTCATTAAGATAAACAGGAAAAATATAATGATTCACATGGTATCTGAAAACTGTGATGTACCTCCTCTCTAAACACATCGCAGGCATAAAATATCATACTTTTGTACATGGGAGAGTCTTAAGGTAATACGCAGAACAGACCGTACAACACGTTACGCTCCCTTATCATTGCTCCGCTGTGTTAGTCTACTTATCTGAGCACCAAAATATCTGCAACAGTATTCCCTATCACTACTTCCCGCCATCACATTTTTCTGTGATCAAATTACATTCAAATGTCAGTATAAATTACTATTTTAAAATATGATGTGTTTTTAACTTTCACCGTGGATTAGGTCACGAGGAATCAGCACTTTGTTCGCAGCACGTTAGAGCATCGCCTTTCTCTCTGGACCAAGACAGCTAATTTTGACTTGTTTGATCGCAAGTCATCAATAGTTTGTCAAACCCTGGCTCTAATGTTGGATTCCTTATGTCTTTCGTTTCTTTCCCTTACAGACGTCCTCAACCTACTCTTTCCATCTTTCTGCTCTCTCATCTGCGTTTATCAGTGGAATTCATTTTCCAATCTTCATGCTGATGCCGTGCTTTTAATTTCACCGAAAGCTGTTATAAACCTTCTGTGTCTCTAATATGTTCTACCACAGACCTCGGTTTTCTTTCCTACTTTTTTTTAAGATTTATTCGTACTGTCCCTGCATCAATTTCGCATTAGATTCCCTGCGCTTCCCATTGATCTCATACCTAAGCGACGTATATCACGGCAGTCGTATATTCATGAACACGATTTCCTTCTTTCATCGATCAACTGATCTATTTCTTCTATTACCCAAGGCTTCCTAGTAGTTGTCTCCCATTGTAGGTACAATAATGTGTCCCAATTCCGTGACTACAAAAAAGTGTTGCTTAGCAATATAACAGTGTTCAGATGTATTAGACTAACAGCTAATATGAACTGAGCCCATCGGACACTGAATTATAAACTGACCAATGTAGTGCGGTTCTTTGCGTTCTGGACTTAGGTGAATTGGACATAAAAATAACACCCAGTGATGTTTCAGGTTTTCTGTTCTTTCCATCAACCATTTCCGATTAATGTAAATTCACGTTAACGACCCCCCTCCCCCTCCTCGATTAGTTGGGTTGATTTTGGGGGAAGAGACCAAACTGCGAGGTCATCGGTCTCATCAGATTAGGGAAGGATGGGGAAGAAAGTCAGCCGTGCCCGTTCAAAGGAACCATCCCGGCGTTTTCCTGAAGCGATTTAGGGAAATCACGGAAAACCTAAATCAGGATTAGTCATAGGTTTTTAATTCTAGCACAGAACAATGTTTTTCAGTTCTGAGTTTCATATCCGAAGATTACATTAGGCAAACGGCGTAATACATAAATGTATTAAGCGCTGTAGACTGTTTAATCCACATAATTTTCACGGTTGTTTTCGGACCCTTCCAGGAAATTTAATTCCTATTCTTATAAGAATTTCGACTCCTTGCCATTCCTTGACCATTCAGATCGCGTGCTCTGCCTTTAATGACATAGTCATCGACCGTCCACTAGGCTATATATTTCACTGTTTCACATTCTCGTGCTAGAGCCAGTATCAGTGTGAACTTGGTAACAAAGGACAAGGCGACTTTTCAGTAGAATTTATCACGGGAGTGATTGATATCTATGGCTACAATTTCAACATTGGCCTAGAATACATTTCTACCAGTATTAAAGGTGTGGAGGGATTGACTGAGCTTGGTTCATATGCTTTCTAAAATACGTTTATTGACACTTTTATGACATTTAACCCCAATCAACATCAACATGCAAAAGCCAACTTGCATGGACACAGAGCTCAAGGCAATTTATATTTAAGAACAAGCCACAACTACTTAAAGGAAAAAAAATCCACGAATATGAACCAGCTAAGAAAATATCTCATGAGGTAGCTTGAGCCAAAATGCCTTATTCCGAAGAAGGATTTAGTGCTTTAGTTATTAACAAGCTCGCAAGTAACACTTAACTGTGTCGTTGAGGAATGTTATGTTTTAATTAAGACAGATAGGCAAGTGCGGCTTAGCTGTAAAAGATTAAATTGAAACCCAGGCAATACACATGTACAGCCATAACTGCCAAAGGAAACTATGGATCATATTGTTCTCACCAGCATATTATTACGCAAAAACAGTGAATGAAGGTGGTTATAGACTGTTACAGCAATTATAAGGAAAACTATCTTTAGCACATCCGACTAACATTAGAAAATTCTTTCATAGTAGACAGAGTAGATTCATGATAATATAAAACATAAACCACGTTAACTTCCTTTGTTCATTGCGTCCTGCAACGGTGTCGCTCTCCTTCCTACTTCTGACAGACATCGATCATTTCAAGTAATAAATGTAATGGGAATCCAACCTGCTAAAGACTATATTAGTAGCCAGTAATCACTGTTTTTAACATCAAGGCAGTTCAACAGTTTTTCCCTTCTCTTCAACTGCTGTCCCGCGTAAAAATCGGTACAGATCTCAGCAACTAGTAGTTCATCATGTTAGCGGAAGTCGGTTTCAGAACGAAGCAAGTAGCAATGTCAGAGCCCAAAGAAACATTCCGTGTGTTTCTACATTTCACTGCCATCGAAGACGGCACTCAGCAAATATGACTGCACCTTTTAGTACGAAGAGTAAGCGTAGCCCAGGTTCGCTACAGATACCACAAATATATACCCTTCCATAGTAGGGGCCCATGTACAGTCTTTCTAACGATAGGCTTACGGACACATGCTAGTCCAGTTTCTAAGTTCTCTTTACGGGGAAAGTCCTCACAACTGTCCGCTTTCTCCTCTCACTCCGTACTGTAGCTCTGCTCTTCCTCCTTGTAGACCCACAGATAAACCCTCTCTCGTAGAGGTCTCGTCTGTGGCAGACGGTGAAATCGTTACCAAGTTAGGTAATACGCTGGAACAGTGCTAACTGTGACACATACTACACACTTAACCTTTAACGCCTGGTTTAATTTGAGTCAGACGAGCTCTTAGTTCGTCAGTCGTTCGTAAGTCACTTAACAGCACAATATGTGAAAGGGACTTTTAACTGGGTAAAAATTCCCTAGTAACTTCAGAGGCTTTACCGCCGCCCTAAAAGTTGTTAATTTAGATCTCACCTCCAACTCGTTAAGAACGTGGTTGGTGGTCTTTATTATATCGCTTTGCTTGCTTCCTTTGAACCTCTGTAATATGTTTCTTTGTTAATTTCCATTGGTCAATCACGTGATCCTTAGGCTTGCCCTCAGGCAAAATGTCCTCTACTCATTATAAATTGCAAAGTGCACTAGTCACCTCATACCAAAGGGGGAACTTTGCAGCTGTCGATTTATGAATCTTATGGCAAGCGCTATTAAAAGCCATGGTCAACCAGGGAAGTGAACAGTGCCAGCCATCCTGCTCCTTATTGAGATAAGCAATTATGGCTAATTTCTTCGGCATAGAAGGGATTGAGGTAATACGGGACACATATAGGAAGTACTTGCACTGTTGCGAAAGGAAGTAAGTCCCCAAAAACTTACCTTTGCCTTCACCTCAGTCAAGGTGGGCAGCAACCACACGAACCTAAGGAATGTATCGACACATACTAAAATATAGTTATATGACATGTACGATAGAAGAGACACCAAGCATTCATGTAACTGATTCGCCTCGATGGACAATAAATCGCAACCTTCTGTATTGTTGCAATTGTCATTCCACCTCCAGCGGGAATCTAAAATTAGTGAGCGTGGAGGACATGGAATTGGGCTGGTGATAGGTGCCGGTAGATGGAAATATGAATCGGACGACGAGTGTGCCGAGATTGTCCACGCACTTTACGATAAACGTTGTATCCGGATGGCGCAGTGGTTGATGCAAGTGCCTCGTGAGCAAGACGTCCCTGATTCGAGTAATGGTCCAGAACAAATTTTCGCCTGTCGCCGCTGATTCCGCATAAAGCCCCAGTGCAGTTGACGTGAATAATTATTTCCTTTTCCTTTCCTTTCTCCCTCTTCCAACTCCGCTTTACACAATAAAATATATTGGTTACCTGCTTTTAATCCTACCAATGGACTTACAGGGTAATGATACATACCTTCGAACGGTCTATCGACAGTACTATTTGATGCCATTCTGAGCAGGTTTGCTAATAGCACAAACCTCAAACTCTTGCGAATTTTACTATCTTTTTTTGGCTATGAAAATTGTTTTAGGATTTTCCTGCGTGCTTCGTAGACACCCAAATGGCCTCGCGAAGGAGACTCGTGGAAATACCGAAATGACAATGGGGTAAGTCGATCTGATGTTACTACCTCAGGCTGCTCCAGCCCACGTACTACACAGGACACCACTTGATCGGTTATAGCATATGGTTGTACAAGTTCACCTGAAGTCATTGTTTGATGTTAACGCTTTGGTCGCGGTTTTAGGATTCTCTAAGGTTTCGAAATAGCGATGTTCTCCCATTAATGAATTCTCAGTCTCTCGTCGTTCTGCTCGAACATGCGGCTTAAACCATCCTGTAGCAGATTTTGAGTGCCCCTGATTTCCAATATGAGAAATTTTAAAGTAAGGGTCCTTGTTGCCCACGTAGAAATGCCCTCTGTTTTCTGGGGGCTAGGCTACACGCAGCTGATGGCTTTATTATCAGTTTCTAAACTAAACTTTCTGTTGAATTTTATCCATAATGGATGCAGATGAACTACGTGGCTGTTCCTTTCAGGCTGTTGAATGAAAACCGCTACCAGTCACAATTGAAGGTATTTATTTACAGCACGACCGGTTTCAGGCTTTTGCCCATCTTCAGGTGCTTACATTCAGAAACATGTGACGTTCAATGATGGAGTTCACTGTTTAAATAAAAAGAGAATATGATAACTAATAAAACCGAGCGAACCAAATGCAAATGAGAAGTGGTTTATCCGAAAACTATTCCTGTACTTACATACAGATGGATTATCCATATTGTTGTCACGCTAATCTTGCAGTTTTTGGTCTTGTGTTCGTTCTTCTTCACATAAAACTTTTCAATTTCACTTATTGTTTTGATATTTGCACCACTATAAGCATGAACTCTTTGATTTACAGACGCTACTTTCATTTTTACACTTTTATAAGCGTGAACTCGCGACATTGAACGTCTTTACATTTAGATACAGATGTTTTGGTCAAAGAGCTTAGATCTAAGAAGTGTAAAGACGTTGCACTTACAGAACCAGAAAACGTATTACAAATTACTAAGTATAGGTACAAATATGTTACACATACAGAAACAGAAAGGTATTACAAATTATGAATTATAGGCACAAATATGTTACATAGAAATAAACAGCTATTACAAATTATGAAATTGAGAACTGTTGTATGATTGTGGGACTACACTGACATTTATAATATACAAAATGGTTGTAGGTAAATGATGTTGGGTTCAAAAAGTTTTTAGAGTGAATATAAGCTGATCAGTTTTCAATGTGAATTACTGTAGAGCTGTTACAAATTCAGTGGTCCAGAGAAAGGAATTAGTGTCTGTTTTGAAATATTTCATGAAAGATGTTTAGGAATGATTTGTTTGCAAGGTCGACTTGTTCATTTAGAATGAGGTGTGGTGAGTTTGAGCTGTAGATGTAAATTTCAAGTTCTTCAAGGAGGTTCATTTTCTTTCCTTTGCTGACAGTGTGTAATATTTGTAAGTTGTCTGTAATGGCTGTGGCTGAGTGGCCATGTTCTTTTAGATGTGCTGCAAAGGTTGATTTGTCAAAGTTGTTTAGGCGGAATGCATCCATATGCTCTTGGTATCTTACTGTGAAACTTCTTCCTGTCTGCCCTATGTAGTATTGTGGACAGTTGTCACATAAGAGTTTGTAAACACCTGACTTGTGATGACACTGGCTGTTGGTATTGCTACTGTGAATGATATGCTGCTGTAGCTTATTGTTGGTGCTGAAGGATATTGGGATGCCACTGTTACGAAAAAGGTTGGCGATTTGGTATGAAATTTTTCCAAAAAAGGGGATGCAGGCAAATGTTTGTATTTCAGCTTGTGAATCTGGTTTAGGAGGTGTGCAATGTTTCTTTTTGATCTTATTGTTAAGTTTATCAATTATATCTGGGCTGTATCCATTTCTGTCTGCAATTCCTTTTATAATGTTAATTTCTTTTTGTTCATCAAGAGGACTGAGTGGGATTTTGTGTACACGATTAAGTGTAGATCTGAAAAGTGCCATTTTATGTTGTACTGGGTGACAGGAAGAGTTATTTATAACAACATCAGTGGTGGTGGGTTTTCTGTAAATTTGGAAAACATGTTTCTTATTTATATTTGAAATATTAAGATCAAGAAAATTAATTCCTTTGTCTACGTGGTGTTCTACGGTAAAGTTAATGTTGTTGTGCATGCTACTGAGGCCATCTGCAAGTTTTTCAATTTCCTCACTCGTACCATTGTACAGGATGATGGTATCATCTACATACCTTTTGTAGTAAATTATTTTATCTTTAAATAAACAGTTTGAGTTGAAGAACTGATTTTCTATGTGATTAATGTAAATGTCTGCTAGGATTCCTGCCAAACTGCTACCCATTGCAAGACCATCTTCTTGCTTATAAATTTTATTATTAAAGGTGAAATAGTTATGTGAAAGAATTAGTTCTAGTAGTTCAATTAGTTCATATATCTCAGCTTTGGATAGCTTTTGGTGCTTCAGTAGGTTGTTTTTAATTATCATAATTTTGTCTTGTATAGGGATGTTGGTGTAAAGGTTTACTATGTCCATTGAAGCAAATATGGCACCTTCTGGTATTGGTATGTTTTTGATGTGCTCTACAAGTTCATAACTATTTTTGATTGAGAAGTTATTTTCAAAGGTATAGAAATTACTGAGAATGTCTTTAAGCTTCTTGCTGATGAAGTATGCTGGACTGTTTCTGGAATTGACAATTGGGCGTATAGGACAATTTGCCTTGTGGACTTTTGGTTGTGACCGTAGTTTTGGTGCTTATGGATTCATGACAAGGCATTTTAGGACATCAGAGTCTGACAACAGGAAGTCAGAGGATTTCATTAATTTCCTTAGCTTCGTTTGAAATTTGGAAGTGGGGTCTTTCTATATTTCATTTATGTTGTTCTTATGGAAAAATTCTAGAGTTTTGTTGATATATTCAGATTCATACATAACAACAGCTGAATTACCTTTGTCAGACTTCACTACAAGGGCTTTGTTTACAGACAGTTTTCAATTAATATTTCTTAACACTTTGGATTCACAGTTGTTTGTCTTTTGGTTTAGCAGGTTTTTGTTTATGATATTCTTAACTTTGAGACCAATGCTAATCTGTTCATTACTGTTCATTTTGGCTGAGTCACATGCTATTTTAGAGTGGACAATTAGATCCTTGATATTGTTATTATTGAGCACTGGTGGAATATTATGCTTGAGACCTTTCTCAAGTAGCTTAGTTTCAGCTCCGTCAAATGTGATGGTGGTGGAGTTTATCACTCTGTCATAAAACATTTGTTCTGATGTGGGAGTAGATTCTAGGTGTTGTCTATTAACAGAATTGAGTGCAAGTAATTTCTGATTATGCCTAGTTGACACACCTAGTTGTTCTTTGCTCACTTGGTCTCTAATTGTATCTAAAATGTACATGAACTGCATGGCAGTCAAGGAGTTGCTTAATGACAAGTGCAGTTTAAGGATTTGCTTGTTAAGGGTGTCTTTGCGTTTGTATAGTGATTTGATTTCAGTTTTTAACCAGATAATTTCACACTTAGACTTCGCGATTTTAGCTGATTGACTGTTGCTCTTAACATTGACTTTAATGTAATTTGGAATAACTTTAGACAAAAGGCAATTTTTGTTAAATTTGATGGCTTGAATAGTCTTCATCATCTTGATTTTACATGTTCTGAATGCATTGACAGTTCGTTATGCCTGACTAGGCAGCATTAATTGAATTTTATCCATAATGGATGCAGATGAACTACGTGACTGTTCCTTTCAGGCTGTTGAATGAAAACCGCTACCAGTCACAATTGAAGGTATTTATTTACAGCATGACCGGTTTCAGGCTTTTGCCCATCTTCAGGTGCTTACATTCAGAAACATGTGACGTTCAATGATGGAGTTCATTGTTTAAATAAAAAGAGAATATGATAACTAATAAAACCGAGCGAACCAAATGCAAATGAGAAGTGGTTTATCCGAAAACTATTCCTGTACTTACATACAGATGGATTATCCATATTGTTGTCACGCTAATCTTGCAGTTTTTGGTCTTGTGTTCGTTCTTCTTCACATAAAACTTTTCAATTTCACTTATTGTTTTGATATTTGCACCACTATAAGCATGAACTCTTTGATTTACAGACGCTACTTTCATTTTTACACTTTTATAAGCGTGAACTCGCGACATTGAACGTCTTTACATTTAGATACAGCTGTTTTGGTCAAAGAGCTTAGATCTAAGAAGTGTAAAGACGTTGCACTTACAGAACCAGAAAACGTATTACAAATTACTAAATATAGGTACAAATATGTTACACATACAGAAAGAGAAAGGTATTACAAATTATGAATTATAGGCACAAATATGTTACATAGAAATAAACAGCTATTACAAATTATGAAATTGAGAACTGTTGTATGATTGTGGGAGTACACTGACATTTATAATATACAAAATGGTTGTAGGTAAATGATGTTGGGTTCAAAAAGTTTTTAGAGTGAATATAAGCTGATCTGTTTTCAATGTGAATTGCTGTAGAGCTGTTACAAATTCAGTGGTCCAGAGAAAGGAATTAGTGTCTGTTTTGAAATATTTCATGAAAGATGTTTAGGAATGATTTGTTTGCAAGGTCGACTTGTTCATTTAGAATGAGGTGTGGTGAGTTTGAGCTGTAGATGTAAATTTCAAGTTCTTCAAGGAGGTTCATTTTCTTTCCTTTGCTGACAGTGTGTAATATTTGTAAGTTGTCTGTAATGGCTGTGGCTGAGTGGCCATGTTCTTTTAGATGTGCTGCAAAGGTTGATTTGTCAAAGTTGTTTAGGCGGAATGCATCCATATGCTCTCGGTATCTTACTGTGAAACTTCTTCCTGTCTGCCCTATGTAGTATTGTGGACAGTTGTCACATAAGAGTTTGTAAACACCTGACTTGTGATGACACTGGCTGTTGGTTTTGCTACTGTGAATGATATGCTGCTGTAGCTTATTGTTGGTGCTGAAGGATATTTGGATGCCACTGTTACGAAAAAGGTTGGCGATTTGGTAAGAAAATTTTCCAAAAAAGGGGATGCAGGCAAATGTTTGTATTTCAGCTTGTGAATCTGGTTTAGGAGGTGTGAAATGTTTCTTTTTGATCTTATTGTTAAGTTTATCAATTATATCTGGGCTGTATCCATTTCTGTCTGCAATTCCTTTTATAATGTTAATTTCTTTTTGTTCATCAAGAGGACTGATTGGGATCTTGTGTACACGATTAAGTGTAGATCTGAATAATGCCATTTTATGTTGTACTGGGTGACAGGAAGAGTTATTTATAACAACATCAGTGGTGGTGGGTTTTCTGTAAATTTGGAAAACATGTTTCTTATTTATGTTTGAAATATTAAGAACAAGAAAATTAATTCCTTTGTCTACGTGGTGTTCTATGGTGAAGTTAATGTTGTTGTGCATGCTACTGAGGCCATCTGCAAGTTTTTCAATTTCCTCACTCGTACCATTGTACAGGATGATGGTATCATCTACATACCTTTTGTAGTAAATTATTTTATCTTTAAATAAACAGTTTGAGTTGAAGAACTGATTTTCTATGTGATTAATGTAAATGTCTGCTAGGATTCCTGCCAAACTGCTACCCATTGCAAGACCATCTTCTTGCTTATAAATTTTATTATTAAAGGTGAAATAGTTATGTGAAAGAATTAGTTCTAGTAGTTCAATTAGTTCATATATCTCAGCTTTGGATAGCTTTTGGTGCTTCAGTAGGTTGTTTTTAATTATCATAATTGTGTCTTGTATAGGGATGTTGGTGTAAAGGTTTACTATGTCCATTGAAGCAAATATGGCACCTTCTGGTATTGGTATGTTTTTGATGTGCTCTACAAGTTCATAACTATTTTTGATTGAGAAGTTATTTTCAAAAGTATAGAAATTACTGAGAATATCTTTAAGCTTCTTGCTGATGAAGTATGCTGGACTGTTTCTGGAATTGACGATTGGGCGTGTAGGACAATTTGCCTTGTGGACTTTTGGTTGTGACCGTAGTTTTGGTGCTGATGGATTCATGACAAGGCAATTTAGGACATCAGAGTCTGACAACAGGAAGTCAGAGGATGTCATTAATTTCCGTAGCTTCGTTTGAAATTTGGAAGTGGGGTCTTTCTGTATTTCATGTATGTTGTTCTTATGGAAAAATTCTAGAGTTTTGTTGATATATTCAGATTCATACATAACAACAGCTGAATTACCTTTGTCAGACTTCACTACAAGGGCTTTGTTTACAGACAGTTTTCTATTAATATTTCTTAACACTTTGGATTCTCAGTTGTTTGTCTTTTGGTTTAGCAGGTTTTTGTTTATGATATTCTTAACTTTGAGACCAATGCTAATCTGTTCATTACTGTTCATTTTGGCTGAGTCACATGCTATTTTAGAGTGGACAATTAGATCCTTGATATTGTTATTATTGGGCACTGGTGGAATATTATGCTTGAGACCTTTCTCAAGTAGCTTAGTTTCAGCTCCGTCAAATGTGATGGTGGTGGAGTTTATCACTCTGTCATAAAACATTTGTTCTGATGTGGGAGTAGATTCTAGGTGTTGTCTATTAACAGAATTGAGTGCAAGTAATTTCTGATTATGCCTAGTTGACACACCTAGTTGTTCTTTGCTCACTTGGTCTCTAATTGTATCTAAAATGTACATGAACTGCATGGCAGTCAAGGAGTTGCTTAATGACAAGTGCAGTTTAAGGATTTGCTTGTTAAGGGTGTCTTTGCGTTTATATAGTGATTTGATTTCAGATTTTAACCAGATAATTTCACACTTAGACTTCGCGATTTTAGCTGATTGACTGTTGCTCTTAACATTGACTTTAATGTAATTTGGAATAACTTTAGACAAAAGGCAATTTTTGTTAAATTTGATGGCTTGAATAGTCTTCATCATCTTGATTTTACATGTTCTGAATGCATTGACAGTTCGTGATGCCTGACTAGGCAGCATTAATTGAATTTTATCCATAATGGATGCAGATGAACTACGTGACTGTTTCTTTCAGGCTGTTGAATGAAAACCGCTACCAGTCACAATTGAAGGTATTTATTTACAGCATGACCGGTTTCAGGCTTTTGCCCATCTTCAGGTGCTTACATTCAGAAACATGTGACGTTCAATGATGGAGTTCACTGTTTAAATAAAAAGAGAATATGATAACTAATAAAACCGAGCGAACCAAATGCAAATGAGAAGTGGTTTATCCGAAAACTATTCCTGTACTTACATACAGATGGATTATCCATATTGTTGTCACGCTAATCTTGCAGTTTTTGGTCTTGTGTTCGTTCTTCTTCACATAAAACTTTTCAATTTCACTTATTGTTTTGATATTTGCACCACTATAAGCATGAACTCTTTGATTTACAGACGCTACTTTCATTTTTACACTTTTATAAGCGTGAACTCGCGACATTGAACGTCTTTACATTTAGATACAGCTGTTTTGGTCAAAGAGCTTAGATCTAAGAAGTGTAAAGACGTTGCACTTACAGAACCAGAAAACGTATTACAAATTACTAAATATAGGTACAAATATGTTACACATACAGAAACAGAAAGGTATTACTAATTATGAATTATAGGCACAAATATGTTACATAGAAATAAACAGCTATTACAAATTATGAAATTGAGAACTGTTGTATGATTGTGGGACTACACTGACATTTATAATATACAAAATGGTTGTAGGTAAATGATGTTGGGTTCAAAAAGTTTTTAGAGTGAATATAAGCTGATCAGTTTTCAATGTGCATTACTGTAGAGCTGTTACAAATTCAGTGGTCCAGAGAAAGGAATTAGTGTCTGTTTTGAAATATTTCATGAAAGATGTTTAGGAATGATTTGTTTGCAAGGTCGACTTGTTCATTTAGAATGAGGTGTGGTGAGTTTGAGCTGTAGATGTAAATTTCAAGTTCTTCAAGGAGGTTCATTTTCTTTCCTTTGCTGACAGTGTGTAATATTTGTAAGTTGTCTGTAATGGCTGTGGCTGAGTGGCCATGTTCTTTTAGATGTGCTGCAAAGGTTGATTTGTCAAAGTTGTTTAGGCGGAATGCATCCATATGCTCTCGGTATCTTACTGTGAAACTTCTTCCTGTCTGCCCTATGTAGTATTGTGGACAGTTGTCACATAAGAGTTTGTAAACACCTGACTTGTGATGACACTGGCTGTTGGTTTTGCTACTGTGAATGATATGCTGCTGTAGCTTATTGTTGGTGCTGAAGGATATTGGGATGCCACTGTTACGAAAAAGGTTGGCGATTTGGTAAGAAAATTTTCCAAAAAAGGGGGTGCAGGCAAATGTTTGTATTTCAGCTTGTGAATCAGGTTTAGGAGGTGTGCAATGTTTCTTTTTGATCTTATTGTTAAGTTTATCAATTATATCTGGGCTGTATCCATTTCTGTCTGCAATTCCTTTTATAATGTTAATTTCTTTTTGTTCATCAAGAGGACTGAGTGGGATTTTGTGTAAACGATTAAGTGTAGATCTGAAAAATGCCATTTTATGTTGTACTGGGTGACAGGAAGAGTTATTTATAACAACATCAGTGGTGGTGGGTTTTCTGTAAATTTGGAAAACATGTTTCTTATTTATATTTGAAATATTAAGATCAAGAAAATTAATTCCTTTGTCTACGTGGTGTTCTACGGTGAAGTTAATGTTGTTGTGCATGCTACTGAGGCCATCTGCAAGTTTTTCAATTTCCTCACTCGTACCATTGTACAGGATGATGGTATCATCTACATACCTTTTGTAGTAAATTATTTTATCTTTAAATAAACAGTTTGAGTTGAAGAACTGATTTTCTATGTGATTAATGTAAATGTCTGCTAGGATTCCTGCCAAACTGCTACCCATTGCAAGACCATCTTCTTGCTTATAAATTTTATTATTAAAGGTGAAATAGTTATGTGAAAGAATTAGTTCTAGTAGTTCAATTAGTTCATATATCTCAGCTTTGAATAGCTTTTGGTGCTTCAGTAGGTTGTTTTTAATTATCATAATTGTGTCTTGTATAGGGATGTTGGTGTAAAGGTTTACTATGTCCATTGAAGCAAATATGGCACCTTCTGGTATTGGTATGTTTTTGATGTGCTCTACAAGTTCATAACTATTTTCGATTGAGAAGTTATTTTCAAAAGTATAGAAATTACTGAGAATGTCTTTAAGCTTCTTGCTGATGAAGTATGCTGGACTGTTTCTGGAATTGACGATTGGGCGTATAGGACAATTTGCCTTGTGGACTTTTGGTTGTGACCGTAGTTTTGGTGCTGATGGATTCATGACAAGGCATTTTAGGACATCAGAGTCTGACAACAGGAAGTCAGAGGATTTCATTAATTTTTCTTAGCTTCGTTTGAAATTTGGAAGTGGGGTCTTTCTGTATTTCATGTATGTTGTTCTTATGGAAAAATTCTAGAGTTTTGTTGATATATTCAGATTCATACATAACAACAGCTGAATTACCTTTGTCAGACTTCACTACAAGGGCTTTATTTACAGACAGTTTTCTATTAATATTTCTTAACACTTTGGATAAACCACTTCTCATTTGCATTTGGTTCGCTCGGTTTTATTAGTTATCATATTCTCTTTTTATTTAAACAGTGAACTCCATCATTGGACGTCACATGTTTCTGAATGTAAGCACCTGAAGATGGGCAAAAGCCTGAAACCGGTCGTGCTGTAAATAAATACCTTCAATTGTGACTGGTAGCGGTTTTCATTCAACACCCTAAACTTTCTGTATTCAGTATAATACCCAAAATTTTCAATTCCATAAAATACGTCAACAGCTACTTGCAAAGTGAAATATTACTTCTGAAATTCATTCAACCCTCTATAGGTGTAGCCAATGGCCTTCCTATTGCCCTCTTTCAACAGAACCGCTCCAGTTCGTGGGTATGATGCGTCCGTTTGACGGATAAGCTCATCGTAGACGTAACGCATGGCTATCCCTGGCGCTGACTCCAGTGTTCGGTAAACCACCTGAAGCGCAGCTTTCTTAAAAGGACTCCAACTGAATTTACATCCTTTATGGCGTAATTGGTTGAGTCCCTCGACAAATTTTCTAAAAAAAAATTCCATGCTTACGAAATTGACAAGCTATAGGATCAATGCAGATTCATTCCGCAGAGACTTTGTCCTAACAATTTCACTGAGGTGAAGTCAAAGATAAGTTTTTGGGGACCTACTGTGAAGCTGGCCTTTCGAAACCGTTCAGTACTTCCTTTAATTGCAACAGATGCTCGTCAATAGAACGGTAAGACGTGTGTATTTCTATTGTCTATTCTCAAACTACAATTTAGGAAAGATGTTTATATTTTATTAATAGGATTAAACAGGAATAATTGATATATGTCATATTGGAAATAATTGTGGTAGCAGGGAATGTCTGCACCAAAGTATTGTTGGCAAGAGAGACCGCACATTGATACAATTTTAAAAAGGGCGGGGGAGGCAGCGTATGGATACATTTTAAGAAAATAGTGGGAAAGACCGCCCATTGATACATTTTGTAATGGTAGCAGGGATTGTCTGCACCAGAAAGCGTTGTTGGCGGGAGAGACCGCACTTAAGCGTTCGTAGGAACTCAGTAGTAAGCGAGATGTGAAGCGAGTCGGTAGCAGGTCTAAAGCGAGAGGTTGAGAGGAGCGGTGTGCCTGCCAGCCACTAGCTATGTTTTACAAGAGATTATTAATGGATGTACAGAGACTTCAGCTAACTAACATCATAAAAGGTACTAATGTCATTGAATTAAGTTTTTGAGAAGCTCAAGACTACTGAAGGTATGTTTTCGCATTGCTGGTTGTAAGATTACTGTAAAAAGTAAGTCCCATTTGAACGTTTGTAAAATCATTTCACTCAGAATATAATTAATTTTTGCCAGCAATATTGCATTACTGATTATGACCCATCTTAAAAACCATAAACGCGAAACTTCGAAAAATTTTATTGTCGTCAAGAATAAGTTTAACTATGAATTGCGTAACTTCAGACACATTAATTACAGAATAACGTCAGCTTTGCTATTAAAGAATAATGTCAGCTTTGGTAATACATCAGCCACTTATTATGACAGCCCACCAGCAGCTAATAGACTATAGTAAAACAGAGTAAGTATATCCATGTCGCAGTTCGACATAGCAGTCAGATGGCGATCCAGTAACAGTAAAAAAGGTAAGGAACCGTTTTGGGTTATTGCAGGTAACGACTGAGGGCCACGACGACGACCCTTTCTATGTTTCGTCGAAATAATCAGAAAATAACTTTTAAAAATCAGCATTAAAATTTTTATGCAAAGATTGAAAAAGAGAATTAATTTCAAAGGGAATATTTCATTTGTTGTTATTAAGTAAGAAGTAGAAATCCTAAGGGAATGTTTCATAGGTTATTGTGAAAGGGAAGGTTGCGTAACAAAAGAGATATAGAGGAGACGGGAAGGTTTCAGAACTGCTGCATATTGCGAAATAATTGGAGTAATGGTAACCAGATCTAAACACTACATAGGTAAATACTGCAGTCATCAACCAGGACAAAACTGCATCCACTGTTGCTAGCTCAAAGGAGACCTTGTTCAGTTCCAATAAATTTTAATCAGCAGCAGAAATGCGGTGACCCTCCTCTAAAGTTATATGGTCATAAGCCTGATTATGGTAAATGTTGGTAAATAATGACACTCTTAAAAACCGAAACATGAATGTAAGTCCTGCTTGTCACTGACCTTAACACAGCCTTATTTTCAACTCGCGGTAATCAACTACTACCAGCTGAAGACATAAAGAATGCTTATTTTGAGGTATTCAGAAGCACAGTAGTCTTAGCAGCGCAGAGAGCCGCAGCAGCTTGGCCTGTGGTCGCGTGCGCTGTCGGCCACCGGCGGTTAGAGCGCCCCTTCTTCTGCAACTACCGCCACAGGAAAACAAGTTCTTGCAGAGAGGCCACGAGGCGATGCCATGGAGATCCCACTCCGGATGTGTTCTCGACTGTTGACTTTTTATTAATAGTAACTGTTCAGTAAATTATCCTACACTTACGGTATTGGTTTAGTTGATTTGTCAAGCTGGAAGGTTTTGCTTTATACGTGCGATTTTACTTTTAAACTTTTTTATGCTAGCTCTTACACAATTGTGTAGTTCACTCCGCCAGGCTACGAGCTTCCTATAGTTAGTATATGCACCTTTTATGTGGATTTATTAGATTAAGACATGAGACCCTTAGAGTAGTAAAGGAGTTTTGCTATTTAGAGAGTAGAGAGGATATAAAATGTAGACTGGCAAAATGTAGACTGGCAATGGCAAGCAAAGCGTTTCTGAAGAAGAGAAATTTGTTAACATCGAGTATAGATTTAGGTGTCAGGAAGTCGTTTCTGACAGTATTTGTATGGAGTGTAGCCATGTATGGAAGTGAAACATGGACGATAAATAGTTTGAACAAGAAGATACTAGAAGCTTTCGAAATGTGATGCTACAGAAGAATGCTGAAGATTATATGGGTACATCACATAACTAATGAGGAAGTATTAAATGGAATTGGGGAGAAGAGGAGTTTGTGGCACAACTTGATAAGAAGAAGGGACCGGTTGGTAGGACATGTTCTGAGGCATCAAGGGATCACAAATTTAGCATTGGAGGGGAGCGTGGAGGGTAAAAATCGTAGAGGGAGACCAAGAGATGAATACACTAATAAGCAGATTCAGAAGGATATGGGTTGCAGTAAGTACTGGGAGATGAAGAAGCTTGCACAGGATAGAGTAGCATCGAGAGCTGCATCAAACCAGTCTCAGGACTGAAAAGATCACAACAACATGTGGATTTTAAGTATGGATCTAATTCCACATATTGTATATCACTACATGTTTCGTTGTCAGACCCTCAGTTTTCTATGTGGTGCAGTTTTAATTAATGACTACGAATACTGCATTCTAACTATTAAATTTTGGTTAATTGTTGCTCATGTACCCTAGGTACTGTCGGTCTTAGTTATTTGTATAAATACCACACGCATCCATGTCACCGCCAACACTTGCTATATACGTACATGTATAATTTTTAAGTTGATACATACTCCAGAATATTTTATTGTTTGTATGTGTGATGTGCATGGCTGTTAATCATAAAAATATATTTTTTTTAATTTCTCTTGTGTATCACCAGGCCTGTTACAGATTTTAATTCACCTAATTGAACTTCATCATACAATATAGGCTTTCACGGTCGGTGTTGTCGTCAGTTAAAACTTCCAGGCTGAGAGGGCGTGGTCGATGTGTAATATTTCCACCTAACGTTTCCTCTCCATCTACGGTAGGCTTCTTCTGAGGTCGACCGGCTAATGCGACTGAGGCTCCAGGTACTCTTGCTTTTATAGAGCGCATAGAGGGCGTCACCATTCGTCACGTGATACCGACAGTATGCCTATCTTTGGAAGGCGTCATCATTTTCTATTAAGAGTAATTGATTGTCATTCTCATGGCGCAATGTCGACATCCATATTTTGACTAACTTTAAAACTTACTCTTTTCTATTAAAATCGTTGTGGTGTTTGTAAATATCTATTGCTTCTCTATACATGCTCGCATGGTAATGGGATGTTCGTGCTAGATCGCTTGTCTCGTTAAATTTAATTTCGTGCTTCCCATCTCGAAAACCATGCTCAGCTACGGCCAATTTTTCGATGTGTCCTAAGGGACAATTTCTTTTACGTTCGGCTAAGCGGGTGTTTACATTTCTTTTTTTCTTCCAGTATATACTTGTCCACAACTGCATAGAATTTTGTATACCCAAGGTGTTGCTAGGGGGTCTCAGGCGTCTTTTGTAGTTCTTAAATATTCCGTAATCTTCTTGGTGGATCTGAAGATTGTTTAGAGCCCATACTTGGCCAGAACTTTCCCGATACGGTCCGTGACTTTGTTAAAGAACGGTAGGAAAACGTTTCCAGTAGGTGACCGTTGTTGCTCTGGAGTTCTGGCTTCTTTTCTTCCACATACACAACTACATCTACATTTATACTCCACAAGCCACCCAACGGTGTGTATCGGAGGGCACTTTACGTTACACTGTCATTACCTTCCTTTTCTGTTCCAGACGCGTACGGTTCGCGGCAAGAACGACTGTCTGAAAGCCTCCGTGCGCGTTCGAATCTCTCTAATTTTACATTTGTGATCTCCTCGGGAGGTATAAGTAGGGGGAAGCAATATATTCGATAGCTCATCCAGAAACGCACCCTCTCGAAACCTGGCGAGCAAGCTACACCGCGATGCAGAGCGCCTGTCTTCCAGAGTCTGCCACTTGAGTTTGCTAAACATCTCCGTAACGCTATCACGGTTACCAAATAACCCTGTGACGAACCGCGCCCCTCTTCTTTGGATCTTATTTATCTCATCCGTCAACCCGATCTGGTACGGATCCCACACTAATGAGCAATACTCAAGTATAGGTGGAACGAGTAATTTGTAAGCCACCTCCTTTGTTGATGGACTACATTTTCTAAGGACTCTCCCAATGAATCTCAACCTGGTACCCGCCTTACCAACAATTAATTTTATATGACCATTCCACTTCAAATCGTTCCACATGCATACTCCCAGATATTTTACAGAAGTAACTGCTACCAGTGTTTGTTCCGCTATCATATAATCATACAATAAAGAATCCTTCTTTCTATGTATTCGCAATCCATTACATTTGTCTATGTTAAGGGTCAGTTGCCACTCCCTGCACCAAGTGCCTATCCGCTGCAGATCTTCCTGCTTTCTCTACAATTTTAAATGCTGCAACTTCTCTGTATACTACAGCATCATCCGCGTAAAGCCGCATGGAACTTCCAACACTATCTACTAGGTCATTTATATATATTGTGAAAAGCAATGGTCCCATAACACTGCCCAGTGGCACACCAGAGGTTACTTTAACGTTGTCTCCATTGATAACAACTCGCTCTGTTCTGTTTGCTAAAAACTTTTCAATCCGGCCACACAGCTTGTCGGATATTCCGTAGGGCCTTACTTTATCAGGCGACAGTGCGCAACTGTATCGAACGTCTTCCGGAAGTCAAGGAAAGTAGCATCTACCTGGGAGCCTGTATCTAATATTTTCTGGGTCTCATAAACAAATAAATCGAGTTTGGTCTCACACGATCATTGTTTCCGGAATCCATGTTGATTCGTACAGAGTAGATTTTGGGTTTCCAAAAACGACATGATACCCGAGCAAAAAACCTGTTCTAAAATTCTACAACAGATCGACGTCAGAGATATAGGTCTATAGTTTTGCGCATCTGCTCGACGACCTTTCTTGAAGCCTGGGACTACCTGTGCTCTTTTCCAATCATTTGGAACCTTCCGTTCCTCTAGAGACCTGCGGTACACGGCTGTTAGAAGGGGAGCAAGTTATTCCTTGCTGGTATATCCGTTTTTCATAAAGGCTGAAAGTAAGTGATTTAGTTCATCTTGTAATTAAACCGGCTAGCAGATTTTGTTGGCTCTGTCCACCAAGGTTTTTGATGACACCTCTTTTTTGCCTAGGACGATGGTTTAATTCCTTATGGAGGTATCGATCCGTTAGAGTGTTCTATCTACATACCTTGTAGGTCAGCGTCCCATCCACCCGTTTAATTGAACTTAATTGGTTAGAACACTGTTTTCGGTTTCTAACAAATCTGAAGACGGTTGTAATGAATTGTAAAAGATTGCTTGATGAAGGCGGACCTTTACACACAAATCCACAACTAGATAAAAATCGTCACTGGATTTGGGAACCATGAATATCAGAGCCGCGTAAGGTGATTTTAACTGTCTAATAAGCCATGGTTCTAACAGTTTTCTGTTTTTCCCATAATGCTATCAATGGGGATAACATATATGCTACCTTCTTAACACATTCAAGATTAGGAGTAACCTGAAGTTTCTTATGGAACACCTCGGGAAACGCTTCGTAGAGGACCTCGACCTTACTTTTCACAAATCTATTGAAGTGGACTAATTGATGATATAACATACTTCACTTCCCTTCCCTTTCTACCCTTTCGTGTGGTTCACGCTACGTACCGTCATGAGAATTTCTCGCCAATGATGACAAAACCTTAACAACGTTTGCGTCTTAAGTTTAACTGCTCAGCTGCACCTTAACTGGGAAGTTCTAGTTTACAATCAAACTAGATTTGTATGGAGTAATTTTCCATCAGAAACCTTTCTCATATACAGACTCCCTGATCTTTCAAAAACCGATTATGACCAATAGCCGAATTGCGACGACCTAAATCTAGCAAGGCACAGACAGATTCGACAATCTGCGGAGCACAGAAAAAGGTAATTGCATATTTCATTCATCCCTAATGCGACTGATGAGTTTGTCTCGTCCTTGGTGTAATATCTACATCTACATCTACATCCATACTCCGCAAGCCACCTGACCGTGTGTAGCGGAGGGTACCCTGAGTACATCAATCAGTTCTCCCTTCTACTCCAGTCTCGTATTGTTCGTGGAAAGAAGGATTGTCGGTATGGTTCTGTGTAGGCTCTAATCTCTCCTCTCCTCATGGTCTCTTCGAGAGATATACGTAGGAGGGAGCAATATACTGATTGATTCTTCGGTGAAGGTGTGTTCTCGAAACTTTACCAAAAACCCGTGCCGAGTTACTGAGCGTCTCTCCTGCAGTCTTCCACTGGAGTTTATCTGTCATCTCTGTAACGCTTTCGCGATTACTAAATGATCCTGTAACGAAGCCCGCTGCTCTCCGTTGGATCTTCTCTATCTCTTCTATCAACCCTACCTGGTGCGGATCCCACACTGCTGAGCAGTATTCAAGCATTGGGCGAACAAGCGTACTGTAACCTACTTCCTTTGTTGTCGGATTGCATTTCCTTAGGATTCTTCCAATGAATCTCAGTCTGGCATCTGCTTTACCGACGATCAACTTTATATGATCATTCCACTTTAAATCACTCCTAATGCGTACTCCCAGATAATTTATGGAATTAACTGCTTCCAGTTGCTGACCTGCTATTTTGTAGCTAAATGATAAGGGACCTATCTTTCTATGTATTCGCATCACATTACACTTCGGTACATTGAGATTCAATTGCCATTCCGTGCACCATGCGTCAATTCGCTGCAGATCCTCCTGCATTTAAGTACAATTTTCCTTTGTTACAACCTCTCGATATACCACAGCATCATCTGCAAAATGCCTCATTGAACTTCCGATGTCATCCAACAGGTAATTTATGTATATTGTGAATAGCAAGGGTCCTATGACACTCCCTTGCGGCACACCTGAAATCAGTCTTACTTCGGAAGACTTCAATCCATTGAGAATGACATGCTGCGTTCTGTTATCTAGGAACTCCACAATCCAATCACACAAGTGGTCTGTTAGTCCATATGCTCTTACTTTGTTCATTAAACGACTGTGGGGAACTCTATCGAACGCCTTGCGGAAGTCAAGAAACACGGCATCTATCTGTGAATCCGTGTCTATGGCCCACTGAGCCTCGTGGACGAATAGCGCGACCGTCTTTTTTCGAAACCCATGCTAATTCCTACAGATCGGATTTCTAGTCTCCAGAAAAGTCATTATACTCGTACATAATACGTGTTCCAAAATCTACAACTGATCGACGTTAGAGATATAGGTCTATAGTTCTGCACAACTGTTCGACGTCCCTTCTTGAGAACGGGGATGACCTGTGCCCTTTTCCAATCCTTTGGAACGCTACGCTATTCTAGAGGCCTACGGTTCACAGCTGCAAGAAGGGCGGCAAGTCCCTTCGCGTACTCTGTGTAAAATCGAACTGGTATCCCATCAGATCCAGCGGCCTTTCCTGTTTTGAGCGATTTTAATTGTTTCTCTATCCCTCTGTCGTCTATTTCGATGTCTACCATTTTGTCATCTGTGCGACAATCTAGAGAAGGAACTACAGTGCAGCCATCCTCTGTGAAACAACTTTGGAGAAAGACATTTAGTATTTCGGCCATTAGTCTGTCATCCTCTGTTTCAGTACCATTTTGGTCACAGAGTGTCTGGACATTTTGTTTTGATCCACCTACCGCATTGACATAAGACCCAAATTTCTTAGGATTTCCTGCCAAGTCAGTACATAGAACTTTACTTTCGGATTCACTGAACGGCTCTCGCATAGCCCTCCTCACACTACATTTCACTTCTGTCATAACGTACAGTTCCGTCTTCATGTGTCCCTTTTTTTTTTTTTGCCAACCTCCGACACCTCATTTTCGATCTCCTTTTGCAAGCTGACCTCCTGACTGCGTCCCTTCGTCTTTTTATTATTCCCGGCTCAATTCCTGATCTCGTGGCTCTCCGTGTGGTAACTGAGAAATTCTCTTTGCTGAACATGTCTTATTACTTCATCCATCTGCGAATGTATCGTGGTACCTAAGAAATGTAGCATATCTACATTCCGGATTCAGTCCTTCCAATAACTGGGTTATTAATTGTTCTTAAGTATAATTAAATATTAGTACTACTATACAACTTTTAACTTGAATTACGCCACCAACGGTTCCACGAGACCTTGCTCTTTCTCGTTTTGATAAAGAAATGGGATGGGCGTAGACGTCAAAACCCTACGTAACTGCCATGTATCCTTTTGCTCAATAGCCTGCAAAACTTCTTTCCGTGGCTTGTTCACTGCTGCCGCAATTAACACTCTGCTTACCGGACCGATACTTGTCCATGTCCGCAGAAACCAGGCACTTTTGATTGTGTTCAGAACTTTATATCTCGGAAAATATCGGACATACAAGTACAAAATTAACACTTTTTCAAACCCATTTTGTCTTCGTTAATATGCAACTATGAAGAAAGTCCTGTCTGTACAAAGTGCAAAAATTATATTATCTTACATGACATTGTTTTCGTAAAATTATTGTAAAGAAGCCACCCATTCATATAAAAAGAGTAGATCAGGTCATAAGTACATAATGATGAGTGTTGAATATCGTATTTAAATAGTATTTCACTTTCTACATTGATTTACTCTACATTTTCGTGTGAAATACTGTAAAACAGGGTAGCATAGACAACGCCACACAGCACAGTTGATACTAATAACTTGTTTCCTTGGAAGATGTTTCCCACTTTCTTTCTCTGATTTTGCAGAACAACCGTACCACACACGGGAGGCATATTTTTCGCTTACGGTTGATAAGCGTGCCAGGAAATGTATCTGTGTCAGTCAGCCTACAAGTCCGTTTTGGTTATTTGTAGATGTTCGCAAAATTGGTAATGAAATCAATTATTGCTAATTTCTTGGTCTGAATTGAACTGTGTTAGAAAACTGCGTACGATACTTCTAGCAAGAGCAAACCCACCCTTTTACAGTTCTGAGCCTGAACAGATTTACAGCAGTCGCCTTCAAAGACATCTGTGTCGTCCATATCGTCTTGGCTGTCTAGAGCATCGACAGTGAAAGTCTGCAAATCGGTAATACCTCCACCGGTTAAACTACGGCACACTTACACAGAATACCAATAATGTTTCCTACCAGCAAGCGAAAACAATGACTCATAATGAACGAAATACCGAGAAAACTAGACGCCCGTTCCCGCCATCTATCCACGCAAGTAATACGTAACGGTGTAAACACCGTAAATAGTCAAAATTGCGAAAACAACGCGCAGAGCCTATTAATCAACAAAATACGCTGGCCCGTAGAATCTAAGGGTTAGGCGCTGGAAAATGAACTTCAATGCATCAAAATCAGATATTCCTATGACGTGAGCTCTGTTTTTAAACTCTGTAGCAAAATACGAAAGTCCACTATATGATCCACTGGAACTAATGAAATGCTAGAATACTGATTCAGAATATCATGTACTTGATTATGTAACTTGGCAGATTTGATACACAGAAGTGTTCCCTTTCCAAAGCCATTGTGCGTCATCAAATTACTTTCAGTGGGCGACGCTAGTAATCCATCACTGTTCTAAAGCTGCTCACTAATGGAATACTATAATCATGTTGCTTATCCACACCGACCAAGTGGATTGCTCACAAGATCGTCCGGGGAGGATGTCGTTGTCTGTAATAAAATAGCAACGCCAGAGACAATAAGAATTTGCAGAATGACCTGCAGAGGACTGATGAATGGAGCAGGGTCTGGCAGTTGTCCTTGAACTGGAATGAATGTAACATACAGCGCACACATAGACAAAGAATTCCACTACTGAAACTTCCTGGCATATTAAAACTGTGGGCCCGACCGAGACCCGAACTTGGGACCTTTGCCTTTCGCGGCCAAGTGCTCTACCATCTGAACTACCGAAGCACGACTCACGCCCGCTCCTCACAGCTTTACTTTTGCCTGTATCTCGTTTCCTAAATCCACTACTGTGCCACAACGTTATTGATGAGAAACTGCTGGCAACAGTATTTGCCGCAAAATTTTAGGAGCAACTGCCACAAAGATCTTAAGTGGAATGACCACCACCACCACAAGTTGCAGACAGAGTTGTTCATCAATATGGGATCCTTACCAGGTAGGACTGACAGAAGAAATAGAGTAGATCCGAAGAAGAGCGGGGCGTTTCCTCATAGGATTGTTTAGTCAGCGTGAGAGCATTAGAGAGATGTTCAGCAAACTTCAGTGGCAATTTTTACATGAAAGGCATTGTGCGTCACGGAGAGGATGACTATTGAAATTTCTTTGACTTGGAGAGTATATTACTGCGTTCCACAAATACGTAGCGAAATGATCACGACTACAAAATTCGAGAAAATATAGCTGATACAGAGGCTCACCGACAATCAGTCTTCCCTTTCGCGCCATTCGCGAGTGGAACAGATCAGTCAGTAGCACCAGAAGTACCCTCCACCACACATCGCTAGTAAGCTGGAAGAGTATGATGTAGATGTAGACGTTCCTAGTATTGCTACTTTAACTAGATATGCACGAAAATAGAATGTGTAGAACAGGTGTGGAAGAGTAACTAACCTACCCCCAATTAAATCACTCTAACAGTACTTTGTAAATCATAGAGGCACATCTGTTCTTAAGCAGCAAATAAATCTGAGTAGCCATGATAATAGGTCGTGTGTCCTCGTCACCGATGTAGTGCAGTCTATATCTCATTATTCTGATGAAACTGATAAGGAAATGTCAGCATTCCTTCACAGTGATTAGCACATTGAGATTACATCCGTGATTATATTCACTTATCACACATATCTTCTTGTAAATGTTCCAGGAAGACACATTTATCTCCATAACAGTATTTGACAGATGAGCTACGTTTCGTTATTCACTCGTATATTACTTCGTAAAATGCGAACCACATGTATTACAAATAATCTTCAATTCTGTAACAACTAGTAGTTGAAGGATACTAATTTATTTGTTTTTCCTAGTACGTATACGCTTTGGAATTTAAATATGTACATTGTTTTATAACAGATTATGTTACTTCCTAATAATTAACTTTTCCTTGCTGTGAGTTAACCACGTCTCATACAGAGGAATGGAAATTTAAGTGCGATAATTAACAATTCTTTTTCTAAAGTGTATAATAGCATCTAAATTATGTTTACAAATAACTTACACCCAATCCCAGGCTACTATGTAGACAGCCGTTAATACCTGAGGCTCAATTCATTGATGATCTTCTGTAGCTCTATTAAATTGCAAATTTAGTGTGGTTAAGTGTGACACGAAGCATTGTAGCGTTAAGTATCTCTATACAACATGTATTTACTCGTCTGCGACAGTATTTATGACAAATTGTGCCGTTTCATGGCTCAACTGGTGTTTCAATGCTGTCTTACGATGTGTGCATGAATAAGCAATAACTTGTCCAGATGGGGAGACAAAGACAGTATCTGAGCAGTTCTTCGTCAAACTGAGATTTATTTTCTGAATCGAATAGAGCACTGATCATGGTTTACACTTAAGGGAAACATCAGAAACGTTACTTCCGCAAGCCATTCTGTTCAATAACAACGGTGTTCATAAGCAGACGCCAGTAGTAAATGGTTGTGTAAACACACTTGATCTCTTAGCAACAAATAATCCTGAGTTAATAACGAGCATCAAAACCGATACAGGGATTAGTGAACACAGGGTTGTCTTAGCGAGATTGAATATTAGAATCCCCAAATCCTAAAAAAAGCGAAACATGTACCTATTCAAAAAAGTAGATAAAAATTCACTTGATGCCTTTCTGAGAGACAGTCTCCAGTCATTCCAAATTGATGATACAAGTGCAGACCAGATGCTACTTGAATTCAAAAAATGGTATCGGCAGCAATTGAGAGATTTATACTAAATAAATTAACAAACGATAGGGCTGATCCTCCTTGGTTTACAAAACCTTAGAACAGTATTGCAGAAACAGTGAAACTAACATGTCAAATTCAATAAGACGCAAAATCCCCAAGATTGGAGATCTTTTACAGAAGATCAAAATTTAGAGCGGACTTCAATGCGAGATCCTTATAACTTTTTCAACAATGAAAATTAGTCCTGAACTTGGCAGAAAATGGAAAGAGATTTTGGTCGTATGTGAAGTATGATAGCGGCAAGAAACAGTTAATGCCTTCCTGTGCGATAGAAATGGAGACACCATTGAAGACGGTTATGCCAAAGGAGAGTTACTAAACACAGCCTCCTAAATGCCATCACAAAAGAAGAAGCAAATAATACACAATTATAATCGAAACAGCTGCACAACAAGAGTAACGTAGATGTAAATATCCTCGGAGTAGTGAAGCAAGTTAAATCACTTAAATAAAGCAAGCCTGTGGTCCAGACGGTAGGATGCCAATTAGGTTCGTTTCGGAGTATACTGATGCATTAGTTCCACACTAAACAATCATATACAAACGTTCGCTCGATGAATGATCCGTACCCAAAGACTGGAAAGTTGCACAGGTCACACCAGTATACAAGAAAGGTATTATGAGTAATCCACTAAATCACAGGCCCGTATGGTTAACGTCGATATGCAGCACGATGTTGGAACATATATTGTATTCAAACATTATGAATTACCTCGAAGAGAACTATCTATTGACACACAGTCATCATGGGTCTAGAAAACATCGTTCCTGTGAAACATAACTAGCTCTTTATGCACAGCGTTGAGTGCTGTCAAGGGATTGCGGATCGACTCCGTATTTCAAGATTTCCGGAAAGCTTTTGACACTGTACCACAAAAGCGGCTTGTAGCGAAATTGCGTGCTTATGGTATATCGTCACAGTTGTGTGACTGGATTTGTGATTTACTGTCAGACAGGTCACAGTTCGTAGTTATTGACGGGATGTCATCGAGTAAAACAGAAGCGATTTCTGGCGTTTAACAACGTAGTGTTAGAGGCTCTTTGCTGTTCCTTGTCTACATAAACGATTTGGGAGACAATCTGAGCAGACGTGTTAGTTTGTTTTCAGATGACGCTGTCGTTTATCTACTAATGAAGTCATCAGTAGATCAAAACAAATCGCAAAACGATGTAAAAAAAATATCTGAATGGTGCGAAAATTGGCAGTTGACCCCAAATAACAAAAAGTGTGAGGTCATCCATATGAATGCTAAAAGGAATTCTTTAACCTTGGTTACACAATAAATCGGTGTAATCTAAAAGCCG
The DNA here is from genome assembly GCF_023897955.1 of Schistocerca gregaria. Taxonomy (NCBI): domain Eukaryota; kingdom Metazoa; phylum Arthropoda; class Insecta; order Orthoptera; family Acrididae; genus Schistocerca; species Schistocerca gregaria. The sequence continues at coordinate 675,812,387 of NC_064922.1, forward strand.
TCAGATCAACTAAATACCTAGGTATTACAATTACTAACTACTTAAATTGGAAGGATCACTTAGAAAATGTTGTAGGTAGGCTAACCAAAGACTGCGTTTTATTGGCAGGACAATGAGAAAATGAAACAGATCTACTAAGGAGTCTCTTTATTTTAGCCTGCTTTAAAAAGGTAAATTTCAAGAAAAGTGGTAATTATGGAATTTTAAATGTTTTATTACATGTAAGTGAATGCCCACAGGAATATTTGGATGTGTGCGTGAGGATGGAAAAATGGCTCTAAGCGGTATGGGACTGAGGTCATCAGTCCCATTGACTTAGAACTACGTAAACCTAACTAACCTAAGGACATCACACACATTCTTGCCCGAGGCATGATTTGAACCTGCGACCATAACATCAGTGCGGTTCCGGACTGAAGCGCCTAGAACCACTCGGCCACACCGGCCGGTGGGTGAGGATGGACAGAGAATCTCTTTACACTAAACTGTTTAATGCGAGCAGATCAAATACTGACATACTTGAAGTACTCCTTTGACTGTATGTGAAGCATGTCGGTTTCCATACACACTCATTGTGTTTTACTCTTTACCAATGTAGTTATCCAATGTGATAATATACTTAAGTGCATTTTTCACTTGTAATAGTTCAACATTAGTGGACAATTTCTTTGACTGAACTTAAAAAGGAAAGAAATGTAGGAAAGTTTATGTGATAAATACATTAACGTTTTTTGGTATTTGACTTTGGCAGAATTTTTTGATGAAAACTGAGATTAATTTGGTAACTTGTAACGAAGTTACACTATATTCAGTACAGTTTATGTGCACTCGCTTTATTTTACCTTTGCAGAAATGGATCTACGCAGCAGCACTAAAAACATTGGTACATTTGTTATAAGATGACTACACAGAGGAACATAAAATTTATTTATTTTAAACTGCTTAAGAAAAGTAAATTTGGGATAAACAGTAACAAATATTTTCATCTTATTTGGCTTCAGAGTTAGGCATACAGTGTCATTAAATGTTTTGACACATTGGTAGCCTGTAGTTGTGCAACATTGGCTACAGTATACTAGATTTTAACTTATTAGCGATGTAGGTAGTTATACATTGTGGTTATATACCTTGATGCGACACGTATCCTGAAACGGCACAACATTGCATGGGGGCTTAATTAAATATAATGCAATTATTTTTAGTTATAGTCGCTGTTTGTCCGGTTACGCAGTCTCGTAACCGGTTATCCCTGAATAGTATTAGTACGCAATCTGACTGCATAGAATAACAACAAAGAATGAAAGGAAATTTCCGTTAACACAATTAATTAATTAAGTCCCCAGCAGTTATAAAAGCTACGAAACAAGAAAGCATAAGTGTAACTGTTCTGTGTGTGGAAGTGTGATTCAACGTACACATCTGGCACGGTTCTTCCTCAATACGACAAGATGCTTTAAACGCCATTTACAATGAAGTGATTTTTAAAAAAACCAGAAATACTATGATTGCACATAGAAACCAGAATTACACTCTAATACATGAACACAAGCCAGATGCTTTCTTGACAGAACCTGTGAGAAAGAGGGATTGTTATTTACGAAATTTAAAATACAAAAATGCTTTAATTACCTCATATATATTAACGAAAAATACACTCTGATTATGACAACATCCCCAATCGAACAGCATTGGCTGTCTAGCCCATCAGAACAACTGCACACGACATGATCACAACTAGTACTGCAACTACGCCTACCTCAGAACTACAAATGCCCACAGCAACTTCTCAGCTGCAACTGCCAGTGGAGGCGGCTGAATAATACTCTTTGGCGCAATCTCTGGCGCTGTGACTCACTGTAGCCACCTTTCATATGCCCCTTCTCCAAGGGCTAGAATTTGATGGTATTCTTTTCAGCATTGGTTGTGAAAATACCACCAAATTCGTCAAAAAATACAGCAAAAAAAGATAATATTTATAAGTAAATACCACACAACTAAATAAATTTTGGCTTTGCACTGACCCTTCAATAACCTAATATATAAAATACAGTAAGGAATACAAATGCTTGCATACATATGATTTTACATAATAGATTACACAAGTATCATGTGGTTAAACAATTCAATCAACAGCGTCAGCAATGACGAATAGGTGCAGGTAAGAGTCTCATAACATTTCATAAACAGTAAACACACAAAAAATCAGTTTATACAAATATTCACATTAAATCCTTTCAATAGTTCAATAAACAAATAGTGTAGTTGACAGTTCCAGCAATGGTCAACAGGTGCAAATAGCAGGCTCATAACATTTCATCAGCAGTATTTAAACAGCTACAACAGTGGCACCCAGAAATGGCGAGCAGGCGCAGACACCAAAAAGTGACTTCATTCCAGTAGAAGCAGTCCATCAGTGGCACCCAGTAATGTTGAGCAGGAGCAGACACCAACAAGTGACATTATTTTAGTAGAAGCAGTTACATCAGTGGCACCCAGCAATGTTGAACAGCTGCAGACAACAACAAGTAACATTATTTCAGTGGATCAGTTCCATGAGTGGCACCCAGCAATGTTAAGCAGGTGCAGACAGCAACAAGTGACATTATCTCAGTAGAAGCAGATCCGTTAGTGGCACCCAGCAATGTTGAACTGGTGCAGACAGCAACAAGTAACATTATTTCAGTAGAGCAGTTCCATCAGTGGCACCCAGCAATGTTGAACTGGTGCAGATAGCAACAAGTAATATTATTTCAGTAGAAGCAGTTCCATCAGTGGCACCCAGTAATGTTGAACAGGTGCAGATACCAACAAGTAACATTATTTCATTAGGAGCAGTCCCATCAGTGGCACCCAGCAATGTTGAGAAGGTGCAGACAGTGACAAGTAATATTAATTCAGGGGAAGCAGTTCCATCAGTGGCACCCAGTAATGTTGAACAGGTGCTGACACCAGTAGAAGCAGTTCCATCATTGGCAACTAGCAATGTTGAACAGGTGCAGGTAACAGTCCATAATACTCACTATCACTAATCAGACAGTTCATCAGAGTTTATCAGCAGAAATTAAACATTTCCAAGTGGCACCCATCATGTTGAACACGTGCAGGTAATCGTCAATAATATTCACTATCACTAATCAGACAGTTCATCATAGTTTATCAACAGAAATTAAACATTTCCAAGTGGCACCCATCAGTGGTGAACAAGTGCAGGTAACAGTCCATAATATTTACTATCACTAATTAAACAGTTCATCAGAGTTCATTAGCACAAATTAAACATTTCCAAGTGACACCCATCATTGCTGAACAGGTGTAAGCACGAATAACAGTTTGAATGCACACACAAGTGCTTTTACAAAATTGTTATCAATGCTCTTACACTAAACATAGAAAATATAATAAACACACAAATGATATCAGATAATTGTAATATTAACTATTACAAATACACAAATGTCAGTAAACCTATAATATTTATGGGTTTCAGTGCAGACCAAAACAAACAATTAAAATAATATTTAGGAGATATGTCAGTAGCAATTATTTGGGATTAGGAAAGGAAAACACACAAAACACATTCACTCATCTCTCATCCACATTTAAGTACTAGTGTGTAATTGAATAGTGTTAACTGTGTAAATGGAATTCTGTCAAAGATTTGATGTTCAACATGTGTATCAAGTAGTAGTGGCAGCAATGTACAACAGTCGATAATAGTTAGTCAACGTCATAGTCATCATGTCAAGACCAATGTTTGCCAAGCCAAATCAAAATGTACGGTTGCTGAACAACTGTCAATGTGCCAATATATGCAATTACTTCCTCTCTCCAAAAAAAAGTATATTCTGCTTATTGATATAACAAAGTGTGTGTGTAGACAATTTTTCCTACTTGAGTGTTCTAGTCTGCCATCTTCATCCTCCTTGTTGCGTATAAAGCAACAAAAAAAAATGCTCCTCACTTACTTTATCTCTTATCCACCAAAACTCCATTAATCATCAGCATCACATAATCTTAATATTTCAATAATACCTCTTACGTCGATACATATAAACCTTATCAATATCATTTACCTTACCTCTTGTCCACCAAAACTCCAATAATCATCAATTTCATACAATATGAATACCTCAATAATACCTCTTCAATACGTCGATACATATAAAACTTATCGACAATATTATTTCACTTCCATAACAACACTTTCCTCTAGTTAGTCTACTTGAACAAGTACAGATAAAAGTCTAGTGCAAACTTCAATTCATCATCCCATACATTCCGAAGATATAATGTCCACACACAGCCTCTGTGTAATCCATCTGACCCAAATATTCTACTCATTTTGAATTATAAAATAAATTTTGGTTACCTTGTCCATCATTAAATAAAAGAAATGCATATATGATCTCTAACAGCCTTTAGTTTGAATAACTCTCAGTAAGTAAGTACGAGTACAGAGTGTGGAAGATCGTAATATTTCACAGTGTGTACACCACTTCAAGAATCATGGCAAAACAGAAGCAAAAATGTGGAGTATTTCTTGTCTCAATTGTCACATGCTATTTCAATTGCTCACGAAGAATGCACTGTAATAACTGTCAATGGTCTAAACCTAGTGTTGGTATGTCATGTCGTTTGCTTCCTTCCTATTAGCATAAATTTATACAGCTTCCATAAAACCTCCAGCTTGTGTGACTTCAATAAATTTTCTTGTACCAATGTCGTTCGTAGAATTATAGCAGTTCATTTTCTTATCTTAAAATATAAAGCACTGAGCGTAAGCAAAACATGCAATAGCGACTAAATATACCAGTAGAGAACAGAATGTTAACAAGTGGATGTAGCACAATCCCTATAATGAGGCTTTGCCAAACGAACAATCTATAATTAATACCGTATTGTGACCTAAACTCCATGTCCGTACACCGCATATCAGCATTTCTATATACCAAATTAAAGAGTAGTTGAAACGTCCCCTTAGAAAAATTTATACAAGACTGTGCTTAAACTGACACACAATATTTTTAGCGCTACGCAATCTGACTACCAAGAATCCCTACAAAAGAATGGGCCTGACTAACATTAACCTATACGTTTCACAAATCACTTACCTCACAAAAATCTTCGTTACTCAAGCTACTGCAATACAGTGAGCGCCACTACTGCCAGCTAAATACAGGATTCAAACTACGGAAGGCACTAACTACTCATAGGTATAGTTAGCAAATGAAAGATTTTAATAGAGAACAAACAATGTATTTACCTTAGTAGTCATAATATATATATATATCACTTCATGACACCAATTCTTACAAATTTCAAAACTCCGCCATCTCTCTCCCCACGTCCACCACTGCTGGCGGGTCACCCCCAACTGCACAACACTACGCGCTGTTAGCATCCAGCTACCCAACACTACAATGGCAGACAACAATGCAAACCAGCCACAGACTGCACACGGCACAGCCAGTGATTGTCATACAGAGCGCTACGTGGCGGCGGCGTTACCAATAAAAAAACCTAAACAGCCTACTTACATAGTTATGACAACAAAACAGAAATGTGTAAATATGCTATCCATACGCAAAACAGCAGATATATACCTTACATAATAAACGGGTCATTAGCATCATATCAGCATAAGCAAATAACTGTTCATATGTAATCTTAATAAGTAAACATGAAGGCGCAAGCAGATAAATCACAAATTTAAATAAATAAGCACAGCAGGCACACAAAAAAAGGTGACATCAGTGAAAAAGCAGTGCAGCCAAGCGATGCATAATATACACAAGTAACAACCCTGTTCATTAATCAATCATTGTCAAAATCAGTTAACACAAAGTATAAATCACATAATTGCGAGCATCAAATTACGTCTAAAGTACGTACCTAAGTGTAAATATGTTACCTAAAAAATAAACTCAATTAATAGTTACCTTATTAGTTTATTTCTTTCTTCTTGGACATTATATTCTTCCTAAAATTTTCTCGATAGCAAGATCTCTTAACGTCGGACACACACAGAATTTACCTGAAGTTCTTAAATATTATATACAACCGTATCCTGAAAAATACTGAACGTTAATAACGTAATTCATCAAGTCAATTTAGCTTTATACTGAATTTATTCGGAGAAATTAGACTGTGTATTTGTTTACGGCTGTCAGTGCATCCGCACTGAGCGCTCGATCAGCTATAGGTACGCGTGACGTAGGAAGCAATTGTTTGAGGTCAACGACTGCCTTGTGCGGCGCGCAGACTTGACTGTTGCTTTGAGTATGTGCCGCCGCCGGAACACGGCGCAGTATCCTTGTACTCCCCGTGTGTTTACGTATAACTGTTAGTTTCTCAAAAGTATGTCAGGCCACAAAAATTTTGACTTTTCGATATATGATGTATTCCCTTAGAGCGCCGAGATTTAAGAGTTTCTATTTCGACAGTGTTATCATGAATAATTTTGCGAACCCTATATGGACCGTTATAAACCAGAAAAAATTTGCGGCACAAACCTTTTCCTTTGTGAGACAAACGACGAGAATTAATTAACACCTTTTGACCATCTGACAAGGTTTTTAAACAACCAGGACGTTTAGCTGATTTCTCTCTTCTAGCATCCGCAGATTGCCAACTTCAGAATGCCGCAGTTTCCGTGAAGGCGGAAAAGGAACTATTTCAGAAACGCGCTTTGTCTGTGCTTTATTTTTTAATACCAATATAGGCGGTAAAGAAGTTGAATCATTAGGGAGTTCATTCAGAATATTTTGAAAAATATGAAGATACTGATCCCACGTTCTGTGATTCTGATGACAATAAAGTCGACACAATTTATTGATTTCCTTCATCCATCTCTCTGAAGCGTTAGATTGAGGGTGAAAAAGTGAAATGAAAATTGGTTTAATCTTACGACACAGTAGAGTAGGAAGCCAAATTTTGGAGCGAAACTGTGATCCATTATCTGATATAACTTTCCCACTTATTTAAGAAAATATTTGATGAAAGCATTAGATACTGAACGAGCTGTTGCTTTGATTAAAGGTGTAAAAGACACATATTTTTATGACAATTCCACTGCTACCAAAATGTACGCAAAACCATTAGTAGAACGAACCACTGGACCGAACAAGTCGACTGCAGCCATGTCCTTTAATTTCGCTGGAATGATAGGAAACAACGGTGCTCTGTGAGAAATATTTGGCGGCTTAGCCTTTTGACATAATTTGCATTTGGCAAAGACATATCGAATACGTTTTTTCCATATTACTGACGTAGCAATTTTCTCGTAATTTATGAAAGCATTTTCTGGGACCAAAGTATGCATAACTGAAATGTGTACACCAAATAAATTTATTAACCCACTCATCAGGAATGCAAACTAACCAAACAGAGTTGTCTACCGATTTTCGTTTAAAAAGATCATCATTGCGAACTAAATAATACTGTCTAATTGCTTTCTCCTCCACCTCTCCTTAATGTCCTTCCAGATTGGATCCTTATTTTGCTCCTTAGAGATGTCCTGGAGCGAAGACGAAATAAAATTTTCAAACGCAACACCTTGAATTACATTCAACAATAATTGTTTTCTTTGCAGTCCTCCTCAGCACTTTGTTTCAAACCCATAGGTGCACGTGATAAAACATCAGCAATAATATTTGAAGAACCCTGGATGTAAACAGTACTAAAATCAAATACCTGTAGATACATCGCCCATCTTGACAATCTTCCATGTGTTGATTTTCTTGACATAAGAAGTTCCAGAGCTCGATGATCGGTGTAAACCTTAGTATGTCTGCCATACAGGAATATGCGAAATTTTGTGAAAGCCCAAACAACAGCCAAGGCTTCAAGTTCCGTAATCGAATAATTCTTTTCTGATTTAGAAAGAACACGACTTTCAAATGCAATATTTTTCTGTACCACAACGCCGTTTTCTTCTATCTTGTATGATGAATCCGTCGCCAAACAAAAATCTTTAGATAAATCCGGATGTGCAAGAAGCGGAGCAGCAACTAAAGCATCATGAAGTTGTTCAAATTCTGATTGAGCTTCCTCATCCCAACACCAATTAGAATTCTTTCCAGAGAGTTCACATAAACGAGGTGTGGCCAAATCGTCCAATCTAACTAAGAGTCTAAGAAAATTATAGACACCAAGGAAACTACGAACATCACGTTTTGTAGTAGGAACAGTTTCTCTGGATTAGGAAGAATACCTTCTGTGGAAATAATATGACCAAGAAATTTCACCTCACAACGACCAAATTCGGATTTTTCAAAGTTCACTGTAATGCCAACTATAGCAAAAATACGTAATAATGAATCCTAAATTTTATTATGCTCACTCCAAGAACGTTTAGCAATAAGAATATCGTCAGCATATGAAGTAATATTGTCACGAAGATAAACAGGTAAAATTTCGTTTAAACTACTAATGAATGCTGCTGAAGTTACACTAAGTCCAAACGGTAATTTCCGAAATTGTTAACAGTTACCAAAGGCTAAAACGGCAGTCTATTTTCTGCAATCAGGGTGGAGTTCTATTTGCTAAAAACTTGCGCGCATATCAATCGTTGATAAATCTTTAATTCCATAGAAATGTTGAAGAAGTTCATCTAAATTTTGTGGACGGTCGGTTTCAGGAATGATGATATTATTTATCTGTCTGGAATCCAGAACCAAACGAATTGACCCATCCCTTTTAAGAACGATGTGTAATGGGCTGGTATAAGGACTGACTGCTGGCTCAAAAATGCCTTGATCTAACATGTATTGAAGTTCACTCTTCACCTTGTCTCTGTAAGCGAAAGGAATAGCATACGATTTTCCTCGAAATGGTGTGTGTTCTTTAACTATAAATAAATATTGAAAGCCTTGTATAGTTCCTGTGTGATGACTAAATACTGAGCATGTGACGTCTAAATTTGGTGCAGTTCTTCTTTTCCAACGTCATCTGGCACTTCAGCTTTCTTAACCTTTTCATTAATTAATTCTTCGCTATTAACTATATCATCCATCGCGTCTCTGTATCTATTGTCGTTGTCATGAATGAACACATTGTCGTTATAATGCTCAGCGAAAACATCAGAAGCAAGAAACCTTAAACATTTTGTGTCTGATTCAGATTTTGTTAAACAGTCGAAAACTTTCAAACATTTCGGCATCCCGGCAACAGTGAAATTCACACATCCTTCTTTAAAGTTTAAAATTGCCTTATGTGCGTTAAGAAACTCCATATCTGATATAATTTGTGTATTGAGTAATGGAACAATAATAAAATTAGCAGAACATTCATATCCTTGACAAATGAAATTTAAGTTGGTCTGTTGTTTGACTTTCACACTTTTTCCAGAATAGCTCCTCGAATTGTTGTTTTAGAAACAGGTAACACAGGCCAAGCAATAGTTCTTACAAATATAGGAAAAACTGATTGACTAATAATATTCAATGGGCTCCCAGAATCTAAAACCGCAATGAACTTATTCTTACCCACATATAGTTCAATAACAGGATGTAAAAATGTGTCTACATTATTTTCCTTTCCGTCTAGCATAATGTCTCTCATGTCTTCCAGGCGTACGTAGTGTAAAGTCGTAGTGTCATTACTTTCTGAACCGTCTATATTGCTGCCAGAAGCCGAATCCACAAGTCATTGTCGATTGTTTGCGTCACATCTTTGATTATTCATGTCATTTCGCGGATCAATTTCTAAAATTTGCACTTGTCTCTCGGAATTTCTGTCACGTGGAGGATGCCAATCAGGTCCCTCCTGTCTGTTAGATGTAAATTCTTGGTTGTGTCTGTTATTAAAATTTCTATTTTTCCGTCTATCTGCAAGACTGCTTCTTGTGTAATTTCGACTGTCACTTCTGAATTTATTGTTATATCTACTATCCTGGTTATTTCTGTAGTAAGAATTTCTATTATTGTATGAATAATTTCTGTCTTGATAATACCGATTACTGTTTCCGTATGACTGATCATTCCAGTAAGAATTTCCGTTATTATAATTGTCTGTGTAATTTCTCTTAGAACGTCTGTTATTGTCATAAGGCTGGTATCTATTGTCCTGTCTGTTTCGTCTGTCATTCTCAAAATTACCGCTATAACGTCCGTTCCGATCAATATCCTTTCTGTCTGTAAATCTATTGCGATTACCGTTACTGAAAAAACTACAAGAAGTCCCGTCATCGTTGTCACACTCAAGTTCTTGTAGCAAAGTCTTAAAAGTCTCAATGTCGTCTTTACGTTCCGGATAAAGCAATTTGTCTTATCGATTGTGGCAGCTTAGTTAAACAAATTCGAATTAATTTAGTCTGGCTATAAGGGCTGGAAAGGAATTGATTCTTTCGAATCATGTCTTCAAAATATTCTGCCGGCGTGCGGAACTCAGACTGTTTAAAATTACGGTGCATAATAACACTATGTTTTACTCTGTCTTGGGTGTTTTCGGACCAATATGCCGATAGAAATGCATGACAAAAATCATTTAAATTATTGCATCTCTAATAAGTGCGCGCATCCGCGTCACCGGTTCGTTTTCTGAATATCCACACATAAATTCCAGTTTCTGACTTAGTGGCCAATTTGGTTGAAGTGCGCACATAAATTGATCTAACCATGAACATGGATGTATGTCATTCTTAGAATTGCGAAAGATCTTAAATTTCCGAACAGTTAAAAAGTGTTTATAGTCAAAGTTTTCGCCTCGTGGCGACAAAGACCTGCCGCGTCTGTCCCCTTCCGAATGTCGATTATTGTCAAGTTCGCGCGCCTGGCGCTCTCTTGTCGCATCTCGTAAATGAAATAAATTATTTACTTCAAACCCCTCTGCTATCTGTGATTCTACATTTATTCTGCTGTCTTTTCCTACGATTTCGCCTTCAAGTTGTTTGACTTGCTTTCGTAATGCCTCAAATTCCCTTTTAAAGCGTTCATTAAATTTTCCCTGATTTTCAACATGTTTATTTATGTTCTGGTACTCTTCGGTTTCTGCAAATGGCAATGGAGCTGTATCATCTGAATCTCTGTCCCCATTTAAACTAAGACTTGTCAATTTATCTGAAATCTCCTCAACTCTTTCCGGTAAGTCACCTATTTGTTCATTCTGTTTATTTACGTCTTCCGTAAGTGTCGCGACTCGGGTATCAGTATTAACACATTTACTAGTTACCTGTTCATATTGTTGTGTTAGGTTGTTTATTCTGTCATTTGGTACGGATTCCTCGATTCTTTCAAGTATTTCTTCCTTATCGTGTGCACGTTGTAAATTTAGGTCTGAAAATTTTTGTACTATCACGCGATCTCTTTCTTTCCTGTTCTCTATCCTGTTCCTTTTGTCTTATTTCTATTGAAATTAATCTATTATTGTGAGCATTCAAAATCGGTGGTACGTCTTCTCTAATCTCTTTCTATAATTCATCTTTCATCTTTGTGAAACATGTCCCTATTCGTGTTGCCACTTAATTCAGATCCTAACTGTGATCCCAGTGAGTCTAACCGTGTTTCCATTGTCCCATATCAGTTTCTAACCGTGTTGCGACTGTTTTTAATTCAGATCGCAAATTTAATATTGCAGTAATCAACTACTCCATATTAACTGGTTCGAAATTCCTTTCGCCCCAATCATTGCCCGCAAAACCAGCTTCCTTCGTCATAGCTGTAAAGCTATCTGTGTTCGATACTATTCCAGAGTCTTCTGTTGTTAATCTCGTATTTTGAAAAGTTTTTGATTGTGAAAAGTTTTGAACTGGTTCCGGACTGTTTTCCCTGCTTATTAAATTATTTTCTACTTCATTATTCATCATACTCTTCTCTTGTGTTGGCGAGTTCACCATGTTAACAATTTCGTCATTCTGACTATCCATCATTTTTGCCTTTTTCATCGATCGCGTAATCATTTACAAAACATATAAAACTCGTCACTATATGAAAATTACACACAATATGACACTTTATCACCAACAATACCATTCACACGAAATGCTTCCTGACAAACACGATTAATGAACACTTGAAATCTTCATAACTGCAAAAAATTTTCAAACCCTTATACAAGGCACCAAGAGTTAAATTCTGCCAAAATACCATTAAAAGAATGAGAAGACAACTACAAATGTTCAATTACCAAATCTACACATGCAATATAGACTAAAATTACTAAACTACAAATTACCACAACAATTATATATTGGTAACGCCACGTAGCGCTCTGTATAAAAATCACTGGCTGTGCTGTGTGCAGTCTGTGGCTAGTTTGCATTGTTGTCTGCCATTGTAGTGTTGGGCAGTTGCAGCTGGATGCTAACAGCGCGTAGCGTTGCACAGTTGGAGGTGAGTCGCCAGCAGTGGTGGATGAGGGGAGAGAGATGGCGGAGTTTTGAAATGAAACGTCGCCTTAGAAAAATTATACAAGACTGTGCTTAAACTGACGCACAATTTTTTTTTTTTTTTTTAGCGCAGCGCAGTCTGACTTTTAATAATAACTACAAAAGAATGGCCATGACTAACATTAACCTATACCTTTCACAAATCACTTACCTCACCAAAAATCTTCGTTACTCGAACTACTGCAATACAGCGAGCGCCACTACTGCCAACTAAATAAAAGATTCAAACTACTGATAGGCACTAACTACTGATAGGCATAGTTAGCAAATGAAAGATTTTTATAGAGAACAAACAATATATTTACCTTAGTAGTCATAATATATAGAGCAGTTCATGACATCCATTCTTACAAATTTCAAAACTCCGCCATCTCTCTCCCCGCATTCACCACTGCTATCGGCTCACCTCCAACTGCGCAGCGCTACGCACTGTTAACATCCAGCTGCCCAACACTACAATGGCAAACAACAATGCAAACTAGCCACAGACTGCTCACAGCACAGCCAGTAATTTTTATACAGAGCGCTACGTGGCGTTACCAATCTAAAATACCTAAACAGCCTACTTACATAGCCCCCATGCGCCTCATAAAAAATTTTACAAATTGTTTTGGGCAGTCGCCAATACAGATTTGAAAAAATTTTTCATAATTACAATAACAAAGAAATGAAATGCACACACTTATTTATAGAATGTTGGTCAAAAGGTAAAATTTTCTCACAGTCCATAAAGACAGCCCTGATCGTTCATCACAGTAAAATAGCAGTGTTTTTGCTCAGTGTCTGAGCAGTAAAAGAAAATGCACATGGAAGTAGTGGATTTTCATGCAGTCTTGAAGAGGTAGTGTTGTCCTTCCAACGGAAATACAGTGCTGACTCTTTACATGCTGACAGGTAGTGGGCCTCAACAGAGCAAACCCACAGCAGAGTTAGTCGAAGTTTTGAAGAAACTGGTAAGTAGGTCATCACAGAGTAGACCCACTGTAGTCCTGGTAGAGATGATGGTATTGGTGGGCCACCAGAGGTGCCGACCCACTACAGGCCTTGTAGAAACAATGGTATTGGTGGGTTATGAAATGTGCAGACCCACTGTAGTCCTTGTAGAGACGGCCAGCAGCCAACCGTTGCGACTGTGTCGGTGCACAACCACCATCGAAGAGTCTTGCGGAGAGTATAGCAAGTCCATAAACCTCCACTTGTGCACGCACAAAAAATTTGTTTGAAATGTCCATAGAACCAGCAGTGCAAACACTATCAGTCGCTACTTCTCACATACTGTCCGTATACTATGACCAACAGAACTGTGTGCAGTGAAATGTAACTTAAAAGTTACTTATTTGATCAACTGGTGTCAATTACAACTTCATAAAATAATAGTACAATAACAAAGGTACAAAATACACCATTAAAGAACATAAAAATACAGATAACATTTGTAGTGAAACAGGCTTTAAAAAAGAATAGAAATAAACATGCCCATCAGTGTTACAAAAATTATGACACAAGTACATACATAAAAGATCAGAATAACTTTTGAAACATCGACTTCACACATGAGCATTAGAACAAAACCGAATAAGTAATGTATAAACATCTTTATGAAGTAAATAACATGTTATTAATGCAAATTATACTTTAGGATAACAGTATTCCTCATCATAGTGAATGTAGCTTAGTATTAGAAGAGAAACAATTCTATGAAACAGTACACAGAGACAGGAAGTAAATAAACATACAAGGGTACACAAACACATAGTGGGATAACATAAGGAAAGGACAGGGTTTGTTTTCAGTGTAATATTTGGTACTGCAGTCCAACCCAAAACTTCATTCCATAGATCTTTCGTCTTATTTCTACATTTGTTTCTGCCAAAAAAATTCTATCCAAGCATCCTTTTTGTATTTATATGTTCACATATTTCTTACCTCATTATTTATTTTCCATTATCTTACCTCATCATTTATTTCCAAGAAAATCCTACGTAAACCTGTTGTCCCTAAACCCTACTTTTTTTGTTCATATCCTCTTTCAAAATACTTTTTTTGGCCAAACCATTTTCTTATAGCTTCTCAATGCAATCCTTCCAATTCATCGCAACTCATTCTCTTATAGTCTACCCCCTCTTCAGCTAACTTAAATCTACTGAGCTCAGATGCTTGATTAAGGGACGAGGCAATACAGCAGCACAAAACAATTAATACAAACAACATTGAAAAAAATGGAAATTGTCAAAGCAAGCAATATTACAACTAATATAAGGAAATGTGCAGCAACAAGAAAAACAAATCAGTAATAAAACTAGCCTAACAGAGTAATACAATGTGAAATTTAATAGCACTATGCCTGGCAAACAGCAGCAGAAAATGCAGTAACTTATATCTAAACATGACAAAGTTGAAGCAGAACAAATATTACAGTAAAAATGTTTAATACCTATGTTACATCTTAACACTAGAGTGTTGCATCACGATAACTTACGCTAGCAGATAAGTTACCAAACCGTAAAAAAATTAATTATGCAATTCCTGTGAAGGGAAATGTCTATTTGTGTGCCCTCGTCTTCTTGGAAGTAGATCATAAATTTATTATTGACTGGATCTTAATAGTCATAATATATATATCAGTTCATGACATCCATTCTTACAAATTTCAAAACTCCGCCATCTCTCCCCACATCCACCACTACTAGCGGCTCACCTCCAACTGCGCAACGCTACGCACTGTTAACATCCAGCTGCCACTGCCCAACACTACAATGGCAGACAACAATGCAAACTAGCCACAGACTGCACACAGCACAGCCAGTGATTTTTATACAGACCGTTTCGTGGCGTTACACTCCTGGAAATTGAAATAAGAACACCGTGAATTCATTGTCCCAGGAAGGGGAAACTTTATTGACACATTCCTGGGGTCAGATACATCACATGATCACACTGACAGCACCACAGGCACATAGACACAGGCAACAGAGCATGCACAATGTCGGCACTAGTACAGTGTATATCCACCTTTCGCAGCAATACAGGCTGCTATTCTCCCATGGAGACGATCGTAGAGATGGTGGATGTAGTCCTGTGGAACGGCTTGCCATGCCATTTCCACCTGGCGCCTCAGTTGGACCAGCGTTCGTGCTGGACGTGCAGACCGCGTGAGACGACGGTTCATCTACTCCCAAACATGCTCAATGGGGGACAGATCTCGAGATCTTGCAGGATAGGATAGTTGACTTACGCCTTCTAGAGCACGTTGGGTGGCACGGGATACATGCGGACGTGCATTGTTCTGTTGGAACAGCAAGTTCCCTTGCCTGGTCTAGGAATGGTAGAACGATGGGTTCGATGACGGTTTGGATGTACCGTGCACTATTCAGTGGCCCTTGACGGTCACCAGAGGTGTATGGCGAGTGTAGGAGATCGCTCCCCACACCATGATGCCGGGTGTTGGCCCTGTGTGCCTCGGTCGTATGCAGTCCTGATTGTGGCGCTCATCTGCACGGCGCCAAACACACATACGACCATCATTGGCACCAAGGCAGAAGCGACTCTCATCGCTGAAGACGACACGTCTCCATTCGTCCCTCCATTCACGCCTGTCGCGACACCACTGGAGGCGGGCTGCACGATGTTAGGGCGTGAGCGGAAGACGGCCTAACAGTGTGTGGGACCGTAGCCCAGGTTCATGGAGACGGTTGCGAATGGTCCTCGCCGATACCCAAGGAGCAACAGTGCCCCTAATTTGGTGGGAAGTGGCGGTGCGGTCCCCTACGGCACTGCGTAGGATCCTACGGTCTTGGCGTGCATCCGTGCGTCGCTGCGGTCCGGTCCCAGGTCGACGGGCACGTGCACCTTCCGCCGACCACTGGCGACAACATCGATGTACTGTGGAGACCTCACGCCCCACGTGTTGACCAATTCGGCGGTACGTCCACCCGGCCTCCCGCATGCCCACTATACACCCTCGCTCAAAGTCCGTCAACTGCACATACGGTTCACGTCCACGCTGTCACGGCATGCTACCTGTGTTAAAGACTGCGATGGAGCTCCGTATGCCACGGCAAACTGGCTGACACTGGCGGCGGCGGTGCACAAATGCTGCGCAGCTAGCGCCATTCGACGGCCAACACCGCGGTTCCTGGTGTTTCCGCTGTGTCGTGCGTGTGATCATTGCTTGTACAGCCCTCTCGCAGTGTCCGGAGCAAGTATGGTAGGTCTGACACACCGGTGTCAATGTGTTCTTTTTTCCATTTCCAGGAGTGTACCTAAACAGCCTACTTACAAACGTAATAACTGTCTATATTTAAATAATTGTATTGTGCGAACTTTTACACTGGTCAGTTGAAGCGAGTCAGTAGGGGGTTGGAAGCGTACATACCGAAACGCTGCACCGTCCACATTTCGCAGTTTGCATTGGCGCTTGGTGAAGCTGGAAATTATTATCTGAGACAGGCAGTAGGATGTTTTCGTGCAGATCGTTCTGCAGTACAAATTGCAAAATTTTGCAAGTGATCGTTTGTTGAACTATGAGGTTTAATAAGGAACTGGTATTTAAGTATGCTACGTTCTGGAACGTTGTGCTCGATGTTGTATCTAAAAGGGTTACTCATTCGTATTCACAGCTAGGGCACTAATAATGAACTTAACGTCTTACGATGATTAAACATCTCCCAAAGCTGACTGCCTTTCCGTTAACATTGGTATGCCTTCTTAGATGCTAGTATGCTATGCTATGTGAACGCTTGTGTGGGTAAACTTGTAAGACATAGTAGAGTAACATATTATCTATGGATAAACAAGAAACTTTATGCAGTTATATAAACATCTACGCTTACAATGGTTTTTATAATCAGTTTTTGTAATCGAACTGAATATATTCCGGACAAACTTCTGCTAAAGTACTTGTAGCTGAATGTAATCGATAAATTTTATTCGGTAACCATTTTTTGAAACTGCACACATAATGAAACAATTACAGTATACAGCCAAGTCTTTTATGCTTGACGTCTGGACTTATAAGTTGTAGGCTATAATTTTAAGAAGTGATACTGTGGATAAATTACGTTTATTTGTAGACTGCACGTATCAAATGCTAAGAATAGGGATAAATGGAATGATGTATGATTTGACCTTAAGACATCAGTGACAATCACTCGCTATTTGGGTAAATAGCCAACTCGAAACTGAACTCATCAGAAACCTGTTAACAAATGAAATAACCATATACCATTAAATAATAATTTAATGATTTACAAAAGAATATGCCTTGTACCGGAACTTTTTCAAGTAAGAGTTCAACATTTAGCCACCATATTGCTAAGAAAAAATAATATCTCATTACTATCGTGACGAGCTCCTCTTACATTCTAAAACACCAAGGGAACGCAGTGAATATGAAATAACGTAAAGACCGAACTAATAACCAGTAAAAGAAACTTTCTAAAATTCACATAAAGCTTTTACATCACAGTTTCTGGCTACCACTGTAGTCCAGAGTGTTAAATCAGTTTAATACAGAAAGTACCAGAGTAAATCTTATCTCAAGATACCTCCTTACTGTTGAGTCGTACAACGTTTACGCCCAAAAACCGCAGTGGTAACAAATTCATAACCCAAGCACCAGAGCGCAACTAGATAAGTCAGTAACAGCGACTAGCAAACCGAGGGTTTAACAAACGAGCTTTGAACAGATCCCCTTAAGACGAAACACACGAGTTTGCAAACGATAACTCAAAGCAGCCAGTAAAAAACACTAGATTTTGGAGAAGGTAAGCTCGAATAGAATTAAAAAGTCTCTTTATTTAACAGAAGAAACGTATCCTTATATTTCACATTCCTTGGAATGCCTAATTTCCAATCACAAATGTTCCCGTCATCCTGGAAGTTAAGCTGTACTCGTATAATATCCGAAGGTGCCATAGAGAATTGAAATTTATATAGTGCTTGCCGCCTTCTGGATTCCAATACAAAGGCTACCCAACAACACTCTACAAAAAAATTGGCCAAGAGCCAAACTAATAAGACGGCAAACTACCCATAGCTCCGCCAGCTAACCGTAGCCGGCAGATTAAAAACACTCCGGTATCTTCCTGGTCATAAGCCCGCAATAGAATAACCACCCTCTCCACGCCCGGTAATTTTCACAGGAACCCTCACAGACTGTGCCACCGTATAGAGTCAAAGATACAATTGAGAACTAGAATGCGTCGCCAAACGGCACACTACATTAATTATAAAAAATATATCTGTATTGAATTTATCACTGGTCTTCTCAAGGACAAGGAGGATGAAGACAAGGAGGAGGAAGAGAAGAACAAGGAGGAAGTGTGACAATGTTACAAAAAGGTTGGTTTTTAATGATAAGACGTCGTTCACAACATGTGTACCTTGAATATAATGTTTTGTTAGCTAAGGAGATTGTTTGGATTTAGTTCTGATGATAATTAAACTTTGGTCACCAGCAGAAAAAATGTTAAATGATTTCTCTCAAAGTCTCTAATAAAATAAGTGCTGAATGTTGTTTCTTCAAAAAATAAATAAGTTCAGCTTGTGCTTAAGAAAATTTTACACCCCAATAAAGCAGCTGATTTCTATAGGATGGCGATGATGCCATAAGCCAGCTAACGATAACGTTACTGCCACTTGAAACTTCAAGATCAACATTCGCGACATGAAAGACCGAGAAAAAGAAAGAACTTATGATAATAATTATGGGGTAGGAGAAGAAACCGGAAGATGCTCTGCCGGAACTTTTGCGAAGAACCTAACTGTGTTCCGAAAGGATAGGCTAAACACAATTGGCGGTGGCGTGTTTGATGCTGTTAGAAGTAGTTTGTCACGTCCCGAAAATTAAGTAGATACTTCCTGTCAGTTATGGGCAGAGGTAATTGTTCGCAACCGGGATAAAATAATAATTGGATCCTTTTACCGATCTCCCAATTCAGATGATACAGTTGCTTAAAAGTTCAAAGTAAACTTGAGTTTGATTTCAAACACTTACGCGACTCATACGATTGTAGTTGTGTGGTTATTTTACCCTCGAGAAGTTGGTGAAAATACATGTTTAATTCCGGAGGTACGCATAAAACATCATCCGAAATTGTGCTAAACGCATTCTCTGAAAATTATTTCGAGCAGTAAGTACATGAGCCCACGCGAATAGTAAACGGTTGTGAAAACATGCTTGATCTCTTAGCAAAAAAATATCTTGAGTTAACAACGAGCATCAAAACGGATATAGGGATCAGGGACCACAGGGTTATCATAGCGATATTGAATACTGCAACCACCAAATCCTCCAAAAATAAACGAAAAATATACCTATTCAAAAAAGCAGATAAAAATTCACTTGAGACCTTTCTGAGAGACAATCTCCACTCATTAAAAATTAATAATATAAGTGTAGACAAGATGTGGCTTACATTCAAAGAAATAGTATCAGCAGCAATTGAGAGGATTATACCAAATAAACTAACAAACTACGGAGCTGATCCTCCTTGGTACACAAAACGGGTTGGAACACTGTTGCAGGAACAAAGAAACAATCATGCCAAATTTAAACAGACGCAAAATCCCCAAGATTGGCCATCTTTTACAGAAGCTCGAAATTTAGCGTGGACTTAAATGCGAGGTGCTTATAACAATTTCCACAGCGAAACTTCGTCTCGAAACTTGACAGAAAGTCCAAAGAGATTCTGGTCGTATGTGAAGTATGTTAGCAGCAACAAACAATCAACCCCTTCTCTGAGCGATAGCGATGGATATACTATCGGAGACAGTGCTGCCAAAGCAGAGTTACTAAACAAAGCCTTCCGAAATTCCTTCACAAAAGAAGACGAAGCAAATATTCCAGAATTCGAATCAAGAACAGGAGCCAACATGGGTAACGTAGAAGTAGATATCCTCAGAGTAGTGAAGCAACTTAAATCACTTAATAAAAGCAAGCCTTCCTGTGCAGACTGTATATCAATTAGGTTCCTCTTAGAGTATGCTGATGCATTAGTTAAATGCTTGACAATCATATAGAAACATTCGATCGACGAAAGTTCCGTACCCAAAGACTGGAAATTTCCACCGGTCACACGAGCATTCAAGAAAGGTGACAGGACTAGTCCACTAAAATACAGGCCTCTATCGTTAACGACGATATGCAACAGAATTATCGCACGCACGAGTATATTGTGTACGAACATTATGAATTACCTCGAAGTTAACGGTCTATTGACACACAGTCAGCATGGGCTTAGGACACATCGTTCTTGAGAAAGACAACTAGCTCTTTATTCGAATGAAGTGTAGAGTGCTATTGACAATGGATTTCACATCGATTCCGTATTTCTAGATTTCCAGAAGGCTTTTAAAACTGTACCGCACAAAAGGTTTACAGTGACATTGCGTGCTTATGGAATGTCGTCACAGTCATGTGACTGGATTTGTGTCTTCCTGTCAGAGAGTTCAGAGTTCGTAGTAACTGATGGAAAGTCACCGAGTAAAACGGAAGTGATTTCTGGAGATCCCCAAGGTAGTGCTATAGGATCTTTGCTGTTCCTTATGTGTATAATTGATTTGAGAGACTATCTGAGCAGCCATGTTAGGTGGTTTGGAGATAACGCTGTCGTTTATCGACTAATAAATTCATCAGAAGATCAAAACAGTTTGCAAAGTGATTTACAAAAGATAGCTGAATGAGGCGAAAATTGGAAATTGACCCTAAATAACGAAAAGTGTGAGGTCATCCATATGAGTGTTAAAAGGAATCCTTTAAACTTCGGTTACACGATAAATTAGTCAAATCTAATGCCCGTAATTTCAACTAAATACCTAGGAATTACGAACTACTTAAATTGGAAAGAACACACAGACAATGTTGTGGGGAAGCTAACCAAAGACTGTGTTTCATTCGCAGGACAGATAGAAAATGTAACAGATCTACTAAGGCGACTTCTTATACTGCGCTTGTCCGTCCTCTTTTAGAATACTGCTGCAGATAGGACTGACGGAGTACATCGATAAAGTTCAAAGAAGGGCAACACGTTTGGTATCATCTCGAAATATGGGAGACATTGTCACTTAAGTGATACAGGATTTGGGCTGGACATCATTAAAAGAAAGGCGTTTTTCGCTGCGACCGAATATTCTCAAGAAATTCTAATCACGAACTTTCTCCTCCGAATGCGAAAATATTTTGTTGACACCGACGTACATAAGGGGAAACGGTGACCACGATAAAATAAGGAAAATCAGAGCTCGTACGGAAAGATATAGGTGTTCGTTCCACCCGCGCGCTACAAGAGATTGTAATAATACGGAATTGCGAAGCTGGTTCGATGAACCCTTTGCCAGGCACTTAAATATGATTAGCAGGGTATCCATGTTAATGTAGAAGAAGTAGTAACGTCAGTGCATTGACAGTCGGCAGCCTGAAAGTTTTGTATTTAAAAAGTAAAGCTAATAAAATAAATAAAGAAAATAACTTGACAGAGAAAAAGTATTTCGTTGTGTACAGCATCATATTAAATCTGAAAAGTGGCTGAATGATTGTGAATTTAGCAGCACGTATTGAGGGAGGTGATTTCATAGCATGTGTAGCATGTTGCAGGGAAACTACATAACCTATTCTCCTAAATTAAATCTACAAACAGGTAACACATTTTCTTCGCCATTACGCCAAAATTACCATTGCGAAAGAAACGCTTATTACCAAATACTAGGCACTTCTCCTCTAAACCTATAAATCAAAATACAAGGTGAGACTTAAGCCATGTCATACAACTGTTCTTTATAATACTATAGTCTCATTCTACTAGACAATTATCACAGCAGGCTCGTGATTGGGGCAAAAGGGGAAAGTAAGAATACTGCAGTGCGGGTAAAGATGATAGTGATGACAGTGACAATGAGGCAATAATCAGCAGCGAAATACATGATGACAAGCGACGAAAGAACCAGGAAACGGCATTAAAGGCTGTTACTCATACTCGAAGAATCAGTGAATATTCTTTACATGCAGTGAAGAAATACAGGTGTGCTGGTCCCTCTATTAAATGCTCTGCTCACCTCAAAGTCAGCTAACAAGTGTCGCTACAGTGATATTATCTACGATCGAGAAGAGCTGCCATATACTGATGTTACGATTGTCGCTTATTTTGTCCCAGTTATTGGCAGTATAAACACATATCTCTATTGTTAAACAAGATTCTCTCTCTTTCTCATGTTTTATGTTCATCCTATCCAGTACTACCTATCGGAATTATTATATACATTTTTCTTCTTCAGAACCCCCACTTGTGGTATGGTTTGTTCCAGTTTAACTTGTCATATTAATAAACCTACACTGATGCAATCTCAGAGCAGCCATAGTTGAAGGTCTATACTCTTAATACAGTTCTTATTGCCCAAGGGCGCCCATATCCAAGAGCAATTATTGGGGAGGTGGGGAAGGGATCGCTCCGCCCTTGTTCCAGGGGAAGGAAAAATATGGTGCAATTAGGTGTTCTTCTTTAGGTGAAAAAGTTTAAAAGTCGCTATTACGCTCATTTTACGACAGTTTTTTATGGCTACTTGAAACGCCCCTCAGAAAAATTTATGAATTACTGTGCTGATAAACCTCTTACATTATTTGGTTTTCAGACAGCTGAGCAAAACTTAACGCACTCAGACATTTCGCTCATTACCTATTCTGATCAACACTAAACAGACACAAAATATATTTAACGCAATGCAATCTAGCTTTCAAAAATCCCTACAAATGAATGGCCCTGACTAACAATAACCTATACCTTTCATCAATCACTTACCTCACAAAAATCTTTATTACTCGAACTACTGCAATACAGCGAGCTCCACTACTGCCAGCGAAATAAAAGATTCTAACTATTGAAGGCACAAACTACTGATAGGCATAGTCAGCAAATGAAAGATTTTGATAGAAAACATACAATATATTTACCTTAAAAATGTTCCAAAGTCATCATATATGTATATCAGTTCATGATATCCAATATTACAAATTTACTCTTTTTGATGGACACAGGTCCAAATAGTCCGCTCTCAAAATTCTGCCATCTCTCTCCCCACATCGACCACTGCTGACGGCTCACCTCCAACTGCGCAACGCTACGCGCTGTTCACATCCAACTCCCCAACACCACACAGGCGAATATTCCAACAATGCCAACCAGCCACAGACGGCACACAGCACAGCCAGTGATTTTCATACAGAGCGCTAGGTGACGTTACCAACATAAAAACCTAAACAGCCTACTTACATACTTGCAAGCTGTCATTAGCCTTTAAAAATATTAGAAATACTCCTTACCCTCAGGTCCGGGCACCCCCCTCCCCCACCTCCCTATCGTGAGGGAGCCCTTGCCTATTGCTTAACACCAAAACTGCGGAGAAGTACAACAATGAATTCCGTAGTGCTTGTAGAAAGCAATTTACACGAAATGATAAAGAGAATACATTTGACAAATTCCCATAGGTGACGTAGCCGCTAGAAAACCAAACATCTGTAGTTTGTCACTGCATAGAACGATCTTGGCAGGAGAACAGGGGAGTTGAAACACGAACGAAGGCGACATTTATGATTCTTAATGTCATGGTTCTACATAGCTCAGGTGGTGAGCACATACTGGAAGATGTGCATGATACGGTGACAATGACGTGTATGTTTGTTGACACTTGCGAATTCTACTAAGATGTAAGGAAACAATGGAAAAATGTAATACACACGCGCTGTGTGTGTTGTTTAATGGGCGGTTACCGTGATAGTATAACTTTCCTCCCTTCTTGAACGCCTAACCGTCTTAATTACACTGGACTTTGCAGTAGAAAAGTATTTAGATTTAGTTGCTGAAGAATTCACTTGAATGCTGCAAAAATAGATCGTCATTACTTTTCACCTCGTCAGACTATTGCTGGATGCTTCCTCTTGCGTATTATAACCTACTTCGAAAACATGAGCTTAGTAAATAACACTTTAAAATTTTCAAAGCGCGTTCGTTATCTGGCACCAACAAAACGACCTTCTGAAGCACCACTGGGAAAGCTTACTGAGGCAGACAAAGCAAGACGGTTTCAAAGCTGTAAAGTTGTCAGTCGCAGATAATGATCGTTTCTTATCTTCACATGTGATGACCGTTAAAGACCGCGGAGGCGTGTGGACAAGAGGTTTTTGGAGGTTATATAGGAAGGCGAGCATCCATCTGCAAAAGCTGTGTGTCAGAGAAGGTGCGATCGACCGGCTCAAACATGAGGAGGGCTCTCGTCTGTCTGGCTGTCTCGCTGCTGACGGCTCCGCTAATCACCGTCCAAGCTATCGGTACGTAACGTCCAGTCTATCTACATAGCAGCAGCTCTAAGATCGTAGGACTGAGGAACCAAGTCTTATGGTAAATGGTACCGAAAAAGTAGGCTTGCGTAGATGGAAGCAATGGTGCAACTTGAGTGTGATTGCGCTTCCGTGGAGGACGTGATACTGTTTATGACTCTTCGCATAACACTGCTTCCCTAGCAGCGCGATTTGCATTAAAGTTGAAGCAAAGCAATTGTCTGCGCCAGTCACTCCTTTTATTTCATCCCACGATTTGTTTCGAGAGTTTACATTCTCACCTTCAGGTGCATCAGTGATACTGTGTTCCAAATTTGCTTGCAGAATGTTGCCCGTTGTTTTATTTGCGGTTTCATTTTGAATCTGTTCCACTGCTCACACCCTGCGATTCGTCTTAGATACAAATTTGTAAGTTAATTTTTCTCACAGAATACGAACCGACAACATTATGCTCCTGTGTATTTATAATGAACCGCAGGTTTCTGAGCACTGGAACAGATTCAGAATGAAACTACAGCAAACAACTGGATTCGTACAGGTAATAAATACGTAACACTACATCATTGTTTCACCCGAAAACAAGAGTTTGAAACCTCTAAACGCATCGTGGGATGAAATAAAAAGAATGACTGACTCTGATAACTATTGTATTTGAATTTCTTTTATCACAAATAGTCGCATTTCCTTACAGTAGTCCAACATGGACGACGTGAGGTTGTAATTCGCAAACTTATTTTGGGTGTGATGCACGACGGTGTCCAAAAATAAAGCAACAAACGGAAATTTTTTAAGGTTGAGTTTATTTTGCCACAAGCATGATGAACAGATGATAATAAAGTAGAAACAATGTAAAGACTTCCAATCGTTAACAACTGCAACGTTAGTAACGGTAGACAAAAAGTTCTTCGTTGTTTCCAGCTTAACTGATTTGCACATACATTCCGACAACTGGTTAATATGCTCACTATGGTGTGTGACCACCTCTGTCAGCTATACAGGGCTGACAACGACGTGACATGCTGTGACTGATGTAACTAATCTCGCCAATTATTCCTACAGAGCTGCTCGCAGTCTCGGAAAGCATTTGCTGGATGCTGACGTGATGGAAGCCTACGGCATTCCAGGCATCCACTACGGGATTCAATTCGGGAGACCGAGCAGATCTGTGCAGTATTTTCCGTTTCCAAGGGATACATCTACCACCCGTGCTCTATGAGGTCGACAATCATCGACCATAAATACGTAGTCTGGGCCCACAGCACCTCGAAATAACCGCAAATGAGGTCCCAAGATCTTATGACGGTACTTGACAGCAGTTAAACCTTACCGATTCACCCGTACTATTTCACGAACGGTTGTCAGCGGCTTGAACTTAGTCCCTGCCAACACCATTAGGGATCCCCCTCGATATCGGTCTCTTTTCACAATGTTTCGGTTCCGAATCGTGTTCCACTTTCCTTCCAGATGCGAATGTATCGGGAATCACTCTCCAGACTAAATCGGGACTCATCTGTTAAACAACAGTGGTACAATGTTCGACTGTTTAGGTGGCATATTGAAGACTCCGCTCTAGACGGTCCCTTCCGTGAAGACACGCCTGAGGTAGACATACAGCAGGTCTCCGACAATTAAAGCTAATCTGCCGAAGACTTCTGCACGCCGTTTGCCTCTATACAAGACATCCAGTGGATGCCACGAGCTCACATGCTAGTTGCCGTCCAGTACTAAGCCTGGTCTTCAGGTTACAGTTTCGATCTCTATAAACTGTCACTCGTCCGAGGAACAACACAACGATTCACATGAAGCCATCGGTCCACATCATTTTAAGAGTGTCCTGATTCCTGTTTTTCTTTGGCTCTCCACCGTAGAAAGTCTGCCAGGCATCTAGTCTGTGCTATACTGACATTTTGTGACTGTGTAGACAGCGATTGTGGGTGTGGGGTTACTTAACAAACACTGCCTCGCTTAGTACATTCCCCAACGTTGTCATTGCCATGGTTGCCTGTTGACCGGAATGCCTTTTTCTCTGCAGAATACTATAGTACCGAGATGTGGTTGAGTCTGCGTCAAAATATCGTGAACTGGACACCAGTGTAGCTACGACTGATGTAACTACAAGAAAAAGTTCTGGACTGCGAATCTGATAGATGCGAAATAACCGTTTAATGAACAAATACAGTTCCCTCTCGTATCTGTCACTTGGCACTAACCAGCAACATTTTCGGTAACAGACAATAACAAATTGACTATGTATGTCTTATCATATTGGGATAGTGCATAATTTCGAATCGTTTTTCCATGATTCTAATAAACATAGCAGATACATAACAGAAACCTTAGTCGTCAGTAATATCTTTTTCTGCACTGTACAGAACAGTCTGCCATCGCTGGCGTAACTTTTAAACTCCCCGACTGTAGAAAACCGGAAGTTTCGAGGCGAGGAACTCGTCTAACCATATTCGGAGCGCATTTTCATCAGAAAAGGAAGTTCCTTGACTGTTGTTCGATAAGAGCGGAAAAGGTGGAAATCTGAGGGCACAAGATTAGACGAATAATGCGAGGGCGGAATGGCTTCCAAACCAACTCCTGTGTAGAGTTTTTCGTCAGTCTAGCAGAATGCTGACGGGCCTTGTCGTGGAGTAGCATTGCTTCACGCATTCTTCCTTGTCGTTGATATTGAACTGCGTCATCAAAACGTCTCAGTTGCTGACAATAAGCGTTAGCAGTGGTAGTTACACCTCGGAGAAGCAATTGCAAGTAGACCACACCACCGCAGTTCCACCTGATGCATAACATTGTCTATTGCGGCCGGTTGCGCGCAGGTCTCTGTATGGGAAGTTACTGTTTTCTTTGGATTCAACCACTTCTTTCTTTTCCTGATATTAGCATAAAGACACAGTTTCTCATCAACAGTAAAGATACAGGATAGAATGGTTGGTGCTGTTCAACAGCCAATTGGTGGTCAACAAGCAGAGACGAACTTTCCACCACACGCCGACTTTTGTGATTTTGGCTTAGAGCTTGTGGTACTCATACAGCAGATTTTTGAACCTTAACCATCTCCCAAATGTCGCACATCGTTGGAACGTTCACAGATCATCACATTTGCCAGTTCTCGAGTACGATGAAATGGGTCGTTGTGGATTATTGCTTTTAAATGATCTTTATCAAAGCCCCAAAAGACTTTCTGAAAGTGCAGTCTGTAATGTCAAGATGATCCTCTTTAAATCGAGAAAACATATTTCTCCCCGTGCTCTGTTCAATGGGATGTTTCCCATAAACGTGCAAGTGTTATTGTCACCCTCTACTGAACTCAAACAAAATCATCTCTCGAAAATGTTCCGATTTCTCTACATGGCACTCCATTTACTCCACTCAAAACTTTTAATGTGACAAGATGACGGTATGTAGACTCAAATAGCAATAGTCAACTACAAATAAAAACAATCTATAAATAAACACATTGCAGCCAGAATACCGACATGCAAAAACAAAAACGATGCGAACTTATGCACGAACCTGATAGATTGTGTGATCTAGGGACAAGTTACGCATATGCAAATACTTTACTGCAGTTTTTTCGTGTAGTAAAGGTGAGGTAAGGTTCCGCATTCTGGCCCAAGGTGGGCTAATCGGCTCCGAGTAACCGCCATGTCACCCTCTGCAAATGGTGTCATGAGGTGCGATATGAAGGGGCAAGTGGTCAGCATACAGCCCTTTCGGTCGTCGTCGGTTGTTTTGACCTTAGAACCGACACTAATCTGTCGAGTAGCTCCTCAGTTGGCATCTCCGGGCTGATTGCACCCTGCAGCAATCTTCCTACCAAGGAATAATCGCTGGCAGTGCCAGGAATCAATCCGGGTTATTCACATGGCAGTCAGCCTCGCTCACCATTCATCTAAGTATAGTATCTCAACTAAAATAATTCTTATCTTTATAGATACCTCATTAAGCTATTACCTGTCGAAAACTAAAATATCACCATAAATTCAAGTCTAACATACCCTCTGTTGGTCAAACCACGAAACAGAGCTACTCAATTGTTGCTTATAATAAGACCTGACAATCAAAGCCCCCGGACAAAATTATAAAGTATAACATGAACAATTTCTCCTTCTGAATAATTCCCGTTGCCAAGAATTTACAGTCTCATATCTACACTGAACTACAACAAATGAGTTCATCTTACGCTATAGACACACGAAGGGAGCTAGATCGGAGCTGTAGGTTTCATGTTTGTCCTTACATAACCCAAAGCTCATCTGAATTCAATGCGCAAACTTTACTATGCAGAACACACCTCTCATGTTTCTACCTGACTTAGGCCGACAACCATATCTAAATTAGAAATGCTGCAGCTGCTTTAATGAATAAGAAACACTGATATGTGGTGATGTGAACTTACAGAAACCAAATGAATTGAGGAATCGGTGAGTCAATGTATAAACAACACCTGTTCCAGTACTGGAGCCGTATTATTTGCAACTTCTTGGGTCACGAATAATCTCCAATACTTTCGCAGATTGGGAAATCTACAGACATAGGTTCCAAGGCCATTCATTATCTCGTGAGAAACGTCTCTGTGCGGTATTTTATCTGATCACCTGATCAGTACCTTATAATTAATTAGATGATTATCTGTAAGCTAGTCTGAAGGTACAGCGTCCATTGTTTAAGTAATCTTACATACATACTATCGGAAAGGCACTGGGCCGGGTTGCACATGTAAATGAATTGGCATTTATTGAAATGTGTTTGTTTGTGACGAAATATTTTAAAATTTATTTCTCATTCATTTTTATTTGATTTTGTTCAATAAGTGAGAGAGGTTGTAGCAGAACAACTAGTATAACGTAAAATGGAACGGTAACGGTGAAAATGTCTCGCTACGAATTTCGCATTTTAGACGTAGGAATGTTTTGGCAATGTGTTTCTCCGACTATAACATTCTATAAGCAAGGAAATTATTAAAATCTGTCCTGTCACTTTTTTTCAGTTTTATACTATGGATTTCGGAACCTATAATTAATTTTGAGGTATTGTATACAAATAGTTTTTGTTGTTCATCTGTTTCGGGTTTCAGCCTATGATATAGGTGACCGCTGATTTTTTGAAGAAGGGCTTGCAGATGAACTGGAAATAGGTTTATACGTTTTCCCTACTACCTTGGCACTATCAGGTTAGTGCAAAAAGAGATCGAAGGTGCTTAATGCGCTAGCTATTAATTAAGTTGCTTATCTTGCAGAAGAACCCCATTTTTGTCAGCTAAGAGCCTTGGCGGGTTAGTCCATGTTCATACGTATCCAACAGTCATATGCTTTGGAATATGAGAGAAATATAAGAACACAGTGGTCTTTCTATATATCAAAATTTTTTTTATAACTTCTCGGAAACTGAATCGGCGAATCATATTTACAGTAGGGGCTAAGCAATTATATTATAGAGAGATGTAAGATGGTGCTACTATGGAATAATGGGAAAGAAAGTGAAAAGCTCCAAGCTTTGAGTTCTAAAGCCCCAGATTGTGTCAAGACCGACTGTTGACTGAGACCACTATGGGTATCAAATTAGAAGCGGGATTAATTTTTGTTCATCGTATACCAGCACTATGGCGTTATAGGTAACTGCTGTAATTCCATTTTATAATCGCTCAGTACTTATGTACAGCCGGCTACGGTGGCCGAGCGGTTCTAGGCGCTTAAGTTTGGAACCATGCCGCTGCTGTGGTCCCAGGTTAAAATCCTGCCTCGGACATGGATGTGTGTGATGTCCTTAGGTTAGTTAAGCTTAAGTAGATCTAAGTCTAGGGAACTGATGACCTCAGATGTTACGTCCCATAGTGCTTAGAGCCAATTGCTTTGCACTTATGTACACTTGATGATTCAACTTTAGCAGTGCTGAAGATACCAGTAATTTGAACGCGTCCTCATACGGAATGATATAAGGAACATATAATTTAATAAAGGTCGAAGAATTGCTTTAAAAATGAGTCGCTGCTTACATTTCCCTGTTCCCTGCCGGATTGGAAACTGGACATTTGTGGTAAGTTCCTATGGGATCAAACTGCTAAGGCCATCGGTCCCTAGGCTTACACACTATTCGATCGAACTAACTTACACTAATGACCACACACATACCCATGACCCAGGGAGGACTCGAACCTCCGACAGGGAGAGTCGGGCCAACCGCGGCAAGGCGCCCAAGACCGCACAGCTACCCCGCACGACTCTGCCGGATTAACAATTATTTTTGTTTGCATATTTTGATGATTGCAGCAGTCGTTCAGGTATTGTTCAGTTAAAACTACGTTCGCTAGCTTAACTAGACAAAATAATCATATACAACGACTTCGTGTTAATCTCGGGGATTTACTTTTACTTGCGCCACAGCAACCTGTCTTGTTATGACATTTATAAAGTAGTTGTTATAGTTTTATGAGAGCAGCTGCTGGAATCCCATAAACACATGTACAGGTGGAAGTTTTATGTCTATAAGTGTGCTTTTTAACACTATGTATCCACTAACTGGTACAACACAAATTTTGACACTCTATACTGAACTATGACGATTTGTGTACCTTACTACGTATATCAGACAGTGGTCTCCTCTTGTATTACAGTCGCAAAACGGTGTTGTTGAAAGTGAAAGCTTCATTTACACAAAGGAATGAAACTTCTCAGAAGTATTAATGTTCCAGATATTTCCAGAAAATCCTTCCTAAAACATACATATCTGTTCCCGCTTACTTCATACTTCAGTTGCGGCGATAACATAAATTGTTGTCATTCTCACTATATAACGAGTTCCACGAAACGCCCTGTGTACTACTTTGCGTAAATATTTACTACTATTGCCTTGATAGACAAAACCACTGATGAACTTGAAAGAAAAAGACAAAATTCTGCAACAACCTTTGCGTATCCGATTACAAGCAGTTCATTTTCAGACTGAATCCTCACAATCAATGATACTGCTATAAATATGATATTTGGTGTGAGAAACGAAAACCTAAGACCTGAAGCACTGCAGAAATTAGCCGAAGTATAGAAAGAGTAGAGTTCAAAATCAAGAAATACGACGAATAACTTACCTAGAGACGTTACGTCGATTGCTGCTGCCAAGACGTAAGCAGAATGTAAAGGTTGGTAATTCTAAAATTGACATTCAGGTCTAGGACATGATGAGAAGTTTTTAGAAAATCTACAATGTTGCATTAATAGTTATTGTCTTGCGAAAATGTCACATGAACAGCAGCTGTAATTTTCCACTGGTAATACTGTTCTAAGGGTGGAAGTACTTACCCATTTTATTAACACGCAAAGCTTTAGACTCAGCAGTTCTAAACCGTATAGTACTAGTGTAGCACTTATATAGTATTAGTTTCTTTAAAGGTAACAGTGCACTCCCCGCAGTTCACAAGAACAGTGCTACTGGATGCACACGTCAGAATAAACATGACATTCTATTAGATACATACGAATGACATGCTTAGAGTTTAGAAAAACTTTCCCGCAACTGCACACGGCTCTGTGCAGCTGCTATCATCATTTTACCGTTTTCATTACCTCGTGCCTCAAGACTGGAGCCTTGAAGTTACCAAGTTCAGTGTTACATCTTTCTGCATATCTTGAGAGTTCATGGAAACAAATAGAATAAATAGCCTGTCGATATTTAAACTATTCAACAAACAAAGATTTGGACCCTTCAAAGCACATAAAACGCATTTAGGCAGTGAACCGAATATTTTTCAGGCCATCCTAAATTAAGCACCAAGTAGGACCGGAAACATCACAGCCAAATTGATTTGATAGATGAGACGTCGTACAAAGATCACATGATTGAATGTATAGTCCCATGTGAAATGACGAAGATGATGACATCAGTATTGAGTGTAGCCGCCATTGCTGGCTGTAACTACTGATACCTACCTCGGCATTGAATCAAAGACGCTATGGATGTGTTGTTGGGATACAGGACTCCACGCTGCTTCCACATATTTCCAAAGTTGATTTTGTGTAGCAGCCGGTGGTGCATCTCGGGCCAGTCGTTCCGCAGTCATGGACCAGGCGCTTCCAATCAGAAGAGGAATGCCAAGGCAGCAACAATACAATCCGATGGGCGACGAAGAAGGCTTGAATATTGCGTGCCATGTGTGATCATGGATTATCCTGTTCCGCAGTGGTCACCGGCAAGCTCCGAAGGTATGGGAGGACAACAGGCTAAAACGCTTCATAGATGCACCGCTGGCTGGTCAGTGTAGCAGCAATTCCTACTAGAGGGGTGCGGGAGAGGAATCCAAAACTACCCCGAATCACAATACTGCGTGCAGAACCAGTATGGTGATGGATCAAGTAACAGTCAAGCAGTCTCTGCCCACGGTGACTCCATACTCTAACCCGACCACCGCGATGGTGCAGGCAGAATCGGGATACGTCAATAAAAACAATGTCGTTCCATAGGTTATCCCATGTCCGTCGTTCAACGCACCATTGCCGGCACAAACCCCTGTGTAAAACGCACCATTGGATGCCTTGCGGGCAGTACACTCTGCAGCAAACGACGTCGAATGTTAGGCGCGGATATTGCTTGTTGCGAAACAGAGCGAATTTGTTGTGATATGATTCGTTATGTGGCAGAGCGATCCATCACTGTCACTCGCACAATATGCCTGTCATCAAGTGTGGTGGTGCAACGAGGTGGGTGGAGTCCGTCTGTCGATTGCGGATAAGCATCGCAGTTGCCTGGTTCTGTCTAACAAAATGGTTCAAATGGCTCTGAGTACTATGGCACTTAATATCTGAGGTCATGAGGCCCCTAGAACTCAGAGCTACTTAAACTTAACTACATACAAATCCATGCCCGAGGCAGGATTCGAGCCTGCGATCGTAGCAGTCGCGCGGTTCCAGACTGAAGCGCCGAGAACCGCTCCGACACTCCGGTCGGCCTCTGTCCAACATGACGATCAATCTCTCGGAGGTATAATTCCTGTAGACCAACTATTCTTCCTCAGCCGAACTATAAAACGTGCTCATAAGCCGCTGGCTGCCATGTAACAGGCTTCCTAAAGCAGCATGCAAAACAACCGCACGACAGAAGAATTCCATTAGATCCGTACGAACGTCTGTTTCAACTTCATATAGCGTTACTGGTGCCTGAGATGAGCGCCTGCTCTGAGATGCTACTCATGTCAGTCTCTCGTCGCCGCAAATGCATGCAGCAAATTTCACGCTGTTTGGATGCCTCTTTATGGTGTTGAATTTTGGGTGTGGTAATATCGACGCCAGGAGTTTGCAAATATAATGTATTTAGTGATACACTACTGGCCATTAAATAGCTACACCACGAAGAAATGCAGATGATAAACGGGTATTCATTGGACAAATATACACTCCTGGAAATTGAAATAAGAACACCGTGAATTCATTGTCCCAGAAGAGGGAAATTTTATTGACACATTCCTGGGGTCAGATACATCACATGATCACACTGACAGAACCACAGGCACATAGACACAGGCAACAGAGCATGCTCAATGTCGCCACTAGTACAGTGTATATCCACATTTCGCAGCAATGCAGGCTACTATTCTCCCATGGAGACGATCATAGAGATGCTGGATGTAGTCCTGTGGAATGGCTTGCCATGCCATTTCCACCTGGCGCCTCAGTTGGACGAGCGTTCGTGCTAGACGTGCAGACCGCGTGAGACGACGCTTCATCCAGTCCCAAACATGCTCAATGGGGGACAGATCCGGAGATCTTTCTGGCCAGGGTAGTTGACTTACACCTTCTAGAGCACTTGGGTGGCACGGGATACAGGCGGACGTGCATTGTCCTGTTGGAACAGAAGGTTCCCTTGCCGGTCTAGGAATGGTAGAACGATGGGCTCGATGACGGTTTGGATGTACCGTGCACTATTCAGTGTCCCCTCGACGATCACCAGAGGTGTACGGCCAGTGTAGGAGATCGCTCCCCACACCATGATGCCGGGTGTTGGCCCTGTGTGCCTCGGTCGTATGCAGTCCTGATTGCGGCACTCACCTGCACGGCGCCAAACACGCATACGACAATCATTGGCACCAAGGCAGAAGCGACTCTCATCGCTGAAGACGAGACGTCTCCATTCGTCCCTCCATTCACGCCTGTCGCCACACCACTGGAGGCGGGCTGCACGATGTTGGGACGTGAGCGGAAGAGGGCCTAACGGTGTGCGGGACCGTAGCCCAGCTTCATGGAGACGGTTGCGAATGGTCCTCGCCGATACCCCAGGAGCAACAGTGTCCCTAATTTGCTGGGAAGTGGCGGTGCGGTCCCCTACGGCACTGTGTAGGATCCTATGGTCTTGGCGTGCATCCGTGCGTCGCTGCGGTCCGGTCCCAGGTCGACGGTCACGTGCACCTTCCGCCGACCACTGGCGACAACATCGATGTACTGTGGAGACCTCACGCCCCACGTATTGAGCAATTCGGCGGTACGTCAACCCGGCCTCCCGCATGCCCACTATACGCCCTCGCTGACATTCCGTCAACTGCACATACGGTTCACGTCCACGCTGTCGCGGCATGCTACCAGTGTTAAAGACTGCGATGGAGCTCCGTATGCCACGGCAAACTGGCTGACACTGACGGCGGCGGTGCATAAATGCTGCGCAGATAGTGCCATTCGACGGCCAACACCGTGGTTCCTGGTGTGTCCGCTGTGCCGTGCGTGTGATCATTGCTTATACAGCCCTCTCGCAGTGTCCGGAGCGAGTATAGTGGGTCTGACACACCGGTGTCAAAGTGTTCTTTTTTCCATTTCCAGGAGTGTATTTTCACGCAATTTTGGTGCATAGATCCTGATAAATCAGTACCCAGAAAAACCACCTCTGAACTCAATAACGGCCTTGATACACCTGGACATTAAGTCAAACAGAGCTTGAATGGCTTGTACAGGTACAGCTGCCCATGCAGCTTCAACACAATACCACAGTTCATCAAGAGTAGTGACTGGCGTATTGCCACGAGCCAGTTGCTCGTCCACCATTGACCAGACGTTTTCAGTTGGTGAGAGAGG
This sequence comes from Schistocerca gregaria, assembly GCF_023897955.1. Classification (NCBI taxonomy): domain Eukaryota; kingdom Metazoa; phylum Arthropoda; class Insecta; order Orthoptera; family Acrididae; genus Schistocerca; species Schistocerca gregaria. Next base: position 675,848,154 of record NC_064922.1, read on the forward strand.
TGGAGAATGTGCTGGCCAGAGCAGCAGTCGAACATTTTCTGCATCCAGAAAGGCACGTACAGGACCTGCAGCATGCGGCCCTGCATTATCGTGCTGAAATGTAAGGTTTCACAGGGATCGAATGAAGGGTAGAGCCACGGGTCGCAGTAAATCTGAAATGTAACGTCCACCGTTCAAAGTGCCGTCAGTTCGAAAAAGAGGTGATCGAGACGTGTAACCAGTGGCAACTCATACTATCACGCCGGGAGATATGCCAGTATGGCGATGACGAGTAAATGCTTCCAATGTGCGTTCACCGCGATGTCGCCCAACGCTAATGCGACCATCATGATGCTGTAAACAGAACCTGGATTCATCTGAAAAATTGACGTTTGGCCATTCTTGCACCCAGGTTCGTCGTTGAGTACGCCATCGCAGGCGTTTCTTCTTGTGATGCAGCATCAAGGGTAACCGCAGGCATGGTCTCCGAGCTGACAGTCCGTGCTGCTGCAAACGTTGTCGAACTGTTCGTGCAGATGGTTGTTGTCTTATAAACGTCCCCACCTGTTGACTCAGGCATCGAGACGTGGCTGCACGATCCGTTACAGCCATGCGGATAAGATGCCAGTCATCTCGACTGCTAGTGATACAAAGCCGTTGGGATCCAGCACGGCGTTCCGTATTACCCTTCTGAACCCACCGATTCCGTATTCTCCTAGCAGTCGTTGGACCTCGAGCAACGCGAACAGCAATGTCGCGGTACGATAAATCGCAATCGCGATAGGCTAAATTCCGAGATTTATCAAAGTCGGAAACGTGATGGTACGCATTTTTCCTCCTAACACGAGGAATCTCAACAACGTTTCACCAGGCAACGCCGGTCATCTGCTGTTTGTGTATGAGAAATTGGTTGGAAACTTTCCTCATGTCAGCACGTTGTAGGTGTCACCACCGGCCTCAATCTCGTGTGAATGCTCTGAAAAGGTAATCATTTGCATATCACAGCATCTTCTTCCTGTCGGTTAAATTTTGCGTCTGTAGCACCATCTTTGTGGTGTGGCAATTTTAATGGCCAGTAGTTTACTTGCGCTTTATCCTTGAGTCAGCTGTCTTCCGCAAGTACGTATACGTGACTTCTCGGCAATTTACAATGAATTTGGTTCATCGAACCAAATCCAAGTTATTTCTATACCGTTCCACTCTCGGACAGAGCGTAGGGAAACGGAACACTTAAATCCTTTCGCGCGAGCTCTGATTTCTCTTATTTTTTCATGAGGACTTGCAGAATAGTAATGGCTCCGATTTCTTATGCGAAAACTCTTAAAGCTTTGTAAATAAAACAAACGTTATTGACATTCTGCATCTTATTTCTTAAAGTCTACACTTTGCGCGACCTTCTGTTATCTCGCCTAAATCATTTTGCAATTTTTTTCATGTTCTGATAGCTTTACTCGACGTAATATGACACTACCATCTGAAAATAATCTACGCGGGCTCCTCAGAGTGTGTGCTTCATCATTTATACTCACTGAGCAACACAATCAAAAGATAATTGTTTTGAAACCTCGTAATTGTCTCCCTCTTAGTTGCAAAAGATTAAAATCTTGCTCAAAGGTGCATACAGCTCTCCTATGTAATGGTGCAAAATCATGGCGCCGCTGGTCTCGGCGACACTTCATAGAGCAAGATGTCCACACATGCGAAAAAAGACCTGAGCTAATAAGTTCATGTAAGGTGTGAAGTCGATTAATGATGTCGCATTGGCATCAAATTTCACCACAAGTCTGTCCAACGCTACCATGGGCGTGACATGCGATGGGATGGTCATTCAAACCACTCCTCACCCAATTTCACTCCTTCTTTTGATGCATCTACGATGGTGGCCAGAACCGCCCAGCATTGAAATCACGCGGTTTTCCTATGGGTTGCGGAGGAAAACATTTCAGACACATTTCCGCTCAAAAACTATACGAAAAAATCTCAGGGAGTGGCATAAATGGTATTAATGACATCACCTCTTTTCTTGGAGCGCTGATTCCCACACATTTTGCGAGCGAAACGACAGTTCGCAGAGCGGTATCAACACCACAACGTTTGTGACAACCTCTGACACTGCTGACACCTCGTCGACGATGCCGCACTTGTCCAATGACGTTGTGGGGCCTGGCATCGCATTGAGCGTCATATGCTGCTTTGCAGTATATCACGATCGGAATTTTTGCTCTGGTAATTAGAGTGTAACCATTAGAAATCATCCAAACCCATTTGACGAAATTTAAATACTATCCGAAGCTGCAAAGGGTGTTTGTGATTTTTTAGCCCTCCGTCTCGCGCCCTTCTGTAACATGATAGTGTAAAGGTGCAACGTTGATAAGTGTGAGAATAAAACGGCAAATGGTCCTAAGGATTCAATTGATTCTGAAATGCATTCGGTGCCACCCGTGTAACTTTGCTCAGCACTTTAAAAATGTGTATCTACAGTCACATCGACACAGATTCAGTTGAGTGAGGCTCTGCATCTGCTCTAGCGCCTGATCTGCGGATAGGTGGAAACTAACTGCTGTCGAAACGGCAGAGTCCCCTCAGGCACTACAGCAACAGCGGGGTGGAACAGCTCAAAGGACTTGCACGGATAGCATAGAGAGCGTTGTCAAACTGGTGGTGGGGGTGGTGGTATTTCAGAGTGACTCTTTGTCGTTTGATTCAAGCACTTATCAATTTTAAACCTTCCATTGATCACACCACAGGTTTGTGGGAGACAGGAGGACTCAAAATACACAAAACCGTTTTACTGTTCGGATCACGTACAAATTTCGTCGAATCTTTATGGACGGTCCTTAATGGTTCCGCTTGTACACCAGAGCAAAAACAATGACCGCACTAGGCTCTGTAGGGCTCAGATAAGGGTCAATGCTGTGGCAGCCTTATCAAGTTCAGTGTTGTGGCAGTCCTACGATGTACTTAGAGAAGGTTTGAATCACCTGCGGGTTGGCGGCAGTGTCAAAGATTCCCACGAACGTCGTTTTGCTACACAGTGCACTGCGAACTGTTGTTTTCGAGACGCTAAATATCTGACAGTCAAAGCACTAAGAGAAGGGCTGGTTATACTGACGGCCCTTATGCAATCCCCTAAAGGCTTTTCGTTCCCATTCTGAGCGGTAGTGCGCCTCAAGAGGTATCCTCGGCCACCCATAACAAAACTGCCTTAGTTCAGTGCTGGACTTCGCGGTTCTGACCTCTACCGCAGAGGCATCGAAAGAAGCTGCAAATGGGGGTATGTGGGGTGTGATGACGTATCCACTGGGTGACACGACCATGATGGTATTAAAATTTGGCGCCAGAGCGTTATCGTTAAACCCATCTTACAGGTCACGTAAAGTTTTGAGCTCTGGACTTGTTTTGGAATGTGTCTACACCTTGCTATTTGAAATATCGCCGAGATCGACGTTGACTTCGCAAGGCACCACGCGTTTGTTTTATAACAGGGGAAATTTTTCGGCACCTTGGGCGAAATTTTAAACATCTGCGTCACAATGAGAAATAGCTGCGTGGTCTCAAGGAGCTGATCCTTTAACTGTTTTGTATAGTGCAGATTCGCAACAGCACAGGGTCAATACAACTTCCTTTAGGGAATGCGGATAGCCCTTTTGTTTTACTTACTACGAATTGTCATCTTTCTGATAGGAAATCAAGGATCCAGTCGTCCGAGTGAGACGATAATCCATATGTACCGGCTGATTAGAAGACACTTGAGAGCAACAGTGTCTGAAGTCTTCTGGAAATCAAGAAATATGGAAGCAATTTGTCGATAGCATTCTTAATTTATTATGAATAAACAGCTGGTTGTTCCAAATGCACGATCTTTTCCGAATCTGTGCTGACTATTTGCCAATAGATAGTTTCGTTCTTGGTAATTCGTAACATTCTAACACAGAATGTGTTCCAAAATCCTACTGAAAATCGAAGTTAATGACGTGGCCTGTAATTCAGCGGATTACTCCTATTTCCTCTCTACATTAATGGTGTGACTTGCGCAACTTTCCTCTATTTAGGTATGGATCTTTTTTCAAGAGAGCGAGTGTAGATGCTGTTGTATCGGCATAATCTGAAAGGGATTTAACTGGTTTAAAATCTGTACCTCAGGACTGGCTTTTAAGTGATTGAAGCCGCTTCGCTACACCGAGGATATCTACTTCTAAGTTGCTAGCATTGGCAACTGTTTTTGAATCGAATTCTAGAACATTCACTTCGTCACCTCTTGTGGGCCCCATTACGCTCCTAACATTGAGGCTCCCAACTGCAATCGCAGCCACTGTGACTGCACAAGCTGAAAGCATCCCTCTGAAATAGGGTAAGTGACCTCATCAGGCTAAGGGTCTTTGTCAGACACAGTTAGTGCCTCAAAACCTGTTCGATCTTTCGGAAAGTGTTTCGCCATGGGCCACACCTTGAAATGACCTCCCTCCCGACCACAGGTGAGGGTTCGACCTTCATGTGGGCACTAACACCCGGTCGGCCTCAGTATTGGACCTTTCGGGCGAAACGTGGGAAGCGGCCGGTGTGGCCGAGTGGTTCTAGGCGCTTCAGTCTGGAACCACGTGACCGCTACGGTCGCAGGTTTGAATCCTGCCTCGGACATGGATGTGTGTGATGTCCGTAGGTTAGTTAGGTTTAAGTAGTTCTAAGTTCTAGGGTACTGATGACCTCAGATATTAAGTCCCATAGTGTTCAGAGCCATTCGAACCATTTTGGAAAAGTGGAACGTTCTCGTCGTCCTTTGGATCACGATGTTGACCCCCAACCCCTCTTTCCTTCCCCACAATGTTGCGCATTGCAAAAGCCTCAATCTGCAAGACGAAACCGAACTATTAGGAGCAGTGAGCATATGGTCAACAACCAAGCTCATCAAGCTCTCGTCTCAACAGAGCATTTGTACTCTCTATCGTGATTGCCCTTTTCTTAACCAAGAAGTCTTGCCGCAGTTCATTGGGCTTCCCTCTAAACATGTCACTAATCTGATATGATAAAAAGCCAATAGCCCCGCTGTTGCAATGTCATATGTGCCCCATGACAGAGAAAAAAATACAGAAACATTTCCTGATATTGAATTCCAGTATCACAAGAATTATTCAGTAATTTGATGAGACGTAGAAACTCGTTTGAGTTGAAAAGATTTGCACAGGAGACGAATTCGTGACGGGACGCATCAAATCAGTCTAAAGACTAATAGGCAAAAACAAAAAAATGGTCCGATTGTGAATGATTGGTCGTCCCGAGGTCAGGGGTAACTTATATCAAAATATAAAATAACCCTGAACCATCTTCGAAATTTTGTGGTACTGTTCGCGTCCACTCTGCACAATGTGTCTTAATCAAATCCATACCTGGGGTTACAGATGATGGAATGACAAAACGAGGCTCAGAAGCGTTGATATAATCCCTTAGTTAATATCTCTAGATTTTTCACTCAGAGTTGTCATTGGCGGCGTAGCTATATAATGTTTCAATGCTGATTTGGGTGCTACAACAGTCGTCTGTCGTACATTAATGGAGTGGCGGTACTTTTGAAGAGGGCCTTAAGAGCGCTAAAAATCGAAGTATGTAACGATGTGGCAACTAATGATATAAATGATGGGCAGCTGCAGTGAGTTGGATTCTTGTCTACATGAAGTCATTAATAAAGAAACACTTCTGAAATCGGCCCAACTACCGGATCAGCTGTTCAGGGAGATGTACCCTATATCAATTGCACTTTGTCCGACCAGCCGTCGCCTTTTCAAGTGGTTGGAGTGTGATAAACAGGCCAAGGTGTCTGCACTCCAGGGCATATGGAAGACACGTGTTTGGTATTGCGACATGGACGGTCTCATGGCTGAGATCGCCGATTTCGTTACGTTCAGGTTTGCGCCACTATTTTTACGAAATTCTCAATCCACAGTTTAGTTCTTTTGATTTCTTCTTCACTAGTAAAGATTATCCCAGTGTGTGTGTGCTGCTCATTTCACAGCTAGCATCTGACTATCGAATATGAGCTCTGATAGATTTTATAGCAGTAACTGCTTGCAGTGTTTGTTCCGTAATCGTGTAATCATACAGTAAGGTGTCTTTCCGTCTAAGTATACGCAATAAATTACTCATGACTAAATTGAGGGTCAGTTTGCACTCCATGCACCTCTCGTCATCCCCTGCTGGTCCTACTGCATTTTCTAGGGCTGCGTTTTCTCTGTATGCAAAATCATCACCCGTGAAAAGCCTCATGGAAGTTCGAACGTTATCTTGTATGTCATTTACTCATATTTTGAGACGTTTATGTCCTGTATCACTCCCCTGGGACACGCCCGAAGCTACTTTTATATGTTAGGACTTCTCGTCGTTCAGAATTAAGTGCTGTGTTCTGTTTGCTAGAAACTCTTCAGTCCAATCATAATCTCCATAATATATTCGACAAGCTCCTATTTTGTTCATTAGGTGGCAGTGGGAACTGTATCGAATATCTTCTGGATGTCAGCGAACACGGCATCCATATGGGCGCCTGTGCCTACTGCTTTATGCGTCTCATGGATGAACAGAGCGAGATGGGTTTCAAACAATCCTTGCTTTCGGAACACATATTGATTCCTCAGCAGAGGAGGTTGTAGAACTCCAGAAATGAAGTAATCCGCGAGCATAATGTATGTTCCAAAATTCTACAACAGGCCAACGTCAGGGATATTGACCTTATAGTTCTATGTGTCTGTTCCTTCTTGAACACAGGGATGGCCTTTGCGTTTTTCTAACAATTAGGAAAGCTTCACTCCTCCAGAGACCTACAATACACTGCTGCAACAAGAAGACCAGGTTTTTTTGCGGATTCTATGTAGAATGACATTGGTGTCATTTCACATTAATTTACCTTTCTTCTCATGGGCTGTTTCAGTTGCTTTTCTACCCTAAGGTCACTTATTTAGATACCAGTCATTTTGTGGTTCGCGTGACGACCTATACACTGAAGAGTCAAAGAAACTGATACAACTGACCAATACCTTGTGGGGCCTCCGTGAGCACGTGGACTCCACTAACGTCTGAAGGAGTGCCGGAGGGAACTGACACCATGAATCCTGCAGGGCTGTCCACAAATCCGTAAGAGTACGAGGAGATGGAGACCTCTTCTGAAGAGCATGTTGTAAGGCATCCCAGACATGCTCATTAACATTCATGTCTTTGGAGTTTGGTGGCCAGCGGAAGTGTGTTGCTGGAGCCACTCTGTAGCAATTCTGGATCTGTTGGGTGTCGCATTGTCCTGCTGGAATTAACCAAGTCCGTCGGAATGGACAATGGACATAAAAGGACGCAGATCATCAGACAAAATGTCAGACGCGTCAGGGGTCTCATATCATTCCAACTCCAGACGCCCCACACCATTAATGAGCCTCCACCAGCTTGAACAATCCCCTACTGACATTCAGGATCCATGGATTAATGAGGTTATCTCCATACCCGTACTAGTCCATCAGCTCCATACAGTTTGAAACGATAATCATCTTAAAAGGCAACATGCTTCCAGTCATAAACATTCCAATGTTCGTGTTGACGGGCCCAGGCGACGCGTAAAGCTTTGTGTCTTGCAGTGGCCAAGGGTACACTAGTGGGCCTTCTTCTCTGAAAGCCCATATCAATGTTGTTCCGTCGAATGGTACGCACGCTAACACGTGTTGTTGACCCACAATTGAAATCTGCAGAAATTTGCGGAAGGATGGCATTCTGTCACGTTGAACGATTCTCTTCAGTTGTCGTTGGTCACGTTCTTACAGGATCTGTTTCCGGCCGCAGAGATGTCGGAGATTTGATGTTTTACGGGATTCCTGATGTTCACGGCACACTCATGAAATGGTAGTATGGGAATATCCCCACTTCATCACTATCTCGAAGATGCCGTGTCCCATCGCTCGTGCACCATCTATAACACCACATTGAAACGCGCTTAAATCTTGATAAACTGCCATTGTAGCAGGAGTAACCGATTTTACAACTGCGCAAGACATTTGTTGCCTTATGTAGGCGCTGCCGGACGTAGCGCCGTATTTTGCCTGTTTACATATCTCTGTATTTGAGTACGCATGCCTATACTAGTTTCTTTGGCGCTTCAGTGTAGGAGGAACTTCAGTACCGTCTCCACTCACTTCGCTCGTCGGTATCAGTAGAGCGCAAGTGATAAAAGAAAATATTACTTCTGCTACAGTAATTTTAATAGTGGAGAGTTTATGATCTTACGATAGGTAGACTAGTAGTAAAAGATTTATCAAATTTAATACTAGTGCTGCACTGCTATCTCCATCGTACGGCTGTGTCTTTCTTAAATGCTTTAAATAAGAAAATAAAATATTCACGGAGGAACGTTGCATCACATTGACGATAACAACGGAATAACGAATATAAATACAATCACAAACTTTAGAATTAATAAACAGAAAGCATCGAAAATTATTCTGCTGTTTATATCACTTTCAGTTAATTAAATATCTGTTCTCTTTGGAAGGTTAAGTACCAGGCTCAGAAGTCATTGCTGGAAAGTGAGAAGCTTGGTAACACAAAGCAGTATTCATAAATGTCAATGCAAATAAATAATTTACACGATAATGGTAATAACTATTGGACTTTGTTGAAAACGTGGAGTACATGCTTGATTTATAAATCTTGATACTTGAGTACGATTGTGTGCTAATGGAGCGAGCTTTCCGTCACCAAACCGATCACTTCCAACCAGTTTAGCAGGCTGAAAAATACCAAAAAATGTCATCGTATAGAGGATCACAGGGACAGGTATAGCACATCCAAACTAAACGTAATCAAGCTATAATTACGTTTTATTCTTTTCGTCTGTGACTTAATCAGGTCAAAAACTTGGATGCATGAGACGTAGAGCTGATTGCGCAATACTTGTTACATGCTCTTCGATATTCGGAAATGTGTCGATGACATTGTTTCTAAAGTCTCACGGTATGTCTCCAGATTCTACACAACAAATTGCATAATCGTTTCATTGCCACAATTATAAAAATTCCAAAGGAATAAGATATATCTCATCGCAAGTTCTCCAAACCACTGTTTAGCTCTTGTACTGGATTCCCCATGTCATCCATACCGAGGCCGGTATCTTATTAAGACTCATCATCACACAAATCGTTCCACATGTAGAGGCCTTGATTGCCTTCTTTTCAACTAACCGCCCTACCCTTCGCCTTTAACAGCGCAGACCCCACTGCACTCGTAACGTTGACGCCCTTGCCTCACTGAAAATTTTCTTCGCCTTTTTGTGTTTTAAATCAGCTTGTAATTACCCACCCAAGTTTCGGCTATTAGTGTAACACAAAATGTTAATAATACAAAACTCGGAAATACTTATGTGTTAATCTGTAATTGTTACGATAATTCAAATAATAAACATGACCTTAGTAAAACATATGAATGGGAAACAGTTCAGTGATAAGGGTGTTCTCATCAGATTCGACACTAAACCTACTCCGACAACAATGGTGCAGATATATCTGTTGACATCGAGGGCCAGACGTTGGACAGACAGAGAAAGTATATGATTATACTGAGCGAGAAATTCAGTATGTAAGGGAAGGTGAAATTATGATAATCATGGCGTACTCCAATGCGGTTCAAAGGGAAAAAATAGCACAAAGAATTACTGGAGATTAAAGGATATGCAGTAGAAATGAAAGAGGGGAGAGGTTAATTGAATGAGAGAGGGGAAATACTAACTGAATTCTGCAATTAATATCAGATACTATTAAAAATACATTTAACAGATACACTGTTAAGTAATCATAAAAGAAGGAGGTACGCTTTCGAAACGCCCAGAAATACAGGATGATTTGACTTGGATTACATAATGGTCAGAGATTTCGAAATCAGTTATTGGAATGAAAAAAGAAGTAGGAGTCGTTATGGAGGAGAAAACGGCTACAGTATTAGAATCAGAATTTACAAGAGCTCTGAAATACTTTAGATTAAACGAGACGGATTAGATACATAACATTCCATCCAAATTTCTAAAACCGTGGGAGGGAGTTCTCAGGTAACGGCTATTACAGATGGTGTCTAGAATCTATGTGACTATGTACCAACGATCAGACTATCGGAAAAATATCATCAACGAAATTCCGATGACAGCAAGGGCAGATAAAAGCGAGTAGTATCGCACAATGAACTTAACATCACATGCATTCAACATGCTGACAAAAATAATGTACAGAATAATGGGAAAAAATGAGGATTTGGCAAATGAGCGAGTTGGTTGTAGAGAGGTAAAGGAAGCAGAAAGACAGTTCATGTAATGCGCTTGATAATAACAGCATGCCTGAAGAAAAATCAGGATACATTCATTCATAGGATCTATCGACCTAGAAAAAGCGTCGACAAAGGAAAACTCTGAGAAATTAGGAGTAAACTACAGGGATAAACAAATAATTTGCGAGAAACAAGAAAGAAAACTGTGATTTGAACACCAAGAACGAGGTGCTCGGATTAAAAAGGGCATAAGACAGATATGCTGTTTGTCGTGTTAATGTTCGATATAAACTTGGAAGCAGCAATGAGGGGAAGGAAAGAAAGGTTGAAAACTGAGATTAAAATTTAGGGTGAATGAATATCAATGAGAAGATTCGCTGATGACACTGCTGTCCTCATTGAAAGTGAAGAACATCTACACAGTCTGCTAACTGGAACGAGCACACTAATTAGTACAGTATACGGATTAACACCTCCCCCCAGAAACCATGGACCTTGCCTTTGGTGGGGAGGCTTGCGTGGCTCAACGATACAGATAGCCGTACCGTAGGTGCCACCACAACGGAGGGGTATCTGTTGAGAGGCCAGACAAACGTGTGGTTCCTGATGACGGGCAGCAGCATTTTCAGTAGTTGCAGGGATTACAGTATGGATGATTGTCTGGTCTGGCCTTGTAACATTAACCAAAACGGCTTTGCTGTTGTGGTACTGCGAACGGCTGAAAGCAAGGGGAAACTACAGCCGTAATTTTTTCCGAGGGCATGCAGTTTTACTGTATGACTAAATGATGATGGCTTCCTCTTGGGTAAAATATTCCGGAGGTAAAACAGTCCCCCATTCGGATCTCCGGGCGGAGACTACTCAAGAGGACGTCGTTATCAGGAGAAAGATAACTGGCATTCTACGGATCGGAGAGTGGAATGTCAGATCCCTTAATCGGGCAGGCAGGTTAGAAAATTTTAAAAGGGAAATGAATAGGTTAAAGTTTGATATAGTGGGAATTAGTGAAGTTCGGTGGTAGAAGGACCATTTCATCTGGTCAGGTGAACACAGGGTCATAAATACAAAACCAAATAGGGGTAATTTAGCAGTGGGTTTAATAATGAATAAAAAATGGGAGTGCGGGTAAGCTACTACAAACAGCACAGTGAACGTATTATAGTGGCCAAGATAGACACGATGCCCATGCCTACTACAGTAGTACAAGTTTATATGCCAACTAGCTCTGCAGATGACGGAGAAATTGAAGAAATATATGATGAGATAAAAGGAATTATTCAGGTAGTGAAGGGAGACGAAAATTTAATAGCCATGGGTGACTGGAATTAACAGTAGAAAAAGGGAGAAAAGGAAACATAGTAGGTGAATATGGATTGGTGCTAAGATGTGAAAGAGGAAGCCGTCTGTTAGAATTTTGCACAGAACATAACTTAATCATAGCTAACACTTGGCTCAAGAATCATAAAAGAAGGTTGCATACATGGAATAATCCTGGAGATACTAAAAGGTATCAGATAGATTATATAATGGTAAGACAGAGATTTAGGAACCAGGTTTTAAATTGTAGGACATTTCCAGGGGCAGATGTGGACTTTGACCACAATCTATTGGTTATGAACTGTAGATTAAAACTGAAGAAATTGCAAAAAGGTGGGAATTTAAGGAGATGGGACCTGGATAAACTGAAAGAACCAGTGGTTTTACAGAGTTTCAGGGACAGCATAAGGAAACAATTGACAGCAATCGGGGACTGAAACACAGTAGAAGAAGCATTGGTAGCTCTGAGGGATGAAGTAGTGAAGGCAGCAGAGGATCAAGTAGGTAGAAAGACGAGGCCTAGAGGAAACCTTGGGTAACAGAAGAAATGTTGAATTTAATTGATGAAAGGAGAAAATATAAAAATGCAGTAAATGAAGCAGGCAAAAAGGAATACAAACGTCTCAAAAATGAGTTCGACAGGAAGTGCAAAATGGCTAAGCAGGGATGGCTAGAGGACAAATGTAGAGGCTTATCTCGCTAGGGGTTAGATAGATACAGCCTACGGGAAAATTAAAGAGACCTTTGGAGAAACTAGAACGACTTGTATAAATATCAAGAGCACAGATGGAAACCCAGTTCTAAGCAAAGAGAGGAAAGCAGAAAGGTGGAAGGAGTATATAGAGGGTTTATACAAGGGCGATGTACATGAGGACAATATTATGGAAATGGAAGAGGGTGTAGATCAAGATGAAATGGGAGATACGATACTGCGTGAAGTGTTTGACAGAGCACTGAAAGACCTGAGTCGAAATAAGGCCCTGGGAGTAGGCAACATTCCATTAGAACTACTGACGGCCTTGGGAAAGCCAGTCATGGCAAAACTCTACCATCTGGTGAGCAAGATGTACGAGACAGGCGAAATACCCTCAGACATCAAGAAGAATATAAGTATTCCAATCCCAAAGAAAGAAGACGTTGACAGACGTGAAAATTACGAACTATCAGTTTCATAAGTCACAGCTGCAAAATACTAACGCAAATTATTTACAGACGAATGGAAAATCTGGTAGAAGCCGACCTCGGGGAAGATCAGTTTGGATTCCGTAGAAATTTGGAACACGTGAGGCAATACTGACCTTACGACTTATCTTAGAAGAAAGATTAAGGAAAGGAAAACCTACGTTTCTAGCATTTGTAGACTTAGAGAAAGCTTTTGACAATGTTGACTGGAATACTCTCTTTCAAATTCTAAAGGTGGCAGGGGTAAAATACAGGGAGCGAAAGGCTATTTACAATTTGTATAGAAACCAGAAGGCAGCTTTAAGAGTCTCGGGGCATGAAAGGGAAGCAGTGGTTCGGAAGGGAGTGAGACAGTGTTGTAGCCTCTCCCCAATCTCATTCATCCTGTATATTGAGCAAACAGTAAAGGGAACAAAAGAAAAATTTGGAGTAGGTATTAAAATCCGGGGAGAAGAAATAAAAACTTTGAGGTACGCCGATGACATTGTAGTTATGTCAGAGACAGCAAAGGACTTGGAAGAGCAGTTGAACGGAATGGACAGTGTCTTGAAAGGGGGTATAAGATGAACATCAACAAAAGCAAAGCGAGGATAATGGAATGTAGTCAAGTTTAGTCGGGTGATGCTGAGGGAATTAGATTAGGAAATGAGACACTTGAAGTAGTAAAGGAGTTTTGCTATTTGAGGAGCAAAGTAACTGATGATAGACGAAGTAGAGAGGATAGACGAAGTAGAGAGGATGTAAAATGTAGACTGGCAATGGCAAGGAAAGCGTTTCTGAAGAAGAGAAATTTGTTAACATCGAGTACTGATTGAAATGTCAGGAAGTCAAATACTTCCAGAAAATATTTCTTACACTTAAATCTACATTCGATGTTAACTAATTTCTCTTCTTCTGAAACATTTTCCTTGGCATTTTCATCTATATTTTGTATCCTCTCTACTTTGACCGTCATCAGTTATTTTGCTGCCTAAATATCAAAACTCATCTACTACTTCACATATCTCATTTCCTAACCTAATTATCTCAGGATTGCCTGATTTAATTCGGCTACATTCCACTATCGTCGATTTGCGTTTGTTGGTGTTCACCTTATATACTCTTTTAATACACTATCCATTCCATTCAACAACACTTTCAAGTCCTTTGCTGCCTCTGACAGAATTACCATGTCATCGGCAAACCTCAGAGATTTTATTCCTTCTTCCTGGACATTAATTCCTATTCCTAATTTTTCGTTGTTTCCGTTAGTGGTTGCACAATGTACAACTTTAATAGCGTCTGGGATAGTCTCACTCCCTTCTCCATCACTGCTTCCCTTCCATGTCACTCGACTTTGTACAAATTGTAAACAGCGTTTCGCTCCGTTTATTTTACTCCTGACTACGTAATCAGAAGCTTCCTCAAAATCCACAAATCCTAGGAACTTACGTTTGTCTTTCTTTAACCTATCGTCTATGAGTAGTCGTACGGTCAGTATTGCTTCGCTTGTTCCTACATTTCTCCAGAATCCAAACTGCTCTTCCCTGAGGTCGGCTTCTGCGGGTTTTTCCACTCTTCTGTCAGGAATCCGTGTTAGCATTTTGTAACGGTTACTTATTAAACTGAAAATTCAGTAATTTTCACACCCGTCAGCACCTAACTTCTTTGGAATTGGAATTATTATATTCTTTTTGAAGTATGAGTATATTTCGGCTGTCTCATTCATCTTGTCCACCAAATGTTAGGGTTTTGTCATGGTTGGTCCTCTCAAGGCTGTCAGCAGTTCTAAGGGAACTTTGCCTACAACTAGGGCCTTGTTTTGACTTAGGCCTTTCAGCGCTCTTTCAAATTCTTCAAGTGATATCATATCTCCCATCTCGTCTTCATCCACGTCTTCTTTCATTTCCATAATACTTCCCTTAAGTAGATCTCCCTTCTATAGACTCTCTAAATACTGTTTCCAACTTTCTGCTTTCCCTTCTTTGCTTAGGATGGTTTCCCATCAGAGCTCTTGATATTCATGTAGGTAATTCTCCTTTCTCCAAAGGGCTCTTTAATTTTACTGTAGGCGGCATCTGTATTACCAGTACCGATATACGTTTCTACATCCTCATAGTTGTCTTCTAGCCATGACTACTTGGCCATTTTGCACATCCTGTTCATCTCATATTTTAGTCGTTTGTATTACACTTCACATGCTCCATTTATTGCAGTTTTATTTTTTTCCTTTCATTAGTAAATTCAGTATCTCTTGTATTACCCAAGGATTTCCACCTGTTTTTACCTGCTTGGTGCTCAACTGCTCGTCGGAGGTTCGAATCCTCCATCGGGCATGGGTGTGTGTGTTGTCCTTAGCGTAAGTTAGTTCAAGTTAGTGTGTAAGCCTAGGGACAGATGACCTCAGCAGTTTGGGCCCATAGTCCTTACCACAAATTTCTAATTTTCTCTGATGTTTTCTCTATTTCACCTCTCAAAGCTCCCATTCTTCTTCTACTGTATTCCTTTCCCCTGTTCTTCTCAAACATTCATTAATGCTCCCTCTAAAATTCTCTAGAACCCATTGTTTTTTTCCGTTTATCCAGGTCCCACATCCTTCAATTGCCACATTCTCACAGTTTCTTCCGTATTGATCTACTATTCATGGCCCATAAATTGTGGAGCCGTTGGAAATTTCTTAAAGTTCAAAAGCTGGTTCCGAAATTTCTGTCTTACTATCAATCTGAAACCTTCATGTGTCTCCGGGTCTCTTCCACGTATACAATCTTCTTTCTAGATTCTTAAATCAAGAGTTAACGTTACTTAAGTCATGGCTTGTGCAAAATTCTACCAGACAGATTCCTCTTTCATCCATTTCCCCTCAGTCAATATACATCTACTACTTTTCCCTTTCTTCCTTTTCCTGCTATGGAATTTCAGTCCACAATGACTATTAAGTATTCGTCTTCCATAACTATCTGATTAATTTCCCTTATCTCATCATACTGTACTTCAATTTCTTCATCATCTGTGAAGTTAGTTGTCATAGTGATTTGTACTGGATTACATGAAAGAAATATTGATGTACGGAGCAGGTGATAATCTGAGATAAATAAGTTAACGCCGGAGGAGAATTCGTAACGAGCCGCATCAAACGAGTCAGTGATAACGAAAAAAAAAAAAAAAGAAATAAGTACACTAGCCTTTATAACATTTCAGCTCCTCAACACCAAATTAAAACGTTCCACTTCAATTTGTTTGCACTTATAGCGATCCCAGCTTCCTCAACCATATTAAAACGTTGCATTAGGAGGTGTCTGCTTCGTGCAAAAGGTCTTGAGTTCATATTGACGACAACAAGTAATTCTTCATTACAGGCGTTTATTTACAAACAGTACTGACAGACTTCACAGACTCAACAACTTACTCTCAGAGCTAACCGCACAGCATATCCGAACTGGCAACTCCTAGGTGTATTAATATCTCTCCAAACAATGAGAGTCTTTGACAATGCTTTGTTTACAATACGATAGCAATTCACGACTTAAAACTAAATTACACATTACAGAATTTAGCACAGATTAAAGTAGGTAAAAGGATCAGTACATATAAATTCTTACAAGCATAATTTCCAAATAGATTTTATAACATTTTTCTACCAGCTTCTGGATAACCTTCACCAGATTTGCACCGATGATTCCAGAAATATCTTGACATTTGATTCTGGATATTTCTTGAGTGATTTAGAACAACTATTTATATGTAAAACGATTTAAATCGTGTTTCAAAACGTAAATAAATCTGTTTAGCAATATTTCTTGATACAAATCGTGTTTCGAAATTAGGTTATGAAACAGTTTTCACAAGGTTTCGTATTTTTGCGATCATAATATAGAATTTCTCCATAGAAAGTTCCAGAAGTGTGCATTAAACGTTCATTTACAGACTTTCTCTTTAGCTGGTGAGTTTTTAAAAGTATCTTGTCCATATTATACGAAATAATTTAGCTCAAAACTGAGAATTTATACAATTAATCAGAGCTACAGCAAACAGTGAGTCTTTCTTTTACAAAATGAAATATAATTACAAAACTGAATGAAAATATATATAATATATATTTACATTAATTCTATTTTTGTTCTTTCTGTGCAAAATGTCCTAATATTGACACAGTACAATATTTAAACATCACCAAAGTTTCCCTTTACATTTTGCATATCTGTATCGACATCCTCTAAAAGTCTACATTATCGAATACTTCAATATGTCCCAATATGTCCTGTAATGTTACACAACCCCCCATCAGCACTTCCACGTGAAACATGGAAGGGTTGATGTCCTTACATTACAAAACAGAAAAGTTTTACACATTTCTTTGGTGTCTTCTTTCTTGAAGACCGGTAATCTTCTTCCTTAAAGGTCGGTATACCTCAATGCCACACACTGTATTTCAGTCTCATCTTCACAGTCTGTATGGTTTCTATATACACTGCAGGCTATCACAGGTTGCAATAGCACAGTCCGCTATGAATATACAGCATACAACGGTCAAACCCAGTTAAACATTAGCGAAAGCATTTAATAGTCGGTGGACAGGTTTTTAAGGACACAGAAATTTGAATTCTCTAAAGTCTAATTACTCAAGAAAATTTACTCTAAATAATTTCTTAAAACTAAGAGAGGATAGACTGACAGATGGAGAAAATTGATTATACAGGATCAGAGAATAAGTGTAAGATGCAATGCCAGAATACGAAAATGAAATATGACAATTGCATAGCTAGTGGACCTAGTGCTCGCCAAACACTTAGCACACAAAGAATGTATGCTCCCCTGAGGAATCAGATAAATACAACATAACAAAGTATACAAAAATATCCTGATAAGATTACATATAAAAGTCTATAAACATCTACTACCTAAAATACTTTTTTACATTTTTTATACAATTTCAATTCGGTCATGTTTCGTAGGCCAAACAGTCTGCCAGAATATGGGTAGACTAGACGGTAAGCATTCGGATGAGGATTGTCCTGAATCTTGAAAGGTCCAATGTATATGTCAAAAAACTTTTTTAATTCACCGCTGATGGCTTTAGACTTCTCTTGTGTTTTAAGAAGGACCAAGGCTTCAATTTTAAATTGTGTAGGCTTCAATCTTTTGTCATGTCTACATTTCCTCTTATCACCTTGAGATTTCATGGTCTTTCTCACTATTTCCTCTCTCTCTTCAGTACTTAATGGTTTGCAGACTGGAAAATCAATGAAATCACTAATTGGATGTGGTGGTTTGCTATTATACTGTACTTCATAAGGAGAAAACCCTGTTGAGGAATGCTGTAAGCTGTTCACAACATCTTCGAATTTTTCAACATAGTCAATCCAACTAGCATGATCAGTATTGCAGTAGGTTCTAAAGAATCGCCCGATTTCCCTCATGTATCTGTCCGAAGGGTTTCCTGACGGATGATAAGCTGAAATAAGAATGTGACTTATATTTTCATCTTCAACAAAAGCTTTCCATACTCCAGAAGTAAATTGAGTCCCACTGTCTGATAAGATTTTCTGAGGTTTTCCAACCCTGCCAAAATAGTCTCCTCTGATTTTTGAAATAATGCTCTTACTGTTTGCCTTGCGAAGAGGGTATAACTTAATGAATTTTGAAAAAACGTCAACCATAACAAAAATTTAGCAATAGCCTCCTCTGGTCTTCGGTAATGGTCCATATAAGTCGACAGCGACTAACTCGTGTTGTTCTTTTGGTAAAATGTTTTGCATCAATCCTCGACAAGTTTGGTTGGGTACTTTTACTCTTTCACACCTGTCACAACCCGTCAAAATTTTTCTAACCCTCCTGGCTATGTTGTTAAAGTACACATTTTCTTGGATTTTCTAGATACACTTTTGAATCCCACAATGACCAAAACTTTCATGAATGTACTTGATGAGTACATTGATGTACTGTTCAGGCCAACATAATTTCCATACATCGCTATCTACACTGTTTCTCTTGAATAGAGTCCCCTTATAGATTTTGTAATAATCTCCCACTTTTTCATGTCCCTTTTTCCCTAAATAACTTTTGACCAGTTTACAGTTCTCATCGTGGTTCTGATTCCGTCGGATGTCATTACAAATGTCTCTGATTTCTTGTTCATTGTCCACCCCTCTTAAATACATAATTTTGAATTCTTTTTCACATTCCGCACTGTCATCTTCAAAGTCACCCCCCACAGGTAGTCTAGATAAAGCATCAGCAACTACATTATCGGGTCCTCTAAGATATTTTATTGAGTAATTAAATTGTTGTAACAAGAGTGCCCACCTGGTAATCCTTCCATGATGCAACCTACATTCTTGAATATAAATTACTGCCTTATGGTCTGTGTAGACAACTACCTGGTTTCCCAATAAATAATTTCTGAATTTAGAAAATGCCCAGTAAATGGCCAAAGGCTCTTTCTCGGTAACAGTGTATTGCCTCTCATGTTTTTTCACGGTTCGACTAGCAAAAGCAATAGACCTGTGTTCTATTTTCCCATTTATATTTACTTCCTGGAAAAGGTGAGCACCTAGGCCATGATCACTACTATCTGCCATAATGCAAAAAGGTAAACTTAAATCAGGACAGTACAAAATTTGACTGTTACATAACTGTGTTTTTATTTCTTCAAAAGCAGCTTCACATTCCTGATCCCAAACCCACATTGCGTTTTTCTTCAGCAATCAGTTAAGACTTGGAGCATTTAGAGCTTGGGTACTAATGAACTTTCTGTAGTAACCTCACATCCCGAAAAATGACTTTAGTTGTTTCTTGGTTTTTGGAATTGGGAATTTTGCAATTGCCTCGAGTTTTTCAGGATCTGGCAAAATACCTTCCTCAGAAATACTGTGCCCCAGAAACTTCAATTTTTTCATACAAAACTTACATTTAGATAATTTAAGTGACATTCCCCCTTTCCTTAATCTATTGCAAACCTCCCTCAAAGTATTAACATGTTCTTCCCAAGTTTCTCCAGTGATCAAAATGTCATCTACATACACAGTTAATTTTGATAAAAGATCTTTTCCCAAAACAAAGTCAAGTGCTCTAATGAATTCGGCTACTGAGACATTCAGCCCAAATGGTACCACACAATACTGGTAACATCTTCCCCCATACAAAAAGGCAGTATACTTTCTGGAATCATTTTCTAATTCTACTTGGTGAAATCCTGATGTGAGATCTAAACTGGTCATGTATTTCATTCTTTCAAATTTATGAAGTAATTCGTCTATATTCTCAGGGTGATCGGTCTCTCTTTCCAGATACTTATTTAGGTGTCTTGAATCTAGTACAAGCCTGACACTGCCATCACGTTTTGCAACCACTACCAAAGGATTATTGTACTGGCTCTTACTTCTCTCAATGATGCCCCACTCTTCCATCTTTTGAAGTTCCTTTTCTCCATCTCTTCTCTTTGCAATGGGTACACTATAAGGTTTTATAAAGAATGGCTCATGTGGTTTTAATCTGAGTTTACATTGATAATTCTTTACTCTGCCAGATCTATCATCAAAAACATCACAGTAATTCCACAATAATCTTTCTAACTCTACCTTCTGTTCTTGGTTCAAATTATCTGATTCCCGTAATTTTTCTTGAACTATATCCCCATATTCTCCATCATCATAATCCTCAGTAATTTCCTCTACACAATAACCACTGTCTTTAAAAAATGTAACATCCCTAATTTCAATTCCCTTATCAGCACAGTTTTGAACCGACATGTCAGTACTGGAACATACTCTCGTCTTAGGATCAATAAAGGTAAACAAACTCTTTTCCCAATCAAATGCTGCATTAGCTTTTAATATCCAGTCCATACCCAACAGTACATTCTCATTTAGGTCACTTATTACAAGACATCCCTGAGTAAACTGTACATCATTTATACTGAAGGACAACAACACCTGTCTATTAATAATTTTGCTCAGTTTGCCGGTAATGCCTCTAATTTTTATTCCAACAACTGGTAATTCAACAAAGTCAGGATCATGCTTTATATTATCTCTTAATTTGCTTGAAATGGCACTAATAGGACTCCCTGTGTCAATCAAACAATACCCTTCGCAACCTGCAGCTTTAATTTTTATGTATGGACTACCAATAGTGGTGTTTTCCCTTTCTTCCTGTTCTTCATACAAAAGATCTTCTGCTATCTCATCATACCTCTGTTCCATATTTAGGTTTTCTTTATTAGGCAATACTTTCTTCAAACTTCTAGGTCTACTGGAATTTACTGGGATGTCTGGATTATTATTTACCTCACACACATCCTGACTAGTACCCCGTTTGATGATTTCATTAGGCTTAAAAGCAGAAACTGGTTCACAAATATCCCTTAATTTGATCATAACATCATTGACATCACTGTAATCTTTAAATTTGTCCCAAACAGATTTCAAAATAATCTCAGATGCATCAGCACAATCAACCCCCCTGTCTCCTGATGTATTACTAAGCTGAACTGGCACAATCTGATTCTCATGTGGAATGTAGTTAGAGTTCCTGGCACAACTATTGTCAACACTATTGCTTATAACATCCTCCTTAACTTCAACATAAACTATTCCATCCAATTCACCATCAAAATCTTCTAGTACATAATCACCATTAGCCTTAACATCAACATTATCATCATCATTGCCTGAGCTTACACTACAAACACTACTAGTATCACCTACATTACTCACAACACCATCTTCACCAACCACATCCACATGAATATCAGACTTACCAGAAACTTCAGTACGAACATCATTATGACAACTTACATCTAAAACATCACCACACATAAGTTTGTACAATCCAAAATTTTCAAAGTTATCCTTACCTTTCATTTCAGCATTAGGTGCTTCTTTTTGATTATATAAATTTGCAATTATATCATCTTCTAAGCCTACTTCATCAAAGGTAGCTTGGTTCCTATTACAGTTGTTTCTAGTATTTTCTCTGATGACATTCCAAAATTTCCTGTCAAATTTAATTTTTTCATTACCTCTATCTACAGATCGATCATAAGCATACTGTCTACATTGGTTAGGTCTCTGATTATAGTGCTGTCTGTTCCGGGTGAAATTAGCATGATTTTGAAAATTCCTTGCCACAAACTGACAGACTCCCAGTGGAGCATTTAGTCGTTTAAAAGCCTATGTCAGTCGTTTCCCTGCCTCGGGTTACCTTCTCTCATGTCATTACCCCAGGACCTGTTTTGATTTTCCCATTCTCTGTTTGAATTAAAGTGCTGATCATTCTTACCAAAATTTCTTCTGTCATTGCTATTATAATTATCCCTGTTGTTGTTAAAGTTTCTTTGTTCACTATTATTGTTATTATTTCCACGGTTCAGTTCCCACCCTCTGTGTGATGAACCTACAAAGTCGTTAAATCTGTTGTTTTGTTCAAAGGCTCTATCAAGTTTGTCCACATATTTCAAGAATTATTCTATGGACTCATCTGGACCATATACTAAACCCCATTGTACTCTTTTCGGAAGTCTCCGTTTTAGTGCATCAGTTTTAGTTAGCTCATCAAATGGCTTATCCAGATGCACTAATTTTTGCAACTGTTTCTTACAATAGGCTTTCATTGACCCATCAGATTCTCTGTAACTAAGACCATTCAAGAATTAACTTTTGATTCGAGCTTGCTCAGTTTCAGACCAAAATTTGGTTAAAAAACATTTTTCGAACTCTTGAAAGGACATTTCCGCCGAACAATTCTGATTGTCCCACGAAAGCGCCTCACCATCAAATAATTTCTTTACAAATTTTATCTTAACACTATCTGTCATTATGGACGTGAACTGCTCCTTGTAGAATTGCATAAAGTCTTTTGGGTGTATATTCTTGTCACCGGGATAATCTTTAATGGGAAAATTTCCCCATACCCCATTACAACTATTACTAAAACCTTTTTGCAACATACTTTCTTGTATTTCTACAAATTTTCTGTCTACAGTTTTTTCGACATTACCTACTCTACTACAAATTTCTGTGACCTTTTTGTCAGAATCAGATTTGAAAGATTCAATTTCGCTTTCAAAAAATCGTTTTGTCTGGTCAAATTCATTTCTCAATTGAGAATTTTCCTCATTTACTAAATCAATAACTTTTTTAAGTTTTGACTGGTTATTTGAAATTTCGTTACTTAAATCAGTTTCAAGGACAGAAATTTTGCTCTCAACCGTGTCCACATGACAACTAAGTTCTTTTTGGTTTGACTCAAAAGTAATTCGCCATTCTTCGAGAACCTGATTAGTGTGAGCAATCTGTTCTGTATTTGAATTTATTTCTGATTTTAAATCACACACAGCCTTCGAAATCGACCTGTCCATCTGTTGTTGTGTCTGTTCAATTTGTTGACGTAATTCGGCACGAGAATCGTCCATCTTCGAGTTCGTGTTATGCAACTTCGAGTTTAACTCTGAAAACATTTGTTTTAACGTTTCCAACATTCCTACACTGTCAGAAGCACTTTCCCTAATAGGTGTACTCACTACACCGCTGTCAATACTGAAATCTGCGTCTTTTTCCATTATTTTAGGAAACAGGTACTTATCTTAGTGTCCGTCGGCGGTCGTTGGTGTCCGTGTTTTGCGAAATTTCTTCAATTCCAGGATGGTTTCGCTCGGTTGATTCACTCCTCTTCTTGTGACCCCAGAATCGACGTATTTACTTCTAAAGAATGACTGGTCTGTCGTATATCCTCTTCTTGTGGTCCCAAAACAGACGTATTTTCTTCTTGTGATCCCAGAAGAGACGTATTTTATTTTGAAGAATCACTGGGTGGTCGTCATATCCTCTAGCTCCTCCACCAAATTATAACATTTCAGCTCCTCAACACCAAATTAAAACGTTCCACTTCAATTTGTTTGCACTTATAGCGATCCCAGCTTCCTCAACCAAATTAAAACGTTGCATTAGGAGGTGTCTGCTTCGTGCAAAAGGTCTTGAGTTCATATTGACAACAACAAGTAATTCTTCATTACAGGCGTTTATTTACAAACAGAACTGACAGACTTCACAGACTCAACAACTGACTCTCAGAGCTAACCGCACTGCATATCCGAACTGGCAACTCCTAGGTGTATTAATATCTCTCCAAACAATGAGAGTCTTTGACAATGTTTTGTTTACAATACGATAGCAATTCACGACTTAAAACTAAATTAGACATTACAGAATTTTAGCACAGATTAAAGTAGGTAAAAGGATCAGTACATATAAATTCTTACAAGCAAAATTTCCAAATAGATTTTATAACATTTTTCTACCAGCTTCTGGATAACCTTCACCAGATTTGCACCGATGTTTCCAGAAATATCTTGACATTTGATTCTGGATATTTCTTGAGTGATTTAGAACAACTATTTATATGTAAAACGATTTAAATCGTGTTTCAAAACGTAAATAAATCTGTTTAGCAATATTTCTTGATACAAATCGTGTTTCGAAATTAGGTTATGAAACAGTTTTCACAAGTTTTCGTATTTTTGCGATCATAATATAGAATTTCTCCATAGAAAGTTCCAGAAGTGTGCATTAAACGTTCATTTACAGACTTTCTCTTTAGCTGGTGAGTTTTTAAAAGTATCTTGTCCATATTATACGAAATAATTTAGCTCAAAACTGAGAATTTATACAATTAATCAGAGCTACAGCAAACAGTGAGTCTTTCTTTTACAAAATGAAATATAATTACAAAACTGAATGAAAATAGGTTACTAACACTAATATATATTTACATTAATTCTATTTTTGTTCTTTCTGTGCAAAATGACCTAATATTGACACAGCACAATATTTAAACATCACCAAAGTTTCCCTTTACATTTTGCATATCTGTATCGACATCCTCTAAAAGTCTACAGTATCGAATACTTCAATATGTCCCAATATGTCCTGTAATGTTACACCTGGAAACACCATTCTCAGAGTCAAAGTTGTAATGAACAGTTTGATGTTTGCTACACAACCATAACTACTCATTATTAGGGCAAGTCTGGCAGCGTACAGCACAAAACAAGAATAACTAAAAGCACAGTAACTTGACTCGTGTCATGAAACAGTATCTGAACACTAAACTACTGTCTTGTTTAGTACACATGTTCTGTCACGGAACATTATCAATAAACCATGACAGCCAATGTATTAATGTGCAAAACAAGGATACGTAATGTCTCATCTATAAGCAGCTCCATCATCAATAATCGACAATGAACCAAATTCTTTTAAAAGCAAAGTGATAGACATGTGGAGTTAGTTGAGTACTCTTCTGTAACACTTCTGAGAATGTTAAAATCCTCCACATTTAATTGCTATTTCAGTGAGCGTGAATGGTCATACTTCAAAAAGCCTAACGATACCTGTTCGTTTCAGCTTCTTTTCTTTCAATCATGATTTTTCGTCTTCCCTTTTGTATTTCAGCTACTCACAGTATTTGGTTTCAAACTTACGCTGAAAAAACTTTATCTTACTATCAAAAACAATAGATAGTTCAATTTCCTTGATGCATTAAAAAAAGAAGAAAGTTTCTTCTCTACTAATTTTTCTTACGTCTCCTCAAATTATGTTCTTGATAAAAGACATCTGTTTCCTATCATTGTTAAACCACTGTGGCACATTAGATACGTCTAACCACTAATCCTTCACTGAAATCATACACATACAATTCAGAGTTCACACCTCTCACAGCAAACTGGATCTCCAATCTCTAAAAACATCTTAAAATATCTTAAAACTTCTTCGAGTAAATGCAGTGTGTTTTCCCCTCGCAAAACCTCAAGATTCCCTAATTATTTATACTCTGTTGGACCGGCGAGCTTGTTCTACATGCAACCTTCCTATTAAATTATGGAGAACAAATTGTCTTTGAAGTTCTACCACTCTTAATACATATTCCTCCAGAAGGAATAAAATTTCCAAATGTGCAAGCATATTATAATACATGATTTAAAGATTAAACGAACAAAATTAACCTTTTTAAAAAGTCGGTCCTCATATGTAACACCACTAGATCGAAAACATTTGGAACTACAAGCACCTCCTGACTATCACCAATGAATCGAGCATATCCCTTGTGCTACACAAATAAGAGATGGCGTCCGGCGTCCATGTATACCCCTTGTCAGTAGCCCGCATCCTAGTCGTACACACTATCGTTCACAGATGCAGACGAGATACATAAATATGGTATGAGTCATTCCAACGATAACTTATTTTTCGAAATTTGTACAGTTTTCCTCCACCTATTTCGCCTTGGCTTCTCTGTAACTCCCATTTATTTCATTTCTGAGTGAGATGTACTGCTGTTTTACTGTCTTTTCCTTAAAATAACTGCACTGCCTTCTTTCGTCGATCAGTTGAAGAAATTCTTCTGTCAACGAGGACTTCTTCCTTGTACTTGTATCTTATTGGCCAACTTCTATGATAGCCCTTTTTAGAGGTTCATTCTTCATCAACTAAACTGCCAATTGCGGTATTCATTATCACTATCTCTGCAGCCTAAGAGAACTTAACACCTTTCTCGCCGTTAGTTAGTACTTCAGTATTTCACTTTCTTCCACAATGGTTCTTCCGAACTGTTCTCTTAAACTTCAGTCTACTCTTCATCATTACTAAATTGTCATCTGAATCGATATCTGGTCCGTGGTACATCTTACGGTTTGATACCTGTTTTCGAAAACTCTGTCTGACTTCTTCCTTTTCTGCTTGTGATGTCGAGCTGTATATCGTAACTATTGTTGTTGGTTTCCTGTCGATTCCGATGAGAACAACCATTTAACTATTCACAGCGGCTCACTTTCCACCTTACCGTCTTAATCGTAACGCATTTTGCTCCCTTTATACCAATTTCTGCTGCTACTGCTATTAATCTCATCAGAAACCCTCACCTTCTTTCCATTATCCTTGACTGATTTTCACTATAGCTCGAGTGAATATTTCCAATCCTTACCTTCTTTCCATTATACTTCACGGATTCTCACTATAACTCGTGTGAACCCTGGCATTAGTTATTTCAGATTTTCTAGCTTACCAGCCTTGTACAAATTAATAACATTCCACGCTACGACTTGTGGAGTGTGAAACCTCCCCGTCTCCTCTATACCTCTTTTGTTACGCAACCTTCGCTTCTACAATAACCTATGAAGCCTATCTCTTGCTTAATAACAAATGAAAACTTCCCTTTGAAATTCTGTTTCTCAATCTTCGCATACAAATTTAAATGTTGCTGATTAAAAGTAATTTTCTGATTATTTCGACGGAACATAGAATATGTCGTCGTCTTGGCACTCAGTTGTTACCTGCAATAACCCAAAACTGTTCCTTACGTTTTTTACTGTTACTGGATCGCCATCTGACTGCTACATCGAACTGCGACATGAATATACTTACTTTGTTTTACTATATTCTACTAGATGCTGGTGGGCTGTCATAATACGTGGCTGTATTTATTACCAAAGCTGACCTTATTTCTTAATACCAAAGCTGACGTTATTCTTTTAGTAATTTGACTGAAGTTACAAAATTCATAGCTAAACTTTCTCTTGACAACAATAAAATTTTGCAAAGTTTTACGTTGATGGTTTTTGGGATGTGGGGATGAATGATAATCAGTAATGCAATATAGCTGTCAAAAATTAATTATAT
Organism: Schistocerca gregaria; assembly: GCF_023897955.1. Lineage (NCBI taxonomy): Eukaryota > Metazoa > Arthropoda > Insecta > Orthoptera > Acrididae > Schistocerca > Schistocerca gregaria. The sequence continues at coordinate 675,875,558 of NC_064922.1, forward strand.
TCTGAGTCAAATGATTTTACAAACGTTCAGATGGGACTTACTTTTTTTACAATAATATTACAACTAGCACTGCGCCAACATACCTTCAGTAGCCTTGAGCTTCTAAAAAAAGTAAGATAAATAATTAAATAAATAAAATAATTCAATAATATTAGTTCCTCTTATGATAATAGTTAGTAGATGTCTCTGTACATCTGTTTATAATCTCTTGTTAATCATAGCTGGTGGCTGGCAGGCACACCGCTCCTCTCAACCAATTGCTTCAGATCTGTTACCGACTCGCTTCACATCTCGCTTACTACTGACTTCCTACGAACGCTAAAGTGCGGTCTCTCCCGCCAACAATGCTTTCTGGTGCAGACAATCCCTGCTGCCATTAAAAATTGTATCAATGCGCGGTCTTTCCCTCTCTTTTCTTAAAGTGTATCCATACGCTGTCTCTCCCGCCATTTTAAAAATTATATCAATGTGCGGTCTCTCCTACCAACAATACTTTGGTGCAGACATTCCCTGCTAGTACCAGTATTTCCAACATGACAAATATTAATTATTCCTACTTAATCCTGTTCGTAAAATATAAACATCTTTCATAAATTGTGGTTTCACAATAGACAATAGAAATAAATACGTCTTACAAGTGTTACCTTTTCATTGGTGATTCAATTTTTCTTCTTACTCACCTCCGCGTTGGCAGTCTCATCCCGGAGCTCCGAAAGAGGAATTAATCCGAAATCTTATGTAAATATAGAGACGATACTGAGACTTGTTTCAACTATATACCAACGTGTAGATACACATTATGTGTCTTTATTGCAGTGGCTTCCATTGCCCCTATGACTCTCGTGGCGTTAACCACTGCTGATTCTTTTGCCTTTTAGGGACAATTTACCATCCATAGGGCGAAGGTTGCCCAGGAACTCCGTTCGCTCATCCGCCATCTTCGGCCAGGTCGCTGACAGCATAAGCGTTACTCCTTGTAACGTAAGCCGTCGTCCCCACTGCTGACGGTCTTACATAAAAATTTAACCAGTGGCAGTGTTCGATCCCCGACCACGAATGTTTTGATTACTGGTCAGAGGCGCTATCATCAGTGTAAAATGTCTCCACATAAATGACAATTTCTCCTATTTTCCCATTGTTGTCGTTTCATTCAATGTGCGATTCAATTTCAACCACGAAACCTCTGTCACTGGACGCCATAAAATTCTTTCTAGCCGACAACGTGATAAAATTCTACGCTGGTCTTAGAATTTTCTTGTCACCTCTCTCGATCCAGTCTCTAAAGTTCGTCAACTTTAATAGTTAAGAATCGCTCAGCAAGGAGTTTTTTAGGTCACTATTCCGTTGATTTCCTTAAGATTCTTGCAATGAATCTCAGTCAGGGACCTACTTTCGTACAATTAACCTTATGTGTTCGTTCCATTTTTGGTCTCTTTTGACGGATACTCGAACATAATTTTTCCACCATCAGTTGTGTGAAAGCGGATATCGTTTTCTAGACATTAAGGAATGAACTAAAAATTTGTGTAAGAGCGTGATCTACGTAATATGACTCTGTATTTTCACGTTACAGATGAGCTGCATCCTCGTCACCCATCGCCTTCATCGCGATACCGAATTGCAACCGAGAATGAGGCCGAAAAAGGTAAGCACGCATCAGACGTAAGTTCAGTTTTGAAACAATGTCAAGGTGCTATAAGCTGCTGAGAGTTCACAACTAACGGGTTTCTAGACAATGCCGAAGTGGAGATGTCAATTAATTCCACGTCTTTTTTTTTACTTATTAATGGGAATGGAGGTAACAGATGACGAGGGCCTCAATGTGCCGTCCTGTTATGAATACTGGAGACGCATCCAACACGTTGATAATCTAAGTCAACAGTAAATGATGACCGAGACTGCAACAGTTTGACTGTATAACAACAATCTTCGATCTGACAGGTTTAGATTGCGCCTTTGGGATTATGGGTGGAGGATCGCACTAAATATCTCAGGGGTGTAACAGAAAGGTATTATTCACTTTCTTTCGCCTCGCCCTACACAGTTTTGCGTAGCTGCAGAGGACAGTGTAATACCCATTACACATTTGTGACATAACATAATATGGCTGTGGAAAGTTAGATAAAACTAGAAATCGGCAGAAGTGTAATGCTTGAGGGAAAAGCTATCGAAAGAGTAATACATCTAGATCAGAGAAAATATTGGCTGATGTATATGCTGAGGTGACAAAAGGTCTAGGATAGCGATATGGACATTAAGAGATGGCGTCAGTATCGCGTACACAAGCTATAAAAGAACAACGGGTTTAGGGAGCTGTCAATTGTCCTCAGGTGATTCATGTGAAAAGGTTTCCGACGCGATTGTGGCTGCTCGACGAGTAATAACAGACTTTGAACGCTGAATGGTAGTTGAATCTAGCCCATTGGACATTCAGTTTCATAAATCCTTAGGGAATTCAGTATTACGTGATCGAAAGTTTCAAGAATGAGTCGAGAGTAGCAGATTTGCACATTTCAGGCATTACCGCTCACCATGGACAACGAAGTGGCCGACAACCTTCACTTAACGACCGAGGACAGCGGCGTTTGCGTAAGGTAGTCAGTGCTAAGAGCCAAGCAACACTGTGAGAAAAAACTGTAGAAATCAATGTGGGACGTACGCGCGAACGTAACCATTAGAATTGTATGGCGAACTTAGGCGTTATTGGCCTATGGTGGCATACAACCTAAACAATGCCTTTGCACACAGCACAACGACCCCTCCAGTGCCTCTCCTGGGCCCGTGACCATATCGGTTGGCCCACAGACGACTGGAAAACCGTGGCCTGATCAGATGAGTCCCAATTTCAGTTGGTAAGAGCTGATGGTAGGGTTCGAGTGTGGCGGAGAGTGCACGAGGCCACTAACATAAGTTGTCAACAAGCTACAGTGCAAGCAGATGCTGGCTACGTTTACATGTAATGGAAGGGTTCATCTGGTCCTACGGAACTAATCACTGACTGGAAATGCTTATGCACCTATACAGATATATTTTCCTTACATTCGTGTCCCGAAACGATGACGACATTTTTATGGATGACAATGCACAATCTCACTGGGTCAGTATTGTGGTCTGAAGACCATTCTGGACAGTTACAGCGAATGATTTTGCCATCCATCGAACATTTATGGGACGTAACCGGGAGATCGGTTCATGCACAAAGTCCTGCAATTTTTGCAGTTATGGGTGTAGAGGTTACATGGCTCAGTGTTTCTGTATGCGACTTCCTAAGACTCTTTGGGTCCATGCCACGTCGAGTTTGTGCACTAAGCCGGACAAAAGAAGGTCCGACATGCTATTAAGAGGTGTCCCTCGGCCTTTGTCACTTGTTGATGTGCTGAGGAGGCGTCCTCGTGATCATTATGTAGGTGTCGCAACATGGTGAGGCGAGTCCAAGTGTGGGCGGTCGGACTGCATCACTCATGGCATGTGGATGTCTCTCGGCTGGGAGCAATCGCAGTTTAGTGTGGCCATTAACGGGTCACAAGTATGGCATAGATGGCAGACACTATCCAAATTAATGAGGCAAGCCGTGCCCAGCTTCTAAAAATAATTCTTTCTGTCCCAGATGAAAGTAAATGGCCTACTCCAAGAAGAGTTGCTGAACGCAGCGTTGTCTGCCTGACTTACAGTAACTCACACAAAAAGCTGAAGACACGATGCGTCTGCAGTTCCACTGAGTCCTTAGTTCAGGCATCTATATCCCTAATCTTCTGCGTGGTTGGAGGCTTGCTCTAACATCGTATTTCTTAAGGATCATTGTTATGTTAACAATGGTAGTCCTAATTCGTAGTCCTAATTATGTCAGAAACGGGTAAGCAAGACACTGTCTGGTCACTTCGCTGGAAGATGAAAGGAATGATACTTAATCCAATGTCGCACGATTTATACGAAGTGAATGTGCATTAAATCCGAGAGCTTTATGTTAGTTCAACTGGACAACAAAGACAACGAGGTCTTATTTGGAATGTTTGGCGTTATTAGTGTTTCATGAGGGCTGGGAGACCTTCTCGCGGTACAAAAGATAAATCCACTGTGGTACGTATTACTTCTGCATTAATCTCAAAGTTGTGTTCGACATCTGCTGCTGAGAAGAGTCCAATGCACATAAATAATTGAAAGCATATATCTTAAAAACTTTTCCGTCATATCAAATGGTTCAAATGGCTCCCAGCACTATGGGACTTAACATCTGAGGTCAACAGTCCCCTAGAACTTAGAACTATTTAAACCTAACTAACCTAAGAACATCACACTCATCCATGCCCGAGGCCGGATTCGAACCTGCGACCATACCGGCAGTGCGGTTCCAGATTGAAGGTCCTAAAACCGTTCGGCCACACTGGCCGGCTTTTCCGTCATATCAATGTACTGGAGAACATTCTAGACATCATTAGTAAATGGCAAATCGTAATTTGTCCTCTAAACTGGAAAAGACCCTTTTACGAAGGTAGAAAGCACAAACCCCACTAAAAATAGAACTGTAAGAGTTGTAAGAGCTAGGAAAAGGAGGTTAAAATGCGCTGGAGGGTTTGTAACGATAACGAAGTTGTCGCAACAGTAATCCAGCTGGTACAGTCTGTCGGCCATATTAATCATGTTACGGAGAGTTAACGAAACATGTGGAGTTAAGAAAACATGCAGACCTGTCTAGAAATTTTGTAAATTATATAAGCAAGCAAAGGTGTCACGTTTCTCACTAGGTATAATCATCTAGTTCATTCGAGGGTCATGCTGCGATAAGGAAAAGAAATTAACAGACAAAAATGGAGACTTTAGCCTACTGGAATGATTAGTACCTCATAGAAGTCATTTCTGTTGAACCACTCGAATAGCCGCTAACGATAGCGAGCAAGTTTCGGGATTCAGGGTGGTGCGCCGGTCGAAGATAGAATTGGCACCGCAGATTATCGACGATGCATGTGAGTTTTAGACGGTTTTCCGCTCCCGAATCCGTGAATACTAGGCTTGTACCCCAAGATCCCGTCCTCACAAATGACCTCGATGAGGACGGGACGTTAAACTCCCAATTTACTTTCATTTCTTTCCCAAGTCCCGACTCAGTTACACGATCCATAAACACTTCGAAAAGGTTCTCAGACTGCCACAAGCACAACTGTAGACCCAGACAGATGCGGTACACAATTTCCGTCCCAGAAGGGAATGGGTAGCAACGAAAAGAGTTTTGGGCGTCCCGATACCTCCAACAATGCCAAATCCAGAACAATATGACTACTCCTCGTTATTCTACAGTGTGACAGTTACTGAATTACATGAAGAAAGGTAAATTAGTTACAAGCACTATGGGACTTAACATCTGAGGTCATCAGTCCCCTACAACGTAGAACTACTTAAACCTAACTAACCTAAGAACATCACACACATCCATGCCCGAGGCAGGATTCGAACCTGAAGCGCCTAGAACCGCTCGGCCACGCCGGCCTGCATGTAAGTGTCAATACTCATATTCGTTATTAGGTTATGACATGTTCGTTGGCCTGCCATCATTGGTGATGGTGTGGCACCGACGAATAGCGAAATTCTGCATGACCCGCTGAAGTGTCAGAATATCGATGCTGTCGATGACTCCTGAATGGCTATTTTCAGCTCAGCACTTTGTTTTCTTTGTTTTGGGGTTATTGCTGTACTCCTTGTCTTTAATACAGGCCCACAAGAAGAGTACCATGTGTTCAGGTCCGGGGAATACAGCAACCAATCGAGGCCTATGCAAGTGGCATTTGGGCACCTTAGAGCCAGTATTGGGTTCCTAAAGTGCCCCTCCAGGACTTCAAACACTCTCCTGCTCCGGAGGGGTCGAGCTCCGTATTGCTTAAACCACATCCTATCGAAATAAGGGGAACTTTGGATAATGGGGATGAAGTAATCTTCCAAAACCTTCACGTAGCGTTCAGTAGTCACTATGCCATCAACGGATTTCGCACCGATTATTCCGTGACTGGACAATGCACTCCACACAGTCACCCGTTGAGGGTGAAGAGACATCTCGAACGCGGCATGCGGATTCTCAATCATCCAAATGCCCCAGTCTTGCTTATTGACGAATCCATCCGAATGAAAGTGAGCCATGTCGCTAAACCAAACCATGCCTTAGCATAGTAATTCCCATCATCCGCGCGGTTAATCGTATAGTCTGAACGAGCAAACGCAAACCTTTCAGAAGTTAATAGGATTTTGTCTCATATAGTTCAATAATGGTCACCCTGTAGGATGAATCTCAAAGAGAAAGAAGTTAGATGGGTTGGTACGCACTGAAGCGATATTACTCTGATCACGTGTGTCATGTGTGTTAGTGTGTAATATTGGAAAGATAAAGAAAGGAACATTGGGCTGTAACTTCCCCTCGATATCGAGGTCATTAAAGATGGAGTACAAGCTCTGTTGGTAGTAAGGATGGGGAAGTAAATCGAATGTGCCCTTTAAAAGGAAACATCCCGACATTTCCCTGAAGCGCTGTAGGGAAATCTCGTAATATTTAAGTCTGGATAGCCGCATGCGGGTTAACCGCCGTCGTCTCGGATGGAAGTCCGGTGTGCCAACCACTGCGCCACCCTCGCTCGCTTGGAGAACTAGCGTTCTAGTAGCCTTTCCGACAGTAAAGGCACTTTCTACGAGAATTTTTAGATCGATAAGAATTGTACTGGTATTCGGTTACGTCTCGCCAAATGCTAACCCCCTACAGATATCGCAACCCGGCATTTTCTATACAGAATTGAAAGGCTCAGCACTTGATGAAATGTAAAAAAGCAGCAAGTCTTCCTCGCAATAGGAGATAATAAGTTATTCTGTTCTAGAGTCAAACTTCTCTAAACCGTCACTATTTCCGAGAAGAAATACGCCTGCATTTCCGTGCCTTTAACATTTTAGCACCTACTTCATTTTTAAAATTTTTAGTAAGATTCAAAATCGAAATTTTGTAAATTAATTTATTCCTAAACACAAAGAGATATATTTCGGAATGTTATGTACCCGATGTCACCTGTTATGAAATAAGCCTTGGTAGCTGCGCAGTTTTCTTATACCACCTGAAAGTGCTGTTGTAGGATTTATCCTTAAAATGAATTTTAAGTTTATCAATCGCTAATTTCATCCTGAACAACCTACCTATTAGTCTTTGTACACAGTTTCATAGTACGGACATTTGGGTAACTTCATAGTTATCTCTGCAGAAGTAAAAGTAAATACAGTATAGAGGAAGTGATCATAATTAGCTTCACCCGCAATGAAGAAAAAAAAACAAAGTCACTGGACTAAAGTACAAGACTGAAATTGTACCACACGAAGGCTAGGAGTAGAATGAACAGACTGATTGAAATTACTTGGGCTTTGGACTTATAAAGACTCGATCCAGAATACTGTTCAATTTTTTATATTTCTAATAGTTTATCAACTCCATAGGAATGAATGTTTGCCTTTCTTTGGCACACAATATTGATATTATACACTCCTGGAAAAGGAAAAAAGAACACATTGATACCGGTGTGTCAGACCCACCATACTTGCTCCGGACACTGCGAGAGGGCTGTACAAGCAATGATCACACGCACGGCACAGCGGACACACCAGGAACCGCGGTGTTGGCCGTCGAATGGCGCTAGCTGCGCAGCATCTGTGCACCGCCGCCGTCAGTGTCAGCCAGTTTGCCATGGCATACGGAGCTCCATCGCAGTCTTTAACAGTGGTAGCATGCCGCGACAGCGTGGACGTGAACCGTATGTGTAGTTGACGGACTGTGAGCGAGGGCGTATAGTGGGCATGCGGGAGGCCGGGTGGACGTACCGCCGAATTGGTCAACACGTGGGGCGTGAGGTCTCCACAGTACATCGATGTTGTCGCCAGTGGTCGGCGGAAGGTGCGCGTGCCCGTCGACCTGGGACCGGACCGCAGCGACGCACGGATGCACGCCAAGACCGTAGGATCCTACGCAGTGCCGTAGGGGACCGCACCGCCACTTCCCAGCAAATTAGGGACACTGTTGCTCCTGGGGTATCGGCGAGGACCATTCGCAACCGTCTCCATGAAGCTGGGCTACGGTCCCGCACACCGTTAGGCTGTCTTCCGCTCACGTCCCAACATCGTGCAGCCCGCCTCCAGTGGTGTCGCGACAGGCGTGAATGGAGCGACGAATGGAGACGTGTCGTCTTCAGCGATGAGAGTCGCTTCTGCCTTGGTGCCAATGATGGTCGTGTGCGTGTTTGGCGCCGTGCAGGTGAGCGCCACAATCAGGACTGCATACGACCGAGGCACACAGGGCCAACACCCGGCATCATGGTGTGGGGAGCGATCTCCTACACTGGCCGTAAACCTCTGGTGATCGTCGAGGGGACACTGAATAGTGCACGGTACATCCAAACCGTCATCGAACCCATCGTTCTACCATTCCTAGACCGGCAAAGGAACTTGCCGTTCCAACAGGACAATGCACGTCCGCATGTATCCCGTGCCACCCAACGTGCTCTAGAAGGTGTAAGTCAACTACCATGGCCAGCAAGATCTCCGGATCTCTACCCCATTGAACATGTTTGGGACTGGATGAAGCGTCGTCTCACGCGGTCTGCACGTCCAGCACGAACGCTGGTCCAACTGAGGCGCCAGGTGGAAATGGCATGGCAAACTGTTCCACAAGACTACATCCAGCATCTCTACGATCGTCTCCATGGGAGAATAGCAGCCTGCATTGCTGCGAAAGGTGGATATACACTGTACTAGTGGCGACATTGTGCATGCTCTGTTGCCTGTGTCTATGTGCCTGTGGTTCTGTCAGTGTGATCATGTGATGTATCTGACCCCAGGAATGTGTCAATAAAGTTTCCCCTTCCTGGGACAATGAATTCACGGTGTTCTTATTTCAGTTTCCAGGAGTGTATTTTGTTTACATATTATTTGGTATGAGCGGCAGCTAATGAAGCAAGTAGCATAAACATGTGCCTATGCAACGCGAATCCCAGATTTAAGAACATTGAATCCATTCAGGATCGTTAAAATTTAATTATTCAAAATGTAGTAATTTTTAATTAGGGCCTTGTGCTCATTAATACGAGTGTCAATTAATTCAGAAAAAGAAGCCAATCGAATGTATGTCAAAACATCCCGGAAATTTACTGTGGTTTGGCTATAATTGGCACTGAATGTTTGAACCATGTGAAATCTTTAAACTACAATAGCTCCTGCACTATTTAAGTCTGGTTTCGCCTATTAGCTCATAAGATTTTCCCTATGGCCCGATGTACGAAATTTTATAAGTTCAATAAATGTTGATTACCACCATTTCTGATGAAACTAATTAGCTCGTCGCAATCAGAACAATAAGCTTCATGACCTGAGTAACAAATTTTTGAGGAGGGAATTTCTTCCTAACATGTTGAGTAGTTGCGTACTATGCGCTTGATGCAGGAAATTTAAAATCAGAACATTGAAAAGAAAGTTAGCATAAATTTCATATATACCGTAATACTTGAAACAGGAATGCATATAAAGTAAGATAGCGGGAAATAATCTGCTTTGTAAAATGATCCTGCTGATCCATCCTTAGATGCACCGATTTCAATTTGTTCCAATATGATCATATCGTCTTCCCTCCTATTTACGCATAGTTTAGTAAATAACAGAATCATGGATTTATAAAATTACTGATCTTCCTACTACCATATCACTCATGTCCTAGTTACGTATTTAGTAGCAACTACCTGAGTTAGTTTTTTGCTCTAAGCTTCATTTACATTCAGTTGGAAGTGCTATAAAGTACTGGAAAATGAGTGACTACACCTCTGAAATCAGTTCATCACAAAATATTGCACTTCCGTTATAAAGAATGCACAGATTATTGTAGCATTTACACACTGTTGGAAAATTTTAATCTGCAGAGTTGTTAGTACCCAAGAATCAAATATAAACAACAATGCTAATCTGACACGTGTAATTTGACCAGTTTAAATATGCATTTTCCGCAAATTTCCACATCCGTTTACACTGCTGTCCGGTGAGTGTTTAAAGAAATTTGCACTTTAATATGGAATCCATAGTATTATGCCTAAGGGCGACGTTTTATCTGATGACGATATGCCGCCGTCCGGTGTGGCCGATTGGCTATAGGCACTTCAGTCTGGAACTGCCTGACCGCAACGGTCGCAGGTTCGAATCCTGCCTCGGGCGTGGATGTGTCTGATGTCCTTAGGTTAGTTAGGTTAAAGTAGATCTACGTTCTAGGGGGGGGGGGGGGGGGGGGGCATGAGCTCAGATATTAAGTCCCATAGTGCTCAGATACATTTGAACCATTTGAAGATATGCAAACGACATTTCTCTAATTCTCTATACTTATGACCGAATCACATTTTTATATAATGTTCCATTTGAGACATAAGAAGTTTTGTCAAAAAATAAAACGCCTACAGCCATCCTTATGATTTTATTTATTACGTTGCAACTAGTTACGACACTTCAGTGTGCCATCTTCAGCCTGTAGTTGATGCTTGACGGGTTGATACGATCCCTGTATATACAGCATCAGTGGTCATTATAACTGGATATGCAAATAATCTAAAAATTTAGATGTCAACACTGTAACCACAAACTGCAGTTGGCAGTTGATGGTTGGAACAAAATAAATGAAATCATAAAGACGGCTGTAGGCGTTTTATTTTCTGACGATAGAAATGGCCATCGTCCCTAGAACTCCCGTCAAAAGTATGGACATACAGAAAGAAGAAGTTTCATTTGATTTAATGTCCAGGCTGTTGAAAAAAGTGTTTAGTGTTCAATTACAATGATTTTCTGTTCATCCCCAAAAAACCGCAGTATTCGTATTACAGAAGCCAAAATATAGATATTTATAGACCACACGACATGTAATAGAAAAGATTGTGTCCTGATTTGGACCATATGGGGAAGCTTATGTCACATAAAGAAGTAGTGAAATCCACTAGGTGAAACAGTAGGTCGAGCGCCACTGAGTCAAAGTAGTTTTGTTACATTACTCACTATTGCAACTGCAGACGAGTTGCGTTGTAATGTAGGGGTTTTTCCCTCTTTTCAGCGTAAATTGAACCATTCATTTACATCTACATCTACATCATACTCCGCAAGCCATCTAATGGTATGTAGTGGAAGGTACTTTTGGTACCACTATCTGATTCCTCCAAACCTGCTCCACAAGCGAATAGTCCATGGGAAGAATGATTGTCGGGAAGCCTCTGTATTGGCTCTAATTTCTCGAATTTTCTCCTCGTGGTCAATACACGAGATGTATGTGGGGGGGAATTAATATGTAGTCTGACTTTTTCTGAAAAGTGCTTTCCCGAAATTTCAATAGTAAATCTCTCCGAGATGCGCAACGTCTCTCTTGTAACATCTGCCAGTGGAGTTTATTTAGCATCTCCGAAACGCTCATTCGCCAGCTAAACGAATCCGTGACGAAACGCGCCGCTCTTCGTTGGATCTACTCACTCTCCCCTATCAGTTCTACCTCATATGGATCCCAGATAGAATAACAATACTCAAGAATTGGGCGAACAAGTGCCTTATAAGCCACTTCTTTCATGAAGGTATTACATTTCCTTAAGATTCTTCCGTTGAATCTGAGTCTTCTGTCTGCTTTACCCCCTATATGTTTTATATGGTCATTTTACTAAACGTCACTGGATAGCTAAACCTAGATATTTTACGGCAGACTCTGTCTCCATATCTTTGTCATCAGTAGTGTAGCTGTACAGTACTGTATTTCTTTTCCTAATCATGCACAATACGTTACATTTATTTACGTTCAGGGTCGACTGCCAGAGACTGCACTATTCATCAGACCTCTGCAGGTCGTTCTGCAAATTCTTACTATCTTCTGGCGTTGCTACTTCGGTATAAACAACAGCATCATCTGCGAATAGCCTTAAAAAGAATCCCACGCTTGCTACTCTATCATTTATATATATTGTGAATAGCAGCGGTCCCATCACACTTCACTGTGGAACTCCATAATTCAGCAACAGATTGACGTCAACGATATAGGTCTAGAAGTTTGTGGATCTGTCTTACGGCCTTTCTTAAAAACGGGAAACACCTGTGCTTTTTTCCAGTCGGTGGTACCTTTAGTTTCTCAAACGATCTACGATGAATTACTGTTAGAAGGGAAGCAAGGTCTTTCGCATAAACTTAACAGAATCTTGTGGTTCTGAAGCCTTTCCACTATTAAAAGATTGTAGATGCTTTTCAATTCCGCGGTGGGTTATCTCAATATCTGCCATTTAGACGTTCGCACGACGGTTGAAGGGAGAGACAATGTTACGATCTAACGCGGTGGTACAACTTAGGAAGACCGAATTAAGTATTTCGGCCTTGCACTTCCGTTTCGGTGCCGGTGTGGTCGCTGAGAGAATGAATACATGATGTTGACCCACTTACTGATATTTACATAAGAGCAAAATCCGTTACGGGTTTTAATCAGGTCGGTTGTCAACGTCTTACTTTTGAAATCATTGAACGTTTCTCTCATTGCTCTCCTTAGCTCATTTTCGCTTCGTTCAGCTTTTGTTCGTCAGCCACGTTTTTACTTCTCGTGAATCTGAGATGAAGTGCTCTTTGTATACGTAGTGCTTTTCTAACACGGCTATTAAACCATGGTGGATCTTTCACATCCCTTTAAACCTTACTAAAAACATACTTGTCTATGGTACATTGAACGATGACTTTGAATTCTTTTCCATTTGTTCTCCACATCTTCGTCCTCATCACAGAATATTTGAAGCTGACTACTGAGATATTCTGAAATTTGTATCTTGTCACCCTTGCTGAGCAAATATGTCTTCCTACCTTTCTTAACATTCTTTGTAGGACCCGTCGTCATAGATGCTGTCACAGCCTTATGATCCCTCCCTTACGTTAACTGATTCGATAAATTCAGGTCTGTTTGTGACCAGGAGGCCCAAGACGTTACTTTCACTAGTTTGTTCTCTATATGCTTAAGGAAATTTTCGGACAAGACATCCAGAATAATACCACACGATTCGCTGTCTCTGGCACCAGTTTTGATGGCATAACACTCCCAATCTATACCTGGCAAGTGGAAATCCCCCCTGTTACAACGGTATGATCAGGTTGGTTCAAATGGCTCTGAGCACTATGGGACTTAACATCTGAGGTCATCAGTCCCCTAGAACTTAGAACTACTTAAACCTAATTACCTTAAGGACATCACACACATCAATGCCCGAGGCAGGATTCGAACCTGCGACCTTAGTGGTCTCACGGTTCCTGACTGAAGCGCCTAGAACCGCTCGTCGGTTACACATGCCGGCAGGTATGATCAGGAAAATTACTAATGGTACTCAGCGAGCACTGACTGAAGCACACTACGACTACAGATCCTGACCTAGGAGGTCTCGGCCATATCCCACTGTGAGTGAAATAGATATAAGACCTCAGATAGAGCTACTGAGTTTGAAAATATACCAAAGGAGAATAAAATAAGTTGGTGTGCAGACTTCTCACTGAACTCTGAGACCGCAAGCTATTAAACAGAAGTAATCTTCTCTACAAGGAAAATTTACACTAGGAAGCCGCGCTACACAAGGATGTTCATAAGAGACATGCAAAAACAAAAATTGCCATTAATTTTCTAACCACTAGTCTACACAGTAAAATACACTCCTGGAAATTTAAATAAGAACACCGTGAATTCATTGTCAGGGGAAGGGGAAACTTTATTGACACATTCCTGGGGTCAGATACATCACATGATCACACTGACAGAACCACAGGCCCATAGACACAGGCAACAGAGCATGCACAATGTCGCCCCTAGTACAGTGTGTATCCACCTTTCGCAGCAATGCAGGCTGCTATTCTCCCATGGAGACGATCGTAGAGATGCTGGATGTAGTCCTGTGGAACGGCTTGCCATGCCATTTCCATCTGGCCCCTCAGTTGGACCAGCGTTCGTGCTGGACGTGCAGACCGCGTGAGACGACGCTTCATCCAGTCCCAAACATGCTCAATGGGGGACAGATCCGGAGATCTTGCTGGCCAGGGTAGTTGACTTACACCATCTAGAGCACGTTGGGTGGCACGGGATACATGCGGACGTGCATTGTCCTGTTGGAACAGCAAGTTCCCTTGCCGGTCTAGGAATGGTAGAACGATGGGTTCGATGACGGTTTGGATGTACCGTGCACTATTCAGTGTCCCATCGACGATCACCAGAGGTGTACGGCCATTGTAGGAGATCGCTCCCCACACCATGATGCCGGGTGTTGGCCCTGTGTGCCTCGGTTGTATGCAGTCCTGATTGTGGCGCTCACCTGCACGGCGCCAAACACGCATACGACCATCATTGGCACCAAGGCAGAAACGACTCTCATCGCTGAAGACGACACGTCTCCATACGTCCCTCCATTCACGCCTATCGCGACACCACTGGAGGCGGGCTGCACGATTTTGGGGCGTGAGCGGAAGAGACGGCCTAACGGTGTGCGGGACCTTAGCCCAGCTTCATGGAGACGGTTGCGAATGGTCCTCGCCGATACCCCAGGAGCAACAGTGTCAATAATTTGCTGGGAAGTGGCGGTGCGGTCCCCTACGGCACTGTGTAGGATCCTACGGTCTTAGCGTGCATCCGTGCGTCGCTGCGGTCCGGTCCCATGTCGACGGGCACGTGCAGCTTCCGCCGACCACTGGCGACAACATCGATGTACTGTGGAGACCTCACGCCCCACGTGTTGAGCAATTCGGCGGTACGTCCACCCGGTCTCCCGCATGCCCACTATACGCCCTCGCTCAAAGTCCGTCAACTGCACATACGGTTCACGTCCACGCTACGAGTGTTAAAGACTGCGATGGAGCTCCGTATGCCATGGCAAACTGGCTGACACTGACGGCGGCGGTGCACAAATGCTGCGCAGCTAGCGCCATTCGACGGCCAACACCGTGGTTCCTGGTGTGTCCGCTGTGCCGTGCGTGTTATCATTGCTTGTACAGCCCTCTCGCAGTGTCCGGAGCAAGTATGGTGGGTCTGACACACCGGTGTCAATGTGTTCTTTTTTTCCATTTCCAGGAGTGTACACACATTCAGTTCACTTCTTTGCAAAAGCACGCGAACGAAAAACAAAGACTAAGTTAATTTACAGTTTATCACACAAGTGCTGCTGCTGCTCTGCTCTGCGTCATCTCGGCTCGGCGGCTGCCGCTACACTGAAATAATGAGACGACTGTAAATTTCGGTATTACTGTCTTCCAGATGCGGCCTACTGGCACGAGCAAGCGCAAGCGACGCTTTTAGACACACTGCGCCAGCAGCGGCTTATGGGGCACGCCAAGAACGTCATCATGTTCCTGGGCGACGGCATGTCCATCCCCACCATGACTGCGGCGAGGATCCTGCTGGGACAGCGCTCCAATACTACAGGAGAACAGGCGCAGCTCAGCTTCGAGAAATTTCCGTATACCGGACTGTCAAAGGTGAACAGGGCCAAGTAACGGAGCGCAGTCAGTTACCACTTAATTCATATCGGCAGTACACTGCGTGATGAAGATCACTTGCTTTTGTGCCAAATCACATGTGAAATTTCTGGTAATGGACTCTGGCAACGGTTAAGAAACAGATAGTCTTTTTTACAGGGTTTTAACTATTTGGCTTCTTTTGTTTAATCGCATCCAAGGGCTATAGAAAATAACTGCATTTTCTGATACAATTATTTCAGAGCTATTAATACAAATATTACCATCTACGTTCATGGACGCATAGTGTTTCTACCTCACGTCACATGAGGATCGTCCAGTACTGTCGAACACGATCGTTGTGTTGGTCGAGGTGTTATGGTGTGGAGAAATATTAGGTTGGATGGGCACAGCGGACCCATTGCTTCACGTTACAGTGACACCGTATTCCTTTGCCTTGTGCTCCTTTCCAGGCGTGCATTCGGCCCTGATTTCATTTTCATGGAAGACACTGCGTGACCGCATCGAACTGCGCAGGTGGAGTACGTCTTGGAACGAGAGGATACGGAGCAAATTGACTTGTCTGCTTTCTCCCGATCTAAATCCTATTGAGCACCTGCTGAACGCGTTGGGGTCCAAATGGTCCTGAGCACTATAGGACTTAACTTTTGAGTTCATCAGTTCCCTAGAACTTAGAATTACTTAAACCTAACTAACCAAAGGACGTCACACACATTCATGCCCGGGGCAGGATTCGAACCTGCGACAATAGCGGTCACGCTGTTCCAGAGTTAATCACCTAGAACCGCTCGGCCACTCCGGCTGGCACGCGTTGCGGAAGGTACTGCGGTACGCCTACTTGTATCAGTGACCATCCATCAGGTGTCAAGAGCGCTGGTGAAGGAATGCTCAGCCTTGCCACAACAACTCCTTACCAACCTTGTGGCCAGCATGAGATCACGTTCCCGACAATTGCTGCGTAGAGTGGGACGAAATGAAATGTCAATTATCCAAGGATTAATTCAAATTACTGAGGAATGTGATAACGAAAGGAGTAATACTGACTCCCATAGTTCCAGTGAGACTCTCACAAGACGTGACTCTAAATCATTGATGAGAAAAGTAAATATATCTGTACAAACGATTAACCAGGATTAACAGTGCTACAGGTTGCTCAGAAGTGGTTTATATACCTTGCGGAAACGAAATGCGAGGGAAGATAACCGAAAAATGACGAGACAGGATTGTTACGAGTCTGAGAAAATTACGACCATCGGATAAATGATACGGCGTAGACGAATATCGTCAGTAATTTTGGATAAATAAAAGTGTGCACGATATCATATGGGGCATATAAATGGCAAGACCATTTGGAAAATCTGTACAGTAAGAAACAGCAGTTCAGAATTTTGATACAGCAGAGGAGGACACTGTCGCAAAATAAATACGTGTTGCACTATTTCACAACAGAAAAATGAAACGGATAATAATTGTTAATTCTCGTGTTGGACGTAATACAGAGGTTGGGCATAAATATACAAACACGGCGACAGGATAACACAACACAGCAATGGAGAGAAGTCTTCCGAAGTAAGAGGATTTCAGGTGTGCCGCAGGAGAGTGTCGTAGGGCCGAGACCATGTGGACAACATCGGAAGTTCTCTGAGGCTTTTTGCGGATGATGCTGTAGTATATCGAGAGGTTATGGCAATGGAAAATTGTACCGAAATGCAGGAGGATCTGCAACGAATTGACACATGGTGCAGGGAATGGCAATTTAATCCCAATGTAGACAAATGTAATGTGCTGCGAAAGATCCTTTATCATTTAGCTACAATATAGCAGGTCAGCAACAGGAAGTAATTAATTCCATAAACTATCTGGGGGTAGGCACTAGGACCGATTCAAAATGGAATGGCCATATAAAATTAATCATCGGTAAAGCAGATGCCAGTCTGAGATTGATTGGAAGAATCCTAAGTATATGCAGTCCGAAAAGAAACGAAGTAGGTTGCAGCATACTTGTTCGCCCACTGCTTGGCTAATGCTCACCAGTGTGGGATCCGTACCAGATACGGTTGATAGAAGATATAGAGAAGATCCAACGGAGAGCAGCGCGCTTCTTTACAGGATCAATTAGTAATCTCGAGAGCGTTACGGAGATGATAAACTCCAGTGGAAGACTCTGCAAGAGAGACGCTTAGTAGCTCGGTACGGATTTTTGTTGAAGTTTCGAGAACATGCCTTCACCGAGGAGTCAAAAAGTATATTGCTCCATCCTACGTATATCTCGTGAAGAGACCATGAGGATAAAATCAGAGAGATCAGAGCCCACACAGAGGCATACCGAGCATCTTTCTTTCCAAGAACAATACGACACGGGAATAGAAGTGAGAACCGATAAAGGTACTCAAGGTACCTTCCACCACACGCCGTAAGGTAGCTTGCGGAGTATGGATGAAGATGTAGACAAGAGCATGCATGAACATAAATTCAGATGCTAGCCAGGCCTGCCATTCGCACTATTGTCTTTCACCATGAACGGCACCTGTACATCGTCCTTAACATGTAGCAAATGTTACTCGTGATCAGAAGTGTGTTCCGTGAGGTTGTGAGTGCATTATGTCGAAGCGAAGTGAGTACGAACTTGAGAAAATTATTGGTGTTCGTGTGATGGTTGCTCCCTTAACCAAAGTATCCTTAGTGCTCGGTGTTTCAAGAGGCACATTCAAGAAAAGCGGTGAATCATCACGCTCTAAGTGACAATGCGGATGGAAGTGTTTGTTGAGCGACTGTGAGGCACGGTCAGTGAAGAGGATTGAGACTAGAAATGAGAGAACGACACGTGCGAACATTACTGCAGAACTTGCCTCTGTCAGCACAAAGTGCAACACGAATCGAGCTACATAAACAAGAAACTGAAGGGGGAGTTGGAATTCCGAAACCACTCATTAGTAATGCAAATGCGCGTGACATGAGAACTTGGTGCCGAAGCCCTAAAATCTGGACTATGGAGCAATGGAAGAAAGAGATTTGATCGGATGTGCCTCATTTCACACTATTTCCAACTTCTGATCGAGTTTGCGTCCCAAGAGTGAAATATGGCGAGAATTCGGTGATGATATGGGCAGCCATATCGTGATAATCCATAGGCAAAAAGTTTACCCTGCAAGTTCGTATTACTGCCAAGGATTATATGGTCATATAGGCTAGTCAGGTCCAGCCAGTGGTGGAATATTTATTCCCGAATGGTGATGCTGTGTTTGAAGACGGCAGAGTACCTGTTTGCACAGCTTTCGTCATCCGCGGTTGGTTTCGTGAGCATAAGATTGAATAGTCACATCTTTCCTGACTATCATGGTCACCCGATCCTAACATTATTCAGCTTTTGTTGTCTTCTTTGGACAGAAGGGTGCGAGATGGCTCTTCACCTCTTCACCGTTACGGGTACTTGTGACTATTATGCAGATATCCGCGGAAACCATTAAGGACCTGCATTTATCCATTCCGCGACGACTGGAAGATATTTTGAATCCCAACAGTTTTCCTACACCATATTAGGCCAAGTAATGTGTTGGGCCTCTGGCATTTACATATTTTTACCACCTTCGTACTTCGACCTGAAAGTAACCAAGACTTCGAACTGGGAAGCACATTTATCAAAGCGTTTTAATCGTGAACATAGATGCGATGAGATGAGGGCGAATGACGAAGTAGTATTTGCATTCAAAGATTTCTCCTTTATATGAAGTAAATACTGAGAACTATATGGGAAAAATGGAGAAAATATTTGTTGATGGTATGTCAACACCAAGCTTGGATGAAAAATGGAAAATAAAATGCATATCTCTCACGAATAAGGTGGTGAGTCATGATTAATTAATAAACACAGCTTTAGAAATATTTGTCATTTGTTAAAATCTATTCTTAACTCTCTGCCTCCTGAATTTATAGCACCATCTCTAAACTGAAAACGGACGTTGACGATAACTGAAGATCCTCTCTGAAAAGAGTCACGTTATCAGTGATTGTTATGATAACGGCAGTTAGCGTTATTTCGAAGTTTCCTGGGTTATCAAAATTTTGTGCCGACCTGGGACTCGAATCAGGATCCTTTACCTGAGGCGGCACACTGCACTACCGACTGAGCTATTCACGCACGACGCACGAGTCGCGCACAAACCTTTCCTTTCCCCAGTACCTTTTCTGCGACCTTCCAAACTTCGGATAAGTTTTTTCGCATAACTTGGAAGATTAACAATCTTGGAAGAAAGATGAGGTTATAGTGTACCATGGCGAATACTTTGTCTACATTTACATGGATACTCTCCGTATCGAATTTAAATGTCTGGCAGAGGCTTCATCGAACCACTTTCATAATAAATCTCTATTATTCCACTCTCGAAGAGCGCCCGGAAAAACGAATACCTCTATATCTATGTACGAGGTCTGATTTCCCTTATTTTATTATGATGTACGTTTGCGTTGTCAACAAAACATTTTCGCATTCGGAAGAAAGAGTTGGTGATTGAAGTTTTGATTGTAATTTCCTGAGAAGATGCCGCCGCAATTAGAAACGCCTTTGTTTCAATAATGTCCATCCCAAATTCTGTGTCATGACAATAATATTCTTATTTTTCGATAATACAAAACGTGCTGCCCTTCTCTGAATTTTCTCGATGTGCTCCGTTATTCTCATCTAGTAAGAATCGCAGACTGCGCAGCCGTGCATAGTGTAGGCCGTCTCTTTAGTAGATCTGCTGCATCTTATAAGTGTTCTGCTCCAATAAAACGCAGTCTTGGGTTCGGCTTCCTCACAACATGTTAAGTCGTTCATAACTGTAAATCCCATATATTTATTTAACTAAGGCCTTTAAATTAGATTGATTTATCGTATAGCTGTAGTTTTATGGATTCGTTTTAAAATGGTTCAAATGACTCTGAGCACTATGGGACTTAAGTGCTGAGGTCATCAGTCCCCTAGAACGTAGAACTACTTAAACCTAACTAACCTAAGGTCATCGCACACATCCATGCCCGAGGCAGGATTTTAACCTGCGACCGTAGCGGTCGCTCGGTTCCAGACTGTAGCGCCTAGAACCGTGCGGCCACTCCGTCCGTCCGATTCATTTTAGCACTCGTGTGGATGACCTCCAACTTTTCATTATTTAGGGTCAACTGCCAATTTTCATACCATACAGATATATATTCTAATTCGTTTTGCAATTTGTTTTGATCTACTATTGACTTTTCAAGGCTATAAACGACAGCACTGCCCGCAAACCTAGGTCGACTGCTCAGTTTGTCTCCTAAATCGTTTATATAGGTAAGAAGCAGCAGAGGATCTATAACACTATCCTTGAGATACAATAGAAAACACTTATGTTTCACTCGATGGCTTTCCGTCAATTGCTATGGACTGTGAGCTATCTGACGTGACGTCTCGAATCCAGTCACATAACTGAGCGATATTCATTAAGCAACAATCCGATTACAAGCCACTTGTAAGGTACGGTTCAAAAGACTTCTATAAGAGGAGACATTAGGAATCAGTTCGAAATCCATTGTCGACAGCACCCAACACCTAGTGAGAGTAAAGGGCTAGTTTTGTTGCACAAGCAAAATGTTTCCTAACCCCGTGTTGACTGTGTGTCGATAGACCGTTCTCTACGAGGTAATTGACAATGTTCAAACACAATGTATTTTCCTAAATCTTGCTGCACTTCGACGTTAATGACTTGGGCCAGTAATTTAGTGGATTACTCCTGTTGCCTGTCTTAAATATTGGTGTTAGCTGTGCAACTTTCCAGTCTTTGGATCAAGGTCTTTCGTCGAGCGAGCGGTTGTACATGATTGTTAAGTACGGAGCCCTTGCATCCGCATATTTTGAATGGGACGTAATTGGTATACAGTCTGGACCGGAAGACTTGCTTTTATTAAGTGATATAAGTTGCTTAACGTCTCCGAAAATATTTACATCTACGTTCCTCAGGTTGAGAGCGGTTCTTGATTTCAGATATTCCTGGACTACTGCAGGTACTAACTACAACTCGGACAAGACATTTTCTTGAGATATTTAACGTTAGTTACGTACATGTCTCACCTTTATCATCAGCAATGTACGGGACAAAGGACAACATATATGTGTAGTGGGTGGACTATGTAAGGAACTACTACGTCCATGGCATTGATCCTACTAATTGAGAAAAGTATTTATAGATAACTTACACAACCCTTTTTAGAGTTTTACATAACTATGATGATAGTAATTATGTTTTTTGATTATTTAGTTTCGCGACTGAAACACAATCGAATCGTTTAATTTTATACCATCCAGAAGATTTTGTTTTACCTCTGAGGGCATTATTACCTCCAGGCTGGGAACTACTGCTCTACAAATATAAATGTTTTGATATTGTATTTCATTTTTAGAAGTTTTTGCAAAGTATTGTTGTATTCTGAATACTAATATTTTCATGCAATTAGTAATTAGATAAAAAGAAGTTATTGTTTTGACAAAATTCGGATTCAGTATTTCTTAAATACCATTTCCAATTGAAAATAAATAAATAATTTGAATAAAAAGTTACTACCAACTATAATCGGTTACTTAGACTTGCAGGCTACGCACTTTATTAAATGTAGCTTTAGGTAGCAAGCTATATGTATTTTTCAAGACTTAAATTTCGATTTTATAATCATTCATTTTCCTTCCATTGACAATTTAAATGATAGTGTAAGTACAACACTTTTAGCACTTGTGAACAGTGTCACAGTGTCGATTACAAATTTAGGAAGTTACAGATTTCAGTAATTACCTAACATATTAAACGGGTACCGGCGGCAAATACAAAAGCTACACATATAAAATATGGTCACATTGCATCAAAACAGGTATATTCAGTCTGATAATGGTAGCAAAGTTATTATTATCTTTCTGATTACTAACCAAAAATCCATCACACTAACCTGATAGAAGCTAGTAAGGCTCTGCTGCCTGTTTTTATTTAGCACCAACTGAATGCTTCATCCAGGCAACAAAGATTTCTTTATTCTTCTAGAGAACTAAAAGCTAACTCAACACAACAAACGCCTTTTGTAATCCAAGTTTCTCAAATATGCCATTCAGGACTCCTCCGATTCCTGCTAGGTCAAAAACCGACTTGTTGCCCGTACGTTTATCAACGAGATTTATATGCTTCTGTGAAGTACTCGAAATGATAATCTACCTTTTTGACGCACTTCTCAAAACACACGTTTATTAGGAATATTGTTGTCAAAGATACTCGGTTCTCAGCTACCAGAGACATTGTCAATACACACTAAACGTTTGTACATAACAGAGCAGGAAAATTTTGAATTTAGTTTCGTTTTGGAATTGTGTCCTATTGTTAGGACACTAATGTCGGGGCACCGCCCTTAAAATACATTAAGTATAGAGATAAACCTTGGGGGCAGTGCAGTCTTCAATGAATATCCATGAGTCAGACCCTAATACTGTATTCGAGTACCACAAGAATGTTTTTTCTGCTTGTCCGCATTAACTTACGTTTTTTATCCACAATTACAGCAAGATGTTGTCCATCACACCAAATTGACAGCCTGCCCCAAGAATGAGTCGAAATTCAGTTGACGTATAGAACCATATCACGTATCTGTGTGTCTTTTTTCTCCAAGAAATCTGTCCATTCCCCAATAGGTTCTTCTTTATCGCATTATATCATTTGTTCCCAAACTTTTTTCCTGTGGTCCCCCCCCCCCCCCTTTTTGACGAAAAAAGTACTATCAGCCCATTTTATTAATTAAATAATCATATTTTATATGTTCTTTGCCTGATGCTCTGGTTTACCAACTTGAATTTAGATGGACTTCTACTCAATAGAAACGATGATTACGTGAGTTGTTATAAGCAAAATACGAATAGTTCAATATCTTTATCTCAGTTTCATTTATTCATAAAGTATGAGATGAACGAAATGTACAGTTCTGAAAACAAGGATTACAACCGCATTAAAATTTTATATTACAAAGTTCACTGTGATGAATGAGCCTGCTTTTGAGAAGAAAGTCTCCATGGACGTGGTCTAACAGTAGAAATAGCCACTCGAAATTCTTTTCTTACATTTGGGTTTGAACGATAAGGATTTTCAACTTTGACATCTATGAAATCTGTCACTGAAAGCTATGTTCTTACAAAAGGATTAGGATCTTCACTGCATTTTGGGTCATTGATAGATATTATTGATAATAAGTCGCCAGCCCGCATCTCGTGGTCGTGCGGTAGCGTTCTCACTTCCCACGCCCGGGTTCCCGGGTTGATTCCCAACGGGGTCAGGGATTTTCTCTGCCTCGTGATGGCTGGGTGTTGTCTGCTGTCCTTAGGTTAGATAGTCTAAGTTCTAGGGGACTGATGACCATAGATGTTAAGTCCCATAGTGCTCAGAGCCATTTGAACCAATAAGTCGCCAAAACTAAAAAAAAAAGTGAAGTATCATAAGTGAGATCAACTAACTTTTATTGCTCTTTTATATTTAGACAAGACAGTCTAGCAGCGAAATTGAATTAATTTTTAATCAAATTAAGTTAATAAAAGCCCGAACTCCCATACGTTTCGAAGCGAACTTTCCGTGTTAAAGGCTTTTATCTCCATTGGAAGTATCGGAATAGCTGTTACCTCTGACTGTGACACTAGAATAGAGAACCATTCTAGTATGTCACCTTCCATTCCGTTTCGCAACAGCTCTGATTTCTATAAGGAAGCCTTCACTTTTTTATTTCATGATAGTTCACTTGTCAGGTTATCTTGAAGTGTTAAGGCTACCCCATTTGTCAAAAATCACAATGAGGAGAGCCATTTTCAATAGAAAATTTCCGTTGCTGAAATAGTCTGCCAGAGAGTGACATTTCTCCTTTAAGAAACAGAATACCCCATTCCTCAGATCGAACTTTCGTTTCAGTACTTCAGCCTTTTAAAGCCATGGAGCATTATTAAGAAAAGCTCAGCTGATGTGATAAGAAACCATCTACTCGCATAGCACTTGAAAAGCCTGGAATTGAAGCATTTTTATATTATTAATATTAAGTGTTTCTGTAACCTTTTGCAATACTTCATGAAAGGATGGGCTAAGTTATTTAGTGACCAGAGCCTCTCGGTGTACCATACAGTAAGTCCATACTGTATTAGTTTCTTCGTCTTTAATAAGAGACTCTAAAATCATAACGCCAAAAGCACAGACAAAAAGATTTCAGAAAAACAGTTGAAACTTCCTGGCAGATTAAAACTGTGTCCTGGACCGAGACTCGAACTTGGAACCTTTGCCTTTCGGGGTCAAGTTCTCTAGAGCAAACGTCCCGAGTTCGAGTCTCGGTCCGACAAAAAGTTTTAATCTGCCAGGAAGTTTCATATCAGCGCACACTCCGCGAGGTGAAAATTTCGTTCTAGAGAAACATTTGTTTGTCAAAATCAGCTTTGTAAGCAACCCATCAGTCTCATAGGTCTGACTTGTTTCTTTGTAGCTAAGTCTGAGCATCTACTTTATTTCCCATAAAAATTATTAAATTTTAATTAACATTGAGGATTATTTTTATTAATACTAATCTAAAAATTCTCATATATAGTCCAGTGGCAAAAGGGTATTTTTGACTGTTGTGTAGCTTGTAAATAATGCGAAACAATAATCAGAGACTGAAAGAGCAGATCCTAAATGCACTATACCCATAATTATGACCTATTCCAATACTTCATGTTCCTCATTATTGTTGTCTATATTAAGCACATTATCAGGCTTGAGGTTGAGATAAAACTGTTTGTTCACTTCAGGCATGATATTTAAGAGTTTTGTTAAGTCTGCGTGTTTCAAACTTGTTTTTCTAAACTAAAGCTCAAGTTTTTCTGAGTATCCGTGTTTCAAGGTTGATTTTTGCCAGCTCGTATGAAGAAACCGGTTTCAGGCAGCCAGTGAGCGTTTCTCTCGAAATGAAAATTTATGCTTTTGGGGCCATGTGCAAGTGGATGTCAGAGAAATAAGTTTTTCGCACATTTTCGTATATACATTGTAAGGGCACAGCACTGATAAAGCTGATTCACCGTAAGCTCAAAAGATGTCAGGAGCATGCGCACACGCTAAAATCTCAGGATCGACGATGATGCCCCTTGGGCCCTTATGGATCTTATTGCCTCATATGTTTTCGCTTCTATGCCGTGTGAATCTGTTCACAGCGTTAACCGTCGATTGTATTTGTAACTTGAATGAGTACACTCCTTAGCACACTTTTTTATAGACTGATGACATAATTTATGTTACGAATGAGTTCATTTTATGTCTTTAACATATATTGCATGACACTTAACATGTTGTCAAGCTCGAAGCTGTCCAGTTTCCTTAATTCACGGACATTTCTGAGCTTGACAACATGTTAAGTGTCATGATATACGTGTGTTAAAGACATAAAATCAAATACTTCAAAATAGCGTAAAAAGCCAAGACCGGGGATGCAATTAAATTAACAATTAAACAGTCGTGTGACAGTGTGTTCCTTTAGAAAGGTTTTATATTTCGGCTGTGAATATTTTTATGAGCCTGATGGTCGTCAGACGACTGAAAGTGTTTGTGTGAACAGAGTATTACTAGCAGGCGATAATATCACGTTCTTTAGCATTAACTGTCGCTTGTAATGCATCGTGAATTCCAGTCGCTGACCGAGCTCCATCTGTGCATACTACACAGCACTTTTTCCATGATATCCCATTCTGATTAAAACATATATTTATCACGTCAAAAAGGGTTTGAGCTTTAGATCTTTTCCGTGTCGGCTCACAGAAAAGCAATTACTCACGAATATTAAAGACATTAATGCAACTAACGTAAGCAATCAGATCTTTACGAATACCAGTCGCTTCGTGCACTTGAAGTGTAAAACAGTTTTCACGCAATTTATAAATTAAGTGCTTGAGTAAATTGTCGGATACGCCTAAAATTGTTCTACCCGATGTATCAGCAGAGATAAGAATGCTTTTCAATTGTGGAGCAAATGAGTCACCAGACATTGTCGATGCTGTATCGATCGCCCACGCTAAAACCTGAGTTTCTGCAAGCGTCTGTGGTTTCCTGAATTTAGCAGTCCAATTCGAACTGTGGTAAGAGGCTAAAACGGCCATAGAAGTCACACTGGTCCACTCACAAAACTCTTCTAGGTGCAGCACACAATAAATTACTTCGTTTCCCTACAAAAAAATTCCTTCTGTTTTCGCATTACTTGAAAACATTTCGTTTGTAGTTGAATCATTAACATTTTAGGCTTCATACAGCAACTAAAACGGTTAAACTGCTTACACACTGCAGACATTCTTCACCATTGATTTAATTTTTACGAAACCTAGCTATGGGGAGTTCTCATCATACACTCCTGGAAATTGAAATAATAACACCGTGAATTCATTGTCCCAGGAAGCGGAAACTTTATTGACACATTCCTGGGGTCAGATTTATCACATGATCGCACTGACAGAACCACAGGCACATAGACACAGGCAACAGAGCATGCACAATGTCGACACTAGTACAGTGTATATCCACCTTTCGCAGCAATGCAGGCTGCTATTCTCCCATGGAGACGATCGTAGATATGCTGGATGTAGTCCTGTGGAACGGCTTGCCATGCCATTTCCACCTGGCGCCTCAGTTGGACCAACATTCGTGCTGGACGTGCAAACCGTGTGAGACGACGCTTCATCCAGTCCCCAAGATGCTCAATGGGGGACAGATCCGGAGATCTTGCTGGCCAGGGTAGTTGACTTACACCTTCTAGAGCACGTTGGGTGGCACGGGATACATGCGGACGTGCATTGTCCTGTGGGAACAGCAAGTTCCCTTGCCGGTCTAGGAATGGTAGAACGATGGGTTCGATGACGGTTTGGATGTACCGTGCACTATTCAGTGTCCCCTCGACGATCACCAGAGGTGTACGGCCATTGTAAGAGATCGCTCCCCACACCATGATGCAGGGTGTTGGCCCTGTGTGCCTCGGTCATATGCAGTCCTGATTGTGGCGCTCACCTGCACGGCGCCAAACACGCATACGACCATCATTGGCACCAAGGCAGAAGCGACTCTCGTCGCTGAAGACGACACGTCTCCATTCGTCCCTCCATTCACGCCTGTCACGACACCACTGGAGGCGGGCTGCACGATGTTGGGGCGTGAGCAGAAGACGGCCTAACGGTGTGCGGGACCGTAGCCCAGCTTCATGGAGACAGTTGCGAATGGTCCTCGCCGATACCCCAGGAGCAACAGTGTCCCTAATTTGCTGGGAAGTGGCGGTGCGGTCCCCTAAGGCACTGCGTAGTATCCTACGGTCTTAGCGTGCATCCGTGCGTCGCTGTGGTTCGTTCCCAGGTCGACGGGCACATGCACCTTCCGCCGACCACTGGCGACAACATCGATGTACTGTGGAGACCTCACGCCCCACGTGTTGAGTAATTCGGCGGTACGTCCACCCGGCCTCCCGCATGCCCACTATACGCCCTCGCTCAAAGTCCGTCAACTGCACATACGGTTCACGTCCACGCTGTCGCGGCATGCTACCAGTGTTAAAGATTGCGATGGAGCTCCGTATGCCACGGCAAACTGGCTGACACTGACGGCGGCGGTGCACAAATGCTGCGCAGCTAGCGCCATTCGACGGCCAACACCGCGGTT
This sequence comes from Schistocerca gregaria, assembly GCF_023897955.1. Lineage (NCBI taxonomy): Eukaryota > Metazoa > Arthropoda > Insecta > Orthoptera > Acrididae > Schistocerca > Schistocerca gregaria. The sequence continues at coordinate 675,903,733 of NC_064922.1, forward strand.
CGTGGTGTGTCCGCTGTGCCGTCCGTGTGATCATTGCTTGCACATACCTCTCTCAGTGTCCGGAGCAAGTATGGTGGGTCTGACACACCGGTGTCAATGCGTTCTTTTTTCCATTTCCAGGAGTGTATCTTCTCGTTTTCTCCTTTGAAGTATCTTCCTCCCCTCCGCCAGCCGATGTACCCCATGTGTGTTCATGTCTTTCACCCACCAGGAACCGCTCCGTACCGCAGTCAGGTCTTCATAACGAAGTCTGACAAGTTGTACGGAGGCGTCGAGATACAGGAGGCAAAGTTTGCTCCAAGCGCAATACTGTTACAGATACAGTCATAGCGCAGTTGATAACGTGGGTTTCCATCGGCGGCCGATATCACTCACATCGTTTCAAGCAATTCTAAAAATATTACCGTGATTTCTTTCATTGTTTTAACATACCGATCGCCGGCCGCATTGGCCGAGCGGTTCTAGGCGCTACAGTCTGGAACCGGGCGACCGCTACAGTCGCAGGTTCGAATCCTGCCTCGGGCATAGATGTGTGTGATGTCTTTAGGTTAGTTAGATTTAAGTAGTTCTAAGTTCTAGGGGACTGATGACCTTAGAAGTTAAGTCCCATAGTGCTCAGAGCCATTTGAATCATTTTTGATCCCACCTTGCACGCTGCTCACCTTCCACCCCACCCCCTCTACCTCCCGTGGTCGCACCCACAACTGAAGAACCACTGTTTTACGACAGAAACTGATATAATTTATGCATGATGTTACGAAGAACTCGGCTCACAGCTGGTAAAACTGTTCTTTATTAACACACGACCGGTTTCACGGCTTCAAGACGCATCATCAAGTGAAGAATGATAAAAGATCATCGTGACAATATCGTCAATATTATGGCGAGCGACAGGTAAAGAAGAAGTACCCATTCCTTAAAATTTGCCTGCATCATGAGAACAGGGCAGCTCAGTGCAGGGCAAGGCTAAAGAGGCCCGCACGAACGACAGATAAATAACAATTTTACCGGCTGTGAGACGAGTTCTTTCTCATTATGCCTTCAACAGCTGCCGTTGCCCAGAGTATGGCTCTGAGCTCTATGGGACTTACCTGCTGAGGTCATCAGTGCCCTAGAACGTAAAACTACTTAAACCCAACTAACCTAAGGACATCACACACATCCATGCCCGAGGCAGGATTGGAACCTGCGACCGTAGCGGTAGCGCGGTTCCAGACTGTAGCGCTTAGAACGGCTCGACCACTCCGGCAGTCTGCCCTGAGTATAATATAGTTTGTGATATGCTAGCGTTCCAGTCCGAACAAGTGCAAACACTGCGCACTAACTCCTGTAGAACACAATAAAAGGTATCATAGAGCTACGAAGGGCTTATGGGTCTAGTTTCATGCGAAGAGTTTCTGCATTTCACTACGCTATCTCCAGGGCCCCAACCAACGTATAGGAGGAATCAAACCTCACGTGTAGTCGAAATATCTGCCAGCAATAAGTAACCGGTATCCGTAGACTCCTAATTTCGACCAAACGCTGTCCCTTCGTTCATCAAATGAAGACTGCTTGCAGAAACTGTCGCACAAATAAATAACACTCAAAATACATGCGGCTGGGGTGTTCCTAATTTTACAGTTTATACAGGTCTAGATACACACTTACGCCCACATCTGAAATCGATTCCGTGACCACTCGAATAAGAGCTACACGATTTGGCGAATGTGGCTACCAGTGCCATATATTTATTTATATATATATATATATATATATATATATATATATATATATATATATATAAATTGACACAAATGCTTGGAATAAGATGGGGTTTTATTAGAATCAAAAAAATACAAAAGTTCACAAAATGTCCGACAGATGGCGCTTAATCTAATCAGAACAGAGATAATTATCATAACAAAGTAAGCCAAAGCAAAGATGATGTTCTTTACAGGAACTGCTCAATATGCCCACCATCACTCTTCAACAATAGCTTTAGTCGAGGAATAATGTTGTGAACAGCAGTGTAAGGCATGTCCGGAGTTATGGTGAGACATTGGCGTCGGGTGTTGTCTTTCAGCATCGCTAGAGATGTCGATCGATCACGATACACTTGCGACTTCACGTAAACCCAAAGCCAAAAGTCGCACGGACTAAGGTCTGGGGACCTATGAGGACAAGCATGACGAAAGTGGCGGCTGAGCTCACTATCATCACCAAACGACGCACGCAAGGGATCTTCCACGCGTCTAGCAATTTTTTTTTTGTTCTAATAAAACCCCATGTCATTCCAAGCATGTGTGTCAATTTTTACCTCTATGTCTACATTATTCCGTGGTGTATTAAGTGTTGAAAGCTATACTGATTTTTTGATCACCCAGTATATAACATAATTATTCCGGTTAATGGATACAGTACGACAACGAACTGAACTGAAGTGAACTCGGAATCCCAGTGTAACGACAGTTTTGTTGTCTGTGCACAGACGTACTGCGTCGATGCTCAGACGGCTGACTCGGCGTGCACAGCAACCGCCTACCTTGGTGGAGTGAAGACCAACAAGGGTGCCATCGGCGTGTCGGCGGCCGTCCCAGTCGGAGACTGCTTAGCGCAGAACAACACGGAATACCACACCAACTCCATCGCCCGCTGGGCCCAGGTGAGCTTAGCGACGAGCACACCGTGTAACACCGTCTTTTCTTACTACTATCATTTTTAATCGCATTTAGTATTATATGACACCATGCGCGTTATCAGTGGCACAATAAAATCTACGCCTACTGTATGGCTGCCAAACCTGAGCCACATATCACCAGCAGAAATGCGGCGAAAAACCGCTATTCTCAGTGAGTTCAAAAAGATTACTACACTCATGCTCACAAAACTGGCGCAGATAGCTTAGGCAAATAGGAAACAGAAACGATTCAGATCTCTAACTCCACGTTATTGGTGATAAGTTGAGAAAACCGTCCCTAAACACAGGAGCTACAAAACGCCACTGTTTCCTCCGCGTGTACCCCGACATCAGTATGGGAAATGATCATCATGCACACGTACGCAGGCAGCACAAGGGGTTGGCATACTCTGGATGAGGTGGTCGAGCAGCTGCTGGGATATAGCTTCCCATTCTTGCACCAGTGCCTGTCGGAGCTCATGAAGTGTCCTACGGGTTTCAAGACGTGCAGCGATATGTCGACAGAGAGCGTCCCAGACGTGCTCGATGGGGTTTACGTCTGGAGAACAGGCAGGCCATGCCATTCGCCTGCTATCTTCTGTTTCAGTGTACTCCTCCACGGTGGCAGCTCGGTGGGATCATCCACCAGGAGGAAGGTGCGACACACTGCATCCTTGAAAAGTGGACATACTGGTGAAAAATGACGTCGCAATACACCATACCTGTTAAAGTTCCTCTGTCAAAGACATGCAGGGTTGTACGTGCACCAATCATGATCCCACGCCACACCATCGAACCACGACCTCCATAAAGGTCCCTTTCAAAGACATTAACCGGTTAGTATCTGCTTCCTGAATCACGCCAGATGAAAACCTGGCGAAAATCACTGTTCAGACTATACTTGGACTCGTCTGTGAACATAACCTGGGACCACTGTCCCAATGACCATGTACAGTGTTCTTGACACCAGGTTTTACGGCCTCTCCTGTGACTAGGGGTCAGTGGAATGCACCTTGTAGGTCTCCGGGTGAATAAACCATGTCTGTTCAATCGTCTGTAGACTGTGTGTCTTGAGACAACTGCTTCAGTGGCTGCCGTAAGGTACCGAGCAAAGCTACTTGCAATACTCCGCGGCCGTCTGCGGGCATTGATGGCAAGACATAGGTCTTCTTATGGTTTGGTACACTGTCGACGTCCCGTACCGTAGTACCTGGAAACGTTTCCTGTCTTTTGGAATCGTTCCCATACTCTTGAGACCACACTTTGTGGCACACGGAGGGCCCGTGCTACGACCTCCTGTGTTTAAGCAACCACCAGTCCCTCAAAAATTCTACCCTTCATAACGTCATCAATATGTGTTCTTTGAGCCATTTTCAAGACACAGTCACCATCAGCACGTCTGAGAACGTCTGCACACTTACTCGCAGCACCCTAGTCTTACATGCACCAACACACTTCGGCGTATGTGGACTGCTGCCAGCGCCACCGTGCGACGACCGCACATACACAGCATGCTCATACCCCGAGGTGATTTAAAACCGAAAATCGCCCACCAGACCGTTGTTTCACCATGTATCAGCATTATCCTCAATTTATGAGCACTAGTGCAATAACACACAGCTGCCCATCCTTGGAGCGCAGAAGACTTAAATAGAGAATACCAGCATTACTCTCTGCTGAAGAAATGACGAACTCCAACTTTGATGTCGGCTATCTGTGGAAACAACACTGGCAAGAACACTCTCCACCAAAATGCTATAGAGACATGACATCTGAGAAACCGCCTGGCTCCAACTAGTCACGCAATATGTGGACAACTCTAAAACGCATGCATACTGGCCGCGGAAGATGTGCTGACGCGTTGGGGAACGATACCAACACCAAATTGCGACTGCGGAGCTGAAAAGCAAACAGTCGGACACCTAGTGGTTCGAGCCTACAAGAGAACCTTCAACGATTTCCTCGCTGCAACAGAAGAGGTAATCGATTGTATTAAATGTCTTGATGTCGATCTGTAATTATTCTATGAGTAAAATTTGTAAGGACTGTGATTATGCCATACGATAAATAAAACAAAAAAAATTTAATCACAATCGCAGTGGAAGATAGTGATCCATGCACATTACATTTCGCTGTGTGTTAGACATCTTTAAATATTATTATAATCATTAATAATATCAACTGTACGACTGCAAGGTTCAGAATCTACCAGTCATTTTGGGCATTCGCCACTTCGTTTTCGTGTCTCACTCATGTTCACAAATGTGTGTGAAATCTTATGGGACCTAACTGCTAAGGTCATCAGTCCCTAAGCTTACACACTGCTTAACATAAATTATCCTACTGAGAAACACGCACACACATGCCCAACGGAGGACTCGAATCTCCGCCGGGACTAGCCGTACAGTCGGTGACTGCAGCGCCGAGACCGCTCGGCTAATCCCGCGCGGCTTTCTCACTCGCGATACTTGTATCTGAATGAGGACTTTTGTATCTGTTGGGTCACAGGGCTGGCTTTCATTAATCAAGCTTACTTTATCGGCAACTACTGTATCACTCATTACATGTCAGTTACATACTAGCACAACAGAGCAGGGGACATAAGACGTTCTTGGGACAAGTGTACTGCATCAGTGTTTAGGAAACAAGAAACGATTTCTAAAAATATGGTAAGGAGTTGTCAGATTAAGTGAGTACGGAAAATGGTCTCTGCTAAAGGAACAATACAAGGCGTTCTTAATTAGTAATTATTTGTCACTCTTCATTTCATAGTGAATGTAATTACATCACCTTCCACGCTCTAGAAACTTACGGAAATTTCACTCATAGAAGATACGTATTGGGTGGTTGTAATTAAAATACAGGTACTCATAGGGATCTAGTGCAGGCTGTGATTATCGCATGCCAGAAGAAGAACTTGGTGGATATTCTAATGCGTTAACGCAGAACTGATTTACGCTGAAAAAAAGTTAGTTCCTATTTTGACCACCAGGTACATATGTGGCTTTGTGAATGCAATAGAGACGTCTGTAAATGTTTCCATATGTAATGGACTAGAGAAGGGACATTGGAGAAAGCCGGCCGTAGTGGCCGAGCGGCTCTAGGTGCTACAATCTGGAACCGGGCGACCGGTACGGTCGCAGGTTCGAATCCTGCCTTGGGTATGGATGTATGTGGTGTCCTTAGGTTAGTTAGGTTTATGTAGTTCTAAGTTGTAGGGGACTGATGACCTCAGAAGTTAAGTCCCATAGTGCTCAGAGCCATTTGACTCGTTTTGAACATTGGAGAAAAGGTCAAAAAAGTGAGAAAGGCATTATGTGTGCTATATTATTAACGACCGCTTACACAGTACGTTCAATATGAGCACCGCAGACGTCGAAGAGCCGATGTACAGTGCCAGATTTGTTCCTGGTGGACGTAATAGGAAACAACATTCTTCCAGCGCAGATCGGTTCTTCATTATCGCGTTAGCGTATCTACCACCTTTCGCTGTCATTGCAAGCCACACTGGACCTCCGTAAATAGCTACGCTATAACTATAAGCACCCAGCAAGAGGGCGGTTCAGTGAGTAATGAAACTCTTTTTTCCTGTGACCATGTTGATCTTATTCAGGACTCCCCAGTTTTGGCTGCAAACCCTGTCTTTCAACATAATATCCATTCAGTTCCCTGTCATTTCGTCCTCTTACTGGAAGGGCCTGACTGCGCGCATGGTACCACTCTACTGGAAGAAGCTGGAGAAAACGTCTTGATGCATCAGTAACTGCATAATCATCCACATACTGGTTCCTGCAAAGTACATCCTTCATTTGCCCAAACAGATGAAAGTCGGATGGTGCGAGATCCAATCTGCTGAGTGATTACGAAGAGCAGTCCAATGAAGTTTTATGAGCTCCTCTAGGGAGCGCGGACTCGTGTGAAGCCCTGCGTTGTCATGGTGAAGTCGAGTCTTCAGTTTCATTAAGGTAGCACAATACGCTCCAGAGCTCATCATTGCACCAAGAGGGAGGACGTCAAACAGACTAATCACTCAGTGTTTGCCGACTGAGGATATATGGCTTTGAACTTTTTCTTCGGAGGGGAATTGTTGTGGTTCCACTACATGGATTGCTGTTTTGTTCTCGGTTCGAAGTGGTGAACCCATCTTTCACCACCAACAGAGACGTCCAGTTGAGAAGTCAGATGTTTGACTGAGATCCGCAGGTTCAGGCATTGTAAGAGTCACAGCAGTGTGTAGCCAACCGACACGCTGGACGTCGCACAGGTGTGCGCTACATAGTCTCGCCCAAAGATTCGTCGTGCGTTTGTTCGCTGCCAGGTCTCCGTAGACATTCTGCAAGCAGCTACGAATATCTGCGATGGTCTCGTTTTGCGCAAAAAAGAAACTCAATGACAACTCTCTGCTTCTAACGTACCCATGTTAAGAAGGCACTTTGAAGGCTGCGTATAGCGCCGCTATCTATAGGAACGTCATGAAACTACAGGGGTAACGAAGGGATGTTCAATGATGTCCCTCAACGAATTTCACTTTTTTTTTTTTCAACGAGAGGTGGCCGAGGGAAAAAGTGTCGCATTAATTATTGAACTCCTCTCGTACGTTCCCTGTCAAAAAGTGGAAAACCAGAAAGGAGTGGAGAAAAGGAATCGAAATTTCGTGGTCTGATACGGTGTATGGTGTCGTGTCAGTGATCAAAGTGCCGAGTCAAATTTAAAAAGAATTTGGAAGTCTGGCCCACTTTTAAGTACGAAGTTGCACTCGCTGTGGCCTGGATTCAGGGACTAATTCATTTGGAATGTGTCACATAAAGCCATCGTATCCTCTGCTGAGGCAAAATACAACGATAAAGACAATTCATACCCTCCTAAATAATGAGATATAGATTATTATGATATATTGGACCCGTTACATTTCACTTTTGATATCCAGAAGTGTTGTCTCAGAACTGTTGCAACTAGTCCTTGATATTGTGCAAACTTGCACTGGGACGAGGTAGACATCAGAGCTGATCGCACACATGTTCTATGGGGAACAGATCTGGGGACTTTCGTGCCACAGGAGTACAGCTTCACGTACGGAAATATGTGCCACTTGGGATGATCATTATCCTATTGAAAAACGGCACCTCCACGCTGTCACTTGAGAGGTAACATGAAGTAGAGCTTTCGGAAGCACAGTTATGCCGCCAGAGATCTCTCAACCATCACCAGTTGTGACATGAAGTCATACTCGGTTTTACCACTGCTATGCCTCTCCAGAACAGTGAAAGGACGGAACTCTCTCCAAGCCACCCCCGTACTCGCCGAGGATGGTTCTGCGAGGTAACGCACAATAAAGATTCATAGCTGAACACAGTACGACCCCATTCATCAGCCATCCATACATCACAGTCATGCCATCACTTGAAAAGCAGCCACATGCGTGCTTTTGTGCTAACGAAAACCTACACCTGGGGTGGTAAATCTACAGTCCAGCTGCTGCTGGTCCCAGACCGATGGTGCGGCATGGCGCAGAATGTTGCACGCGTTCCTCTACTTGTTCTCGGATGGGAGGCGCGGATGTGAAGAGGCTACGATGCGCTTCGTGCACACTACAACGATCCTATCTAGCGGTGGTCAGACGTGAGAGACATGACCTTAACGAGAAATGCCTGTCCTCATGTTTTTATGCAGTGCCACTGTCACATCCAATTGCACAAAAAAATCTGTATATGTTCGACCAACATGTCTAAATGCAGATCCACAATAAGGCCACTTTAACACTGCCAAGTGCTCATACCGCTGTCTCACACACGAGTAAGCAGGATCTCAGTGTTTTTCACACACTACCTGATATCGTACCATGCCTGATAATATTAAATACGAACAATACTGGTGCACTCTGGTGGCCGTTCTATCCATTACAGAGTACTGTCCCTCTAATAATTTGTAGACCTGCCAATGATACGTACATCTACAAAGTTTTATTGATACCGGACCATTTAGTATGGGTGTCTCTCTTTTGGTGTCAGTAAATGTGTATGTCACAGACAGTTTTTCTGTGTAAATTGTTTCATAAAATACAGTTTTATCCTAATATGAAAATGAAAATTAGCGTACGGCAAAGTGGATCGGAAGTCCCCATGGGGGGAAGTAGGGCCGCCGAGGGCAAGTACTTATTGCATTCGACGCCACACTGGGCGACTTGCGCGTAGGAGATGGGGATGAAATGATGATGAGGACTATACAGCACCCAGTCCCTGAACGGAGAAGATCTGCTACTGAAGCAGGGAATCGAACCCGAGCCCTTTGGTGTGGCACTCCGCTGGGCATACCACTCAGCTAACAGAGGCGGTCATCGCAATATGAGAAGTTATACGTTAAAGTAGTAAATATCGAATTTAACTACACAGCTATACATTCAAGTATGATTATTAGAATTTATTTTTATACTCAAGTGTGAAACCTTATGATACGTTTCGGGGTGCACTCAGCCTCGTGATGCCAATTGCGGAGATACTCTACCGAAAAGTAGTGGCTCCGGTCAAAGAAACCCATCATAACGACCGGGAGAACGGTGTGCTGATCATACGCCCCTCCTATCTGCGTCCTCCACTGAGGATGACACGGGGGTCGGATGGTCCCGATGGGCCACCTGTGGGCCGAAGACGGAGTGCTTTTATGATACGTAAATCCTTAGAACCATGTTAATTTCAGTGTACTTTATTCATCACAATATATGAGGTTGTATCAACAAAAAAATGGTTCAGATGGCTCTGAGCACTACGGGACTTAACATCTGTGGTCATCAGTCCCCTAGAACTTAGAAATACTTAAACCTAACGAACCTAAGGACATCACCCACATCCATGCCCGAGGCCGGATTCGAATCTGGGACCGTAGCGGTCACGCAGTTCCAGACTCTAGTGCCTAAAACCGTATGGCTACATCGGCCGGCTGGTATCAACAAGCACAGTTCCTTTGTAACTAAAAGAAAATTCTTCACTCATTGGATCCTAAACATCCTGGTTCATCTCCAGTCCTAATTGCTTTTTACGCTTCTGAAACCGGGCGAAATAAAAGGAATAGTCAGGTATAGGTGGTGTCTGTTGTTTCGTACTTGTGCGAATGATATAGGTGAGGACGGACAGTGATCTTTTCTGTGCGGATCTACACCAGGCCCGATCGTACCCCGATTATAATCGCCGAAATGCCGTGAGTAACGACAATAATGGGCAAAGAGCACTAAATTCATAGTGCTTGGATAGCCTGAGAATTTGGGTCGGACAGGAGTTGTGATAGTGTAGTCCGTGCACGTACGATGACTACAGTGTCCGGATGGCGCGGTGGTCAGCGCTTGCTCCTAATGAGCAGGAGAACTGGGTTCGAATCTGGTCGGGGTACAAGTTTTAAACCTTCCCCGTTGATTTAAATCAATACCCACTTTTAGCCAATGTCCTTAATTCCTTTGTGTCACAGTTGCTAGAGATAAAAGATATATTTTAAACTTCTGTTAGGATAAGAATTCTAGGCAGTAAACGTGAGCGAGAAACCCTCAGCAGCGACGTATTTTACACAGACATGTTATATCATACGCTATGTCCAGTTGTTTCTAAATCAACAAGATGAAAATGCACCAGAAGACGCATTTCCGCGCAGTACTCAGTGACTTCAAAGATGATAGGTTACTCGATCACCTGCTGGAAGGCTGCCTCAACTTTGTTCATGACTGAACTTACATTTGTGTGTAAAATTTTTCGTGAGTTTCCTGTGAAACGAAATAACCAAAGCTAGGTACGGTGTTTGTACCGTCAATTCATTTTAAAAATATCACTGTGCTTACGTCCCGTTTTGAAGTTTTGTTTTGACTCACCTTCCCCATTAGCTTGTTTAGTTTACCTTTTTACATTAAGGTGTATGATGCACGTTAGTTTTTGATACTAAAGGAGGTGGTTTAATTCTATCGTATGCAATTTTTAATGAAGGTAAGTGCTCACACTATGCCACATACGGACATACGTGGTGCATTCAAGTTCTAAGGTCTCCCATTTTTGTTCTAATTAACTACTCACCCGAAATCGATGAAACTGGCGTTACTTCTCGACATAATCGCCCTGCAGACGTACACATTTTTCACAACGCTGACGCCATGATTCTATGGTAGCGGCGAAGGCTTCTTTAGGAGTCTGTTTTCACCACTGGAAAATCGCTGAGGCAATAGCAGCACGGCTGGTGAATGTGCGGCCACAGAGAGTGTCTTTCATTTTTGGAAAAATCCAAAAGTCAATAGGAGCCAGGTCAGGTGAGTAGCGAGCATGAGGAATCACTTTAAAGTTGTTATCACGAAAAAACTGTTGCGAAACGTTAGCTCGATGTGCGGGTGCGTTGTCTTGGTGAAACAGCACACGCGCAGCCCTTCCCGGACGTTTTTGTTGCAGTGCAGGAAGGAATTTGTTCTTCACAACATTTTCGTAGGATGCACCTGTTACCGTAGTGCCCTATGGAACGCAATGGGGAAGGATTACGCCCTCGCTGTCCCAGGACATGGACACCATCATTTTTTCAGCACTGGCGGTTACCCGAAATTTTTTTGGTGGCGGTGAATCTGTGTGCTTCCATTGAGCTGACTGGCGCTTTGTTTCTGCATTGAAAAATCGCATCCACGTCTCATCCATTGTCACAACCGACGAAAAGAAAGTCCCATTCATGCTGTCGTAGCTCCTCAACAGTTCTTGGCAACTTGCCTCACGGGTAGCCATGTGGTCGTCCGTCAACATTCGTGGCACCCACCTGGATGACACTTTTCGCATTTTCAGGTCGTCATGCAGGATTGTGTGCACAGAACCCACAGAAATTCCAACTCTGGAGGCGATCTGTTCAACAGTCATTCGCCGATCCCCCCAAAACAATTGTCTTCACTTTCTCGATCATGTCGTCAAACCGGCTTTTGCGAGCCCGAGGTTGTTTCGGTTTGTTGTCACACGACGGTCTGCCTTCATTAAACTGTCGCACCCACGAACGCACTTTCGACACATCCATAACTCCATCACCACATGTCTCCTTCAACTGTCGATGAATTTCAATTGGTTTCACACCACGCAAATTCAGAAAACGAATGATTGCTCGCTGTTCAAGTAAGGAAAACGTCGCCATTTTAAGTATTTAAAACCGCCGCTGGCGGTAAAATTCCATCTGCCTTACGGTGCTGCCATGTCTGGGACGTATTGACAATGAACGCGGCCTCATTTTAAAACAATGCTCATGTTTCTATCTCTTTCCGGTCCGGAGAAAAAAGAACCGGAGGCCTTAGAACTTCAATGCACCTCGTACTACCAACTTACAACGATATCGATAAAAATCTATACACTTTCTTGCACATTGAGTGAACAAAACATAATTCGCGTACATTCTTAGTAATAAAATTAATTACAACTTAATAATAAGCTTAAGTCTTAATATTAACAAATCACAGATTTCTCAGAAAGATTAAATGTTAATTTTAATAGCAATGCATAACGCGAAGGTTTAATTCTTGGCATGGACTGTCACTAGCCAGACGGATTCTGCTGTAACCTTTTACTAGATCCTATGCACCACTGAAGCAACCCAGCTACCTTGAGTAAATTTTGAATGGCATTTGTAAAGTAATCTTTTCCTTACATCTTTATCTACAGCTCCTTTAACAATCATCAAATTATCATCGTTACTTCTGATGCACTTTCTAGGTACTTTAATATAGTACCTTCACTTTGTTAGTTATAGAGTTATCAAAGGTTTAAATCGCTGCTTCAGACTCTTTGTAGGAGCTACAAGTAAGATTTTTTTTCATCAGTCTTCTGACTGGTTTGAAGCGGCACGACACGGATGTCTCTTCTGCACCAACCACTTCATCTCAGAGTAGCGCTTGCAAACTATGTCCTGAATAATTTGCTGGATGTATTTCAATATGTTTTTAGATTCTGCAGCTCTCTCTAGTATCATGGAAGTTATTCCCTGATGTCTTAATAGACATCCTACCATCCAGTCCCTTCCTCTTCTCGGTGTTTTCCATATATTGCTTTTCCTGCCAGATTCGGCGCATATCCTCGTAATTTCTTACCTGAACATTCCAGCTAACTTTCAACATGCACCTGCAGCACCACATCTCAAATTTTTATAGTCTGTTCTGTTCACGTTTACCCACAGTCCATGTTTCACTATCATACAACACGGAGTGAAATCACGTTTATATCCTTTACCAGTAAGCTACATTACGCTCCATAGATAGTTTTTTTACAAAAATTTGTGTTTCGGGGTGCATGAACTGAAACAGTGAGAAATTTTCTATGTATTCTATTACACTAGACCTAATTGCAGTTCTGAATCAGATACTGAAACTTACTGCAATAAATAATAACTTCTTCTTGAATAGAAATTTAAAATCACGTGCTTACTGCTGATTATCGACTCGCCCATTGGTTTCCATAAAACGTAACACGCCTTTTCATGACTGTAGCGCAGCTTGACTGCGTTAAATGCCTTTCATATACATGTACATCTGCTCCCAATTCTCGACTTACCTGCAATTGTGGCTGTGGCACTAATACCAGCAAACGTGGCCTGAAATTAGGGTGATGTGAGCTTGTAATGCGATGCATAAGGTACACTAAAATTCTATACTTCACTAACCCTTGCGTCAACATCTCGAAACGAATTTTGAAGTTATTTAATAACTCAAGTAAAAAGGAAAGTCATGCAGACAGTTCCAATACTTCGGAAAGGATGAACTGCATACTTGAATAATGGGCACGACTGTTAAGAATAACCAACCGTAGCCGACTCTGTATTCTGGATGAAACTGATATATTCAAGGCGTGTTTCATGCACTTTAAATACATGAATTTTTCGAGAAGTTTTTGATATAGATCATGAATCATATACATATGTTAGCTACGCGAAACAGAGGACGCCATTGAGACACAAAGGGGGGGGGGGGGGGAGGGCTCGGGGGGGAGTGCATGTACACTTACTGAGATAGAACCCCCATGTTACAGTGAAATTAATTTCAAGCGACTCTCACATGTGCAACCCGAGTGCAAGAAGAGTGAGGGAAACACTATCTACTGACTATGGAACAGGAAAACTCGGCTATCACGAACTCCCTCCACCCCTAATATAATTTAGAGCAGATACTGAAAGCATTCATATACTCTGGAGGTGGATGACGATGCCCGTGGATTCATGGCATGGGCCACACGAACCCACACAAAGAAACTCCAACTAAACATATCATTATGTAACGTAAAATCATTTGACCATTGACTATAAAATTGGTAGCAATGATAAAATCTTGAAAGAGCTCTAAATATAATTATTAGTGGGACTAAGAGGGAAAACAAAATTTAAAGTAGGATGCTTTCACAATAATAAGATAATTTTAAAACAATGAACCATGGTAGGGGAGCTCTCCTTCCAGAAAATCGTATAAAACTGAAGTTGAAATTCATCTTCTGGACAAGTAAAGGAGCTCTGGCACAATCACACCGCGTCATGATGATCTGCGTTTCCTATGTCACAGCTCAACCAAGCGGCCTCAAGTGTACAAACTGAGAACTGGAGTTCTAAAAGTGCTAAGGACTGAAAATAGTATTTTGAGATATAACAAAAAACGGTATTGTATGACATATGAAACAAGCACACACATTTTTAAACTATTAAACGTTTACTATATGTACGAAGACAGTAACTTGTTCTCGAAGGAACAGTTACTGTTAATGACCGTGCAGCTTTTACCTGGAATAAATGACGACTAACTGAAAACCACAGCTGCCGACAAGTGTTGTTGATTTGCCTCGATGTGAACAGCTGAAAATGTGTGTCCTTGGTGGCTCAGATGGATAGAGGGTCTGCCATGTAAGCAGGAGATCCCAGGTTCGAGTCCCGGTCGAGGCACACATTTTCAGCTGTCCACATCGAGGTAAATCAACAACACCTGTCGGCAGCTGAGGTTTTCAGTTAGTCATCATTTAGACGTTTATTGTCATCCAGGAAGTATATTTAATACAAAAAATTCCGAAAAATTGAACACAGTTGTCCAGAAAATGGAAATTAAAAACGAGAAATCAGACCGTGTCTTGCACGTTAACTTATAAGGACTAATTCGACTAGGTTCAACAAAGATATCATGCTATAACTACCGACAAAACGCAACTAAATATAAATGTCCAAAAACACGGGCCAGCATCTCGTGGTCGTGCGGTAGCGTTCTCGCTTCCCACGCCCGGGTTCCCGGGCTCGATTCCCGGCGGGGTCATGGATTTTCTCTGCCTCGTGATGGCTGGGTGTTGTGTGATGTCCTTAGGTTAGTTAGGTTTAAGTAGTCCTAAGTTATAGGAGACTGATGACCATAGATGTTAAGTCCCATAGTGCTCAGAGCCATTTGAACCATTTGAACCTAAAACACGTACACAATACGAAACAAAAATCGGCAGTGTGCAGTATCATTACACATCAGGAAAAACCACTGATGATGTTGTTGTATAAAGGGTACTATAGCAAGCAAGTCCCTTTTTAACACACTATCGTGGAATACTTTGTACTACTGAAATCTGTATATCAATTAAATGATCAACAGTTTTGCCTTTCTTCAGGATGTTTACATCTTCCCATTGTTCCGTCTCAGTGACTGTCCCTTTGATGTCCACTATTCCAGGTAACTTAATTTTAATTTGAGCACCAGAACTGATGCATGGCTTTGTTGTGGTGATGACTTTACCAGCAGCAGTCTGGAAGTCAATTAATTCCTTTTCCTTCATTCTGTTAAATGGTAAAGGAGGACGTGTTTGAGTAATTTCTTCTTGTAAATCATCATGTCCCTGGGACGTGATTACCTTCTTGCACTTTTCTATTAAGGCAAAATTTCTGTCACAAGATAAAAAACTGTGACCTGGAATCAAATACTTACGCACTGTACAATTAAACAAGCCACAATACATTACGACCGTGTGCATATATAAAAGTACACGGATTTTGTTTTGTCCACAGAAGTTGTCAACCCTAACCATAAGTTTACTTTTGTTGCCAGCTACATTGAAAGTACTCTATGTGCAATTCAGGACATGGAATAGGCATGATGCAATGTTATTAGTTCTGGGAAATCCTTCACCCTCACGCTAAAAACACGTTTCTACGTCAGTGCTGTCATAAGCATGAACACAAAAATCGTAAATGAAAACTGGCGTGTGTAGACCAGGTCAAATGTGTGATGAAACAAACAATGCATGTAGCATGTAAGCTGAAGTGTCGGAGGCCATTGACGCAGTCATAAAAAATTTTTCGGTCTGCTATTGTGTAAGTGTTGTTTCCAGGCATAGCTGAAGAAGTCGCATCATTCTTCATGTTTATCTTTGCACTTTCTTGTTTCCTATGGTGCAGTTACAGTGTTAGCCTGAGCTTTTCCGTTGTCTGGTGCGTTTCCTTTCACCTCAAGGTGCAAAGACTCACATTTGTTACTAGTATCTGACTTTGACCTTTCAAATAATAGATTTAAGAAGTAGGCCCTACTTAAAAACTGTCATTCTATATTGAACATCGTTAACTATGGTGTGTGGAAATTATAGGTAAATCGTATTGAATAAGCGACAAATATTAAGTACACAGCTGAGGTATTCTTTAGAAGACTTACTTCTACTATAATGACTCCCTTCACTTGGTGTAGGCATTATACGTTGCGATACCAGTAGAATATGGTCCTCAGCAGTTGTTTGAACCACTTTTGTGTCATGGTACGACACTGGACACACCTTCAGTTTATTGGTTAATGTTACAATTCCCTTTTCTTGAAACACAAAATACGTCTATGAATGTCTCAGAAATGACCACCATTTCCATCAGGAATCATATATCACACTTGATTGACGAAGGCTGTCCTCAGGTTCCACATACACTCCTGGAAACTGAAATAAGAACACCGTGAATTCATTGTCCCAGGAAGGGGAAACTTTATTGACACATTCCTGTGGTCAGATACATCACATGATCACACTGACAGAACCACAGGCACACAGACACAGGCAACAGAGCATGCACAATGTCGGCACTAGTACAGTGTATATCCACCTTTCGCAGCAATGCAGGCTGCTGTTCTCCCATAGAGACGATCGTAGATATGCTGGATGTAGTCCTGTGGAACGGCTTGCCATGCCATTTCCACCTGGCGCCTCAGTTGGACCAGCCTTCATGCTGAACGTGCAGACCGCGTGAGACGACGCTTCATCCAGTCCCAAACATGCTCAATGGGGGACAGATCCGGAGATCTTGCTGGCCAGGGTAGTTGACTTACACCTTCTAGAGCACGTTGGATGGCACGGGATACATGCGGACGTGCATTGTCCTGTTGGAACAGCAAGTTCCCTTGCCGGTCTAGGAATGGTAGAACGATGGGTTCGATGACGGTTTGGATGTACCGTGCACTATTCAGTATCCCCTCGACGATCACCAGAGGTGTACGGCCAGTGTAGGAGATCGCTCCCCACACCATGATGCCGGGTGTTGGCCCTGAGTGCCTCGGTCGTATGGAGTCCAGATTGTGGCGCTCACCTGCACGGCGCCAAACACGCATACGACCATCATTGGCACCAAGGCAGAAGCGACTCTCATCGCTGAAGACGACACGTCTCCATTCGTCGCTCCATTCACGCCTGTCGCGACACCACTGGAGGCGGGCTGCACAACGTTGGGGCGTGAGCGGAAGACGGCCTAACGGTGTGCGGGACCGTAGCCCAGCTTCATGGAGACGGTTGCGAATGGTCCTCGCCAATACCCCAGGAGCAACAGTGTCCCTAATTTGCTGGGAAGTGGCGGTGCGGTCCCCTACGGCACTGCGTAGGATCCTACGGTCTTGGCGTGCATCCGTGCGTCGCTGCGGTCCGGTCCCAGGTCGTCGGGCACGTGCACCTTCCGCCGACCACTGGCGACAACATCGATGTACTGTGGAGACCTCACGCCCCACGTGTTGACCAATTCGGCGGTACGTCCACCCGGCCTCCCGCATGCCCACTATACGCCCTCGCTCAAAGTTCGTCAACTGCACATACGGTTCACGTCCACGCTGTCGCGGCATGCTACCAGTGTTAAAGATTGCGATGGAGCTCCGTATGCCACGGCAAACTGGCTGACACTGACGGCGGCGGTGCACAAATGCTGCGCAGCTAGCGCCATTCGACGGCCAACACCGCGGTTCCTGGTGTGTCCGCTGTGCCGTGCGTGTTATCATTGCTTGTACAGCCCTCTCGCAGTGTCCGGAGCAAGTATGGTGGGTCTGACACACCGGTGTCAATGTGTTCTTTTTTCCATTTCCAGGAGTTTATTTATTACTGCGCCGCCTTGACACTAGCAGTGTTTTCATTAAACCCATGAGAATTATGCCTTGAATAGTTTCATTTTGCATACAGAAGTCTGAAATAAATTAGTTCTTAATTAATTTGTTAAGGATTTGCATGATACGGTGAGTCTGCAGATCAGTTGAAATGGGAAAGGTTATTACGTTAGTTTCGATATATTTAGAAAGAGTTTCTTATTACGCTAGGTACATCTCCATTGCAAGTGATTTAATGCCTTAACGCATACTTTCTGCTTTGTTTCCCGGTCGTGTCAGAATCAAACCTATTCCCGACAAGAATGGGACCTCACAGAATATAAATAACATTCCTACCTGTACCTTTTCAGATTTTTCTGGAACTATTTTCCCACAGTTCGTAGTACATTCTGCCTCTTTAACTCGAGCATTATGAGATCTAACTTTCACAGATGAGCAACGTTGAGACATAACCAGCATCATTTTGTTTTTCCGTATCGGAAACGTGCCCACAACGGAACAATACGGAAAATCTTATGTTCGCACTTAAACTGCTGTAGTTTCAACGCTGATTGTCAAGCAGTTTTAGAATGAAAGAGCAGAGGAGCTAGCACCAACGCCATGTGTTGATCACTGTTACATGATGAGGCGTTTGTAGCGTAATATTCTGGCATGGATGTAGGGCCTTTAGAGCGACTAAAACCAGTTTTGAAGGAAATGGTACGTGTAGAATGTTGGGTGTTCAAATGTGCTCTGCGACTGCATACCACATGGGCAAAAAGCGTGTTACCGAACTCGCTTTTAGTTCAAATCCCAAAAATCTAAAAACCTGGTGCACATATCATACAACACTCCACGCTAATAACACGACACTCTACCACCAGCTCTCATTGTAAGTTGGAGTTCTTTGTGGCCACAGCCGGTTACGTCAGACAAGCGTCGGACGCGGGATGACTCCAAACTGAATCTGGTGAGAATGTAAACAAGGTTTCAGGAATGTCAGCCCTTATGTACCCAATTAGATGATGATCCTTTGTTCTTTTCTGGTCAAGGAGATACACAAACTTGATTAATTGTAACTAGTGGATCACTTACACGTGGAACCATTTCTATATAAGTTTCCAAGCGAGCATTCAGTCTACAGTCTTCGTAAACAATACGAAGTGGGTGAAATGTGTCAGTATCGTAATAATATTTGATTGTTCACTAAGACATAGAAAGGTACTGACAGAACAGGACTGAAACTATTTGATCGCTGTCTATGACGGTGAAAGGTACATGTTAGAACAGGACAATTACAATGTTTCACTGCGTGGACTCTGCATGGCATAAGCACAGTGAGCAGGACGTGTTGCGCAGCACTATAGAAAAGTAAGTTGGGGAAACTACGTACAAAATAACAGTAAGAGAGAAGAGTGATTATACAACATAATCATGAGCGGTTGATTTTGGTTAGTGCTATTATACTTCTTCGTCTCCGTGAGATCATACTGTTTACAGAAACAAGTTATCGAAACAAATACAAAACGTAGTGTAATAAGCCCCTTACAGTACACTACTGTTTGAAACAGCTGTTTTTACTACTATCGTTAGTAAGCTGTGAAATCCACCAAGGCTTTGCTCCGAGGAGCCTACAGTACTGAACAAATTTAGTGAATACTCAAAAATTCTCGTCTGTTATCTGTTTCAGTAGTCCTAGTTCACATTGGAACTTTATTATGATATCTTTTAGGTAGATATCCAGATCATCTTTCAGTGGTCAGCCCTACCACTATATTAATGGTCCAGTTTGATGATGCTCTAATTACCAGGTCTATCAATTACAATCTTTTGACCATAATTTTTGCTACTGCACTGCTTCATTTATAAACTGGTTGTGTAGTATTTTATAGGCATTAGTGTAGCTGTACTGTATGGATCAAAACAATTTCGTTAAAATATAGCCCTTAGATAAGAATTATGTACTGTCCTCGTTTTTGTGAAACCCACAATTTAGATGTGTATTACACCACAGGAACAAATAATGTTTCAGATATATGCTATGTGGGTGACCTAGAAAATAATTTGATTTTGAATCCTGATGTGGATATTAGGAGGATCAAAAAATTTATTTTTAAAAACTGCGTTCGCAAAATTTTCAGTATGATTTGGAAGGAGGAGCACACCCCAGATGATTGGAAAGATTTTCCTTTACATCCTTTAGACGAATGGTGGCCCTGAAAAACTGTTCAAAATGTAAAGGACTTGTTTAGGGAATAAAACTAACAAATTGTTGGCAAAGATACTTTTAGTAAAGATAAGTCTTTTTAGTGAAGATTCGCCAGATGGCAACCAGAGTGAATTTATATCAGACATACACACTATTAATATCAGACAATGTGTTCACGATAGAGGTATAGAAAACGGTACCTATTAAGGTTTATTTGCTCAACATTTTACACAGGAACACAAACGCTGTTATTCATGTTGGTAAAGTTCAATGTGGGCACTATTTGTATCTTGACAGATATCAGAACGGTATTCTGTTTCTCGACACATGTTCAGCCTCTACTGCGGCGTAGATCCGTTGTCTCAAAACGCTCCGACCATCAACTGCCAGTTCATGGTTGGGTTGGATTGGGTTGTTTGGGGGCAGATACCAAACAGCGAGGTCATCGGTGTCATCGGGTTAGGGAAGGATGGGGAAGGAAGTCGGCCGTGCCCTTCCAAAGGAACCATCCCAGCATTTGCTTGGAGCGATTTAGAGAAATCAAGGAAAACCTAAATCAGGACGGCCGGACGCGGGATTGAACCTTCGTCCTCCCGAATGCGAGTCCAGTGCGCTGCCACTGAGCCACCTCGCTCGGTTGATGGTTGGAGAGACATCACAGTTACAGGTAGCCTGCATGAAGCAGTCGTTGGCCTGAAGATGGTGCACTGGAGCGCCGAAACTAGTAGCTACACAACAACAATATGAGGATGGCTGTAGGTGTTTCACTTTCTTACAATTTATTCAGATATGTCAGTATTCAAACATTTTCTCGAACCTCCTACTGTCTGATGTCAGTGTTGTAACAGAGAACAAAAAGGGAAATCAATTACTCTTCCTAAAAATCATGAAAAATCAGCCCTCTTTTATATGACTGCCAATTTTAAAATATTCTCGAACGTCTGCTAACAATTATACTGCAGTGTTCCTGTACACAACAGACAACTTACCGTGTTTTGTCGCTGCAACTGCACGACCAGCAACATGCTACAATTATTCAAAAGAAATACTGCGACCCTTGCAGAGTGCAATGGATGGTTAAGACTGCTGATGCAACTACTCTCATGTTTTTTGTATAGAAACTGAGTGATCAGGAGGTGTTTGGTCAACAATTGTTCAGTGGTGTAAACCTGAAAGGAATCAATAAAAACATTTAATTTATTATATTCTGAAAATAAACCTTCATTCATTGACAAACTTTACTTATACCTTTCTTTTCGGTAGACTGTTTGAAAACTTCAAATATTCCACAATGTCTATAATCACTAATCACTTATCTGGTAAGTACAAAAGAACGAATATTAGTCTCAGTACATGCATACACAGGTTTGACAATATCCCTCCAGTACGCAAGCAAGCAACAACTACGTGCAACAATAACGCAAATTATCAAAAATCTTCGATTAATACCCAAAATCTCTACTTCCGTCAATAGCACGGTCAGGGCAAGCTGCGACCTTCCCTAACGCGAGGCTTCTCTTCACGCCAGGCTGCATCATACTACTCTCAACAACTGCTACTCTCACGACAACAGTATCTCAGAGTTCGTGTATGCATGTCACATTAGAATCAGTGACCACCTTCCAAGGAAGTATGAACGTCCGACTTTCAGCCTAATTCAAACTTTAAGCTTACCCGTTAGTTTAACAGGTTGCATGCATAGCAGCTGATACCGGAAGTTCAGAAATCAGCGCCAGATAGCAACGGTCCCATGGACAAGCTGGAGCGAGTGACCGGAGGCGTACCTTGGCCCCAAAACGTTTGTCACTTTTTTGTCCGGTTTTAATACTGAGAGTATAGGCTTATTTAACGTATTTAATGGCCTTAATTTATAGCTCGCTATTTCACAAAGATTGATTCAGAATTAATAAAACTTGTTAAGCTTCGTGTTACAGAAGGTACTAGGGGACAACGTCTTCCACGAAATTGTTTTCCAAAACGTTGGAGAGCAAATAAGTTAACAGAAAACGGATTTTTCATTAGAAGCATAAAAAATGCTGGGATGAAATAAACCCAGATTAAGTGAAAGACTTAAAACAGACTATGGAGTGGCTTCATGGAGCAATTGAAGAGTGTACTTTCTGACAGAGAGGAAACTGAATTGGCGGAACACTATATCAGTCTGGATTATGCGGCCTTACGTTTAAAAACCTCCGCTTTTCTGTATATTAGTGTTCCGAAAGACGGCGCAAACCACCCATTAGAATAAGAAACCCTAGTGTCTGGTGAATATGTTACTCATTCATCGTTAATCGTAATTTAAGTTTGGTGCAACCGAGAAAATCAGTATCTAGAGGATAATGGGATTCGGTAAAGCACAAATGGTACTTTACTCATTATCTCGGAAACTTTGCAGTGTAAATAGACCTTTTCCACTCTACCAATCCTATAATAAAGACGAAAAAGGAGTACAGACTGTACCGGGAAAACTGCACAAAAGGGCGATTATTTATGTAGTAAAAGATTACACAAGTCAATAATTCTCCTGGAGTCTGGTATAATTGTAACAATTTTTTGTGAAATTTAGCCCTACAACATCAGGATGTTTATCCTTGGACTTGAGCAAAGATCCATTTTCTGCATTTGTAACATTTTTAAATATCAGTTTAATATTTCATACAAGCAAACTTGAAATAATACAGTATGTAAAGTATGATCATAGTTGTATTGTGTAAAATTTTCGTTGTCATGTAACAGAAAAAAAAACAGAAGGGAAACATAGAAAACTGTTTATGTGCGCACCTTTGCCCCTCCTAGCCTACAGGAAAGTCCAGCGCCATCTGGATTATTCTGTACATCTTTTACAATGTTTATAGAGTCTGCTTCACGTAGGCACCGTAGCATCATGTAACCACATGTCTGTACTGTGTTTTTATACGTAACTGACGACGCCGCCGTATGTGTCCCTCAGGATGCGGGTAAGGCCACGGGCGTGGTGACCACCGCGCGCATCACACACGCGTCGCCGGCTGGAGCGTACGCCCACATAGCGGACAGGGACTGGGAGTGCGACAGCGACATCCTGTACTCCGGAGCGACTAACGACGTCGAGGTGTGTCCAGACATCGCCCTCCAGCTGGTCACCTGGGAGACGGGACGCAATTTCAAGGTACGCTGCGGAAACGTCTCCCCAGGTCCTGTCCCACTACGAATGTCGAGGTCGAAGAGAAGATTTCAGAATTTGACAATAGAACACTGAGTTTCAAAGTCAAGGACGCCTTTATTATTCGACGATTAGCCGTTCCTAGGTAAATTCATGTTGCCCCATCTTTTACCAAACACCTGTTCCCGCTCCTGCAGTAGAGTTCAGAAATATGAAAAGCTGACCTCTCAATTTGAATGAAACATTGTTTTAGGTCACAAATTTCTTTAATGTAGAGAAATGGGAGCATTGAGGGGATAGCCCCTATTGAATACGAAATTTCGTAGTTAGTATCACTTATAGCACCTACGTAGTTTTTGTAATATCATGTTAAAACGTGATATTTTTAAGCTTTCATGCATCAGTTGGTACAAACAGAAATCTTAGAGAAACGCTTGGTTGTCCGACTGTTGCCTCTCTGTCTGTCCGACTGTTAAAAACCCTTTTCCTCAGGAACGTGTAGGCGTATCGAACCGAAATTTGTGACACGTGCTAGGGTCTAATTTCCTTGTGCGGTGTAGAATATTCAAGCTTCTAAGTGAATCCGATGAAAAGTTACGGCCATTTGTGTCTCATATTTCGATACTCGCATATCACTCATCGAAATCTATGGGGGACTTCCCATTGACCTAAAATCATAAAGTTTGACAATAAGCAAGTTTGCACAGTGCAAGTAAAACACAAAATTCGAAAACTGTTGATGTTTCATAATATCAAACGAAAACGAAATTTCTTACTCATTTGTTATCCGTCTGACTCTGACTGCCTGTCCTGTCAAGATCACCTTTCCTCAGGAACGGATGGACTAATCAAGTTCTAATTTATCTCCCATATTATGATCTACGGTTCCTTGGCGCGGTAATGTAGGTAAGCAATGAAAAGATACGGCGATGTAGGTCACATATTTTGATGCTCATAAAATAACTTATCAAAATTTTAAGGTACTTCCCTCTGACATAGGATCATGAAATTTTGCAAGAAGTAAGGTGTCGTAGTAAAAGAAAAGAAAAAATAATCCGAAAATTGATAATCTGTATTTATATCGTATCAAACTCCTTGTGTTTCAGGGGCCGATATCTTACAATCATCGATACCAAGATTCTCGATAAAAAATGATGTATCCATATAGGTAATTAAATATTTACAGTCCTACTTTCATTTGGGCAATTTTTTAAAAATACTCTGGGTCAGTTCAAGCCAAAGTTTTCTCAGCGCTGGCCCATAAAAGTTGCACAGTGAGTATCAATTATTATTTTAATGCTTATATCAGAATCACAGAAACGAATCAATGGGATAATCAAATACTAAATTTTCGATACTGCTCGGACAATGCCGATAATTATATTTCGTATTTGCTTTTGAAATGTGTTTCATAGATTCTTCATAGTTCAGTTTTTGAATAAAGAAGACTGTACTCTTCCTCTGACGTTCAAGGTTAACCTCGTTATGATATACGTATGATATTTATCACATATAGCAAGCACACTTAGTAAACGTTCTCTCCTGAGGTAGCGATCTGCAAGTTTCATCACTTGGGTCATCTACATGAAAAATGTTCTATTTTGAAATCAATCTTTGATTTACTGGCTGTTAAAAAGCATGCACAAGATTGCTAGCAAAACTGCACAAGTCTTCAATGAACATTTAAGGTCACAAAGCATGTCAGATATGAAATTTAATGACGAGATAGTTTCACCTGTACCCTTTTAATCGAAATACACACAAGATAATTACTTTGAAATAACATATTCAATTCTACTGTAGAGACTAAAATGACTACTGACTTGCGTTAGTATGAAAATATGCCAGAAGAAAGATAGTAGTTCTCACTTTGATAACATTATTATCTCTTCTGTCGTATCTTGGGCTTAGAATTTATAACCTGACCTAATGTGCTCCATAGAGTCAAGAAATATTTCTTGCCTAATATTCATTACATATATTTAAACTAACCTATTGTTCAACAGAGTGAGCTATTGTTGCATGAATTTAACTTTGAAGTTTCAGCTCGCAATATGATCACGAAACGGAATTGTGAGAGACCTTTATCGTGTTGGAAGTGCAGAGTTTCTAGGACAGCGTAATTAAGGAGTCTATCGAAAAAATGATGCCGCAAAAACTAATAAACAGGGGTGGTAGGTTCAGTAAAGTTGCACTTACGACGTCCACGCCCCTTCGGGTACGTGCCACTGTTGCTAACGGTTTGTGTAATGAGTGATTGGTAGTGAACACGACCGATCATGAGTCGGATATATGTAGCCAATCCCATTGTTCGATCATAATGAAGTGAGCTGCAATTTAAGTCGAGCTATTAGATCCCACTTCTGAAATCGCTATTTATTAGGGGAAAATGGGGTTTATTATGAATATGACTGAAATTTCTTACGAAGTTAAAACTCGAATACGGGGATTTTCCGTTTCGCGGGCAAGTGATTTCCCAACTAAGGTTCCCAAGCCCGACGCAGGGCCCCTGCTCGCAGGTACACTTCCGTCTGTACCTCATCTCCTACCTATGTAACTTCACAGTTCTCCTGAGAAACTTGTGGGACTACCACTCCTAGGAGAAACGATATCACCGAGACATTATGGATAAAATGACTGTAAACATCTTTGCTGCTCGTTTCACACGCTGCTAGTTATGCTCTCCTCTGAGGTCACCTTCAACTCTCGGAACATTCTGAAAAACAAATATTTGTAACAACGAATAAGGACGAGTGAGTCTCATTGCCTGTATGCCGATTGTCTACGATCAATAGTAAAGAACTGCCAATAGCACACACAGTGGAAGAGCAGCGGAAGTGCTCTTTTGCAGAGATTTCAATTTGAACAAAGCTCAGGATTCGGCTCTATGTTTATTAAAATTTCTCCGGGCATTACATCCGCCAGAGCAGGGGAACGCAGGGGGTATGTGCGTTTCACGGATTATCAGTCGTGGCTTTGAAAACAGAGTAGCAACGAAAAGGGCGTAATGGGCGTCGGTAGCCAAACTCGGCTATGAACAGCGACGCGAGACCAGCAGTACTCCTCCGTCTGGTTGAAGATCACGCAGCGAGTACATGTAGCAGACCATCTCACACCACCAGAAGAAGACGGATGGGTCGTCCGTCGAAGTAGTCAACATAAAATGGGAACAAAAGCTCGGAAAACACTCGCAAGCACAGCATCAAACACCACGCAGCGCTTGATACTATATTTCAATGGAGTTCATTCCAAATGCAGGTACAAAATAACGTTTTCTTTGAGTAACATGTTTTTTTTATATTAACTGACCTTACCTGAAAAAATGTTTATGACTTCCCGGATAATCGTAAATCCGAAGAATCTAATACACATTTACATGACCGATTATGAACTACATTAATACACTATGTGTTCTCAATTTACGTATTTCATGCTCCAGCTGGATACTTTCATACATTACAGTGCACTTCGTACGACTGAGAAAGGGACTAGCGTACCCCATCTTGAGAATTTACACCTGTAATCTTGTTACGATTAAAACCCGTCAGCAATCCAGATAGAACAATATTTGTTTGCTGCTTTAACCAACTGATAATCAGTACTTTCTGTCGTGAGATCTGGTCTAAAAGGAATCAAGCAGCTGTACCCCATCTTTACATCAGTACCACACATTTTTGCACATCGTAAAAAACTGTCTCAATATGTCCAAAATAGCTACACAAAGCTTCATTGAAATAAAAACCGGTAGCAGATTTCACTAACGCATTCAGTAAAACAGTACTCCTTCTTGTGACAATGGAAATCAAGTGCCAAACTAAAATTGCATAATTTAAGTCCTTACAGTCACAGGATCACGATGGAAATGACACTGTAAATATACCTCCCAAATAACTTCTTCTCAAACGCACCACTCAGCATTATTATACATGAAATAAGGAAGGATAGGATCAGTTTTATAACACAATTCATTAAAGTCTGCTTGCACGTGTATGCGTTTGCTGCCATAACATTGTGAAGTACGAAAAATATGATTTTTTTTACTTGAATGCTTCATTATTGGTTGTTATTAGTTCAGTTATGATAAAATTGCTGTTTGCAGCTAAAACAAAACTTTATGTAATGCTACTCGAAAACAATGATTCTTGAGGCTTACAATTCTGAAGAAAAATAAGAAAGAGCACAGTTTAATTCATTATTCCATTATTGAAAATAGTGTCAGTCTCCTTGTCTCATGTGACACAAAAACGTTTATTCAGACACTTGTTATGTAGAACTTAAAAATTTGTATATCGCTACATGAACGTAACTATTTAGTGACAACTTGTAACGAGCTTTATTTTAGTTCTCCATGGAGCAACGCAGAGTGGAATTCCACATTGTATGCTTTCGTCACAACAATTTTACATGCCTTACCATACTGTAGATGCAGTTATCACATTTGTGAATGATAATCAATTGAAACCTTCAGCTGCTGACAGGTGTTGTTGATATACCTCGATGAGCATAGCTGAAAACGTGTGCCGTGACCGGGACTTGAACCCGGGATCTCCTGGTTACATAGCAGACGCTGTGCCCAGCTGAGGAGTCACGGACACATATGAATAGCGCGACTGCAGGGGCGCATCCCTTGCACGCTTCCCGTAAGACCCACATTCCCAACTGTCCGCAATCTACACACGTGATGTACCTAATATACATTCCTGGAAATGGAAAAAAGAACACATTGACACCGGTGTGTCAGACCCATCATACTTGCTCCGGACACTGCGATAGGGCTGTACAAGCAATGATCACACGCACGGCACAGCGGACACACCTGGAACCGCGGTGTTGGCCGTCGAATGGCGCTAGCTGCGCAGCATTTGTGCACCGCCGCCGTCAGTGTCAGCCAGTTTGCCGTGGCATACGGAGCTCCATCGCAGTCTTTAACACTGGTAGCATGCCGCGACAGCGTGGACGTGAACCGTATGTGCAGTTGACGGACTTTGAGCGAGGGCGTATAGTGGGCATGCGGGAGGCCGGGTGGACGTACCGCCGAATTGCTCAACACGTGGGGCGTGAGGTCTCCACAGTACATCGATGTTGTCACCAGTGGTCGGCGGAAGGTGCACGTGCCCGTCGACCTGGGACCGGACCGCAGCGACGCACGGATGCACGCCAAGACAGTAGGATCCTACGCAGTGCCGTAGGGGACCGCACCGCCACTTCCCAGCAAATTAGGGACACTGTTGCTCCTGGGGTATCGGCGAGGACCATTCGCAACCGTCTCCATGAAGCTGGGCTACGGTCCCGCACACCGTTAGGCCGTCTTCCGCTCACGTGCCAACATCGTGCAGCCCGCCTCCAGTGGTGGCGCGACAGGCGTGAATGGAGCGACGAATGGAGACGTGTCGTCTTCAGCGATGAGAGTCGCTTCTGCCTTGGTGCCAATGATGGTCGTATGTGTGTTCGGCGCCGTGCAGGTGAGCGCCACAATCAGGACTGCATACGACCGAGGCACACAGGGCCAACACCCGGCATCATGGTGTGGGGAGCGATCTCCTACACTGGCCTTACACCTCTGGTGATCGTTGAGGGGACACTGAATAGTGCACGCTACATCCAAACCGTCATCGAACCCATCGTTCTACCATTCCTAGACCGGCAAGGGCACTTGCTGTTCCAACAGGACAATGCACGTCCGCATGTATCCCGTGCCACCCAACGTGCTCTAGAAGTTGTAAGTCAACTACCCTGGCCAGCAAGATCTCCAGATCTGTCCCCCATCGAGCATGTTTGGGACTGGATGAAGCGTCGTCTCACGCGGTCTGCACGTCCAGCACGAACGCTGGTCCAACTGAGGCGCCAGGTGGAAATGGCATGTCAAGCCGTTCCACAGGACTACATCCAGCATCTCTACGATCGTCTCCATGGGAGAATAGCAGCCTGCATTGCTGCGAAAGGTGGATATGCACTGTACTAGTGCCGACATTGTGCATGCTCTGTTGCCTGTGTCTATGTGCCTGTGCTTCTGTCAGTGTGATCATGTGATAAATCTGACCCCAGGAATGTGTCAATAAAGTTTCCCCTTCCTGGGACAATGAATTCACGGTGTTCTTATTTCAATTTCCAGGAGTGTACATGGCAGAAGAGTGGTCACTTGTCGTTGAATGGAACACTATGTTGCAGTTCCTGTATAATTTCGATTTGCAATGCAAAGTTCCTTTGGACTCGTATGCGTATACACAATGGATATACGAGTACAGCTTGTAGACACATGGTTGACGGCATATGAAAGTTTGGGTCTTGCCTTGAGCGATGCACGCATAGCAAAATGGTAAAGTGACCGCTCGCGATAAGTGGAAAATTTGGATTCGACTCACGGTTCGGAACGAAGATTCATTCTCGTCATTCCATTATACAGCTGATGGTTGTACATATTTGCAACTGCGAATACATTTAATGTGTCTAATAATGGAAAGTTGATGGACATATAACGTAGGATAAATTAATGCCATGGGTGAAAAGGAAGAACCAGAGTCATGCTTGCTTTCACAATTTTTTTGAGTACAAAGATGGTATGGAATGAGACGGATTGTCAGAATCTTCCGAAGGTCAAAAGAGAATTGTGGTGTCCACTATGTGACGTACGTTGCAGATAGAGGGTCGAAAGGGATTTCAAATGTGTTGGAAAATATGGCATACGAAATTGCCGTTAAAAATTTAAAACTAGAGCGTTTCAATATATAAAAATGAGGCTGGCCACATGTATACATAAACTATTAAAGGGTATGAAAGGGAAAAACTCAGTGATGGCGAATCTCTGGGTAGTCATGGTCGTCTAGCTAAGGAGAAGAAGGATAAACCGTAGTTCTGTTATGGTTTAGCCTTAAGAAGGAATCAGGGTGACACAGAGGCCACGAGAAAAGCAGTTTTGGACTACCTTCTTCCAGAAAGCTTCTACCTACTACAGCCCTCAGCAAGGGTTTTGTTACAGTAAAGTAGATTCTTAGTGTGGATAAAGACAAGCATTTGCAAGTCGTGAAGTTTATGTTTAGCATCACTCCCTGTCATTTATAGTCTTAGAGGCCTATACACAGAGACCTAAGTGACGATAAACTATTGTCACTGTGCTCAAATGGGAAGACATATAATACAAATGGATGTTTCAGCCACCTGATACGGAGACTCTTATCGTAAACATTGTTACTTGGACTCTAAACTACGAGGTTACGTGTGTTACAATCTGTCATTTGTTTCGGTGGTGGCGCAGTTAGCAGACGTGTAGTTCTAGAGGTGATACGAATGTATTCTCAGCTCAGTGTGTGACAGTCACTAGTGACAATTGACTCCATGAGAGCAACTATAACGGTCAGAATAACGAGGAGAAACAAGAAAAGGCGGAGAGAGATTAGGAGCATGTAAACCTAGAAGATCATGCAGCTGTAAAGTATTAGGAACAACAGAGGTGAGTCATAGATGAAATACAGTTTTGAACTGAGTTTTCCGTGAGATACATTTGCCAGTCGGCAGTTTCAAAAGAACCATCCCAGTATTTGTGTGTCCGCCCCCGGTAGCTGAGTGGTCAGCGTGACACAATGTCAATCCTAAGGGCCCGGGTTTGATTCATGGCTATGTCGAACATTTTCTCCTCGCAGGTACTGGCTGTTGTGTTGTCCTCATCACCATCATTTCATTCTCATCGACCCGCAAGTCTACATATTACAATGTCATTGGAAATGAATTTCCTCTATCCACAGAATATTCCATGGGCATTAATTGCCCTCTTCCACAAGAGCAAGATATTGTCTTGCTAGCAGGAAGGAGCTCCCGAACATTGACGAATTTCTACGGGTGGCAATGCAGGATATTATACAACGTGCTCTTAGCCGTGTTCAACGTTCGGGAAATTCCCCGTGCACTGTGTGTCTGCACACACCGCTTGACTGCTGCTGCAGTGCTGTGGCCACATTTTCTATAGACGTCGAATCAGCTGCCCGCTCCCTCTGCCACATTACACTTCAATTGAAACTGTCCTCTAGAGTTCTCCAGTCATTTTCTCGAGAACATTGGGAGCCATCTTTAATGAAAAGAAGATATGAAATATTTATTACGTAAAAATGTGATTGGATGAAAAATGGGGAAGAAATGGCTTTAAATATTTATGTTATTTACTCTTTCAGTACGAACTTTGTTGTAGAACCCCTTATTTACGTCTGGTAATAAAAATTCATTTAGACAGAATTAAGCACGTGAACGTTAGCAACCCTCTCATGCTGATAAATTCAAACTAACTGATTAATAAAATTTATTTGAAACTTATTTAAATTAATTTTTTTACGTATATCTGCCTAGGCACACATTTTCTAGAAGCAGTGGGTTTTTTAATATTTACTGAATTCTTTCCCGGCGTTAGCTATGGATCACAAAACACTCTCTGTTAGCATTTTTTTTGTCATCAGTCTACTGACTGGTTTGATGCGGCCCGCCACGAATTCCTTTCCTGTGCTAACCTCTTCATCTCAGAGTAGCATTTGCAACCTACGTCCTCAATTATTTGCTTCACGTATTCCAATCTCTGTCTTCCTCTACAGTTTTTGCCCTTTACAGCTCCCTCTAGTATCATGGAAGTCATTCCCTCATGTCTTAGCAGATGTCCTATCATCCTGTCCCTTCTCCTTATCAGTGTTTTCCACATATTCCTTTCCTCTCCGATCCTGCGTAGAACCTACTCATTCCTTACCTTATCAGTCCACCTAATTTTCAACATTCGTCAATAGCACCACATTTCAAATGCTTCGATTCTCTTCTGTTCCGGTTTTCCCACAGTCCATGTTTCACTACCATACAATGCTGTACTCCAGACATATATCCTCAGAAATTTCTTCCTCAAATTAAGGGCGGTATTTGATATTAGTAGACTTCTCTTGGCCAGAAATGCCTTTTTTGCCATAGCGAGTCTGCTTTTGATGTCCTCCTTGCTCCGTCCGTCGTTGGTTATTTTACTGCCTAGGTAGCGGAATTCCTTATCTTCATTGACTTCGTGACCATCAATCCTGATGTTAAGTTTCTCGCTGTTCTCATTTCCACTACTTCTCATTACCTTCGTCTTTCTCCGATTTACTCTCAAACCATACCGCGTACTCATTAGACTGTTCATTCCGTTCAGCAGATCATTTACTTCTTCTTCACTTTCACTCAGGATAGCAATGTCATCAGCGAATTTTATCATTGATATCCTTTCACCTTGTATTTTAATTCCACTCTTGAACCTTTCTTTTATTTCCATCATTGCTTCCTCGATGTACAGATTGAAGAGTAGGGGCGAAAGGCTATAGCCTTGTCTTAGATCCTTCTTAATAAGAGCACTTCTTTCTTGATCGTCCACTCTTATTATTCCCTTTTGGTTGTTCTACATATTGTATATGACCCGTCTCTCCCTATAGCTTACCCCTACTTTTTTTAGAATCTTGAACAGCTTGCACCATTTTATATTGTTGAACGCTTTTTCCAGGTCGACAAATCCTATGAACGTGTCTTGATTTTTCTTTAGCCTTGCTTCCATTATTAGCCGTAACGTCAGAATTGCCTCTCTCGTGCCTTTACTTTTCCTAAAGTCAAACTGATCGTCACCTAGCGCATTCTCAATTTTCTTTTCCATTCTTCTGTATATTATTCTTGTAAGCAGCTTCGATGCCTGAGCTGTTAAGCTGATTGTGCGATAATTCTCGCACTTGTCAGCTCTTGCCGTCTTCGGAATTGTGTGGATGATGCTTTTCCGAAAGTCAGATGGTATGTCGCCAGACTCATATATTCTACACACCAACTTGAATAGTCGTTTTGTAGCCACTTCCCCTAATGATTTTAGAAATTCTTATGGAATGTTATCTATCCCTTCTGCATTATTTGACCGTAAGTCCTCCAAAGCTCTTTTAAATTCCGATTCTAATACTGGATCCCCTATCTCTTCTAAATCGACTCCTGTTTCTTCTTCTATCACATCAGACAAATCTTCATCCTCATAGAGGCTTTCAATGTATTCTTTCCACCTATCAGCTCTCCCCTCTGCATTTAACAGTGGAATTCCCGTTGCACTCTTAATGTTACCACCGTTCCTTTTAATGTCACCAAAGGTTGTTTTGACTTTCCTGTATGCTGAGTCTGTCCTTCCGACAATCATATCTTTTTCGATGTCTTCACATTTTTCCTGCAGCCATTTCGTCTTAGCTTCCCTGCACTTCTTATTTATTTCATTCCTCAGCGACCTGTATTTCTGTATTCCTGATTTTCCTCGTTTCATCAATCGACTGAAGTATTTCTTCTGTTACCCATGGTTTCTTCGCAGCTACCTTCTTTGTACCTATGTTTTCCTTCCCAACTTCTTTGATGGCCCTTTTTAGAGACATCCATTCCTCTTCAACTGTACTGCCTACTGCGCTATTCCTTATTGCTGTATCTATAGCGTTAGAGAAATTCAAACGTATCTCGTCATTCCTTAGAACCTCCGTATCCCATTTCATAGCGTATTTCCTCTTCCTGACTAATGTCTTGAACTTCAGCCTACTCTTCATCACTACTAGATTGTGATCTGAGTCTATATCTGCTCCTGGGTACGCCTTACAATCCAGTATCTGATTTCGGAATCTCTGTCTGACCATGATGTAATCTAATTGAAATCTTCCCGTATCCCCCGGCCTTTTCCAAGTATACCTCCTCCTCTTGTGATTCTTGAACAGGGTATTCGCTATTACTAGCTGAAACTTGTTACAGAACTCAATTAGTCTTTCTTCTCTTTCATTCCTTGTCCCAAGCCCATATTCTCCTGTAACCTTTTCTTCTACTCCTTCCCCTACAACTGCATTCCAGTCGCCCATGACTATTAGATTTTCGTCCTCCTTTACATACTGCATTACCCTTTCA
The DNA here is from genome assembly GCF_023897955.1 of Schistocerca gregaria. NCBI lineage: Eukaryota > Metazoa > Arthropoda > Insecta > Orthoptera > Acrididae > Schistocerca > Schistocerca gregaria. The sequence continues at coordinate 675,937,952 of NC_064922.1, forward strand.
ATGTCCTCATACGCTTTCTCTATCTGTTCATCTTCAGCTTGCGACGTCGGCATGTATACCTGAACTATCGTTGTCGGTGTTGGTCTGCTGTCGATTCTGATTAGAACAACCCGGTCACTGAACTGTTCACAGTAACACACCCTCTGCCCTACCTTCCTATTCATAACGAATCCTACACCTATTATACCATTTTCTGCTGCTGTTGATATTACCCGATACTCATCTGACCAGAAATCCTTGTCTTCCTTCCACTTCACTTCACTGACCCCTACTATATCTAGATTAAGCCTTTGCATTTTCTTTTTCAGATTTTCTAGTTTTCCTACCACGCTCAAGCTTCTGACATTCCACGTCACGACTCGTAGAACATTATCCTTTCGTTGATTATTCAATATTTTTCTCATGGTAACCTCCCCCTTGGCAGTCCCCTCCCGGAGATCCGAATGGGGGACTATTCCGGAATCTTTTGCCGATGGAGAGATCATCATGACACTTCCTCAACTACAGGCCACATGTTCTGTGGATACACGTTACGTGTCTTTAATGCAGTGGTTTCCATTTCCTTCTGCATCCTCATGTCGTTGATCATTGCTGATTCTTCCGCCTTTAGGTGCAATTTCCCACCCCTAGGACAAGAGAGTGCCCTGAACCTCTATCCGCTCCTCCGCCCTCTTTGACAAGGCCGTTGGCAGAATGCGGCTGACTTCTTATGCCGGAACTCTTCGGCCACCAATGCTGATTATTTATCAGAATTCAGGCAGTGGCGGGGATCGAACCCGGGACCGAAGACGTTTTGATTATGAACTAAAGACGCTACCCCTAGACCACGGGTTAGCATAAAATGGTTAAATATTGCCAAGCCGACCTGAACGTTTAATTATCATTGACAAAACACACTTCACTATACGTTTACGTTATTTGCTTTAGAAATGGAAAGAACCAACAGATTAATAACTTCATCGTTAAGTATCCGCCTATGAATGCACAAATATAAAACCAGTAATAAATTCAGTCAGCCTCAGGATCGCTGTAAAAGAAAAATATTTCGTAATTAACTGCTAATTTTACCTGCTCCCGATTTACGGGTATGGTTAATTTTATAGCGGAACAATTTTTTAAATGTGCCGCCGCTGAAAATCCTTCGGTCGCGGCACAGCCCGCCGACACCAACGATTATCGCTAAAAGTGCTGAGAATTCTTTAAACAAATATTATAGATCACTTGGGCAAGCTAATTTACATTAGTAATACACAATTTTGACAAATTATAATGTATTTAGACCATAACAATTATTGCAATTACACACCTTTGTAATTTTTCCTATAATGGCGGCTAAAGATAGATACAGACAAATGAAGTCTACTTATTCATATAATGCTACGTCACAGGTTCCTCTCTCTCAGCTCTCGAGGAAGACGACAAAGAATACACATTATGTAGCGCTATTTATATTATTGCTCATTGTGAATGTCTGTTTGTAATCTTACAACATTATTTTCCTCTGTGGCTATATTTTAAAGTTTTTCATCACAGATATTAACGTATTTCGTAATTGGTTGAAATGGCTCTGAGCACTATTGGACTCAACTGCTGTGGTCATCTGTCCCCTAGAACTTAGAACTACTTAAACCTAACTAACCTAAGGACACCACACACATCCATGCCCGAGGCAGGATTCGAACCTGCGACCGCAGCAGTCGCACGATTCCGGACTGCGCGCCTAGAACCGCGAGACCACCGCGGCCGGCATTTCGTAATTAACTTATGAGTATAGAAGTATTACAATCATAAATACATCGAGAATATTATTATAGAAAATATTACAATAATAACCAATGTCCTTTACACAAAATTTAATAACATTATTTGTTGAACAATTACAGTACATACGAATTGCTTCATAGCGGCGTACATAGTACAATTAAATGTCGTTTCATTTTATTAATAGTGTGTGTGCTGCCAGGGAACGTTACACATCATACCAGCACCTTTCTTTGTACCCTTGAGTGTCCGGAACTTCTGCAGGGCTACTGGAGCACAGTCACCGTTTTCATGGCAGAGTTTACCGGCAACGCGCGATCCTTCACGAAGACAGTCATATTGGGCATTTTGACACAAACGGAAGAACATCCGTGCCACGCGCGTCTGTTGATGTGCATATTGTGACGTTTACAGCACCATCTGTTGACCAAATTTTCGTTAAATGTGTTTTTTTGTTCCGTAACGTGCCCCCAGTGTCAATAATATGCTGTTCGACATAATTCTGAGCAATGGTGCTTTTTTCTACAGGGATCTCAAAATGGTGCTTTAACTATGGATACGTGTACTTACGGATGTACCTTAATTCAAAGCACATATCATTCGTCCTTAATACGAGTATAATGTTCAAATGGTACACCTCATTTCTTCCAGGGCTTTACTTAGCGTCTGTGCTACAAGTTCATGATTATTGCAGGTGCTGTTGGGCGGAGGTCGCAGCAAATTTATTGACAGTGAAATGTACGACGACGCCGGCACTGAGGGCAGCAGACAAGACGGCAGGGACCTGATCTCAGAGTGGCTAGACGACCACCAGCAGCGGGGCAACGCCAGCTACGTCTGGAACCTGGAGCAGCTCAGCAGGGTAGACACCGAAAAGACCGACTACTTGCTGGGTGAGCCGACCCTCTGATGTGTGATCTGAGGTCCATACGCCTGTATAGTCAGGAGGAATCGCGCTTGCCATAATATCAAATCGCGTTACTGCTACGTCATTTTATGCTTCTTTCATTAAATCTTTCTGTGAATTCAAACTGGCACAGGAAATGTATGGGAAATCAGCGGCGACTAGTGAAAATGTGTGCGGGACTAGGGATTAGAATCTGGGATCTCATGTTTATTAGGCAGTTGCGTTAAGCACTGCATCATCCGGACATGTTCGAAAGAGCAGACACCATGCATTCATGTAACTGATTCAGCTCTATGGGCAATAATCGCCCACCTTCAGTGCGGATGCACATTTAAGTCTGATTTCCTGAGGGGACTTCAAAGCACGAGGATGAGCGACAAGGATAAGGACTGTAAATATGTGGCGCTAGGTGGGAACGTGGGCCCACGAAATTCCGAAAAACACTGTGTCCGGGAGGTGCAGTGGTTTATGCAACTGACTAGTAAGCAGAATATCAGAGGTTCGAATCCCAGTCGGACAGGTATTTTAATGAAACTTTCTGGCAGATTAAAACTGTGTGCCCGACCGAGACTCGAAGTCGGGACCTTTGTCTTTTGCAGGCAAGTGCTCTACCATCTGAGCCACCTAAGCACGACTCACACCCGGTACTCACAGCTCTACTTCTGCCAGTATCTCGTCTCCTTCCTTCCAAACTTTACAGAAGCTCTTCTGCGAACCTTGCACAACTAGCACTCCTGAAAGAAAGGATACTGCGGAGACATGGCTTAGCCACAGCCTGGGGGATGTTTCCAGAATGAGATTTTCACTCTGCAGCGGAGTGTGAGCTGATACGAAACTTCCTGACAGATTAAAACTGCGTGCCAGACCGAAACTCGAACTCGGGACCTTTGCCTTTCACTCTACCATCTGAGATACCGAAGCACGACTCACGCCCGGCTAAGCCATGTCTCCGCAGTATCCTTTCTTTCAGGAGTGCTAGTTCTCCAAAGTTCGCAGAAGAGCTTCTGTAAAGTTTGGAAGGTAGGAGGCGAGATACTGGCAGAAGTAAAGCTGTGGGTACCGTGCGTGAGCCGTGCTTCGGTGGCTCAGATGGTGGAGCACTTGCCCGCGAAAGGCCAAGGTCCCGAGTTCGAGTCTCGGCCAGCCACACAGTTTTAATCTGCAAGAAAGTTTCATATCAGCGCACACTCCGCTGCAGAGTGAATATCTCATTCTGGAGGTATTTTAATTTTTCATCGCTGATTCATCATAAAATCCTGATGCAGCTGGCATTAGTAGTCACTTTTCTTTTCCTTTTCTATCTCCGTCTTCCACCTTCAATTTACGTAAGAGATTTCCTTATCACCGGTGAAATAATGTCAAATTTAAGTAACCATTTGCATTTACTACTGAACGTCGCCAGTCAATGTTCGATGTATGACGAAAGATACGTTACTTACTGATATCTCAGTATTTTCAAAGTTGGTAGAAACATAGGCTCTTTATGGTCAAGATGTTAGCCTTTGTTTCTACGTTTTACATAGCCCAGTGACATTAATGTGACCATCTATCAAGAGCCTGAATAATCAGCTGTTGCAGCGTGGGTCGCTGCGAGACGTGCAAGGAAGAGTCAAACAGGTTCTAAAAGGTGCTGCCCATCCCAGTGGCGTGGTCAGCTGCACCAGGTTTCTCGGCTGAGGATCCATGGCGCGAACTGCACGAAGGAGGTTTTCCCACAGGTTCGCTATTGGGTTAAAATTAGGAGAGCTTGGTGGCCAGGGGAGTACGGTAAACACATCCTTGTTCTCTTCGAACCACGGGCGTGCACTGCGAGATGTACGATACGTGCAATTATGCTGGCGGTAGATGCTACTGTGCAGAGGAAAAACAAACAATGTAGAGCGGACATAGTCGCCAATAGAAGATTGATACCTGTACTGATGTACAGTGTCTTCGTCAGAGACGCGGTCACCCCGGGAAAGCCACAAAAACATTTTCCAGACCATAATGCTCCCTTGTCCGCCCTAGATCCTAACGACGACTGTTGTGAGGTTTTTCAAGTCGTACAACCTACAGCCATTTGTCTGATGGAGCAAATAACGTGATTAACCTGAAAGGTCACCTATCGCCACGTAGTGGACGCATAGTTGCGCTAATGGTGTGTAAATCTCGGACATCGTCGCCGATGAGCGGCAGTCATCATGGGTGCATGGACCAGGCCCCTGCTGCAGAGGCCCATACGCAGCTGCGCATACGTTGAACGGTCGTTGAGAAGACGCTGTTGGGAGCCCTTTGGTTCATACGGGCGTTCAGTTGCTCAACGGGTGCACGTCTATTCGCCCGTACACATCTCTCCAGCCGTCGTTCACCCCTGTCTTCTATGTCCCGTGGTATAACATAACTGTCCTGGCGTCGGTTTTGCATAGCGCCATTTTGATATCGATGGCGGCGTACCAACAGGTTACCTACTTAACCAATACGGAAATGCTTCCACCCCTGGCCCGAAACCTAATGATCATGCCCTTTCGGACGTCAGATAAATTGGTCAGTTTCTGCATTATGGCAACGGCTCCACTATTTTTCACGCCCTCTCGACACGCTTTCTTACCCTCCACTGCCAGTGGAGTGATTATTGAATGCTGACGCCAAACACAAGCCGCAGTCAGATTAATGTAACTGGACCATGTACATTTGATTCACAGTAATACTTTTAATGATTCCTATTGTAAAGCGAATTTTCAGTTTCCATCTGGCGACATACTCGGTGTCTCTGATCCTTCTAGCGTGTCATGTGGCGCTAATTGTAAATATATTTAAAACTGATACTTCAATTTAAATCGGTAGAGTGCGTTCTCTCAAGCCTCGTGATGCAGGCTCTGAAATTCTGGGGCGGTGAACCAAAGGAGGATAAAACGATTAGAATATAATTAATAAATGCCTTAGCGAAACGTGGGACCCGACATTCAAGTTATTTACGACTCATCGTAATTTAAATCTTTTTAATCTGTATTACATATCGGATGACGTCTTGCAATGGAGTTTCTACATCACTGCTACAAACCAGCAGCTGTTACTAATGAAACCTTTCAAAGACGGTTGGGTAAGATGTGGATATAGCGTAGGGAGAGAAAACAATGTCTACTCTGTTGCAAACGTTCGTGGAGAAAAGCACATCGTGGACAATCGTTTTCCTCCTCCAGTTGCAAATCCGCGTGAGGTGCGGGAAGATGGTTCAAATGGCTCTGAGCACTATGGGACTCAACTGCTGTGGTTATCAGTCCCCTATAACTTAGAACTACTTAAACCTAACTAACCTAAGAACATCACACACATCCATGCCCGAGGCAGGATTCGAACCTGCGACCGTAGCAGTCGCACGGTTCCGGACTGCGCGCCTAGAACCGCGACACCACCGCGGCCGGCGGTGCGGGAAGAGCGACCGATAGTCGTCCTTTGTAAGAGAATAAACTCAGCTACCTCTGATTTTCATTGTCGTGTTCATTTCGTAAGATACATGCGGGAAGAATTCCTCGTGTACGGAAGTGTCTAAATAGAATGGACTGAATGGAGCTATTGCCTGCAAGACTAACTAAATTTTGTAGCATTTCTTCCAGTTAACCTCAACAGAGCGTATAGTTTATCAACATGCTGTTTACTTGTCTAAGGTAGATTTAGTTGATTAATTTTCAACGTGGCAAGTATTTGCGTCATATTACACCCCGTCCACTATGTTTCACATAATACAAGGACATTCTGAAAAGTAATGCCTCGTATATCTTATTCTCTTCCCAATATCGGTTGAGGTGTTACATGTCATGCATATTACTCAGTCCAATTTTTCGTTTCGCTGATGCAAGTTGCAATTTTCGCCGCTAGAGGGCTCCGAAGTGTAGCGTGTAACAAGGTGAGATGTTACGTAAAATATGTCTGTTCGAGAGAGAACCTCATAAAACTGAAAGCACGAATTCAAATAGTTCGACCACACATATGCTCTCCTTCCCCATGATAATGTCAGACCACGTAAGAGACCTGCAACACCTGCAACCCTCCGACGCCTTGACGTCCCTGTCATCAATCATTCTCCATATAGTCCCAACTCGGACCCACCTGAATTTCATCTATTTCAAAACTTACAGAACATGTCCGAGGCCTTTACATTGAAACTCATGAAGTGAAGTAAGCAGATGACAGAAATGGCTCTGAGCACTATGGGGCTTAACATCTGAGGTCATCAGTCCCCTAGAACTTTGAAACTACTTAAAGCTAACGAACCTAAGGACATCACACACATCCCTGCCCCAGGCAGGATTCTAACCTGCGACCGTAGCGGTCGAGCGGTTCCAGACTGTAGCGTCTACAACCGGCCGGCGTGTAATAAGAGATGAGGTTTTGGCTCCGTCTGCAAAGTCAAACATTTTACAGTGACGGTCTCAATAATCTGGTCTCTCGTTGGCAGAAATGTTTCCGTCGCCACGATGACTGTGCTGAGAGATAAACATGCAGGCATGAAGAATAAGGACGTGGAATGTTAATACGGTTTGCTTTATTTAGAAAGCTTTAACAGATTTAACGTAAAACGTTCGAAGGCATTACTTTTCATCAATTCATGGTGAGTTCAGTAGTAAGGATATTCTGGTAATAGTGTCGTAGTACGTAAAATATATGGTATCTTCTCAATGTTTATTATAGATTATTCTTTGCTGTTTCCCCGGTTCGATTCCAGGCGGGGTCAGGGATTTTCTCTGCCTCGTGATGACTGGTTGTTGTGTAATGTCCTTAGTTTAGTTAGGTTTAAGTAGTTCTAAGTTCTAGGCGACTGATCACCATAGATGTTAAGTCCCTTAGTGCTAAGAGCCATTTGAACCATTTTCTTTGCTGATTACGCAATATAAGCATAATAAAATTCGTAAGCTTTCACCGATGCTGAATATTTGCTACTACTGAGCAGAGAAACTATTACAGATATGACCGTAAAATTGAATTACGATATTACAGAAGAATGATGTAGTGGACAGGCATGTGAGGACGTTCAGGGTAATGAAAGGAGCACTACACAATTATGTGCTTAAAGGTTCCTCTGTAGAAACCATTCAATATTTGCAGAAATTGGGAGAAGGCCACCAGAGACTAGAAAGTTGCAAGTGAGTTCCGAATATTTTTTTTTTCGTATCGAATTTTCTCAGAATTGTGTAGTGTCTCGTGTGCTTGTATTTTTGTCTACAGGTTCAATTGTATTGAATCACATTGAGACATTCACTGTACGTATGGTAGACGTTCTCTATATTGTATAAATTATTCCTCATCTCTGCTCTGTGTTAGAAGTCAATAACGGTTGTCAGTCGATCAGGACGGTCGTTGATGAAGAGGACGTGTTTGAATACATTGAAGAGGAATCATCTACCAGCAGTCATTAAGTGCGACAAGCTTAGGGCTCCTCTCATGTGCGTGTCTCGAGAATTTCACGTGAACGAGAGCTATATCAAAATGATGTGCTGATTGCCTAGGCAATAGTAGTGGAATACTAGTCTATATGACATTGGTGTTAACAGCCTCTCATACTCCAACCCCAATTCCCTAACTTTATGCTGTTTGCCGATGAACGCACTTTCACCCGAGACGAAACTGTGAACTCGTATCCGCCAGACAGAAATCGTGGTATGCAGTTGGTTTAAAGTAATGAACGAATTTTCAATGTGAATTTACGGTCTGGTATCAGATTATTTGACAGTATCTAATGCTAATCGGACTAAGAGGCTAATGTACCTCATGAAAGTCCTTCCTACCATAATGGATTTTTCTTTTGTCAATGTTGTTCTAAACCGACGGATATGGAACTCATTTTGTTGCGTATCTGCGGCACGATGCCACATAGCTAAATCCAAAGATTGGTACACTCAGACCCGTTACAGTACCTGTGACCTCAAAAGAAGCGACATCCGTTGACTAAATTCTGCAGTGTGCTATGAAGACTCTGATGCAAGTCCTTCTCTTTTAGAGAAGGACCTTATTGCACGAAACACTCTGCGACTCTATAACGCAGGTCACATTATTATAAATTTGGATGCCATTTATAATCTAATGTCCGGTTCCGTAGCTGGCTGATTAGCGCGTCTGTCGTGCGAAGTACAGCGCTTCAGTGCCCAGCACTGCCACGGATCTTTCATTGTTGGAAAGTTTGGAATGAGGTCTACCCAAACTCGTTCTGCTATCTGAGACACTACTTAGATGGGAATAGCAGCTCCAGGATCTGGAAAGCCGACAAAGGTAGGGGGAGCGTTACACTGACCCCTTGAGCCTTGATACAGCTGTCTAATGACGCCGCGGCAGTACGTCTTCACTCAGTCCTCTACTCGCTGAATTTAGGATTTTCTTGAAATATATCTACACTCCTGGAAATGGAAAAAAGAACACATTGACACTGGTGTGTCAGACCCACCATACTTGCTCCGGACACTGCGAGAGGGCTGTACAAGCAATGATCACACGCACGGCACAGCGGACACACCAGGAACCGCGGTGTTGGCCGTCGAATGGCGCTAGCTGCGCAGCGTTTGTGCACCGCCGCCGTCAGTGTCAGCCAGTTTGCCGTGGCATACCGAGCTCTATCGCAGTCTTTAACACTGGTAGCATGCCGCGACAGCGTGGACGTGAACCGTATGTGCAGTTGACGGACTTTGAGCGACGTCGTATAGTGGGCATGCGGGAGGCTGGGTGCACGTACCGCCGAATTGCTCAACACGTGGGGCGTGAGGTCTCCACAGTACATCGATGTTGTCGCCAGTGGTCGGCGGAAGGTGCACGTGCCCGTCGACATGGGACCGGACCGCAGCGACGCACGGATGCACGCCAAGACCGTAGGATCTTACGCAGTGCCGTAGGGGGCCGCACCGCCACTTCCCAGCAAATTAGGGACACTGTTGCTCCTGGGGTATCGGCGAGGACCATTCGCAACCGTCTCCATGAAGCTGGGCTACGGTCCCGCACACCGTTAGGCCGTCTTCCGCTCACGCCCCAACATCGTGCAGCCCGCCTCCAGTGGTGGCGCGACAGGCGTGAATGGAGGGACGAATGGAGACGTGTCGTCTTCAGCGATGAGAGTCGCTTCTGCCTTGGTGCAAATGATGGTCGTATGCGTGTTTGGCGCCGTGCAGGTGAGCGCCACAATCAGGACTGCATACGACCGAGGCACACAGGGCCAACACCCGGCATCATGGTGTGGGGAGCGATCTCCTACACTGGCCGTACACCACTGGTGATCGTCGAGGGGACACTGAATAGTGCACGGTACATCCAAACCGTCATCGAACCCATCGTTCTACCATTCCTAGACCGGCAAGGGAACTTGATGTTCCAACAGGACAATGCACGTCCGCATGTATCCCGTGCCACCCAACGTGCTCTAGATGGTGTAAGTCAACTACCCTGGCCAGCAAGATCTCCGGATCTGTCCCCCATTGAGCATGTTTGGGACTGAATGAAGCGTCGTCTCACGCGGTCTGCACTCCAGCACGAACGCTGGTCCAACTGAGACGCCAGGTGGAAATGGCATAGCAAGCCGTTCCACAGGACTACATCCAGCATCTCTACGATCGTCTCCATGGGAGAATAGCAGCCTGCATTGCTGCGAAAGGTGGATATGCACTGTACTAGTGCCGACATTGTGCATGTTCTGTTGCCTGTGTCTATGTGCCTATGGTTCTGTCAGTGTGATCATGTGATATATCTGACCCCAGGAATGTGTCAATAAAGTTTCCCCTTCCTGGGACAATGAATTCACGGTGTTCTTATTTCAATTTCCAGGAGTGTATATTTGCATCTACATCTACATCCATACTCTACAAATCACCTGACAGTGTGTGGCGGAGGGTACCTTGAGTACCTCAATCAGTTCTCCCTTCTATTCCAGTCTCGTGTTGTTCGTGGAAAGAAAGATTGTCGGTATGCCTCTGTGTGGGCTCTAATGTCTCTGATTTTATCCTCAATATCTCTTCGCGAGATATGCGTAGGAGGGAGCAATATACAGCTTGACTCCTCGGTGAAGATATGTTCTCGAAACTTCGTAACTTCAACAAAAGCCCGTACCGAGCTACTGAGCGTCTGTCTTGCACAATCTTCCACTGGAGTTTATCAATCATCTCCGTAACGCTTTCGCGTTTTCTAAATAATCCTGTAAAGAAGCACGCTGCTCTCCGTTGGATCTTCTCTATCTCTTCGATCAACCTTATCTGGTACGGATACCATAGCGGTGAGCAGTATTCAAGCAGTGGGCGAACAAGTGTACTGTAACCCACTTCCTTTGTTTTCGGACTGCAATTCCTTAGGATTATTCCAATGAATCTGAGTGTGGCATCTGCTTTAGCGACGATTAATTTTATATGGCCATTCCATTTTAAATCACTCTTAATGCCTTCTCTCAGATAATTTATGTAATAAAACTGCTTCCACTTGCTGACCTGCTATATTGTAGCTATGCTATAGGGTTGTGATGCTCTTAATATATTTCTTAACAATATGTGGAACGCCCATCCATCATCGTTAGCAAATCATTCACTATCGTTAATCTGAAAGCACTCAAATGGCAAATTTTCATACACGGGTACAATCTTAATAAATTGGCATTATACCGGTCTGCACGACGTACCAAGTGCTCATCATGTGCCGTCCTCGCATGTAAAATGACGTTCTCGCATGGTGAAATGACGAACAGCTTGTGTAAGTAATAAGGATACCTAACTCAAATCTAAGTGTGGGGTAGTTATAATTACAGTCGAGTTGCTCAAGATGTTCAGTGCGAGCTGTTATTGTCATTAGGGAGCAAAACTTGGGAGGTGTGCTAATGCATTAATGAGGAACAGATTAAAGCTGGACAAAAACTTTAGTTCCAATTCTGGCCGCCAGGTGCAAAACTGGTGCTGTACATCATCTTGTCGACGTCTCTTGTTCTGATATCGAACAAACTGTGTAAGCGGCCATTAACAATGAAGTCAACTTTATGCCTTTCTCACTTCTTTCATCTTTCCTGAACCGATCGTGTTCCCAATCCACAATTTATCGAATCTCTTCTACACGAATTTATTGCACTCACAGCGCTCGGTTTGACCTGACGGCGAAAACTGGATCTAATTTTTTCCAGCGTAAATAAGTTTCACATTAATGCATTGGAATATCTACTATGTTTCGCTGCGCTGGCATACGTTAGTTACAGCCGACAATGGACTTCTACATGTAGGTGACTGTTACTAGAACCATCCGGTAGCTCAGATGCTCCGCAGCACCGAAACGACACACCTCCAGACAGGCGTCGCATCTTTAAACATGACCGTCTTGCACTACGTTTTCGGAGATTTGTTGATACATTTTTCTGTGACCACTTTGAGTCATTAGCAATTACCGACTGTTCCTAATGTCAAGTGTGCACATGAACTATGGCTTAAAATTACTAATGTGCCTAAATGTCATTGTACCACTCATCTTGCCAATGAACTGATTGCTAACGCTAGTTTCATCTAATGTTACAGGCCTCTTTGCAGACAGCCATATGGAGTACCACCTGGAGGCCCCGGAAACACAGCCGAGGCTCGTGAGCATGACGAGGACGGCCATAGAAATTTTGCAGAAGGAGCCCAACGGATATTTCTTATTCGTTGAAGGTTGTATCTCTGTCTATTTTTCCACGTCTGTAGTTAAAATTCCGCATTACAGACGTTCCCCGTACTCTCAACCGGCGAACCATCCAAGTGCATATACAGGGTGTCCCAGCTATCTTGTCTATCCAAAATATCTGTGGAACAATAACAGCTATTGGAAAACAACTTTCACCGGTATCAATGTAGGGCTGGGGCCCATGAATGTACATATTTGGAAACATTCCAAAACGAAAGCATATGTGTTTTTTTAACACAAACTTATGTTTTTTTAAATGGACCTCCTATATTTTTTCTTCAGGAATCCATAGCATGACAAAGCACATACACAATGGCGTTGATTGCATCCCAATATTCCCCTTACATCCGGAGATATTGAGACTCGAAGTTGACGCTTGAAACACCCGACATGCGCTGCTAGCGCACGTCCTGAGGCTCAGGCGTGAACCCCATGCTGCCCGTATTCGCGATGTGATTGACAAGTAAATGTCCCTCTTGATAAGTATGAAGGTGTGATTGCACATGTCAATCACATCGCGACTACGGGCAGTATGGGGTTGAAGCCTGAGCATCAGGACGTGCGCTAGCAGCGCATGTCGGGTGTTTCAAGCGTCAACTTCGCGTCTCAATATCTCGGGATGTAATCGGAATATTGCGATGCAATCAACGCCATTGTGTATGTGCTTTGTCATGCTATGGATTGCTGAAAAAAAATATAGGAAGTCCATTAAAAAAACATAAGTTTGTGTTAAAAAACACATATGCTTTTGTTTTACAATGTTTCCAAATATGTACATTCATGGGCCCCAGCCCTACATTGATACCGGTGAAAGTCGTTTTCCAATAGCTGTTATTGTTCCAAAGATATTTTGGGTGAACAAGATAGCTGGGACAGAGTGTATATTATATACTGAAACATGATGTGGAAATGGGTTTGTCGCATGTTCCATACACTCACGATAAACGCTAGTATTTGAAAGCATCTTTACTTCAGAAACTACGTACTGTTAGTTTGAAGTGGTTTATGGCTATGTGCTTGCAAATTTAAGTGAATGAAACTGGTTATTTGCTTCTATTTTGTACACAAATTAAAGCTAGAGTAAAAGACACCTATCTATTGTGAGTGGCAATCCGTTACAGCAAGTAGTAGGGCGTACTCTACTATACAAACGAAGCATTGAAAGACCACCCAACTCCATGTTCGCTTAATCGCGCTCGTAAAAGACGGAATGGGATAGAACCGTGTAAATTGCACGTACAGTTTGCTGGATGACGCCCGAGCTATGTTCAGTAGTATGGAACTCTCGTGAGCTTGGTGAGGGGGTCGAAGGAGTGTGTTGTATTGCTTTCCTGAAAAGTGACGTGGGTGAACAAATGGAAAGTGCAATATAAGATTAGTGTTTAACGTCCCGTCGACGATGTCATCATTGGAGACGGATGGGGGAGTTAAGTTGGCGACGTTTCTATTACTCTTCTTAGTGTTTCTGAAACCCACCTTTGCCACCAAGGACAACGGATCTCTCACCAACAGAGAATGTCTGGAGTATTATGGGCAGTACTGTCTAACCATCTAGAATTTTGACGATCTGACACACCAATTGGACTGAAGCTGCCACAGAATTTCTCAGGAGGGCATCCAGCAACTCTGTCAATCAATCGAAAGTCGAATAACTGTTACCCTAAGAGCCAGAGGTACACCAGCCCATTACTGACTTGTTCAGTTCCTGAATCTCTTTCTCTTGAATGAATCATCCTATTTTTCTGAAATTTTTATTTATTTTTTGTCTGTATCAATACAAAACCTTTACCGATTTCCGACCCATTCTTATAATTCCATTGTGGTGTGTCGTTTGCTTTTCTCTTTTTTCCCTCCTTTCATTATGTTATAACTTTTCAAGGGACCTTTAAAGTCAACAGTCGTCATTTCAATGGAGAGAACTGACTCTGGAAACTTTAAGCGAACGATATGAGGAATCTGTATTTAATGCAAACAAATTTTACTCAGATATGGCAACAAAGCGACCCATCAGAAATGTGTAATATTTTGCCTCATTAAACAGGACTATAACAACGAAGTTATTGTTGTTGTTTTTGTTACATATAGCAATGACCACTTTTAATATTGGGATTAAGTAAACTGAACAGGCACTTCAAATTAAACAGTAACAAACTTTAGATATAGACTTCTCTGTACTGACCGAAAAACACACTTGCTCACAGTACACATTGAATTAAGTGTAGCTCTTCTATTACGAGGATAACAAAAAAACAGTCTGTAGTTGGCCGTATCAGTCGCACAATGCAGTTGTAAATGTGATGCCAGAAACACTTCTGCAAACTCTTCATGTCACTGAGTAAAATGACAGACGAAAGGTGTCGTAGTGTCTTCCCTTGTTATATCAGCTTGAAGCAAGCTGGTGCAATCTTCGTCACATCATAATTTAGCCTTGTAAGTCTTGCAAACAAGGTAAATATTTACCTGACGAAAGTTCTCAGTGCTGAAGTTTTAATAAGCGTATTTCATCCAATAATACCAAATTAAAAATCTTGCGGATTTCACCTAAACACAACATCCCACTATTACTACTGGTTGATCATTGTCCACTGCTTAATCTGTCTGCGGTAAACATTTTTCCACATAAAAGGTGTTCTCCTAAATGAAACGCGACAAGACCACCTATTACCTTAACCCTATCACTACGCTAAGTGCAGGGTCCATATACGACGCCTTTTCCTTCGTAGAAAAAGAACTCATCAAACAGAACGAAAAGGACATAAGCATTGCGTTTCTAAGGCCTAATGGCTTCTTTCGTTCTAAGACAGAATTTGTGCATTGCCTAATAATAAATAATATCAATTTAAGAATTAGCTCAGACCACGCATAAATTATTTGATTTACTAATTACAGAACAGTAAAATAATTGTGCTTTTCCCGCTGTAAAAGAAAAAGACAATCTTTGTGTTAAAATTGTTTTACAGCGGGTAAAGTACAATTATTTTATTGTAAGATTTCGACAGCACTGTACTTGCATGGAAATTAATGCTATTCCGTTATACCACGTACAGCTAAGTACAGGGTGAACATTAAAATAACGGAAAAACCGCAGGGTCGGTTTCCTGAGTGGAGATCCTACGAACATGTGTTCGGAAAAATGTGGTGTGAATGTAACGGCAACAAATCTTCCCAGAGCAAAGTTCAAAGTGACCTCCATGGTGATAGGAAAAGTAGCGATTGTCATGCAGGATACAGACGATCGTACTTTGGCTTACACTATGTTGGCGGGCCACATATTTGCAGATTATACTAGGGTTTCTCACGATACCTTGTAGAGCCCGGTACTCCAAATCTGGTGTATACACAATCCGCTGCCTCCCTTTATGTTCATCTGTCTGAAAGCATCCATGGTGTCGGAAACGCCAGAAAAGGGCTTGATATGTTGTGTGATGTGGTCGGTGTCTGTGAGGGTACTTGTTTTGGCATAGCGGTGCTGCCTCTCGGCCGTTTCCATCTGCTTCGCTGTACAGAAACACCATCTTGTCTTATTCCCGACATGAATACCGTGCCATTCTGCTGCTTACAGTACGTTGCGTCAATCACATAGCCTGCAACACAAAAGAAACACACGATAAGTAACCAGAGGAACTATCTTTCGTCAGTGTGATCTGCCGTGGCAACCATGGGGTTCCGGACACGTGTTCGTAGGACGTTTTTCCTCCATTTCCAGTTAGGTGTCTGTCCTTGCATTTTGGCGGTTTCATTAACGTTTACCATATTTGATTCTCACCCAAATCCACATCCACATCCACGTGACTACTCTGGAATCCACACTTATGTGCCTGGAAGAGGGTTCAAAGAACCATTAGCATACTGTTTATGTACCGTTCCCCTTCCGGACAACGCACAGGACAAATGAACACTTCATCTTTTCGTGCGTGCTGTGACTGTTGCGATCGTATCTCCGTATTCTGTTGACGCCTACCTAAAAGGTAGGCGTCTACAGAATATACAGTATTCGCATTCGCAAGAGAAAGTTGCTGATTGAAATATCATAAAAATATCTCATCACAACGCTAAACACCTTTGTTCTAATAACTGCTACCTCAACATCCATATCAAATCCATGACACCCTTTCCTCTGTTTTGCAGTAGTAAAGAATGAGCTGTCCTTCTTTGAACTTTTTGGACGTCCTCTGTCAATGCCATCTGATACGTATCCCATATCATTCAGCAATATTCATGCAGAGAACAGAAAAACATATTGTTGCCAGTCTCTTTGATGGATTTGTTGCTTCCTCTGACTCTTATGCCAATAAAACTCATAACATTATTGCAATTTAAGCTGTTGGTAAGTGTAATCTATAGATATTTCGTCGCAGAGACAACCTTTAGATTTCTGCAATTTATCATGTAACCGTCGTTTAACGGATTCATTTCATTACCGATGTGGATAATCTCACAGTTTTCATCATGTTTCGAATCCTACCCATACTTGGCTAATTAAATTTAGGACTGAATTTCATCTGATGGATTTCCAAGACTGAAAATGACAGAATAATCTACAAACAATCTAAGGACGATTACTTGCGGCTAAATAATGATCATTATTCTCTTGACAGCAGTACCTCATCACCTTCGAGTTGAGGAGTTCCACAAATAGAATGTATTACAGTTTGAATTTTCGGAAGTCGATATGTCCAGAAACTTCTAAATATGTGTCATGTGAACAAACTCCAGTTAGCATATTTCTTGGTGGTATTATATTTCGTTTGAATGCCCAGCAGAAAAATATGCCTATGTCTGAAATTCAGAGCATTTCTTGATCCTGTCGACATTTAAAATCCCCGACTTAATCATTTGTAATGTTTGAATTGTCGTTACTTCTTAATGTATGATAACGAATTGTAGTATTAGAAAAATAGTTAGCTTCCATCACCTGCTTCTAGTTGGAAAAGTCGTATTTCTTCCACTGAAATGAAGTCTCGTTGTCTCAAATGACAGATAGCCACAAGACATTATACTAAACGATGATAACAATAATAATGATAATAATTTTAATGGAAGTAATGATAATAAAAATAAAACCCGTGGAGGCCCAGGAAAAGAATAGGCCTCCGGCATGTTCTGCCAGTCGTAAAAGGTGACGAAAAGAACAAACCACTAATAGGGCTAACCCCCCTTCTAGTGTGATTAGTTGGTTCAGGACAGAACTAATCAAGCCTCGGACAAGCGCTGTCATGGTCGGGGACGACGCTTGAACCCTGAGCCCGTCCACAATGGTAAGGACACTGCTAGCCACACAGAAAATGATTGAAATCCCAATTGAGGTGTTTTGCAGGATATGCTTCCTGCAACCACTCTAGAAGGAAAGCAAAGACAGAGGATGAGATTTTCAGATGAAGTTAACCGACATCTTATGTTCTGTTATTACCAAGCAACAAACTTAGGAACCAAGACAACTGGATACAGATAACAAGTATACACAACATATATTACCAGATACCCAGAATTAAATTTTTTAACAGAGCAACGACTAGCTGATCAGACCCATGTAATAATAAGAAATAACAGGATATCTCAGTCAGAATTAGAAAACATCAAACAACACGTACAACAAATAGTGGAACAAAATCATGCGCAATTGCAAGAAGACGAAATTACAGTAATGGACTCAAACATCCCAGAGCAAACAAACAAAGGACAACACGTATCAACTAAACAGTCAGAGGAAAATGAAATCTTAAGACAGCCACCAGAACAAGCACAAATAGAACACGAAGTGACACACGTGTAAGATATAGAAGAAAAATTTCAGCTGACATATATAGAATACAATGACACAAATACAGACATTAGACCATTCTTGCATAGACCACCAAATAACCAACAAGTCTTAACAACAACAACAACTATCAACCATACACAATAAAATAAATGAAAATAGAATTATGGAAGAGTTACAACTATTGGTTTATATAGGAGCACTCACTACACTAAATATACACACTAGGCAGAGATCAGAACCAACCAACACACAGAAGTAACCCAGGAAACCAGCATGGCAACACAGGCTACAGATCAGAATACAAAAACTGAGAAAAGATATCGGACAGATAACACAATTTATAAGAAATGAAATATCAGACAAAAAACGAAAAAGGTTAGGTAAAGTCTCACAACAAGAAGCGATAGAGCAATTAGATGAAAAGAAGCAGATATTACAAGCATAGCCTAAAAGACTTAGAAGGTACAAAAAAAAAATGAAAATAGAAGGAAACAAAACCAAACATTCAACACAAACCAAAAGAAATTTTACCAGACAATAGACAACACACACATTAAAATAGACTATCCACCAAACATAAAAGGCATGGAACACCTCTGGAGCAACATATGGTCAAACCTTGTACAGCATAACAGGCATACACGGTGGATACAAACAGAAACATGCAAGATAATACCACAAATGTCTGAAGTGATAATTTTGCCATATGAAGTCACCCAAGCAATTAATTCTGCTCACAACTGGAAAGCCCCTGGAAAAGATAAAACAGCAAATTTCTGGATAAAGAAGTTCACCTCAACACATTCACATGTAACTAAATTATTTAACAGTTACATTCCAGACCAATAAACATTGCCTTATACACTTATTACACATGGAATAACTTATCTGAAACCTAAAGATCAAGCAGACACAGCAAACCCAGCAAAATATCGCCTCATAACATGCCTACCAACAATATACAAAATATTAACTTCAGTCATTACACAGAAATTAATGACACACACAACACCGAACAAAATTATAAATGAAGAACAAAAAGGCTGTTGCAAAGGAGCACGAGGATGTAAAGAGTAACTGATAATAGATGCCGAGGTGACATATCAAGCTACAACTAAACAAAAGTCGCTACACTACACATACATTGATTACCAAAAAGCTTTTGATAGAGTACCCCATTCATGGTTACTAGTCATATTGGAAATATACAAAGTAAATCCTAAATTGATACAGTTCCTAAACATAGTAATGAAAAACTGGAAAACCTCACTTAGTATCCAAACAAATTCAAATAATATCACATCACAGCCAATACAGATTAAGAGTGGAATATACCAAGGAGACTCATTAAGTCCTTTCTGGTTCTGCCTTGCTCTGAACCCACTATCCAACATCCTAAATAATACAAATTATGGAATACATTACTGGAACATACCAACACAAAATCACACATTTGCTATACATGGATGATCTAAAACTACTGGCAGCAACAACTCAACTAATTACTGAAGATAACATAAGTATTCAGCAATGATATAAATATGGCTTTTGGAACAGACAAATGTAAGAAAAATATCATAGTCAAGGAAAACATACTAAACAAGAGGATTACATATTGGATAACCACAGCGACTGCATAGAAGCGATGGAAGAAACAGATGCCTATAGATATATAAGACACAGACAAAATATAGGAATATATAATACAAATATTAAAGAAGGACTAGAATAAAATATAGACAAAGACTAACAAAAATACTGAAAACAGAACTGACAGCAAGAAACAAGACAAAAGCTATAAATACTTATGCTATACCAATATTGACCTACACATTTGGAGTAGTAAAATGGAGTAACACAGACCTAGAAGCACTCAGTACACTTACACGATCACAATGCCACAAATATAGAATACATCACATTCATTCAGCAACAGAAAGATTAACATTAAGCAGAAAGGAAGGAGGAAGGGGATTTGTCGACATAAAAAACCCAAATTAAGGACAGGTAGACAATTTAAGAAAATTCTTTCTAGAACGAGCAGAAACTAGCAAAATACACGAAGCAATCACTCATATAAATACATCGGCTATACCACTGCAATTTCATAATCACTTCTACAACCCTTTAGATCACATAACCTCAACAGATACAAAGAAATTAAATTGGAAAAAGAAAACACTACATGGCAAGCACCCGTATCATCTAACACAGTCGTACATCGA
The DNA here is from genome assembly GCF_023897955.1 of Schistocerca gregaria. Lineage (NCBI taxonomy): Eukaryota > Metazoa > Arthropoda > Insecta > Orthoptera > Acrididae > Schistocerca > Schistocerca gregaria. The sequence goes on from NC_064922.1 coordinate 675,958,251, forward strand.
TCAAGACCCATCCAATACATGGCTAACAAAAGGCAATATATACAGTGAGAGGGAAGGATTCATGATTGCAATACAGGATCAAACAATAATCACCAGATATTACAGCAAGCATATTATTAACGGTCCCAATACCCCAACAGATAAATGCAGACTTTGCAAACAGATACAGAAACAGTAGATCACATAACAAGCGGATGTACAATGCTGGCAAATACAGAATACCGTAGAAGACATGACAATGTAGCAAAAATAATACATCAACAACTTGCCATACAACATAAAGTAATAAAACAACACGTTTCCACATACAAGTATGCACCACAAAATGTACTGGAGAATGATGAATACAAATTATATTGGAACAGAACCATTATAACAGATAAAACAACACCACATAACAAACCTGACATCATACTATCCAGTAAAAAGAAGAAATTAACACAACTAATCGAAATATCCATACCCTGTACAACAAATAGACAGAAGAAAACAGGAGAAAACATTGAAAAATACATCCAACTGGCTGAGGAAGTCGAGGACATGTGGCACCTGGAAAAGTTGACATTATACCAATTGTACTATCAACTAAAGAAGTCATACCACACAATATCCACCAGTACATCAACGCAATACAGCTACATCCAAACTTATATACATAAATCTGTAATTATTGATACATGCTCAATTACCCGAAAGTTCCTAAATGCAACGTAACATATACCGTATGGTTAAAAGAAAGACACGCTTGATCAAGGTCCTCGTCACTTTCCATTTTTAACCAGACATACCGTCTGAGAAAGGAAATAATAATAATAATAATATTCCCTCATCCTTTAATCGTTTTGTGCAATGATATGGACACATCACTTCTAATGAGTTATACAGTGCGCAGAATGTCGATAAAAGAACGTGGAAACAAATTGATGACTTAATTGGGTACCAAAACAATTAAAATCTAAAGTTCTCTGTCTCACGCATCCACAAACACACACACACACACACACACACACACACACACACACACATACATACACACACACACGCACACGCACGCAGCGAACATCAAATAGTTATACATTCAAGTCAAAAAACTGTTATAGCTCTTCGAGAAACTCACATATTGGGAACCAGATTGCCTGAAGCGATCAAAAAGAAAATCAGTAACAGTGTCTTTTTCCTATTTGAAAGACTTGATAAAACGCAGCGTGTATATTCTTCAACACTTCCTATGTTGGTAAATGATGGAATAAAGTCCAAGAGACGTTAGCTCTTCCTTAGCTTTTCTTAAGTATGCTTGAAGTTCTTATATTCTTTATCCACTGGGCAATGTGATGACGATTATTTTAGGTCTGCGGAGGACACTTTTCAGACATTTCTTCTTGTTGCCTCTGGCTATCTACAGCAGTTCTCTGCTGAAAATGTGATAGAGAGACACGCGACGCTATGCTAGCTGTGATTGTCCGCAGGTGCGCGTATCGACATGGGGCACCACAATAACTGGGTACACAAGGCGCTGGACGAGACCATCGAGATGTCCGAGGCGGTCCAAGTGGCGGTTGACATGACCAACGAGGCCGACACGCTCATCGTGGTGACGGCCGACCACGCCCACACGATGAGCATCAGCGGATACCCTGCACGTGGCAACGACATCCTCGGTAAGGCTTCCGTCACTGCCCACGCCCATAAGCACTCACATGTACCTTCCTAATTATGTCTATCGGTTTCTCTCACATGTTTCCAACTTTCTTACATCAGTGACTGAAGTAGCAGTTTCAATGTCATTTTAAAGTTTAGTACCTACAGAGTTTTGTTTGTGTTGTCGTTTTGGTCTCCAATCCGAAAACTAGCCGAATGCAGCTATCCACACTAATCTGCCTTGTGCAAACTTCTTCCTCTTAGCATGGCTACGGCAAACTACATCCCTCTGAACCTGCTTACTCTATTCAAGCTTTGGCCCCCCTCTACAATTAGTATCCCCATCTCCCTCCTAAACACTTAACCCAGTTATCCAGTGTGACTCATTAATGTCTCAGGATGTGTCCAATCAAATTGTGCCATAAAATTCTTTCTTCTCAAATTTGATTCAGTACCTTCATTTCCGTTATCTGATATCATTATTCATTAGTCAGCTTCCTCCGATAGCACCTCATATGAAATGTACTGTTCTCCTCTTCTCTGAACTGTTTATCATCCATGTTTCGCTTCCCTATGAGACTACATGTTACACTTTAATTTTAGAAAATACTTCCTAACAATTGAATTATTATATATTACTGGAATCTCACTAAAAAATGTCATGATTGCAAGGTACTGACATGAACAGTTTGCAGAAGAATGGAGAAGCTGGGAGAAGTCTACCTTAATCAATCATTTTAGTCTTTGGAGAAATGTGGGAACGCATCAGACAACAGTAATCCTACGTCCAGATTAGGCTTTTCCAGGTCTACGGGGAGAAAATAATTTATACCGACAGGCAGTGGTAGGTTACACGGAGAAACAAAAAAAAATTCTCCAATGTCAAAATTATGTTTTAATTGCTCTCAGCAGTCGTGCAAGTGCGCATAATCTGAAAGGAATCAGGATGTTCTCACTCTGGGAACAGATGGTTATCCACTAAGAGCACAGTATTTGCAATGGTACCTGGAACAGTTTCAAAGGCATCAACGACTCCGTCCTCTGCGCTGCTTCTACATGAAGCTACGTTCAGGTATGATGGGATCTTCAACATTCATAATTCGTTTGTTTTGTATCACGTTGATACACATGCTACGTTTCCTCCGTCATTAGTTGCGGTTCTACTTGAATGTGTGGGCTGATGTTAATAGTTACGCTTTAACTGAGGCATATCTGCTACCTATACCATTAAATGACAGGCATCAATGGAATTTTCTCGTCAGAGCACTGCTAGAGTTACTGGATGACGTACCATTCGCTACAAGACAACGCACGCGGTCATTGCATGTCAAGTCATTATCATCATCATCATCATTTAAGACTGATTATGCCTTTCAGCGTTCAGTGTGGAGCATAGCCCCCTTATGAAGTTCCTACATGATTCCCTATTCAGTGCTAACATTGGTGCCTCTTCTGATGTTAAACCTATTATTTCAAAATCATTCTTAACCGAATCCAGGTACCTTCTCCTTGGTCTGCCCCGACTCCTCGTACCCTCTACTGCTGAACCCATCAGCCTCTTGGGTAACCTTGCTTCTCCCATGCGTGTAACATGACCCCACCATCTAAGCCTGTTCATCCTGACTGCTACATCTATAGAGTTCATTCCCAGTTTTTCTTTGATTTCCTCATTGTTGACACCCTCCTGCCATTGTTCCCATCTACTAGTACCTGCAATCATCCTAGTTACTTTCATATCCGTAACCTCAACCTTGTTGATAACCTGAATCCACCCAGCTTTCACTACCATACAACAAAGTTGGTCGAAAGATTGAACGGTGCACAGATAGTCTTGGTACTGACTTCCTTCTTGCAGAAGAGAGTAGATCGTAGCTGAGCGCTCACAGCATTAGCTTTGCTACACCTCACTTCCAGTTCTTTCACTATGTTGCCATCCTGTGAGAATATGCATCCTAAGTACTTGAAACTGTCCACCTGTTCTAACTTTGTTCCTTCTATTTGGCACTCAGTCCGTTTATATTTCATTCCCACTGACATTACTTTCGTTTTGGAGATGCTAATCTTCATACCATAGTCCTTACATTTCTGACCTAGCTCTGAAATATTACCTTGCAAACTTTCAATCGAATCTGCCATCACAACTAAGTCATCTGCATATGCAAGACTGCTTATTTTGTGTTCACATGTCTTGATCTCACCCAGCCAGTCTATTGTTTTCAACATATGATCCATAAATAGTATGAACAACAGTGGAGACAGGTTGCAGCCTTGTCTTACCCCTTAAACTACTCTGAACAAAGAACTCAATTTACCGTCAACTCTAACTGCTGAATGACTATCCATGTAAAGACCTTTAATTGCTTGCAAAACTTTGCCTCCTATTCCATAATCTCGTAGAACAGTCAATAACTTCCTCTTAGGAACCCGGTCATTTGCTTTTTCTAGATTTATAAAACATAGATACAGTTCCCTGTTTCACTCATAACACTTCTCCATTATTTGCCGTAAGCTAAAGATCTGGTCCTGACAACTTCTAAGAGGCCTAAACCCACACTGATTTGCATCCAATTGGTCCTCAACTAATACTCGCACTTTCCTTTCAACAACACCTGAGAATATTTTACCCAAAACGCTGTTTAAAGAGATAACTCTGTAGTTGTTACAATCTTTTCTGTTCCCATGTTTAAAGATTGGTGTGATTTTTGCTTTTTTCCAGTCTGATGGAACCTGTCCCGACTCCCAGGTCATTTCAATTATCCTGTGCAGCCATTTAAGACCTAACATTCCACTGTATTTGATGAGTTCCGACTTAATTTCATCCACCCCAGCTGCTTTATCGCACTGCAATCTATTGACCATTTTCTCCACTTCCTCAAATGTGATCCTATTTCCATCATCATTCCTATCCCATTCTACCTCGAAATCTGAAACATTGCCGATCATATTTTCACCTACATTTGGCAACTCTTCAAAATATTCCCTCCATCTGCCCAAGGCATCCACAGGATCCACCAGCAGTTTTCTTGACCTGTCCAAAATACTTGTCATTTCCTTCTTACCTCCCGCTCGAAGACTGCTAATTACACTCCAGAATGGTTTTCCAGCAGCTTGGCCCATAGTCTCCAACCTGTTCCAAAAGTCTTCCCAAGATTTCTTCTTGGATGCAGCAATTATCTGTTTTGCTTTGTTTCTCTCTTCAACATCTCTGTCTACCTGAGTTCTAGTATGTAGCCATTTTTGATGCGCCTTTTTTTCCTTTTACAGGCTGCCTTGACTGTGTTATTCCACCAAGCCGTTTCCTTCATCCTACTATTACACACTACTGTTTCAAGACATTCTTTAGCCACTTCCAGTACTGTGTCCCTGTACGTTGTCCATTCCTTTTCCAATGACTGCAATTGACTACATTCAACTAACTGGTACCTTTCTGAGATCGCTGTTATGTACTTGTGCCTGATTTCCTTATTAAGGCACTGTCAAATTTCAATCGTTGATTGGCAGCGCTGGTCCTGCACCATGACCTATTCGTTTCACTGATTTGACCCTTCTGGACTTCTCTGAGTGACAAGAAACGTACAACCTTGCTCACAAAACCCCTGTTGAATCAGAAGAGGATCTAATTGCCTAGATAGTGCCAGCAGCAGTAGGAATTAATGAATTGTCTCCACTCTTTGACCGTGTTAGACGGCACATGACCCAACAGCGTCACCTCTTTTTACAGGTCACTGTAGGCATTTTCTAACTTCTACTTTAACTGAAATTACTGTTATTTTTCATGGTGAACCTTCAGCTGTCCTTTACTTTGCACAAGTCGCTTCGCTAGTAGTTTCGGTCAAATGGCCATTATGAAGCTTAAGCTGGCATGAACGGCTGGAATGTTACAGCATAATGAAATTTGCTCTTTTAAGCCCACCATAGTAGTAAAAATATTTTTTCGCTAATGTGTGACTAGCTGACGTTGTGAACTTTCCTTCTTCGAAAACTATTGGGCACAGCTATTATAGCAAATTTTTTTGTTTGTCTATTTAAATAATGTTAACCCTGTATAGAAGAAGTCAGAATCGGAAGCCGTCGAGTTTACGCTTCTTCTGCGAGCTTACGTCATGCATTCTCTGACAACCAGTGAGCATCCAGTGGTGCTTTCAGCACTCCGCTGCAGTAGTGTAGCCAATGCGCACTTTTTGAGTAATCGTAGAGTCCTGTTCAGCGAATTCTTATTCCATTTGTTACGAACAGTCATCAATGACGGTGGTGATAAGAGAGATAGAGACACAATTTGATGAATACACAGGTTCTTCAAGCACAAACACTGCTCGCTCGGAACCGGCAACACTGCAGTCCCCGTCTGTGCCTCGACCTGTGGGAATCGCCATCGTTCTTGAATTGAACTATAGTACCTGCCCATCGGCAGTCAGGCAGCTGGGATGTGTATACACACGATACCGCCCTGGCTCAGCACCTGCTGGCAGGGATACCCAGCGATATTGGCATGTGGAGACCACATGTAATTGTCAATCTCGTGAGTAGCCTATACTACCTTCGCCTGCCCATGAGCGAAGGATAGGTTGACGAATGGCAAACATATGATTATGGTATTTGTAGGTGAAGTGAAAGATATTGACAGTGTGTGCTGCGCTACTTTCTTTGATATTCTGAAGGAAGTATGGATAAAATCTAGAGAGCGGGAAGGTTTTCATAATTCACACAAAATCAAACCCGGCATTGTAGGAGTCGGAGGACACGAAAGGAAAGCAGAAGTAAAGAGGGGCATGAAACAGCGTTGTAGCCTATCCCCGATGTTATTAATCTGTACATTGAGCATGTTCTAATGACATTCACGAAGATATCTGGAAAGAGAATTGAAGTTCAGAGTAGAGAAATAAAACCTTTTCTGATGAAATTATAATTCTGTTAGAATCGACAAGGGACTTAGAAGAGCAATCGAATGGAATGAATACTGAGTTAAAAAGAGTCTTTTGACGCGGAAATTTAGGATCCATGAAAACACTGGAGTTAGGATGACCTCAGATGATTAAATGATTTTATTTGTTACAACAGATTACGGACCTGCAATTGTACAAAAAACTCTTGATTTTGGATCAAGCAACCGTCTTATAGGTCTCTTCATTTTCCAAAATTAACCTGCAAATCTGAAGATATGGAAAAGATTTTGAGGCAAGCTTTCATCTTGGCTGATAACATGAAAAGTTGTAGGGGAACAACAGCTAGCACAAACCGTAAAAATTCTCTGGATGTTGCGTAACAAAAGATTAATTTTGTTATAGACTATAGGTATACCAAAAAATATCGGTTTGCATTTTGTTCTGCATTTTCATGTTGCAGGCATTGTGGATCTGGACGATAACAACATTACCCGAATGACTATCAACTACGCAAACGGCCCAAGCTACGAAGAGGACCGGAATATTACTGAGGCAGACAACACCAGTAAGTATCTACAGAAGAGTTAGGAAGAAATAAGGCCTATTAGAACTACAGCCTCACAAAGAAGGGAACATACAGAATATCATGAATGTACAATGCCACATACGTTCTGAGGACAAATTCTGAAGTGTACTCGTCCGTTATAGTCTAGTAACCGACATACCTAAACATCTATTTAGCGCACTGAGGACATGATTTATGTAAGTAATACTTCACAAGCCTTTAAATATTCTAGGAAACTGATATCATTTATTATATAGTTAAGGACTCCCTTTCACGATTATTAAAATGAAAATAAGGATTTTGATTTACACTTCAGTCTACATCAGTAAAATGCATCACACTAGCCAACCAGAGGAAAACCACAGTTGCATTAAATAAAATATTTCACCCACGTCGGATTTCATCTCACAGTATGGACTACTGTTCTCAATACTCTCACGTCACTGTCCCTGTTCAGGTTAACTTCTCTACGCAACCGAAGTATTTCCAGGCCTCTCCTCATTTTGGATAACTAACGTAGTTACTCCATTATGTCCACCTATTAATATTAACTTCTTCTTCTTCTTTTGGGGCAATGGAACACTAAAACACATCTATCGTATTCCGCGGATTAGGTGCAAAGTGGTATCTGCAGTACGGAAAGAAAACGAAGAAGTACATTTTATTTAAGTGCCATAAAATTAATTTACGTAATACTATGAAATGTTGTTGCATTACTCAGCTACTCTTACTTACGAAATAAACAAAATCATTAATTTTAAAGATTCCTGTGACGATATTGTTCAGCGGAGTCAAGGAACTGTCCAAAAATGTTTTTCTAGTTCCTTCTTACCTCCCCTTTAACTCTGCCTTACTCTAGCCAATATTCTGACTCCTCTGCCTGGCTTCAATATAGTTAATTTTCTTCTCTGGAATCGTAAACTTAAATTTTAGAACACAGGATTTTGTCAGCAAGGCACTCACAACTGATGTGAATGATGATACTGAAAATATGACTTTGCTTAATTATAAACCAGTTTAAAACCTTCAATCGTGTAATTTAATAAAATTTTTATTTTCTTCACAAGGCATCTCAAATCGATGTGGCAATATAAATGAAACACTATATGGAATTCTTATTTTATAACTTCTATCCAAATTCGAGTTCTCCTGAGACCATTCGCTAACGGAGGTGGAGGAGTTTCGTATTTGTACTGACAAATGATTACCATTCCCTGTTTCACAGTTGTAAGTGTCTGTTAAACGACACTGAGACCGCAGAACAAAATACAGAAACTATCTGCAGTGAAGGACACATGTGTATCTGAGAGTTTGCGTGAGTGCGCGCGCGTGTTTGTGTGTGTGTCAGTGTTTTTGGACGTTTTATGGGCGATTAACTACAGAGTCATCAATGCAGCGAAAGAATAGAGCTAAGACTAAGGTACACAGTGAGTGACGTTTTAAATACTGATGTTCTAAAAAGTCCAGTTGAAAGACGAACGCTAATCTCGTACTTCTTTGTTGAATTTGTCAATTTGTAATTCACCAAAGGACTATATTGATTGTCCTTTCTCATTCGCGAACAATCTGGCCGTAGCAATGCCGAGAAAATATGTTCTCTGGGACACGTTCTTTATTTTCCATTCCTTATGTCGCTCTGTGTGATCACCAGCCTTTTGTCTGTGCATATAACAAACCGTGCACTAAATGTATGCTGTGGGCCACCAGTGTGCTAGTGCAAGCTTCTTCTCTATCTTCCTGCAGGAAGATGGGATGAGTTTCTATAGGGTTTCTCTGGACAGTTCTCGTGAAACTTCAGCGGCGGAAGCGAGGGCTCCTTCCTACTTTAAACGCGAGACATGTCACTGGCTGACAGATTTTGTTGTACAAGTTTGAAGAACCTATGAGATTTTTTTAGTGGTTCTGGAAGTAGATCGGGAAGGTGACCTATGCTTTCTCTCAGGACCTGATTGTGTCAAAGCATCATGTTTTCGGACGACGGCTGCGGATTGGTAACTGAGATCTCTCCAAAATAGAAAAGACTCTAAGGGTTGCGTTTGCTGAAAGCTGTCATTCAGCATCTGGTAGGCTGATGTGAAGGAACTACGGAGGAACTGGTCGTGGAGCAATATTAGTTCTGCGAGCTGGTGAATGTACATAAAGAACTAATTTTAAGGCGGGTCATGTAGGGTTTTGGAAGCGGTATATCTTGATGGCATCAGCGCTTTCGGGATTAGGAAGTGGTTGTTGATACTAAATTGTCTTTGCGTCTGAATATAGCCTTTTCGATTCAAACTTAGTAGGATGATTTCAGTACCCAAAAGCATCCAATGTCCTATGGTGTGGGAAATCTTGGTTCACAGGTTTTTATGCTGTTCTTGTAAATTGAGATTTTATCTAACGGAACTCTAGTCTTCCGACGCCAGTCGGGTACTTTGTTTATTCTACAGGACTTTCTAAATCTGCAAGCCTCAAAAGACTGTCCTGTCTTTTCGCTGTTTAATAGACAATGCATGCCACTTGCAAGGATAGGAATCGATGTGTTAATGGATTACGATCCGTGTAGTACACAGAGGCGACCCCTACGCTAACCTTAATGCGAACTGTGTTTATTTTGCACACTAAATACGTAAGGGACGTTCGTAGGTAAAAAACACAAAAATATATTCTTTAATTTTTGTTTAACATTCGTCCTAGGTTAATAAATATCATCTTTCCATTCGATTTATTCTTTGCTTGACTGATTCATATTATTCGCTCCTACTGCAGCACTAGTGGGTGGTATCCGAGATCTGATAGGCTTCACAGTGAATATGAAACAAACATATTCGTCACCATAAGATTATACCACGTTTACGCGTTTTCCTTGAGCAGGATTAGTTTGGGCGTATCTGTCTTTAACATGAGGGTGTAGATGGTTCATGAAAGACACAGAAGTCGGCATATACAATGCACTTGTGGTGAAGGAACAATAAAGCATAAAAAGAAAGAACGTTTGGTGGTAGTAGCAAAAAAGAAGCACGAAAGCGTGAAGTCATACATTGGAGCAGTAAAATAGATCCTCAACATTTCGGTTACACGATAAATCACACAAATGTAAAGACTGTAAAACTCAACTAAACAAATCGGGATTAAAATTATTTGGAACGATCCCATTGAAAGTGTTGTGGGAAAAGCAAAGTAAAGATTGCGATTAATTGGACAAATACTAAGGAAGTGCCACATGTCTACAATAGAAACTGTTTACATCACGTTTGCCCACTCCTTCCTGGAGTACTGCTGTGAGATGTGTGGTCCGCATCAGACAGGACTGTCGGAGGACACTGAGAAAGTTCAGATAAGGTCAGCTCATTTTTGTTATCGCGGAATAGAGGAGAGAGTGCCAATGACACGATACTTGCGCTGCGGTTCCAATCATTGAAGGAAAGGCGATTTTCGTTGCGGCTCGAACTTTCCATGAAAATTCAACCACCAACTGTCTTGGAAAATATTTCGTTCGCGTCCATCTAAATAGGGAGAAAGATCATGATAATAACATAAGAGATCCGAGCTCGCATTGTGAGATTTAAGTGCTTATTTTCCCGCCATTATAACGTGGAACGGTACAGAAATGGCTTGAATGTGGTTCCATGAACCCTCTGCCAGGAACTTAACTGTGAATTTGCGAAGGAACTGTGTGGATGTAGATGTAGATTTAGAGAGTGGAGAAATATCAATCTATACTACTGGGTACGAGCTTCCTGTTCACCAGAAAAAAAATGGTTCAAATCGCTCTGAGCACTATGGGACATAACTTCTGAGGTCATCAGTCCCCTAGAACTTAGAACTACTTAAACATAACTAACCTTAGGATATCACACATCTATAGCCTAGGCAGGATTAGAACCTACGACCGTAGCGATCCCGCGGTTCCGGACTGTAGCCCATAGAACCGCTCTAGTGAAAACTAGAGCTAAAAAATTCCCATCGTAGTTATTCAAACCTTATATTGTGATTTCTGGATTATAATTGAAGATATAAGACGCGATCAGAAGTTTACGTTTGGGGATGTTGCTGCACCGTATATGCAACCCAGAGTGACTCCGATGAGGGTACGTAAGCATCGACATTTAGACAATGGCCAATAAAATTCTTCTGCGCTGTTGCTGGCATTTTCGGCGAAAAAAATTGAACGGCGTCTCGGCCACTGCTGCAAGTGACCTTCCTGAGGGCTGTGCTGAGCTCAGACAAGGGGTTAGTATGGCTCTCGAACGGAAAAGTCTTGATTCATCCCAATACAAATAAAAGACTACACTGGCTTATGTGAACCTAAACCTGTATTACAGTGCCCTTGTGGATATTTTCAGATTGCAAGATGAAGTGCTTGTCACTAAGGATAAAAAGTTTGTGGCACTGTTCATACTGGCAGGTAATGGTACGGCTATATCGAGAGCCTGCAGTTGCAGAAGAGTTTAATCGCTTTTTCCCTGCTAACTATACCGAAATTCCATGCTTGCCAACCGCTAACTGCGCAATCGAGCGAGCATTACCCCATGCAACACGCTCCAGTACATACCTCCCACTCAAAGGAACTTTATTTCGCTTAAAGAATGGTGAGGTACTCCGAACACCGACACGTTTTCATAATTAGCAACTAATATTAAAAACATTTAATAGATCATCCCTCTTCTCTAAACCGAGTTGTTACATTTCACAGTGTCTTTCTCATTCGCCTTAGCGGAAATACAGCACACACCAAGCCATGAACCCATTGTAAAGAACACTGAAAAGTTACTAATCGTCACAGGATTACTAACTTAAACTGTAAGATAAAAATTTTAATTGGCTGTTGATAATGTAAAATACACTAGTGGCGATTAAAATTGCTACACCACGAAGATGACGTGTTACAGACGCGAAATTTAACAGACAGGAAGAAGTTGTTGTGAAATGCAAATGATTAGCTTTTCAGAGTATTCACACATAGTTGGCGCCGGTGGCGACACCTACAATGTGCTGACATGAGGTAAGTTTCCAACCGAATTCTCATACACAAACAGCAGTTGACCGGCGTTGACTGATGAAACGTTGTTGTGCTGCCTCGCGTAAGGAGGAGAAATGCGTGCCTTCACGTTTCCGACTTTGATAAAGGTCGGATTGTAGCCTATCGCGATTGTGGCTTATCGTATCGCGACATTGCTGCGTGCGTTGGTCGAGATCCAATGACTGTTAGCAGAATATAGAATCGGTGGATTCAGGACGGCAATACAGATCGCCGTCCTGGATCACAACGGCCCGTATCACTAGCAGTCGAGATGGCAGGCATCTTATCCGCATGGCTGTAACGGATCGTACAGCCACGTCTCGATACTTGAGTCAACAGATGGGGACGTTTCCAAGACAACAACCATCTGCTCGAACAGTTCGACGACGTTTGCAGCAGCATGGACTATCATGTCAGAGACCATGGCTGCGGTTACCCTTGACGCTGCATCACAGACAGGAGCGCCTGCGATGGTGTACTCAACAACGAACCTGGGTGCACGAATGGCAAAAAGTCATTTTTTCGGTTGAATCCAGGTTCTGTTTACAGCATTCTTGTTTGCCAGCATCGCGGTGAACTCACATTGGAAGCGTGTATTCGTCATCGCCTGGGTGCAGGAATGGCAAAACGTCATTTTTTTCGGATGAATCCAGGTTCTGTTTACAGCGTCATGATGGTCGCATCGGTGTATCACCCGGCGTGATGGTATGGGGTGCCATTGGTTAGACGTCTCGACCACCTCTTGTTCGTCGCCTCTTGTTCGCATTGACGGCACTTTGTACAGTGAACGTTACATTTCAGATGTGATACGACCGGTGGCTCTACCCTTCATTCCATCTTTGCGAAACCCTACATTACAGCAGGATAATGCACGACTGCATATTGCAGGTCCTGTACGGGCCTTTCTGGATACAGAAAATGTTCAACTGCTGCCCTGGCCTGCCCATTCTCCAGATCTCTCACCAATTGAAAAGTTCTGGTCAATGGTAGCGGAGCAACTGGCTCGTCACAATACGCCAGTTACTACTCTCGATGAGCTGTGGTATCGTGTTGCAGCTGCATCGGCAGCTGTACCTGTACACCCCACCCAAGCTCTGTTTGTCTCAATGCCCTGGCGTATCAAGACCGTTGTTACCGCCAGAGGTGGTTGTTCTGGGTACTGATTTCTCAGGATCTATGCACCCAAATTGCGTGAAAATGTAATCACGTGTATGTCCTAGTATATTCGACTAATGAACACCTTTTTATCATCTGCATTTCTTCTTGGTGTAGCAATTTTGATGGCCAGTAGTGTACTTAGCAGTAATCCTGTACAGTAAGGTGACATTAATCTAAGACTATTTTCACTGAAACACGGGCAGCGCCAGTGGAATAGTAGTGAGAGTGTTTACACTTTGAGTCGCCTCTGCCTGCAGGCGCCGCCAACTTCCAGCACCCTTCGGCGCAGCCGGTGTCTTCCGAGACGCACGGAGGGGACGACGTGGCGGTGTTGGCGCGCGGGCCCTGGGGACACCTGTTCGTGGGCGTCCACGAGCAGAACTACATCCCTCACGCGATGGCGTTCGCGCTGTGCGTCGGCGAAGGACCCAAGGCCTGCGACAGCAGCGACTCTGCAGTCCATCGTGCCACCGTCTTCTCTGTTGTTGTCTCGGCTGTCGCCACCTACCTGATCGGGAGACGCTAGGGAGAGGTATGCACTCTTACATCTACACGTATACCGAAAGTCTACAACAGAATTAATAAACATATTTCGTGTGTCGCACGGTATGGTGGCGCAGTACAGCACAAGATGGTTCATTTGAAATACATGCTTGGCATAAAGTGTTCGTAAGGTTAGTATTATTCAGTTTGCAAAAAAACACAGAACTTACAAATTCGCACTGTCGCCTGATAAACAAAGTAAGATCCTACGGAATATTAGACCAGCTGTGTGTCTGCATTGAAGAGTTTTTATCAAACAGAACACAGCATGTTGTTCTCAATGGAGGAACGTCTACAGACGTTAAATTAACCTATGGCGTGCCACAGGGGACTGTTAAGGGACCATTTCTTTTCACAATATATATAAATAACCTAGTAGATAGTGTCGATACTTCCATGCGGCTTTTCGCGGATGATGCTCTAGAATACAGAGAAGTTGCAGCATTAGAAAATTGCCGCGAAATGCAAGAAGATCTGCAACGGGTAGGCACTTGGTGCAGGGAGTGGCAACTAACCCTTAACATAGACAAATGTAATGTATTGCGAATACATAGAAAGAAGGATCCTTTATTGTATGATTATATGATAGCGGAACAAACACTGGAAGCAGTCACTTCTGTAAAATATCCAGGAGTAGCGTGAGGAACGATCTGAATTGGAACGATCATATAAAATTAATTGTTGGTAAGACGGGTGCCAGGTTGAGATTCATTGGGAGAGTCCTTAGAAAATGTAGTCCATCAACAAAGGAGGTGGCTTACTAAACACTCGTTCGACCTATACTTGAGTATTACTCATCAGTGTGGGATCCGTACCAGGTCGGGTTGACAGAGGAGGTAGAGAAGATCCAAAGAAGAGCGGCGCGTTTCGTCGCAGGGTTATTTGGTGAGCGCGACAGCGTTACGGAGATGTTTAGCAAACAGACTCTACAAGAGAGGTGCTCTGCAACGCGGTTTCGAGAGGGTGCTTTTCTGGATGAGGTATTGAATATATCGCTTCTCCCTATTCATACCTCCCGAGGAGATCACGAATGTAAAATTAGAGAGATTCGAGCGCGCACGGAGGCTTTCTGGCAGTCGTTCTTCCCGCGAACCATACGCGACTGGAACAGGAAAGGGAAGTAATGACAGTGGCACGTAATGTGCCCTCCGCCACACACCGTTGGGAGGTTAGCGGAGTATAAATGTCGATGTAGATGTAGATTTGTGGTTTGTCTCAAGTAAAGAATAAATCACCAATTTTTTGTTACGTTGTCAATAAACCTCAATATGTGCGCTTTTTATTACTCGAAGAATGGCTAATCGAGATTCGATTTCCCGCAACCTTGTGCACTAGCAGCAACTGAATCTGTTATTCTTCTTCTTTATGTGTCTAGATCAGGTACTCGTGTAGAGTAAACCTTGTCCTTCACGCTGCCCCCGCCAAAGAAATCCAAAGCTCCTACGTCGTGTAATCTTGCCAGTCCAGGCAGTGAGACCATCACGCCCAATCCACCTGTCAGAAACTCTTTCGCTATGAAACTTTCTAACATTCAATGGCGAATGCGGTGATGCACCGTCTTCTTGGAAAATCACATCAGGCTGCAAGTCTCTCAGACGCAGTTCCGCAAACTGCTCCAGCATATCCAAATAGCTGTTAGCTGTTACTGAAATTTTCATCAAAAAATAAAAGACCTATCTGTGACTCTGTTGTGCATTAAGCACACCACAGATTAATTTTAGGGGTTCTCTAACGTGACCTAAGGCACCGTGCTGACTTTATGAATCCCATTTCCTCACATTGAGCTTGTTACCTTTACTTTCAGCCTCAGCTGAAAAACACATTCGTTGAAGCTACTCACTGCTAATTTCGATTCGCGCCAATATCTCACTCGCAAAAGCAGCTCGACAAGTTCTGTAATCCGGTTGTAACTCGTGTTTAATCTGGACTTTACATGCATGTTCAAATGTGTGTGTATTCCTAAAGGACCAAACTGCTGAGGTCATCGGTCCCTAGACTTACACACTACTTTAACTTATGCTAAGGACAACACACACACCCAAGCCCGAGGGAGGATTCGAACCTCCGGCGGGATGGGTCGCGCATTACGTGCATGCAGGTGCATTCTGTTGTGGAAAATATTACGTGCTGTAGTCTAAGAAATACGTAAGTCACCAGATACATGTCGCACGCATTTTCAAGGGCTTGGTAATAAAGGTCTTCATAAGAACACCTGTTGCACAGCTCCGACGTTTTGTTCACTCGCCGAAGGTCTCCCTGTGTGCAGAAGATCCAAACACACGGCCGATCTATTTAAATTTTATGTGCCACTCAGCAATACTCCTTCCATCAGGTATTGCCCTTCCGTATTGTCTTCAAAAGTTTCGTAGCACAGTAATTGCAAATTTTGTCTCTGGATACCACAAAACATACTACGCCTTCTCCTCGCGTGGGCCATTTTGCTATGAGTACATCTATCTCAGCTTCTCTCGGCTTCTACCTGCGACAGTGGTATGCAAACAGACTTGATGTTTTCCTATTTCAGTTTTCACAAACTGAAAATCTATAAGTTTTGTAAGATAGTATGGATAACTGGAGAAAGCTTTAGGCCCATCCCCTAGCTACCAGCAGATGAAACGTACGCAACGCGTACAGCTACTGAACCAGTTATGAGAAGCCACATAATTTTGAGCAAGGTTAAATTTATGAGACAAAACCTTTTTAGTTTAAAGTTTTTGATCCTTATAAAAGAGAAAGCCAACTATGCAACATTCACCAAAGTAAAAAAGATAGCAGTAGGATCAACCACACCACCATCACCGTCATCCAACTGACACAAGAACTTCCTTTTCATCCATTACAGTCGTCACCTGTCCACATGAATGTCTCTCCTGCATGTTTTGTAACTTCATCCATCACTTCCCATTAGATGGTAGTCGCGTCCTTGTGTTAGCTCGTTGATTAGTTGTTTATTCATCAATACATCATATACAGAATAATGTCAGACGTCTCATCTTAACTGAATGGGTTTTTTACAACATTAGCTAATTCATACGTGCAGTATAATTATACTTTGTACTATTTATCTGTATCACATCATTAGCCACCGCCCACAGTAAACATACACACACACACACACACACACACACACACACACACACAAACACACACACACACAGTCAGCTGGCATCAGCATTTAAACGATATTTCCGTCATTTTATTTAATTCTTCTAATTGACCCATGGTCTATCTGAATATGCTAAGTCAGTACCTCACTAAAATGAATGACAAGTTAAGTTGAACAAAATCGAAATAAGTCAGAACTATTCATCACATATCCTGGGCAAAGAGTAAGACTGATTAAAAGGTATCAGTTTACTGCAGAATTACAAATGTTTATTATTAAGTAATGTTGATTTTTACCCTCCCCCCTCTGTTTCATCTAAATAATGCTTTAATTTGTAGTATGACGTATTTAAGAAATATATTTTAACTGAAATTTTAATTTTCTTAAATGTCCATTTCCTCCTTAATCACCTCGCCTAATTTTTTATACAATTTTATTCCTTTTGGACAATTTAATTCCTTTTGGTAAGTACTGTTTCGTGTTTTTCTTTGTTTAATCTTGGTAAGTGTAAGGTTAGTGTGACTCATGTTCCTCAATCATGAAAACTGCTGTTTGTGTAATACGTCCTGGTTTTGTACTTGCAATCAGGAAATTGATTCCTTTGACCACTCATTCACGTGGCTACATCTCTCGCCCATTCCCACTGGTCCATTTATTAGTTTTCCGGTCTTATTTACATACTCTCAACATTCATCACTTCATTGTTTTTTGTGAAAGTCTTGTGTCTCTGTGTCTTAAGTGAAAACTGGTTATAGGAACTCATTCAAATCTTTTCTATTCAGAAGATTCGGAAATTTGTTTCGCAAACGCAGACAGTGAATTATTATTTATGTACATTATGTATAGAACTTTTAAAAAACCAATTTTATAATGCCATACTCGATGTGCTACATTTTTTTTTTTTTTTTTTTTTTTTTGGAAAACATCGTCAGTTGAAAGTAAACGGACGTAACCTAAAATTTGACAATGAAATATGACACGTACCTGATCAAGGAAGAACAACAAAAGTTAATAATGAAAAGCAGTATAATTATTCCCCTATATTTATTTCCTTTCTTGTTCTTCCGCCTACAATAAATACAAGAATAAACAACCGATTCCATTATTTCTAAGTAATTTAGTAATACTTTCTTTTCACTGTGTGCGTTTTATGTTTTTTATTCATACTCAAATTGATTTTAGGCCTACTTTCAAAACTACTTCAGTGTTTTCTAGCACTCGTAGTTGAATTTTGTCCACACTTGAGAGAGAAACTCAATAATATCGTAAAGCGAATGTAGTTCAGACATAATTCATTTAATTTTTTTTCTCTGATGATCTAGAACTAAATCTACGGTTGCTAAAAATTCTTTATGTTATACGGAACCTCTTTGTGTGACTCCTGTTTCAAAGTGCGCTCCTGAAAACTAATGCCGCATGTATTCTTCAGTTAACGTACGTAGGAGGTGCCAGTAACTTGCTCCCAATGGCTCTTAGCTCAAATTTAGATGCAGCTGAATCAAAAGTCTTCTCAAAATCTATTGCTACCAGGCATGCGATGCTCATGTTCATTGCTCTGTTCTATAAATTTGTCTAAAACATTCATGTGGGTCGCTGTGCCGTATCTGTTTGTATAATTGAGTTGTTCCTTTCCTTATACATTCCAATCTTTTTTCGTCTGATTCGTCATATATTTTGTGAATATGTTGTACATTAGGAAGACACTGCCGATGGCCCTATAGGATATTAGGATTTTGACAAGTTTCTTTTGCATTACTTTCCTTTCAGTTTTAATCGTTTATCATTGCAGAAAGTAATTTGTTTCTTCACAATTTGAATAAGAGTAAAGGGGACTCAATGGCTTCCAGATGTGTTCATTAATATCCGCATAAAACCCCCTATTAAAGATGTCCTCATTACCAAACGACAGAATTTTTTATCGTGCAATAATCTGTAGAGAGTACTGAATACGGAAACCGGTAGCCAGATGGTAAAATAAACTGTGACTGTAGACTAAAATGTATATTTTTTCAGCTGTGTAAAGCCCAAAAGATAATATTACTAACTAGTTTAACTGCCATTTAGGTACGATGCGACACAGAGACAAACATACTTAACGCCACATATCTTTCACGTCAGGTTTGATTTACTATCAACTAAGAAGTTTTCTCATCAGCGAATTTAAACTAGCATCCCGTAACCACAACTCTGTGTTTAATAGGCAAGCCATATGCCAGACCTAAATTCCATTACGTTCTGTATCCCTTCACTGGTCCTGACGGTCCTAATACAGTGTTCTTACGAAACATTGTATCAGTACGGAAGATGACAGCTGGTCGGGAGTTCCTCAGGAGACTTACCTTCTGGAATATGAAAACAAGTTATTAAAGTGATAGTTAGCGTTGCTGGCAGTACAGTTCATGAGATGTAGCTATCAACGGTGTAATTAGTGGGCTGAAGGCAGAAAATCGTCTCACTATTTCTATGCAAGTCAGTAGTACAAGGCCTCGACGTTACTGAATGTTACCACTGTGAAAAATGATAGTTCGTGTAAATACAAGGTGTACAACTTTGCTTCTGCCGTTTGCCGAGAGGTGGTGACAACGGTAAGCAGCGGTCGAAAGAATCATATCGCAGACGTCACGCAGTTAGCTTGGACCTCGGTCAACATCACATAATTCAAATATTAGTCGATTTGTGTCTGCATCATAAAGTTGTTCTGGATTGAAAATGTCAGTTTACGAGATTAGTCCTCGTCTTTTGCGGGAGGTGTTACCGTTATGTTTCAATATGAAGAAAACAGCAGCTGAGTCGCATCGAATGCTCCCAAGCACGGATGGTAAGAAAGCTAATAGTGAAGTAAAGTGTTGTGAGTGGTTTCAACGCTTCAAGAATGGTGATTTTAACGTCGTAACCGGCATAGTGGTGGAAGAGAGAATGTTTTCGAAGACGCAGAACTGGAAACATTGGTTAGTGAAGACATGCGTAAAACTCCAGACGAACTGGCACGATTAGTCAAATTGACATAGGAAGCCATTTAAAAAAGTCTCAAGGCTATGGGCGTGATTCAGAAAGAAGGAACTTGGGTCCCGTGTGAGCTGAAACAAAGAGACATTGAACGGCGTTTGTGTGTTTGTGAACAGTTACTTCAGGGGCAAAAACGGAAGTGATTACTGCATCGCATTGTGACCGGGGACGAATACTGGGTTCATTACGATAACCCTAACCGCAGAAAATCATGGGAATATCCCGGCCATGCTTTGACGTCGACGGCCAAACCGAATACTCACGGCTCCAAGATCCTGCTCTGCATTTGGTGATAATAGCTCGGCGTCGTGTACTATGAGCTGTTACCAAGTGAAACAATCACAGGTGCTCGTTATCGAACGCAATTAATGCGTTCGAACAGAGAATTAAAAGACAAACGCCCGCATTACAGCGAGGGCCAGGATAATATAATTTTGCAGCACGACAATGCTCGACCCCACGTTGCAAAAGAGGTCAAAGCGTACTTGGAAACGTTCAAATGGGAAGTCCTACCGCACCCACCGTATGCTCCTGACATGGCTACCTCTGACTATCACCTGCTTAGATCAATGGCGCATGGCCTGGCTGACGAACACTTCCGATCTCGTGAAGAAGTCACAGATTGGATCGATTCGTGGATCGCTGCACAAGATGAACAATTTTTTCGACGAGGATACACTGCCCGAAAGACGGGAGAAATTACTGGTCAGCGATGGAAAATACTTTGAATGATACATGTGAAACCAACTTGCTTCATTAAAGTCTCAAATGTAGGGGGAAAAAAAGGAGGAAGCAAGGTTGTTCATCTTGTAAATTAATGAAAGGAGCGAGACACAAATAAAGTTATCAGCTATTGTATCAGCTTGTGATTATTAGTTTCCCACGAAAACAAGTATTTTTACACAGCACAGTAAGATTCACACCACAAGAACCACGTGGTACACACCCCTACAGTAAAAAGATCTGCTTATGAATAGTGGTTAATTAAACATGTACAGATATCTTTTGAGGAATGAAATTGACTTCAGAACTCAACTTTAAACCAACGTAGCATGTAATCCTCACGGAAGCTGCCTCACGTTAGTGGTAATAACGAACACCACTCTTCTATTCAACCTGCTGTAGTAACCATGGGGCACTACTTTCCCAGTGAGGCACCCCAAGTCGTAAAATAAGGGAACAAATTAATTTATATTTTTCTGTCGACGCATAGAAAACGATTATGTCATCTTCTCAAAATCGCTTCGTAAGTACATAGCACAAGCTGCTTACAAATGCCGCTCTCCATCTTTCTCGGTATGATTCAATACAGCGTCGCCCAAAATCACACCATCTCACGCACAACCAAAACCCACCTTCATTCTAGAACAGCACAGAAGGAACAGATATGAAGCAAAAGGCTTTGTCTTCCTTCAAAAACTTTGAAAGTCCGATGGTGTCTCAACGCCTTCAATGGTCATTGTCCGAGACTTCTGTTCGACCTCATACCAGGTAGCCCAGCGTATAGATGAAGCAAAGAGTACGCGGAACACCGACCATTGGGCGCAGATAAGTAACAGCCATTGCTCGAGAGCAGTAGAAACATAAAATGTGGAATATGGAATTTTTCAGATCACAACAGAGGATTTTCATCCTGCATTATCAGCTACAACCACCTAGTGGAAAAACAGCTGACACTGAAAGTGAGATGTCCTCCATAATATTTACCCCCTTTTTTGTCAAAATCGCTAACGCAAAGCAGGACATTGACGTTCCCCATGAAGCTAGCCTGTTCCAAGCCAGAGGGGAAAGAATTTTTCAGCAACAATATTTGGCTTGGTATAGGTGAACACCAGTTATGTTGGATAAATCCCTGGCCTCTTTACAGTGTTTCGCAGTGGTAACATGTGACGCAGTTGAGCATGATGTATACGTCGGATCACATTAAGCTCAGCAGCGCCCACCCTCTCATATATCAAAGGAGTAAGCTACGTGTCGACATCAGATTCCACCTTCGGTCATTATTAACAACGTAAACACGGCAGTTACTTCATGGTTGTGAGAAATACTGTGCGTGCCTGCATTGGGTAAGGAAGATAGGACTGGGTGGTTGATAAAGTACGAAAGCTTGAAGGAACAGTTTAAATATTCTGCATTAGTTAGTTATTACAATATGTCACAATGACGAATTATCATGCATGGTGTCAAACGTATTCTAGTCCCGAATGTTGTAAGCCATGAAGTATACCAGAAGAGGTCTGCCATCAGACTTGTAAAAACCAGCCTCTTCTTGGGAAGAAATCACAATCATATTTTTTTCCCGTTACTTTCAAGCTTGAGACGCGCAAGGTGTTTGTTCTGCTTTCGACTGGCCATCCAGTGCTTATAACACAGTTAGTCAAATTATATATTAGAAACGTATGTTGATCGTAGGTATCGTTCTGTATTCTGGGATGACACAGACTCACTCGCGAAAATTTGTTGCCTCCAAATGTATTTAAAAAATAACGCTTAATTTAACTTGTATCTCTCCCAATGTCAGTCTGGTCGCAGAGATACAAATCCCATAAGCGATACGAAGTTTTTCAACTGCTGGAAGGGGTTCTGGTGGATCCAGTGTACCATCTGAGTCGGTTAATGATCAGCTACACATCTCAGGCACCTACCACAAGTGCACTGGAGCTCTTTACTTGCTCCTGTGATGCACTGTCTGGTGCCACGCAGTACTCTTCTAGCCTTTACGCTCTTCCCTTTTACAGAGTAGCCAGAAACTATCTGAAAAACTTGTAACAGTAATCAGGGGAGGATGTTCGAAGAAAAAAAAAAGGATACGTAGCGCCGTTTTCAAGATGTTTAGCACTGAAATTAGCCAGTCACGTCGTCTTGCGTACACATTCAGGCAGCTTGACAGAGGTAGTGTTGCCAAATATGTTCATCGTTTTGTTTCCTCAAACTGAACAAACGTAACGTTTTCTCACCTAGTGTAAATTTGCCACTTCCGGAGAAAGACACCTTTTATCTGGTAATGGACATTTCGATAAGTAACAACCCCGCACCCAAATTGCCTGTAAGCTACCACATTTTAGCGGTTGCAGCTGTTTGAATTTGCGCGTGCAACGACCTGACCGACTAAATTCAGTGATAAAAAAGTCGCAAGTGACCCTACGTGAGGGCCACCGAAGTAAGTTACACGTGTTATTTATACCGCCAAGATTGAAATGCGGTTTAGCAGTATTAATCGAATTTCAGTCGTCCAACGACAAAATTGCAATTGTTTGATTTCAACTCATTCTCAAAGGGGGTGAATCTGATGTAAATGGTAATGATAGGGGCCGTACATACGGAATGTCCTCCATATTCCTATATGTGGAGCACCAAAGCTGTAGAAATTCTGCGTCTGTTTGGTGAAGGGCTACGTTCTACCAACTGTGCTTCCCACGTCACCCACATTATTCATTTGAAAGTTCAGGTGAGATACGGCAGCTAGTCACGGCACCACAATTGTGCGGCTTACTGAAAACAACATTAAACACTCTTTGAGTCGGGTACTATGTGGTCAAAAATGATGACACATATTCTGTACGAGCAGCAGTAGCGTTTCTTGTGCAAAGCAGGAACACAAATATTATAGCATTATACTTAGTTTTTGTAAAGACGTATCGAAATACTCAGCTTTCGTAACAATCTGTCGAAATACCCAGCTTTTGTAAATACATGATGCCTTCTTATGCTATAGAACTACAGAGTCAACTCATCACGATGACAATCACTGTAAAAACGTTCATTTACCTTAACTCTAGAAGAAATTTACAAATGTGACTTCCAAAAACTTAAGATTCGATAAATAAATTCATAGAAACTGGATATCCAATTTGCGAACAGAAAACTGATGTCCGTGATCAACTGCATTCCTGTAACCAGTAAAACTTGCATATACGTCATTTGAAGTGTTTTATTCTAAGTAGTCCACATTATCAGCACCTAAAATATTTGGTACTATCTGACAAATTCGGCATTTCATGGGTATTCATTTTGTAATTTTTCTGCTAGAAACTAAAATAAAAATGAAATATGTTTATATGTAACATCGAAAAAATATCAATTTTATCAACTCGGAAAAAGACCTTCGAAATTATGAAACAGTTTTTGTACTATGGGTCCAGCTGATCCGCGTGTCTACGGCACGGTTTTTTAAACGTCGCTATGGCAATGTCTCTTCATAGCTCTACAGTCATTGTTTCCGCCTAGAGCCGTCTGAGCTTCGCATTTGAAAGATGTCAAAAGGGTGACAGGTGTTAGGTGTTTCCTTTTAAGTTCACTTGACACTTCCTCTTTGAACTATGTGTCGTACAATGATTTACTTCTGTAGGTACATTCAACGGCATGCATCGGTACTCTCAGTGAAAATATGTTACAAATAGACGTAAGTGCAAAGAGACAGTTCATTCAAATATCGTGGATGGTGCAAATGGTTTTTCACACTTCTAAGTGTTTGTGACATATCTCCTGATATGTGTGTCATACAGTGATATCATTATATAGGTACATTCAGGGCCTCATGTGGATGCTGTATGCAAAATGCGTTGCGAATAGAGTTAGTAGCAAAAGAGTAATAAATTTAAACATCATGCACTATATGCAAGTTTTCACGCAGCTTAATGTTTGTGACATCCTATCTACGGAACTCTGTGTGGTACCATGACACAATTTTGTAGGTGTATTTAGTGTGTATGTGGAAAACGTCTCCGACATGTACTGCGCATATAGGTAGACAGAAGTAGTGACGTATCTCCTGAACTATGATTGGTATATATGGTTCTAATTCTCACAGCGATTGTTGCCTGACAGCAAGGGATGAGCGTGCAAAATTTTGTTGAAATGGGTTCAGTGGTTTAGATAGGAGATATGGAACATACGTACATACACACATCTATGTATCTAATATCTATGAATTCCTCTTGAAACAACCTGTGTTTTAAACGCTAAAAAAAAATACTCAAGTACATAAGATTACATAAGTTCTTTTCTAGTCAGTCAGGCAGTTCAGCAAGAGCTCCATCATTTAATATCAATGCAGCTGAAAATTACACAACTTTTAGCTCGGAATCTGTTGAATATGTACTGACAATAAACAAACGTCTCAGTTAGCATATAAAGTTTTATATTCTCCATTTGCAGAAAAGGGCGAAATCTGCTACGTTTGAAAGCCTTTGAGATCAAATAAAGTCACACACAGCGCTCACACACAATTTTAAACGTAATCAACTTACTATTTATTCTCCCGTGATGATCACGTAATCCTCAAGACTCCCTACCGTTCCCAATGTGTCACTCATCCATGTTATTTTCTATTTATTTTATTCCTATTTTCAGTGTATTCTAAACTCTTTCAAGGTCTATTGTGTTTTTATCATCGTGTCTTCTATAGTAATGGAAATTTGTCGTATGGTCTTATGGAACCAAACTACTGAGGTTCGGTCCGTAAGCTTACACACTATTTAATCTAACTTTAACTAACTTACGCTAAGAACGACACAAATACCCATGCCCGAGGGAGGACTCGAACCGCCGAAGGGGAAACGGCGCGGGCCGTGACAAGACGCCCGTAGACAACACGGCTACCCCGCGCGGTTCTTCTATAGTAGTTATACGAGATATCCCAAGAGGAACTGTAAATATTCTGGGATTTGAGGGAATTGTAAATATTCAGGGATTTGATAGGGAAGATCATTCCCCGCAAAAAAGGCTTAGTAAGCTTGAGGTCTAAATTGCAGACCGCGCGAGGTGGCAAAGTGCTTAGCACACTGGGCTTCATTCTACATCTACATCCACAATTATACTCCACAAGCCCCCAACGGTGTGTGGCGGAGGGCACTTTACGTGCCACTGTTATTACCTTCCTTTCCTTTTCCAGTCGCGTATGGTTCGGGGGAAGAACGACTGCCGGAAAGCCTCCATGCGCGCTCAGATCTCTCTGATTTTACATTCGTGATCTCCTCGGGAGGTATAAGTAGAGGGAAGAAATATATATTCGATCCCTCATCCAGAAACGCGCCTTCTAGAAACCTGGACAGCAACCTACACCGCGATGCAGAGCGCCTCCTGTACAGAGTCTGCCACTGGAGTCTGCTAAACATCTCCGCTATCACGCTCACCAAATAACCCTGCGACGAAACGCGCCGCTCTTCTTTGGATCTTCTCTATCTCCTCTGTCAACCCGACCTGGTACGGATCCCACGCTGATGAGCCATAATCAAGTATAGCTCGAACGAGTGTTATGTAAGCCACCTCCTTTATTGATGGACTACATTTTCTAAGGACTCCCCCAATGAATCTCAAGCTGGCATCCATCTTACCAACAACTAATTTTATATGATCATTCCACTTCAAATCGTTCCATACGCATACTCCCAGATATTTTACAGAAGTAACTGCTACCATTGTTTGTTCCGCTATCATATAATCATACAATAAAGGATCCTTCTTTCTATGTATTAGCAATACATTACATTTGTCTATGTTAAGGGTTAGTTGCCACTGCCTGCACCAAGTGCTTATCCACTGCAGATCTTCCTGCATTTCTCGGCAGTTTTCTAATGCTCCAACTTCTCTGTATACTACGGCATCATTCGCGGAAAGCCGCATGCAAATTCCGTCACTATCTACTAGGTCATTTATATAAATTGTGAAAAGCAATGGTCCCATAACACACCCCTGTGGCACGCCAGAGGTTACTTTAATGTCCGTAGAAGTCCCTCCATTGAGAACAACATGCTGTGATCTATTTGCTAAAAACTCTTCAATCCAGCCACACAGCTGGTCTGAAATTCCGTAGGCTCTTACTGTATCAGGCGACAGTGCGGAAATGTATCGAACGCCTTCCGAAAGTCAAGGGGAATGTCATCTAAGTGGGGGTACCTGTATCTAATATTTTCTGGGTCTCGTGAACACATCAAGCGAGTTGAGTCTCACACGATCGCTGTCCCTCGATGCTCTGTCCCTACCACCCGTCCTAAACATCTGAGTGTCCCAGTCTATATCTGGTAAATTTAAGTCTCCACCCAAGACTATAACATGCTGAGGAAAGTTATGTGAAATGTATACCAGATTTTCTCTCAGCTGTTCTGCCACTAATGCTGCTTAGTCGGGAGTTTGGTAAAAGGAACCAATTATTAACCTAGCTCGATGGTTGAGTATAACCTCCACCCATAATAATTCACACGAACTATCCACTTCTATTTCACTACAGGATAAACTACTACTAACAGCGACAAACACGCCACCATCGGCTGCATGCAATCTATCCTTTGTAAACACCGTCTGTGCCTTTGTAAAAGTTTCGGCCGAATTTATCTGCTGTTTCAGCTAGTTTCCCGTACCTATAACAATTTCAGCTTCGGTGCTTTCAATCAATGCTTGAAGTTCCGGTTCTTTACCAACGCAGCTTCGACAGTTTACAATTAGAATACCGACTGCTGCTTGGTCCCCGCATGTCCTGACTTTGCCCCGCACCCTTTGAGGCTGTTGCCCTTTCTGTACTTGCCATCTAACCTAAAAGCCAGCCCAGTGCACGCCATACAACCACTGCTACCCGTTTAGTCGCCTGCTGTGTGTAGTGGGTTCCTGACATACCCAGCGGAACCCGAATCCCTGCCACCCTATGGCATTCGGGAGGACGCGTCCAGTCATCATGATTTAGCTTTCCAGGATATCCCTAAATCACTCCAGGCAAATGCTGTGGTGGTTCCTTCGAAAGGTTACGGCCGACTTCTTTCCTCGTCCTTCACTAATCTGATGAGAACAATGACCTCACTGTTTTGTCTCCTTCCCCAAACAACCCAATCCAACCACTCTAAACTATATACCTTAAGAGCCATCTGCACTTGTTCATATTCGCTAATGTGAAACACCTCTCTTCTACTGAACACAACAATTTATGAAATACTTATAACACCTAGGTAATAGCTTTTCTAGCAGATTAAGTTTGCCTGTTAATTAACTGATACTTCATTCCACTTCATCTCACCTTCATTTTTCACGTTTCCTGTTACGGCACTACTGCCTGCCACAGATACTTCCTGAGATTTGCCGTACATCGTCGATACTTTATGTCGCCCCATGTCCGCAGCTCGTAGTCGTGCGGTAGCGTTCTCGCTTCCCGAGCCCGGGTTTCCGCGTTCGATTCCCGGCGGGGTCAGGGATTTTCTCTGCCTCGTGACGACTGGGTGTTGTGTGATGTCCTTAGGTTAGTTAGGCTTAAGTAGTTCTTAGTTCTAGGGGACTGATGACCATAGATGTTAAGTCCCATAGTGCTCAGAGCCATTTGAACCATTTGTCGCCCCAAAGTAGTTCCACGGCTTCCTAACTTATACCAGGACGCTAAGCCAAATCGAGTTCGCAAAATAGGTAACCGTTGTATAAAATGCACAGTTTCTGCCTGCGCGTAACATTTAACGTAAAATTTTAGTACCGTGTAAATTACTTGTAACTCTTAATTTAAAATCTTATTTTTATTTGAAAAAAATGTTGACGACTGATAAGCTGAATTATTTTACTTGTTTCCATTAGGAAACACTACGTATATTGATCTCGGAAATTAAGTAATCGGAACAATGATTCTAGGTATAACGTCGAACTGACATCAGTGCTACTTCGCGTCTTAGGTAAAAGACTGCCAAAATATGGTGTCTGTTCAAAGTCTGCCCTAGTGTTGTGCCTCGTTCGTTAAATTGATCAGTCTTAACAAGGATGTTTTGCTCAGTTTGAATGGGCTTTTATCGCAGCTGGATGGTAACATACATTAAAAACCAGAATAGTAACTACAGGTAACGTAACTAACCAACAGTGTTGTGAAACATTTTTACTTCCAAGAAAGCTTTCTTCGTATAAATGCAAGTAGAAGCTGTCACATCGTCAACTGAAATCCACAAACGCGTCGGTGATCATGTTTCTCACTGGCTCATCACGTGATGGAAAATCATTGGAACTGATTTATTGTTCTATCGCTAACCTAAATGATTCATACAGTCTTGTGACGTGATCTGCAGCTCCCACATTATCCTGGACTTTCAATTTATTTAAATGTCAAATGTGTGTGAAAACTTATGGGACTTAAATGCTAAGGTCATCAGTTCCTAACCTTATACACTACTTAACCTAAATTATCCCAAGTACAAACACACACACCCATGCCCGGGGGAGGACTCGAACCTTCGCCGAGACCAGGCGCACAGTCCATGACTGCAGCGCCCTAGACCGCTCGGCTAATCCCACACGGCTCAATTTATTCCCAAGGTGAAGTACAACAATCTTAGTTTCTCGTAGGCACCTTTCTGTTCTTCTTGTGATGAAAAGTCTCTACGAAATTCTGCACAAGTTTAGTACCTAAATTACCTCGAGAACTGATTCTAAGTAGCGACAAGTGAAATAGTTAATTGTACTACGCAATTAGTAAAGAGTTTATGATCAACATCCGAAGTAAATAGCAAAGAAAGTCTTGAAATTGTTTCAGCTCTGTGGTGATATGTCATGTTCACATTTCGTTTTAGTGAATAAGGCTTCACTTTCACTGCTACACCAAC
The DNA here is from genome assembly GCF_023897955.1 of Schistocerca gregaria. NCBI lineage: Eukaryota > Metazoa > Arthropoda > Insecta > Orthoptera > Acrididae > Schistocerca > Schistocerca gregaria. Next base: position 675,987,712 of record NC_064922.1, read on the forward strand.
CCTTTGGGGATTAATCCAAGAGAGAATACAGTATTCGTAGAGTTATTGTTGATAAACACAATACGCTACGGCCATGAGCTTCAGGACAGATGACAGTTTGGCGAAATTACAGATGCTACTTTAAATGGTATAATACCGGACGAAGAAAAAGTGGAAAACATTTTCCTGCACGAAGCAGAAATCGGAATGATTATTATAATACACATTCCAAATTTACTGAATAATTATTTATCATTGAGTTTTGTAACATGAAATGTTCATCAGAAAAGACACTAAGGCGTTGTGTAAAGAACTGAGCAATTTTTATCCACCAACATTTAATAATCATAAATAGGTACAAGAAAATAACATATTTACAAGTACGGAATATTTTCTGTTTCAGGAGGTCAATACTCTTCCCACAGTAATATACAGGGATGCAAGCAGGAAATTTTCAGAAGAGGATTACCCGGTGTAACAATAGAAAAGAATTGTTAATCTTAGAAAAGCAATAAATTATATTATTTGGCTGGCACAGACAATTTTTCTTTAAAATATTTCTTTCTACATAACTGATTTCTTGACAGTTAACATCCTGTATCATGTATATGCAACTGGTGTGTCTCATGCTCTCATTCACTCAAAAGCTTTTGGATGACCGAGAAGTTATGGTTCCAATTGATGCTGAAAATTCATCTACACAGGAGGACTATTGCAACAAAGAAGTGAATAACGAGTTAAGTCATGATTAGCAAGTTTCTCCTAATTGTAACAATTCTGTAGATGCCCGCAAGTGGTGTCGTGTATAAAACAAGCGGCGATCCTAACATTTAACAAGAGACAAGCAGATCTAATGATTGTTTCTAAGTTCAGTGGAGCCCATTGATTACTGTGGTAGCAGTTTATCGGTCGTACACTCACGTAGAAGTGGAATGCTCTACACTTAAAATGGGTTTTGATTTGGTGGTGTCGAAAACGTTTCCTGATAAATCGTTGCTGAGTCTAAAGCGCAACCGCAGTGCTGAATATACAGGTGAGTCACTAACTATTGACACCAAGAACAGCTCCTAAAGTATGATAGGAGCTGAAACGTTTGTGGGACAAAAGTTACATGGGACAACAGGGGTAATAATATGACGTTGGTTTTTTGTTGCTAGGTGGGGTCGCTTCAGAGATCTAAAGGTCAACTTAACTTTTTTTTAGTGGGATGCTATAGTTTGGTACTTATGTATTTCCTTATAGAGGCTACCAAGACGAATCCAATAAAGTGTAACAGTAAGGTCTTTGAAGGTCAACGAAGATCATAAAGGTGGCATGAATGTCTATTTACAGCAGGTGTTCGAAATGATGACCATTGGTATCGATTCAGTGCTACAATCTTCTTATCATGGACTGAGTGGTATTCCTTGTCACATCGGCACTTATAGAGGCACATGCTGTGCTAACTCTCTCCCGCATTTCTTCAGGTGTAATTGGAACGTCTTTATAAACAACGTCCTTTACGAATCCCCACAAGAAATATCAAGAGGCGTCATGTTTGGAGAACGAGCCGGCTACCACAAATCTCCTCCTTGTCCAATCCAGCGATTTGGAAATTGTCTGTGCAACTCAATTTTAGCCATCAGCGGAAAATGTACCGGGCATCCATTGTGTTGATACCACATCCTGTTCCTTGTGGCCAAAGGTATTTTTCCAATAACAGGCTTAATGTTTCTTGCAGGAATGTGGTGTACTTCCTACCAATAAGATATTTTTCGATGAACTAGGGGCCTATAATTCTGTCCTCCAGAATCCCACATCATACATTCACCGACTGCGATTTTTGGTGTGAAATTTCCCGCAGCCAACGTGGGCTTTCAGTTGCTTATAAATGCATGTTATGCATACTAATATTTCCATGGTTCGTGAATATAGCCTCGTCAGTAAATGAAGTCAAATGATTAAATGTGTCATCCCTCTGAATATGAAGTTGAGCCTTGGGGCAGAATTCAGTGCGACGCATACAGTCCGTACCAGTTTATTCTTGGTGGAGACTTTCATGGTAAGAATTTTAGCTATGGCTGGCCGTTTTGGCCGAGCTGTTCTAGGCGCTTGAGTCCGAAACTGCACTGCTGCTAAGGTCGCAGATTCGAATCCTGCCTCGGGCATGGATGTGTGTGATGTCCTTAGGTTAGTTAGGATTAAAGTATTTTTCAGTCTAGGGGACTGATGACCTCAGATGTTAAGTCCCATCGTGCTCAGAGACATTTGAATTATTTATGATTATGCAGAACACGAACAAGACTACTCCAGCTCATGCCAGATTCTCTTACGATTTGTGGTGAAGTAGTACAAGGATCTGGAATCACAGTGGCAAGAGTACCAATTTCCATTTCCTCCTTTGCCGGATATGTTTCCGAAACTATAAAGGTCCACTTATTCTCAATTTATCTTACACATATTTAAATGTACGACGTGTAAGGTGAGTACGTTGAGGATATCTTTCAGCGCACAAGTCTCTAGTTCTCACCGAATTTCTTTGGCATTCCATGTAAACGAGAAGCTTATCGACTTGTTCTTCGAAAGAATACATCATTTCACATTGTCTTCATTCAACGATGCTAGTCTTACCTTTCCTATTAGTGTTGTATTACGAAACCGTCGAATGGTGTTTACATGTCAATGTCACGTCAGATGGATACGCTGTATTACTCGAATATTTACTATTTGCACGATATACGAAAGAGGATTCTCAGAGCGTGTTCTTCGATAAGTGCCGAAGTGATAAGAATACGACTCAATTCATGACAAAAAGATTGCAGCATTGCATTGATTCCTATGGTTATCTCTTAGAACACCTTATGTAAATGGACTTTCATGCCATCTTTTTACATCCGCTGACCTTCAAAGACCTTACTGTAACACATCATTGGATTCGCCTCGATAGCCGCTTTCAGAAAATAAATATCAAATTATAACATCCCATTTAAAAAAAAAAAAACAATGTTGTCTTGCACATCTCTGACGCCACCACACCTAGTAACAAAAAATCAACGTCGTATTATGGCCCCCGTTGTCCCATGCAACATCTGTCCCATAAACGTTTCAGCTCCTATCATACTTCCGGAGTTATTCTAGGTGGCGATAGGTAGTGACTCACCCTGTATAGGACTTCTACAGTGTTAAGCTAGTGTCAGGCACTCAATTCTGGAATGGATGAGCTCATAAGGTAATGTTCCCACAAGCAAATTACTGGGGTGTAAGCCCCCAGGCTCCACACAACGGGAAGTAAGCTTGAATAAGAGAGCCTGTGATGAACAGAACGTTGCAAGAAGTATGCTTCCAATTTCTCTAAGTCAGGGATAAGTTTAACCTTCAGCTTTTCGACGGCGTCATTGAAAAAACCGGGAATCCTGGAGTTGCATGAGACAGTAGATTCATGTGAAGTGTTATTCCGTCACTGCGTAGCTAAAACATCATATTTTAACACCAAAATGCAATAACCCGTAAGGAGGTAAATTCTATGACGTCCTGGAGGTGGAGGTACATTGCTCCATACTTCAGGGCTCTTCAGGAAAGACTGTAATATTTCTGCTGTATTTGGCGTTATTAAAAAAGAGACAGTCCTAAATGAAAATCTAAATACATGGTCAAACAGATACTGCTGCTTATTTATAGCAGTTGTGAAACAAGAAAGCGGTGACGTAAACTCATGGTTCTGAAGAACACACTCAACACAGGGCTACTTAAAGTAGACATACGGCAGTCTGATCACTGCAGTCATAAATAGTGATTATTTGTTTCAGGGATTGCTGTATCTAGTCAGTCACTGTCGTGTATTAATCGGCAACGGTTCACACGTTTACAGAAATACGGAAGTCTACAGTAGGTGCAGAACGTATCATGACTTTAAGATTAAGTATTTTTGTTAACTGTATTCCTTCCGTCTGTTGGGCGGAACGGCTGTCCATACTTACAGTCAATCTGGTAACTATCACCTGCTGCCTAAAGTAGCAACACTGCCAATTCCCAGGTGCACTCAAGAAATACAAAAACTCAGCATACACAGCGTTGCTTCTTAAAGGGCTTCAATAAATGTTAACTTAGGAAATTTTTTTCACATGCTGTAAGTATTAGAGTCGCAGTGTACTACTACAGCCCTTTCTCAGCATAAAGGGGAGAGTTGAATACATTTACTCGTATGTAGGCCTACTGCGCTAACCAATGAACCCCGACAGCATGCAAGAAAATAATTTCAGGATATTGAACGCACGCATGACGAAAACAGTCAGCTTATGCAGCGCCAGCGCTAATTATTCCGCTCTCAGTTCGCCTGTTCGTTACTATACTAGTGCAGCACCAAACCGTGTGCTATTGCAAGTAGAACGTCGCTAAGAGATAGCATAACTCGGTACAGAATTGTACTCCTGGTGCCAAACATTCGTTAAACGAAACAATTTATCCCATAGAAATTAATGTAAAATACGATAATGCGTTCCATGCTGAAAAAGTACTGAAAGTTTTATCTCATTCATGGTATGAGGGGTCTTGTAGGCCTCGAGAATGGACAGGAGAGCTGTCCATAACAAGCAAGACGTGGAGTAGTAGATACATCTCAAGCAAATAGTTTTTTTTCCTAAGGGCCAAACACGTCATTGCTCCAGTCAGAAAAAAGATCACGTGCCACTCGAGACTAGCTGTTGGACCTCCACGTCACGTTTAATCTGCTATTTTCGGTTTTACCATTGTCGAAGGCTCGTGTGGTTTCTGAATGGTTTAATTTTTATATCGACAGATGCACTGGTACAGAATAACAGCGTGAGACGATCTTTCAGTGGCTTTAGACCGGGCAGTGCCGTCTCCTTTGCTGTTTTAAAGTTACGCTTCGGTTTCTTGTTCTCCAGAATACACGCGACTCGTCACAATTAAAAACTTTTTGTAGCAGATAACCCTGAAAATCCTATGGGCACCTAGAAGTTGCTGATAAGTTCTCTGCAACCTTTGTGTTGGAGCTGGCTGTTTCGCCGTGCCTCACAACGCTGTGAATTCCGGTTCTTCTCCTAAACTTCTAGAACAGCCCACGGCTTCTCTTAAACACTTCTTCGCCCGCTGATGAGCCAAGCATCTTCTTAACGAGTTTCTCGTCTACAGTGTCACCTTGCAATTACTTTTCTTTATCCATATAACGAGCAACCTTTCGACAACGTTCCTTTGTAGTATCTGTCTCCTCATTCTCGTCCTTGTCCTTGACTTTAGTGCACATAGTTGATATAAACCTATTGTACGTGCTTGCTAAATCAGGAACGCTCACACCACATTCACGTTTTTCAGTGACTTTATATTTGATTCTAAGGTCATTTTCTTTCTCTTATGGTCATCTTTTTGCGGCTTTGTCTTCGGGGGTGTTTCTGCAAAGGTTATTAAAATTTACACACAGGAAACAACTGTCTGATCATCAGTTTAGACAAATACGTGATCACAAGCCTCACTGAGTTTGTGGCAGAAAGAATGCTAAACCCACATTGCCGTACGTACTAAAGACATTGTTGGCATGCCGCTGCCGACAGTGAAAGGTGTTCATATTATTGAACATTCTCCCTGCCTCGTGCAAACGGCTGGTTACGTCACTTTGAATCGATGTCACTTATAATGCAAAACATCGCTCGTTAAGCAAGACTTTTTTTACAATTTGTTTTGCTCGTTAAGAGAATTGTGCGTGGCGGGAGGTGATCGTTAAGACAGGTTCCACTGTAGTGGAAATACTATTGGGATACAGCCAAAATTTTGAAACATTAATTCTTCTAATCCTGAAGACTCTCTTTCTCGGATGATTCCTACTCGCTAATACGACGTAAAGAAAAACGCATCTAAGCCCTTCCTAAATATCCTCTTCGAAAACAATCATGCTCAATGTACACTGTTACAATCGCGTTTCGGTTGTTTTTATCCACTTCTTCTTTGTTTTGCATCAAGGATATCCCTCGTCAAATCAGCCCTGTCTCTGCCCCTTAAAGTTCCGGATTCACGAAATCTCTCTTGACTACCCATAGTAGTGGATTGTGGGAACGTACCCGTATATGATTAGCCTATGGCTGCAGGATGGTTTTGTAACCTTTTGTATTACGCGATCGATCCCGGCAATCCCATTCCCTTCTTTAGATGCACCTCAAGAAAAAATCTAGTAGATATTACGTATTATTTTCGAGATCACAGACGCCTGTCAATCAAATGGCAAAGGTGCAAGCTCGATGGTTAAGACACGATAGTGTGAGATATCATTTTGCTGTAGTGGAGGGGATGGGAGCTTGTACGCTTGCCATTCGATTGACAGCCGGCAGGAAAATAATATCTAATATCGATTATATGTGTAGCTTAGGTGCACCTGAAATTCCCTATGTCGATCGTGAAATTTAAAAAAAACAAGTTAGAAAACTGTACTAAACCCAGTGGCTGTCCGCATTCCATTTGCTCCCCAGTTGTGCGTCTTGAGTTTGGTTCTACATCCCAATGTTATACAGTGTTGTAGCCACTGCAAAGTGAACGGTGGAGGTTACTTCATACTTATAGCAGCCATTCTGTTTCCATTCCATTCTCATATTGAGTGAGGGAAAAACTGACTTGCTATGCGCCTCTTTACGCTTCCTTATCTGTCAGATCACGTTCCATAATCTAATGATAGTAGGTTCGAACTGTTGGAGAGGTATCCCCAAACACTGATTCTCAAAATGATTAAGATGGAATTACGGCGCTCTCCTTACAGGAATTCACGTGCAATTTCCTCCGGTGTTCAGTTTCACTTTTTTTCAGTTTGGCTACATAGTCCTGGTTCAAATGGTTCAAATGGCTCTGAGCACTATGGGACATAACATCTGAGGTCAGCAGTCCCTAGAACTTAGAACTACTTAAACCTAACTAATCGAAGGACATCACACACTTCCATGCCCGTGGCAGGATTCGACCCTGCGACCTCAGCGGTCGCGCGGTTCCAGACTGAAGCTCATAGAACCGCTCGGTCACAACGGCCGGCCATTGTCCTGGTATCATCGTACATTACTTCTCTGGATTTTTTCGCTGTCTATTGTCTTGCTTGTTTCCTAAGTACTGAAATCAAAGCAAAAATATTCTGTGACTGGCTCAGTAACCGGCATTTTCCGCGTATGAATTTATTTCAGTTCTATAAGCCCTTCTAACCCTTCCCCCTCTCTTTCTTCGTTTCCTCCTGCCTTTCAGCAGGAACCCCTTCATTCTGTCCATTTGCTCTTCCCCAGTCTCTCTGTCCTTTTACTCCTCCCCCCTCTGTCCTTTGGCTCCATCCCTCTCTGCCCATCTCCTCCACAATGACAACCCCTCTTAGTCAATCCCCTTCTGTCCCTTCATTAATTCCTCATTCACTTCATCTCCACCTCCACCTCTACTCCTCTCCCTTTTTCGATCCAACTAGTTTTCACTCTCTCTTTCTGAAACCCCTTCTCCCCTCTTCCTGTCCATCTCCTGTTCCCACCTTTCTCTGTACATCTCTTCTTCTTCTTTTTTTTCCTTTGTTCATCTCCTTCTATTCTCTCCCTCCCTCCCTCTCTCTCTGTCCATGACTCCTTCACTCTCCCATTCATTCCTTGTCTTACTGCTCCCTTCTTTCTCCAAATTATCAACTCCACCTTAATTGAAGATCGATAGTTTATACTTCACACTATTTTTTTACAGATAGTGGTACGTGTACCACGTTTCATTGAAATCGGTCCTGGTTTTACCAGAGGAAGGACATTTATCATATAGTTCACATATTCTTAACATATTTCACACATATTTGCACACATATTACCCATATATCCGTAGCGACGTTCGTCCTGCAGTTTCGATTTCAATCTGTATTACGTTACGTCTCCTGATTAATATGTCGCACAATGATATAATTTTTCATATACATTCACCATATGTGAATACTGTCTGAAAAAATTGGCTTGAATATAGATAGTAGTAAAGGAGTAATAAACTAACACGTCATGCCTAACGCAGTAGATTCACAGCATGAAAAACGAAAATCTGGTAAGATACATTTTTTTTCTTTTTTTACTTTCATCATTTAGTGGTGGTTGTCAGGCCTTCAGCCATGTTTGAGTTAAAATACTTGTTGCTCTGTATTTAGGCCTTAAGCCTCGTTTGTTTCAGAATCTGTGGCTTTAATATGTATATTCTTGTCGGTAAACTTCCTCTTTAACTGCATTGAATTCTTGAAGCGGCCTTCAGCCGTATTCTGTAAATGTTTATCTTAAGGTTGTATTTAATTATTCTTGAGTAATTGTTTGGGCCTTCAGCCGACAAGGACCTTCAAGTTTTATTAAGATGTTTTTTTTCTGTTGTACTGTGTAAAGGCTTATCTTTAAAGTCTTTCTTTTTTATGTAATGAATTTTTTTTTAAATTGGGCTTTTAACAGAATTATTAAATAGAAGTTTCATTAATATGGACTTTAGCCGGAATTAGTAAATGCATAGCTTTTAAAGAACTTGCTTAGCTGTTCTGAAATATTATTTCGGCCGTTAGCCGAGAAGATATGGTTATTTTACTTAAGTAAGGCCTTCAGCCTTTACTCTAAATCCTGCTGTTTTAAAAGTAATCATTGAAACTTATTCTGGAGAAGTTACTTTGGCCCTCAGCTGTGAATTGAACTTTATTGTTTTAAAGAGAAATCTGAGCTGCAGTTTGAGGAATAAAGTTGTGTGTATTTATGTATAACTAACAGTAATCGACCTTGGTCCCTTTCCACAGCCTGATCCGCTCTGTCCTGCGAAACCAGATTTTAGCACCTCCTCTCCATAGCTCCGATAAAAGACCAAACTGTTGGCCTCCGCTTTGCGCGGGCACTACCATAGCGCCATCTGCCTGATCGCGGCCGACCTCTACTCAATGGTGTATCTATCGGTGTCTTGCACGTGCGCGTTCACCGGCCGCGTCGTCATTCGCCCATGTCACACAACTCCGCCCACAGCCTACAGGGGAAACTTATTTTCCTACTTCCCTCGTATATTTGTACACCATATATATTCATAACATGAAGATTTTGTCTCTCTTACTGTTCGTTGGAGTATTGTGAAAAAATGTCAAGTAAATTGGTCATCAACTTTTCGAACTGTTTGCTAACAACGTTTACCCTATGAGCCAAATGCATTTAAAAACACGTATCCTGTGCCGCCGAAACTTTTATGAGAGTATACTGTATAGTTTGAAGTAAATCAATCAAGAAATTATCAAAAACTTTGCTGACAACAGTCCGCTTTTATATAGTATATTTACAAATAAACACATCAAAAAACGTTTTGCGTCAACTCGGTTCCGAGAGTTCCGTAACCTGTACAGATGATTGCAATAGAGATCAATATTTCCGCCGTTTTTATTGCTCATGAAAACCACACATTGCATCTTATACCACTGTACAGAGAGACCTTCAGAGGTGGTGGTCCAGATTGCTGTACAGACCGGTACATCTAATACCCGGTAACTCGTCCTATTACATTGTTGCAAGGCTGTATTCGTCGTGGTATATTATCCACAAGTTCACCGAGGCACTGTTAGACCTGTTTGTCTCACTCTTCAACGGCGATTCTGCGTAGATCCCTCAGAGTGGTTTATGGGTCACACCGCTTTGCGATCTATCCCAGGTATTTTCGATAGGGTTCATATCGGGAGAACTTGCTGGCCACTCTAGGCGAGCAATGTCGTTATCCTTAAGGAAGTCATAAGGAAGTCATTCACAAGGTGTTCACGATGAGGACGCAAATTGTCGTCCTTGAAGACGAATGAGTCGCCAATATGCTGCCGCATGGTTGCACTATCGGTCTGAGGATGGCATTCACGTATCGTACAGCCGCTACAGCGCCTTTCATGGCCTACGGCGGAAGCGTATGAAGGGCCCCACATAAGGCCACTCCGAAACAGCAGGGGACCTCCATCTTGCTGCTCTCGCTGGACAGTGTATCTAATTCTTTCAGCTTGACCGGGTTGCCTCCAGACACGTCTCAGGCGATAGTCTGGTTGTGTGCGACACTCACCGGTGAAGAGAAAGTAATTCTAATCCTGAGCGGTCCATCCGACATGTTGTTGCACCCATCTGTACCGCGATTAATGGGGTCGTGGTTGCCAAGATGGGCCCCACTATGGACGTCGGGAGTGAAGTTGCGCCTCTAGCATCCTACTGTGCACAGTTTGAGTCGTAACACGACGTCCTGTGGATGCACGAAAAGCGTTATTCAGCACGGTGGCGTTGCTGTCAGGTTTCCTCCCAGCCATAATCCGTAGGTAGCGGTCATCCACTGCAGTAGTAGCTCTTGGTCGACCTGAGTGAGGCATGTCATTGACAGTTCCTGTCTCTCTTTATCTCCTCAATGTCCGAATAAAATCGCTTTGGTTCATTGCGAGACGCCTGGACACTTCCCTTTTTGAGAGCTCTTCCTGGCACAAAGTAACAAGACGATCGAACCGCCACATTGACCGTCTAGGCATGGTTGAACTATAGACAACATGAGTTATGTACCTCCTTTCAGGTGGAATGACTGGAACTGATCAGCTGTCGGACCCCCTCCGTCTGACAAGCGCTGCTCATGTATGGTTGTTTACACCTTTGGATGGGCTTACTGACATTTCTGAATAGTCAAAGGGACTGTGTCTGTTACAGAATATCCACAGTCAACGTCTAGCTTCAGGATTTATGGGATCCGGGGTGATGCAGAACTTTTTTTGATGATTGTTTTTCCACACCGTATGTATTAAAAACATGTAGCATATGCCCGCTTGAATATTTATGAGAGAATCGTGTAAAAATCTGAAATAAATCAGTGAAGAACGTTTCGAGATTTTTGCTAGCAACCTTCCCCAATTATTTATTATGGTTCAAATGGCTCTAAGCACTATGAGACTTAACTTCCGAGGTCATCAGTCCCCTAGAACTTAGAACTACTTAAACCTAACTAACCTAAGGACATCAAACACATCCATGCCAGAGACAGGATTCGAACCTGCGACCGTAGCGGTAGCGCGGTTCCAGAGAGTAGCGCCTAGAACCGCACGGCTACTCCGGCCGGCTTATTTATTATATGTGTATACATATTATATATGTGTAAACATATTAAAAATGTATAGTCTTTGTACGCCCGAACGTAGTATCATGTAAAAATGTTAAGTAAATCTATCATGAACTTTTCGAGATTTTTGGTAACAACGGCAAACTGCTACTTGTCTTCGTACAGAGGTATGTTTTTTTAACAATATTACCGTACTGATATTCTGCTGTTACATATAACCCCAAAAGTAAAATGATCAACCGAATCAATTGGAAACTTATTACGGGATGGAGTTAATGATATTAAGTTTACAATTTCATCATGTCAGTCAGGTTGAAGAATAGAGATTCTCTTGAAAATGTATTTCCCTCTAACATCTGCTGCTTCAAAATCTAATGAATATAACGTAAAGCAGTAACATTAATAAATGAATATCGTTACGCTTCTTCTTTAATGGGACGCTAACTCCATACATTCACTTACACTTCCATTTATGGATCGCATGATAAACACGTTTAAAACAAAGAGACCTTGGGCGCCAGCTGCTGGTTAGAAACAACGCACCTTGATGCAGTGAAAAAAGCATGTTAACAATGTGAAAATACTATTTCACAAACCTTTTACTGCCTCTACTGTACAGTACTTCGCACTCGGGTATTGAAGAGGTCCGACAAAAAAAAAAAAAAAAAAAAAAAAAAAGACTGACAAACAACTGGTGTGCACGTAGGTTTAGATAGTGGACTTTCAGGAGTTCGTACCTCCTTTCTGCTGAATTATAGCCCAAATTTTCGAGAGTGGTCGACTGCTGAGGCTTTTATCGTTAAAATGTGGTGATGTTCCGTTGTTAGTATCACCACCTATTTTTACACTAAGTGATGCATTCAGAATCTACAGCACCAACATTGTATTCAGATGTTATTTGGCTCCATTTTCAGAGGCATTAACGTGCTCTTACTGACATTAACAGACAGTGGTTATTCATTACAGAAAGCGATTATTTCTACAGATCTTCTTACATTTCCTTATGATCGTCCAAGGACAATTCTTTCCGGCAGAAAACGGCATCGTCATTCAACAGTCTGATAAGTGTGGTCTTATCTGGTAAACCGTTTGTACACGTGGAAGCATTTCAGATCCTATTATGCCTCCCTGAAGTGCACTGCCGACGTTACTTTCGTTTCTGAAGTTGGCTGCTCCGTATAAAGTAGTCCGCCCTGTTAGTCACATGTTGTTGTTGTGGTCTTCGGTCCTGAGACTGGTTTGATGCAGCTCTCCATGCTACTCTATCCTGCGCAAGATTCTTCATCTCCCAGTATCTACTGCAACCTATATCCTTCTGAATCTGCTTAGTGTATTCATCTCTTGGTCTCCCTCTACGACTTTTACCCTCCACGCTACCATCCAATACTAAATTGGTGATCCCTTGGTGCCTCAGACCATGTTCTACCAACCGATCCCTTCTTCTGGTCATTTGTGCCAAAAACTTCTCTTCTCCCCAATCCGATTCAATACTTCCTCATTAGTTATGTGATCTTCAGCATTCTTCTCTAGCACCACATTTCAAAAGCTTCTATTCTCTTCTTGTCCAAACTATTTATCGTCCATGTTTCGCTTCCATACATGGCTACACTCCATACAAATACTTTCAAAAATGACTTTCTGACACTTAAATCTATACTCGATGTTAACAAATTTCTCTTCTTCAGAAACGCTTTCCTTGCCATTGCCAGTCTGCATTGTGTATCCTCTCTACTTCGACCATCATCAGTTATTTTGCTCCCCAAATAGCAAAACTCCTTTACTACTTTAAGTGTCTCATTTCCCAATCTAATTCCCTCAGCATCACCTTACTTAATTCGACTACATTCCATTATCCTCGTTTTGCTTTTGTTGATGTTCATCTTATATCCTCCTTTCAAGACACTGTCCATTCCGTTCAACTGCTCTTCCAAGTCCTTTGCTGTCTCTGACAGAATTTCAATGTCATCGGCGAACCTCAAAGTTTTTATTTCTTCTCCATGGATTTTAGTACCTACTCCGAATTTTTCTTTTGTTTCCTTTACTGCTTGCTCAATATACAGATTGAATAACATCGGGGAGAGGATACAACCCTGTCTCACTCCCTTCCCAACAACTGCTTCCCTTTCATGCCCGTTGAGTCTTATAACTGCCATCTCGTTTCTGTATTTTACCCCTGCCCCCTTTAGAATTTGAAAGAGAGTATTCCAGTCAACATTGTCAAAAGATTTCTCTAAGTCTACAAATGCTAGATACGTAGGTTTGCCTTTCCTTAATCTTTCTTCTAAGATAAGTCGTAAGGTCAGTATTGCCTCACGTGTTCCAAGATTTCTACGGAATCCAACCTGATCTTCCCCGAGGTCGGCTTCTACCAGTTTTTCTATGCGTCTGTAAAGAATTCGCGTTAGTGTTTTGCAGCTGTGACTTATTAAACTGATAGCTCGGTAATTTTCACATCTGTCAACACCTGCGTTCTTTGGGATTGGAATTATTATATTCCTCTTGAAGTCTGAGGGTATTTTGCCCGTTTCATACAACTCACCAGATGGTAGAGTTTCGTCAGGACTGGCTCTCCCAAGGCCGTCAGTAGTTCCAAATGGAATGTTGTCTACTCCTGAGGCCTTGTTTCGACTCAGGTCTTTCAGTGCTCTGTCAAACTCTTCACGCAGTGTCGTATCTTCCATTTTATCTTCATCTACATCCTCTTCCATTTCCATAATATTGCCCTCAAGTTCCTCGCCCTTGTATAGACCCTCTATATACTCCTTCCACCTTACTGCTTTCCCTTCTTTGCTTAGAACTGGGTTATGTTCACACAAGTGGTTGTCTTATCTCCAAAGGTCTCTTTAATTTTCCTGTAGGCAGTATCTATCTTACCTCTAGTTAGTCACATATTCATCAAATATATCACATATTTGTAAAAATACTTCTCGTGTTCGTATCTTTTTTACGAGTCATCTATGAGCTCCAGTGTAGAACGCCTTTTGGGTATCTATGAAGACGGTATCTGAGTGTATTGCTATACTGACAATTTACAAAATATCGTGTATGAATTAAGCACTGCTGTACTTCCCAAGAGTGGCTCATCATCAACCAATGCTTACTCTGTGAGAGGAATTTTCTTTTTCCCATTAATGTCATAATCTTTGAGCTTAGTATGTAGAATAACATCCTGCAACACACCCACTTTGCCGATATTGGTCTAAATTCTGCGTATTCGATGTTTTGCCGCGTTTAAGAGTAACCTTTACTCATTAACAGTCAGGCAAGATTGTTTGCTGGGCAGGGAGATTCGGATGATATACCGGTGTACAAAGCTTAAAGACGAAAGTACCCTTCGCATTATGTGTCACTACTTGGAAGACACCTAGAAAGAACTCCTACAGCATAGTACAGAAGGTAACTGAAAGGAATACACAATAAGACGAATAACAATGACACTTTTCAAAGAAAATAATTACACTGAAGTTTCCTTAGATATTACAAAAGGCGGTTCATGGTTCTACTGGGCGTGCCATCACCTCAGATGGCAAGCTGCAGTGTGTGTCCTCTACCGATAACAAACCTTCTCGGCGAGATGAAAGTCGGGGTAACGGACAGACCATTCGCCCAATATCCTCTCGTTCCAAGAGCTCCGCCACCTGCGACTATGTATTCGCTAGCGCATTGTTATCTATAAAAGTGATGTCAGAGCCGACTCTACCTCTAAAAAATCTCTGATGGGAAAGGACGACAATGCCACAATAACGTGACCGTAACGTTTGGATATAACGCAAACTGTCCGAGAATCCGCCTAGCCCCCCGACTACTCGGATCACTGAATTTAGGGTAATAGCTGAATATTTGTACACACCTCTACATTCAGGCACACCAGATGTGCAGTCATTATTATACAGGGTGGTCCACTGAACGTGACCCGGCCAAATAAGCGTCAAACGAAAAAATTACTAAGAACGAAACTTGTCTAGCTTAAAGGGGGAAACCAGATGGTGCTATTGTTGGCCCGCTATATGGCACTCCATAGGTCAAACGGATATCAACTGCGCTTTTTTGAAATAGGAACCCCTATTTTTATTTCATATTCGTGTATTACGTAAAGAAATATGAATGATTTAGTCGGACCACTTTTTTCGCTTTGTAATAGATGGAGTCGTAATAGTCGCAAACATATGGCTCAAAATTTTAAACGAGCATTTGATAACAGGTAGGTATTTTAAAATTAAAATACAGAACGTAGGTACGTTTGGACATTTTATTTCGTTTGTGCCAATGTGGTACATGTACCTTTGTGAACATTTCTGAGAACACTTGCTGTTACAGCGTGATTACCTGTAAATACCACATTAATCCAATAAATGCTCAAATGGTTCAAATGGCTCTGAGCACTATGGGACTGAACTGCTGAGGTCATAAGTCCTCTAGAACTTAGAACTACTTAAACCTAACTAACCTAAGGACAACACACATCCATGCCCGAGGCAGGATTCGAACCTGCGACCGTTGCGGTCTCGCGGTTCCAGACTGAAGCGCCAGAACCGCTCGGCCACCAGCGGCCGGCCAATAAATGCTCAAAATGATGTCCGTCAATCGCAATGCATTTGCCAACACGTGTAACGACATCCCTCTCAACAGCAAGTAATTCGCCTTCCGTAATGTTCGCACATGCATTGACAATACGCTGTCGCATGTTGTCAGGCGTTGTCGGTGGTTCACGATAGCAAATATCCTTGAAATTTCCCCACAGAAAGAAATCCGGGGACGTGAGATCCGGTGAACGTGCGAACCTGATGTTGGTTCGACGACCAATCCACGTGTCATGAAATATACTATTGAATACAGCTTCAATCACATGCGAGCTCTGTGCCGGACATCCATCATGTTTGAAGTACGTTGCCATTCTGTCCTGCAGTGAAACATCTTGTAGTAACATCGGTAGAATATTACTTAGGAAATCAGCATTCATTGCACCATTTAGATTGCCATCGATAGTAATCCCATAATGCCGCACCATTCATTAACCCGCCAAGGTCGCTGATGTTCCACTTGTCGCAGCCATCGTGGATTTTCCGCTGCCCAATAGTGCATATTATGCAAGTTCACGTTACCGCTGTTGGTGAATGAGGCTTCGTCGCTAATGGAACACGTGCAAAAAAATCTGTCTTCGTCCCGTAATTTCTCTTGTGCCCAGTCGCAGAACTGTACACGACGTTCAAAGTCGTCGCCATGAAATTCCTGATGCATATAAATATGGTGCGAGTGCAATAGATGTTGATGTAGCATTCGCAACACCGACGTTTTTGAGATTCTCGAATCTCTTGACATTTGTATGCTACTGATGTGGGATTATCCGCGACAGCAGCAAAAACACCTACGCTGGCATCATCATTTGTTTCAGGTCGTGGATGACGTTTCAGATGTGGCTCAGCACTCCCTGTTTCCTTAAATAACGTAACTATCCTGCGAATGGTCCGGACACTTGGATGATGTCGGCCAGGATACCGAGCAGCATACATAGCACACGCCCGTTGGGCATTTTGATCACAATAGAAATATATCCACAAGATATCGACCTTTTCCGCAATCGGTAAACGGTCCATTTTAACACGGGTAATGTATGACGAAGCAAATACCGTCCGCACTGGCAGAATGTTACGTGATAACACGTACTTACACGTTTGTGACTATTACAGCGCCGTCTCTCACAAAGCGAAAAATGTGGTCCAACTGAAACATTCACATTTATTTACTACTAAACGAATATATACTAAAAATGGGGGTTCCTATTTAAAAAAAAGCAGTTGATACCCGTTTGACCTATTGCAGCGCCATCTAGCGGGCCAAACATAGCACCATCTGGTTTCCCCCTTCAAGCTAGACAATTTTCTTTCTTTGTAGTTTTTTGGTTTGACGCTTATTTCGTGAGATATTTTGCCGGGTCACGATCAATGGACCACCCTGTATGTGTGGATGTGTAGTGTTTGTTCTTTTGGACATGTCCGAAAGAACAGACACCTCACACTCATATAATTTATTCACCTATGAAGGCAATTTATCCACCACATTTAGTGGAGATGCGCAGTTACGTCCGATATCCTGCGGGAATCTACTTAACTAGATATCACGGGTATAGTCCAAGCATACGGTACTGGTAGGTGATGACTTCAACCTGTGCAGTTTTGACTGGAAAAACTGCGCATTCAGTATCGGAGCTAAGGACAATCGTTTCAGTGTGCAATACTGAATACGTTGTATGACAGCTGGCCCGAAGAACTAAACCGTCATCCTATGCGCGTAATCAATGTGCCAGATCTCTTGGCTATGTAAAGCTGAGGAGTGACGACTATGAAGCTATTACAGAAACGCTGACTGACAAATGCAAAATAGTCATCACGAAACCTAAAAGTTGCGCGGCGTGGCTGCGCGATTTGAGGCGCCACTTAACTGGTTGCGGGTTCTCTCCCGCCGGAAGTTCGAGTCCTCCCTCGGTCATGTGTGTGAGTGTTGTTCTTAGTATAAGTTAGTTTAGGTGGTTCGTAAGTCTAGGGACCCATGATCTCAGTAGTTTGGTCATTTTGGAATTCACACACATTCAGACATTTTTAAACCCACAACAATAATTCTATTTCGTCGAAATTATAGTCACTTTCGATTTACTTCAACGACAAACTGAGAATATTTCGTTCAGAAGCAACAAACATAGAACACAATGACTGAAGCTGAAGACGCTACAATGAGCGGTTTAGGTAAATGTGGATCAAGTGAACTAGTGACAGATGGAAATGAAGGCCGCCGAAACAGATTATCAGCGTCTCCATAGAAAAGTGACTGCAAGGAATCGGAATGAGAAACTGTAGTAGCACATCGTGGATTTATAAGAATAGTCACTCGTGAAGCTTCCGGTTTTCATAGTCAAATGCTGGAGAAAGAACGCCAAATAATCCAAGGAATCTTAGATTACACGTAAAGTCAACTGCTGTGTGTCGTAGCAAGTCAATACTTACTTCCAGAGGAGATCAGGTGGCTACTAGAACACACAGGAAACACTAGATCACTTTCTTAAAATTTGAACAATCTAAAATACTTAACTTAAAGATTCCGGAGTGACCGAGCGGTTCTAGGCGCTACATTCTGGAACCACGCGACCGCTACGGTCACAGGTTTGAATCCTGCCTCGGTCAGGGATGTGTGTGATGTCCTTAGGTTAGTTCGGTTTAAGTAGTTCTAAGCTCTAGGGGACTGATGGCCTCAGAAGTTAAGTCCCATAGTTCTCAGAAACATTTGAACTTGAAAACAATCCTTGTCCAAAGGGATGTCCCTGTGTATTTTCTAGTGTCGCTCAAAATAATGTCATCACTTGGTACAATATAGATGTGCAATTGATTATAAACTTTGGTACACAATTCTGACTAATAGTTCTGATAGGTCGCAGCCGGACCTGATCAATGATGATGCCGTCGTCGAAAACGATGGTTACAGTGTGGGTTGAGCGGCGTTGCGCTGTTTCGTTAGCAAGCTTCCGGCAGCGGCGGCGTATGGAGGCTGTTGATGGCTAGTCTGTGCCGTCTCTCATACCTTGCTGCGTCTGGCAAAGAATGTCTTTCGCTTTTGGTGCCATCATGAGGTACCAACTGTACCATGGGACCGCTGTTTGGACGACACCTCATCATCGAACATTTGTTAACATTCGAGTCAATCTGTTGTGGACCCATCAGGTGTTTAAAATAGCGGAAGTATAGAGAAGCAGGAAAATAAAATTCAGCTTTTAAATATACCTGTGTCTCATCGCCACGAACTCTCACAGATGAGCGATACTGATACTAGAACTCGAAGTTATACCGGGTTTACAAAACAATACCGACAATCTTTAATGGGTTGTAGAGTGTGTCATGAAACAAAAATGAGAACCGGAATCCGAGACCGGAAACGTCATCCAAGGATGCTACACAGCATCAGAATTACAGGCAACGGGGCCTGCCTCTAGGGCCACCCCTTCGGCACCAAACGTATCTTTCGCACGCTGATGTACCATAGGCGGAACGTCTCTCAGTATTGTTTGTTACTCAGTGATTGCGACTGATTTCCACAGTTGGCAGTGGAGAAGATTAAACTAGCTACCACGTAGGCAGGCCTTGTCCCCTACGGGTGTGATGCTATGTTGCCACTGTGAAAGACCATTCTGGACACAGGTTTTTATCTGCAGTTCATTTTGATTCTGGGATCCTCTAAAATCTCCAATGTTTTCCTGTTTACAGGAGAAAAACAAAGCGAGAATGGAAATCCGTGTCTCCAAATGTTTCAAATGGCTCTAAGCACTATGGGACTTAACATCTGAGGTCATCAGTCCCCTAGACGTAGAACTACTGAAACCTAACTAGCCTAAGGACATCACACACATCCATGCCCAAGGCAGGATTCGAGCCTGCGGCCGTAGCAGTAGCGCGGTTCCGGACTGAAGCGCCTAGAACCGCTCGGCCACAAAGCCCGGCAAAATCCGTGTCTGAAACCGTCATCCATCGAGGCAACAGAAAATCGCGTTCATACGAGACAAGGCCTGTCTATCTTCTACACTGGTATTCGTGACAATCACAATAAACAACGTTGCGAGAAGTTCCGCTTCGGGTCTGTCAGCATACGAAGTTACGTTTGCTGTCGAAAGTCTGGCGTAGAGCCAAGCGATGGCGCCTGTATCTACTACGCTGTGTAGCATCTTTGAATATTTCCCGGCACTTGTTCCCACCCTCAGCTTGTTCCTCACGACACCATCCACAATCCCTCAAATTTTGTTGATATCGTTTTGTAACACCCTTTATATAACTTAAATCGAAGAGGAGACAGAATTTTGAAAGGAACATTCTGCAGAATACATAGACAATATAATGATAAGCAAACCTTAAGGACGATAGTAGCTTATCTTTGTCCGCCTCCTGTAGCTGAATGCTCAGCACGACAGAATGTCAATCCTAAGGGCCCGGGTTCGATTCCCACTGGGTCGGAGAAATTTCTATGCTCAAGGACTGGGTATTATGGGGTCCAAATCATCGTCATTTCATCCCCAACGACACGCGAGTCGCTGAAGTGCCGTCAAATCCAAATCGAAAGACTTGCACCCAGCGAATGGTCTACCCGACGGGAGGCCCTAGTCGTAAATATCGCATTATGTCTCCCTGCAGCGAAACATAATACGATGAAACCTGAACCATGCATATACTCCTACAGCATAGTACAGAATGTAACTGAAAGAAATACGCGATAAGACGATCAAAAGTGACACTTTTATTCAGAGACAGAAACTACACTGTAGACAACACGATTCCTCTAGAAATAATAAAATTTGAGATATTTTTCTATTGAAAATGTGATCAACAAGGACACAACGCATACTCTGCAACGTCCTCCGAAGCTGATCACAATGTCGTAAAAGATTTCTTGTGGCAATGCGTTCCATTCCTTCGCCACTGCGGTTGACAACTGCTGTACCGCAATTACTCTGGCTTCCTGATCTCCGCCACTTTTTCGCATATGAGTCAAAGGTATCTACTGGGGCACATTTGTATGTGGCAACCAAATATTATGAACGATGTATACCTCTGATCTACTATATAAATCAGGTCGCTGACTGTGCACTGCCCCAAAACCCAAGGTACGTTTTCAATTGGTGAGAGATTTGGAGAATGTGCTGGTCAGGGCCGCAGTCGAAAGTTTTCTGTATCCAAAAAGACCCGTACAGGACCTGCAACATGTGGTCGTGCATTATCCTGCTGAAATGTAGGGTTTCACAGGGGTAGAATGAAGCCACGGGTCGCAACACAACTGAAATGTAACGTTCACCGTTCAAAGTGCCGTCAATGCGAACAAGAGGTAACCGAGACGTGTAATGAATGGCACCCCATACCATCACGCCAGTTGATACGCCAGTATGGCGATGACGAACACACGCTTCGAATTTTCGTTCACCTCGATGTCGCCAAACACGGATGTTACCATCATGATGCAGTAAACAGAATCTGGATTCATCCGAAAAAATTACCTTTTGCCATTCGTGCACCCAGTTTCGTCTTTGAGTACACCATCGCAGGCGCTCCTTTCTGTGATGCAGCGTCAAGGGTAATCGAAGCCATGGTCTCCGAGCTGATAGTTCATGCTGCTGGAAACGTCATCGAACTCTTCGTGCAAATGGTTGTTGTCTTGCAAACGTCCCAATCTCTTGACTCTGAGATCGAGACATTGCTCCACGATCCGTTATAGCCATGCGAATAAGATGTCTTTTAATCTCGACTGCTCGTGATACGAGGCCGTTGGGATCCAGCACGGCGTTCTGTATTACCCTCCTGAACCCACGGATTCCATATTCTGCTAAAAGTCATTGGATCTCGACCAACACGAGCAGCAATGTCGCGATATGATAAACCGCAATCGCGATGGGGTACAATCTGACTTTTATCAGAGTCGGAAAAGTGATGGTACGCATTTCTCCTCCTTATACGAGGCAGCACAACAACGTTTTACCAAGCAACGCCGGTCAGCTGCAGTTTGTGTAAGAGAAATCGGTTCGAAACTTTCCTCATGCCCGCATGTTGTAGGTGTCGCCACCAGCGCCAACTTGTGTGAATGCTGTGAATAGCTAATCATTTGCATATTACAGCATCTTCTTCCTGTCGGGTAAATTTCGTGTGTGTAGCACGTCATCTTCGTGGTGTAGCAATTTTAGTGGCCAGTCTTGTAATTTGATGATTTGTATTTGTGCTGGCGTAGTGAGGTTTGATAATACTACCTCTATAAATCTCATTTTTGTTAATCAATTAGTAAATGTGCTCTATTTTTCAGACCAAATTTAACTGCCAAATGTTTTGAACAGATAATCTTAACTTACAATATAATTTTGCTAAAAAGTCAGTGTTAGTGATTTACCACAATCACTACCGCCTCCCTGCCATGTCATTAGTTTTTCTAAGAAGTTGGAGTATTCTTAAATGTTTTCATCTATCAGCCAAAAGAATTTCGTGTGGATCTGAAATTACTACGGCCAGCACTGCTTACCGCTGAGAGTGTAACTAGCATATTTTTTTCATGAGAGAGCAGAATATATCGCGTTCCGCCGTTTCTGCTTTAGATGTACGACAATTTAGACAATTTATTTGTTATGTGTACAGGGACCAAAGTTATCAGTTTTGAACAGGGCTAGAGGATTCAGTGCCTAAGGTGCTGAATGTATTTTGCAGTGACTGTATTTCTTTATTGGTATCAATGCGCATAAAGTTTTTGCTAACAATAACACAGAGTAACTTTCAGTTGCAACACGCTACATGAAAATTCGAGCTTAGTATCCGTTCCACAGTTCAACATTCATGCAACATAATCAAAGAAACTTTATTTTAAAGAACGTCACAATTTCATTCAGCGTAGTCATAAAGTTTTTCTTACTTTATGTAAAGAACGTTATACTTAACGACAGCTCTGCCAGTCGTTCGCTTTGTGAAATCTTCGATATTAAAATAGCCAGGCATATATATTCTGTCCTCTCAACCACCCTGCAGCGATGACAGTAGCTAAATTTTTTGGCACAAACCAGTTCTGGTGGTATCTAAAGTACACAAGCGGCAAGACGCAGTCAATACCTTCGCTGCGCAGTGCCGATGGTACTGTTACCGACGACTGTGCCGCAAAAGCGGAGTTATTTAACGCAGTTTTCCGAAATTCCTTCACCAGGGAAGACGAATGGAATATTCCAGAATTTGAAACACGAACATTTGCTACCATGAGTTTCTTAGAAGTAGATACCTTAGGGGTTGCGAAGCAACTCAAATCGCTTGATACGGGCAAGTCTTCAGGTCCAGATCGTATACCGATTAGGTTCCTTTCAGATTACGCTGATACTATAGGTCCCTACTTAGCACTCATATACAACCGCTCGCTCACCGATAGATCTGTACCTACAGAATGAAAAATTGCGCAGGTCTCACCATTGTTTAAGAAGGGTACTAGGAGTAATCCATTTAACTAAAGACCTATTTCATTGACGTCGGTTTGCAGTAGGGTTTTGGAGCATATACTGTATTCAAACATTATAAATCACCTCGAAGTGGACGATCTATTGACACGTAATCAGCATGGCTTCGGAAAACATCGCTCTTGTGCAACGCAGCTAGCTCTTTATTCGCACGAAGTAATGGCCGCTATCGACAGGGGATCTCAAGTTGATTCCGTATTTCTAGATTTCCGGAAAGCTTTTGACACCGTGCCTCACAAGCGACTTCTAATGAAGCTGCGGACCTATGGGGTATCGTCTCAGTTGTGCGACTGGATTCGTGATTTCCTGTCAGGAAGGTCGCAGTTCGTAGTAATAGACGGCAAATCATCGAGTAAAACTGAAGTGATATCAGGTGTTCCCCAGGGAAACGTCCTGGGACCTCTGCTGTACCTGATCTATATACACTCCTGGAAATTGAAATAAGAACACCGTGAATTCATTGTCCCAGGAAGGGGAAACTTTATTGACACATACCTGGGGACAGATACATCACATGATCACACTGACAGAACCACAGGCATGTAAACACAGGCAACAGAGCATGCACAATGTCGGCACTAGTACAGTGTATATCCACCTTTCGCAGCAATGCAGGCTGCTATTCTGCCATGGAGACGATCATAGAGATGCTTGATGTAGTTCTGTGGAACGGCTTGCCATGCCATTTCCACCAGGCGCCTCAGTTGGACCAGCGTTCGTGCTGGACGTGCAGACCGCGTGAAACGACGCTTCATCAAGTCCCAAACATGCTCAATGGGGGACAGATCCGGAGATCTAACTGGCCAGGGTAGTTGATTTACACCTTCTAGAATACGTTGGGTGGCAAAGGATACATACGGACGTGCATTGTCCTGTTGGAACAGCAAGTTCCCTTGCCGGTCTAGGAATGGTAGAACGATGGGTTCGATGACGGTTTGGATGTACCGTGCACTATTCAGTGTCCCCTCGACGATCACCAGAGGTGTACGGCCAGTGTAGGAGATCGCTCCCCACACCATGATGCCGGGTATTGGCCCTGTGTGCCTCGGTCGTATGCAGTCCTGATTGTGGCGCTCACCTGCACGGCGCCAAACACGTATACGACCATCACTGGCACCAAGGCAGAAGCGACTCTCATCGCTGAAGACGACACGTCTCCATTCGTCCCTCCATTCACGCCTGTCGCGAGACCACTGGAGGCGGGCTGCACGATGTTGGGACGTGAGCGGTAGACGGCCTAACGGTGTGTGGGACCGTAGCCCAGCTTCATGGAGACGGTTGCGAATGGTCCTCGCCGATACCCCAGGAGCAACAGTGTCCCTAATTTGCTGGGAAGTGGCGGTGCGGTCCCCTATGGCACTGCGTAGGATCCTACGGTCTTGACGTGAATCCATGCGTCGCTGGTGTCCGGTCCCAGGTCGACGGTCACGTGCACCTTCCGCCGACCACTGGCGACAACATCGATGTACTGTGGAGACCTCACGCCCCACGTGTTGACCAATTCGGCGGTACGTCCAACCGGCCTCCCGCATGCCCACTATACGCCCTCGCTCAAAGTCCGTTAACTGCACATACGGTTCACGTCCACGCTGTCGCAGCATGCTACCAGTGTTAAAGACTGCGATGGAGCTCCGTATGCCACGGCAAACTGGCTGACACTGACGGCGGCGGTGCACAAATGCTGCGCAGCTAGCGCCATTCGATGGCCAACACCGCGGTTCCTGGTGCGTCCGCTGTGCCGAGCGTGTGATCATTGCTTGTACAGCCCTCTCGCAGTGTCCGGAGCAAGTATGGTGAGTCTGACACACCGGTGTCAATGTGTTCTTTTTTCCATTTCCAGGAGTGTAAATGACCAGGGTGACAATCTGAGCAGTTCTCTTAGGTTGTTCGCAGGTGATGCTGTAATTTACCGTCTAGTAAGGTCATCCGAAGAGCAGTATCAGTCCCAAAGCGATTTAGAAAAGATTGCTGTATGGTGTGTCAGGTGGCAGTTGACGCTAAATAACGAAAAGTGTGAGATGATCCACATGAGTTCCAAAAGAAATCCGTTGGAATTCGATTACTCGATAAATAGTACAATTCTCAAGGCTGTCAATTCAACTAAGTACCTGGATGTTAAAATTACGAACAACGTCAGTTGGAAGGACCTCATTGATAATATTGTGGGGAAGGCGAGCCAAAGGTTGCGTTTCATTGGAAGGACACTTAGAAGATGCAAGAAGTCCACTAAAGAGACAGCTTACACTACACTCGTTCGTCCTCTGTTAGAATATTGCGGCGCAGTGTGGGATCCTTACCAGGTGGGATTGACGGAGGACATCGATAGGGTGCAAAAAAGGGCAGCTCGTTTTGTATTATCATGTAATAGGGGAGAGACTGTGGCAGATGTGATACACGAGTTGGGTTGGAAGTCATTACAGAAAAGACGTTTTTCGTCGCGGCGAGACCTTTTTACGAATCTTCAGTCACCAACTTTCTCTTCCCAATGCGAAAATATTTTGTTGAGCCCAACCTACATAGGTAGGAATGATCATCAAAATAAAATAAGTGAAATCAGAGCTCGAACAGAAAGGTTAAGGTGTTCGTTTATCCCGCGCGCTGTTCAGGAGTGGAATAGTAGAGAGATAGTATGATTGTGGTTCGAAGAACCCTCTGCCAAGCACTTAAATGTGAATTGCAGAGTAGTCATGTAGATGTAGATGTAACTTGTGCAAAATATTTTTCCACAGTTCATCAGCATTGTTATGCTCCGTCTTGTTTTTATTGCTTCATTGATTTGATTGCTGAATTTTTGTCTTTGGATTTGTACTTCGTATTTTATTTACCATGCTGCGCAGAAGTGTCACGGTTCCGACGCGTAATCTTAGTATTAAAGATACCGAGATGGACGATTTTTCGATTATGGACAACAGTATTGAGAATGACAGTAACCACTCTGTGGTGCAACAGTTGCAAAGCACCACAGAAAACGTGAGTTTTGTTGCCTAGAGTGCTGCATACTTTCCCCATAGTATGATTTCATCTAATTTACCACCTGCTCATACTGTCGATTCTGACATAGCGGAAGACGCTAAGGTAGATGTTGCTAAGACGCAGATGCGAGAACACGATTCTTTACCGAATTCTGGTCAAAGAACTTCCCAATTCTAGTACAGTGAATCTGAATGCCCATAGTAGTGCCAAGAACTCAAACTGTTCTTAAAAATCCGTCACATTTCATAAAAGATATTTATGCAGATGTAGCTACAAGAGAGACGTCCATGACTGAAGACGATGTTTCCACACCACAAAACACAACACAGGTGACACCCGACGCATCAGCTGAAAACATTGCGGAAGCGATGAATCAAATTGTCATGCAAATGATGTTTAAACACAATAGCAAAACTGATCAGTTCAATAAACATTCTGCTCAGTTCAATGAGCGACAAATGATAGAAAATTTTCCAACTCACGACAATCAGATGCTAATGAAACACAAATCTCTATATTACTAGCAACCTAAAATACGAGACATCAGTGTCCTAAACTCATCGCCATCAATTGCTAGGTAGTTGGCTTAGCTTTCTTAGGTGGAACCTGAAAGACTGAAAGCAGCTTTAGGTGTTAGCTGAAAAAAAGGGAAATATTTTAAACGCATTTTGTAAACTGATACTGCCCGATGTTTAGTCATTTTGTAGCAGCTAGAGCACCAGACACGCAAACTAGACTATCAAAATGAAGGAATGTCTGGAAGAGCTGTGCCGTAATTTGGGGGAACGGAAATCAATTCATTTAAGTTAGGAAATTCAGTGACGAAAGTTAATACTCGTGCTACAGACGACTGCCAGGAAATGCGTTTTGAGTTCTTTTGATGGGGGGACTTCAAGACTTCTTGAGTTATCACATTGCCGTCAGGTAGACGCCACCCGCTGATTGGGGCTCGTCGTTGCTATCATTCATTGATCGAAGGTCAATGTAACTTCGGACTCATCGGCGTCTACGCAAATTATTAGAGATGGAATTCTCTATGATTGATTCAACGGCCACCAGAGTGTATTAGTGTTGTTCTTGATTAACGTTATTGCCAGCCTCAGAAGGTATACCAGATGAGTGAACAGAATGAGATTGTCACTAATTACTGTGAAGGATAGAGAGATGCCGCATACTTGTTTGAGATGGCCTTAAGGGCATCTGAAAGTGTATGAAAAGATGCCTTATTGTGAGTTTCCATTCGGTCGACTGTTAGAATCGTGCAGTTCCCAGATTTTTGTGACACTTGCATGTGTAAGTGGCCGGATGTTGGACTGCAGGTGAGGGCAGCTACACGCGTCGTCAAGGTTCAAGTTGATCACGACCGACAACCACAAGTGAGGTTAGAAATGTACTTGCAGCTGCGAATATGGACTACCATTGGCTGTATAGTGGAATGACAACAACAAAAAAAAGTGCTCGACCGGGACTCGAACACGGATTTCCCCCATATCTCGAGCGGCCACCTTACCATATGGCTATCCGAGCACGACTCTCGGTGAGACCCAAACTTCCATATGTCGTCAACCATGCATCTACAACATTTACTCGTATGCCCATTATCTATATACTTTTACAGAGGAGACATTTTCCATGAAAGTCGCTTGCCCGTGGTCGGTAGATATTGGAGTGCCTGTGTTATTCAGAATTACGATACAACGTTCTTTTCGGAAAAACACAGCCTCTGGAATATCTAAATGGAAGATCACGGTATTTTGCACGGAGCACATCGTAGCTCCGTAACATTTGCACCTACCAACGGTTCACAAGTAATGGACTCCCTCATACATTCTATGCCATCCCTCTCAGTCTTTCGGATAGTTGTATGAGCCGCATTAGGGAAATACCATCTCATGCCTGCTCCCTGCTACCATACCACAATAGCTGCATATTGAACGGTTCGTGACCACCAAGCAAAGATTTGTTGGTTGGTTTTTTTCCAAGAGTGGGGAGGGGGGTCTAAACATTCATGGTGGTTTCTGATTGTTCTATAACGTGTCTCCCTATCACTTTCGCGAAACGACGCTCTGAGCGTGTTTTTTAGGGAATTAAGTAGTTTGAACCTGGGACCTGTTGCTGGTAAGCAGACGCCAGACCACACATGACATGTAGAATTCAGAAGAGTTCAGTGAGGCTAGAGATTATATAACCAAATACTTAATGATCTCAGCGTCAGCTCCACTGCACTCCCTGTAAAAGAATCTTAATACTAACTAAATTTAGTGGAATGGGTTCAAGGCTTTCCTATTTTTAGTTAGCTGGTAAAATAACGTCGAAAAAGCAGTTAAGTATACCATTGGAAATTTATTCTAATCACTAAACATCGTTTATAAATTGAACTATTAATAAAAGGAAATGTTTTAATACAGGATGGTAAAAACCAACTGCGTTCAACAAAAATGTGAACGAATATTCCCTGAGTGGGCTTCCAAGTTCCACAATGGATCGAAGGATGACCTAAGCCATATCACATCTATAAGCTAGGTTTAATTTGAGTTCTACAAAAGAGAAAACTATCAAAGTGGTCCACGGCGACCCTCAATTATCTTTAATAGCTTATCTAACTTGTCGTAAATTACAGTGGCTGATGTGGCTTCTCAATAACTATATAACAGAAAAATCATCGCGTTTCAGACTTTCACTTCAAGTGGCAAATGTGAACACCATGCGCTTTAATTGACTATCGACATTAGTATTACGCAAAAAAGGGGGTTTGACAGATGAGACTTCTGCAGTTCTGAGTGAAGCCTTATGCGCTCAAAAATGCGGTATGGCGTCCGTTCACTACCTTGTCGGTGTTTAGGCTGCGTCAGGGCAGCGGCGGGCAGCACAGCTCCGCTCACCTCGCCATCTCGGAAGCCACTCTTTCCTAACTTCTCCTTACTACAATTTACCAAAGTTGGTTTAAAAAAACTATCTGGCTGTATTTTCATCTGACCAATCAGGGTCTCAATGTTAACCTTAAGCTCCGCCTACAAAAATTCTGTCTATCCAATGAGAAACGTTATACATTTCGTGGTGGGGTAATGTTTTTAAAGTTTGCAACGTAACAGAGACGCTAAAAAGTCTCACGCTAAAACCGGCAGCTGGTGTGGTCCTTTTAGCGTTATCGTAAGATCTATACTGTTCTTCTGGAGGACTCTATCTTTTAACATGGGCTGGGGGGTGGTCCTTGACGTGCCTGAGAAGCGAAAAAGTCTCACACTAAAACTTGCGGGTGGTAGTGGCCCTTTTTTGTGTTATCGTAAGATCTATACTGTTATTCTCGAGGGCTCAAGCTTTTAACATGGGCTGGGGAGTGGTCCTTGACGTAACAGGAACGCGAAAAAGTCTCACGCTAAAACGTGCGGGTGGTAGACTTAGAGGAAGGCTGGCGACGTGGGTGTCCAGTCCGTCCCTTATCGTAGGGCCTTCTAGCTTAACACGGTTCGGCTCTCGGCTTCTGTCCTCGTTTCTCCCCTCGGAACTGCATGTGCCTCACGGTGGGAAGGTACGACATGCATTTAGGCATTCTTGTATTAGTCTGTGGTATTCCATTTGCTCACTCGTTACTCGTATTACTTTCGTTAATTTAATGTCACGATTTATTCCGAGCTGTGTGACATACTACTGGATTTGCTTATCATGTCAGGGTTTTCATGGAAGGTGTTGGATTTGCCTGACACCTTACAGGGGGAGGCACCAGACTACGAGGTCATCGGTTCTTTGGAAGCAAAGATAAATGGCGTCGTACTGTGTTTACTGATGAATCATGGATCTGCAGTCCCCTGGTGACCGTGGTCGGTGAGTATGAAGATGATCTTTGGAAAGGTCTCATCCTTCCCATATTTTCGAGGGGCTTAGGGGCCATTGTGTGGGAAGTCATCAAATACCTATGACTTCAGGTCGCATCTAGTTGTGACTGAGGAGGCATAACAGTGTATCGTTGACATCCAGCGTTCTCTTGTGTTTCCTCTGTGTAACGACTTTGTGGTGTCTTATTTCAACAGGACAGTTCTAGGGTACACATGGCGTGTTCCACTATGAACGGTCATATTAAGGTACAATGGTGATGTTGAGGTTTCCCAGATCTGTCCTCGATGGGTCTAGCTCGGATGACCATTCCTTCCAAGTATTCTGGATAACAATGATCAGTTATAACAGTTGTGAGACACTTTGCCGTAGGAGACGATATATTACTTACTGATACTGTTGCCAAGCGGATCAGTGCTCGCTTCCAGGCGAGAGAGGGTGTAACCGATAAGACTGCTGATACTGCCAAGTTCTTAGTAAATTTGACCCGATTTTTTTAATCACTGAAATAACGCGAGGAACACTCATAATCCAACAAGTTTCACTTACTTTCCTCCTACCTGTCTGAGTGCTTCACTTGATTTCTGTAAGGCAAATGATATACTGAATCATCTCACGTAGAATAATCATATACGTAACTAGTTAACAGTTGAAGATGTGCAGTGAAGTCATGATATTAGTTATAACATCCTCAGGTGTCTGTCGACATGAGTGTTTCAATGATAAAACACTCTTAGCACTCCTGGTGTAGAGAAAGAACTCTACCACCGAATTTATATGGTAGGTGTGATATGCACAAATGAGGAAAGGCACATCGACGTCCATTACAGGCAAGTACCATTGTGGTGACGTCATACCTTCATTACTCTCTTAAGATACATAAGCCTTCCTGCAGAGACCTGTTCAGGGAACAACAAATACTAACTACTGATTCCCAAAACTTTACTCTTTTCCTTAATGTAATAAATCTATTCTTTAAATCAAAACTCATTTTCTAGAATCAGTACACGAAATAAGAATAATTTACGTACAGACTTAAAGTCATTCAGTTTTTTCCAAAAACATGTTCGCTGCTTTAGAAACACAAATTTGAACTACTTCTCAAAAGCCACAAAAAGTTTAGATACTAATTACGTTCATTTTAAGACTAGCGTTGAACATTTATTGGTGCCAACTACATCTCCTTCATTAATGAATTTCTCCGTAAAAGCACTATGACTTCTGTCAGTGAGCTTGTGTGGTCAATGTTCATAAGTGTAAACAGCTTTTTGTTGAATGATGCGTGGCTCCAACGGACTAATAATTACCTGAAACGTTCGTACTTCCTTCAAATGATATTATGTTTAAGGTTTTCACAGAAATTCTATGTTGAAAGAACATCGCCATATACCTTTTTCTGTAAATATGTATCATTTATTCTGTTTTTAGCACATGTTCGGAATTATCAAGAATCTCCTCACTTTGAATCTATGGCATAGTATGATTAAGTATCATGGAACGTTAAGGCACCCCTGTAAGCCTGTAGAATAAGTATGTTTAAAAAATTATCCTCACAGCGGTTCCTACTTTTGTCTTAGTGAAAATCGAAACGATAAGGGAATTTTCACGTAATTTCGTAACCCACTGACGCCATGAGAATTGTATACGGCGTCATGTGTCTTCGTCAGTGAAAAACTAATGTTTACAAGTGTGTTCTTGCGACGCCACACCACCTGGAGACGGTGGAATATAATAAATAGTTCATGTAATGCACATGAAGCCATAGAACCTCAGCTGTAATGTAGAAATGTGAATCGTATTAATGAGCGCTTAATTTTATTGTTAATATAACTGGTGCTGCGAGGACAGACGACAGACACCAAGGACTAATGCTAGTTGGTAGATCTTTCAGAGTCACTTTCCCATAATCTTTGCGGATGAAATTACGAATTTTTCATTAAGGGTAAGAGCCTGTAGAAACTAGAACGGTGCCTCAAGCATTTATGCACCAGAAAGGCAGCTTCAGCAGTTAAAAGATGTCATTGTCCTGCAAACTCACAGGTCTGTCAGAGAGTAGTCCCCCAAGATGTGAAAATGAACTCACTTAGGTTGGCTGTAACAAGTAGTACCTCTCTCAAGAGTGGCCATTTTTCTTGAAATGCCCATGATTTAAATAGTACGCAAGGTTAGTGGTCGTTTTGAGTCTGGTGGTGGAACTTCTATAGTTGCACGTTAACTGAGGAAATTCGTACCAACAGCTCTCACGTCACAATACTTGCAAAACTAAAAGAAAAATATACCTATCCAAACAAACAGATAAGAATGCTCTTGACGCCCTTCCGAGATACAATCCCTACTCCTTCCAAATTATCAATAAAAGTTTACGTCAGGTGTGGCTTGAATTCAAAGAAATAGTACTGGCAGCAACTGAGAGATTTATACCAAATAAATTAACAAATGACGGAGCTGAGCGTCCTTGGTACACAAACCGGCGTAGAACACTGATGCAGAACCAACAAAGAAAACATACCAAATTTAAGCGGACGCAAAAAGATTTACTCGAAATTTAGAGCGCATTCCAACGGGAGATGCTTATAATACACTCCTGGAAATGAAAAAAAGAACACATTGACACCGGTGTGTCACACCCACCATACTTGCTCCGGACACTGTGAGAGGGCTGTACAAGCAATGATCACACGCACGGCACAGCGGACACACCAGCAACCGCGGTGTTGGCCGTCGAATGGCGCTAGCTGCGCCGCATTTGTGCACCGCCGCCGTCAGTGTCAGCCATTTTGCCGTGGCATACGGAGCTCCATCGCAGTCTTTAACACTGGTAGCATGCCGCGACAGCGTGGACGTGAACCGTATGTGCAGTTGACGGACTTTGAGCGAGGGCGTATAGTGGGCATGCGGGAGGCCGGGTGGACGTACCGCCGAATTGCTCAACACGTGGGGCGTGAGGTCTCCACGGTACATCGATGTTGTTGCCAGTGGTCGGCGGAAGGTGCACGTGCCCGTCGACATGGGACCGGACCGCAGCGACGCACGGATGCACGCCAAGACCGTAGGATCCTACGCAGTGCCGTAGGGGACCGCACCGCCACTTCCAAGCAAATTAGGGACACTGTTGCTCCTGGGGTATCGGCGAGGACCAATCGCAACCGTCTCCACGAAGCTGGGCTACGGTCCCGCACACTGTTAGGCCGTCATCCGCTCACGCCCCAACATCGTGCAGCCCGCCTCCAGTGGTGTCACGACAGGCGTGAATGGAGGGACGAATGGAGACGTGTCGTCTTCAGCGATGAGAGTCGCTTCTGCCTTGGTGCCAATGATGGTCGTATGCGTGTTTGGCGCCGTACAGGTAAGCGCCACAATCAGGACTGCATACGACCGAGGCACACAGGGCCAACACCCGGCATCATGGTGTGGGAAGCGATCTCCTACACTGGCCGTACACCTCTGGTGATAGTCGAGGGGACACTGAATATTGCACAGTACATCCAAACCGTCATCGAACCCATCGTTCTGCCATTCCTAGCCCGGCAAGGGAACTTGCTGTTCCAACAGGACAATGCACGTCCGCATGTATCCCGATCCACCCAACGTACTCTAGAAGGTGTAAGTGAACTACCCTGGCCAGCAAGATCTCCGGATCTGTTCCCCATTGAGCATGTTTGGGACTGGATGAAGCGTCGTCTCACGCGGTCTGCACGTCCAGCACGAACGCTGGACCAATTGAGGCGCCAGGTGGAAATGGCATGGCAAGCCGTTCCACAGGACTACATCCAGCATCTCTACGATCGTCTCCATGGGAGAATAGCAGCCTGCATTGCTGCGAAAGGTGGATATACACTGTACTAGTGCCGACATTGTGCAAGCTCTGTTGCCTGTGTCGATGTGCCTGTGGTTCTGTCAGTGTGATCATGTGATGTATCTGACCCCAGGAATGTGTCAATAAAGTTTCCCCTTCCTGGGACAATGAATTCATGGTGTTCTTATTTCAATTTCCAGGAGTGTAGTTCCACAACGAAACTTTGTCTCGAAACCTGGCACAAAATCGAGGTAGATTCTGGTCGTATGTGAAGTATGCTAGCGGCAAGACACAGTCAATGCCTATTCTGCGCGATAACAATGGGAATACAATAAACGACAGTGCTACCAAAGCACAGTTACTAAACACTGCCTTCCGAAATTCATTGACCAAAGAAGACGAAGTACAAAAAGAGCTGTGAGGACGGGGCGTGGGTCGTGCTTGGGTAGCTCAGACGGTAGAGCAAAGTTCCCGAGTTCGAGTCTCGGTCCGGCACACAGTTTCAATCTGCCAGGAAGTTTCATATCAGCGCACACTCCGCTGCAGATTGAAAATCCGATTCTGAAGACGAAGTACATACTCAAAAATTCGAATCAAGAATAGTTGCGAACATGAGTAACGCAGTAGCAGGAATCCTCGGAGTAGTAAAGCAACTTAAATCATACATAAAATTAGGTCTTCCTGTCCAAATAGTATACTAGTCACGTTCCTCTCAGAGTATGTTGATACAATAGCTCCGTATTGAAACATATACAACCTTTCGCTAAACAAAAGATCCCTTAAGACTGGAAAGTTGTTGTCCGGGTCACACCAATATTCAAGAGGAGTAGTAGGAGTAATCCCCTAAATTACAAACCCATATCGTTAAAGTCGAGATGCAGCTGGAAATTGGAACATATACTGCGATCGAAGATTTTGAATTACCTCGAAGTAAACGGTCTCCAAGACTGCGTTTCATTGGCAGATCTATAAACGAGATTTCCAATACTACGCTCGTCCGTTCTCTTTCAGAATACTGCTGCGTGGTGTAGGATCATTTCCAGACGGGGCTGTCGGAGTACATCGAGAAAGTTCAAAGAAGGGTGGTGGACGTAATTAAAACAAAGGCGTTTTACATTGGGAAAGAACCTTCTCACGAAATTTCAGTCCCCAGTTTTCTCCTCCGAATGCCTAAATATTTTGTTGACGCCGACCTACGTAGGGAGAAACAATCATCATAAAAAGTAAGAGAAATCCGAGTTCGCACAGAACGATATAGGTGTTAGATTTTTCCGCACTCTGTACGAGATTGGGATAACAAAGAATTATTGTCAAGGTAGTTCGATGAACCCTCATCCAAACACTGCAATGTGATTTGTAGAGTATCGATGTAGGTATTGATGTAAATAGAGCTGGATGCCATCTACATCTACATTTACACTCTGCAAGCCACCCAACTCTGTGTGGTGGAGGGCACTTTACATGTCACTGTCCTTATCTCCCTTTCCTGTTCCAGTCGCGTTTGGTTCGCGCGAAGGACGACGGCCGGAAGCCCCTGTGCGCGCTCGAATCTCTCTAATTTTACATTCGTGATCTCCTCGGGAGGTTTAAGTACGTAAGTAGGAGGAAGCAATATATTCGATACCTCATCCAAAAAAGCACGCTTTCGAAACCTAGGCAGCAAGCTACACCGCGATGCAGAGCGCTTCTCTTACAGAGTCTGCCACTTGAGTTTGCTAAACATCTCCGCTATCACGCTCACCAAATAACCCTGTGACGAAACGCGCCGCTCTTCTTTGGACCTTCTCTATATCCTCTGTCAACCCGACCTGGTACGGATCCCACACTGATGAGCAATACTCAAGTATAGGTCGAACGAGTGTTATGTAAGCCACTTCCTTTGTTGATGGACTACATTTTCTAAGGACTCTCCCAATGAATCTCAAGCTGGCATCCACCTTACCAACAATTAATTTTATATGATCATTCAACTTCATTTCGTTCCGTACGCATACTCCCAGATATTTTACAGAAGTAACTGCTACCAGTTATACAATAAAGGTCCCTCTTTCTATGTATTCGCAATTCATTATATTTGTCTATGTTAAGGGCCAGTTGCCACTCCCTGCACCAAGTGCCTATCCGCTGCAGATCTTCCTGCATTTCGCTGCAGTTTTCTAATGCTGCAACTTCTCTGTATACTACAGCATCATTCACCAAAAGCCGCATCCAAATTCCGTCACTATCTACTAGGTCATTTATATAAATTGTGAAAAGCAATGGTCCCATAACACACCCCTGTGGCACGCCAGAGGTTACTTTAACGTTTGTAGACGTCCCTCCATTGAGAACAACATGCTGTGTTCTGTTTGCTAAAAGCTCTTCAATCCAGCCACACAGCTGGCCTGACATTCCGTAGGCTCTTACTTTATCAGGTGACAGTGCGGAAATGTATCGAACTCCTTCCGGAAGTCAAGGAAAATGGCACCTATGTGGGAGCCTGTATCTATTATTTTCTGGGTCTCATGAACACATAAAGCGAGTTCGGTCTCACACGATCGCTGTTTTCCGAATCCATGTTGATTCCTACAGAGTAGATTCTGGGTTTCCAGAAATGACATGATACGTGAGCAAAAAACATGTTCTAGAACTCTAAAACAGAACTATGTCAGAGATACAGGCCTGCAGTTTTGCGAATCTGCTCGACGACCCTTCTTGAAAACGGGAACTACCCGCTCTCTTTTCCAATCATTTGGAACCTTCCATTCCTCTAGAGACTTCCGGAACACGCCTGCTCTATATAGAATCAAACTGGTATGCAGTCGGGTCCAGTGGACTTTCTTGTGTTGAGTTATTTCAGTTGCCTTTCTACTCCTTAGACACTTATTTCGATGTCAGCTATTTTTTCGTTCGTGCGAGGATTTACAGAAGTATCTGCAGTGCGGCCTTCCTCTGTGAAACACCTTTGGAAAAAGGTGTTTAGTATTTCAGCTTTACGAGCTCCCCTGTTTCAATTCCATTATCGTCCCTGAGTGTCTGGATATGCAGTTCGATCCACTTACTGATTTAACGTAAGACCAGAACGTACTAGGATATTCTGTCAAGTCACTGCATAGAATTTTACTTTCGAATGCACTGAACGCTTCGCTCATAGCCCCCCTTACGCTAACTTCGACATCGTTTAGCTTCTGTTTGTCTGAGAGGTTTTGGCTGCGTTTCAATTAGCAGTGAAGCTCTGTTTGCTTTCGCAGTAGTTTCATAACTTTGTTGTTGAACCACGGTGGGTTTTTCCCGTCCCTCGCAGTTTTACTGGGCACATACGTGTCTAAAACACATTTTACGATTCCCTTGCACTTTTTCCATAAACACTCAACATTGTCAGTGTCATAACAGAGATTTTCGTTTTGATCTGTTAGGTAGTCTTAAATCTGCCTCCTATTACTCTTGCTAAGTAGATAAATCTTCCTCCCTTTTTTATATTCCTATTTACTTCCATATTCAGGGATGCAGCAACGGCCTTATGATCACGAATTTCCTGTTATTCGCTTACAGAGTCTAAATTATGGGTCTGTTTGTTATCAGTAGGTCCAAGATGTTATCTCCACGAGTCGGTTCTCTGTTTAATTGCTCGAGGTAGTTTTAGGATAGTGCACTCAGCATAATGTCACTCGATGCTCTGTCCCTACCACCCGTCCTAAACATCTGAGTGTCCCCGTCTATATCTGATAAATTGAAGTCTCCACCTAAGACTATAACATACTGAGTAAATTTATGTGAAATGTATACCAGATTTTCTCTCAGCTGTTCTGCCACTAATGCTGCTGAGCCGGAAGGTCGGTAAAAGGAACTAATTATTAACCTAGCTCGATGGTTGAGTATAACCTCCACCCATAATAATTCACAGGAACTATCCACTTCTATTGCACTGCAGGATAAACTACTACTAACAGTGAAAAACTCATGACCACCGGTTGCATGCAATCTATCCTTTCTAAACACTGTCTGTGCCTTTGTAAGTATTTCGGCAGAATTGATTTTTGGCTTCAGCCAGCTTTCCGTACCTTTAACGATTTCAGCTGCAGTGCTTTCTAACAGCGCTTGAAGTTCCAGTACTTTACTAACGCAGCTTCGACAGTTTACAACTACAATACCGATTGCTACTTGGTCCCCGCATGTCCTGACTTTGCCTCGCACCCTTTGAGGCTGTTTCCCTTTCTGTATTTGCCCCAAGCCATCTAACCTGAAAAACCGCCCATTCCCCGCCACACAACTACCCATGTAGCTGCCTGCTGTTTGTAGTGGACCCCTGACCTATCCAGCGGAAACCGAAACCCCACCACCCTATGATGCAAGTCGAGGAATCTGCAGTCCGCACGGCCGCAGAACCGTCTCAGCCTCTGATTCAGACCCTCCACTCGTCTCTGTACCAAAGGTCCGCAGTCAGTTCTGTCGACGATGCTGCAGATGGTGAGCACTTCTTTCATCCCACTAACGAGACTGGCAATCTTCACCAAATCAGATAGCCGCCGGAAGCCAGACAGAACTTCCTCCGATCCATAGAGACACACATCATTTGTGTCGACATGAGAGACCACCTGTAGATGGGTGCGTCCTGTACCCTTCATGGCAGCTGTAAGGACCCTTTACACATTTGGAGTGTACATTGGTTTTCTTCCCCTCCCTTGCAGCCATATCTCTAAGGAGCCCCATTACACGCCTGACGTTAGAGCTCCCAACTGCCAGTAAGCTCACCCTCTACGAGTGACCGGATCTTGCAGACTGAGGGGCTATCTCTGGAACAGGATAAGCAGCCATGTCCAATGGAAGATCAGTATCAGCCGGAGACAGAGCCTGAAACCAGTTATTCAGACAAACTGGAGAGGCCTTCCGTTCAGCCCTCCCGAATGTCTTTCGCCCCTGCCACACCTCCAGACAACCTCCCAGTGTACCACAGGTGCGGGTTCAGACTCATTGTGGTCAGTATTCTGGGCAGTAACAGCCGTAGTCCGATCTAGGGATGTGTGGGACGAGCTGGCCGTCCCCGACATACCCCCGTTCGGAGCCCCACAGTGATGTCGACTGGCAACAGCCTCAAGATGTGTGAACGAAGCCAACATTGCCTGAAGCTGGGAGCGAAGGGATGCCAACTCAGCCCGCATCTGAATAGAGCAGTCGTAGTCCCATTTTGTAGTAGTTATCCTGACGAATAAGGCCTCAGATGTTGAGGAAAAGACGCAATTTTGTCGAGCAAAACAGTTTCTTGCTCGCTAGTTACAACAACTAGGTGATTCGAATTACGATGGCTACTCTTAAGCAGTGACCCCATCAGGATCACCGACAGGTCAGTTACTCTCACTAGGGCAGTCTTCAGTTTTCTGTTCCGATGTACTATCACTAGGCGGAATGTGTGTTGCTGGCCCTCATTTTCATTCTTTCATGTCTAGGTTCCATGATTTGTTGCATGTCGCTTTTCCTTAGTCATCGAACGTGTGAGCCAGTTCCTGTACCAACGTTTCTCAAAAGGACAAAACAATGCGCCACGAGGGAATTATCCGGATGGGACCGAAATCGGCAAACAAATAATTACAATTTCAGATAAACTGGACGAGTTTTTCAAGAGAAAAATCTCACAACCTCAGCAAGTCAGTAATGCGTTTCGCCCGTCTCTCGCCTTTCTGCAAGCATTGACTGGGTTTGCCACGGATTGATAGTGTTTCTGGATGTCTTACTGACGGGTATCGTGCCAGTTCTGTCCCATTGGAGCATTAGATCGTGAAACTCCCGAGCTGGTAGGAGGGCACTGCCAATAATGCTCAAAACGATCTCACTTGG
This sequence comes from Schistocerca gregaria, assembly GCF_023897955.1. Classification (NCBI taxonomy): domain Eukaryota; kingdom Metazoa; phylum Arthropoda; class Insecta; order Orthoptera; family Acrididae; genus Schistocerca; species Schistocerca gregaria. The sequence continues at coordinate 676,027,158 of NC_064922.1, forward strand.
AGAGAGATCTGGCGACTTTTCTGGGTAAAGTAGGATTTGGCAAACACGAAGCTCTTCAGTAGAAACTCTCGCCATGTCCGGAACAGCATTATGTTGTTGAACTGTAAGCCCAGAACGGTCGACCATGAAGGGCAATAATGCGAGGCGTAGAATATCTTCGACGTGCCGCTGTTATGTGTGAGCGCCGCGGGTGACAAGCAAAGGGGCCGTGCTAGGAAATGAAATGCCACCACAGACAATTAATCCCGGCTGTCGAGGCTTATGGCACGCGACTTCAGGTTGGCACACCACTGCTGTTTGGGGCGTATCCAGACAGGTTTTCGTTGGTCATCGCTACTAAGTTCGAAGCGGCACTCATCACTGAATACAATTCTGCTGAGCGAAGTGTCCGACACAATTGCAAAAAGACTTGTTGCTGCTCAGAGATCAATGGCAGTGAGCGCAATGCGCGCCTTGAGCCCAGCCCTCTTTCGGCAAGCCGCCTGTTAATGGTCTCTCTGGCCACTCAAGTACCAGTTACACGTCGGGCTGATGATGAAACCATGGCTCTGAGTGCCTCTCTGACGACTACTCGGTCCTCAAGTTCTTTCCTCTCTCTAGGTTGACCGAATCCTTCTTCACGCTGTGCCATGGTTCAACCGTTCCTGCTATTACCGTCAAAGTTGACGAAAAGATGCCTATTCAGATGTCGGGCGATTAGCCGATCACTCTAACCGGCTTCTCTGAGCCCAACTACACGTCCGCTCTCAAGTGGTAACATCTGCGTATATTGATCATGTGCCTGTGCCTAGGCGTATTTACTGTCCAACTGAGTAGACGGAATGAAATGAGCAAAACGTTTATGCCCTGGTATTGACAAATTCACTGTTTACTATTCTTGCCAGCTGTGCGGCGAAATTACGCTACAGCGGCCACAAAAATTTGGCAATTTAGCGTTTTCCGACTATGCTTGGATGAATATCAATTTGAATCTGAATAACTCCTTCGTTGTGCGTCGCCATTTTTGTTTGTTTTTGTTTTGTTCTTTTTTTTGTCTTTGAATGTTACAACACTTTCGCCACTCATTTCAACATTATATAAGTTGTTAAATGTTTGAGTCTCCTTGTAAATGTCTGTATAAAACAATGTACCTATTTAAATGGGTATTCGATGGACTCCGATTTAAGTAGAGTTGTGAGGTTCCTACCTGTCCTTTATTTAAGTCACCGTGGCCAAACGTTGAGACCAAGGTGAATTGAGTATGTAATCGGAGTAGAATTCCATGCTACAGGCAACGGTCAGGTCAACGATTTGCGATATTGGAGTCCTCGATTTGGTTCCTGTTTGATACTGGCACCTATTTCACACTTTTCTCTAAAACGTCACACATAGCTTTTTCATTCACGTTAGTAAAGGATGTAATTGATCTGACTTGGGTTTATCGAGGAGAAATGATGAGGGGCGGTGGGTGATGGGGTGATGGCGGAGGGAGGGGAAGAATTAGACAGAGTGTCATGGAGCTGGAGAGTATCAGTCGTTCTCTGCGTACGCCAGACACTCGACCATTAAACCGCCATTCTCCGTTACTCCATTACACAAAAAGCTAGCTCTCTATCCCGATTAAATGACACCCATTTCTGGTGTCACACGAACGTTGTTAACACTGACCTCACCTCCACAGCAGTAAATAATGGGTTCCCACCGGCGATATGTCACTGTGCGGCCTTTCAGTAAGCATAACTGTCAGTTTTACTATTTCTTGAGTTACTTTATCATTTTATTTTTTGCCTCATCAGTCTTCTGACTGGTCTGTTGCGGCCCGCCACGAATTCCTCCCCTGTGCAATGTTACACGAGAAATTATATAAGTAATATAACACATGTTTGAAACGGACTAAATAATATAAAACAGTCTCTCTTAACCCCATACAGATAGTACTGAAATTTGTGCTTCTGTTCAGTTAATAACTATGAAAATACTAGTAGAATTTGAAACGAACATAGTAAGGAGGTTATTTACTCATGCATCGGTTAATACTGCGTGCATCCCACGTTTCTCGTGTAAAATTCTACAAGTATTTAGATGGTTATAAAAATTCACAAGCATGTATTCTCAGTACTATTTGAATGTGCTTAGGTATCTGAATCGCACTAGGACAAATTACTTTACACCTTTTAGGCGGCTTTAAGAAAGTATGATACTAAAAAGTAGCTCGCTTATACAGTTATTTTCTGCTTTTTATTCCTATGTGTATCAAATTTTTCAACAGATTTCCAACATTTCGACGAGATTACATCAGGGAGATGTAGTAAATCTCAGCATTATGGCAGTTCTATCTTCACTTGAATTAACCAATACATTGCTTCCTGCTGCTATTATCTTACGGAAAGACTTCAAAGGTTAAAGTCACAGACAATCGAGCTAAAGTGGGAACGTACCAGCAAATGATCTTACCACGAAACGTTCGCAAATGGAACAGAAACATTGAGAAGTAGTAATGGAACACGATGTACCACCGCTACACACAAGACACGAAAGCGGATTAGTACTGCGTTTTCACCAATTTAGGAGTTATGTTAAAAGTTTCGAGTGTCTAACTCATCAGAAAATGGTAGTAGTAAACGAAGTACCGTCCGCTAAACATTACACAAAAAGCATTTTAATATTGCATTGCCTCCCAGTTCTGAGCTATGCTGAAAGTTTCAAATCTGTATCTTATCGGGAAATTAGTTTAAAATCAATTGCAAATTTTACCACACGAATAGACAAGAATGTGATCTAATAAATATACATTAAAATCAGTGTGAGATTATCAGCACTTCATTACAGCTACAGTCGAAGGAAAATTTCACTTGTACAAACTTTCAGAATAGGTGCACAAAGTTAGCTTCTTTGACAGAGGATTGAAATGCAGAACACCGATTATCGAAATGCAAAATAAGGAAGTAGATAATGCGAGCATATAAAATGCAACGTTTACTATAATGTTCATCTTATGCACTTAAAGTATTAATCCTTAGCTGTTACCGTGACCAGGTCCTTCTTGGTTCTCACAGACTTCCTTGAACTACCGGACTATAATTTCCGAGTTTGTTCGTTCTGTTGAGATGTTATCTGCATTTCCTTCTGTTATCTTCAATTTTGTTCCTTAGGCTTAACGGGTTTAGTTCCTTTCTGGTGTCGCACTTCTTTGATTTTCCTACTCTGGAACAGTCCTTCAGAGCCGTAAAACGCCAATTCAGACGCCTGGATCTTACTTTCTTCACATTTGTAAGTGACCCACGACAAGTGCTGACCGCAGTTCCTATATAAAAATTCATTCGTATTATTTTTATGTCTCATTTATGAAGTATGTGTTTATATTTCCATAAATGTTTCGAAATTTTCGAATTTCTTTTCTGTATCTTTTTCATGTATCACATTCCAGATAATTAAAGTAACTGACCCGTTCTACTTCTGTATTGTTCAATACTATATTAGCCCCTATCCGTATATTAATCTTGAAAAAGACATTGTTTTATTTGTCTTCGTTGGTATAATCATATTGGAGTCGTCAGCGGTTCTGCTTGGAAGGGAAATTCTGCATTGTAGATCAGTTTCTTTCTTGGTTAATATTGTGAAATCGTCAGCATGTACGATACTGAAGTGAGGGTTAAATGCTACACATTTTTCTGATTCCTGTGTTAGTGCTGACAGATACTGCCAGCTCTCCATTTATAGCTAGCATAATGGTGTATTTTTGTGTGGCCTCTTTAAAGCATATAGTCAATGGATTGGATATCTTCTTTTCACGATTATGCTCCATAGTTTCTTTGTATTTATGTTATCGATGGTTTCTTTTCCAAATCTAAACTTGCTAACAGTTTAAATTATGTGAGGTTTACAATAGCCTCAATCATCACAATTAATTAGTTGCCGATTTGCCACTATAGAAACTCATTTGCTCTTCATTTAATGGATACTCTGTTATTACTTCTAATCTTCTGTTCAGGATTCCGGTGAATACTTTATATGTTGCGTATAGTAAGCAAATCCCTAGATAACATTGGGAGTTATTTCTGTCTATTGTAATTTGATAAGTTTATGGATGGCACGCTCAAACAACAATGAGTCTCACAGGTGATGAAGCGTGCGACTTACTCTACCGCTTACCAGTAGGTGAACCTGTATTGGTTGGTACTGCCTCAGCGAACAGCTGAATGACGTGCAGAATGCTTGTCTTGACTTACTGGCACCAACAAAGCAGCGAGTTCGAGACAGTTATACAGAGTCACTTGTCCGCAGAAGGAATATACTGAATGATATGCTTTCAAGTTTGTTGACTGCGTCAACTCTGCAACCACGTTGTTTCATTACAATTTAACTGAGGTCTTCTCTGAAGATGGACATACCAGCTTGAAACTGGCAAAGAAAAAATAAACTATCATACAAAAGTAAATGGTCGAAGGTTTTTCACTATTTCAATATTTATTAAAACCAATGCATTATAACACATGTCTTAGACTGTAATATGCCGTACTACACTCCTGGACAGGAACCAACTTCTTATTATTCCCACATGCTCATCCCAGTAAGAGCGCCAGGCTCCGTATTAGGAAGTGTCACTAAGTACAAGTGTTCCAACACCGTAGCGGTAAGCGCATCTTCTGTTACTTGAAATCAGCTGAATGAATCTAGTAAAAACGGGAAAATATTGTACAATTAGGTCTTTTGTTGCCATTCATTTACCAGTAAATAGGTATCTAAACATAAACTTATAATGGTCCTATAATTTTAACTAATATTGTGTTTATACTGGTTGCTGGTGAGGAGGAAAGTTAGTTATTAGTATTTTATTAATGATTCATTCATAAGCAGCCATATCACAGTCATTACAGTCGCTCAAGAAAGTTATTATTACGCTTTACTTGTTTGATCAGAATTGGACGATGTTTCTCCTTGTCCGCAGTCTCGATGATTCGAAGCGATATGCATTCCTGTGTAAATAAAATGTCTTGGTCTTCTTGCGTTGCGTGGTCAGTCGGGAAACCTCAGATGAAGTGGAAAGTTTGCATTGATAGAGTTTAACTATCCGATGAAATAACGGAGCTCTTGGATCTAATAACTGCAGGTTCGTTTCCAATTCATCGGAAGTTCCCTTCTGATTACCAACGAAACGACCGCTCCGTGCAAATTTCCAATTACAGAATACATATACACTCCTGGAAATTGAAATAAGAACACCGTGAATTCATTGTCCCACGAAGGGGAAACTTTATTGACACATTCCTGGGGTCAGATACATCACATGATCACACTGACAGAACCACAGGCACATAGACAAAGGCAACAGAGCATGCACAATGTCGGCACTAGTACAGTGTATATCCACCTTTCGCAGCAATGCAGGCTGCTATTCTCCCATGGAGACGATCGTAGAGATGCTGGATGTAGTCCTGTGGAACGGCTTGCCATGCCATTTCCACCTGGTGCCTCAGTTGGACCAGCGTTCGTGCTGGACGTGCAGACCGCGTGAGACGACGCTTCATCCAGTCCCAAACATGCTCAATGGGGGACAGATCCGGAGATCATGCTGGCCAGGGTAGTTGACTTACACCTTCTAGAGCACGTTGGGTGGCACGGGATACATGCGGACGTGCATTGTCCTGTTGGAACAGCAAGTTCCCTTGCCGGTCTAGGAATGGTAGAACGATGGGTTCGATGACGGTTTGGATGTACCGAGCACTATTCAGTGTCCCCTCGACGATCACCAGAGGTGTACGGCCAGTGTAGGAGATCGCTCCCCACACCATGATGCCCCGGGTGTTGGCCCTGTGTGCCTCGGTCGTATGCAGTCCTGATTGTGGCGCTCACCTGCACGGCTCCAAACACGCATACGACCCATCATTGGCACCAAGGCAGAAGCGACTCTCGTCGCTGAAGACGACACATCTCCATTCGTCCCTCCATTCACGCCTGTCGCGACACCACTGGAGGCGGGCTGCACGATGTTGGGGCGTGAGCGGAAGACGCCCTAACGGTGTGCGGGACCGTAGCCCAGCTTCATGGAAACGGTTGCGAATGGTCCTCGCCGATACCCCAGGAGCAACAGTGTCCCTAATTTGCTGGGAAGTGGCGGTGCGGTCCCCTACGGCACTGCGTAGGATCCTACGGTCTTGGCGTGCATCCGTGCGTCGCTGCGGTCCGGTCCCAGGTCGACGGGCACGTGCACCTTCCGCCGACCACTGGCGACAACATCGATGTACTGTGGAGACCTCACGCCCCACGTGTTGACCAATTCGGCGGTACGTCCATCCGGCCTCCCGCATGCCCACTATACGCCCTCGCTCAAAGTGCGTCAACTGCACATAAGGTTCACGTCCACGCTGTCGCGGCATGCTACCAGTGTTAAAGACTGCAAAGAGCTCCGTATGCCACGGCAAACTGGCTGACACTGACTGCGGCGGTGAACAAATGCTGCGCAGCTAGCGACATTCGACGGCCAACACCGCGGTTCCTGGTGTGTCCGCTGTGCCGTGCGTGTGATCATTGCTTGTACAGCCTTCTCGCAGTGTCCGGAGCAAGTATGGTGGGTCTGACACACCGGTGTCAATGTGTTCTTTTTTCCATTTCCAGGAGTGTATAATGAAATTCCTTGCACACATTTGATGTAAATGCTCAGTATACATTTTCTTGAGTAGCATGAAATATATTTTCAATCTCTTTCTTCCAGCAATCTCGACAGGAAAATTACAATTATTCAATGCGGCTATTCGGCACGGAGAAGATCCTAGAAGTCCCCAGTTTGTTGAATGAGCAGCATTTCTCATTCTGAATCAGTTAGTTAGGGATTTCTCGTTAGACGGCATGGCAGCTGTATTTTGCTTTCCTAAAGTTGGTTTAATGCAATTCATGTGCCGATTGCCGATTTTCGCGCCGTTCAGTTGGTGAATTTTATGAAGGCCTGATTTGGCACATATGCAGTACTTTTACTTTCGAGTAAGTGATTTAATCCGTAAATTTAGTTCATGCTGATGAAATTCAGCGCGATAGTTATGTGAAACAAGTTTATTTATTTCACATTCTTGTTATTTTAGTCTAGATTAGCTCTGCTAACCACCACGCCATCAGGATACAATTTTAATCCAGCACGGCTAGGATGTGTTAGTGACGATGAAGTTCGAAAACTTCTTACAACGACCTTCATCAGAATCAGACAGTGAAATAAGTTAGTTTCGGGACTCTTATAGTGAAGCCTCATACGAAGCAACGATGCAGACGATAATCAAACAAAACCCAATCGTTACTTGTGCGATAATGTACAAAATTCCGTGGCTAAGACTCCGTCATACGATATTTCCTTTGCCCTGAATCAGTTTCTCTCACCATGCTGGGAGGTTCGGGATTACGACTGGCTGCAGCAACAGCATCTGTGGTAGTTAGTTTTTCACATGTACAGCCAAATCGGTCCGGTAACTCCACCGGACCTGAAAGTGCACCTATTTTTCAGAATGATCCTCCGCAACGGCGCTACAATTTCAGAGTTGAAGCACTGCCTGATTTTGTGGAATAAAGTGGTCATACAGCTATTTCTACAGACATGTCAAATCCATGAGCTCATACAAAAGAGTTATCTTAGGCATCATTTTATTTATGAGTATCAAAACATTGCCAAATAATTGAGATTATTCGTTTTCATGATGACTGTAAAACGAATCAGTTTTCCCCTGCGTCACCTCATTCAAAGACAACTCTATGATGAGTAAAAGCAGGCCAGTTTTGACGAGCTTTGTAAAATGAGGTCCTTGAAATTTCGAATAAAATGTTTGTAGAAAGCTGTTGACCTCATCAAAAAGAAGTAATTGACAAGCCAGTGACGATACGTAGAGGCAACGAGAGGCAAGTTTGTAAATAGAGACAATAAAATGGGCTTGTTGTATGAAGAATCGACACATATTATGAAGTTCCATAGTCGTACTGGAAAATTACCCAAAGAGGTGCCCGAAATGAGACTGGGTGCACAGGTAGTGACAGATTTATGTGAAGAGCTTTGTACTACAAATCATTTTATTTTCATGGATAATTTCCTCAAATCTTATAATCGTTGTGTCGTACTAAAAGCCCAGAAAATATTCGCATTTGGAACTGTCAACCCGACACGTATCCCCAAAGTGCTTGATCCATGTTCCACAACACGTGGAAATAGGATGCAAAAGATGGATCAACTACCATAGTGGCATGGCCCCGTCTGTTGAGTGACTACAGCAGGAACTTTAATTTTGTTGCCAATTTTGATTGCGTAAAAGGAGACTATGGTTGTGATCGCAGAAGTAAAAATGGTGGCATATGCTTCTTTTTCACTTTATTGACATTTGTATAGTGAACGCATTTATTATGCACAAAGGAACTGAGATGGAGCAAGTCACGAATAACAACTTTCAAAGAATATTGTACGAAACATCGCTTGCCAAAGCGCTTATAAGCGCTTATCCAGAGCACAGGAGTACGTCAAAAGCGGAACAGCATTACTCTCAGTAAACATAATCCACATGTGGACAAACGAATCAGAGTGGATGGTAGCGAACATCAGACTGAACAGGCAACATCTAGAAGATATGCAGTATGCAGCACATGTACAGTTCCTTTTAGAAATGTAGGAGCCCAACAGATGTGGCCTTCTACATAGATATCGGGCAATCGAGTAGAGGTGGGGCGTAGCCAATATCAACACTCGGATGAGCCGAAGTGACACAAGTGGGGAGTTCACTGCCTCAGACTGTGTGAGAGAGATCGTGAGGAAAACCTGATTCAGCACCTAGACGTCAGTGTAGTCCAGACACAACGCTCATCTGTAATAAGGCTTAGTGTGGTAACTACAGCTAGGGACGACACAAGAACGCCTTTCAAGCTCCAACCTTTACATAAAGAAACGCTCTGAAACCCCGAAGTTAGACTTTAGGCCAGACAGGAACGCTGATAGCCTCAGCAAATGGGCACATATTCGGTTACCCCGTATGGGGGCATTACGTTATCAACTGCTACAAAACCTTCGTCCTCCTCCCATTCATTCTCAGAGTCTGGGCACTCCATCTGCATCTGGACAAACCATGGAATCATGGAATCATACGCCAGCTCTTTCTAGTTGCAGGATGACCTGGTTAATACAATGAAGCGTTACCTGCCACCACCATATTCGAGTCTACTGCTCTGGTGGCTAGGTGAAACGCAACACAAGGTGACGCTTTTTGCAAACCCTCAGTTGCCTGCGAATGGGGAGTGTGGGGGGGGGGGGGGGGGGAGTGCGAGGGGGAGTTCATGAAGCCTCCTGGACTATTTCCATTTGTCCCGTTTACATTCATCTGTATTCTTTGTGAATATTTACTAGTTTGTCCTAATATGCTAGTGAAGGTTGCCTTTTGCAGCACAAAATATATTTAGTGGCACAAAGACAACGCAGAATTTTCCTCTTCACATGCTATACTTCCTTTTGGGAGCTTCATAAGATGCTCAACGATGCTGCACTGGCGTTTTGGACTTATTTTCTCTCGGCTGCCCAGCCAAATTAAATAATGAAAACTGTCCAGGAAATAAATACTTGAAACTCTCCGCTTTTAACGTCAAAATAATTCTCTTCACCAGTTTCACTTTATAACATCTTTCACATTTTAATTACAGCATTTGGAATGTAAATTTATTAGAAGTATGATTGAAAAATCAGTCTCATAAAGAAAAGTACGAAGAGCTTAGGTTTCTTGCAAGTCAGATGGGCTTATTTAAAAACAGACTTATGTAGACTTGTGTATTTGCACTCACAAGTGTCTGTAAAGAACTTCCTGAGAACTAACTCGACAACAAACAGGACGAACTGCAAGAGAGCAGAAGAGAATATTCCGGACTGGCAGTTGAAGTTAGTGTCTTTAGATTAAAAGATCAGGTATTAAGAACATGAATACACAATACGAACGTTCCACAGTAATATTTATTTATTTCAAAGTTTGTTACGAACCAGTTTCATGCTTCCAAGCACATCGTCAATTAACTTAATGTGAGTTACTGGTGAGATTTGATCCCAGTCACAAGAAGCTCGTAGGGAGGTGAACATTTGTTTCATGACACATCTGGGCGTGCTAAATTCTGTTGGTAAATCCAATTTCCTACACAAAATTATTTTCATCACTTTGAAATTTTTGAGTTTTGAAAAACATTAATATTTTTTCAATCCCCTACGTGCAGTAATTGGTTATCACGGAACGTTTAAAAAAAATGTTTTGAGCCAAAGACTTTTAAAAGTGACAGAGGACTAGCAGTTTTTCGTTTCGGCCATTTTGATTTTTCAAAAAGAATTTAACTCTAGTTACCTTTTTAACACTATATACATACGAAAAGTGGAAAGCACATATAAAAATTCTGTATTTGTCATAAATGACGAGAATTTAGAGTAAAATACAAATACTAAGTTAATTATTTACATATCACGTCACACATTTCCGTCTCTGCTGCGCCCACGCTAGTGTGTCATCGGCCACGGGTTATAGCCGGCAACATGGAACGAAACTAGGCGTTTTCTGGCCTCCAGGCGTCAAGCTTTTATAATTGCCAGTCTTTCGCACCACGTGAGAGATAGTAAACTATAGGGGCGTTAACCACTAAAGACTATGTATGATGTCCGCAGTTCGTAGTATGCCGACACGGTTGCTCAGCGTGCTCGGTCAGAGGGTAATGTACCCTCTGTAATAAAAAAAATAAATCTGAATTAACAGATCAACAACGAACTTAAATGGATGTCTTACGACGTCCGCCCCGAGCAGATTAAACGAACTAAAGCGAACAAAATGAAAAAAAAAATTGTTCGTGCGGCAGCGTTCTTCCTTCCCGCGCCCGGGTTCCCGGGTTCGATTGCCGGAGGGGTCAGGGATTTTCTCTGCTTCGCGATGATGGGTATTGTGTGATGTCCTTAGGTTAGTTAGGTTTAAGTAGTTCTAAGTTCTAGAGGACTGATGACCATAGATATTAAGTCCCGTAGTGCTCAGAGCCATTTGAACCATTTTTGAACTATGTAGGCATGGCGGTATGAATAAAATTATGTAAAGTAATTAAACTGCGTTCGAATGTTGATCACCTCCTTTACCTAAGAACCTCACACCTCACCGCCACCAGTTCTAGACTAAAATCCTTTAAAAACATTTATGTTCCAGTTCAAGCTGAGTCCGCAGCGAACGTAAATCCCCAGGCCTGAAAATGGAAAAATTTCGGATGTACATGTAGATAAGGCAGATATACATGCGCAATTACGGATGTACGTACAGTTTACGTGCATATACTGTCATATTCATAGAAAATTAATCTTTCAATTAAATTTCTGTACTGTTCATACACTATGTGAGCAAAAGTATCTGGACAACTGGCTAAAAATGACTTACAAGTTCGTGCCACCATCCGTCAGTAATGCTGGAATTCAATATGATGTTGGCGCACGCTTAACCTTAATGATACCTTCCACTCTCGCAGGCATAAGTTCAATCAGGGCTGGAAGGATTCTTGGACACTGGCAGCCCATTCTTCTCGGATTGCTGCACTGAGGAGAGGTATGGATGTAGGTCGATGAGGCGTACCAAGAAGTCGGTCTTCCAAAACATCACTAAGGTGTTCTGTAGGATTCAGGTCAGGACTCTGTGCATGCCAGTCCATTACAGGAATGTCATTGTCGTGTAACCACTCCCTCACAGGCCGTCCATTATGAACAGGTGCTCGATCGTGTTGAAAGATGCAACGGCCATCCCCGAATTTCTCTTCAACAGTGGGAAGCAAGAAGGTGCTTAAAGCATCAATGTAAGCCTGTGCTGCGATAGTGTCACGCGAAACAACAAGGGGTACAAGCCCCCTCCACGAAGAACACATCCACACCATAACACCACCGCCTCCGAATTTTACTCTAGGTACTGCACACGCTGGTAGATGACGTTCACTGGACATTCGTCATACCCACATCCCGCCATTGGATCGCCACATTGCGTATCGTGATCCGTCACTCCACACTACTTTTTTTTTAATTGTTCAATCGTCCAATGTTTACGATACTTACACCAAGCGAGGCGTCGTTTGGTATTTACCGGCATGATGGGTGGCTTATACGTTGCCGCTCGACCATGTTATCCAAGCTTTCTCACCTCCCGCCTAACTGTCACAGTACTTTTAGTGGATCCTGATGCAGTTTGGAATTCCTGTTTGATGATCTGGATGGATGTCTACCTGTCACACATTACGACCCTCTTCAAATGTCGGCGGTGTCTTTCAGTCAAGCAGACGAGGTCGGCCTGTACGCTTTTGAGCTGTACGTCTCCCTTCACGTTTCCACTTCCCTATCACATCGGAAACAGTGGACCTAAGGATGTTTAGGAATGTGGAAATCTCGCATACGGACATATGACACGGGTGACACCCAATCACCTGACCACGTTCGAAGTCTGTGAGTTCCGCTGCTTCCCGGAACTCACAGACACACCACGTGGTCAGGTGGAAACCTTGGAATGGTAATAAAACTCGGATTTCATGGTCGAGCGGCTCTCTCACGATGTCTAATGACTACTGAGGTCGCTAATATGGAGTACCTGGCAGTAGGTGGCAGCACAATGCTCCAAATATTAAAAATGTATGTCTTTGGGCTGTCCGGATACTTTTGATCACATTGTGTATCTACCTAGTGGTTAACTAAAAGTACTTCAACTTAAGGAAAGATGGATATAGCCACAATGAAAAATGCCACTTCTTAGTCAATTTTAAACATTTATCGCTTTAACTTTTTTCATGAATATATTCCGTGATAACCAACAAACTCATGCAAGTATTTGAAAAATTAATTACTTTTTCATAACGCAAAAATTCAAAAAAGATGATAAAGTTTTTTTCAACAAATTGGACGTACCCACTGAACTGAGCCGGCCAAGATGTGCTATGAAACAAATTTGTAGCCTCCTGCGGAGTTTTGTACGATCCGGTTGAAATTTTACTGGTAACTCCCCTTAATACTGAAGAGAGAGTCCACACAAGTACAGTGAGTGTTCATAGCTGTGCAAAGATCGTTTTTCAAAGATATGTGACATTTTGCCATTATATTGATACAGATACACAAACATAACGTAACGTCCATAGAGGCCCGGAACAAACAAATCTTATACTACAAGCTAGTCAGAGATTAAGAGCATATGGATGTAAGGGTGCTCTTTCTGGATGTAACTAGGACGTCACAGATACCTGCTAAGAGACTAAAATCCAGGAAATATTCTCCAAGAATACTGTTTCTCTTCAATAGTACAGATAAGGTATCAGTGTCATAACCCAGTCGTTATAGAATTTCCTGAAATCTGTGGGGAAAGCCACATGTCGGGTTACGTACTGAGCTTGAAAGAAGTTCGAGACTGAAAAAGAAAGATTCCACCTTTGCTGAACATGCTCTGAATGAATAGCATTTATATGACATCCTCCATACGGGATCCAAAGGCAGAAAATTATGGTTACTCAAAATTCCGGCCATTAACAAACACCAGTCAAAGAATCCTGATCTGGTTCTTAATGACCAAACACAGTTACTCAGCTTTTCTGAAGTTCCAGTTGCCAGTCAATGTTTCCCCTCACCATTAGATGATATGCTCAATATAACTGCTGTTCCATAATCACATCCAACGGACTCCTTTCTCTCCTCTGCCCACCCCCCATTGGCACTTTATTTTGGAATATTCATTACATTCTTCAGTTGGCACATGTAGTAGTCTGTACCTTTATTCACTTGTACAATGATGTTGACTTACGCATTCATATATCTTTAGTATTTGATTACAATGTAATATAAAATTTATCTGTTCAGAGCCTCTTTGGCTGTTACGTTATGCATGGGTTTTTGTATTGATACAGCTATAATGTGTCACATGTTGAAAAGCAGTCTTTGTACAGCTATGGACTTTCGATGAAATTGTGTGGCCTGTTTACTGTAACGTTATCTGACGATGGCCAAGGAACCCGAATGCCGGTTACTAACAGACTGTTAAATATTTAATGTCATGTAACATTAATAATGTGTATTCATGTTTTTAATATGTCAGTGCTCAACCAGTAGCTGTGACATATTTCTATTTGAGGTAAATCATTTCTCAGCAGCGTTCTTCAATGAGCAGATTCTAAATCTCAGAAAGGATTCCGGAAGGATTTCAGTAATCATATGTGGCTAGCGCAACCTCTGTACGAACAGAAGGTGTTTCTCAGCCACCAATATTTGCATAGAAGGGAAGTGCTGGGAATAAATGGTGTGGATATCTCATCAGACCGTACCTCTCGATCTCGGTTTCCTTGATACCTAAGCGCTCCTGTTGACTGTAAAAAGGGCTCTCGCGCTGTTTTTAATTCTTTGTCCTCCAGAAAATTTGTGTATTATTTGTCAGATCGCTAGTTTTTGGCCTTTTGCAAGACAATCAATAAGGAGGAACGATTTTTCTTCTCAGAAACCACAGACAGACGACATTCACCTCGTCATTTTCCCGCCATTGTCATCGACTTCCACCCGCTGTGCAGGTACGCGGTCCAGTCACTTCAATATGACCACCTGTCAAAACCTTAATGCGTTTCGCAGCACGGATGTGCAGGAAGGGGGTCAGTGAGGTTGTGCGAGGTAACGACATGGATGTGGCGCCAGTGTTTTGGACAGTTGCGCTACGTTTCTAGATCGTTGAGGATCCATGGTGCGAACAACGCGATCGAGGTGGTCCGAGAGATTCTCGTTTTGGTTCAAATCGAGGGCCATGAGAGTTCGATAAACTCATTCTGGTGCTCTTCGAAGCATGTTCATGCACTTCGAGCTGTATAACACGATGCATTGATCTGTTGGTAGATGGAATCGTGCTGAAGAGAAAAGCAAACTGCGTTTAAGGGTGGACATGGCAACCAAGGGTAGATGCATATTTGTGTTCATCCGTTGTGCCTTCCGCAATGACGAGACCACCCAGGGAATACTAAGAAGACGTTCTCCAGATCATAACAATCCCTCCTCCGTCATGGACCTTCCAGACGATCAAACGGCCATTTGTCCAATGGAGCATAAATTATGATTTATCAGGAAAGGCCAACTGTCTTCACTCGGTGGACGTCCAGTTTCTGTACTAGCGTGTAATACCGGCTTCCGACGCTGATTAACGGCAGTGCATGAACCAGGCGTCTCTTGCAGTGGCCCACTCGCCCCAACGTTGGCGGAACGATCGCTGAGGAGACACTGTTGGTACCCACTTGTTTCAAGTGGGTGGTCAGTTCCCGAACAGTTGCACGTCGATTTTCGCCCGTACACATCTCCACAGCCGTCGTTCACTCCTGTGATTTATGCCCCTTATTGCACCACAGTTGCCTCGGAGCTGGTTTTGGATACCGCCATTTTGAGATGCATGGCATACGTTAATAATCCGCGGCAAGTAAACAGTTTAAAAACTTAGCCATTTTGAAATTCTTTCACCCTTGGTCTAAAACCCAACGATCATGCTCTTTTCGACGTCACATGAGTCGCTTCGTTTCCGCATTATGACAATGACTGGATTGTTTTTCAGATTCTCCCAACGCATTTTATTCAGCGGCCACTACTACTGCTTCCACGTGCTGTCTGTGTGAGGTTTTGCATGCCGATGTTGAATATAGGTGGCAGTCACATTAATGTGGCTGGACAGTATTTGTGCGTCAGAACTGTGAATCTTCACTCATGGCAGCCGAGCCAAGTCGATACGCGGCTACACTAAACGCCGGACGTGAGCTGATGTTACCTGGCTTCTCAGTATGTGAGAAAACAGTACGAACAGGACAGGTGCAGCAGCTGCTCTCAAACTCACCAAGCGACGTGGCCCAGTGATTAGTACATTACTGTCGCACTCTGGAGAGCGACGATTCAAATGCGCGTTCGACAATCCATATGTAGGTGTACGGTGGTTTCGCTAAATCGCTCGATGCAGGAGCTGGGATTGTTTCTTTCAAAACAGCACGGACGATTTGCTTCGTCACCCTTCCACGATCGGAGTTTGTCCTCCGTGTACAATGACGGCGTTGTCGATGGGACTCTAATCTTCCTTCTTACTTCATACAGATGTATAACGTCGAAAACAATAGTATGTTGACACGAAAAGTGCGTTGGTGGACGACAGAATCGTATCGCCAAAGAATGCGGTATGGGAACAAGCTTCTGCAAATTATGAATTAAAAAGTGGTGGTAGATACACTCAGAAGTTCTAATCGCCTGTCGTTACGTGATTTTGGAAAATTACCCGGAATAGTCTAGCCAAAAACAAGAAAAACAGAAAACAAGTTTCGAGAGATGGTTGCTGTGTAGCACAGGTTCTTCACTCTACTGTAGGAAGCCAGTAAAGATGTCAGTTTGTATTCGAGTTCCTGAACTGGCATCTTCGTTTTGATGGATCCTTTCACGCATTTTCGTTGTTGTTGTAGTCTGTGTTCTTTAGATTCCACCACGGGCGTCATAGCTTAGGCGATTGGGGGGGGGGGGGGATCGTGGAGGGTGCTGAGAGAGGCATGCGGGCGGGGATGTGAGGGTGTAAAGAGGAGTATTTGTCCGCCTCTCCATCCCCCAGTATTTTCTGAAAAGTAATTTCAATTTCATTTGTCTTAGATGACAAAAAATGCCTCCGTTGAATGAATGTATCCGAGCTTAACTAATTGCACATATTTAAGGCTCCTGCGCAGTAAACATTAATGTTCCTCTAGGTTTACTAACGTGCAGTACATCAAATCCACTTATATTCCCATTGAAAAGACAACATTCGAAGTTTTAATGAGTTGATTTCGTATAACGGCAAGCGTATAGGGATAAACACCTCTCTGCTTGCTGTTGCTGTGGTCAGGAAGGCAATGGCTAGCAGTCGTACGCCCTCCGACAATCACTTGCAGTCCGTTGATGGTATAATATTAAAGTTATCGTCAGTGTATGTACCAAGAGGAAGTCGTGAAGAGAGTCCAAGAAAATTCATCAGTGTTATCTTTTTAAAAGGTACATAAATAATCTTAACTATATGTTTGTTACAAAATATATTTCAATTGACGCAGTTTTACCATTACAATGTAGTAAATCACCTAAGTTATAAATATTTGTAAAAAATGGTTCAAATGGCTTTGAGCACTATAGGACTTAAAATTATGAGGTCATCAGTCCCCTAGAACATGGAATTACCTAACCCTAACTAACCTAAGGACATCACACACATCCATGCCCCGGGCAGAATTCGAATCTGCGACCGCAGCGGTCGCGCGATTCCAGACTGTAGCGCCTAGAAGCGGTCGGCCACTCCGGCTGGCTATATATATTGTAAACTGTTTTTGAAGTCATATAAATAAATTACACAACATAAAATGTTTTGTACCTATTATTATTTCTTCATTCTTCCGTAGAAAAACATTTAGATATAATACATAATCATCATGCAGATCTTATATATAAATTCATACTTTAATATTACGTGGTGGTGATGGTGGTTAGTGCTTAACGTCCCGTCGACAACAAGGTCATTAGAGACGGAGTACAAGCTCGGGTTAGGGAAGGATTGGGAAGGAAATCGGCCGTGCCCTTTCAAAGGAACCATTCCGGCATTTGCCTGAAACGATTTAGGGAAATAGCGGAAAACCTAAATCAGGATGGCCGGAGACGGGATTGAACCGTCGTCCTCCCGAATGCGAGTCCAGTGTGCTAACCACTGCGCCACCTCGCTCGGTTTGTAATATTACGTAACTTTTTACATTGTTAGAAGCAAAATACATTCTAATCCTGGCATAAACTGGAGTACTAATCCATGCTTAAACTGGAAAGCTCTATGAGTTCAAAGTACAGTTGAAATATGCGATCTGAGATACACAGAATGCTCCAAAAAGTGGTGTAAGGCCCTAATTTTTTCAGCTTTCTGTATGGGATCTAACGTCTAGACCCCCTTGTAATCTATTCCTTCTTTATTAAGTCGTCCCTCCCAATAGTTTAGTGGCTACGGCACCTGTGGCTTCCAGAACACCTCCTTTTTTTGTAGTTTTATCAGGGCAAGACACGTCTCGTTTGTAATTTTTGCCTCACATGAACACTAGAACTACCGCCTCGACTGCAAGAACCGATCACGCTCATGCGAACACGCTCATGCGACGGCATGCTTTCCTGACATGCTCCAAAATGCCGAGCATGAAAACGGCTTTTCCCGGTGCTCATACCACACGTTCTATTAGTGACAAAAAGGTAGGGTCAAGTGCTCTGGATATCGGTTGAGGTAGGGGCCATTTGTATACCCAAAAGAATAACCGTCTTTGTATCACTACCCTGCAGTGCAAACTCAAAGTATGAATATTAGACATTTCCTCCCTGTTTAAGCAAATGGAGCATATTGTTTGGTTCTCTTTGCATTTTATATGGCTTTCAGTGGGCATATTAGTACTTAGGGAGCCACCACTTGTTCGTGGGTCTCCTCCCGGTAAATCCCACGAATATGGTTTGATTACTAAATTTCCACCGTAACCAGAGGGCCAAAAACCTGCCGAGGATTCCAAGATAGACATGGATGGCAGATAGTAGAAATTTTTACCCAAAAAACCTAAGACACTGATTTCAGAGTTTTTTTAATTTTCTTGATATCTTTATCCGTTTCCAAGATACATAAATTCAAATTTGTCCTATTTCTGCACCTAAAATCCGGTATGAGGCGAAATTTAAATAATAAATGACTGTAACGAACTCCTCAGATGTTAATATTATGCATCCTAGTCATCTACCTAGAAGAGCCATCACCCTGTTTTCTAAAATCTTTATCCATTATCGAGAAACACTCAAAAAATTTGTTCTTTGGTACCAAAAGTGAGCCACGAATTCCGTGACGGCGGTGCACAGCTGATGACTGTGATTTTTACGATTTGTTCCTAAAATGCCGATCATGAACAAGCCTGAAAATTTTTTCACATATTTATTCTTTTCCAAGATACAAAGTTTCACAACTACTCGAACACGTAGAAGACATACACAAATTCAGGAGAAAACGAAGTTTGTGTAATGACACAGCACAGTGAAAAATGCTGTGAAGTATCTCTATCATCATCTGGGAAAGATTTTTTTCTTTTTTATTGCACGTAAAATCCGGTATGGGGTCTAAAATTAGTTTTGAATTATTTCAGTTAGACGTAAGTAAACAATTTTACTGTCCATTACGTTTTTTGTAATATCAATCATATGTCCTGCAGCAGCAGGGGCAAGAAGGAAACTAGCGGAAAAATGGTCCAGTCGGTGCACCAAAAAAACTAATTCCTTTCTGATATTAAAAAAAAACTGATTGAAAAGTGAGGTACCAGTTTGGTCATTCTATCCTCCTGAACATGTTTAAAAAAATTTTGTCATATAATTTTGACACCAGAACTTATTCGAGCTTTTTTTATACTGAGAGAGTAGAAGGCAGTGGCAGTGGCAAAGAGATGGGAAAGTAATAAACACTGGATGATAGTGGACATGATTTTGTTATAGAAAGACCGAAGGAGATAGTGAAAGTGTGGTAGGAATGGCGGGACACAATAACAGTGGAACATCGTTGACACTAGGGAGAACAGTGCTAGGAAAAGTGTGAAGAAGACTGTGCGGGAAGGGTTGAGGGTTAGAAAGAGGAATAGAGAGAAAGTGAAAGAAGATGACAACCAGTAATAATGAGAGACAGAGTATACGACAATTACAAAAAGGAAGAGAGAGACAGAGGCAGTGAGAAGAGACAGCAGAAGGGAAGGAATAAGGTAGCGAGTACCTCACCTTTCAGTCAAAGTCTTTTAAATAAAAACGAAACATATTCAAATTTTTTGTTCTCCGATAGGAGCATTTTTACACTGGTAAATGTAAATGTCGTGTAACTAAGGCCTCCCGTCAAGTTGACCGTTCACCGGGTGCAAGTCTTTCGATTCGAGCCACTTCGGCGACTTGCGGGCCGATGGCGATGAAATGAGGATGATTAAGACAACACCCAGCGGACAACACAATACCCAGCCCCTGAGCGGAGAGAATCTCCGACCCATCCGGGAATCGAAGCCGGGCCTTTAGGATTGACATACTGTCGCACTGACCACTCAGCTACCGGGAGCGGACTTCCCGCTTGTATCGATACAAGAACCACCCAGTACTGTTGAAAATATCATTTGCGTGTTAGCTTTTGGTCAGGAATTTCTGGTACCATCTTGTACAAAAATTTGTGGCAGTTAATCCCTCGCATACATTGTTTCACAATCTTCCTCATCTCGTAGAAATATTAGTGTAGACTAATTAATCGATAAAAGATAACCCGCTCTCTCCCTGCTGCAGCTATGGCATCTGCTATGTTATAAGCCACTAATCAGCGATCACTCATCATCTTTTGTGCTTTCTAAACGTGCCGACATACCACAAACTCTTTATGTGCATCATCTTCAAGAGACAGCCACTTGCTTAGCTGTCGAATAAATAAAGAGTCTACACAAATTTGCTAATTTTGTTATAAACTGTCCGAAGGAAAGAAGAAATGCTCTCCTGGATGTAGTAGCTTTAGCCTTAAGTCATGATTATCGATTACGAAAAAATACGACAGAATTTGGAAGAAACTACTCAACTTTCATCATATCAACGATTTATGGATGTATAAATTTTGGAGCAGGAATGTAGAGGAAGTTTGTTTCTTACGGTCATGTGTGCCGACATACCACAAACTCGATTAAATACAAGTATAAAATTTTTATGCAAGTATAATCCCTCTGAACAGTTCAGCGATGAGTATATGTTTCCTGTAATTTACAAATTCCTTGTAGTGCAGCAATCTTATCGTTCCCTTTCCGGTACAGCTACAATTAATTTTAAACGGTCTCTGATTGTTTCAGTTTTGACAATTCTTCTGCACAAAGCTTACATTTGCGTTAATTTGCTGTTACACTTGAGTAGAGGGTGCTTCTTGACTTGTGACATGGTTCTTTACATCTGATAGAGGACGAGATTTTACAATTACATTGTTTCTCCGTGAAACTATTCGAAATTGTAATAAGCACATAAATAAAGAAATAATTGTATTTGACTTACATCAATATATTTTGTCAACATTATTGCTTGTGGTAGAACACCTTTCAGCTACATTCCTGGAAAATCTATTGATGTTATCTAAATCTGTGGATTCCTTTTTCTATCTCCACCCTCTTCCTGGCCGTCAATCCAAATGTTCGAAATTTAACACCATTCCTCTGTACTTATAAGGCGTACTAAAGTTATTACAGCTGTTTATGGAAGCCTTGAGAGCTTCCAGTCATTTCAGTGATTCTTTTCAACTCCCCCCAAGCATCTGAAATGACACTACCAGACAGATAAATAAACCAATGGAATTCACTATCAGGTAAGTTTATTATTAATTCTATGTCATCCTTCGTTTTCTGGCATATGAAAACGCTGATGAATACAGCTTACACTATAATTTTGCACCTATAAAGCAAGATTTGATACGTGGAGATCAACGAAAAATGTTAAATTTCGCACAAAGCCATGAAAATTCCACTGAACGCAAGTGTTGATGTGAGACAGAACTTGATTTTGATCACAATATTGTATGCTGCATATAAGAAACACGGATTTGTTTCATTCGTTCCAGATCTTGCTGATAAGCCTGAGGTGAGGAACGTGTGTTAGAGTCTACAAAAAATTGGTGTCTTTACTACGTTTGTTGCACTATTTGCTATCGGTTGACATCAACTGAATAATGTATAAGCGGCGATCAAAGAGGTTCCGTTCGAAGGCCGTACGCTGCAGAAGCGGTATGCCAGTCACACCGTGAGCATTGAAACAATTATCGCATCGGAGCACTAGGCTGATGATATACGTTTGGCAAAACACCATGTACTGCTGCCTCTAGAAGTCCTCAACTACCTGCTGCACATCCTCGTCCCACAGAAATGGTCGTACCTTCAAGGTCTTTTTTTCTTTTAAGGAACCGAAGGGGAGAGATCAAGACTATAGGGCCGGTGCTCGGGTGTGTTCCACTTCAGTATCCAAGTTGAGGCAGGTTTCCCAGATAAAGTCAAGTCTTGTGTCGAATCGCGAATTTTGCGCTCCTTGCCACAATGGGTGCTCAGCATGTATCTATCACAGCACTGCATGGCAGGCTGTGTTGAATTCCCTGATAAAAAAACTCCGGTGCTGGGTCAGTTCCATATAACGTAAATATGAACATATTTAGGAGTCTGTTGCGAGTCATTGTTGATAATTAGGAACGACTGTGTTCTTCTCGTGGGGCATCGACGGTGTTCTTCTCATGGAGGTCCGAAAATTGCACCTGCACGCCCTAGTTTCTACCAGACTGATGATAGTACCACGGGGACGTCTCCCGGAAACTATGTTGGAGGGGATGCTCATTGCGCAACGTCATTAATGCTGCTGCCCGCAATGAATCTGTTGCAACTACGATGCTCAAGCATCCACAGTAGCTTTAGAATACAGTACGATTTCTTTCTAAAGTTGACACACACCACTACCTTAGAAATTTTCTCCAAATGTAAACGAGACAGTTACTGAATGAATCACCTGCGCATCGTCTTGCAGATCGAATTTTATAAGCAAGTTACACAACTTACCCAAATGGTTAAATCAAGCATTTTTCCTTAAGGCTCGATACACACTTTCAGTCCCCTGATACTTTTTTTCTCTGGATCTTCGTTTAGAGGCTGTACCGTTCTCCCTTTAATGAGGTCTGCTATGCCTGTTCATGGATTAGTCTCAAACGGTGCGTAAATAATCACTTAAAGTAAATCAGATATCACTTATTACATACAGTCTACACATGTATTTTGATAACCACTGTAGAACGAGAGGTAGAGGGAACTAACCATTGAAATATAGGTCAGAGTTTTGCTTCAATCCATTCACTAATGGGCCACTTGTAAATAGCTGCTTAAATATCCATGTGCACGATGTAAGTATTCCACGCTTGTCTTCACCATAACTAGAGTTATGATGCTCAGACCGCTGAACAATATCTCTATATTCTTCACTTTATACTTTTCACTTAAACACTTTTAATTGAACTTTCGCAAAATGATCCGCGTCAAACGTCTTGGGATCATTCACGCTACCCTTCTTGATATGCGTACAGTAAAAAGTTTCAGATCAACTATTTTCAGTGCGTTTAGAAACTAACCGATAGCTAAATCCATTATACTAAATAGGTTGATTGACTCACTCTTTCCATATAACAGAAAACAATCTCTTAAGACATAGTCTGCGCGATTGTCTTGTGTCGTCTACCGTGGAGGGCGGGGATTCATTGCGTTCATGTTCTCATCATCATTCCTATTCTAAATCAGTAGATGGATGGATCAACTGATTGCTTGATAGATCATTTCTGTTTGAGGATCCAACTAGTTTTCCTTTCCTGCCACACAGTCCACTAAGCTCAAATTACGTTTGTTGATTTGTGTCATGTGCCAGGTTAATTTCCTCTAAGAGCAGCCAAATTAAATGTCTAAACTTCTGAAGTAACTCTACAGTATATCAGTTTCAGTTTTACGCCTCCATCAAATTCACTTCATTACGCCATAATTTATGGATGTAGTCTTTTGTGATGTCTAACAAGATAACGGTCGATATGTTTTACAATTTGCATGTTCAACTGTCTTAATATCTAGAGAAGTGATGGCGATGTCAGACAGATCAGTTTGCGTTCGTCATCGCATTGAATTACACCGTATTCCGTTCACGTCCGCTATATGTACTTAGCCACCATCACAAGACACACAATTATCTGAATAATACTGCGAGGAAGGAATCCAGAGTCAAACTTATTTCGTATTGTATATGAATGCATCTTGGGGACTCCGATAATTTACGTGCTCAAAAGAAAACAAATGGTATAGGAAATTCTTCTTCCTTTGTTTCTTTGTATGAACTAATTAATCGAGTGTTTCATGTTCCCATATTAGTCTGCTACATTGCAAAGGAAGTAAATAATTAATTTTCTCACGTTTCAAATGTTTCTCTATAGAAAAAAGGCTACACGGTAAAGAATAAGTACATACCAGGAGAGATAATCACTGATTTTATCAATCAACTTTTTTTATTTGCAGACTAATAAACGACCTATTCTTTAAATTATCGATCTCCCATGTATAAAACAGCTTTAATTATCCGTTCGATTTACAGATGAATTAATGTGTTAAATACCTGACGTTCTGCATGCACGCGAGAAAAAGTTTGGAAGAATTTTCAAATTATTGTAAACGTTTGTTGGAAGTCGCAAAGTGCTCTAGTTATAAGACACTGTATCGGTGTTGTCTGGATAATTTTACTCCCATTTAAGGAAAAGCTAGCTTTTTACGCACTGGGTCGTATCTCCTGAACTGTGTGTCGTACAATGATATAGTTTTGCTAATACGTTCATTGGTATATGTGGACACTATCTACAAAATGCGTTGCGAATAGGGATAGCAATAAAAATGTAATAAATTAAAATGTCATGCCTTATGCTGAGGTTTTACTTCATGAACAGAGAAAATGCAGTAAGCGATGAACTTCTTCCAGGTACTGCTCGCCGAGGGTTGTGCTGCCTCAAGACATAACACACAGTTTCTAATCATAAAACTTGCCTTACGTTGTTAAGAAGGGAAAGCAGAAAGGTGGAAGGAGTATATAGGGAGTCTATACAAGGACGATGTTATTGAGGACAATATTATGGAAATGGGAGAGGATTTAGATGAAGATGAAATGGGAGATATGATACGGCGTGAAGAGGTTGACAGAGCACTGAAAGACCTGAGTCGAAACAAGGCCCCGGCAGTAGACAACATTCCATTATAACTACTGACAGCCTTGGGAGAGCCATTCCCGAAAAAACTCCACCAATTGGTGAGCAAGGTGTATGAGACAGGTGAAATACCCTCAGACTTCAAGAAGATTATAATAATTCCAATACCAAAGAAAGCAGTGGTTGACAGATGCGAAAATTACCGAACTATGAGTTTAATAAGCAACAGCTGCAAAATACTAAAATGAATTCTTTACAGACGAATGGAAAAACTGGTAGAAGCCGACCTTGAGGAAGATCAGTTTGGATTCCGTAGAAATGTTCACGGGAGGCAATACTGACGCTATGACTCATCTTAGAAGAAAGATTAAGGAAAGGCAAACCTACGCTTCTAGCATTAGTACACTTGGAGAAAGCTTTTAACAATGTTGACTGGAATACTCTATTTCAAATTGTGAAAGTGGCAGGGGTAGAATACAGGGAGCAAAAGGCTATCTACAATTTGTACAGAAACCAGATAGCAGCTATAAGAATCAAGGGGCACGAAAGGGAAGCAGTGGTCGGGAAGGGAGTGAGACGGGGTTGTAGCTTCTCCCCGATGTTATTCAATCTCTGTATTGAGCAAGCAGTACTGGGACCAAAAGAATCGTAATAGCAATTAAAATCCATGGAGAAGAAAACTTTGAGGTTCACCGATGACATTGTAATTCTGTCAGAGACAGCAAAGTACCTGGAAGAACAGCTGAACGGAATGGACAGTGTCTTGAAAGGAGGATATAATGCAAAACGAGGATAATGGAATGTAGTAGAATTAAATCGGGTGATGCCGAGGGTATTAGATTAGGAAATGAGACTCTTAAAGTAGTATATTTGTGGAGCAAAGTAACTGACGATGGTCGATGTAGAGAAGATATAAAATGTAGACTGACAATGGCAAGGAAAGTGTTTCTGAAGAAGTGAAATTTGTTAAAATCGACTGTAGATTTAAGTGTCAGGAAGGCCTTCCTGAATATAATTGTATTGAATGTAGCCATGTATGGAAGTAAAACTTGGACGACAAATAGTTTAGACAAGAAGAGAATAGAAGCTTTCGAAATCTGGTACTACAGAAGGATGCTGATGATTAGATGGGTAGATCACATAAGTAATGAGGAGGTATTGAATAGAATTGGGGAGAAGAGAAATATGTGGCACTACTTGACTAGAAGAAGGGATCGGTTGGTAGGACATATTCTGAGGCATCAAGGGATCACCAATTTAGTATTGGAGGGCAGCGCGAAGGTAAAAATCGTAGAGGGAGACCAAGAGATGAGTACACTAAGCAGATTCAGAAAGATGTAGTTGCAAAAGGTACTTACTTAATTTCTTGTTCATTCTTTTTCTCGTGTCTCTTATTGATCAGTTTTTTTTCCTTTAAGACAGAATCCTTTATTATTGATACTGAGGAATTCCTTATGGTAGAGTTAGATTCCCAGTATCAGCGACACCCTCTCCAGTTTGATGGTTTTCCTGCGTCGACACTGGCGTTCTGAAACTCGTGTTCCCTTGATGGTCTGCGGCCCTGGCGGTTGAGGAAGAGGAGGACGAGATTAGTGTCGAACGTCCCGTCGACATCGAGGTCGTTAGAGACGGAGCACAAGCGCGGATTAGGGAAGGATGGAAAATCGAAGGGGCTTTCCCCTTCCAGTGGAGGTATCCTGGGAATTGCCGGAAGCGGTTTAGAGTGACAGCCCAATACCAACTTACCCTAAAACCCATGTCTCTATACCTGCTGATGTTTTTGACATCCTTATTTCAACACACTGCTTTTCTATCCTGAACCCAGAAACAGGGAAACTGCACCAAATATTGGTCCTGTCGCATCTCATTCAAAATCACTCACTATGCTCAGTTAAGAAACAACTCGACTGAATACGCGTTGTGAGATGGACATATGAGAGTTCCCTTCGACGTTTGTGTTACAGACCCCCTCCGTAACGTGATATCCCACAAAGTGCATTATAAAGTTGGACACATTTTCTTTTAAATTTTCTTTTGCCATTTTGTGATCCTGCGTCTGTGAATATGTGATATGAAATTGTCATGTACACTAATACTGTTATTTTGAACTGTAACGTAATTCTCCATAAAGCAATGTATATTGCCTATGCATATCTGGAAGCTTCGTCCAGGAATGGAGAATTAGATCTGTAATATAGTTCTACGAAAGCTAGAGACACAATTGATGAGCAGGTTCGTTCTAAGAGGGATCCAGCAATGTTACGACGGGCTGTGGTGTTATGTCGAGTTACTGGTAGAAAAAAACAGCTATATTTTGAAAAGATAATTGTGCTTGAATAGTACTGGTCGGAGGACGAAGTTTCAAAGAAGAGAACGTGCAGAGTAGAAGAATAGGAGCAGGATGGAAGTGTTAATTCGAACAATCGCAAACCCGGAGGAAATCGTTGTAAAGATTCATTAAACTATCAAAGAGACTTGATTCAGTAGTGGTGAAAGAAAAATGATTTGAAGGAAATCAGAGACAGAAAGTTTCACACGAACAACGCCACTGTTTGCGACGAAATGTGTACTATTGTTGCTACTGTTTGCTAATGACTTCAGTGAAAACGAATATACTTTGTAATCGACTCAGAAGATGAAGGGAAAGAATAGAAAACACGAGAAGAAGAAAGTAGACATTACAACAAGAAAATTTAGAAGTGCATCGGAGAAGACGTCAGAGAGAGTATTTCATAGCTCCAGTGAACCATCTTCATTCAGCAGGAATTAATCTTCGATAGAGCTACTATATCGTGACGCAATACAAGCAGCGAACCATATACATTTTGCTATAGACAAGACAAACTAGAGACCGTTTCCTGTACTTACAAGTGGAATGTGACCGAGCATGTTGTACCAATGAATTGCGATTTGTCTGGTGCGAAACTCAAACTCTATTCTACAAGTGTTAGGATTGGGCTTCCAATCCTTCATTTTGGGAGAAATAATCAGCCGGCGGCTAGAGAGCTGAATAAATAATGAAACTTCCGTCATTGTTAGAGTGTAATATGTTTGTGTCTGCTGCTAACCGGATACAGTTTAGTGTCATATTTAGTTGAAATCAGTTAAAGTTTTATCTTATGTGTTCGCTGCTAAGAGAGACACCGTAGCAGCAATAAAATTTTTCTTCAATTTTTTGTCTCATTTTGTGAATTAACGAGCAAGTCATCGACAAAAAACACCAGCTCAACAATATTCGAGGACAGCAGAGCATCATAACCAGAGAACTATGGTGTAGATATCATACCATGTTGAGATAAAAGTGCAAAGCTAGTATTTAGGTTCAACACATTCAAAGAACAGACACAGAGACTCCTGTAGATGTCAGTTCACATCGGTAACGTGATAATGAGACAAATGACTAACATCTTTTCCGTAAAGCATTCATTATTGTAATTAGTATTAGCATTGTCTCTTTCAGTTATAATTCTATGATCAGAAGACGACACGGAATGTTGTGAGCAATTGAATTTGTGCTTTGAGTAATTTCTCGTTCCACCATTCCTGATGAGTTTACTCAAAACAGTATTACGGTTTGTTCGACTTTTTTTAATTAATTTGTAACCAAGACAAGAAGCCGATATTAGTTTATCGGCTCTTACGAGTTTAAAATGTAATCTCTTATGATTGATTACGGGAGACTGCATGCAGCTGACGCAAGTTGAACTGAGATTTCGTACGGCAGTGTTATTATTAAGTATGACATTCAACTACTATTCAGTTTTAAGAAACATTTAACTCAAATTGCGGTTTACAAGTTGAGTACTGAGATACTACGTCCTCAAGACAATTTAGATTATGCTCCTACACAATGCTTGATTTGAAAAAAAAAATTAATATTTCCGGTACTGTGACCTTCCGGGGCTGCAGATGTTATTAAAATTTAGATTTATTAAAATCGTGTTTCAACGCTTTTCTTCGCATTTGTAAAGTATCAATACAACACCTGTAGTTGTAAAAATTAAGATGTTCAATTCAGATTTTTTTTTTTTCGTCGAAGGTACGGTACGCGGTACCGATGACTATCGTCGCAAATCGAGCAACGTTCTGTCAGATGTCAGGGTTAACATGTACAGAGTGGGGAGAACATGGTGTTTGTTCATAATTGTTCGTTATAACTGCAGTTACTGTAGAGCACATTTAAGCTACACAAACTGTTATAAGGCCTGTCTAAACCTATATGGAAACAGTGGTGGTGGTTAAAAACGCAGATGATAGGACAGTTAAGACCGTTTCAGGTTTTGCGCCTGTTATTTGTACTGATTGTCTGCCCCATTCACGACAGTCGCCTTCACAAGGGATCTGGCACGGAAACGTTTTCTGCAGGTGATTAGTTAATTTATGAGGCTATAAAACAAATGTCTTGCGTTGATGACAGAAAAATCTCTTAGTCGTCAAGGAAGAAAGATTATTAATAAAATATTGGGCCCCAAAATTACTGATGGAGAAACGTATAGGCTGAGAAATAATAAGGAAACAGAAGAATACAAAGAGATATGTAGCGACATTATAAAACGAAAGCTTAAATTTTATGGACACATTAAAACAATGGTTGACAAAAGAAATAGTAGATTTGTACGAAAACATAAGTAAGCCCAAGACTAAGCCAATTAAATAGATCACTGCGATTAAGGAGGATCATAAAGTAGCCGGCATAACTCAGACAGACGTTACAGATAGAAAAAACATTCAGGCAAAACATACTTGCTTGGAAAGTTGGTCAGAGGGACCTTAGAAAACGGACTGGAACATCGTGGTCTGTTGAAAGAAAGAGACCTCATTCTGAAAAGATGAAACCAATGTGGAGACAAAGGCGGGCCAACCATCAAAAGTGGCGCTGATGCCTTGTACCTCGCGTGGTCCTATTGGACGCATACGTGAATAAAAATAATAATATTGAAGTTGTCACTTACAAACGATTAATCATTTAAAAGCTCAGTTAACTTGATGCACATGTAGGGTACAGTTAATGCGATTGGGACTAACACAGCTCATCCAGTCGAGAAACACTACCCTTTTTCTAATAGGGCACGCGTTTGTACTGGAATGCATAATAACGTATCACTGAAACGAGACAGGATTGTTTTCTTAGGAGAAACATTTATAACCACTCCATTGAATGTGGTGTACAGGTAGGAAATTGAAAAGCTGTAGTAGTCTGAAAAGGCGAACGGGAACACGTTTCAAAGAGAACAATGTAGCACACTTACGAGTGACAGAAATGTAAAACGCATAATAAAGTTGAAGAAAGAGCAAATGCAACAGTAATTGGTACTTAAGACACGAAACGGATGGCGAACATCAGGATGACGAATGAAGGAGCATAGATTTGGACAAGCTAGCGACAGACGGAACGAACGCATCGTACGATTGCCCTGACACTTTTATAACTGAAGGATGAGTACGGACCCACAGAGAGGACAAGCCACGGCCACTGCAGACAATTGGAGGTGGGTTAAGTGCAATGGATTTATAGTGTGCTTGTGTTAGGAGACCTGCATAGATGGCAGAACTTGTAGTTATGCAAATAAGAAAGGAGGGGATGAGGTTCAGTTCAGTATTAGTGCCAGTCACACAAGCACTCCTGTAAAAAGACAAGTATGTGATCTAGTCAATCAGTGGTTGATAAGGTATCCCAATTATCTTCAATTGGGGGCATACAACTGGAAGAAAATAATTTGTAAATGCAACTAAGGGTGATAGCTTAAACTTTGACAGTAATCGGTTGAATGATCTGAGTGAATTTGGGTCTTTTGATGCCAGTCAGTTTAACTTAAATGAACAAGGAGTGGAAACAGCTGTCCAACACGGTTTGATCTCTGTTAAAAACAGAAATTAGGAAATAGGAAATAACATCTGAAGAAAATAGGACACAAAGTATGCAGGAAATATTTTCTGCACAGATGGGCACTATGAAAAACGACTTAATGGTGATAAATAAACGTATTTTGTGGTAAAATAACATATTATTAAAAATGTAACAACTGGTTCATAATCCGGGCAAGCAAATCGACCGACAGTCTTATGAGCTTAAACAGCTGTCTAGTTGTATTAATGGTTTAGCACGTGAGCTTAAACAATTTAAATCTGAATGCAATGCAAAACTCGAAATCCTGGCAGTTGATTTAAACAAAATGTTGGCGAAATATTTGCACTTGTAGGTGGACGAAAGAATTTCTCAAGCTAAGAAAAACTGTAAGAAATCTTAAGAAAAAGCTGAAAGAAAAATAACAGATATTGTCAGAAAGGTGGCTATTCGAAGCAAGGAAAGAGAAGATCAAGTTAATGAGATCGTACATGAAACTGGGCAGAAATATGCTGTGTAGAATTTGTTTGCGAAAATGACCACAAAGCGTTAGACAGTTATATTAATACTGGGAATGCAAACTATTTAAAAACTCTGAAGGCTTTGTCTGATAGTATACAGGTGACAGATAATACATATCAGCTGAATAACCAAGATGAGTGTTTAGAAACTAAATTGCATGAGCATGGCAGCAGGTTGTCTAAAACAGACCACAACATTAGAACAGGCACTAACAGCGCTAGCTACATTAAGGTGACGGATTTATCGGAAAGTGGCTTATATTATAGGCACTTTTTACACTTTGATCCGTGTGAAAACGGGCATCCATTGGACTCGAGGACTGATTTTGAAAATGGTTGCCTACTTCGTTGATTGATCGCCAAAACAGTGATTTCATTACGTCTCAATGCTTGGGAGAAACTAAAACATTGGGCGTGATTGATACTCAGTAGTACGAAACGTTGAAAAAGTTTAAGGAAGGCTTTTTCAAAGAATATTGAGGTAAAACTGAAACAAATGTCATTCAGAAATAGTTTCCGGACAGATAAATTTAACTCCATAAAAGAAACTATAAAAATATTTTCATTCAAGTGGGTTACTAATCTGTCATATTTAACGAATAAAGTAGAGTCTCAGCAGATTATAATCGGTTTGGAAGTAAACGTACCTATGAACTCGCGTAATAAATTTATTTCTGTTTCCTGATTTGACTTTATTAAATTTATTCATTACTTGGAAAGTGTAGAAAAATTACTGCAGGAGGAGGAGCAAGCTAGTCGAAATCCTTGACCCAAGGGTAATGTGGACATACGCTAGATTTTACATGTCAACAGGCCGGGCGTGACTCTGAGTACTATGGGGCTTAACATCTGAGGTCATCAGTCCGCTAGAACTTCGAACTAGTTAAACCTAACTAACTTAAGGACATCACACACATCCATCCCCGAGGCAGGATTCGAACCTGAAACCGTAGTGGTCGCGCGGTCCAGACTGAAGCGCCTAGAACCGCTCGGTCACGGGGGCCGGCCAGGACGAGTGTGTTCCGTAAGAATAACAGAAGTGTACCCTAACATCAAAGTATTGGAAGTTCTAAGTAATTACATGAATGACGCAACTTACGCTAATGTCGCTAATGAATTTCGAATATGCATGTCTAACGGTGGCTTGGAAGACTTTCTTAAAAGGAAAAGAGGAAGTAGCACCGCAGTACAGGGAATTTGGTAGATGGGTTAAAGAAAAATGATGAACCATCTGACGTACAGGAAAGCTTGTACACAGAAACAGATGACGAATCTTGGCATGCAGAAAGAGAGAACGCAGATACTAAGGGAGTGGCGGAGATAAAAGGGATCATCACCATCATTATTTAAGACTGATTGTGCCTTTCAGAGTTAAGTTTGGAGCATACCCCCTTATAAAGTTCCTCCATGATCCCCTATTCAGTGCTAACATTGGTGCCTCTTCTGATGTTAAACCTATTACTTCAAAATCATTCTTAACCGAATCCAGGTACCTTCTCCTTGGTCTGCCCCGACTGCTCCTACACTCTACTGCTGAACCCATGAGTCTCTTGGGTAACTTTGCTTCCCCCATGCGTGTAACATGACCCCACCATCTAAGCCTGTTCATCCTGACTGCTACATCTATAGAGTTCATTCCCAGTTTTTCTTTGATTTCCTCATTGTGGACACCCTCCTGCCATTGTTCCCATCTACTAGTACCTGCAATCATCCTAGCTACTTTCATATCTGTAACCTCAACCTTGTTGATAAGGTAACCTGAATCCACCCAGCTTTCGCTCCCATACAACAAAGTTGGTCGAAAGATTGAGCGGTGCACAGATAGTCTTGGTACTGACTTCCTTCTTGCAGAAGAGAGTAGATCGTAGCTGAGCGCTCAGTGCATTAGCTTTGCTACACCTCGCTTCCAGTTCTTTCACTATGTCGCCATACTGTGAGAATATGCATCCTAAGTACTTGAAACTGTCCTCCTGTTCTAACTTTGTTCCTCCTATTTGGCACTCAATCCGTTTATATTTCCTTCCGACTGACATTACATTCGTTTTGGAGATGATAATCTTCATAACATGGTCCTTACATTTCTGATCTAGCTCTGAAATATTACTTTGCAAACTTTCAATCGAATCTGCTATCACAATAAAGTCATCCGCATATGCAAGACTGCTTATTTTGTGTTCACATACCTTGATCTCACCCAGCCAGTCTATTGTTTTCAACATATGATCCATAAATAATATGAAAAACAGTGGAGACAGGTTACAGCCTTGTCTTATCCCTGAAACTACTCTGAACCATGAACTCAGTTTTCCGTCAACTCTAACTGCTGAATGACTATCAATGTAAAGACCTTTAATTGCTTGCAAAAGTTTGCCTCCTATTCCATAATCTCGTAGAAAAGACAATAACTTCCTCCTAGGAACCCGGTCATATGCCTTTTCTAGATCTATAAAGCATAGATTCAGTTCCCTGTTCCACTCATAACACTTCTCCATTATTTGCCGTAAGCTAAAAATCTGATCCTGACAACCTCTAAGAGGCCTAAACCCAAACTGATTTTCATCCAATTGGTCCTCTACTAATAATCGCACTTTCCTTTCAACAATACCTGAGAAGATTTTACCCACAACGCTGATTAAAGAGATACCTCTGTAGTTGTTACAATATTTTTTGTTTCCATGTATAAAGACTGGTGTGATGACTGCTTTTGTCCAGTCTGATGGACCCTGTCCCGACTCCCAGGCCATTTCAATTATCCTGTGTAGCCATTTAAGACCTGACGTTCCACTGTATTTGATGAGTTCCGACTTAATTTCATCCACCCCAGCTGCTTTATTGCACTGCAATCTATTGACCATTTTCTCCATTTCCTCAAATTTGATCTTAGTTACATCATCATTCCTATCCAATTCTACCTCGAAATCTGAAACATTGCTGATCGTATTTTCACCTACATTGAGCAACTCTTCAAAAAATTCCCTCCATCTGCCCAAGGCATCCACAGGATTCACCAGCAGTTTTCCTGACCTGTTCAAAATACTTGTCATTTCCTTCTTACCTCCCTTTCGAAGACTGCTAATTACACTCCAGAATGGTTTTCCAGCAGCTTGACCCATACTCTCCAACCAGTTTCCAAAGTCTTTCCAAGATTTCTTCTTGGATGCTGCAATTATCTGTTTGGCTATGTTTCTTTCTTCAACATAAGTTTCTCTGTCTACCCGAGTTCTAATATGTAGCCATTTTTGATACACCTTCTTTTTCCTTTTACAGGCTGCCTTGACTATGTCATTCCAGCAAGCCATTTGCTTCGTCCTACTTTTACACACTACTGTTCCAAGACATTCTTTAGTCACTTCTAGTACTGTGTCCCTGTACCTTATCCATTCCTTTTCCAATGACTGTAATTGACTACTTTCAACTAACTGGTACCTTTCTCAGATCGCTGTTATGTACTTGTGCCTGATTTCCTTATCCTGAAGTTTCTCCACTCTTATCCTCCTACACATGGACTTGACCTCCTGCACTTTCGGCCTCACAATCCCAATTTCACTGCAGATCAGATAATGATCAGTGTCATCAAAGAATCCCCTGAATACACATGTGTCCCTCACAGCCTTCCTGAATTCCTGATCTGTTTTTATATAGTCAATGACAGACCTGGTTCCCCTGCCTTCCCAAGAGATTAAATAGAATAAATATTTAGGTCAGTTAATTGAGTTTTATATGCAGCAATGAGAGAAGTTCAGATAGATGATGACCAAAAGGAGACAACGCCATTCGAAGGAAGATGAATAAAAAAGAGAATTCGAGGGATCTGTCAAAAAATTTATTACTGTAAATAATGAGGAATCAGATTTGGAAAACTGTTTAGATCTGTCGTTGGTGGACAGACTGACAAATGCTGAAAGAGTGAACAATGTCTGCAATCCTAAAACCTGTGTGTAATATCTAGACACAGGAAAGGTTTTGATAGAAGAGAAATCGTACACGTTTTACCGAAGGAAGGTGCAATCAATACTAATACATAAGAGATTGAACATACAATAATTTATTTGGGAGCAGGGTATTGTTTAGCTGAAAGTGGCAGTCAACTTTCTGCTATTATTCAGATACGTAGCCAGTGATGAGGAATTGGTAACAATGGCTGTAGTGGGTGGCCAAATAATTGCAGCCACTGGAAAAGTAAAGAAGCCTGATAAATACGAAGTGGTGATACCTATTAACATAAATGGAATCCTGAAGAGTCTTACAACTTAGGACAGTGGCAATATTCCTATAAGATTTGATAGAAGGTTATAATAAATATGCTGAAGAAGTGGTGGTATATCCAGAGGAATCGGAAATGATCCGTAATGAAACAGAAGTAAAGGTAGAAGATTTCCTTGAACTAGATAGGAGCTGAGGATAAAGACGTCAGAGGTCATTCCACTCTTTGCGCTGTCTGTCGACTGACGGTCCCCACGTAATGTTCGCCACGCAAACAAGTTATTGGCAATATTACTCAATTTTCCTTTGATGTTGTTACTCATCACCTTCTGTTATCCTCAACTTTATCGACGCTGTTTAATTTTCTTCGTTGTCGAGAGAAAGTTAGATGTATCAAGGAGTGTTGTCATGATGAAGTTGACTATCTAGAGTGTAGTGAATTCAGAGTAAGGGGAAATATTAATGGGTATTGGAGAAAAAAATGGTTCAAATGGCTCTGAGCACTAAGGCACTTAACTACTCTGGTCATCAGTCCCCTAGAACTTAGAACTACTTAAACCTAACTAACCTAAGGACATCACACACATCCATGCCCAAGGCAGGATTCGAACCTGCGGCCGTATCAGTCACGCGGTTCCGGACTGCGCGCCTAAGGGTATTGGAGAACTAATAAAAAATACGATTCGTGAGAATATAATGAGGAAATGAGGATAATAGTTACAGACGGCCAAGCTGTTATGGTGAAAAGTGCACAATGAATATTGAAGTAGTAGTGAAAATGTTGCTGGACGTTACATGTGGATGAAGTGGTTAGTCCAAGGAAATTATTGGTGTATTAACGTGAATTGTTACAAAAGGGGGCATTATTGCGTTGAAAAATGTTCAATAGTTTTTGGAAGAATGGCATGAACATACCACATGCGACTAATAACAGAAACTAATTAGTGTATCGAAACTAATGATGGAGGAAGACAACTACCTGCAGAAGGAGGAACTGTTGCGAAGGAAAATTGATAATAGATCCTGAAGTACTAACACGAAAACTTACTGGATGTGACTACTGGAATTAACTGAGTAGTATGGTACATAAAGGCCTCTGTGGGAATTTTGAATAAATCTACTAATGTTGACATTTTGAAACAAGTGTGAAACGGTAAAAATGAAAGGGAGTGATGTAAAGAATATAGTAAATAATTTTATGAATTTGAAAGTAATGTAAGCCTGTGCCAGATAGTAGGGGACTCTATCGTTATTTTATTTTAAAAGGTCTATTTTACTCTCTTGCTACGGTCAAGCATTAGTCTGTAGCCTCAGCTGCCTGTAATTTTCTCATCGCAAGACCTGGTAACAGTACGTGAGCACCGTGGTTGGCAATCTCGTTCATGCGCCTCTCTCATGTGCTGACGAGGTAACGCCACCTAGGCGAAGCTGAGCAGACCGCGCTTCCGAACTTTCCATGGTGCCCCCGCGGTTTTATCGGCTCCTGACCAATCAGGACGGAGGAAGCAGCGTGGCCGTGCTGGATGTACCCTGCGGCCCGTCGGCCGAATTCCCTCTGGAGCTGTGAACATCACCTTCTCTTCCCGGTGCTGCAGCGCCGAGGACTTTGTTTCTGTAGCTGCCACGCTATTCGGGCTTGTCCGAAAGGCTACCACCACATTTCATTAACGTCGCCTAAGTTTGCTGGGCACTATGTTTCGCCCACCACTACGTCTTGGTTCACCCTCGCCTCCCCAGGCTGGACTCATGTTGCCCATTTGGGTTTTTGATTTTTTTGCCAATAAATGGCCTCATTCCAAGCAACGAACATTGCCTTTTATTACACCCACCCCCTTGACCGCTCACAACCGAGCCGTTCCTGTACAGTAATTTCTTTTTGTATTGTGTCAACTACAGCTACGTGAAGATTGTGAGATGCTACGTGGCTAACTAAATACATATAACTATACAATGATGAAGAATTTGGTAAAAATAATGGTAACTCTGGTGTGCTGTAAACTTTACAACAGAATGGTTGTGCTAGTGTAAGTTTCTTTGAAAATTTCTACAAAATCCGTATCAAATGAATTTCCTGAATTTGTTAAGAAAGTGTTGAAACTGCTTTCATTAGCAACCTATTATGCTAAAGTCATTGATATGTTTTTACACATTGACAAATACTATTTTTCAAGTAGTTTCATTTTGCACCACTCGAGACACCCAATTAAAGAAGATTCTCTATTAATTTTTATTCATTGAGGACTATAATTCAAATAGTTAAAGATATAATCAATTATGGAAGAAGAATAATAATTTTAAGGGAACAGTAAGCTGTGGCTATGTCAGGAAAAAGTGATTTAATGCGTACAATAACACAACTGCAGTGTGTTCTATAAGACAGATGGATCAGCCTATGTACATGGATGCACTATAAAGTGAAAAGAGTACGAAATTAGAGTG
This sequence comes from Schistocerca gregaria, assembly GCF_023897955.1. Taxonomy (NCBI): domain Eukaryota; kingdom Metazoa; phylum Arthropoda; class Insecta; order Orthoptera; family Acrididae; genus Schistocerca; species Schistocerca gregaria. Next base: position 676,064,909 of record NC_064922.1, read on the forward strand.
ACTTAAATTTGAATAAAATTTTAATTTAATGCTCATTTAAAATACTGTAAAGGTTTTCAAGTGTTCTGAAAACAGAAGTAAATTTATTGTTTTCAACGAAAATTCGTATATAATGCGATTTGGTAAAGAATTTGAAAGGAAAAGAGATATTTTGTAAAACAATAGGCTAAGTTAGTGTCAGAACTGCTAAGTCTGGAGTATGAGCTACGTAATTTAGTTTATGAATTAATATTTTAGAAAATTATTAAAATTTGAGAAATAGTACAATGAAGTATTATTATTAAAAATTTATTTGCAATTTTTTTTTAATAATAGGGGATGATGTGTAGCACCTTGTATTGCGCCTATGTACGTCGGTCGCAGGTGAGCAGATACAGACAATGAATCATGGTTCTAACATTACAGGTGTGTGCTCTGATCCAGTAGCAATTTCATGTAGTAATGGCTGTGGCCGGAAAGTATCGGCATCTTATGGGATATGAAACTATGAAATCAAAATAGTATATGTTGGCAAGAAAACAGTATCTTCAGTTAATATTTTGACTTCTATTAATGATTTTCAAAATAATATGTTTATTTATTAATGTGTATGAAGGTGTTACTGCGATGCAATTAATATGAATGAATATTGTCATGTCTATTAATTGCATCACCGTTAGTGTGATAACTGTGGATGTACAAAGAGAGGGAATTGTATCATGAGGAGAAATTTGCAAAGTAATAGCAGCCAGTTTATGGAACTGGAGAAAAAAGAAACACTTTACAATATTTCTGTTTTGTAATATCTGCTGTTGTGATGGTTGTGGAGTTTAAAATTTTTTTATCTAAAAACTGGTTCATAAAATCTTTTACGCTGTAGTAATTCAACGCAGGATTGTGCGTTCGATACAGCTATAATATGTAACAGCAGTTCAGAGGACAGTAAGTTCGCGCGTGTGTTGTGGATTAAGAGAATTGATTTGTTAAGTCTAGAGACAGTTTTGAGTTCAGCTTTGATCGTGTTAGGCCTTTTGTATAAGGAAATTTGAGAAGATGTAGCACTTCTGTGAAATTACGAGTTGAACTTGAGCTTGGAGCGCCGCAAAGTGAAGGCGAAAGTGTGAGAAGGAGCATACTGTCAAAGATAATACGTTTATATTCCTTTCTGGTATAATATGTTTATTTCATTACCATATGCTGGCTATTATGACAGACTGTAATAGTGTGTGAGTGTCGAAACGGTAACTTAAGAATAGCATGGGTTGGCGGTTTGTTTGTATCAACAAAGTAACAATATACTGACATCTTCACTCATAAAATATTTACAATTAAAAAGCTCGGTTAACGTAATACTAGAAAAACTTGATGCACCCTTTAGTTACCGTTAATGTGATTGGTTCTACTGCAGTTCACTCTGTTGAGGAACCATTTTCGTTTTCTAACGGGGCAGGCGTCTGGCTGGACTGCAGAAAAACATAATCACCGAAAGGTGAAAGGATTGTTCCTTTCATTTATAATAGCGCCAATACAGTTATTACGAGAAAAAGAACAGATTTTCCTGCAGCAGTTACAGCTTTCTAACTTAGACAGCATTAATGGAGTGTGTTGAGGAAGTACCTGAAGTTTATAAATCGATATCGAAGTTAAAGTAAACACTGCAACATATTTATGGGAAAATGGAGAGACACCCGACGGTAAGGTTGTTTCATATCCCGAAGGGCATTCCCTCCTTTATTCCGGACCGCATCACTTTTTCTATAGGAACAATAAGTAGTGATCAGTGGTTAAGCTTTTTTCAGTGACCTACTATTGCGTATGCTATCACTTACATATATTGGTCGCTGCGTACGTCTTAGATGTAATAAGACGGCAAATTCTTCATCAGTGTCCCCTGGTTAGTTGAGATACTTGAGAACACTGTTTTCGTTTCTAACACAGCCCAATTACACAATTTTTAAATTATTTCTCATGAGTAAGCATACGTACCATGGCATATAACTGCCATATCGAGCAGGATCTCCCGTACGGATCTTACCTGCAGACGTAGACTTTTATTGATGTGGAAACTACATATATAAAGTCTATAGCGAATCAGTCATCCTCCAATCAGAGCCTGGAGCTCCAAAATGCTAAGATGAAAGTTAATTCGTATTTGACTGCTGATAAGCTCCCTCTGTCGTTCATGTAAAACACCTGACGAATTCTACAATATTCTGTGTTAAATGTTTCAAGAACGATGTACCTCCTGCGTATATGACTATAGAATATCGGATATTGCAGAACATTACCTTCAGACTTCGTCGACAGCTATTAGCGACTTCATAAAGTAAGTTGCACATTTCGTCCCATGCTAAGACACTGCGGAAAGAGAGTTTCCTGCAGATATAATTCTGCTGCTGTACAGATAACAGGTGCATCACAGTATGCTACTGAAATGGTGCATCAACTGGAAATACGCGGAACAGTACGATTCTTGTGAGTAAAACGTCTCAGTTGCACCCTGATGCACCGTACAATTCTGGTGGTGTATGAGTCAGGTATAATGCAGTGTGCAGTCGTGAAATCGTTCTAACAACATGGCCAAGGCCGCACAGACGTGGGTAATGGCAATAGGAAAAGACGGATCTCCCACTGTGAAATTTCAGTCAGTTCAGTAAGCTGAACGAATATCTATGAGGACGAGATTTTCCAACGATTTGGACGTTCACACAGAGATTTGGAAATGGTTCTGTGCCCAAAGAGTGGATTTCTATCGTCACGGGGGAATTAAAAGACTGGTAGAACATTCCGGCAGTTGTTTTCAGTTACTTGGTGACTGTTTTAAACGTACTGTCGTGCATCAGTCTGAATTTGAAGTACAGTGCCACATTCGATCATTCTTCCTTTTCCATCCGAATAATATGTGACTTATAAGGGACTATTAAATAGATTCGAAGGTTGTACAGTCCAGAATCGGTACGCTAATCGGGTAAAATCACCACAGGCACCGAGACAATCATCCCACCGTCGAATCAGGTTGAAGATATCCTTTTGGTAAAACACCCTATCCTGGTGAGTAACGCAACTGCCTGCCGCACATTCCCGTTTCACAGGAATTGTCGAACCTTCCAGGTCTTTTTTAGGGGACCGAAGGTGTGGCATTCGCATGGAGAAAGATCGGAACCACAGGGCGGGTGCTCGAGTATTTCCCTCTTAAGTTTTCCAATTGAGGCAGGTCTTCCAGTGTCTTCCAGTGTCTTCTCGTGTCGAATCGCGAACGGTACGGAACTGGTCGAACCATTCCACAAAGGTAGTTATCGACAAACATGCTGCCCTATCCGCGTTCTTCATATTCCGATCGATGTCTACCGGTCTTTGTCCTTCATCAGCCAAGAAAACAATAAATACTCTTTGGTACTGCTTGAACTCATGTGGTAATACCGTAGCCGTATCCACGTTTCCTCGTTTACTCCATGCGTGTTAGAAAGACACGAATGGCACACTGATCCCTTGCGTAGATGTTAGTGCTTACATAATCGCATCGAAGTCACGCTTCGTTGGACATACGCTGCAGCAAAGCCTTTAAATTAAAGCTTTTTTGACGACTATTTTACTTCCTGAACCCCCATCGTCTCTAAATGCAAAGCCAAGTAATCGCCTTTGCTTTGCAACCCACTTCACCGCCCAGGCACACAGGTAGTCTACGTAGCAGGGAATCCTTTTCACACGGCGTCTTTACTAAGGCATCTTACTTTGTAGTGAATTGTGTTGAGTGAGTCACAATATAAAGTTGTAGGCTAATACACTGAATTATTTAAAAACATAAAGTCAAATAATTTATTTAATTTTATTTTAATCTTAATCAATTAGTAAGAAATTCCCACTCACACAGTTTCCTTTTTTTTATTTACGCCAGAAAATAATATTTGTAGTTCACCAGCGACCGATTCCATGGCAAGAAGCCTTAAAACAGTCACGTTTCTCACGCTAAACATTTCTTACATAAGTACCCGCTTCAACACAGATTCAAGTCTTCGACTAAGTACTTCAGCTATGTTTCGACTTAAAATTCAGGGTCATCTTAAAATTATTCATCTGAGTTCACAAGACTATTTGTCCTACATGGATTGAAATATGGTGTATATTTGAACTTATACATGGGATTATACAGTTATTATATATGCAAAAAAATCAGAGTCTTTATCTTTACGTCCAGAGACACTTGTGTTTGGGGCACTTTTTATAACACCGAACGCACGCCAAACATCCAGACGACAGTCAAAGTTGTCTCACATTTTTGCGAACATACTTTGAGTCGCTCCATTCTCCGTCCGCTGTTGCTACGCGGTGTCGCAGTTCACCCGTTATTGTTGAGAGGTGAGTCACATAGACGGAGTCTTTCATAATCCCATAAGAATTAAAGTACATGGGTAACATACAGGGAGCGAAAGGCTATTTACAATTTGTTCAGAAACCAGATAGCAATTATAAGAGTCGAGGGACATGAAAGGGAAGCAGTGGTTGAGAAGGGAGAAAGACAGGGTTGTAGCCTCTGCCCGATGTTATTCAATCTGTATATTGACCAAGCAGTAAAGGAAACAAAAGAAAAATTTTGAGTAGGTATTAAAATCCATGGAGAAGAAATAAAAACTTTGAGGTTCGCCGATGACATTGTAATTCTGTCAGAGACAGCAAAGGACTAGGAAGAGCAGTTGAATGTAATGGACAGTGTCTTGAAACAATGATTTCAGATGAACATCAACAAAAGCAAAACGAAGATAATGGAATGTAGTCGAATTAAGTCGGGTGATGCTGAGGGAATTTGATTAGGAAATGAGACACTTAAGGTAGTAAAGGAGTTTCGCTATTTGGGGAGCAAAATAAATGATGATGGTCGAAGTAGAGAGGATATAAAATGTAGTCTGGCAATGGCAAGGAAAGTGCTTCTGAAGAAGAGATATTTGTTAACATAGAGTATAGATTAAAGTGTCAGGAAGTCATTTCTGCAAGTATTTGTATGGAGTGTAGCCATGTATGGAAGTGAAACATTGACGATAAACAGTTTGGACAAGAAGAGAATAGAAGCTTTCGAAATGTGGTGCTACAGAAGAATGCTGAAGATTAGATGGGTAGATCACATAACAAATGAGGAAGTATTGATTAGAATTGGGGAAAGAGACGTTTGTGGCACAACTTGACGAGAAGAAGGCATCTGTTGGTAGGACATGTTCTGAGGCATCAAGGGATCACCAATTTAGTATTGGAGGGCAGTGTGGAGGGTACAAATCGTAGAGGGAGACCAAGAGATGAATACACTAAGCAGATTCAGAAGGATGTAGGTTACAGTAGGTACTGGGAGATGAAGAAGCTTGCACAGGATAGAGTAGCATGGAGAGCTGCATCAAACCAGTCTCAGAACTGAAGACCACAACAACAACAAACTTCACAGTATGCAGTGCTGGAGGGCAATGGCGTAATTTGAAGTCCGTAAGCCCCTTGCAACCGTTTATCATTACGCAACGCATTTCTAAGAAATGCTCTTACACGCTGATGTCAGTATAGTGATGCTGCGGTCCTGTTGAAAAATTAGATTTTCTGCATGTTCTCCCAATTGTGAAAAAAGCCAGATCTCCAACTTATCCAGGTACGTGATTCCCGCTAACGTCCTCCTCTCGGGAAGCCGATCGAAATACATGAAGCTTGAGAGATCGTCTATTGTAATTAGCCTCAGTGATCGACATATTCTTACGTTCCTGTTGCTAGCTTTTTCACTTAGATCGAATGTGGTCTCCTAACTCAATGTGAAATCAAACTGTTATCTTCCAACATGTTTCTGTTTGTCACTATAATAAAGGGAATGTGGGAAGTGCATCTTGTATGATTTTCCCTAGCAACAGTCACATTGACAGGCAGTCTACAATTTGAAATAAGGTACGCCTATAGTTTTAATGCATAAGTTAAAATTCATCCCAAGTTTCTAACTTCATTCTTGTAGAGGATACACTGAAGAGGCAAAGAAACTGCTACACCTGCCTGATATCATGTAGGGCCTCTGCGTGCACGCAGAAGTGCCACAACAGGGCGTGGCACGGACTTGACTAATGTCTGAAGTAGTGCTGGAGGAATTGACACCATGAATCGTGCAAAGCTGTCCATAAATCCATAAGAGTACAAGGGATGCAGTGCTCTTCTGAACAGCACATTGCAAGACATCTCAGATATGCTCAATAATGTTCACGTCTGGGGCGTCTGGTGGTCAGCGAAAGTGTTTAAACAAATAACAGTGTTCCTGGAGCCATTCTGCAGGAACTTTGGATGTGTGGGGTGCTGCATTGTCCTGCTGGAATTGCGCCAGTCCGTTGAAATGGACAATGGACATGAATGGATGCAGGTAATCAGACAGGATGCTTGAGGACGTGTCTGCTGTCAGAGTCGTATCTACACGTATGAGGGGTCCCATATCACTCCAACTGCACACATCCCACAGCATTACAAAGCCTCCGCCAGCTTGAACAGCTCCTGCTGACATGCAGGGTGTATGGATTCGTGAGGCTGTCTCCATACCCGCACACGTCCATCCGCTCGATACAATTTGAAACGAAACTCGTCTGACCAGGCAACATGTTTCCAGTCATCAACATCGGTGATTACGGGCCCAGGCAGGGCGTAAAGTTTTGTGTCGTGCAGTCATCAAGGGTACACGAGTGGGCCTAGGCTCAGATAGCCCATATCGAATATGTATTGTTGAATGGTTGGCACGCTGTCACTTGTTGATGGCCTGGCATTGAAACGTGCAGCGATTTTCGGAATGGTTGCTCTTCTGTCAAGTTGAACGATTCTCTTCAATCGTCTTTGGTCCCGTTCTTGCAGGATCTTTTTCCGGCGTAGCGCGACGTCTGATATTTGATGTTTTACTGGATTTCTGTTATTCACGGTACACTCGTCTAATGGTCGTACAGGAAAATTCCCATTTTGTCGCTACCTCGGAGATGCTGTGTCCTGTCGTTCGTGCGCCGACTATAACATCACGTTCAAACCCACTTCAATCTTAACAACCTGCCACTGTAGCAGCAGTAAGAGATCTAACAACTGCGCCGGACTCTTGTTGTCTTATATAAGCGCTTTCGATCGCAGCGCGGTATTCTGCCTATTTACATACCTCAGTATTTGAAAACACATATCTATAGCAGTTTCTTTGGCGCTTCAGTGTATAATCCTTCGAAACGTTTTGCGATACCCGGTAGTTTCGATTCCACCTCGTCGTTGAGTCTAGATACTGTTGTTCACCTGTACCGCTACAGGAAAATTGTTCTTGCTTTTGGACTTTTTTCTTTTTCCGAGTGTCTGTCAGAGAACTGTATGCATTTAATGGTACAATGAAATGAAATGTCGTGTGACGAGGGTCTCCCGCCGGGTAGACCGTTCGTCTGGTGCAAGTCTTTCGATTTGACGCCAATTCGGCGACTTGCGCGTCGATGGGGATGAAATGATGATGATCAGGACAACACAACACCCAGTCCCTGAGCGGAGAAAATCTCCGACCCACCCGGGAATCGAACCCAGGCCCTTTGGATTGACAATCTGTCGCACTGACCACTCAGCTACCGGGGGCGGACAATGGTACAATAATTCCCTGCAAATTGTTGTGTGAATTTAGATATGACAAATCGTACAAAAAGATTGTTCAAATGGCTCTGAGCACTATGAGACTCAACTGCTGTGGTCATCAGTCCCCTAGAACTTAGAAATACTTAAACCTAACTAACCTAAGGACATCACACCCATCCATGCCCGATGCAGGATTCGAACCTGCGACCGTAGCAGTCGCACGGTTCCGGACTGCGCGCCTAGAACCGCGAGACCACCGCGGCCGGCACAAATCGTACAACTATCTCAAGTTTCTGTGCATGTTTGTTTAATGAAGCGCTTCAGGAAGTGAACCATTAATCATATAATTCTAATTAAAAAAGTTTATGCTTATAAGCTAGGTAAAATGTTTAATCACATTAGAAAACATGCAGCACTGCCTTGTTGTAGTAGATATACGGTAACCGCCTTACAATATACACAAACAATGATTTCACAAGTTCAAGTTAAGCAATACAATCTATATGAAAGCTGAATACACAAACTGATCGAAAGTACTCGTACAACCCTGTGGAAGAAGGAACTGACTATTAGATATCGCCAAAGGCCGTTATAAAGGAAGGAGGGGAGCACTGCGCCGTCAGTCGAGAGGCAGTGGCAACGGAATGGGTTGCTAGGAGAGCTCAATCTGTTCAAAAGGGGCCCAGTACTATATGTCACCTGAAGAACATATCAATCACAAATAATTCAACCCCTCTAAAGCTGCCCTAGTCACCAATTCAACTGTTGGTGATGTGACTGTGAAGTGCACAATAACATTCCTTATATGCTCGAACAGTCCACAGATATATTGCCGGTTCATAGCGTCCAACAGGCACAGTATTTCGGCGATCAGACATGTCGCCATCGTCAGGTGCGCCGACGAACTGATCTCCTGCGGGCGGGCGGCCGATTTAAATCCCCTCCGCCCGGGGGCCGCTCTCTTCGCCGTCCGCGCCCGCGCGCCGGCGGTCGCGAAGACGTGGGCATCGGAATCCGTGAGTTACAACATTGACTTCAAGCCTAACCCCAGCACTGGACTTTGCAGCCTTCTATAGTTTCGGCTTTTGAGGAAGAAAGGGCTGACATTCCTGCACAGACATTCAGACACGAAGTTGAAAGTGTTCCTAGCACAGTTAAACTAGTCATAAAAGCGATGAGGCGGAGAGGAGGGGATGGGGACACCCAATATTAATTTCCAGATACTTTTGAGCAAATAATGTACACTAGAAAAGATGAATGTAGTATTCCATTTATCTGTAATTATCTGTAAGAAACAAATTCTCAAGACTCTTCACAAACATTCCGAAGGAGCGGCCTCAAAACCCCGTCAGGTAATTCAAGTTCCATGGTTCCCTTAAACCACATGAGGTAAATTCCTGTATGTTTTAGCCAAAAAGGCCACGGGCTATCACCTTTTTTGTGTTTTGATGTGTGATTCACTTGTTCACTCTGGTCACGCGACCTGTCTTCTTTCGAGTGAGCTTTTGTATTGATTCATTAAGCCGTTTATCGACACCTTTTATGTGTATTTGATGTACGAATTATTCAATTATAATTTGTAGATTTCTGGTGGTCCCTAAGCTCATTTGAGTTGTGTAACGGAAAGTATAATTTAATGCGCTCTTTAAATAGTAACATGCAACAGAGGGCTGCGCATGTACGTTGAAGCTATGAACTATAAAACTGATCCCCCCATGGTTGATCTATGACCTAGCTCTCTCTTTCTCTCTCTCTCTCTCTCTCTCTCTCTCTCTCTCTCTCTCTCTCTCTCTCTCTTCTGTTACAGAAGTCGATTACATGACTTGCCTCTCGGTGATGATGGAATAAAGATGAGCACAACATAACACCCAGTTCCTGAGTGGCGCAGAAATGGCTCTGAGCACTATGCGACTTAACATTTGTGGTCATCAGTCATCTAGAACTTAGAACTAATTAAACCTAACTAACCTAAGGACATCACACACATCCATGCCCGAGGCAGGATTCGAACCTGCGACCGTAGCAGTCGCGCGGTTCCGCACTGAGGCCTAGAACCGCGAGTCCACCGCGGCAGGCTGACTGGAGCAAATCTCCTACCCGGCTGAGAATCAAACCGTGGCAACTATCGTTTCATCCAGCCGCGCTGACAGTGCTGCTACCAAGCTTGAAGTTGCCAGGTACGGTGCGTGGAGAACATTCTACAATTTGCTTGTCTTACAGGTTAAAACGTGATTGATTTTGCTATCGATTGATTGGTATATCGACTTCCTGTTTAAAATAAGAAAACCTGTTCTGTGTATATTCGCACATCTTGTTACCGAATGTGGTGGAATTGTTAGGATTATACCAGTTACCAGTATTTGCTATTTTGTTTATTTAGGCACTCTTTCGGGAGAGGGGTGGAGGGCGGTAGGGTGACCAGCTCCCTCATTAACTATATCTCAGCTCAAAGAATTTTAAAGGACTAATTTCATAATTTGCTTTTTCTGCTTGTTTTTAAAATTCTGGGCTGACAATTGTTTAAAGAGTTAACCCGTAAATAACTGATTCCAATCAGCTTTAAAATTCATTGTCGTGTATTACAAGAAAATAATTCGTTCACTTCAAAATTTTATGTGATCAGTTGAGGTTGTGTCTTTTTTCTCCATAGCCGCCTAGCCATCGTTGCAACCACTCGTCTAAACCTACGCATGCTTTCTAGTAATTGCTTGGAAGTGTCTGTATGTAACAAATACTAATAAATTGTATAAAAATTCTGAACTATCTTAAATGCAGCACAAAATTTTGATTTTTATGCCTTGTGTAAAGTTATCTTTTATGTTTTTTTGTAAATAAAGTTTGTTATACTTAATAAAGATTTTACTGGCCTAGAACTACACCGCTCTCCCCATCTTCCCCTTAAAGGTTCTGTAGTATTTACAAGAAATAATACTTTTTTATAAATTTATTCCTGTTCCAAAAAGGATTTTACTGCAAAAATTTTCATTTTACAATTGCACATGGATGCTCAAACACGTTTGGCCATTACGAAGAATAGCAGTCTACATAATAGCTGGCGCTGTATTTTGATTAATACAATTTTTTCTTACAAATTCTTAGTTGATATTAGAATCCGTTACACAGAGAAAACTCATGTTTGTTTGAACTTCCATTTCACTGCAACTTACATTTCCTAAATAAAAATATTTTTATGATACTTTCTGCTCTTATACTTTGATATCGACTTATCATTTTTCACTCTTCGTTTCTACTTATTTTGTTCCTCTCGTTTGCAAGCTGTGTCTTCGAAACACACGACACTTCAAAAAAGTAATTTCCGATGCCACACTTTTGTGACTTCGAAAGCATTTTCAGTTTCAACGTCTAACTATAATGAAAAATATAGTTTTTGTCTGACCGTCTCATGGGCTAACTTGTCACGCTGAGGCAACTCAAGTGACATAAAAAATTTCACGACCGAAACCAAATACAAACAGCATTTTTGTGGGGTACTCCGAATAGTAGCTGGTATTGAAATTTACGTCAAAGCTCAAGCGTTTTCAAACAAGAAGTTTAGTAAGGTGGAAACCTTACTGGATCGCGCAATAATGAAAGTGAAGCACACACAAGACGCAGTCATTTGTTGTAGTAACTTCCTATTCATAAACGGGCCACCAGATTTCATTAATGTTATACGTGTTTAGTATTATTACCAGACCTGGTAGCATATATTATCGGTGTGCTCAGCCTCAGATGTCGAGCACTCACTAAGAAGGACACGGTGATACCGCGTGACCGTATAAGAAACATTATCATAATCTGACAGAATTCGAAAACAGCCACACTGTAGGTCTCCATTGGGCCAGGTGATCTAATCGTGTAAAATTAATATTTACGGGACATTTAGAAGAGACTGTGTACCGATTTTGGACTGCTTTGCAATGTGAGGGCAGGCTTATTCGTCGTTAAGTTTCAGATTCGCCACGTCTGATAACCACAAGGGACGATCGCCGGATTGTGTACCAAGAAAATAGTAACCCTTGCACATCTTGCGAATGTATCTGAGAACAAGTAAAGGACTCCGAACAACATTCTACGTCATCCCGTACATTAGGTCGGACACTAGTAGTCGGATTAGCGACGTACCGTCCTATCTCTAGGTTGCCGTTAACACCACAAGAGCCACAGTGTCGTCTGGAGCAGTGCTGTGATTGGGTTGCAGATGAACGTTTTATTGCACTCTGCAGTGCTCCTCTTTATCATCATCATCACCGAGTGTGGTGGTTACTTGGGAAGAAACTCCATTCTTCATATGTTTTGAAGGGGAACGCTGTGTTACTACTGGCGTCATAGTGTGGGGGAGCCATCTGATATGATTTCAAGTCCCCATATGTCCATCTTTTCACAGACTGTTTAGGAACTTCGGCTGTTCAGTAAAGAATGTCAAATGAAACACATTCCAGCCGTCTCAATTTCCGAATTGTTATTTCATTGGGATAATTGTTTCTGCGACATATTACGTCATCTTCAGACATGTAGGAAATTCCCACCCCCATTACAGCCAAAATCACTTCAAACATCACCTGCCGGATGTTAGACATAGTCGAAGTTGAAAGTCTTTGACTACGTTTAAATGTATGTCTAACAGTTGGTCAGGTGGAAACAGACCTGTACAATTGGGACAATTTGTCGGATGACGTATGGAAGAAGAAACAGGAGTCCATGTAGAAGAGATAGGGGATCCAGTACTAGAATCAGAATTTAAAAGGGCTTTGGAAGACTTAAAATCAAATCAGGGAGAAGAAAAAAATGTCCTAATGGCTCCGAGCACTGTGGGACTTAAATGCTGTGGTCATCAGTCCCCTAAAACTTAGAACTACTTAAACCTAACTAACATAAGGACATCACACAAATCCATGGCCAAGGCAGGATTCGAACCTGCGACCGTAGCAGTCGCACGGTTCCGGACTGCGCGCCTAGAACAGCGAGACCACCACGGCCGGCTCAGGGATAAGAGATGGATAAAATTCCATTGGAATTTCTAAAATCATTGGGGAAGTGTCAACAAAATAGACTTTTTTTGTAGAATATAGGAGTCCGGCGATATACCAGCTGACTTTAGGAAAAACATCATCAACACAATTCTGAAATTTGCAAGACCTGACAATTGCGAAATTATCGCACAGTCGGCTTAACAGCTCATGTAACCAAGTTGCTAACAAGAATAATATACAGAAGATTAGCAATAGAAACTGACGAGCTGTTACATGACGGTAAGCTTAACCTCAGGAAACGTAAAGGCACCAGAGAGGCAGTTCTGGCGTTGTGTTCGTCAATGGAAGCAAGAGTAAAGCTAAAATCAAGACACGTTCATAGGATTTATCAATCTGGAAAAAGCGTTCGACAATGTAAAATGGTGAAAGATGGTCGAAATTCTGAGAAAAAGGGGAAAGATGAGGGGAAAGATGGGCGATGTTCAATAAGTACAAGAGCCAATAGGTAACAGCAAGAGTGGAAGGCCAAGAACGTAGTGTTCGTATTAAAAATGGCGTAAGACAGGGATGTAGTCTTTGGCCCCTGCTATTCTATTTATACATCGGAGAAGCAAGGACGGAAATAAAAGAAAGGTTTAAGAGTGAAATTTAATTTCAAGGTGGAATGATACCAACGCGGAAGATTCACTGAGGACATTGCTATCCGCAGTAGAAGTGAAGAAGAATTACTTGATCTGCTGAACGGAGTGTACAATTCAATGAGTACAGAATATGGATTCAGAGTAAATCGAAGAAAGACAAAAGTAACGAGAAGTAGCAGAAAGGTGGACAGAGAAGCTTAACATCAACATTGATGAACTCGAAGTAGATGAGGTTAAGAAATTCTTATACCTATTAGCAAATAACCGATAACAAATGGAACAAGTAGTACATCAAAAGTAGTCTAGCACTGGCAGAAAGGGAATTCCTGGCCAAGACAAGTCTACGAGTATCAAATATAGACCTTAACTTGGGGACGAAATTTCTGAGAACGTATGTTTGAAGCACAGCATTGTATTGTAGTGAAACTTACACTGTAGAAAAACCGGAACAAAAGAGATTGAAGCATTTGAGATGTGGTGCTTCAGAAGAACGTTGCAAATTAGATGAACTGATAAGGTAAGGTATGAGAAAGCTCTCCGCATAATAGGTACGGAAACGAATATATGGAAAACACTGACAAGGAGAAGGGACGAGAATGGTAGGACACCTGTTAAGACACCAGGGAATACATTCCAAGGCACCAGAAGAAGCTGTGGAGAGTAAAATCTGTAGAGGAAGACGGAATAAATCAAGCAAATAATTGAGGACGCAGATTGCAAGTGCTGCTCTGAGATGGAGAGGTTGGCACAGAAGAGGAATTTGTGGTGTGCTGTGTCAAACCAGTCAGAAGACTAAAAAGAAAAGAAAACGGCAGATGTAATGTATTTTAAGACATTTAATCAGTGTAAGAATTTAATTCACTTGCGTCTCAGTTAGAGCTGAGATTGTAAGGTTATCGGCGAAGTGTCATTAACATGCATCAACATTAGCTGATTCAATGTGAACAAGCGATTTTAGTGTGATTATGTGATATATGTGTGACATGCCTAACTTACTAAAGAACAGAAACCTCACAATTCAATACTCCCAGATCAATCCTTTGTCCACAAAAGACAAGTCTTTCTCACTTAAAATATTTGTAGGATATACAAACCTTTTCTTACTTCAGCGGTTCACAGACCAATAAAACATGAAAGGGATTTAAGATTCCCCTTTCCTACAAGAAGAATACTCAATACGAACATTATATGCATTCTTCATCTACTTTACCCGGTAGTGTCGATGTTGATCCACTGAAAATTTCACTACTTACCGACTAGTTCTATACAGTACCCAGGGACCAATTGATTGCTAATATCCTACTGTATTTCCTCATACTTCAGTTACACAAGAACTGTATTTATCACATAACATCGCGTCTTAATAAAGTCATGACGTTCTAAAGACTCATCAAACGGTAACAAGTATTAAATTCCTACTTCAGATACTTATTAACCCATAGCATTTCTTAATACACTCTAAGCCAAGAAAAGACGCACCACAAAGGAATTATTCGAGTAGGAAGGAAATCGGTGAGTGTGATGTACATGTATAAATAAACGATTGTAATATCAGAAAAATTGGATGATTTATTCGAGAGAAAGATCTTCGCTAACTGAGTACATGAATAGCACGTTTGTCATTTTCTGACCATTATGCAAGCTGTTATTCGACTTGTCACTGACTTATAGAGCTGATGGATGGTCGTGCCAAAATGGATGTTAATGCTAAGATCTTACCAACTGGCATGCTAGATCGTGAATATTATGAACTGGTTGGAGAGCCCAATCCACATTGGCCAAAGTATGGTTTGACAATACGGAGATAAGCAGTAGAAACTATCTCCAAGTGAGGGCAGGCATTAATTTGGTGAAACGTAAGCCCAGGACAGCTTGCCGTGAAAAACAAAAAACGGGACGTACTATATGGTCGACGTACCGCTGTGCTATTAAGGTGCCGCGGATAACAGCGAAAGGGGTCCTGCTAACAAAACGAATGGCATCCCAGAGCAAGACTCCTCGCTGATGGGCCGTACGGCGAGAGACAGTCAGTTTTGTGTCCCACCACTGTTGGGGGCTTCTCTAGTCCGGTCTTTGAGGGTCGTTGGTACTCAGTTCGAAGTGGGACTCATCACTGAAGACAGCCCAACAGTGAATGAGATATCAAACCGAAAACGCATCTGGAGATTTAGACAGCGCTGGGATACCAACCTGGCTGTCGCTCGCCATATGACCTGACAACCAGAAGTGATGCTCTGGAGTGTCTTTTCTTTTCATAGCAGTACCCATTTGGTTGGCATCCACGACACCTTAAGGCTCAGCGGTACATCAGCGATCTTCTAAACCCCATTTTGTTGCTGTCCATGGCAACCCATCCCAAGATTACATTCCAGTAAGATTATCCCCGCCCGTACATGGCGAGAGTATCTACAGCTTGTCTTCGTGCTTGCCGGGCCCTGCTTCGGCCAAGAGGTCGCCGAATCTCTCCACAATGGAGAACATTTGGAGCATTATAGTTTGGGACTTCCAATCATCTCGTGATTTTGTCGATGCAAAGCGCCTGTTGGACTGAATTTGGCACGATGGTCCTCAGGAGGACATCCAACTACCCTATCAATCAGTGGAAAGACGAATAACAGCTTGCATGAACACCAGAGATCGACCAACGAGTTATTGACTCGCTAAATTTGAGAAGCACCTTCTCTTGAATGACTCATTCAGGTGTTATCTTCAATCGTACCATTTGTCTGAACATGTACGTACATCGACCGATTTGTGTCCCATATGGATAATTCCTTGTGGGGCGTCGCAATATTATTATTTTTTTTACTTAGAGCGTATTAAGAGGTGCTATAGATTGTTAAGGAAGGAATTCAATACTTGTTCCCATGCGAAGTATCTGTCATGAGTTTGTATCAGACAACATTATCATCTGATTAAATACAGTTCTTCTGTAATTTAAGTACGACGTAATGTAATGGGATACAGGCATTCCAGAAGGGTTCTGAATACTATACAGAGGTAAATTGTAACTTGTGAACTTCTGAGTCGATCACCCTCTGCGGTACTAGGTAAATTAGATGACGTGAGGATAAAACGTTCGTGCTAAGTGTGTTTCTCGTAACAAAGGGGAAATTTATTTATGTAGACTATGTTACTTCTAATAAAGGGGAATGTTAAATGGTTTTATATTTTATTGTTTTATGAACAGATGGACTAAGGGAAGTTTTGTATAACCTACAGATACTTTAAGTGAAAAACAGTTTTTGTGAGAAAAGCTATAATTTTGAGTATCATTTGTAGGGAATATTTCATGAGTTAAGGTAGATATGTAGTGAAACACAACTTTGCGGGAAAGTATATAATAAAGAATATACACTCCTGGAAATGGAAAAAAGAACACATTGACACCGGTGTGTCAGACCCACCATACTTGCTCCGGACACTGCGAGAGGGCTGTAGAAGCAATGATCACACGCACGGCACAGCGGACACACCAGGAACCGCGGTGTTGGCCGTCGAATGGCGCTAGCTGCACAGCATTTGTGCACCGCCGCCGTCAGTGTCAGCCAGTTTGCCGTGGCATACGGAGCTCCATCGCAGTCTTTAACACTGGTAGCGTGCCGCGACAGCGTGGACGTGAACCGTATGTGCAGTTGACGGACATTGAGCGAGAGCGTATAGTGGGCATGCGGGAGGCCGGGTGGACGTACCGCCGAATTGCTCAACACCTGGGGTGTGAGGTCTCCACAGTACATCGATGTTGTCGCCAGTGGTCGGCGGAAGGTGCACGTGCCCGTCAACCTGGGACCAGACCGCAGCGACACACGGATGCACGCCAAGACCGTAGGATCCTACGCAGTGCCGTAGGGGACCGCACCGCCACTTCCCAGCAAATTAGGGACACTGTTGCTCCTGGGGTATCGGCGAGGACCATTCGCAACCGTCTCCATGAAGCTGGGCTACGGTCCCGCACACCGTTAGGCCGTCTTCCGCTCACGCCCCATCATCGTGCACCCTGCCTCCAGTGATGTCGCGACAGGCGTGAATGGAGGGACGAATGGAGACGTGTCTTCTCAGCGATGAGAGTCGCTTCTGCCTTGGTGCCAATGATGGTCGTATGCGTGTTTGGCTCCGTGCAGGTGAGCGCCACAATCAGGACTGCATACGACTGAGGCACACAGGGCCAACTCCCGGCATCATGGTGTGGGGAGCGATCTCCTACACTGACCGTACACCTCTGGTGATCGTCGAGGGGACACTGAATAGTGCACGGTAAATCCAAACCGTCATCGAACCCAACGTTCTACCATTCCTAGACCGGCAAGGGAACTTGCTGTTCCAACAGGACAATGCACGTCCGCATGTATCCCGTGCCACCCAACGTGCTCTAGAAGGTGTAAGTCAACTACCCTGGCCAACAAGATCTCCGGATCTGTCCCCCATTGAGCATGTTTGGGACTGGATGAAGCGTCGTCCCACGCGGTCTGCACGTCCAGCACGAACGCTTTTCCAACTGAGGCGCCAGGTGGAAATGGCATGGCAAGCCGTTCCACAGGACTACATCCAGCATCTCTACGATCGTCTCCATGGGAGAATAGCAGCCTGCATTGCTGCGAAAGGTGGATATACACTGTACTAGTGCCGACATTGTGCATGCTCTGCTACCTGTGTCTATGTGCCTGTGGTTCTGTCAGTGTGATCATGTGATGTATCTGACCCCAGGAATGTGTCAGTAAAGTTCCCCTTCCTGGGACAATTAATTCACGGTATTCTTATTTCATTTTCCAGGAGTGTATTTTGTTATGAGAAGAGATGGATGTGAAGAATGTAGTACATTTTATTGTTATATGGTAACGAGAGCACCTGGTGGTACGAATGACGAAGTAATCATGATAGCCGCGCGGAGTGGCCCCGCGGTTTGAGGCGCCATGTCATGAGTTGCGCAGCCTCTCCGACCGGAGGTTCGAGTCCGCCCTCGGGCATGGGTGTGTGTGTGTTGTTCTTAGCACATATTGGTTTAAGTAGTGTATAAGTATAGAGATCGATGACCTCAGCAGTTTGGTCCCTAAGGAACACACACACATTTGAACATTTTTTGAACCATGACTTTCACCTATAGATTAGAGACAGTACGTTAGCGCTGTAGTAATCAACTAAAGAAAAGATAATGAATAATTATAGCACAATGTATCACCGATTTGTGCACGACGAAATCTAATATTCAGCATGAAACAATAATAGTATAATAAGAGCCTCTAAAGGCGATCAAAGAAACTGACTCCGTCGGATGTCCGTTGCATCAGCTCAGCAGAAAAATAGTCTTGCTTAGTTTGCATAGGGAGAGATATGAGGGACAGCTTGCATCGGCCGCCATGACCTATTTATTATATTTGAGTATGCGACCTAGTTCCCAGGCTTTTTGAATAACATGACTGCAGAGAGGCCGACGAACTACGGCGTAGAGCATTTTATATGTGTGTGAAGCGTATTGAAAGTGTTTTAGAATGTTGTGACTGGTCGAAGTATGCTGCCACTGATGCGATCGATATAACAGCAGTAACTGGTGTTAGCAGCGAGATGTACAACAGCTAGGCGAGAATGCAGCTGTGGTCGTCTAAACCCGCAGATGACTGAAAACTTTTAACGATATTGCTACAAGTCAATCTTGTATTGTCTGCTCATGAAGGGTGTCTTGTACTCCATGTACGCGACAGACCATATTTGCTTTATTAGAGTTTGGAATATAATTAATTCATATAAGGCAAACGATGAACAAGTGAGCGGCGACAAGAAAAAAAGCTCCTCTCAATGAATATGGAGACAAAAGTGTTTTCTCTCTTCATGTTTCGTCATATTTAGTGAAAAATATGTGTGAAATGATGTTGTGGGCGCAATTTGAGAATAACAGTGTGAAAGCAGTGTACTCAATAGTAACAGAGAGAGATATCCACCAGAGTTTCTCAACAGGACGTAAAATGTAAGTGCAGTAACATCTATAAACGATATCCTCGAAATAGTACTTCAGATATTCACAAATAATTTTCTTCATGATTTCTTTGCAAGTGAGGTACCAGCAAAAACGATAAAAAAGTGAACAATAACACATCTATAATAACGAAGTTTCTCTAGCAATGTAAGTTTTAGGAGATGAACCAACCAAATAAAACGCAAATTTTATAATTTTTAGGTCTACATAGAGAAATGCCTATTAATTTTATATTATAAAATACAGAAATAACATTCCACCCACAGCAGATGACACACAGGTGTCGAAGCACTTCTGGGTGAATAGGAAGAAGTCTATAGTGTTTGCATAAGACGGGTTTTCAGAACAACTCAAATTTTAAGTAATAGTGATTACTGATAGTAGTGATTACCGACACACAGAGAATCACTGCGCGACATCAGCATGAGAACGAGAAGAATATATCACCACTGATTTACTGAATTTCTTGACTAATGATTGGTAGTTAACTTTATTGAATGAATTTATGAGCTCTCCCGATTGTCTGAAATTTTATACTGCAAAAGCACTTTCTTGACTGTATGAAAAGATTGAGCCAAAGTGACAGATTGCTTATCCCTCGAAAGAGCTGTAGGTCCCGTGGAAGCATCAATTTTTAGCATTCGCGATAGTTCAGATTTTCCCCCACACTGAGGAGGAAGTCAGATGATTGGGAACAGTTCTCAGGACTAGTTGAATGAGATAGTTAAATTACTAGGGAATGAACACTACCCTCCACAAGCTCGGAAACACCATTCTGAGTATTACACTGGAATGACCTATGTGAGTTGTTTGTTGGAATACAGAATACAATACAAAAACAACCTTTAATAATGACACCTGAATTATGATACAGATAATCATTGTACACATGCTCGTACGTAGTGGTATTACATAGTTGTACATAAACTGACTTTACCCTTCCAAGCACTTCAACTAAACACGAGAGGTGGCACCAGTAGACGAGAAGACTATGTTCGAAAAATACCAGAGATATTGAGGATTTGCATAAGAGGAGTGGTCAAGGCCGTACACAGGCATCAAGGTATAGGCTCCTGCAGTGATCATCCTCGCTCAGGGGCACCCAGAAAAAAATCAAAACTCTTTAATTAAGAGTCTTTAATTGTGAACAGTATACGTAACTGATTAATAGTTTTCTGTGAATTGACTTCTGAACTAAAGACAATTAAAGATACAGCAATAAGTGAGTCCACAGTAATACGGTGCTCGGCAGAAAGAAACAGTCCATGGTTCTGTAGCAGCAAAGAAACAAATGTTGGTTCCTGTTCATACGAAGAAAAGGCTTCGTTGAGTTAAGACGCTTCACCATTGGACAGCACGTGTTTGGGAAGGAGTCTTATTCACTGATGAATCCAAGCTCGAAACATCTGGAAGTAAACAACGTCAATTCGTAGGCCGTTTACCCAATGAAAGCTTGAATCTTCAGTTAGAATCTCCAACTGTGAAGCATGGATAGGGTTCTGTGGGGATATGGCAACATAGTTGAAGATCTGGTGAAAGCAGAGGGAAAAATGAACCAAAAGAGATTATCATGCCATTCTCCAGCGACGTTCCATGCCATTCTCATTTGCGTCTGACTGGAAAAGGGTTTGTCTTGTAGAAAGACAACGACCCTAAACACACATCCTGCTTGTATCACAAGTATATGAAGTCTGCAGAGATCCATAAACATTTGAAAAAAACATGGAATGGGATCCCGATTGTCCTGACTGTATCCTAATCGAGCTACTATGAGATGATTTGAAAATGAGGATCCGACAATGGAGATACACGAGTGGGACACACTTGTGAGAATTCTTGCAGCAAGAATGAAGACTAAATACAACTAAAACCCTGGCATAATTAGAAATTTACTCACTAGTAGGCAGTGGTTAAAGCAAACGGTGGCTAACTTATGGAGGGTAGTGTATCTTTATAGTCCCCTTTGCATAGTGCCACTCCAATGGTTGCCTCTAACAAGGTGCATCCAAGTTTGTACTGACTCTCGGTCAACTAGGACTTAATCAAGCAGGATATACCAAAGCTCACTGATAGCAGGAATGCCACAGTCGTCTTTGAAAAAGCTAGGTCTAAAAACTTACCAGATATGCATACCATGGATCGTATTGCACCTTTGGCAGTATCGCTGAATATGATGTGCACGTGGCAAGGTTTAGATGACAAGATAAACAGACAGTATGATGACATACAAAGCAAACTGTCCATCTGCAGTAAGGATACATACATTACTGACTGCAGCAGTAATAAGATTTTTAGAACATACATGTATACTAAGATTAGACGTAGGGGCAACAAAGAATTAGAACTGTAGGTATTCCATTGACATGGGAAACTGTTCATGAAAGAGTAATCAGGAGATAGGTAATCTGCAGACAGGCTGGGTTCTTAAGCTTCTCGGATTACAATGCCGAAAGGGCATATAATCATTTGTAGGTATTCGGAGCCCATTTTAATACAGAAAGGATAAAACGTCACGAGAGCAAGGTGGACATCGAGCACAGTAACAAAAGCAATGAGGCAGCTGGCTTGTGAAGGTCACGAAGGAGTTCCCGCTAATGGAGACCTGACCTTCTGGTTTCTCCGTACTCTCAGACTAGGTCCTGAATGGAATTTCGTAACTGCATCGTTAGTGACAAACGGCCTGGTAATACCTTGCTGATGAGCTTACCTGGAACCACATACATATTCGAGTATCTTGTTCGTCCATCTGTGGTGACAAACAGTTTCACTGCCAGAGAACAGTTCCTGTCATGAGATTCGGTGTTCTTGTTAATCGCTGTTGCTCCAGTAGAGGTATCTTTCAGAGATATTAGCTTATTACATACGAAGATACAAGGACAAAAATGAATATTTGAAAGTCGTTGACAACTATAATATGGAAACCTCAAAATTATATCTTTATATTTAAAAATTTTAATATGGTTAACACAAAAAATATATGTTAATTTTTTAAAAATCTCTTAAATTTCAACAAATGACGGAAGATCGCTTTACCCTTCCGCTAAAAGTATAAGGGATTAGTAAAAAAAAAATATAGGTTCCAGTTGGTTGATAGTACTGTTTATATTTTTTTAACAATATTCGCAGCTGCGTCAGCTGTACACAGGGTGGTTATAATGAAAGTGCAGCTACTAAAAGAAGTTCACTAGGGACTATAATTACCTTATGGCAGCAAATTTGATAGATAATGCTCTAATGTGAAACCGATTTACGCTGTAAAAAATTTGTTCCAACTTTTGACCACCAGGTCTAAAACTGGCGCTGTGCAATCAAGAAAGACGCATAAAATATGTAACTGATAGGACCGGAATGTGATAGAAAAGGTCAAAGACGTGAGAAAGGTGTAATTTTGATGTTATTAACCACATATTTCTCAAGTTTCCTCAGGAATCACCAACGAACTAAATGCTGCTCTATACCCCATAAAGCGCATCAGAGACCTCATACCTGTATAATGCAAAAAAACTAACAGACTGGCACCATTTGCCTAAGCTGGAGGAGCCGCATAATGTACAAACTCTGATTGTATACTGTGGGATAGTTACAATAAGACGACCCTAACGTTTGGTAAACAAAAGCTACTTACTCCAAACTGGAGCTACCCAATATACTTGTCCCTATCTCTGTATCACCAGTAGTACCCGAGATATGAGCCACGGAAAAACTCGTTTTGATGCGTGGCGTTTTGCAACATATTATGTAGCAGACACTGTCGCATATGGAGCGATAGACGCAGCAGCCTCCACCCCAGAGCGTACCATACGATCACTACGTTTTCCACCTAAGTCACTGAAAAATTGTGTTTTATTACGTAAAGAAAGAAGTTGGCCTTAGAAGTTTACACACAACAATTAACAACTGGCATGCCATGCATGTAGCAGTGTACAGGTCTTACGACTTAGACCACGACGTACAGGTTCCACAAAAATTTTTGGCTGCTCCAACGGAATCTGTACTATTAGGCTTTTAGAAAAAAAAGGTGTAATGTCAGATCGCCATCGACTGATACATGCATTGTTTCTGCTTTGTCCCGGCGGTCAGATCCAGTTACGCACCAGCCAGCGACGTTATATGCAGCTTCAGCAGTGACATTTTATTCTTTGGTTTTTCCATTCCGTGTTTTATTCATTGTAATGTGTTCTTAGTTGCGGAGTTGCTTACCATGCCCAGACGGTTTTCCTTTTCAATATAACGTTTCCTAATCTATGCATTGTTCGGAGCTATTACGTGCTGAGTGTCTTTACTCTGTTAAATAATGTTGCTAGGTTTCAGGATCTGAAGAGTGATATTTCAGGCATACCACTCGGCTCAGTAAATACACGTTATTCAAATGTCGTACAGCACTAATTCTAGGTGCTGCCCTCAGACATATTAATGCAATTAGTGTATTCAATAATGCACACGTCAAGTGTTTCAGTTCTCTACCAAAAGTAGTAACGTGAAACTCTACGTTTCTATTAGCCAAATCTTCACTATGCACATAGTATTCACTACAATCATTCACATACGCAGCATATAAAACGTTGGATATCAACTCCGAATAATACTAATGCAGCGTAATAGTAAAGTACACAACGAACCATTTCCAAGCCTTGAATTAAATTACTGAACGGAACAATGAGTATGAACCATCGTTTTGCTTTGGACTCATAGATTTAGAGTAGGCTGGAAACTTAGATTTTAATAAAATGTGAACCAACAGTGAAATGGCTCTGAGCACTATGGGACTTAACTGCTGAGGTCATCAGTCTCCTAGAACTTAGAACTACTTAAACCTAACTAACCTAAGGACATCACACACACCCATGCCCGAGGCGAGGACATCGCGGCTAGAACCGCTAGGTCAACGCGGCCAGTGAAGCAATAGTCGATGTCATACAAGACGTAACCAACAGTGCTTGACATACAGTATTCAAGAACACTGAAAAAAAGCCGGTGTAACAGCTTCTACAAGTACTCCTCAGTACAGACTGAAAGACGAGTCGGTGAAGAAGATTCCACACAACAATACTGTTCTCAGCAGCCCAAGAGAAAAATTTCCCACTCCTTCACTCCCAGAAATAAAAAAAGGAATACTTTTTAATACTATATATGTCCTACATTTCCGATTTTCTAATGTCATCGTAGTGTTGATCTCTAGTGCAGATAAACCTTAGTAGTGGACGAATGAACAATAATGGAACAAGGCTGCATTTTGCAGAGAAAAGCAACTGTCAGAAGGCTATAAAACAAATGAAAAGAAAACATCATAGAATGTCAAGACATAGAATCACTTAACGAGGTTTATGTTTGAGGCAATGTAAATGAAGAGAAGAGTAAATTTTTTTTACACTGGTTTTCGCAAATTTTATACAGTTCTCAGTTCCAAGACACAGTGTTTCATAAACGGAAGGTTTACAACCACTGTCATTACGGTTGAAAGTCCTCACCAGAAGTGGGTTTAGCTACCTAAGAGAGCATATAAGTTATGACACAGATATTATTGCCCTGAAACTATTTCCCTACTTAACACATTATTAGGTTAATTTCTTGTCCTTTAGTTCAGTATAAATTTTGAAGTTGATTTTAAACTAACTTCTCGTTGAGCCACACGTCTGACACTTTCAGAATGGTCATAAATGGATGATAATGCATTATTAACTCGTTTCCTTGTGTGGTGTGTGGCGGAGGGTACTTTCTGTACCACTACTATTTCCTCTCTCTCCTGTTCAGTAGAGTATGTTTTTCAGTACGACCGACTCCTGATAAGCGTCCGTGTCAGCTCGATTTTCTCTAAGTTTTACGTTTACAAGATATTCGCTGGATACACTCGAGAGTAGGCGATATATCACAGTCAGGCTAAGAGAAACTGAAATAGACCTGAAATTTACCACATGTCTAGTTTGTAATCTCATCAAAATTTTTGAAATCGGTCGAAAAATTTCACATACCTAAGACCAAAAATCTGTAAATAATCATTTAAATAGAAATACCTCCTAATATAAAGCGTTTTTAAAACGGGATAAGAACTACAAAGAAATTTCTTCTAGCGCCGTACTGATTCCCTATCCCATACAGGAAGTTCCGAAAATTTCTGCTTGTCAATTTTTAATAGCTATAATAATACTTGTAAAATCTGAACGAAGAACTTGAGTGCATCCAGTAGATAAAAATAAGGTTGTAAGGAATAGCATCTACATCTACATCTACATGACTACTCTGCAATTCACATTTAAGTGCTTGGCAGAGGGTTCATCAAACCACAATCATAGTATCTCTCTACCATTCCAATCCCTAACAGCGCGCGGGAAAAACGAACACCTAAACCTTTCTGTTCGAGCTCTGATTTCTCGTATTTTATTTTGATGATCATTCGTACCTATGTAGGTTGGGCTGCAAAAAATATTTTCGCACCAGGAAGAGAAAGTTGGTGACTGAAATTTCGTAAAAAGATCTCGCCGCGACGACAAATGTCTTTGCTGTAATGACTTCCATCCCAATTCGCGTATCATATCTGCCACACTCTCTCCCCTATTACGAGATAATACAAAACGAGCTGCCATTTTTTGCACCCTTTCGATGTCCTCCGTCAGTCCCACCAGGTACGGATCCTACACCGCGCAGCAATATTCTAACAGAGGACGAACGAGTGTAGTGTAAGCTGTCTCTTTAGTGGACTTGTTGCATCTTCTAAGTGTCCTGCCAATGAAACTCAACCCTTTGGCTCGCAGTCCCCACAATATAATCTATGTGGTCTTTACAACTAAAGTTGTTCGTAATTTTAACACCCAGGTACTTATTTGAATTGACAGCCTTGAGAATTGTACTATTTATCGAGTAATCGATTTCCAACGGATTTCGTTTGGAACTCATGTCTATCACCTCACACTTTTCGTTATTTAGCGTCAACTGCCACCTACCACACCATACAGCAATCTTTTCTAAATCGCTTTGCAACTGATACTGGTCTTCGGATGACCTTACTAGACGGTAAATTACAGCATCACCTGCGAACAACCTAAGAGAAGTGCTCAGATTGTCACCCTGGTAATTTATATAGATCAGGTACAGCAGAGGTCCCAGAACGCTTCCCTGGGGAAGACCTGATATCACTTCAGTTTTACTCGATGATGTGCCGTCTATTACTACGAACTGCGACCTTCCCGACAGGAAATCACGAATCCAGTCGCACAACTGAGACGATACCCCATAGGCCCGCAAATTGATTAGAAGTCGCTTCTAAGGAACGGTGTCAAAAGCTTTCCGGAAATCTAGAAATACGGAATCAACTTGAGATCCCCTGTCGATAGCGGCCATTACTTCATGCGAATAAAGAGCTAGCTGCTTTGCACAAGAGCGATGTTTTCTGAAACCATGCTGATTACATATCAATAGATCGTTTCCTTCAAGGTGAATCAAAATGTTTGAATACTGTATATGCTCCAAAACCCTACTGCAAACTGACGTCAATGATATAGGTCTGTAGTTAGATGGATTACTCCTACTGCCCTTCTTAAACACTGGTGCGACTTGCGCAATTTTCCAATCTGTAGGTACAGATCTATTGGTGAGCGAGCGGTTGTATATGAGTGCTTAGTAGGGAGCTATTGTCTCAGCGTAATCTGAAAGGATCCTAATCGGTATACAATCTGCACCTGAGGATTTGCCCGTATCAAGCGATTTGAGTTGCTTCGCAACCCCTAAGGTATCTACTTCTAAGAAACTCATCTAGCAGCTGTTCCTGTTTCAAATTCTGGAATATTCCATTCGGCTTCCTTGGTGAAGGAATTTCGGAAAACTGCGTTCAATAACTCCGCTTTAGCGGCACAGTCGTCGGTGACAGTACCATCGGCACTGCACAGGGAAGGTATTGACTGCGTCTTGTGTACTTTACATAAGACCAGAATTTCTTCGGATTTTCTACCAAATTTCGAGACAATGTTTCATTGTGGAAACTATTAAAGGCATCTCGCATTGAAGTCCGTGCCAAATTTCACGCGTCTGTAAATCTTCGGGATTTCGCGTTCTTTTGAACTTCGAATGCTTTTTCCGTGGCCTCTGCAACAGCGTTCGGACCTGTTTTGTGTATCACGGGGGATCCGTTCCCTCTCTTACCAATTTATGAGGTATGAATCCCTCAACTGCTCTTGAATCTATATCTTTGAATTGGAGCCACATCTCTTCTACATTTGCATAGTCAGTTCGGAAGGAATGGAGATTGTCTCTTAGGAAGGCTTCCAGTGACACTTTATCCGCTTTTTTAAATTAAATTACTTTGCGTTTGTTTCTGGTGGATTTGGAAGAAACGGTATTGAGCCTAGCTATAACGACCTTCTGATCACTAATCCCTGTATCAGTCATGATGCTCTCTATGAGCTCTGGATTGTTTGTGGCTAAGAGGTCAAGTATGTTTTCGCAACCATTTACAATTCGCGTGGGTTCGTGGACTAACTGCTCGAAATAATTTTCGGAGAAAGCATTTAGGACAATCTCGGAAGATGTTTTCTGCCTAAGACCGGTTATGAACAAGTATTTTTGCCAACATATCGAGGGAAGGTTGAAGTCCCCACCAACTATAACCGTATGAGTGAGGTATTTATTTGTTACAAGACTATAATTTTCTCTGAACTGTTACGCAACTATATCATCGGAGTCTGGGGGTCAGTAGAAGGAGCCAATTATTAACTTAGTTCGGCTGTTAAGCATAACCTCCACCCATACCAATTCGCACGGAGTATCTACTTCTACTTCACTACAACATAAACCACTACTGACAGACACAAACACTCCACCACCAATTCTGCCTAATCTATCTTTCCTGAACACCGTCTGAGACTTCATAAAATTTCTGCAGAAGTTATTTAAGGCTTTAGCCAGCTTTCTGTATCTATAACGATTTCAGCTTCTTTGCTTTCTATTAGCGCTTGAAGCTCAGGGACTTTCCCAGCACAACTACAACAATTTACAACTACAATTCCGACTGTTCCTTGATCCAAGCACGTCCTGTATTTACCATGCACCCTTTGAGACTCCAGCCCACCCTGTACTTTCCAGAGGTCTTCTAACCTAAAAAAAAAAACGCCCAGTCCACGCCACACAGCCTCCGCTACCCGTGTAGCCGCCAGATGAACTCCTAATCTATTCAGCGGAACCGGAAACCCCACCACCCTATGGAGTAAGTCAAGGAATCTGCAGCCAACATGGTCGCAAAACCGTCTGAGCCTCTGATTCAGACCCTCCACCCGGCTCTGCACCAAAGGTTCGCAGTCGGTTCTGTCGACGATGCTGCAGATGGTGAGCTCTGCCTTAATCTCGTAAGCAAGACCGGCAGCCTTCACCAAATCAGATAGCCGCTGGAATCCAGTCGTTTAAAAAAGTCTGTTCACACAATTTGCTGCACAATAAAGTTTGTTGTGACTTTAGAGAACTATTCACGCATCAGGTATCTATTACATGTGTCCTAAGTTCTTCGTACAAAATTTTTACAAGTGTTGTCGTCGGTACTAAAAATTCACATATTTTGAGGATTATCTGTATGTAGTTAGGAATCTGTATGGGCTAAGAGAAAAAAATTTATACTTTTAGTCCGCTTTGAAAACCTTTCATACCAAATATTTTTTTATTTAAGTACCTGCTATAACATTTGAGTCATTTCATGACGCAACAGAAAATAAAGAGGTCTTTAACAAACGACGGAGTAAGCCAAATTTATTAGCTTGGTGTTACAGCGTTTTTGTTTTGCATATTGATGTTCTGGTTATTGTGGTTTTTTTATCAATTGATATTTTTCGTTTGTAGTTCACTGTTGCTCTCTGATTTCTACAGTCGTGGAATCAAAAAGTTTCCCCAGCGTCGGCACACTGTTGTAAATAGTGAAGAAGAATACATTATTGATGACTAAAATCCTAAAATCTCTGTTACGACTATGTGTCGTGTTTATTAAAGTTATGGAAAAACTCTACACATTTGTGCACCAGCCTAACATATCCAAGTTCTTCAACCGTCATAATACAACGTATAAGTATGCTTGAGGCTTTTCCTATAATAAAGACACATGCGATGGAGACGGAATTGCTTTTGGTATTGTCTAATGCTTAGTAACAACAGAATGAATTTCTGAAATGTAATGTTCCTAAATATTTATAGCGTCAACACGTGCCTCTAATTGCAGTTTACGTTAATTGGGCTGAAAATCTGTAGTGAACTAGTACATATTGCTATTCTGAAGGCAGTTTATTGTTAAATAGATTTTTGTAAATGCAGATCATCTACAATAAGTTGTGCTCGCACCTGGTGCTAATCATACCTAAGACTAAATGGGAACATGTGCAACTGAGTTAAAGTAAACATGGTAATTCTTGAAGCACAGACACCAATGTCCACTATCGGACCAGGTGGGTGTCAATTGCCACACAATCAAAAAAGTAGAAAAGAACCCAATTTGCTTACAAATCACCGTACTACTATTTAATAAGTGTGAAAGTAACGTGAAGGATGAGTTGACGGAAAACCGATATTGATCACTGCATGTACGGACAAAGACTCAACTAGAGCAAAGGATACACAGCTAACTTAAATGGTATTATAATGTATTCACTTCACTGCAGTGCGAACGTGAAACATTCTCACAGATATTCCTGGTAGGCGTAGCTGCGCAATTCCTATCTCAAACCGTTAACAAGAGAAGATCGCTTTACTTCCACGAAGTTCTCGGCGTACAGTATGATGTAAACAGCTTCTCGAGCTTCTAGTTCACCGAAGGTAGGAAAAGAATTAAATGTGCTATGCCTGCATACCCCAGTGTCACGCGAATTCGCATCTAACCGCTTGGCGATTTGATTGGTAGACATCACTGCCATCAAATTACAGCTTGAGGATTGCTGCTCAACCAAAGGTTAGACTGGTTCGTGTTTAAACAGATCTACTTTATTCGCAACATTAAAAACCGTAAACACGATCTGACGTTTTCGAACCGAGCAGCTAGATACGGACAACAGAATACTAATGAAAACCCCTTAGTCCTAACGGTACCTTTTGTTAAAACGGACGTGACGTTCGGATCGCGTAACAACAGGCTTATTGCAAGTTACCGTCGAGTCACCATGCTACAGAATGTTTTGTATCCCGCCTGGAAGGCGGCGTCTGGGTCTGCTTCTGGAAACTGAAAGTCTGGCTGGATGAAGGAAGCGAGTAGGAGCAGGAGAGGTAAAACACGTCGGTACTGCAAATACATTAAAGCATCTTTACTTAAGCCGTGGCATCTTAGCTATCGATACCATAGAATGGAAACTTGGCAGCAATCCGTGCGCCAAAATTTAGTGCGCCAAAATTTAGTGCGGTCCCACGAGGCCGCGATATTTAAGCCGAGTAAGCCAAACGCAAATGGATAAGTTTTCTTTACGAATTCCGAATCTTAGCTGCTGTACTTGGCTACAAGCAAACGATTTTTTGATGTACTGTTAAGGTTAGGAATACATAATGAGCAGTAGAAAGAGAGAAGATTACACAGAAAAGTAACGAGCGGTTCAAACGTAGCGGCTGACAGCAGTACATGGGGAAAACAGGTTTTCCGATTTTCTTACTGTGAGTAATAAAAGCTCATTAAGGAGGGAAAAGTACTGTTTGTAAATAAACCACAGCTACAACAACTCTAGGAGTTTAATTTTCGATAGAGTTTCTCCTTTTCCACTGAAAAATTAAAAATGCTTTTTCTTCACTGCATTGTGTATTACCTCTTGTAAATCCTGAGGAAACTAAGTGGCGGGCTTGATTTCTTTCGTATCTTATAGTTTCGTACCTTAACTCCATTGGCAGCGACAAATTGTCCCTTTTGCATAGACAGCAAATCGTTCATAATCATAGAATATTCATTTTGTCCATTATATCAGCAGTATTAGCTGCATTAGAGAAATTCTGATAGCTTGTTATACTCTGATACATAGTTCATGTCTTAGACATGGTTTTGCATATCAATGACTGGATAATATACAATATATATGAATACATACATCCATAACATAAATACATTGATACAAGAATACATCCAATAATAGAGCATACAGTGTTATATAATGTTACAGAAGTACAGAATATTACATAGATATGAATGATTTCGTTACTGTTTTTTATAATTTTCCTTTCTTGAGGATGTAGTTTTCATTAGAAAAAACAGTTACATATTGGTATCTTTGTCTCATACTTCGTTCCATGTATTATTTTGCTTTGGGGAAATAAAAGGGTTTTTCAGTATTTAAATTTATTACATCAGGGAGATACACTTGCCTCAGAATAGAATGGGTGGTTGGACACAAAATCGAAAGCAACATATACATTTAGTCCCAAGTGCACGTTTACAAAAAAAAAAAAAAAAAAAAAAAAAAAAAAAAAAAAAAAAAAAAAAAAAAAATTAAATATCTCAATGAAAAGTAGTAGCATATAACAAGCTTCAGTGACTCTTTTATGAAGAGTGTTGGAAAATGTGTGTCTGCTTGAACTGTGTTGTGATGTAGATGTAGATGTACTGTGGGCTGTGTTTAACCCAATGTGTGGATATTTGTAACATTGTACAATGTGGGCGAGTGGTTCTAGGCGCTTCAGTCTGGAACCGCGCGACCGCTCCGGTAGCTGGTTCGGATCCCGCCTCGGGCATGGATGTTTGTGGTGTCCTTAGGTTAGTTACGTTTAAGCAGTTCTAAGTTCTAGGGGACTCATCACTCACCTCAGATGTTAAGTCTCATAGTGGTCAGAGCCGTTTGAACCATCTGTACATGTCAATGCCAATAACTAAGTCGAGATGTGTTTTTGTATCTTTCTTCTCTCAATCTCACAACCTTTGGGTTATGCTAAGCATGGTGCATGTGTACTGAGCATTTTGGAAAATGTATCTTTTTCTTTCTTCTATTTCAGCTGCAGATGTTACTATTGAAATATTAAAATTCTTAACACTAAGGTTGCCAGTACGTTTCTGTTCTTCTTCTGGTTGTCTTCAAGCACTTACCTGCTTACTGGTACTTGCTTTACTGCTTGGCATAAAATACTTTAAGATACTTACGAAGGTAGAAGCCTAAAGTTCTGTTGGTTTTGGGGTTGTGTAACAAATAAGCTGAAGGATGAGATATATCAATAATTGTGTATGGATCTTCAAACAAATGACGACCCTTAGCATTTATTCTCAAAAGTACTGAAGATTTCAAGTATGTTCTTAATAATACTTGCATACCAATGGCAAAACTTAAGCTTCTCTTGATGTTGGATGGATAATACTTGTTTTTGCTTTTTGCTTGTTTTCTCATCACAAATGGTTTCTGTACTGTGTACGATTGGTAATGAGTTACTTCATTCTTTGTCTACTGCTGTGTTAAAAATGATCTCTGATGGTGTTTAAGGTTTGCTGTATATGTTGAAATAATTGTAAATCTCCTCAAACAAGACAAGATAGTGTATCAAATGTGAATGACTTATAGAGATGTATGTTCTCATGAAACGACTTAGGTCTCTGATATACTATCACAAGGATTCGCAGTAGGCGAAAATTTTGAGATGAAAATGCCCTTAATGTTGTTTTCTTTCAAAAACTGTTTCTATTTGTACCCTGTGTAATGCAAAGCATTATCAGTTAGTATAGCTGCATGTTTCCCTTCATGTGGAGTGGAATCTTTCTCACATCTCCTGATGCTTTTACTGGCTGGTGCTGATTTGAGTGCATGAAGTTAAACACCTTTTGAAAAGATACCATAAAATGCGAAAATTTATTTAAACCTCCTTTACTTGAGGAGGTCTGCTGATGTCGGTACTAATTATCTCTCTTGGTTTTGTGGTTAAATGGAGTGAAAATCAGTTTTGTGGATTGGTTCTGTAGTTTTGTCTTTTGGTATGGTATACATTTGCTGATTATGTGGTGTATTTTGCGTCTCATATTGGTGAAGTAACTTTGTGTGTAATTTTGTAAAGCATTTACTTGTTCCATTAGGTCCCCATACTGCATGAGTGTGTTCGATAAGTATGTTACATAGGTCAGCAGGATTACAAATGCGCCAGTTTGCAGCATGTCGGTGTCTTCTGTAATTCTGTAAAAGAGCACATTGTTTTGTAGCACGTATTTTGTTTTCATCGGGTGATGTTTTTGCAAAGTTCTCTGTAGTATTGTGTGTAATGTTTATCGTGCATGAGTATTATTCTGTAGTCATTTGTGTTTTGAATAACTATGTTATTGCGTAGCTCTTGTGGTAACCTACAAAGTGTGTCAGCAATGATGTCATCTTTCCATTGGATGTGTATTATTTCAAATGAGTAACTTTGTAAATATTGTACCCTTACGCGTCAATCTAGGGTGCATAAGTTTGCATGTAAGGAGAAAAGTGAGTTCTTTGTGATCTGTTCATATCTTGATGTGTTTGCCACAAAAGTAGTGGTTAAATTTCTTAAAGGCCCAGACTACGTATAAGGTCGGTGATTCCGTTGTACAATACGCTCTTTCAAATTGTGTAAGAGTTCTGTCGGCAAAACCAATGATTTTGATCTGCTCAGATTCACCAGTTTTGACAGTCTAGAATTAGCAACAACCAAGACCACTACACGAAGCATTGCAAATCATGCAGAAATCTAAGCTAAAATCTGGATGATCAAAAGCTTGTGAGTTTACCGAAGCTTCTTTGATTCTGTGAAATTCATTCTGGCAGTTTTGACCCTAATCCATTTCTTGTTTGTCTTAAACCAATTTAAAAGCTCTCTACTATTGACAAGTTGTTCAAGACGAAAACGGCGGAAGCAAGGACATAATCCTAGGAATGATTTTAACTGCTTCTTTGGGATAGGACTTGGAAATTGTCTGATTGTATCAAGTTTTGTAGAATCTGGCCTAATGCATTATGTACCGATTATGTGTCCCAGGCATCTGATCGCTGAACAGGTATATTTTGACTTATTAATATTTACAGTTACTCCTGCTCGTGCGTAGTAATGTATTTACTGTTTCAGCGTGTTCTGTCCATGTTTTCGTGCCTGTGAGTATGTCACCAACATAGTGTGTAACAGATTCCGTCAAATCATCACCGAAAACAGTATTAAGAGCGGTTATAATTATTCCTGAACTTACGTTTAGACCAAAAGTTCTTACATAAAATTGATAGGTACGACCAGCAAACATAAAAGCAGTATACTTCATGGACTCAGGTGTGAAAGGTACCTGTCGAAATAAATTTGTCAAGTGAAGAAAAGTACTTTGCGGCCAAAAATCGTTGTAGCTGTTCCTCTAAATTCTCAGGTTATGTTCTAACTGGTATTATTATCTGTTTAATAGCTCTCGCGTCAAGAGAAAGGCGTATGTTTCCATTAGGTTTTATCACTGCGTGTAACGGACTAAAATAGGGTGAAGTGTATGGCTCTATAATTCCCCATGTTAGCATTTGCCTTAACTAGCGCCAAACTACAGATCGTAGAGATATATTTACACTATAAGACTTATGGAAATAAATGTGGTGAGGCTTCACTTCAATGGCACATGTGTAAGTTTTGATGACACCTGCTGTTTTTGTAAATACTTTCCCATTTTTCACTAGAATATCCTTTAACTGTGACTTTTCTTCTTCATCAATCGCTGTGTACTCTGAAAGCTTAGAATTAATTTGTGTTAATATGTCTTCGCATTGGTACTTTGTGACATAGGTGTAGGTGTGCAGTGTTGACCAGTTACTTGTATCATCTGTAGTTTATATCCAATGCGGTGTTTGTCATGATCAACTGTTCTCGTGTCTAATTTCACACAAATTTCACTGTCTTCGCCTAAAAAATAACATATACCTTTGAAGAAGTCTATAGGAGAATCATGCTCACACAAGAAATCGATAACTAAAATACAATTCATAGATAAGTGTGGAACGACGAGGAATAGCCATGGGTAGACCCCTGGCCTATCGTCAACTGCACAAATACTTGTTTACTTACCCGAGACTTATCACCTAATGCTATGGGTATCTGACAATTCTGATCATGAAATTATGCAACTTTGCTCACTTCGTTCATCTTTACATAACAGTTCTGTAGTACTACGCTGACTGCAGCACGTTTATCAATCACGAATTCAGTGGGTACTTCCCCTACTGTAACTATAGTGGATGATAGCACAATTTGTTTCTTCTTGGTCGAGACTGTGTGTTATCACTCGTGAGGTCATCATTCAAGTATCCTTGTTCGTTGTATCTAAAGAATAGTATGTGTGAATCATGAGGTGTGAAACTGATCGTATTACTGTGTGGTGTATTAGTGTTTGGTGTGTCAAATAGTAACTGTCGTTCGAAGCTGACCCCCAAATATTGCTCGATCACGCCCTGGGACAGAGTAATGACTGCGTCCATTTTAACTCTTGGGTGGTTAAATTCTTTGAGTCAACGTTAGCTTTAGGTGACGTTTCGCTTTGCATCTGGTATATTTACCTGTGGATACTGGCGTCGCCATTCTCCGGGTTGATTTTGGTGTTGCTGCTGTGCATGAGATGGTGTCGGCATGTTGTTTTGATTTTCATAATTGTTCTGTTGTATAGCCTGTGGCGGTGGCTGCCAGTGTTGATTGTAGTGATATTGATTATTTGGATAAAGGTTTTGGTTTTGTATGTGGTTTTGTGGAGCTGCGTATTTCATATTATTTATATGCCACTGTTTTCTGTTTGAAGATTTTCTGTTACGGGAGTTGCTGCTGTTTTGTCTGTATTGGCTATGATTTGTTCTCGGATAGAACTTATTAAATTTTCGTCTTTTGGTGGGCTTGCCCCCTTGTGTGTAGTTGTTTTAATGAATGTATTTATTTGCACTGTATTGTTGTGGTGAG
Source organism: Schistocerca gregaria (assembly GCF_023897955.1). Lineage (NCBI taxonomy): Eukaryota > Metazoa > Arthropoda > Insecta > Orthoptera > Acrididae > Schistocerca > Schistocerca gregaria. Next base: position 676,100,896 of record NC_064922.1, read on the forward strand.
TTTTGGAAATTGTGCTGAGTATTTTGTGGCTGCACGAAAGAAACATTTGACTACGCGCCTGATCGGACTGACTAGCCTTAAAGTTCGGCATACCCGCCACGTAAATATGATTTCTGTTCCGGGACTGGTGTTGTTGGTGTTCTTGGTAGAGTAAATCAATAGCGTCAAGTCTTTCTTAAAGGTATTCTGCGTATTTGTCAGGGACATGGACTATTTTTTCTTTTACGTGAAATGGCAATTTGGATTTGCCTGAACGGATTATTAAGTGTTTTTGCCTTACCGTGTGAAAGATCGGACTTCTTGCAGTTAAATTACCGTGAAGATTGAATTATGGTTTTCTTATGATAGAACTTTATAATTTTCCATCAGACTGCAAACAAACATCTGACATGTGGCAGCCGCCTACATCATTGTTAAAACTAATGCAAATAATAATTGTTGCTTGCTAGTATATTAATATAAATGAATATGATGATGCGCCTCTTTAAATCAGCCTATGTTCATTATGTAACAAAATGTTTGGTGTTACGGAGCAATGACAAAATGCGTCCGTAGAGAAATAGATTATATCACCACTCTAAGTAGCGCGAGAGGAGTCAGCTGAAGTACATTTGCTGTTTTTCAACCGCAACTACACATTGTTCATCGATAGCTTTTTACATCCAGTCTTTGACATCGAGAAGAAATTATAGTATCGCTTTTGCATGCACATGAGCTCTTAAACAGTTCACAGCTTGCAGATAGTAATGAATTTAAAAGGTTGTGTGATAAGAATTTGACTAAAGACTTTTTACAACTTGTTTCATTAGCGTTTCCTTTCCTAAAAGTTTTCATTTTGTCAGATAGATTAGTTCTGTTTCGTAGGACTGTCCGTTTCGATCCGTTGTACGTAACAGCTATAGTTTCGCATTTACTAGGTTTCAATATGGCGCAGGGCGTAGAACTTCACTTTGTACAAATCAAAGGAGCCGCCCTCAGCTTCCCTTTCTGTGTACTGTACATTCTGTGCCAGTGTGAGCATCCGAAGTCCGTTGCGGATGACCCATGATGGGCGGCGGAATGTCGGGCGAGTTAGTACTGTCCGTGGAAAGTCTATCTGGTAATGTGTTTGTACTACTGTAGGAAGTGCTGAAAGCTGGTTTGAGGCGTTCAACGGAGATGGTGGTTGCATCGACCTTAAATGTCTGCCTCTCCCTGCAGATAGGTGGATACGGTTTGTCGTATGGTGGTTGCAGTGTCTTGCGTACCCCATCATATTTTACAAAGCCTTGATTACGCTTAGACAGATCGCTGAAAATGAAAGGGCGGCGAGTCTGTTGATCCGTCGGGGAAAAAAGACATAGCCTCCGAATTTGTGAATGCAGCTTCTGGATGTGATGCCTCGACGAAGTTGTTTGGCAAGTTACTGAGGAAATCGCTGGGCATCCAGATCCGCGGTCGTGGCACTTAGGTCTTCCATGACGGAAGTGTGGAGGGCCAGGAGGACGATTAGTAATGATTCTGTACACCGCTGCGAGTGACGACACCAAAGGGATAATTTTAATCGTTTTACTAATCCTTTGGCTCCCGGATGGTACGCTGTACTCATAATACGATTCACGCCCAATGAGATGGCGAGTGATTTGAACAGGTATGACTAGAATCGCTTGCCCTGGTCGGTTGTAATATTTACTTTATTTACACATCAGGTTCCGTAGGGCCAAATAAGTGAGCTAATCTCCCAGGTCATGTAAAATGTCGGTACATCAAATTACAACATAAAATTAATGACAGACAAAAATAATTTGGTTATGATCGCAAAAAGTCAATCAATAAGTTTACGTAAAAGCAATTAACAATTCAACACGAATCAACTTAATTTTCAAGGAACTCCTCGGCGGAATAGAAGGAGTGAGCCATGTGGAAACTCTTCGGTTTCGATTTGAAAGTGCTTGGATTACTGCTAAGATTTTTTAATTCGAATGGTAGCTTACTGAAAATGGACGCAGCAGTATACTGAACACCTTTCTGCTCAAGAGTTAAGGAAGTCCGATCCAAATGCAGGTTTGATTTCTGTCGAGTATTAAGTGAGTAAAGCTTATTCTTGGGAATAAGCTAATATTGTTAACAAGAAATTACAGTAAGGAATATATATATATATATATATATATATATATATATATATATATATATATATGTATATATATATATATATATGCCAATGTCAAAATACCCAGACTCGTGAACAGGGGCCGACAAGATGTTCATGTACTTACACCACTTATTGCCTAAGGAGATGGTCAAATCGCCGGTGAGCCTTAACTGTAAATAAATGAAGATGGTATCTGTTCTTTTGGACATGTCCAAAGGAACAGATACCATGTTCATATATACATAGTTAAGGCTCACCGGCGATTTGACCATCTTCTTCTGTGCGGATGCACAAACTGTGGCACAATTCTTACGGGAATTGGCAGTAAAGCCGCGAGTAATGAGTGTAATAGACAGGGGCAGTATGAATACAGTGCGGGAGCGGGACAATAAGTTGCGAATGTGGGTCTCACGGAGGGAATGCCAGAGACAAGTCCCGGCAGTCGCACTATTCCTCTGTGTCCTCGGTGGCTCAGATGGGTAGAGCGTCTGCCATTTAAGTAGGAGACCCTGCGTTCGAGTCCCGGTCGGGCCACACATTTTCAACTCTCCCCGCTGACTTATATCAACGCTTTTAAGGAGCTAGGGGTATTCATTTCAGTGTAATTTCATTCTAACGAGCTGCATGGTCACCGGTGGTATCTGCTCTTTCCGACATGTCCGAAAGAACCGATACCGTCTTCATGCATATAAAATGATTAATTATCCTTACATACACAACATTTTCAATAACTTTAGCAAACACTGATAGCATAGAATTAGGTCTAAAATTGTCTACATAACGCCTTCCTCACTTCTTATAAAGCGGGTGAGTTCTTTAATCGTTCAGGAAACTGACCAGTCCTAAAGGAAAAAATACGAATATGACTAATCACAGGGCTGACATGTGCAACATAGTACTTTAATATTCTGCTAGGCACTCCATTTTATCCATGAGAGTCCTTAGTCTTCAGTGATTTAATTATTGACTGAATCTCCCCTTGTCTGTATCACAGAGGAGTAATTCAGACATCAATCATGGAAAGGCATTTGCCAACAAAGTTATGTGATTCCCTGTAGAAACTAAATTTTAATTTAATTCCCCAGCAATACTCAGAAAATGATTGTTATATACTGTACATATATCTGATTTAAAAGTAACAGAAATAGTTTTACTATGACCTGATTTTATATTGTCAACCTAGCGCTGATGACCACACACATCCCTCACAACTGACCATACGGTTTTAATTTTATCCTGTGAATTAGCTATTCTATTTGCATACCACATACTCTTTGTCTACCTAATAACATTTTAAGCACCTTGCAATACTGTAATGTGCTACTGTAGCTTGATTGTGACTACGTCTAACATTTTGATACGTAGAGGTTATTACGTTGGCTTTCCCGGCGTAATAAGTCTTGAAAGTCTCTTCGGGTTTGCTGCCGATCCTAAAATCAACATGACTCGATATTACGGCGATCCAACTGGTCGCCATCTTGAGGAAAATGCTGCTTCTGCTGATGAGTCCCGCTGAGAACTGACGCCAGGTTCCAGATCGTCGTCCTATATAGGCCACCGTTCAGTGCACGGCGCATGCGCCGACCATCACTGTTTCTGCCTTTCTAGACAGGGAGGGGGTGCCGCCCTTAGTGAAACACTGCTGGCAACGATATATCACAATCAATGCCGCACCGAAGAACGTTCAGTTTTGATGTTAGATAATACAGGATTCCACGTCTTGCTAAGAGGAAAGCCATTGTCCCTGTTGATTAAATTATCAGCCAACCTAATTTCAATCGCCTCTTTATATACACTGTTCCAAAAACCGGAAATATTGGCAACAGCCACAGATTCATCAAATGTCATACTGTGTCCCTCATTTAGGCAGTGTTCTGCTACTGCCGATTTTTCTGGCTGTTGTAGCCTCGCATGACGGCGATGTTCTACACACCTGTCATGCACTATGCGAATCGAACGGCCAATATAGCACACACCTGTCATGCACTGTGCGAATCGAACGGCCAATATAAGCTTTCCAAAATTTACAAGGAATTTTGTACACCCCGGGTTTCTTAAGCACCAAATCATCTTTCACAGAGCCGAGCAGAGCCCTAATCTTAGAAGGTGGACGGAAGACACTCTTAATGTTAAAAAACCTTAAAATTTGTCCAGTCTTAAACGATAAGCCTTCAACATAAGGAAGAAAGGCCACAGATCTATGTTCATCTTCATACACCTCCGGAGATGGTCCAAACTCCATAGCCCGACGAATCTGCTTCTCGGTGTATACATTTTCCCTAAAAACAGCCATCAAATGCTCAAGTTCTTGGGTTAAGCTGTCTGCGTCGGAAATGGCATATGCTCTCCGTGCCAAAGTCCTAAGGGCGCCACTGCGTTGGTGTGGTGGATGACAACTCTTAGGATGCAGATACCAATCCGGGTGTGTCGGCTTTCGGTGAACATCAGCAGAAGCATCATTTTCCTGAAGATGGCGATCAGTTGGATCGCCGAAATATCGAGTCATGTTGATTTTAGGATCCGGCAGCAAACCCGAAAAGACTTTCAATACGTAGAGGTATTCCGAAACGGGGTAATCCATATACGGAAGACTGTAGTCGCAACAGTCGGGGTAATATTAACCAAGGGGCGCACTTCAGGTCAGCTGTTGAAGTGATCAGTGGTTGTTAGGAGGTGCGAATATCCTTTGTTTGGCGGGAGAGGGCCGGCGATGTACGGATGTACATGCTCAAATCGTCAGTTCGTTGCGACAAATGTGTCAAGAGGTGCAATGACTTACACCTGGTATTACTCTGTTGACATGCCACACACTGGTTCCCAAATGTCTTGCAATCTTGGTCCATGTTTCGTCGCACAAAAGCTCGCCTCACTAGACTCGTCTTACCACGTACCCCAGGATGAGACAAATCGTGTAATGATTCTATTGCCTGTTAACGAAAGGCACTGTTCACAAACGGCCATAGTTTTGCTGTAGCAATTTTGCATTACAACAGGGTGCTAGACGGCGGTATAGGGATGCGACAGAGCAGCAGTTTTGATGGTTGTTTCGGCACATCTCGCAGCTTGGTTTCAGATCGCTGTGCCAAAGAGAGTGCTTCAAAATCTATCGTGTTGTGATTGCTTCTATCCGATAGAGAGTACCTAGTGGTACTTGCAGGCCTCCCTCGATGTTGATAACGTAGGTGGTGAACTGTCCTGTGTAGTAGAGATGCTGAAGTTGGCGTGGTGACGCTTTGTTTGTTCGATGATAGAAAGCGCACGACAGTAGCTTGTGATCTGCGACCAGTGTAAATTGTTGTCCCTTAAATATGCAGCGGAACTTCCTGGTACCGTTGAAGGAGGCATACGACTCATGATCGTAAGTTTCCCAACTGTGTTGTGATTGTGATAACAGCTGGCTGAAAAGCGCCAAGCGCTGTCGGTGTTCGTTCCCTCATTGTCGCAGTACGGCAGTAAATGTTGTGGCAGATCCGTCATCCATTAGAGCGAGAGGTAAATGCGGAAATGGGTGCGCTAACACAGTAGTTTCTGCGATGGTGGTCTCCTCCTTGGCGAATTCAAACTACTACTTGCTAATCCACCTCCTTGCTATTCCACAGCAATTTATCATTTGGTTTCGGTGAAGCTTGTAGTAAGTCGTCCAATGGTGAGACTAAGAGTGCATGATTGTGTACGAAATGGTGCTGAGATATAGTTGCAACTCTCTAACTGTTGAAAGCCATGGAAATTTATGGCCTCACTTCCTCCTGTTGTGTTTGATTTCGTTAGATGTTCACAATTTAAGCCATCAATTGGATCTCAGCTCCTCAGCTCCAAATAAACACTGCTACGAATTCATAAATAACCCTTACGAACGTAGGCGAGTAAAAACTTAGTGTAAATCCAAGCTTGACGTGACCAAGACATCATCAGTGTAAAAAAAAAAACAATATCATCCATGAACCGTGGAAAGGTCTGTGCAGCGTTGCGTAGTCCGAAAATAGGTTGCAGACAGCGGTTCTAATTATATCGTCCAGAGCGACAGGTGTCTGATAGATTGCACATACCAAGTTCAGTGTGGAGAAGATGTACTTTCTATCGATGTCGAATGCCAAGTCTTCAATACGCGGTTCCTTACAACCGTAAAGGATCTCCCACATGAGCACCATCCCTTATACATCTTCGGGACTGCAAGGAGTGGAGATGCCCACCTACCGCTGAACTGGTGACAGATTCCTTGTGCAAGGGTAACGGGCGATGCCTGCTTTGCTACTTTCAACTTATCTGGTGTTAAACGATGAGGTCAAGCATAATCTGGCCATCTTAAAGTGCTCAAAATATAAATCATCGTCGAATACTGAACCGGATCCAGTGTAGGTAGCTGCCAAAAAATTTCTGTGTGCTCCGTGTATAGTTCTACAAGCGGAGGATAACTTGTGATCAGATATCTTTGTTAACGACGTTACTTGATAGAGTGTGCGGGCACTGCAAGAGTACGATCGCTTAGTTCCACAGTATGGAGTAACTTCTCTATGCGGTTTGTCTCGGAATGTGAGAGGTGGGCTATCAAGACAATCTTGATGATCGTGCAACGATCAATGTGCGGTGGTAATGCTACAATGCAGCCATGTCCTCTTTCAATGCACCTCAACGTAGCTGTTCCTTCTGTCTACAGCAGTTAAGGGAGCAAGAGCGAGCTGACTCGGGCCTTGTTGTTAGAATGGAGGCGGCTTTATGATGAAGCGGTTAACCGTACTTGGAGGCAAGCTAGCTGATGATGACGGCTCTTGCATTGCGGTGGTGAAATACACGGTAGATGCGTTGTGTATTTGACACGAATATTCAGTATTTAAAGGGGGACTTGCTACTGTACGGGGCGTCGGTTATCGGGGTCACCAAAATGTTTTGGCTTTAAACTGATACTAATGAAAGCAAAGAATAAATGTATGTCAGATGCAGAGTATATGTTATGTGTTTGGCTCACTCTTGTCACAAAATTTCACGATCACTTCAAAATTGAGCTAGAAGATCAACTGTTGAACAAGTAATTCATTGCATTATAAAAGTCAGTCATAACTCACAGAGTGAAACATTCTATGAAATACGCTTCTAACAAATGGCATTCACAGTTTTGACTTATAGCAGTGATACATGACTTTATATGGGAAAACTGAGGGGTGATCAATTAAAAACGAGGATATAAGTGTTGAGAATTACTAGGACTAGTAGGTAAACAAATGAATGGATCACGGAAATGTCCGATATGGAAGACATAATGAAGCACACGAGCCCAACATCAGTGAGCGAGCGCCAGCTCATACCACTTGCAGCGCGGATAATGGCCACAAATCAGCTTCATAAGTTTCTTCAGGTATACCAAAGGCCGCTCAAACCTATGATTGACTGTATCCGCTTTTCCAAATCGCAGCAGCCATTTTTTTGTGACAGCCAGTCGACGTGCGCGATGGTGCCTTAATTTTTGGTCAAGCGGTGAATCTTTGAAAATGGGTGTTCTCGTCTTGGAACAATTTCCACAACACACTCATTACGATGATTCACGTTAAAAGGCAGTACCTGGTCATTCATGTTCACGGTAACCCGACGTAATGGACCGAAGCAATTGTACGAAATACACCGCTAAAACCTCGCAAAGGAACCTCCAGACTAAACTACGCCTTTCGTACACTGAAAATTAAAGGACTCAGTGGGACATGAGTGCTCGTAGCGTCTAGCAACAATTTTAAACAAATAAAACGGTTATTCGTTGAGATGGACCTGAAAGTCACTGATATTAGAAACTCCAGTTAGTTTCCATACCCACTGTCATTCAGAAGGCATGACATCCCCCAGTGGCTCCTGTTGGCTAGGATATTTTTACGACCATTGCTCTTAAGCTATGTTGCATGGTTGTCAATAATGATCGTATAACATTGTCGGCAGGGAGACCCCATGCGAGGAGGTTCGGCCGCCGTATTGCAAGCGCTTTTCAGTCGACGACACTTCGGCGACTTGCGAGTGTCAATGATGATGAAGAACACACAACACCCAGTCATCACGAGGCAGAGAAAATCTCTAACCCCGCCGGGAATCGAACCCGGGACCCCGTGCGCGGGAAGCGAGAACGCTACCGCAAGAACACGAGCAGCGAACACGACTGTTAATGTTACCCCATTCTCTCTATCAAAGTCAGAACCGCACTCACAAGTTGTTGCTTTGATTACTATCTTGACGGCTGGTCCCAGCGGAGGTTCGAGTCCTCCCTCGGGCATGGGTGTGTGTGTTTGTCCTTAGGATAATTTAGGTTAAGCAGTGTGTAACCTTAGGGACTGATGACCTTAGCAGTTAAGTCCCATAAGATTTCACACACATTTACTATCTTCAAGTTCGCAAAACACAATGTTTATGTTGCTGGTCACACACACACCGTAAGAGCAAACGACAGAAAGAGGACGATTAGCATTTAAGGTGCCATCGACAACGAGATCGTGAGAGACAGAGGAAAAGCGCGGATTGTTTCCAAGAACGGGGAAGGAAATCGGCTGTGCCCGCATCAAATGACCAAGCCCAGCATTTGCCGGATGCGATTTAGAAAAAGTATGAAAACCTAAATTTGAATAAGCTGACGGGGATTAGAACTGCCTCGTCCTGAATGGTAAACAGAGAGTAGAAGAGGAAACACAAAAGGTTCAAATAAGAAATTGTGTTTTGTGATGTTGTAGCTTACAATCCTAGTTCATAGAAAGCATGTACTGTATTTTTGTGCGTACTGTCGCGCGACTCTCCTGCCTGGCGATGCACCTGCCACTGGCGTCTGTTTATCTGAAAGTTATAATGATAAAGATATCGCACGTCACCTTGGCTGCTAGTTGCCACACCACAAGAACACTTACTCAGTACAGAAGAAGACGTATTCAACATGGTGTAGTTGCAGAGGACACAACTAACCCTTCTAAAAGTCGGGAAGTTTACACATTTCAGCATCGACTTGCCTTCTGAGCGAACTGACAAGACTGTAAAGGCAGGACAAATGAAGACATTTCATTCGAAATGAGTACTCACATCACCTCCACCCTGCTATGGTTTAGGGGCCAGAATTGCAGCTGTTTGGCGAGCAGCAGTCAGCCTCGCTCATATACAGCACTCCGTCTTGAGGCCACAATTGGCCCATCGGGACCATCCGACCGCCATGTCATCCTCATTGAGGATGCGGATAGGAGGGGAGTGTGGTCAGCACACCGCTCTCCCGGTCGTTGTGATGGTTTTCTTTTATCGGAGCCGCTACTATTCGGTCGAATAGCTAATCAATCGGCATCAGAAGCCTGAGTGCACCCCTAAAAATGGCAACAGCGCATGGCGGCTTCATGGTCACCCAACCAAGTGCCGGCCACGCCCGACAGCGCTTAACTTCGGTTATCTTACGGGAACCGGTGTATCCATTGTGGCAAGGCCGTTGCCCTGGCTCATATACAGGGAGCTTGAAAAATACCTTTACGAACTCGGCGGACAAGTTTCTTATATTTAAAAAAACAATGTTCTCCTGAATATAAGCCCGAAAATCTTTCATCTTTAAGTTGTTAACGATAGTTTACACTTTAAGTGATAGGAGCTCATTAACATGTAAACTCATAATAAATGCTCAAAATGATCCTTTGGTTCTAAACATTCACGTTCCCGTCGAATCATCGACCATCACTCACTTTCAAATACGCTGTAACAGTTTCGAATGGTTTTACAAGCACACGGATGAATAGTTTCTGCACCTGGATGATCTGCTACATAGACGAATTGTTTAAGGTCTTTGTTGGTCTATCATGGACAGAGGTCATTAGCTGGACAAGTAATTACCAATGAAATTCACCAACAGCCGTGTAACTGGGATGTCATTTTATTTTGTTTCGGAATGCCGAGACTAGTAGTAAAATAAATAAAATAACATCTCAATTACACGACTGTAGGCGATTTTCATTGATAGTTTTCTAAGGTGCGCCCAGAGATAACATTCAAAAGGACTGAAGTAAGGAGAATATGCAGGCCATGGAGCTGGTCCTGCTCTGCTTATCTGTCTGTCACGATAGATACCAGCAGGTTCATCTCAAACACTGAGGCTGAATTGTGATGGAGCTTCATTACGGATAAATCACCAGTTTCTTATTTGCAGCGGCACACCTACTAGTGTATCTTGAAGAGTGTTCCGAAAATCCCTGCAGGGAGTAGCTGTAAGACATGTTGGTAGAATGTATGGCTCTACAACTGCAGCCCAAACATTAATATTAAACCAATGCTCACGTCTAGCCAGTACTGCAGCGTGAGGCAACGAGCAGGAAATTTGATACCCAACTCTTCCAAACCTTGACTCTGTAAACAAAAATGAAGAGACAAACAAGCAATTGACAGTGTATGCAACAAAGCACCAGTAAAAATTCTGCTATGGTGGTGACAGTTTGTGCAACAAACCGCCAGTAAAAATTCTGCCTTGGTGTTTAGTCAACAGCGGTGAAGTTGCACACATGTTGAAGACTATACGGACACATGAGCTGCTGGTGAAGTATTCTCCAAGCCAAATTTGTACCAAATGCCAGGGCCACTTGTCTCGTGCTGATACCTGGCTTTCCTTCGACAACCCATAGAACTAGTTCTCCTAGGCCGAGTGTACGAGCAACATGTCGTTTTCCTCGACCAGTAGTCTGTGGTGCTACGAGTGCTGTCTCGGCAACCAACGATACACAGCACCAAAGTTTGATTGGCTCAGCTATCTTCGGTCGGGAAACGGCATCTGACAGGACGGCACCTAAAAATTATGTCAGCCTGCTCACGAAATGAATACAAATGTACACAATGGACATGCCAACACAGACAAATGATGAATGTAAACAAGTCTTACTGGCAACGCAACGCTATATAGGGTATAATGAGCCAAACGGGAGCCACTGAACGTCACATTTCATTAATAACTGAAAAACAAAGGGTTTTCAGACATATGTTTATATTGTGTGAACTGTTTTTATGTTGTGTTGGTGCAAGGAAACTGTCCTGAAGTTAGAAAGAGTATTTTTCAAATACCATATGTACAGTGTGGTCCATTGATCGTGACCCGGCCAAATATCTCACGACATAAGCGTCAAGCGAAAAAACTACAAAGAAAGTAACTTTTGTAGCTTGAAGGGGGAAAAATGATGGCACTATGGTTGGCCCACTAGATTGCACTGCCATAGGTCAAACGGATATCAACTGCGTTTTTTAAAAATAGGAACCCCCATTTTTATTACATATTCGTGTATTACTTAAGGAAATACGAATGTCTTAGTTGGAATACTTTTTTCGCTTTGTGATAGATGGCGCTGTAATAGTCACAAACATATGGCTCACAATTTTAGACGAACAGTTGGTAACAGGAAGGTATTTAAATTTAAATACAGAACGTAGGTATGTTTGAACATTTTATTTCGGTTGTTCCAGTGTGATACATGTACCTTTGTGAACTTGACATTTCTGAGAACGCATGGTGTTATAGCGTCATTACCTGTGAATACCACATTAATGCAATAAATGCTCAAAATGATGTCCGTCAACCTCAATGCATTTGGCAATACGTGTAACGACATTCCTCTCAACAGCGAGTAGTTCGTCTTCCGTAATGTTCGCACTTGCATTGACAATGCGCTGACGCATTGTCGGTGGATCACGATAGCAAACATCCTTTAACTTTCCCCACAGAAAGAAATCTGGGGACGTCAGATCCGGTGAATGTATGGTCCTTCGACGACCAGTCCACCAGTCATGAAATATGCTATTCAGTACCGCTTCAACCGATCGACAGCTATGTGCCAGACATCTATAATGTTGAAAGTACATCGCCATTCTGTCATGCAGTGAAACATCTTGCAGCAACATCGGTAGAACATTACTTAGGAAATCAGCATACATTGAACCGTTTAGATTGCCATGGATAAAATGGGGCCCAATCATCCTTCCTCCCATAAAGCCGCACCATACATTAACCCACCAAGATCGCTGATGTTCCACTTGCGGCAGCCATCGTGGATTTTCCGTTGTCCAATAGTGCATATTATGCCGGTTGAAGTTACCGCAGTTGGTGAATGACGCTTTGTCGCTAAATAGAACGCGTGCAAAAAATCTGTCATCGTCCCGCAATTTCTCTTGGTCTCAGGTGTGCTAATTAAGTACCGTTACGCAATCGACGCTAACCGCTGGTCACGAGAAGAGGTCCACGTCCACTATCAGTACGATGTGAGCCAGATAGCTCCTAGTCAGGCATGGCCACCATCAGCTGCAGGCCGATGCCTAATCTTAATGCTGTCCACTTGGCGGATCCACACCCGGGCGCTGCCTCTTGGGTGGCTAAAACCTGCTGATGGGCGCCTTCCTGGTGAGTTGTTGACGCAAACTGCCCAATGCAGGACCACGCTGTCCTCATCCTACTTGTCCTGGTGTTCTTCCCGCCGAGGCGGGAAAGCAGGCTTTCTGCTGGCCACTGCTGGCAGCTGCTGCCGCCTTGCATCTGCACCCCTGCTGCCGCACCGGCCGCAGTACCGTGCCGCCAGTCGCCATCGACCATGGCCCTCCTGGCGGCCTGTCTCTGAAGCCCGCACCTTTCGACGACTGTATCAACTACGAGGTGCATTCAAGTTCTAAGGCCTCCGATTTTTTTTTCTGATTAATTACTCACCAGAAATCGATGAAACTGTCGTTGCTTCTCGACCTAATCGCCCTGCAGACGTACACATTTTTCACAACGTTGACGCCATGATCCCACGGCAGCGGCGAAGGCTTCTTTAAGATTCTGTTTTACCACTGGAAAATCGCTGAGGCAATGGCAGCACGGCTGGTGAATGTGTGGCCAGGGAGAGTGTCTTTCATTGTTGGAAAAAGCCAAAAGTCACTACGAGCAAGGTCAGGTGCGTAGGGAGCATGAGGAATCACTTCAAAGTTGTTATAACGAAGAAACTGTTGCGTAACGTTGTGCGAGTGCGTTGTCTTGGTGAAACAGCACACGCGCAGCCCTTCCCGGACGTTTTTGTTGCAGTGCAGGAAGGAATTTGTTCTTCGAAACATTTTCGTAGGACGCACCTGTTACCGTAGTGCCCTTTGGAACGCAATGGGTAAGGATTAAGCCCTCGCTGTCCCAGAACATTGACACCATCATTTTTTCAGCACTGGCGGTTACCCGAAATTTTTTTGGTGGTGGTGAATCTGTGTGCTTCAATTGAACTGACTGGCACTTTGTTTCTGGATTGAAAAATGGCATCCACGTTTCATCCGTTGTCACAACCGACGAAAAGAAAGTCCCATTCATGCTGTCGTTGCGCTTCAAGTTTGCTTGGCAACATGCCACACGGGCAGCCATGTGGTCGTCCGTCAGCATTCGTGGCACCCACCTGGATGACACTTTTCACATTTTCAGGGCATCTTGCAGGACTGTGTGCACAGAACACACAAAAATGCCAACTCTGGAGGCGATCCCCCAAAACGATTCTCTCCAATTTCTCGATCATGTTGTCAGACCGGCTTGCGAGAGCCCGAGGTTGTTTCGGTTTGTTGTCACACAATGTTCTGCGTTCATTAAACTGTCGCACTCACGAACACACTTTCGACACATCCATAACTCCATCATCACATGTCTCCTTCAACTGTCGATGAATTTCAATTGGTTTCACACCACGCAAGTTCAGAAAACGAATGACTGCACATTGTTCAAGAAAGGAAAACGTCGCAATTTTAGGTATTTAAAACAGTTCTCATTCTCGCCGCTGGCGGCAAAATTCCATCTGCCGTAAGGTGCTGCCATCTCTGGGACGTATTGACAATGAACGCGACCTCACTTTAAAACAATGCGCATGTTTCTATCTCTTTCCAGAAGATTGTTTTGAACACGACATTGCGTTACTAGCCATTATCCTGTGACCACAGTCTGCATTTGGCAATCACATGGTTCAAATCGCCCTAAACACTATGGGACTCAACATCTGAGGTCATCAGTCCCCAGACTTAAAACTACTTAAACCTAACTAACCTAAGAACATCACAGACATCCATGCCCGAGGCGGGATTCGAACCTGCGACCGTAGCAGGAGCGTGGTTCCGAACTGAAGCGCCTAGAACCTCTCGGCCACAAGACCGGCTATTTGACAGTCACAGCGGACGGTCACGCCACTGTAGAACTGTTGTTCATCAATTAATAATGTGCGGTTCTCATATGTGTTGTTACGTGACGGTTCGTGTCACCTGTGGTTTACGTATATCTTCATGTTTCAGTAGTGTCGAGGAAAAGTACAGTTGGAGATGAAACTTACCCCAGAAAGAATACTATGAAAACTGGAATTTTCAAAGAACAACGAGCAGCCAGCAGCCTCAATGTAGATATGTGTAGTTACCAATCACAGACATACACAGTCAAGTAAGAGGCAACGTGATGAATCTGAGGGTGTGTAATGAACCAACGGAGGTGCAGAACGAACTTTACGAGACAGAATTAACAGTATTTTGGTGACTTCATGGCATTCAAAATGAGGTACCAGTGATTTAAAATGGAGGTCAGGAAGCTAATTCCATCGATGCTAAGAATATAGAGATATCTGGGCTATGTAAAGTATCTGGGACAACTCCCACTGTGTTTTATATTACCACACTATGCCAAGCAGGACTGACCGAGACGAAAATTTCGTATCCAAATATATGTTACGAAAAGTCAGCTTCTGTTTTCCCACATCGTTGAGCGCACGGCAGTGATTCAGATCTATGAGTATAAATCACAGTGTCCCATTTGGAACAATGAAGACACTGTTCGTGATCACACTGGTTCAGTCCGCAGTAGAATAAAACACAGTGACGGAAGCAATGTTTCAGAAGAATACTCACCGTTCCCAGCAACATTCTTAGTAGAGAATCGATCTGACATCGATAACGGGAAAACAGCTACGGCAGCAAGTGCTCAGAATCAGTCCTGCCATGTGACTGAGGTTAACAGTGCAGTTAACATAAACACTGTTGGAAATCGAAATCATGAGCCACATGATGGTCGAAACGCAAGAGCGAACCTTGGTTAGGAAAGTCAAATATCCAGTCCCACTACTTACCAGACTGAGGCAAATGAAACCGTAGCGTTGTGTACGGAATCGGTAGCAAACTCTGAAGTGCAGAGGATTATCCATTCCACGGAAACTGTCATAGAACAACAAGTTCAGTTAGGAGACCTGCTACAGTTGAAAACATCTGAATCTTACGACGTAGGACCACGTACTGTCACACGGAATGAACCGTCTAAAAGGAAGGTATCAGAGAGTAGCACTGAAGAAGCGCAGGAAGGAATGGAACAAGAACTTTCAAGAGGTCAGTTACTGACGTTGGTGAGAGTCGTATGGCAGATATAGTGATATCAGAATCTGCAGGATACCCCCACATCGAGCGCAGCCGTCTCTGGAGAAACGGGAAGGCGGAAAGAAAACACCGAAGCAGGAAAATGTTATGGTTACTGAAAGTAAGGGTAAATAATGAAACCGAGGCGATAAACCAAATCTAATCACCACAAATAGACTTACGATAAAGACCGGAACCGATTAGCAGGATACATATAGGCACAGTCAGTAGTGACAATGGCGTGAAAAACTATAAAATTTGCACTTTCAACGGTATCAACTTTTCATCAAGGTTAAAACTGGTGTGTCTTCAACCATTTACATACGCAGCTGAAATACACATAGCATTACTACATGAAGCTGTTAGAGAGAATCTCGACACAGTCTTAGATTACAATGTAATATGTAACAGAATCGAAAATGCTGTCACAGATGCATTGTGAAAGCTCGTATACCAGCTGTAGAAACGGAATGTTTGTTAAACAGATGGATATGAGCAGACTCCGTACCAGACACACATTTCACAAATATTTACGCCCATTCGGGAAGCAACTACATAACCGTAAGTGCAGGCATATTCAAACACAAAGTTATGCCTGTTTTGCCGATGACATGAACGATGTGGAAATTGGGGGACATTTTAGATGTGTTATAAACCTGAGAGATCAAACGACAATTTACAACAGTTGCACAGAGGTGGACCATGTGATCGGGAAGGTAAATATGTGGGACACCTGGGAGATTACAAACGGTAACAGTAGCTTTCATCTACGTAACTAGCGTTTCGGCAGGTAGAATTTATTAGTTCTATTATGTCTGACGAGATACAGCTGTCAGTGTCACGTCTGTGGAAACATGGCAGGTAAATTTTTCTGCTCACTTTGTCTACAGAACCAAAATTAATTTGACAAAAATACAGATCTTTCGCGGATGGGGCTACTATAAACTAAATACCAACTTACTTAGTGACATAGCATTGAAAGCAGTGGTCTTAGGAACATGGACGGCTGTCATAAGAAATATTAGGAAATACCCCAACAAACTGCTGTTGTTGAGCCGAAATTGTAGATGCCGCTCATATGGAAAGGTTATAGCAAGCCTGAGTGGAAGAAGTGCGCTGAAGAGTTCCCTTTCCTTATGTTCGACAACTCTACAAACATAAAAATATTACACGAATAAAACAAACCCAAGGACAAATGACCTTGTTGCAGAGAAGGAAGTTCTTAAACTCAGATCAAGACGTGACAAAATGAAACGAAAGAAAATTGCCTCCCCTTACGACCTAGTCCGGACATCAAAACGGTCTCAGTACAGTACAATTGAGGAAATCAGAATAGGAGGGAGAAAATAGCCCAACAGGATCTCATAAAACGTGGAATTAAGAAAACTTCCGTGAATTGTATGCGGAAGAGGATGTAGACCAGAACTATGGAGATTGGTTTCTGTAAGATATCGTTGCTGCCATCACTGACGCAAAAAAAGCTTTCTTGCTGGCGCGTTCACAGAAGAGGAAGTATTTGACGCAGTATCCAGAAGTCAGAGAGGAAAACTGTCAGGTTTAGATGGGTTACGAACAGAATTCTACCTTACTTATTGTGACATCCAAAAAGTCGACTTTTTGGCGTATTTAACGACTCTTGGAACCTCCGACAACTCTCTGCAAGTTTCCAGGAAGGACTAATAGCTTTAGTACCATAGAAATATCCGCCAACTACCACAGAATATTGAAGTCAATAACTTTCATGAATGGATATTACAAAAATTCCGACCCGAACTATAACCTTCAGTCGGAAGAAGCAGGTACTGAAAAACTTGATAGAACACCGGACGTGCTCAGTACTCCGATCAAGTATCTGGACACACGAAGGGATTTCCGTAACATAATAGCAATAACCCACAACCGACATCCGCAAATTAAAAATCCTCCACAGTCTCTAAAGCATCTGACCGTGTCTCCCAGTTTCCTAACGAAAACAGAGGAGGCATTAGGAATTAGTAACAGATTCAGACGGGTCATCAAAGTCCTGTTGAACGGAGCAAAATCCAGGGTAATGATTAATGGGCACATAACAAGACTCATAGTAATCAAGCGATCAGTGCGGCATGGTTGTCCACTAACAATGCCTCTTAACTCAATCGTGGTAGGGCCATTGTTGAGAAAATTGAACAGTGCGATCTCGCGTTTCACGTTATCAGGGGAAAAGTTTGTATGCCAGGCATTCGTCGACGACCAACCTGGTCGTATTTGTTTTGGCACGTCACATAGCACCAATCAAAAGCATTTTATATAGTTATACCTGGCTACTAGAGCCATTATCAACTATAAAATATCTCGAATAGTGAACCTTGGCAGTGGTTAGCGGTTAGCCGAACAACTGTGGTGAGCAATGGCTGGCTCGAGTCATGCTAGTCTATGGTTAAACCTTGGTTGCAGTCCTGTGATTTTATTTCTCCTGCGATTATCGCCATTAGGGTGCTGACCTCTCCGTGAGTGGCAGCAGCAGCGTGTATCGATACTAGTACTGCTGTACTATCTTTGGTGTGGCTGATAAAGTTCCCGGCAGGCCGGTGTGTGACCAGTCAGTCGGTTGGCGTGAAGCAGGAAGGTAGTCTCCGTCCAGAGTACTCTGGCCGGGGCAGCTGGCGGCATGCGCGCGCGGTTGGAGTGTGAGGTGTTGCTTGCGAGTGTTACGAAGTTCGTCGCCCACCGATCTAGGACATGGAAAGTGAGTCCTCACGTAACCTACCATCGAGCATCAATTGGTTTACATTTCTTCGTTTGATCCTGGTTGTCACTTTTGGGACATTCCCGCGAGCAGAAACGTGTGTGTATTCGAATCACCTAAGAGTCCAGCCATCTTCTTGTGGAGTTTAACTTCATTTATTCCCTGTTATTGTAGTTGACCATCGGTATCTTTTGCTTTGTGGCCGTTGACGTTGCGTTTACCTGCCCTGGTCGCTCACTTTAATTTTTGGCAGTGTATTTTTCTCGTCGTGTTGTTACTATCCAGAGCGGCGTGTAGCTCGTCATTTGAGGTTTGGTTTGTCGTTGTGGGCGGTAAAATTCGCTGTTGCGTTGTACTGAAATCTTGTGGTCATTTTTCTGGCTGATTGAAGCGGAACTGATTTTGTTGATTGGTCGGTCGGCGGTCTGTCGGTTGGGATGCCTTTAGACTAAGAAGTCGTTATACATGCTGCTTGTCTCACCTAAACGGGCGTTAGTGATACAAACCCAGGCCGATCCTTGGAAATATCTGAGCGCCGTTCCTTGTGTGTTACATTGTAATATCCCTGTTTGGGATTTAGTTATTTGGTTGATGTGTGGTCTTCTGCCGAGTATCAATATCTCTTAAATTAATGTTTTTGTCTGGCCCCTCAGCCATGAGATTGTTATTCTTTATAGGGTCCTTCAGCCGAATTTTATACGAAATGTTTTAAGATACGGCCTTGTGCCTTTTAAATTTAAAACTCTTCTTCCTAGGGCTTAATCCGTTAAACTATTTGTTCATGTGCGGCCTTCAGACGAGTTTCAATATCTCTTAAATTAATATTCTTGTCTTGCCCTTAAGGCATAAGATTATTATGCTTTTATGTGGGGCCTTCAGCCGAATTTTGCATGAAATTTATAAAGATAAGGCCTTCTGCCTTTTGATTGAAACTCTTCTTATTGCTTAATATCTGACATCCAGCCAAGTTCCATTAAAGTTAAATTGCTAAGGCCGTCAGCCTGTTTACATTGAAGATTTAGAAAATATTCTTTGATGAGACCTCCAGAAGAACCTTTCTTGTTTAGGCCTTGTTTCTTGGATTCTGTGTGTGGCCTTTATCTGATATAAAGCTAATCAAAGGAGGTCGATTAAACTTTTGAGTGTTTTGCATCCTTGTTGTAATTGTGTTTGTTGATGAATCAAATAGTATGTGGAGTCAAACTGATAGCAGCCTATTGTGGCCCCTTTCCACAACCTAATCAGCTCTTTCCTGCTAGCCCAGGAATTTCAGGTGGATCCCTTTAACGACGAAGATCTGAGGTCCAGAAATCGACCTAGTCTCAGACACATTAAAGTTGGCAGCTTGCAATTGGCGTTCAGTATCGGATAGAGGTAGAGCCAGGGTACAAGTGCACTCAATGTGCAGTCTAAAAATGCATCAAAATTCAAAACTGGTAAACGGCTGCACCTTATCTAAGACACATCCATACTGCCAATCTGTGGTGAATAAATCTGGGATAGTTTTAATTCCAAGCTTGTTTTGCCATCTGCCTCCCTAAGTTTGTTTTTCTCACTTTTTACAGTTTATCATTAACATACGTCAATATAATTTGTATTTTCGAAAAAGAGAAAGGTTTACCTTTATTTATGTATTTAATTTTCTACTTTATTTCAGTTATTACTAGTCAGTAACTTTCATTGTACGACGAGATCACGTTCTTGACCTATAAACAGATATAAATTCTGTAATAATTGTATACATTTGGAAGACGAAATGCTAGCAATCTTTAAGTATTTTTTTGGCTGTAGTCTGAAACATGTTAGCAAAGCCAGCCCCCATAATTCCAAAGAAATTAACAGTTTTATCAAAAGTTATGTTTACATAACTATATTTGTTAATTTCATCATTTAAGCAAATAATTACGCATAATCCTTGTAGTAGAAGAAACTGCTAAAAAGAACCAAATTTTCGATGTATTCAGCTAATTTAAAGAATTAAGTTTTAATTATAATTTCTGTAAATTTAACTTCGAACAATGTGTAGTTTCAGTAACGATTACTGTGATGATATATAAGGACCCGATTTTGGGTCACGAGACAGTCAGTCTGCGGGTGACTTTCTGACAGGTAACCTGTGCTGGTTAGAACATCAGCAATGCTTCAATTTAACAGTGAAGTAAGTGTTAAACAATTAGGCTGTGTGTAAAAACCAATGACAGTGACTGCTCCATACGTATCTGATTATTCTTCCAGAACTGTTGACATTATGGCTATGTTTTTACTTCTCATAGATGTTCAACAGTAAAGTATTGAAGCAGTAAGTGGAGTTCCAACTGCGAACTATTAATGAGGCTTATGGAAAGTTTAAACAATAGTGCACTGGCCATATAACTCTGTATTATTGGGTGGTTGTGCCAAGTGAAAATTAAAGTACTCTAAAAAAAACTGTGCACCTGTTGCCTACATGATTTACAGTAGTCTGTTTCGGAATCCACAACCCATTTTTCAGCTAGTGTAGCAACGCAGTACCTAGACATCGAGGACAACAATCAATCGATGAAGAAATAAAGCAGGTGAATCCGCTAGGTGTGGTGCCCTGCAGTTGAGGATTATTTTACGTAACCACAGTAAAACAAGGACTCGACAACTTTGAAAAGAGGAATCAAGAGAAGTTTACTGTGTAGCTGTGCAATCGCAAATCAGTAGTACTGGTTAAGGATATAAGTGATTATAAATCAAACATGAATGTAACTTTGAATGATGGGGACGAAATGCCTATCGTAAAGAGTGAAATGGACGAAAATAGTACTGAAATGTATGAGGTCGTTAAAGTTAAGGAAGAGGAATCTTCTATAGAAAATCAGCAAGGTCTAAGGGTTTAGTTGAGGAAAATTATGAGTAGATTGAGTAATGTGAGCACGAAAGAAGACATAGAAAGTAATATGAATACGATGGAAAGTAATGTGAATAGAATCGAAAGTACTGTGGAAACAGAT
This sequence comes from Schistocerca gregaria, assembly GCF_023897955.1. Taxonomy (NCBI): domain Eukaryota; kingdom Metazoa; phylum Arthropoda; class Insecta; order Orthoptera; family Acrididae; genus Schistocerca; species Schistocerca gregaria. The sequence continues at coordinate 676,122,083 of NC_064922.1, forward strand.
ATTAGTAGTATTAAAACTGACATGACTAGCTTAAAGGATGAACTGAAGGAAGAAATTAAGAAGGAAATAAAGATAGTTTGCTCTATCCTCTCAGAATTAAATGTGAAGGCTGAAGTGGTAGCTGAAGACTGTAATGAAAAGATAAAAACAGTAGGACATAACACTAATAAGAAATTAACATTGAGGAGTGGTAAATGTGTAGAAGAGAGAGAAACGTTGTGTTGGCCATATTAGGAAGGTGGAGGTTTTCGGGAAACAATGTGTTGAAAGTAGAGTTAAACTTGAGAAAAAATCTATCACATTAAAAATGATTCAGAAACGGAGATAGAAACCAAGTGTGCAGTAGTGGTAGAGGAAAAACTGGAAAAATTAAATGAAAATATAGATTATAAATTGACTGAAATAGGGAAAAAAGTAGAAGAGGTACCAAATCTAAAGCATAGTCTAACTGAAAGTGTGTCTTATGCTAACTGTAAGTGTAATAATGATAAAAATGACGAATCCAACAGTGATGAGAATGAGATGTTTGAACATATAATTCATAATGAGGGCAATGTGTTAAGCAAAGAAAGAATAAATAAAGATAATGTTAGGCCTAATGAAGAGTTAGAGAGTGGTAATGAGGAAGAGGACCATGCTATCTGTCATTTGAGTGTGTCGATAATCATTTTGGTAATCAGGGTGATACATTCCCAAGGAAAAGTTTAATGAGGATTTGTTGTATGAAGAAGATCACATGGTAAGCAAAAAGGAAGTGTGTCCCCCTGTAATATCAGCAAGTGTACAAGGTATAAATGTAAAGATTTTACTGGACAGGGGTAGTGATTTGAATGGTACTTCAAAGGTAATATTTGAATCTATTCAGAACACAGAGGGTATAGCAGTAATGCATGTTTCTGAAATAAAAATTATTCGTGATACTGGCAAGCTAGCATATAGTGTGACACAAAAGGTACTATTAACTGTGGAATTAGCAGAACAGCAGTTGAAATACAATTTCTTGGTGATTCAAAATCACAGCATTTATGCTATATTTCGGACTAATTTCTTGTGCAATTAGTAAGTACCGGGTTCACCAATCTATGTTGGATTCATTACATGGTAATAATGCTTACCCCAGCTGTATGTCTCATTTTTCATGTTTCCTGAGGGAGTCAAACTCTTCTCCTATCCTGTCAGCAGTTTATAAGTAATCAGAAACATTCTTTATTTGACTTTCATGCGATTTTGTGAGGATGCTGGAATCAGCATGACTGCTGTAGAGAAAAAGTACCTGCTAGTACTGGTTAGTACACATTGTTATTAAAATGGCAAAGACCTGTAGCACCTGTCACTGAGGAAAAAATACATTCAAAACGTAACTTCTAGAGAATGGTAAAACTTGCAAGTAATTTGGCTTGATAAAATTTGCACTGCGCGGAAATGGTAAGGCCACTTTACAGAAACAACATGTCCAGACACAGTGCAGAACAACTACCCTGTATGAAATTGGACTGAGGTCTGCGAAAACATTAAGAACCAACAACTAACAATAGACACCAGAACCACGTGGTATACGTTGTTCAATGAAGCCATTAGAGTACAGTAAGCTGCATGCTACTCACTTAACCAATTGCACAAGTACGCAAAATGTCACAAAGAAGCAATATTAAGGCTCACGTTTATACTTATGTGTTGCACAGCAGTCGTAGTGTGCAGTGACTTCGAGGAAGACTTGTTGTCATACTAAGAACAGCAATACAGCACCTTAGTATAAAACGGGTGCAGCGGCCAGACGTAGCGCGATTTCCAATGCCAAACACAATTTGTAGCCTGGTCAGTTGGTCCACTATATAATGAGCGCGAGAAACACGAACTCTTAGAATTTAATTATAGACTACCATCGCAATGTAATGAACTGAGGAAACGTATAAAATAAAGAGAGATATTTGCAAATTTTGTAGTGGCATGGTACTCTTGCAGTTAGTATTGCAACTGTTTATTTCCTTGTAGTTTCGATGTCATTCAGAAGTGTAATATCCACCCATAAAGTAAGAGTGAGATTCGTAATCTAATGTGTATCATACAATGTAATGTAGAAGAAAACACTGTACTTTCAACAATAAAAGGAAAATAATGACATATTATATACTTACTTAATATTTTGTAAATTAGAAATTATATTTATAAATTGTAGTTGTAATTTTGTATCTGAAAATAATATTTTCATGTAATAAAGAAAAGGAAAGAAAACTTTTAGTTAGTATGCCTTTGCCTTACTCCGACCTTCGATCTGACTTACCTGGTCAGTTATAGAAGGGAATTATAGTTTAACGTGGTTTCCGAACAACAGCCCAACTCAGCAGTTTCCCCCTCAATAAACATTGTCAGAAGTGAAAGAAGTTGTAATTAACAGATACAAATCCTAGGATTGACTGGAGGTCGAATCGTATTTGGGTATATAGGCTGGAATTGCACCAGTTTATTGCTGTAGCACATTTATTGCAGGTATATTTTTTCATATTCATACATTTCTCTATGTTTGAGATAACTGATCACATTTTGTTAGTATTTGTCTGCCTGCTAGTACAGCTGGTATAAATTATCTCTTTACTGCTTTAATTTTGTAAATAACTGTTTGTGCTGTATAAGGGAATTGTATTGATGAAGTTATGAACCTAATTCCTAATCTAGAATGTACTTATAAATAGCACGTTTGATGAATACGCTCCCTTAAGCAATCAACATTGGAGGACCTCCACCCATCATTTCCAGAGGTTGTCCTCTTATGCCTGGAAGGCCTATTCGTTCATCTCTTAACATCGCCACTCCAGGAGGTATTCCCGTCATTCCATGTGTTGGTCCCATCATACCAGATGCTGGACGTCTAATGGTTATTATTAGTTGTCCAAGGTGCTGGAGGTCTTATCTGTGGAGGTGCAGGAACAGCAAGGACACCTCTATCAGCGAGGGTCATAACCTGCTGAGATGGACGTCGCGCTTCTCGTACTGATACTTGTAAGCCTGCATATATGGCACCAACAACTCTACCAGCGATTCTATCAATTCCAGAACCTGGTGCGGATCATAGAAACCCTGGACAGTTTCTCCTCTGATGCAGGAGGTCATCCCACTGTTCTTGAGACTATTTTCTCATCTCGTAGTAGAACGAAGACCAATAGAAGTATTTTTCCCGTTACCTTTCATTGTGTTCTTTGGGCTATTTTTGCGAATTTCTCCACCATCATCAAGTCTGGGGATCATATATCTGTCAAAAGCTTTGAACGTTCCAGTATAAGCTCTAGAGATGTGCGATATAATTCTGGCTCCGTTCGTGATGTGATAAAGCATATTATTATTTTTTCCGATCGTCATCTTTTAGGAGTGTTACAATTCGTCTACAACAACCAACTAGCGCACCACTGAGCCACAAAGCCAGCTCTACTGTTACACCGATAAGTGGGCAACTTCCTTCTTTACGTGGTCTTGGATACTTCCAATCACGATAGGTCTTTCCTGCTACTCTCCCACGTCTTCACATCGGCCCACCATAATGCTCAGATTCCCTACAACCGATTGGCGCAAGCGCATCACTTCACTGCCATAACTTTGGTCAGCAGAGGAGGGTCGCATAACACTACAACAATGCGGCTGTGGAGCCCTTTTAAGGCGGTAACAAATTTCCCGCTGACGAGGTAATCCCTGTATTGAAAACAAAATAGAGGTGGGCAATATACAGGGTGAGTCTCTAACTATTGCCACGAAGAATAACTCCGAAAGTATGATAGAAGCTGAAAAGTTTGTGGGACAAAAGTTCCTTGGGACAACGGCGACAACTACATGACTTCGATTTTTTGTTGCTAGGTGAGGTCGCATCAGAGATATTAAGGTCAACTTCGTTTTTGTGAATGGGGTGTTACGGTTTGGTACTTGTTTTCTGATAGCGACTACCGAGACGAATCCAATGGTGTTTAAGGTCACCGAAGGTCACAAAGGTGGCATGAACGTCCATTTACAGTAGTTGTTCGGAGTGATGACCTTTGGTATCAATGCAGTGCGGCAGTCTTCTTATCATCGATTGAGTGGTATTCGTTGTCACATCGGCACATATCGAAGCACATGCTCTGACAATTCTCTCTGGCATATCTTCAGGTGTAGATGGAACATGTTAATAAAGACTGTGTTTTACGAATCCCCACAACTAAAAATCCTGAGCCAGCCACGACACATCTCCTCTGCATCTAATCCTACGATTTGGGAATGGTCTCTTCAGCTCATTTCTAGCCACCAGCGTAAAATCTGCCGCACACACATCGTGTTGGTACCATATTCTGATCCTCGTATTTCTGCCAATAACAGACCTAACTTTTCTTTCAGGAATGTGGTGTACTACCTACCATTAAGATTTCCTTCGATGTAAAAGGGGCCTATAATTCTGTCCTCCAGAATCCCACACCATACAGTCACCGACCACGTTTTTTGGTGTGCAACTAGTCGCAGCCAGCATGGATTTTCCGTTGCCCTGCAATGCATATTATGCAAATTAACACATCCATGATTCGTGAATGCAGCTTCGACAGTCAGTAAAATCAAATTAATAATTGTGTCATCCCTCTGAATCTGAAGTTGAGCCCATCGGCAGGACTCAACCTTGGCTAACCAAAGGAATAAAATTATCTTGCAACTGTAAAAGAGAACTGTATCTAACAGCAAGAGGGAGTATTGACCCCGAAATCGTTCAACATTATAAAAACTATTGTGCGGTACTTTGAAAAGTTGTTAAAAAGTCCAGAAGCCTGTGTATCATGTCTGAGATCAGTAACTCTGACAATAAAATTAAAGTAATATGGAATATTTTTGAAAGGGAAACAGGGCAACCAAGAGCACAGGAAGACTTTAGTGCCACAAAACTGAATGACAAGAGTACTAGCAAACAATAAGAAATTGAAAATATTTTCAACCATAATTTTTTAAATGTTGTGGAGAAAATAGGATCTAGATCTTCACTAGAAGAGTCAAGGCTACTAATAGAAGAGGCTATACCTGTGCAGTTTGAAACAATTGTAATTCCACCAACCTCTCCCTCTGAAATCAGTAAAATAATAAACTCACTGAAAAGTAAAAGCTCTTACGGAATTGATGGCATTTGCGCGAACTAACACTATGCTCTCGTGGCGAGAGTACCAATTTTCGTTTCCTCGTTAGCAACTTTCATTTGCCGGATATGTTTCCGATGCGTTAAAGATCAAGTTGTTCTCCATTTATAATACACAAATTTTAATGTACGACGTGTAAGGTGAGTACTTTGAGGAGATCTTTCAACGTATAAGTCTCTACCTCTCACTGAACTTCGCTGGCTTTCTCCTGTAAATGAGAAGCATATCGACTTCTTCTTCGAAGGAATACATAATTCACATTCGCTTGATTCAACCATACTATTCTTACCTTTCCTATTGGTGTTGTATTGCGAAACCGTCGAATGGTGTTTACATGTTAATCTCACGTTACATGAATACTCCATATTCGGCGAATATTAACTACTTGCACGATACACGAGAGAGAACTGTCAAAGCATGTGCTTCGATAAGTGTCGAAGTGTAGAGGTGTACCACTCAATCCATGATAAGAAGATTGTAGCACTTCACTGATACCAGTGATCATCACTTCGAACATCTTCTGTAAATGGAAGTTCACGCCAACTTTTTGACCTTTGCTGACCTTCCAAGACCTTACTGTTACACATCATTGGATTCGTCAAGATAGCCGCTATCAGAACGTAAGTGCCAAAATACGGCATCCCATATGGTAAAATAAAGTTGACCTTCACATCTCGGAAGTGATCCCACCTAGCAACAATAAACCTACGTCGTATTATGGCCAATGCAACTTTTGACTCACAAAATTTTCAGCTCCTATTGTACTTTCGCAAATATTCTTGTTGGCAATAAATAGTGACTCACCTTGTATATACCTGGGCAAAATGATAACGGAAGCTCTTTGCTAGTCCGCAATAAATCAGAATAAATCTACAGTGTTCTAACTGAAAGAGGATGGATGGCGTCAGACATGCAGGAGTAAAATGAATGTGTACTCCTGCATACCACAGTGCACAGAAAAGTCTGCACAAGGTCGTTCTTCCCTTGGTGGACATAAAATATCTGGTGATGGTGGTGGTGATATCGATTACTCGTACGTAGAACTCTGTAGCGTACAATACGCTCTGGTTACCTTCAATGAGACCATCGTGTGTGCAAATTGGCAGGCATGCAGGGCAGTTAACCATCGAACAGACATTTCGTGAAATTGATGATTACAGTATCCCTCTACTACATAGACCACCAGTTTTATCATCTCTATGTATATTCCAGTCCCTAACTGTAACCTGCGACCTTCACTAGTCATCTCCCGCTGTAGAAAGGGTGGTGTTGTCGGCCATATGCGAAGGTGAGGAGACCTGTTCTTCTATATTTTTTTACTTGATTTGTCAGCTGGGCCTACCAGCTTGCATAGACGTCACAGTGACAGGAAATTCTCTCTAAACATCAAAAATTTATGTGGGATTCACTAATTTATTGTTACGTACTATTGGCGTCTGAACTACATTATCACCAGACTATAATTTCAGGCGAATTGCAAGATGGCAACAACATGCTCCCACGTTGTCTAGTGTCGGGTCTTCTGGTCCTCTTCAGGTGTCTGCCGACGAAAATACACGGAGCTCTTTTGTTTACGAGCCGAGCGGTGCGTATATGGTTTAACAAGATGTCAATGCTTGTTTCTTTTTTTGGGTTCAGGTGCTTCTGTTGCAAGTTTGTATCCACCAACGTCAGCTAAGTGGCCATTGCAAGTTTTGCAATGGCAAGATTCCATGCACTATCTAACCGGTAAACGCTATCTCGAATGAAAACGCCAACAGTTGGGTTTCTACTCATTCGTTAGCAATGATGCTCCAAGAGTTTCAAGAGAAGGCCACCAGTTTTGTTTTATGGTATTTCATCGAAAGATCACAAAAAAGTGAAATTAAGAAAGACTTTGCTGTTTTTAGCGCCTTGTTGCGAAGTAAGAACGATGGCACGATCGGACATTCTGTATTTCGATAGCCACATCAAACAGACCAGTATTTACAGGCTATCATCATCATCCGACATAAGCAATGAACGTTCTGAAGACCATGATTCATACAGCCAGTTTAAACTTAGAAGACGACAACACGCTAGCCGAATCGGAGCAGCTCCAAACTTTGTTCCTGGATATGGGTAATCGTGTGAGAAGATTCCCAGAGCGGTAGAGACGTGTAATGGTCAGAATGGGAATAAGATGAGGCCCTCAAGAAAACAGTTTACCTACCACATATCGGAGACGTTTTCCCGAAATTTGGCAGAGTGTTGAGGAAACATAGGGCTAAAGCGCTCTTTCGTCTTTCATGGAAAATCTGAGTATCTCTGGCATTGGTCAAATACTTCTTAGAGTTGCCCAAGGCAGGTGTTTTATGCATTCAGAGTGAGTGCCACGAATTTCATGTAGAACGAACGACACTGACTGTTCAAGGAGTGCATTGAGGAACACCAGCGCCAAACACACCCCTTCAGGCCATCAAATTCTCGAACGCCGAACACTGTATTTCTGTTGGCCATTTCATGAAAAACAATGAAAGAATCCTTTTTGTTGTTCGTAGCCGATGTAGTTCTATGATTTTTATCTGAAGCAACGCATGCGCACCGTCAATTGAATACATATCCTATGTGTCCGGGGAGTCTTATACAGGGCGGCTCAGTGGTTGTCTCCAGAATGCATCTGAATGTGGCTAGAAGTCTGTGAGCTTAAATATCGTGATATTAAGTAACTGACATCAGGAAGTTCTACTGAAATGTCATGGAGCTATTATTTACATGCCGTGAAAATTTGTATTTTACAGATCATATACAAGTGGTACTTTCGTTTAAATGTACAGCGTTTTTGATATACTTCATATGCTCGACGTATATGTTTCTATAGAATATAGCTCACAGTGTTTCTTCATTAGTGGCTTTAAAACAAGAGACCATTGTGAGACTTCAAACTATGTACTGCTCTAGAGACCAGTTATGCTGTATACAAATTTTTCAACAGTGACATATTAAAGTAAATTTACAGTAAATTTCCAGGCTGCGGTAACGTTCACTACAAGGACCATCAGAGAAATTAAGTACTGGTGGTGTGTGACCCCATTCTAACAAAGCCCTTTTCAACCTTCTCGAACCATCTCAACAAGTAAATAAGCAATATTTCTACCGTCGATCAACGGAAACATGTCGGTTCTTCGGTGAATCACATTTTCCCTACATTAATTGTATGTCGATGGTCGTCTCCGCAAAGGCTCGAAGCGTGCAGCGCACCACGGACTTAGGATAGTGGGAACAGTATTATGTTACGGGAGACATTCTACAGAGCTTGTATGGGACCTTTGGTCGTAGACCTTTGGGACCTGGGAAGCATGTGCACCCCTTCATGCTTAATATCCCCCACGGCGATGTTATTTTCAGCAGTAATTGTCCATGTCTCAGAGCCAAAACCGTGCTACGGTGGTTTCAGGTTAATCATAGTGAACTTACGTTGATGTCTCAGCGATCAAACTCATTTGGTGTCAATCCTGTGCAACCAATCTGGGTCGCCATAGGGCGCCATCGCCGCGTATGCAAATCAGCGGACCGATATTTATATTTAAGAGAATTACACGACATGTGGGTAGACATGCCACATAACTCCACAAACTTACCAACAAACTCTCGGATCGCTGATACGTAGAATCAGTGGTGTATTTCGTTCCAATGAAGGAAATGAAATGAATGTATGGCATCGTTGGCCGGGAAGCCCCGTCCGGGGAAGTTAGGCCGCCAAGTAAAAGTCATATTTCAGCCGACGCCACTTTGGGCGACTTGCGCGCCGGTGATGAGGATGAAATGACAATGAGGACCACACAACACCCAGTCCACGAGCGGAGAAAATCTCCAACCTAGCCGGGAACCGAACACGGGTCCGCTGCACTGGAGGAAGCACGTTACCACCCACATAAGCAGGTGGACTCCAAACATGGTGGTCATAATGTTTTGGATAAGAGAAAATATAGGCAAGCAGAGGAGCACTCGTGCAGTGCATTTGTAAAGAAAGTAAACTCAACGAAAAGAGGAGAAACATTAAAAGCCATGGCTATGAAACTAAAAAGTGACGGAATAGTGTGTTGAGTGTGTATGCGTGCGCACGCTTGCGAGTGTGCTATTGTTGGCGTACACATTTGAGATATGACAATCATCTTTTTATTTACTTTTCCCCTTTCTTAGAACACGGCTGTCCAGTCGAGGTAACTACGTTTAAGTAAACATTTAAGGCGATTACTCAGCTAATTCCTCCTCCACTTGTTTGGGAATTCCAGCGAGGACAGTGATGACATAGCGTCTGCTTCCGATCGCAGAAGATGCTGATGTCAGTTACGAAAGTTCATGGAAGTAGGAGTTAAGCATCTCACGTAATGCCTTTATATTTTATCTCTCTTTGTTCTTGTTTGTTCCAGTAATAGAGACCATGGGCTTTCGCAAACGTTTGTTATTGTATGCCACTTGCTGTTGTACTCGTAAAAATACTTTCGACTTCTGTATAAAGCAATTTTACCTGAACTTCAGTTTTTCTTGTGATTTCTTTTAAAATTAAATAAACGTACTTCATAGTCGATGAGAAGACTTACCTTCTCTAAGATAAGTAACAATAATAAAAATTTATATTATTCATTACAAAATTTCTCAAATTGGTCAAAGCGGTAGGTGGGTCAAAACAAAATGTCCAGACACTCTGTGACCAAAATGATACTGAAGCAGAGGATGACAGACTAAAGGCCTAAATACTAAATGTCTTTTTCCAAAGCTGTTTCACAGACTGCACTGTAGTGCCTTCTCTAGATTGCCGCACAGATGACAAAAACGGTAGATATCGAAATAGATGACAGAGGGATAGAAAAACAAAATCGCTTGAAAGAGAAAAGGCCGCTGGACATGATGGAGTACCAGTTCGATTTTACACAGAGTACGTGAAGGAACTTGCCCCCTTTCATATAGCGGTGTACGTTGGTCTCTAGAAAAGCGTAGCGTCCCAAAAGATTGGAAAGGTGCACAGGTCATCACCGATTTCAAGAAGGGACGTCGAACAGATGTGCAGAACTTTGGAACACGCATTATGTTGCAGTATAATGACTTTTCTGGAGATTAGAAATCTACTCTGTAGGAATCAGCATGGGTTTCGAAACCCAGCTCGCGCTATTCGTCCACGAGACTCAGAGGGCCATAGACACGGGTTCCCAGGTAGATACCGTGTTTCTTGACTTCCGCAAGGCGTTTGATACAGTTCCATACAGTCATTTAATGAACAAAGTAAGAGCATGTGGACTATCAGACCAATTGTGTGATTGGATTGAAGAGTTCCTAGATAACAGAACGAAGCATGTCATTCTCAATGGAGAGAAATCTTCCGAAGTAAGAGTGATTACAGGTGTGCCGCAGGGGAGTGTCGTAGGGCCATTGCTATTCACAGTACATATATAAATGACTTTGTGGATAACATCGGAACTTCACTGAGGCTTTTTGCGGATGATGCTGTAGTATATCGAGAGGTTGTAACAACGGAAAATTGTACTAAAATGCAGGAGGATCTGCAGCGAATTGAAGCATGGTGCAGTGAACGGCAGTTGAATCTCAATGTAGACAAGTGTAATGTGCTGCGAATACATAGAAAGAAAGATCCTTTATCATTTAGCTACAATATATCAGGTCAGCAACTGGAAGCAGTTAAATCCATAAATTATCTGGGAGTAGGCATTAGAAGTCATTTAAAATGGAATGAGGATATAAAATTAATCGTCGGTAAAGCAGATGAATACTGCTGACCGATGTGGGATCCGTACCAGATAGGGTTGATTGAAGAGATACAGAAGATCCAACAGAGAGCAGCGCGCTTCGTTACAGGATCATTCAGTAACCGCTAAAGCGTTACGGAGATAATAGATGAACTCCAATGGAAGACTCCGCAAAAGAGACGCTCAGTAGCTCGGTACGGGCTTTCGTTAAGGTTTCGAGAACATACCTTCACCGAGGAGTCAAGCAGTATATTGCTCCCTCCTACCTATATCTCGCGAACAAACAATAAGGATAAAATCAGAGAGATTAGAGCCTACACAGAGTCATACCGACAATCTTTCTTTCTACGAACAATGCGAGACTGGAATAGAAGGGAGAACAGATAGAGGTACTCGAAGTACCATCCACCACACACCGTCAGGTGTAGATGTAGAAAGCGTAGTTTATTTGTCACTTATAAACGAAAAGCATCATTATTATATTCATACCCTTACGTTATTTTATTTTGCATCTTGATGTTGCAGTATCCTACGGAAAATGAGTATCTGGGTCAATCTTTCCTTCGTCATTAAATAGTAATCTATCTTCTCTCACTCAACTAACGTAAAAGTGCTGCCTGGAGCTAACGAAAACAGTAAAATTTTGTATGCCTTGTCATTGGAGTATGATCGCAAGTGCTGCCTGGAGCTAACGTAAACAGTAAACTTTTGTATACCTTGTCATTGCAGAATGATCGCTTCAGGCAAAAGCTGGGATGGTTCCTTTGAACGGGCAGGGCCGATTTCCTTCACTGTCCATCCTTAATCCGAGACTGCGCTCCGTTTCTCATGATCTCCTCGTCGACGGGATGTTAAACACTAATCTGCTCCACCTCCTCCTCCTTCTTTCTGTCAGGCAAAGTGTGGGGACCTGTATACAATAAATACAACAAACATATTGTTAAATATTAACTCGTAAGTGCATTCCACTGTATCACAATGCTACTACATGCCTTTGATAGACGCCAGCAAGTGCAAAGCTAATATTCCCGTCAAGAAAACTTTTTTTTTTTAAAATTTGGGCCTCGTTGTACAAAGCACGCTTAATACCGAAGGACTGTCTACAACTGTGCAAAAGTAGTGACGGAAGATGTCATGTATTATGGTCTTTGATACCTGTCCTGAGATACCATAATGAGGAAGAAAGTAAATGATACAGCTTTCGTCTCAATGTTAGCCATTACGATTGCAATGTCGACCTTTTCGTATGCTTTTCAAATAATTAGCACATCCTTTAATCAAACTTCGAAATGTTTAGATAACAGTAATATGGCGAGGCTGCACGATGATGAAACGCACTTCTCACAGACACTCACGATGCATTAAATCTGATTACGAAATGACTTGAAATCTAAAGCTTTTGGGGGAACTTTTAGAGGCTGTGCAAACACATGGTGTTTGGAAACATTTGAAACCCAACCGTGATTAAGAGTGAGAATTTACTAAGAATTTAGCGCAAAGACTGACAACTCATGTGAAATACTGTACATGGACTATCGCTGGATTAAATAAAATATATGTAGTTCCTCATTTATAGAAGCCAGGCTTAATGAAGCTCCAAGGGAGCACTAGCACAGTTGATCTCGAAGTGGGGAATCTATGCTAAAAAGGAAGAACAATTCTGCGTTAATATTGAAACAGACACCTTTAACAAAATGAATGAAAAAAATAAAAGTTTCCTCCACCAGTACAGAATCACACCAAAGCAAGAGGTCGTGCTACGGAGTGGCGTAAGTCGATGTCAACGTTTTCCCACCATAATTAATAAATTAATAACTTTCAAGACATTTGAAAATATTTGTATACACTGTGGTACGCACTACTCACGTCAGGCTACCTGGGGTAGAAAGGATACGGTCAAAGGGACATGATGTATCATTTTTATTGTGAGCGCTCTCGTTGTTTTAGCAAAAAATGTTAAGTTAGACTTATTAAACATCTATTGGCAAAACACCTCCAGTTGCTCTGACTACTAAGAAGCAGAATAATTTATAATGATACAACTGTACCACATTGACTATTAGCAAACACATTAATTACAATAATAAAAATTATAGCAGTAGAATAAAAGAGCTAAAAATTCTTTCTCGAAAGAACCGAAAATAGAATTTCACTCAGGAAATAAGCACCATATAAGAAAATTACTACACCGTCGGATGGCGGAGATGCGCGAGACAAGCAAGAAAAATAACCAGACAAACTGATGTTCAGAATGGTAAATATATTCAGTGACAACTTTCATGCGACTAACAGATCGTAAATCTCCTAGTGTTTGGCAAGTACAAAAAAAAAAAAAAAAAAAAAAACAGTGAATGCAAGGAGTAAAGTTATAAGGTTATTAACAATTCAGTTGGCCGAGCCACACTTGCATAAACACATTTAACTATATAAGTCTAGTAATCACTCAACTGGTAAATTAGCTGTTAATACTTCAACAATTTACAAGAGCTAGACATAAAAAATATTAAAAGGAGTATTACAGTAGACACGCACTGATAAAGATAAATACGTCGGCGTGCTATAAAGTACCTTCTTGGCAAGGCGTAATGGGCTCGGAAAGATTAAGAGGTGCGGAACCACCTCCGCCAGGCTGGCAGGCTGGCTAATGCTGGAACATTAAATAAAGAAACAAATTCAATAGATTTACAGGAGTGTATACACAACTTTCCTGTCTAGAGACAGAAGCGGGATCACTGACCAGAAGTCCGATACGAAACCGGACGTGAAACTGAAACAAACAACGATAAAATCACCGAAGTAAATATTCACAGTATAGCTGTGGTTACTGCCGATGCTCGGCTCACTTGCCTCCGATAAACCTAATCGGAAGCTCGCCAGACATATCCGTACAACGATCCAGGAAACACAGCATGGAGCCGACACACAACTTCAACGCAGTGGCGGTTGCCGTCAGTCTCCAGGTCCGGTCGGCCGCTGAAGAACACAAAACAGTCCGTTCCACGATAGGCGTCCCACACGTTCAAAGGTTTGTAGCTGGCCGCAACGAAGATAATAACGGTTCGCAATCCAGGAACCCGGCTGAGTGTTTCTTCCCGTGTTATGCTCAGAGCCAGTAAATGACTGCCGAAGTTGTACCAGTCATCAACCGCCGGGACACTACTCGCCTCGCCGCCAGATTCCATCTCGGCCTCGTCAACCCGAGCGAACTGTTTCTCCTTCCCGGTCTCACTGTCATTTCCCTCGCGCCTCTGAACTCCGTACGGACCACGCCCTCCTAAGACAATGATAATGTACTAGACGCCGTGGCGCGATCAATCAATCGCGCAACGGCTCACACTAACGTGACAAATTATGGAATAACGATATGATTACCGCGGTATCGCGTACACAAGGTACAAAAGGGCAGTGCTTTAGTCAGTTGTCATTGGTGCACATGTGATTCATGTAGAAGGTTTCCGACGTGATTATGGCCGCACAACGGGAATTAACAGCCTTTGAACGCGGAATGGTAATTATTGGAGCTAGACGCATGGGACATTCCATTTCGTAATTGTTAATTAGTATCTTCAGATTCAAGAGTGTGCTGAGAATACCATATTTCATGCATTACTTCTTACCATGGACAACGCAGTGGCCGAAAGTCTACACTGGGCGACGGAGAACAGCGGCTTCTGCGTAGAGCTGTAACTGCTAAAAGAAAAAAACATTGCGTGGAAGAACCACAGAATTCAAAGTGGGACAAACGACGATCGTATCCATTAGGAGAGTGTGGTGACATTTGGCGTTAATGGGCAATGGTAGCAGACGACCGACGCGACCGCCATTGCTAACGGCACGACGTCGCCTGGTCACCTGTAGCGCCTTTCCTGGGGTCGTTACCACATCGTTTAGACCTTAAACGACTGCAGAACTGTGGCCTGGTCAGATGAGCCCCGATTTTAGTTGGTAAGAGCTGGTGGTAGGATTGGAGTCTGGCCCTGACCCTACAATGCCATGGCGCCAAGTTAGCAACAAGGCATTGTGCAAACTGACCGGTGGCTCATAATGGTGTCGGCTGTGTTTACATGGATTGGACTGGACCCTCTAGTCCAGCTGAACCAATCACTGACAGAAAATGATCATGTTCAGTTATTTGCAGACCATTTTTAGCCATTCATGGACTTCCTGAGCCCAAACAACGATGAAATTGTAGTGGATAATAAAGCGCCATGTCGACGGACCATAGGTATTCGCAATTGGTTTGAAGAACGTTCTGGATATTGCCTCCCAGATCGCCCGAACTTAGTCCCACCTAACATGTATGGGGCACAGTGCATAAAATCCTGCACCGGAAACCGACAACGCTTTGATAATTATGGATGGCTGTCGACGCAGCATAACTAAGTATTTGTGCATGGGACATCCCACGACTTGTTGAGTCTATGCCAAGTCGAGCACCGGTACTACACCTGGTAACAGAAAGTCCGACGCGACTCAGGAGGTATCCCACTACATTTTCCACCTCAGTGTAGATTGGGGTCGATTCTGCAATTTATATCACTTGTTAAGCACCACTGTGTAGATAGCATCGTCACTCTATGTACACGTGACTGTCGAGCCGAGCAGAACTCGTTACAACAGTAATAAAGGAACAAACTTTAGGTCTCGTTATCACGACTCACTTGAAGATCACGGGCTAATTGTGCCTATAGCTCTCAAGCTCTCACCCAGCAGAGACAAATATTAACTTCCTTCTCCATGAGGGTCATTAACTGAAACCGTCAACCTGCTCATACCAAGAAATCTAATTTATATCAGTTTCGTTATGCTCACTAATTTAAAAAAGTACCGAATTTAAACAGATTGGAAGTGTTTCCCAAGTGAAGGAACACCTGTGCTGATGGCACGTGGTCCATGTTGGCTTGGACAAAGAGACAAATGTAATTCATACATGATCCACAAGAACTGATCGCCGGCCGCGGTGGCCTAGTGGTTCTAGGCGCTACAGTCCGGAACCGCGCGACTGCTACGGTCGCAGGTTCGAATCCTGCCTCGGGCATGGATGTGTGTGATGTCCTTAGGTTAGTTAGGTTTAAGTAGTTCTAAGTTCTAGGGGACTGATGACCAGAGTAGTTAAGTCCCATAGCGCTCAGAGCCATTTTTTGAACTGATCAAAAACATCTCCACGATTGGAAACGAAAATTATCCCGGCGGAATCTGGCGTTAAAGTGCTATGGTGACAGACGACCGACGCGAGTGCCTCTGCTACCAGCACGATGTGTCTGCAAAGCCTCTCTTCAGCTCGGGACCATGTCGGTTGGACACTAGACGACTGGAAAGCTATGGCCTGGTCGGATATATGTCCCTATTTCAGGTGATGGAAGTATTCGAATGTGAGGCAGTCCTCACGAAACCATGCTCCCAGTTTGTCAAAAAGGCACAGTGCAAGACGGCGGAGGTTACATAGTGGTATGTGCTGTGTTTACGAGGAACACAGTCCTCAAGTCCAGCAGAATCCATCATTCTATAACTGGCTATGTTCTGTTACTTGAATCTTCTGTTAACAAACAACAATGCGTCATGTTATTGGGCCACAATTTTTCACTACTCGTTTGAAGGATATTCTTCACATTTCGAGCGAATGATTTGGCCACCACATTTTCAAATGGCTCTGAGCACTATGGGACTTAACTTCTGAGGTCTTTAGTCCCCTAGAACTTAAAACTGCTTAGACCTACCTAACCTAAGGACATCACACACATCCATGCCCGAGGCAGGATTCGAACCTGCGACCGTTTCGGTCGTGCGGTTCCAGACTGTAGCGCCTAGAACCGCTCGGCCACTCCGGCCGGCCCATCCCAGTTTTCCGACATGAAACCCACCTAACATTTATGGGACGTAATAAAATGTTTAGTTCATGCACAAAATCCTGCACCAGCAACACTTTCTCAGTTGTGGATGGCTAAAGAGGCGATATGTCTCATTACTTCTGCAGGGAACTTCCAGCTATTTGCTGAGTCCACGCCACGTCGTGATGCTGCACTATGCCGGGCAAGTGGAGGTCTGAAACGATATTAGGAAGAATCTCATAATTTCTGTCACCTGGGTGAATGTCTAGAATATTGCATGCATTTGAATCATCAAGTTTGCTCATTTCACCAAACCCTCGATAGACATTTAAGCAAACTCAGAGTCTGACAAGGCAGTGCCTCACAGGCCATTAACATTGAGGTATACTTGTATAATATAGAACTCGTCCTTTGAGGACCTAGTCGATGCTCTGCATAATAGGCAAAAGCAGCTTAGGTAATTTACTAAACAGTTTCCATCTACCCTCATTCCGAGGTTCCAACATCCTCAACTCGAGCGGCGAGGAGGTTCCAGCCTTCTCATTTCCAGCGGTTCCGTCGGGAAGGAGATTCCCTTCTTTATCCCACCTAGAAGTATGTTACCAACGCAGTAAAATTGCACCACCCTGTAACAGAAGGGTTTTACCCCATTTCTCTTCAATAAGAGAGGCCCTTTTCGTGTCGGTGTTTTCCACACCTAAATCACGATTGTGCTTGAATCCTAAACACTTGTGTCTTCAAAGCCCACCACGTTGCAGTAGTTCGATATTCACCTGCACCTGACATACCAAACAACAGCACAGATAAAACTCTCCTTCCTACCAAAACACAGAGTCAGAACGTGCCTTTCAATCAGAAACATCTTGTGCTACTACTGAACTGGTACGGATCTAGGATGTGGAAGCAGTAAGCGCCTGAGCGAAAATAAAATAATGTCTGAAAGAAAACTATTTATTTATAAATTATAGAGCGCAGCATCCAGTCGTCCTTTTTTTGTAGGTATTATTACGCAAATCCAGATTTTGGCTTGTGCCTAGCCATTATCAATGCAACATTTTCTAATCTCGAAGCATGTTAGTTCCCTGTTGTTCGGGTGTGAGTCAAAGTGACTTGTAACTGTCCCTGAGTAGCTTCGTCATCTGCAAAGAGTGTTAAAAGAAAGCATGTCCAAAACAATATGATAAATATATAACTGAATAAGCTACTTCTTGAACGAATAGCACTCGTGTTGATACTCAAAGCCACTGGCCTGTCTCTGAGACCAATAACACATTGAAACTATAAATAATCAGAGCAAACACATACTAAGTTCGCACACTCCCTCCTGCAGTTTGCTAAAGGAAGAGGGACTGGTTGCAGAGAAGGGCATGGAGATGGGAAGAGCTTGGTAATAGGATATGGTTTGGGCATCATAGTGTGGATGAAGTTGTGAAATATAGTTTTGCGTTACGTTTGAAGGCGCTTCATTAGACATCATTCATGATTTTCAAAGTGAGCCCTGAAGTCTTGAAGACAGGGATGTTCAGCGTGCCGTCACTGTGGTAAGAGTATTTCTTAGCCGTCCAGTTCCTAATGACGGCATGGTCCCGATGCAAGAATCGATCTTCGACGGGATCAGGGATTTTGACTTCGCTTGCAGAGCGGTATCTCTGAAAGGCTGGCTCTGTTTAATTTTACACTCGCGGATGACGTGTATGTAGTCGTTTGATACCGTATCGCATTTAGGAAGGTTGGTATTATTTGATGCAAGGTATTAGTCCGTACAGTGGGCATACTGAGCTACAAGGGGGTGGGGTGGGGGGGGGGGGGGGAGGAGGTTTACGGTGGAATAGGACGAAGCCAAGTACTGCATGTGGAAGATGTGGAATCACTCACCCGTCAACTTAGATTAGAACTGGATAGTAGATGGCAACGTATTCCGATACAACATTTGCAGCAGTGTCTCTAGGCAGCGATGGATTGATTTTATGGTGGCGCTAGTCAAAAAATGGTTCAAATGGCTCTGAGCACTATGGACTCAACTGCTGTGGTCATCAGTCCCCTAGAACGTAGAACTACTTAAACCTAACTAACCTAAGGACATCACACACATCCATGCCCGAGGCAGGAATCGAACCTGCGACCGTAGCAGTCGCACGGTTCCGGACTGCGCACCTAAGAACCGCGAGACCACCGCGGCCGGCAATTAGTCAGTTGATCCTCTCGTTTATATCCCTAGATGTTTAAGAATGTCTGCACTTGGTAACTAAGGGTGCTGCAGTTCATGCAATGCCCGCCCATAGGTTAGAGTACAGATTTGCTTATTTCCCACTGTACTGTTTGTAGTTTCAAAATTCAAATGCCTCTAAGCACTATGGGGCTTAACATCTGAGGTCATCAGTCCCCTGGACTGAGAACTACTTAATCCTAACTAATCTACGGACATCACAGACGTCCATTCCCGAGGCAGGATTCGATCCTGCGACCGTAGGAGCAGCACGGTTCCGGACTGAAGCACCTAGAACCGCTCGGCCACAGCGGCCTGGCGTTTGTAGTTTCCTAGAATCAGGTCTGCTGGGTGTCTCTGTCACATTGGAGTATCAAGGTAACGTCACCTTTTTACGCCCTGACAGCATTTTTTAGGCCATATAGATTGACAACCGATAGTGTGGTTTACATGTCGTAGCAGGGGTTCTGTGGCTAACATGAACAATCTAGAGGATAAAGGGCAACCCTGTCGAACTCCTCTTTGAGAAAAGTGAGTTTCGCGAGCGTTTCATTTATTTTCAACATCGGTAATGAGCCACGGATAAATTTTGAGATGTGATCAGAGAATGCAGAGTGAAAGCTGAGAGCAGACATGTAAAATTAGGTAACCACAATCCGGTCTACGCTCTTTCTAGCTGTGAAAGAACGATGTCGATTGATGTGTTCGCCTGCCAGGTCGTATACATTACATCTCTATACTGTTGTAGAATTGTCATCATTGGTCAGCTGTGAATATCACTTTGTTGGTACGGAGATAAAACGCATTTCAGTCTGTTGTTAAGATTGGGTGTCAGTTATTTTAAGTAAGAGTTTAACAAAATAATAACCCGCATGGCTGTATTGTAATTTTTTAGGATATTTGTCATGGAAAATATCAGTGATGTTCATAAAATATTTTAAAATTGAATAAAAACCAATGTTCTTTGCGATAAAGTAGTTACTGGCAATGGTAACCGGATGCAGTCAAAATGTGACGATCTTCAGACCATATACACTGAAATAAAAGTATATATCGGATTTAGGGGGAAATCTGATAATGGAAGTATAATATAAAGTACATAAATCCTAACCAAACCTAAAGCAAGAAAAGCAATGATGAGAGACAATGTCTGTGAACGGAGCAAGTATCATGGACCCAAAAACAGTAACTGCTGAAGACAGCAACGGAGTTGTTGTTTAAGTACGCGATGCTTCGCCCATCGCATACCGCGTCACGTCAGTAATAGCCAGACAGATATACAAGAAGCAAACTGTTATTAGAGTAAGATAAGCACAGAAAAGCAGCGCACATAAAACTCTAATTGTAATCCGTCCGCAATTTGAGGTTTGCAACGTGATGCAATTTTTAACATTAAGTGCAATTTCTTTGATGTGACTCTTGCGGGCAGAGTTCGTCGGTGATCTCTGATAAGATGGTCCCAGCTGTGGGTCGATCTGTGTGAGGTCTGTTGTTTTTTCAGAATAGAAAGCAGTATAGTGCTCTGCAGTGAAAGCTTTTATATCAGACTGACTGCTGTGTTGGGTGCTCATGATGTCTAATACAGCAGTGATTTAAAAAACAGCGGGCTCATCGGTGCTCTTGGATCACATGGGGTATGGAGGAGGGGAAATACATGCAATCAGCACATATTAATGATATTTGGTTTGATCTGTTTGATTGTGGCTATATTTTATAGAAAATATGTGGCGAAGTATGTTCATTACACAGTGCCAGAAAATAATATTTCAATGTGTTCTTCTATCTTGCTCCACTACTGGATAAGTTTTTTAAGCAGTTTCTCATTTTAAACTTAGTGTGTCTGGTCCACAAAACTATGTGTGACTGAAATTTTGAGCGCCGGACTTGCATGATTAGGGCTTCCAAACTTATGTGTGCTAGAAGGCTGCAATTCAGGTGCCAGAGCCTTTGGCGCATGTGCACTTGCTGAGTCTGGTGTTGTACCGATATGTGAAAAGCGATTTGAGCTGAAAAACTGATTGAACTCTAATTAATTTCTTCATTTTACTGGTTCTTGGTCTCTGTGACTGTGATTTATACTATTTTAAGAAATGCATCAACCAGCCAAGTTTGACGTATTTTTATGTATGCCAATTCTTTTTCAGGCTTTCACCCGTTTCAGTCGGTATAATACGTAGTTTATCGCTATTTAGTACAGCGAGTTAGTTTTTGTAATAAATACCATCACGTAAAAACTGTAATAATAAGTAAAAGTTCATCTATACCACTGTCTTATCTAATGCGAGCGCATCCAGCGCCTGTAGTACCTCTGTACTTTGTAAGTGGGTTAAGTGAGCAGTTCCACCTTTATTCATAAGAAATGTCACTCCAATATGTCAAATTTATTAACTAATTGAGATATGTAATGCTAATTCTCTTATATAAAGTGCACTACATTTTTTATCGTATTCATTATACCACCAGACAGTGCTGCACTTCATAAATAACCGTACATTGCACCCAGTACATTCACGCTAAGCAATTTCAAGTTTTTAATTGTACAGAACTTCAAATTAAAAATATTTCATGTGTACACCGAACTGACTTCAGCCATAATATAAGAGAAACGTAACTATGACCATAGACATAATTTTCCAATGCAAACAGATATGTTAGATGGTGAATATTCAGCTGTTTTCATGCAGTATGCCAATAAATTGTGTTTTTGCTTTGCTTATAAATGCAAACAATTGGAGTAACGACCAGCAACATAGAAAGTAACTTCTTCTAATAAGTAATATGTCGTAAATACACAACTCGTGGAGTGTAGTAGTTAAAAAATCTATTCATTTGCAGAGAGTATCTGCAGCATCAAACCTGTAGTCGATGTTTTTAACGATCTGAACTGGAGATTAAATACATATCACGCCAATTAAAGATGGGTAAAATTCTGTGATGCGTACTAGCATAAATAATCTCACAGTCACCGTAGTTTGGCAAGAACACCCGTTGTGCGTAGAGTCTGTCAAAACTACTGTTGACACCAACACTCACACAAACAGAGCAATATCAGAGGCTCCCGATACTACCAAAACAAACGAAAAACAAACGAATCCCGCAACAGCAAGACAAAGCACAAGAAATCGTGAGGCGGCGGTGGTTTCCCGAACACAAAAACGTGAATAAATTTAGAGTTAGTGGAAGTCCCGTGTGCTAAAATCTACCGCACACGTGTAGAGGAACAGGAAGAATGACGTATGCAACAAAAAACTGTGAATAAAGATACTGATTAATACTGTTGATAATAGTAACTTAAAGCATGAGGACTGTTCATTATCATCGCAAAACCGGACTATAAGAAGAAAGCATATTTTTACTGCCACAACTAAAGCTGCTTTAAAATTAAGAGAAAATCATTTGTCTTAATAATACTCTCACTACAGTAGCAGAAGACGTTATCTAACATGTATAAATTGTAGGTCCCAAATATTTTACAAGCCTCTCCGGTGGCAGCAGGAAAATCAACGGCCGGATTACTCGTGCTCATGCGTCGTTAATTCCTGTAGCGGATATCTCGTAGCACGAACGTCTTATTGAGACTCAAGCACTTTGTGTTCAGAAAGACTGACTGTTGCGACTAAGCACCTGCCAACGGTATCGATAAGGGAAATTCTTTCTCGTACTGGAATCCGAATCTAATCGCCGATTTCCTTAAGTTTGTTTGTATGTTGTCGTTGGCGATATTCACAGTCTGTAGAACGAAGACTTTCGGCCGCAAGACTCAATGCAGTTTTGGAAGAGCTTTGTTAACACCTACACGAGACGAGAGCACCACACATCCGACGATGACTGTGGCTGTCGCTAGACTGACCACGCCTAGAAGAAAAGGCTGCTGGTCCCGCAATATACGCAGAACAACTGTGAAGTCTGGAAGTTAGTTGAGGAGCTACTGGCGAAAGAGAAGCTTTGAGCGTGGGTCGTGAGTCCTACTTGGATAGCACAGTCTTTAGATCACCTGACTGTGACAAACAAAGATCCGAATTTCGAGTACCGGTCGGGTAAATAGTTTTAATCTGTCAGGAAGTTTTAATAGTAAGCTTCTTTAAGTGAAACGCTAATTGATAGTACCAAGAGCAAGAAGAAATATCAAGAGAAAGTAAAACGCATTGAAGATATGTGTAGCAGATTGAAGACCGACAGGGAATTCATAGAATGGCGCGCTACTTCTAATAATCTACTGGTCAAAGTAGTCATTAAACTGTAGTGACCGTTGTGTTAATGTCTCTAACATAATAATCACAACAGTCTAGTGATAATGTTAAGACATTCATCTTATTTGGTAACAGGACTCTAAAGCCACTAAAATAGCTGCGATAAGCTCACACGATGTTGTTTTAATTCCTGTGTAATAAAGGGGATTACTTTTCATTAGGCAGTTAGCACAGTCACGCAAAATTTCTAAACGGTTTTCCTACAATCAAAACTGTTTGCAAGTCTTACGTATATCCCCAATAAGATTAGTGGCTTGTGTTCATGAATGTTGACCACCGCTTTGAAAACGACAAAGTAACCGAAAGTGCCCAACAGAGGAAAATAAGTAATAATTAAAATGAATGCACAAAGTGCTGTCTTTTCATAATTAATGAGGATTATTTGACGTCCGCTGTCTACATTAGCAGCTTTCAATTTAAATGTTTTTATTGGTGACGTAGTTGTTGACGCGAATCAGCCACAACAGTAATAGAGTAACTAAAACATGTTTTGAAGTGAGGCTTCCGGAAGAAAGCGGCTCCTAGTATATGATAAAAAAATTTATCCGCGTGAATGTACAAATTAATTTTTTGCCGAAATTATTGTAAGAGTTTTCGTGAAAGAAAGAGGAAGTTACAACCCCTGTTCAAAAGAATCAATGATACAAGATTTAACACAACAACACAGTGCATTATAATTTATAAGTTAATTAATTCTGTAATTTTGCTAATAACGCTCTTGTGTATGTAGGACCTACGTGCTTTATTAATTTTGTCAGTACTCGCTATTTAAAAGCCATAACTTTATCATGAAAATTTATTGAAAAACAACATTGTAATAATACTGTAATAGAAACTCTATAAGAGTCACAAAATTCGTACTGTATATATTAAAAAGAATCTGCTCAAAATTTGAGAAAAATATCGTTGGGTGAGAGCGTGTGCAGAGTCAGAAGTAGAGAGATGAGTATCTAGTCTTCTATGATGAAGTATGGACGCAATATGTCGATGCTCAACGGCGTAACGGTAAGAGTTTTCGAAATGGTGTTTTAAGCATTGGTGGACGTGCACTTATCTGCGCACAGTACAAATTATACAAGAAGAATTGGTAATGGAAGAAGAGTACTGTATGCCAAAAATTAACAATCGTTTCTCGTTGTTGGAGAAAATCCTGTTGTCAAAAATGGTCGTTACGAAATGCATTAGGTCGCACCACCCGCAAATCGCCACCACGTTAGATGAAGCCAGTCATCTTTTTAGCTACGTATACGGGTTGCAAGCGTAGTAGATTGTGTACATTGAACCTTGTAGTGTTTCTTAAGCTGAACTATAAACATTGTGAGTGTTATTGATTATCACAATTGATGAACCGTTAGCAGAATCTTATCTTATTACAGTTATTATCGATATGATCGTAACTGAAAGAGGTAAGGCTGATCCACAAAAGAGAAAATTAATTACATTTACAGTCAGCTTATTCATGAAACTAGATTCAACACTAATTAATGTTCTTTGTGCATTGTAGTGCTTCTACTGCATCCAGTCAGTCACTATTTCAAATAATTTACATAGTGCTTATGCTACATAAAGTGACTTTTATAACTTTTCCTGTGTGTTTGTAAATATTTCATGTGTTTCCTCTTTCGTAGCAGTGGGATTAATTCACAGTTGCGAATATGGACAACCATCAGCTGTATAATGGAATGACGACTGTGAAAATTTGTGCCCGACCAGGACCCGAATCGCGAGTAGTGGCCTACCATTAGGATCTCGGAGCACGAGTCACGGCTTCACCTAAATTTCTATATCTCGTCAACCATGTATCTACAACCTGCACAAGTATATCGACTATCAGCTGTATAATGGAAAGACGACAGTGAAAATTTGTGCCCGACCAAGACTCGAATCGCGAGTGGTGGCCTACCATTAGGATCTCGGAGCACGAGTCGCGGCTTCACCTAAATTTATATATCTCGTCAACCATGTATCTACAACCTGCACAAGTATATCGACTATCAGCTGTATAATGGAAAGACGACAGTGAAAATTTGTGCCCGACCAGGACTCGAATCGCGAGCGGTGGCCTACCATTAGGATCTCGGAGCACGAGTCACGGCTTCACCTAAATTTCTATATCTCGTCAACCATGTATCTACAACCTGCACAAGTATATCGACTATTTATTTTCCCATACAGGGATGATATTCTCATTTGAAAGTCACCGCGGTGCCTGTTCCTAACACTGTATCGCATTTCAGAACGAGACAGGAATGGCTATATCGCATGGTACAAAATAACATCTGAGGTCATCAGTCCCACAGTCTTAGAACTACTTAAACCTAACTAACCTAAGGACATCACATACATCCATGCCCGAGGCAGGATTCGAATCTGCGACCGTAGCAGCAGCGCGGCTCCGAACTGAAGTGTATAGAAACGCTCTGTCACAGCAGCCGGCCTTCTCCAAAACATGTTTGGGTACTAAAAGAAGAGTAAACTGTGTTTTATCGAAACAAAAACTGATTTCCTTATTAGCTATAATTACATTTCTGGAATATAAAGTCATTATATGTTCTAATTAGAATGAATACTATTTTCAAAATTTGTACCTTCAGGACGTGGCGACTGGTGTTAGCAAGAGGTAAACTCTTTACGGGAGTTAGTATTGGATTCTGTTCCGGTGGCGAATGCTGTCCTTGTACTTTAATGGAAGACATCAATTCCCAGAACGTTAACACCAGGGAAGAGATGAAGTGTACACATTGTTTCTACATATAGCGACCCACTAGTTTGTGTGCTAAATGTTTCGGAAGAAACACGATAGTTTAATTCATATTCAATGAGGTTCATACGCTGTTGACATTAGTCAGAGAGATGAATGTACTTTTCAATACTGCTCAGAGTGTTAATTTTGTTGTTTTTATTTGTGAGTCTGAAGTTAAACGCTACGGAAGACAAGGTCATGTAGCTCAACAGACGCGACGAACCACTCACAATAAGAGAGCATAAGGGATATTTATATTTACGAATAAAACTGAAGGTTTGCGGTAGTTATTAATCATATGTAGTTTTTAGTCTTAAGGAACCTATCAGTTATTTAGTTACCTACACTACTTGACAAATGCTTGATTAGCTCCCTCAAGTCATAAAAAGAGAGTCGTTGTACTGTCACTCTCTAGTTGATCTGCGTGGTAAGCTAAACACTACTGTTGCCTTTTAATAAGGAGGCAAAACTAAAGAGCGGTAAATTCTACATAAAATGGAATAGGGCGGAGACGTACGAGGTGTCACAGATACTTATATAACTCATCTCTGCATGTTCACCAATCTTTTTATGCAAATTTTAACATCTTCACAATGTCCCATACCACCATAATAGTACCACTTTGGTGCACATTTGCACTGTCGTAACAAGTTGTATATAGAGTAGAACCGCATGAAGATCAGTGTTTAAGAAGTGAAACGTACAGTACTGAAGAAAAACTTCCTGGTTGCAGAATCAATCCGCCATCTATGATTTATATACGTACATCGTATATGTTATCTCACTAAAGGTAACAGACAATGCAATATGTCTAATTAAACAAAGCTAACTTAAGACTGTAGTAGCCTAACACTCTTCCTATTTCCAGCAAGCAACTAACAGTTAATATTCGAGCCCAAAATAATATTTTCCCTTAAAAAATAATACACTACGCTCTACATCACGTCCTGTACCTTCGGTATTTGAGCCTCTGGGCTGCGAGAACGAATTCACCGGCCGAACGATGCATATGAGAGTAATAACGAACTGGAATAGTAAAACCAACAACTCAGCAGCTGCGGCAACAAAGCAGCACCAAGTCCTCCTTAGCTCAAGGACGTGGCCCCTTATTGTTACGGTCAGTAGTACAATACATCTTCCACAAATGGTAGACAACAGAGCAAACCCAGTGAAGGAATTCTGAAACCCGTGACAGTTGTAAATGTATTGGAAAACACTGATTTTTTAATTTCTCTCTCTTAATTTGTACTTTGTTTACCCATCAGTCTTCCGACTGCTTTGTTGGGGCCGGCGACGAATTTCTTTCCTGTGGTAACCTTTTCATCTCAGAGTACAGCGAATCTTATCATTGATATAATTTCATCCTGAATTTTCACCACGCTCATAAACCTTTCTTTAATTACCCTCATTACCTGAACAACAGGAGGAAATACGACACCCTTGCCTTAGACTCTTTTTAATCCGAGTATTTCGTTCTTGGTCTTCCATTCTTAATTGTCCTACTACGTTGTTGTACATATTGTATACTACCCGTGTTTCCCTATTGCGTACCCCTACCTCTGTCAGAGTTTCGAACATCTTGCACCATTTTACATTCTTGAACCCTTTTTCCAGGTTGACAAATCCAATGAACGAGTCTCCATTTTCCCTCAGTCTTGCTTCAGAAATCAACCTCAATGCCAGAATTGACTCTCTAGTGACTTCCTAAAGCCAAACTTCTCGTTGTATAACATATTCTCAAATTTCTTTTCCATTCTTCTGCATACTATTCTTGTTAGAAACTTGAATGCTTGTGCTGTTAAGCTGATTTTGCGATTATTTTCGCAAATGTCATCTCTTTCAGTCTTTGGAACTATGTGGATGACGTTTTTTCGAATACCTGCTGGCATATCGCCACTATCATACATTCCGCACACAAACGTTTGTAGTCGCTTTGTTGCCACTTTCCCCAATGATATTAAAGATTCCTATGGAAAGTTACCCAACCCTTCTGCCTTAATTGATCTTGAGTCGTCCAAAGCTCTTTTAAATTCCGGTTATAATACTGAATCTCCTACTTCTTCTCAATCTACCCCAATTTCTTCTTCTATCAAGTCAGCCGGCCGCGGTGGTCTCGGGGTTCTAGGCGCGCAGTCCGGAACCGTGCGACTGCTACGGTCGCAGGTTCGAATCCTGCCTCGGGCATGGATGTGTGTGATGTCCTTAGGTTAGTTAGGTTTCAGTAGTTCCAAGTTCTAGGGGACTAATGACCACAGCAGTTGAGTCCCATAGTGTTCAGAGCCATTTGAACCATTTTTTCTATCAAGTCATCAGATAACTCCGCCCACTCAAAGGGCCCTTCTGTGTATTCTTCCCATCCATCCACCCTCTCCTCTGTATTTAACAGTCGTATTGCCATTAAAGTTCTAATGTTACATAAGGCCCTTCCTTTTAACTTTGCCAGAGGTTGCGCTGAATTTCCTGTAAGCTGAAACTGTCCTTATTTATTTCTCGATTTCTTAACATTTTTGATGCAGCCATTTTGGCCTTTGCTTCCCATCACTTATTATTTATTTCGCTCCTAAATGACTTGTTTTTCTATGTTCCTGAATTTCCGTGAACATTTTCGTACTTCCTTCTTTCGTCGATCAACCGAAGCATTCCATTTGGTATTAATGGTTTCTCCACAGTTACGTTCTTTGTACCTGCGGTTTTCTTTCTAACTTCTGTGATTGCCTTTTTAGATAGGACCAGTCTTCTTCAACTGAACTGCCACCGTATCTATACCCTCAAAGTACTTGAACGTATCTCTTCATTCCTTAGTAATTCTGTATCCCACTTCTTTGGGCTTTGACGTTCCTGATTAGTGTCTTTAACTTCAAGCTAGCTTTCATTATTAGATTGTGATCTGAGTTTACATCTGATCCTGGATACGCCTTACAGTCCAGTATCTGATTTCAGAATCTCTGCCTCACGATGATGTAACTTAGCAGAAATCTTCCCGTATCTGCCAGCATTTTCCAGGTATACCTACCTCTCTTGTAGTTATTGACCAGAGTATTCACTTTTACTGATATTTATTGCAGAACTCAATTAGTGTTTCCCCTCTCTCGTTCCTACTATTAGGCTCACATTCTCCCGTAAACCTTTCTTCTATTCCCTCCTCCAGAACCGCGTTCCAGCCCACCATAATTATTAGATTTTCGTCTTTCTTTACTTTCTGAATGCCCGTTCAGTATCCTCAGATATAGGATGGGTCATTAAAAGTGATGCGGACGAGTAGATACGACTGCACGTGAATGTATGCATATAACAACATCCCGTGAAGCGCACATAACGTGTACGCACTCCACGTGATCCCTACCTTTCAAAGCGTAGTGCAGACTCTTATCAGTGTGACTGGAGCCGTGCAGAGAAGTCGACGGTACTCACAATGGAGCTAGTGGAGCAGCTGATGTTCGTTGTGGAAATGTACGTGACAACAAAGAAGTGGGAACGGTGTGGTCAGCTGTTTGCTAAGAAGTTTAATGGTGTTGAAGTGCCAGCAAAGAGTGCCATATAATGATTAGCCCGAAACTAATGTCATACAAGATCTCTTTTGAACAGGTCAAAAAACATTCTGTAGCGTGCCTACACACCAGAAATGTGGCTGTAGTTCACCAGAAAAATTTTCAGAGTACTACCAACTCAACCCGACGCATGTTGCTAGATACCGAGGATCATACAGACAAATGCTACACTTGAGCCTGCAGATGTATCCCTACCGACTGCGGGTTGCTCGTGGATCAGCAGGTGCTCTTCAGAGCCTCCAGGTTAGTGAGTGGCAGTT
This sequence comes from Schistocerca gregaria, assembly GCF_023897955.1. NCBI lineage: Eukaryota > Metazoa > Arthropoda > Insecta > Orthoptera > Acrididae > Schistocerca > Schistocerca gregaria. The sequence continues at coordinate 676,151,776 of NC_064922.1, forward strand.
GATTAGGAATGGCTTCGACGTGGATCTGTACTTGATGTCTGATGAAGCGTTTCACCTGAGTGTCTATGTCTACTCACAGAATCACAGGTTCTAGGCAGCGGAGAATCCGCATAACTTCCACGAAAGACCATTGCATGAACTGAAGGTCTATCTTCTTTCATCAGACACTGAGTTCGGTGCGTTACATTGCCAACATTGTGAAAACATCTGTGTCTCATTAACGGAGGAGGGAAGGACCTACAGCTACTTTCAGCATGATGGAAAAACTGCCCACACAGCCTGCAGAACTTCGGAGAACGCTTACACAATCTTCACTCCCGAGAGAGTTGCTAGCAGATGTGAGTCTGGTCGCGGCACTAGCTGGCCACTCAGGTCACATGACCTGGCAACGTGCGATTACTTGGTGTGGAGAGTCCTCAAGTCTAAAGTGTATAGCAAGAATCCTCAGTCTTTAAGAACTGCAGCAGAATATTTCGGATGAGACTGCAGCAATTCCAGCATTCCAGCTTCGATCCGCCTTCAGCAAGTTGCTGGCCATGGTCCAAAAGTGAACAGATGAATGGTAGTCACTTTCAACAACTGCTATAGTCAGTTTAGTACTGCAGTATTTCTCTGTAAATTCGAACTATGTTTTCCCCATCTATTACTTTCTCTACCTCCTCACCCTCTGCTTGCGACGTCGACATGTACACCTCAACTAATGTTGATGGTGTCGTTTTTTTTGTTGATTCTGATGGGAACAAACCTATCATCGAACTGTTCACAATAACCCACATTCTTCCCTACCTGCCGCTGTACTATTTCCCGCTGACTTCGATATTACCCTATACTCATCTGACAAGAAATCCTTGTCTTCTTTCCACTTCCACGCTCCGACTCATTGGTTTTTCCACCTTTTTCTCATAGTCACGTAACTCTTGGCAGTTGGTTCCTGCAGATCTGAATGGGGCAAGTCCATAATCTTTTGCCAATGGACAGATCATCATGGTCACATGTCCTGTGGAAACGAATTATTTACACTCCTGGAAATGGAAAAAAGAACACGTTGACACCGGTGTGTAAGACCCACCATACTTGCTCCGGACACTGCGAGAGGGCTGTACAAGCAATGATCACACGCACGGCACAGCGGACACACCAGGAACCGCGGTGTTGGCCGTCGAATGGCGATAGCTGCGCAGCATTTGTGCACCGCCGCCGTCAGTGTCAGCCAGTTTGCCGTAGCATACGGAGCTCCATCGCAGTCTTTAACACTGGTAGCATGCCGCGACAGCGTGGACGTGAACCGTATGTGCAGTTGACGGACTTTGAGCGAGGGCGTATAGTGGGAATGCGGGAGGCAGGGTGGACGTACCGCCGAATTGCTCAACACGTGGGGCGTGAGGTCTCCACAGTACATCGATGTTGTCGCCAGTGGTCGGCGGAAGGTGCACGCGCCCGTCGACCTGGGACCGGACCGCAGCGACGCACGGATGCACGCCAAGACCGTAGGATCCTACGCAGTGCCGTAGGGGACCGCACCGCCACTTCCCAGCAAATTAGGGACACTGTTGCTCCTGGGGTATCGGCGAGGACCATTCGCAACCGTCTCCATGAAGCTGGGCTACGGTCCCGCACACCGTTAGGCCGTCTTCCGCTCACGCCCCAACATCGTGCAGGCCGCCTCCAGTGGTGTCGCGACAGGCGTGAATGGAGGGACGAATGGAGACGTGTGGTCTTCAGCGATGAGAGTCGCTTCTGCCTTGGTGCCAATGATGGTCGTATGTGTGTTTAGCGCCGTGCAGGTTAGCGCCACAATCAGGACTGCATACGACCGAGGCACACAGGGCCAACACCCGGCATCATGATGTGGGGAGCGATCTCCTTCACTGGCCGGACACTGAATAGTGCACGGTACATCCAAACCGTCATCGAACCCATCGTTCTACCATTCCTAGACCGGCAAGGGAACTTGCTGTTCCGACAGGACAATGCACGTCCGCATGTATCCCGTGCCACCCAACGTGCTCTAGAAGGTGTAAGTCAACTACCCTGGCCAGCAAGATCTCCGGATCTGTCCCCCATTGAGCATGTTTGGGACTGGATGAAGCGTCGTCTTACGCGGTCTGCACGTCCAGCACGAATGCTGGTCCAACTGAGGCGCCAGGTGGAAATGGCATGGCAAGCCGTTCCACAGGACTACATCCAGCATCTCTACGATCGTCTCCATGGGAGAATAGCAGCCTGCATTGCTGCGAAAGGTGGATATACACTGTACTATTGCCGACATTGTGCATGCTCTGTTGGCTGTGTCTATGTGCCTGTGGTTCTGTCAGTGTGATCATGTGATGTATCTGACCCCAGGAATGTGTCAATAAAGTTTCCCCTTCCTGGGACAATGAATTCACGGTGTTCTTATTTCAATTTCCAGGAGTGTATCTTTAATGCATTGGTTTCCATTGCCTTCTGCAGTGATTTAGTGCCACGAACGTGAAGGGATGTCCTTCACTCACAAATGAATCATTAAATAAAATAAAACTTTGAACTCCAACACGGCTGCTCAACAACAATATAGAAATCCGAAAATAGTTGACTCTTTATGATAAGTTTGATGAAATGTTTTGTAAATAAATGCACCAAATAAACTGCGAGAAAGAACATTTTAATACTGTGTTAAGAAATGTATTAAAACAGCGCACATACACATAGCCGGCCGATGTGGGCGGGCGCTTCTAGGCGTTTCAGTCTGGAACCGCGCTGCTACTACGGTCGCAGGTTCGAATTATGTTTTGAACAGCTGTGGGATGCCAACCTAACTGTCACCCTCAATGACAGGCAATAGTGAAGGTCTGGGGTGCCATTTCTTTTCATAGCCCTTTGTTGCCGTTTTGTTGCTCTTCCTGGTAACCCATCCTTGTCTCACAATTCGGAAAGGCAATGCTTGTCTTAGTGCTTGCCAAACCCTACCATGGTTCGAAGATCGCCGGATATCTCCCATCTGAGAATATTCGGAGCGTCATGGGTAGGGCCGTCCAACACGATTTGGGATTTGGAAGAAGTAATTTTCCTATTGGACAGAATTTTTTAGGATATCCCTAAGGAGAACATCCAACAGCTGTATCAGCCAATGACTAACCGAATAACTGCTAGCACTAGAGCCACAGGAGGACCAACGTGCTATTGACTTGCTCAATTCGTGAAAGCTCTTCCTATTGAATAAATCATGCATTTTTTTGAAACTGTGTTCATTTGTTTGTCTGTATATGAACATCGCACCTTCATATTTCGATCCCCTTTGAATAATTCCTCCGTGGCGCATCATTTTTTTTAAGTGTGCATTGACGTCAGCAGAATCGTTCTGCAGTCAGCCGCAAATGCCAGTCCTCTAAATTTTCTCAACACTGTTGAACAAAACGTAGTCGTCTTCGTCCAGTAATTCCCATTAGAGTTCCCAATGGCTGGCCGTAACATTCGCATACTGATCTGTCCTTCCACTAGCAAATGTAACAGTAGATCTTTAAATTAGGCACATGTCTCCCTTCAGTCCCATCTGTTGCGATCTTCAAAGATTCCAGTAGTCCTCAAGAATGGATCGCTCTAGTGTCTCCTAGTAAAAATAAGTCGACAATTCAGCTTCCCTACCACGAACATTACGTGCAACGTTACGACAACACATTTAATCGACGTGATTGCACCGCACTACTGTACTCAATCATTATGGGTTCTTTCTTCTACTCATTACATTTTTCTACGTTTACCGTAAGCCGCGACTATCACACCAAACAGAAATTGTGTCTGAGTCACCTTGTATCCTCCTACAGTCACTCAAAGGTGATAATTTGACGTAAACTACATCACCATCATCACGTAGTTGCAGGCTGCTGCTCACATTAGGTGTAAGTTAATATGTGTGTGTGTAGAACAAGAGCAGTCCTGTTCACACTTCACTGCGGCACTCCTGCGATACGCTTGTTTCTGATGACCACTCGCCATCCAGGACAACTTAAAGGGCTGTATTCGGGCTAATCACATATCCGGGAACTCAGATATCTGGGAACTTATGCCATGTATTCGGGACTTCGTTAACAGCCTGCGGTGTGGCACAGTGTCTTTCGGTTTCCGGACATCTGGGAATATGTCGTCCGCCTGCTCGCCTTCATCCATGCTTCACAGAATATCGTGTGAGAAAAGACCAGGCTGAGTTTCGCACTAGCAATGTTTTCTAATTCCGAGCCAATTTGTGGACAGAATGAGGATATAAGTGTATAATTTTGTGGGTCTCTTCTTTCAACTTCCTTACACACAGGAGTCACCTGGGCCTTTTTTTTTTTTTCGACACTTGCGACGTTGCGCTGGGTGAGAGATTAGCGATAATTGCACGCCAACTCATGGAAAAATGTACTCTTTCAACTATTTCTGAGCGCAAGCGAAGCATTCTTCTATTGCCTCTTTCTGGTAGTCTGTGGCCAAACGACAGTAAGACCGAGCGAGATGGCGCAGTGTGTAGCACACTGGACTCGCAGTAGGGGGACCACGGCTCAAATCCGCGTCCGGCTATCCTGATTTCCCTGAATCGCTTCAGACAACTAGCGCGGTGGTTCCTTTGAAAAGGCACAGTCGACTTACTTTCCGATCTTCCCTTAATCCGATGACACCTCGCTGTTAGGACCGTTCCCCCCTCCCCCTCTCCCCCCTCCCCACAAAAAAAGCAATCACCCAACGAATGAAAGTAAGTCTGTACTGTTGTCGCCCGTGAATTAGTTTTTTAAATGCGAATTTTTAATCTTCGCCTTTCCTTTGGTCTCTGTCATTGCCAGAGCCCACTGTTTAACGCGTGACTGGCTATAAGCCTTCGATACGCTTAATCATATTAGCTAACGCCAGAATTCACTCTTATTATCGGGAAGATATTTCTCTAAGGTGTAATGGTGCAAGTTTGCGATTGCTTCGCACATCGAACTTTTTATAGGAGCACAAATTTTCTGCTAACTTTGGCTGTTGACATTTTCGCTTTTCTTTTTGAATCGCTCTCGCCTCAGCATTTTCAGGATTCAGACCTGATCAGAATCAACGTTGAACCTGGTCCCCCTTAATATGAAACGAGTTTCGTAAGAGGTTTAATGTGTTATTGACGCTTTTACAGTTCCATAAGGCCTTATGGAGGAATGATTTTGGTGAATAAATCAGTTAAAACTTTAGTATTCGAATATCCAGTAGTTCCCTTTCTCCCAGTTTTGTTGTAGTAACGGCCTACATACTGGACGCAAACAGATCTTCTTAAGATTATGGCCCTCATACGTTGCACATTGATCTGATGATAAGCGTTTGAGGTGGCTGACCTCGGTAATCTAGCAACATAAACGTGATTGTGTCTTAGGATGACATCCATTTTAACAAAAGTGACTACCTCACTGTTGCACTGACTCATCTTAACTAAAATCCAGAGATCGTACTCGTCTTCAAATTCAGTAGGTCATAGTTCGGCTAACTGTTGAAGATATACGCATGAAAAATAGTTCCCAGTGTTTCACGAAATAAGTGTGCGTGCTTACCTGCGCGGATTCGCCTAACGAAAGTCGTCTAAACAAGAAAACAGGCAGTTAACAAGTATGGAAAGTGAGACGTTTCTGAAGAACGTAGGACTTTTTCACCAGCAAGTTTCAGTGCTAGTCGGGAGAACAAACAGAACCGGTTTGTAGCTGGCCGAATGCCTGCCTCCGTGTGAGAGGCCAGAATGAATATTTCCATGACTTGGGGAACTCCTTGTGTCACGGGCCGATAATATTTCCCAGTCGGCCTCGTAATTGGAAGCAGTCTATCTCAGTTATGTAATGACTTTGCAGATTAGCGTAATTAGGCTTTGATTGGACTATAGTGACAAACGTGCGACCTCTCCTACTCACAGCCGCGAAGCAGTAGTACTGCTCTTCTCGCGTCAAGTTTTCCACCTCAATCACATACATGCCATGTATCTTCCTTTTTTTTAATACCATTGTAGTATTATTTTGAGAAATATTCCATTGGATATCCTGTGTTGTTCCGCCATACGTCTTGGTAATCTACGTAAGTAAGTATTGTAAGATCCAAATATGTCCACATTCCTCATTCCATAAAGGGTAGTCAAATTAAAACCCAGCACTCACCACAGAGGGACCGTGGAATTGTTCCACTCAAAATTAATCACCAAACCATTTAAGACATTTATCAGAATGCAAGAAAAAACGATCAAGTCTTGTTTCGTAGAACGCGAACGGAGGCTGAATCTGTGAAGCGTAGCGTTCGCCCGATTGCTGTGTGGGAGTGACTGTTATCGGGAAACCAGATTATTTCGTCCGACAGCATTCCGACAGCCCGAGGGCAAACGTCAAAGTCAGCAGCGGAAGCAACACACATCTCCCCTGACAAAGGAATATAAAGCTGTCCACAGAAGTCTCGGTAAGATCACGATGATCTTCTTCAACTGCAGGGGTCCTCTCCTCCTCGAGCGCGGAACCACAATCAATACGCATACGCTTTACAGAAACTGCGACGCGCCATGAAGTCGAAACGGCCACGTATTCTGTCAGATGGTATAATGCTGTTGCATTATACAGTATTGCCCGCCACCATACTGCCAATAGTACGAAGGCTACACTTCAGTGATTGACAGGACCTAAGTTGTACTAATGTTAGTTTTCGGAACAACAACTGCGACCAGCTTTGCGAAAGAAGCAGCGACACTTTCTGCGCGACCCACCCATCATTTTGCACGACAATGCGCGGCAGCGTACAGCAAGCTGTGGCCGCTCTCTTCGGTCGATGGGACTGGGAAGTACTGTACCATCCACCATACTGCCCGGACTTAAGTCCTTGTGACTTTGACTGATTCCGAAGACGAAGGAACCACTTCGTTGCATTCACTTGAGAACTGTTCCAGAGATTCGACAGGCAGTAGACCGCTCCATTCGCACCATCAACAGAACTGGCTCTGTTAACGGTATACTACGCCTTCCACATCGCTGGCAACAGGTTCTACAGAACGCTGGTGACTACTTCGAAGGACAGTAACAGGTGCAAACATGTAACTCTTTTGTGTCGGTTGTGAACATATAGTTGCCGCTTTGGCACTCTGCTACTCTTGCACCGATTTTCGCTTCTGTTTGCTCTTTGTTATAGAGGATTGCATGATGATAATTTCTTTCTTTTGCTGATAAATAACGTAACTGTTTTGTCACAACAACTGGGTTCAATTATTCCTTCCGAGTTGCGTTTCCTTCGCCATTCTGGACAAGCTAGGCTGCTGAGACAATTGTTTTTCCCCCTAAATATCCTGTCAGATTGTAGTAGAATGAACCTGAGTGCTGAAATAATTCTGTGTTTGTATACGTCCAAGATTGTTTGGCAACAAAACGTAATGTTGCTTTGCGTTCCTTCTTCTAGGCGCTTCAGTCTGGAACCGCTCTACCGCTACGGTCGCAGGTTCGAATCCTCCCTCGGGCATGGATGTGTGTGATGTTCTTAGGTTAGTTAGGTTTAAGTACTTCTAAGTTCTAGGGGACTGATGACTTCAGATGTTAAGTCCCATAGTGGTTCAAATCAAATGGCTCTGAGAACTATGGGACTTAACTTCTGAGGTCATCAGTCCCCTAGAACTTAGAACTACAAAACCTAACTAACCTAAAGACATCAGACACATCCATGCCCGAGGCAGGGTTCGAACCAGCGTCCGTAGAGGTCGAGCGGTTCCAGACTCTAGCGGCTAGAACCTCTCGGCCACTCCGGCCGGCTACGTCCCATAGCGCTCAGAGCTATTTGAACCACATGAACTTCCCTTCTGAATACGGTAAAAGCTATGGCTTACTGATAAACATTCCACTGGACGTGATGAAAGGTAGGCTGTAAAGAGTGTTAAAACTATGAGCTTTCATAGCGCCAGTTTCCTCAAGTCAGATGCGTAAAATTAATCATTATAATTAAGCACTACCAAAATAGCCGCAGCTTGTTCACTCATTCTGTTTGCTAGGAAACAAATTCAAAATTTCCTTGTACCGGAGAAATTAAACCACGAGTCACCGCCTTTGCCTCACTGACTGTCTTCCTTCAAGTATCACAGTGGCCCGCGCTGAGAAAGGTGATTATTGCAGTTTGTAGCACGTGGTCACATTAACGTCAGTGGACACTGTAGTTTAGGGTGGTGTTTGTGTTGTTATAGTTTAACAGAAAGGAGAGAGTGAAATACTTTCCCAGTACTCAGCCTACTCCTCTCAAAAAACGGTACCACATCTCTTCACCTCATGAAACACTGTGGAGAGGTTAGCGGCGTAGTGAACAGCACAGGTGCAAGGTAAGGAGTTCTGAAATTTTCCCACTGTTAATTTCCTGCTTACAGATGAGTGTCCTACGGGGAAGTACTGAACACTGATTATAGAACACCTTAATATGCATGCTCGGATATCATTGCACTTGCGTAGTTCGCATGAACCTTACTTGTTGTTGTTGTTGTGGTCTTCAGTCCTGAGACTCATTTGATGCAGCCCTCCATGCTACTCTATCCTGTGCAAGCTTCTTCACCTCCCAGTACTTTTTGCAACCTACATCCTTCTGAATCTGCTTAGTGTATTCATCTCTTGGTCTCCTTCTACGATTTTTACCCTCCACGCTGTCCTCCAATGCTAAATTTGTGATCCCTTGATGACACAGAACATATCCTACCAACCGGTCCCTTATTCTTGTCAAGTTCTGCCACAAACTCCTCTTCTCCCCAATTCTGTTCAATACCTCCTCATTACTTATATGATCTACCCATCTAATCTTCAGCATTCTTCTGTAGCACCACATTTCGAAAGCTTCAATTCTCTTCTTGTCCAAAATTTTTATCGTCCATGTTTCACTTTCATACATGGCTACATTCCATACAAATACTTTCAGAAACGACTTCCTGACATTTAAATCTATACTCGATAGTAACAAATTTCTCTTCTTCAGAAACGCTTTCCTTCCCATTGTCAGTCTACATTTTATATCCTCTCTACTTCGACCATCATCAGTTATTTTGCTCACCAAATAGCAAAACTGATTTACTACTTTAAGCGTCTCATCTCCTAATCTAATCATCCGCCTTAATTAACCTACATTCCATTAACCTCGTTTTGCTTTTGTTGATGTTCATCTTATATCCTCCTTTGAAGACACTGTCCATTCCGTTCAACTGCTCTTCCAAGTCCTTTGCTATCTCTGACAGAATTACAGTGTCATCGGCGAACCTCAAAGTTTTTATTTCTTCTCCATGTATTTCAATACCTACTCCTAGATCAACCTAACTTAGTATGTGATACAGGCGAAAAATGAAACAAGAGAACCCTTGGCATCAGCGAATAGCTAAGTAGAAAACACTTCGAATACCTGAAGGATACAATCTAGCAGCTGTTGTGAATGCGATGGAGAACCTGTTTATTACGTAAAATCGTGCGTCCAGTTGGAAATCAGGAGTTACCCGAAGTCGGCTACAGCTATTGCTATTTATGTATCGTTATCTTTTTCTCCTGAAGTACCTATAGTTCCTTACTTTTGTATTTAACACGGTAACAAGATATCTACATTAAATTCACATTTGCGATACTGCAATTGTGTTTCAGAGAAATAAAGAAGCTTACTTGATTGCAAATCACATGTAACGACGTGAGAATGTCACAACGCCCACACTGTAGAAAACTACTTCTGCAGCTGCTCTCTGTTGCCAGTCAATTTATTGATGAATGCCTGTGGTCTACAAGAACAAGGAGAAAAAGCGTAAATACACGTTCATTCCTGAAATCATACTGCAGAAAGTAAGTAAAATGCCATTGTATGGCTGCTTTAATTCGTTCTCTAGACTCAAATCGTTTCCCTATAAAAAATTATTTTATTACGGAAGATAATGAAGTCGAGAATACTAAACCAGAAGAATATGGCGAGTAGTTCAATAATTATTATACGAGAAATCCCTCAATTCCTCCAAAGCGAGTTTATGGGCTGATTAATTCGTTCAATCAACGCTTATTACTTTTCCTTTGAGAGTACAGAACTTTTATCTCGTCTTATTTTATTCAGCTGGTCCGGAAAACTTCCAAAATATTCACAGTTATTTGCTTCCCCTTAGCATGGAAATGGAAAAAAGAACACATTGACACCGGTGTGTCAGACCCACCATACTTGCTCCGGACACTGCGAGAGAGCTGTACAAGCAATGATCACACGCACGGCACAGCGGACACACCAGGAACCGCGGTGTTGGCCGTCGAATGGCGCAAGCTGCGCAGCATTTGTGCACCGCCGCCGTCAGTGTCAGCCAGTTTGCCGTGGCATACGGAGCTCCATCGCAGTCTTTAACACTGGTAGCATGCCGCGACAGCGTGGACGTGAACCGTATGTGCAGTTGACGGACTTGGAGCGAGGGCGTATAGTGAGTATGCGGGAGGCAGGGTGGACGTACCGCCGAATTGCTCAACACGTGGGGCGTGAGGTCTCCACAGTACATCGATGTTGTCGCCAGTGGTCGGCGGAAGGTGCACGTGCCCGTCGACCTGGGCCGGACCGCAGCGACGCACGGATGCACGCCAAGACCGTAGGATCCAACGCAGTGCCGTAGGGGACCGCACCGCCACTTCCCAGCAAATTAGGGACACTGTTGCTCCTGGGGTATCGGCGAGGACGACCATTCGCAACCGTCTCCATGAAGCCGGGCTACGGTCCCGCACACCGTTAGGCCGTCTTCCGCTCACGCCCCAACATCGTGCAGGCCGCCTCCAGTGGTGCCGCGACAGGCGTGAATGGAGGGACGAATGGAGACGTGTCGTCTTCAGCGATGAGAGTCGCTTCTGCCTTGGTGCCAATGATGGTCATATGAGTGTTTGGCGCCGTGCAGGTGAGCGCCACAATCAGGACTGAATACGACCGAGGCACACAGGGCCAACACCCGGCATCATGGTGTGGGTAGCGATCTCCTACACTGGCCGTACACCTCTGGTGATCGTCGAGGGGACACTAATTAGTGCACAGTACATCCAAACCGTCATCGAACCCATCGTTCTACCATTCCTAGACCGGCAAGGGAACTTGCTGTTCCGACAGGACAATGCACGTCCGCATGTATCCCGTGCCACCCAACGTGCTCTAGATGGTGTACGTCAACTACCCTGGCCAGCAAGATCTCCGGATCTGTCCCCCATTGAGCATGTTTGGGACTGGATGAAGCGTCGTCTCACGCGGTCTGCACGTCCAGCACGAACGCTGGTCCAACTGAGGTGCCAGGTGGAAATGGCATGGCAAGCCGTTCCACAGGACTACATCCAGCATCTCTACGATCGTCTCCATGGGAGAATAGCAGCCTGCATTGCTGTGAAAGGTGGATATACACTGTACTAGTGCCGACATTGTGCATGCTCTGTTGCCTGTGTCTATGTGCCTGTGATTCTGTCAGTGTGATCATGTGATGTATCGGACCCCAGGAATGTGTCAATAAAGTTTCCCCTTCCTGGGACAATGAATTCACGGTGTTCTTATTTCAATTTCCAGGAGTGTATATCCAAGAGATGGAATCAACTTTGTATATTTTTGTAGGTTATTCCTCTATTAATCATTTTTTAATTGGTTTTTCTTATCTAATGTTGATCGTTACTAGGAATTCGGTGCACAAAAAGCTGTAACTTTTTTTAAACAATGTAAAAAAAGCAGTTCCACATTAACATTCGCATATACGTTCGACCGCATTTCTACTGCTGTGCCACCCATACTGCACAACATCATAGTGCATTTGTCTTATATTGCACTCTTTCTTCCGATATGAGTGTTGGGTCACCTATTTCGTACATTTACTGTCACGTCTCCATAATCATATTATGCACTTAGTTAATTTTTTCGTGTTTTGTTGTATTTCTGGATTTTTTTGGGTAGAACACTCTCACGAGAAAGACGCCCTTGTTTTAAACCAGCTGCATATTGCTTAATTACTGGAAATGAACGATCAAGCTTCTCACTACCTTTCGCCATTACCGAAAAGAAAATATTTAGTGGGGTGATCGTGACCAATTTGTGTAGAGTAAAAGATTACATGTTTGTTCATCTGAGCTGTCACATACACAATTTGAAGACTCAAAGACTTTCAGCGTCCAAAAATTTAACAGCATCTATCACTATGTAGCCCCATCTTTGTGAGAGACTGAGAAGATCTGCACGTAACGATTCATGTTCGACGGGAGAAGTGATTAATTTTGTTCCTGATAAGATGTATATTTCTCATATACAATCGTAACAAAGTAATATAATTTGAACCAAAGAACCTGGCTGCAGTAATTAATGTCACAGTCACTAATGGCACAGACTTCGGCTCCAGGTTAAACTCGAATATAATGTTATTACTAACCTTTGCAATCTGGGCCAGTGAGGCAGTAAAATTCGAGGTAAGACATTTCGTTGACCATCTGCGATAGAAAACACTTATTCGTCCCAAATTGTAGCCTGGCCTGTTTGTATCGGAACCCATATCTTTCCTACGTCCCTGAAGCGCTGCACAGTTAAATTGAAGATGGGAAAATTCCTAAAATAATGTATGATTCCCTCACGAGATAGCAGCCTTTGAAACAAAAATACAAAAATTGCTGTGTCCTAAAGAAGAGGAGCCGCTCGTAGTGGCCGAGCGTTCTGGGACGCCATGTCCTCCATCGGGCATGGGTGTGTGTGTGTGTGTTGTTCTTAGCATAAGTTAGTTTAAGTAGAGTGTAACACTAGGGACCGATGGCCTCAGCAGTTTGGTCCCTTACAAATTCACACACATTTGAACATTTGAAAGAAGAGGAACTCGCTGAAGTTCCCATATACATATTTACAGTATGAACTCCAGATTCTCCAAATGACAGTTGATTCCAAAGAAATTTGAGATTAAATGGGTAGAAAAATCCAAAGAAAGCTGACTAGAAAAGAGTTATGCCGAGACAAGGTAGCATCGCCACCTGACCGCAGACTAACAAAATGAATACAAAACGACGATTCATAGAAACAAAGGTAGATCATTTCGTATACAGTGGTCGTCATACTCAGAGACATAAAGTCTCTAAACCTCCTGGTTCTCATTTTTTAGGTTCTTTACCGCAGTCGGTAAGAACAGAACGCGCATTGGATGGCTTTGTTGTTCGTCTATCTGTCGGTCTGTCAGTATGTACGACTGCTAAGAACCCTTCTTTTCAGGAACAGGTAGACACATAACGTCGAAATTTATGACGCATACTTTGGTCTAACCGGCCGGGGTGGCCGAGCGGTTCTAGGCGCTACAGTCTGGAACCGCGCGACCGATACGGTCGCAGGCTCGAATCTTGCCTCGGGCATGGATGTGTGTGATGTCCTTACGTTAGTTAGGTTTAAGTAGTTCTAAGTTCTAGGGGACTGATGACCTCAGCAGTTAAGGCTCATAGTGCTCAGAGCCATTTGAACTAAGGTCTATGGCCCATTGGCGATGTAAAACAGTTAGGATTCTAAGTCAATGCATTCAAAAGATACGGTCTTTTATGTCACGTATTTTGATATTCGCAAACGCACTAATCAAAACCTACGGGATATAAGTTGTTGACATAGAATCATAAAATTTGGCAAGAACTCAAGTTTCATAGTAGAAGTAAAACAGAATTTCCTAAAATTACTAATTTTTAATTATATCAAAAAATATTTTTTTTTAATTTCCTATCCATCAGTCTGTTTGCCCGTCTGCTAAGATCGTGTTTTATCTGGAACGGATGGGCGTATAAAAATCAAAATTTGTTCATCTACTAAGGTCTACAGTCTCTTTTCGGTGTATCACATTTCAGCTTCTAACTCAACAAAGTCAAAAGATGCACCATTTATGTGACATGTTTTAATGCATTTCAAGCACAGATATCGATAACAGGCAAAAATTGTCGAGATATTCGATTCCCAGAATGCATATAATGTATTTATAAATTATTATTTTCACTGGGAACTCTCAGTGCTCGGGTCCTCCACACTCTTGGCGAATTTTTGTTAACCCTATGTACAATGATGAGGCAAATCGTTATCACCATCTACTTAATAGCGTGCTGATGCATCTTTGGAACGCAATACAACAGCATTTCTTAGTGGCATGGTCTCAGGAAGTCATTGGTAGATTTCCACACGTATGTAGCACCACATGGTCACGCAGCTGCTGTAAGGGTCGATGGTTTGTGAGCGATGAGCTGGCGCCCTATAGCGTCCTGGATGTGTTCCATCGGATTCAGATCAGGAGAATTTGTTGTCCGAGTGATCGACAAAGGTTCGCTATCATTATTTTCGATGCAGTGTAGCACGACCCTGGACGTGCGAAGCAAATAGTTATTTCGCGGGAAGATACCATAGCCATAGGGGCATGCACCAAGCATGCAGTGATGCAGATTGTCCTCAACGAAATTCACATAGTCCACAGCTATCATACTGAATTACACTACTACCACATGTTCCATGGAAGACACGTGAACGTCCTTTGTAGGATAACACTGCACCAACCGTTCTGCGGCCGTGGTGCAGGACAAGTTTCGAGCAGCGCTTCTCCTAGAGGAGTGCGTGTCTCTACATGACCATCGGACTGGTACAAGAGTAACGTAATGCGGCCGACCAGGTGACAAGTTTCCATCATCCACGGTCCATTCTCGACGACCCTGTGCCCACTGTAGCAGTTCGCCCAAAATAGAACACCCAGGAACTATCAGCTGAGAAGTCCCGTGTAAAAACGACTAACACTGAACGGCGTGCTCCGAAACACTTGTTCTTGCATTAGCACTGTGTTCTATCATAACATATGCTTTAAAGAACGGCAAGACTGCGGTCACTCTGTGATATTGCATGGACATTGCATGGACATCCAACAACTTGCCGCCCAATCGTCATTTTAATGCCCTTCAACCACTTTACATAAATGCGTAAGACAGGGACTCGTGAACTGACGACGAATTTTGCCGTTTGAGATGTTTGTTGCCAGGCATCGGACCATAACAGTTTTCCCTTAGTCAATATCTCTTATTTCAGTATATTTCCCCGTCTTCTACTTGTGTTGCCGCTATAATGATTCTCCATTCGTCTCAAGTCCGCTTATATACACTACTGGCCATTGAAACTGCTACACCACGAAGATGACGTGCTGTAGAAGCGAAACCTAACCGACAGAAGAAGATGCTGCGATATGCAAATGATTACCTTTTCAGAGCATTCACACAAGGTTGGCGCCGGTGGCGACACCTACAACGTGCTGACATGAGGAAAGTTTCCAATCGATTTCTCATACACAAACAACAGTTGACCGGCGTTGCCTGGTGAAACGTTGTTGTGATG
Source organism: Schistocerca gregaria (assembly GCF_023897955.1). NCBI lineage: Eukaryota > Metazoa > Arthropoda > Insecta > Orthoptera > Acrididae > Schistocerca > Schistocerca gregaria. Next base: position 676,167,085 of record NC_064922.1, read on the forward strand.
CCTCGTGTAAGGAGGAGACATGCGTACCATCACGTTTCCAGCTTTGACAAAGGTCGGATTGTAGCCTATCGCGAGTGCGGTTTATCGTATCGCGACATTGCTGCTCGTGTTGTTCAAGATCCAATGACTGTTAGCAGAATATGGAATCGGTGGGTTCAGGAGGGTAATACGGAACGCCGTGCTGGATCCCAACGGCCTCGTATCACTAGCAGTTGAGATGACAGGCATCTTCTTCGCATGGTTGTAACGGATCGAGCATCCACGTCTCGATCCCTGAGTCAACAAATGGGGACGTTTCCAAGACAACAACCATCTGCACGAACAGTTCGACGACGTTTGCAGCAGCATGGACTATCAGCTCGCAGAACATGGCTGCGGTTACCCTTGACGCTGCATTACAGACAGGATCGCCTGCAATGGTGTACTCAACGACGGACTGGGTGCACGAATGGCAAAACGTAATTTTTTCGGTTGAATCCAGGTTCTGTTTACAGCATCATGATGGTCGCATCTGTGTTTGGCGACATCACACATTGGAAGCGTGTATTCGTCATAGCCATACTGGCGTATCACCCGGCGTAATGGCATGCGGTGCCATTGGCTACCCGTCTCAGTCACCTCTTCTCCGCATTGACGGCACTTTGAACAGTGGACGTTACATTTCAGATGTCTTACGACCCGTGGCTCTACCCTTCATTCGATTCCTGCGAAATCCTACACTTCAGCAGGATAGTGCACGACCGCATGTTGCAGGTCCTGTACGGGCCTTTGTGGATACGGAAAATGTTCGACTGCTGCCCTGGCCAGCACATTCTCGAGATCTCTCACCAATTGAAAACGTCTGGTCAATTGTGGCCGAGCATCTGGCTCGTCACAATACGCCAGTCACTACTCTTGATGAACTGTGATATCGTATCGAAGCTGCATTGGCAGCTGTACCTGTACACGCCATCCAAGCTCTGTTTGACTCAATGCCCAGGTTGTTCTTATGGGTACTGATTTCTCAGGATCTATCCACCAAAATTGCGTGAAAATGTAATCACATGTCAGTTTTAGTATAATATATTTGTCCAATAAATACCCGTTTATCATCTGCATTTTTTCTTGGTGTAGCAATTTTAATGGCCAGTGGTGTATTTTCCTTAACGCGTTACATGTCCGCAACGCCATAACGGGGCATTCAGTCTTGTGGCGAGCAGTGGCCCAATGGTGTGGGTCATCAGTGCAAAACACGAAATGCTTATGGAAATAATTTATTACTTCCGTACGGATACTTTTGTTCAGCCAACAGTCTTGGAATCCGCGGTACATACCACAAATTAGCATAGCTTCTTCGGGTTAGTTAATAAGACAAAGAGAAAGTAATCAACGTTCACAGTTGTTGAGCAGAATACTCATCAATAACCTTTGACGTCAAACATGGGTTGTCTGAGTGGACATAAACTTTCAATCAAAAAGGTGTGCTACAGAGCCGCCAGATGGCGAGGTTTTGCATGAATCTGAAGGTATGTTGTGAATTCAGAAACAAAGAATGATTGATCCTAAACATTACACATGAAAAATATGTAGATTGTGCAATTCAGGCATAATGGAAACTTAATCACTGTTTATAGTTTAAAAAATTAATACAGATGTATAGTAAAGTCGTGACGTACAGATTTAAAAAGCAGATGAGTAGACTTCAGTTTCTAAGATGTCATGTAGAGCCTAATGTGCGCAAGATAACAGTTACAAGTTGCCATTATATTGTAATCAGTTATCCACACATAAAATGACAGAACGACTATATAATTAAATATGAGTGTGAACGTCATAGGAAACGCAATAATTTACGGTCATTATTAGCCTAATACCAAAACAGACAGATAACATAGCTACACAATTTCTTTCAATTATGACCACAGGGTTCAAACTGGTTCTAATGGCTCTGAGCACTTTGGGACTTAACATCTGAGGTCATCAGTCCCCTAGACTTGCTGGGTGAGTGTTTCAGACAGCTTCACATTCACGGAAAGTGGTATTCAGACTCCTCTCCGGGATCCGCGCGCATCCTTCTTCTAAATCGCTTATTCCCGTAGCACTCTCCTGCAGAGAGAACTGACAACTAACAACTCGAGCGGCTTATCTCTGAACTGCTTAAACGACCATCTGTTGGATATCTAAGTCCCTCAAGTAGTACTCAACAAGCGAACGCATAAGCGGTGTGTATTTTGCGATGCCCTATGCTCTCTATAATCACTTCCAGTGAGCCTAAAGATGGGAGTTCACCTTCCCTGCAACTGACGCCATGTGCTCATTGTATTTCATGTCGTTTCCCACCGATCAGCCTACTTAATCGTGATGACTGAGTCAAATTACTGATACTGTATTCGAACTTCATAGGATTCATTGTACCATACACCCGGATTAACTAACATTTACCTTTATTTAAAGCCAACTCCCCATCATCGCAACAAATTATTCCTGAAGTCACCCTGAGGCCACCCACCGTTATTCAACAGCGACTTTTTCCCACACACAGCAGCATCAGCAGAAAACTGAACGCTGCTTAGGCTGCCAGACGCATCGTTTACGTGATGTTAAAAAAAACTGTTCGCCCGGGAAATGGCTATGTTCTCGGCGTTCTCGGCGTGTACAGCCACGCCACAAATTATGACAACACGTTAGCCCCCTCAGTGAACATATCGGGCTATAGCGGCAACATATTATACCAGCAAAACGTACTATACACATAATTGGAAATTAATACCAATAGAAAATGGTACACGTTAGTACAGGATATCGACAGCGATCGCAAAATATGTAGTAATTTGTCCAGAAACGCCAAACGTGCTCCGAATGAGAGGATAACGTCCCTGTGAGATTAGCTGACTATCAATGCGCCTTGTAGTAGCTCCTCGAGTCAGCTTGGTTCCACCGTCGGGCCAGTATTTTCATATCTCCCTTCGAGGTGCACAGTGGCATTTCTGTGATACCTTCTCTTGTGTTGATGAGTAGAAAATTGGTGCATATTTTTTGCAGTCTAGAGAAGAATTTCAGTACGAGCTCACAAAAACATTATCACATAACTCATACAATTAAAAAGAATAAATCTATATTACTTTAAGGGTATTCATTTCATGGGAGTGAGAGAACATTATTATTTTGAAGAATACGTGATTGCGGATCAATCATTCTTCCAGAGAATTTTTTTTCCTTTTTCGAAGTCCGTATTTCAAATGTACGAGGGAGTAGCTAATCGAATAATTACTCAGTTCTGACTCATTTACGACACCGGTAATTACATACTTCTCTTTCAAACTACACACTCAAATATAAGCTCCAAGCTCAACGGAACTCCTTCTGCTCTTTATTTCGGAAACACTAAAATTCCCTGTCAGTCTCAATTTCGAAAACATTTAGGTCCGCATGAAGTTGCCGAAGATAAGACTTTTTTGTACGCATAAAAATATTCACAGATGTAGCAGACAGAACGGGAAATTAGATGCAAGGACAAAATCATTCAGATGGGACTGAGTAAGTGAGAACAAATGTTTAATGACAAGCTCATAACTTTTGGTCTGTAAGTGAAATTTCAAATATACTGGCAAAAAAAAAGTCCAGCTATTCAGCGTAATGGGTCTGAATAAGACGTTTCAGTTGTGTCAGACAATTATTTATTAAAATCCGGTGGAACAGGGAATTGTATATATGCTTTATAGATCTAGAAAAGGCACATGACCGGGTTCCTAGGAGGACGTTATTGTCTGTTCTACGAGATTATGGAATAGGAGGCAAACTTTTGCAAGCAATTAAAGGTCTTTACATGGATAGTCAGGCAGCAGTTAGAGTTGACGGTAAATTGAGTTCATGGTTTAGAGTAGTTTCAGGAGTAAGACAAGGCTGCAGCCTTTCTCCACTGTTGTTCATATTATTTATGGATCATATGTTGAAAACAATAGACTGGCTGGGTGAGATTAAGATGTGTGAACACAAAATAAGCAGTCTTGCATATGCGGATGACTTATTTGTGATGGCAGATTCGATTGAAAGCTTGAAAAGTAATATTTCAGAGCTACATCAGAAATGTAAGGATTATGGTATGAAGATTAGCATTTCCAAAACGAAAGTAATGTCAGTGGGAAAGAAATATAAACGCACTGAGTGTCAAATAGGAGGAACAAAGTTAGAGCAGGTGGATAGTTTCAAGTACTTAGGATGCATATTCTCACAGGATGGCAACATAGCGAAAGAACTGGAAGCGAGGTGTAGCAAAGCTAATGCAGTGAGCGCTCAGCTGCGATCTATTCTCTTCTGCAAGAAGGAAGTCAGTACCAAGACTAAGTTATCAGTGCACCGTTCAATCTTTCGACCAACTTTGTTGCATGGGAGCGGAAGCTGGGTGGATATGAAAGTAGCTACGATGATTGCAGGTAATAGTAGATGGGAACAATGGCAGGAGGGTGTCCACAATGAGGAAATCAAAGAAAAACTGGGAATGAGCTCTATAGATTTAGCAGTCAGGGCGAACAGGCTTAGATGGTGGGGTCATGTTACACGCATGGGAGAAGCAAGGTTACCCAAGAGACACATGGGTTCAGCAGTAGAGGGTAGGAGGAGTCGGGGAAGACCAAGGAGAAGGTACCTCGATTCGGTTAAGAATGATTTTGAAGTAATAGGTTTAACGTCAGAAGAGGCACTAATATTAGCACTGAATAGGGGAACATGGAGGAATTTTATAAGGGGGCTATGCTCCAGACTGAACGCTGAAGGCATAATCAGTCTGAAATAATGATGATGATAGGCGTATACAATGATCCGAAACGTTACGTACCTAGCACGACCTTCTAGTTGACAGGAAAGGCATAGAATGTGGTTTTCCAAAGGATATTACGATTCGTTCCTCCCCAATTTTCAACGAAAATAGAACTCAGTAATGTCAGTGAACCGAGGCTATGAAACTGCAGCGCCAGATGATGTAATGCGCTACGCTTTGCCTTACTGGAATTAGAATTTAATTTGAGAAAACAACTATTTATGTTCTGATATGGTTTATTTCATCACAATTATACTAACATCACTGAGTTATTTTGAATGTAGAGCAAATGTGCCTACTATGGCTAGTTCACTAATGTGAGGCAGCTACATACTGACTAAAGTAAGTTTTCAGATCTGTTGGGAAGTATCATAACTTGATTGTCACCGTGCTTGGGGCGTAGAGCAGTGACAATAGACCCAGTACGGGACTGCACACTATCGAGAATCCTTGACTGTTAAAGTGTTGAATTTCTAATTTTTTGAGTGTATGTGCTTGTAGATCTTTAACATATGAAATCGAGTAATTGTTGCAACAATATTCAAATGATTCTATTCTTCACTAACTACCCTTGAATTCACGTTAATGAAATGTCTTTCGAACTGATCTGTGTAAGTATGAGGCTAGGCTTCTAGCATAGGGTGGCATGTTCCTAATATATTACCACAGGTACTCTACAAACAACAGTTTCTCATAGAAGGAGACGCTGTCTCATATTAGGATAACTTCAGCTTACTACCCCAAAAGCCGGATGGAGATTCATAGTTTTAATATGAGGTCTACCATTTTTCTGACCTTTCTAAACCCATGTGATAGTGATCCTGTTGTGCTAGTTCTTGATGGGCGTTGTATTTCATTTCTCTGATAGACAAAACAACAGAAAACTGTGTCCATGGCATCTATTTAGCACTGCATATCATACATGCAATGGAGCCTTTAGTGTGGAATTGATGGGACAAACGCGCTACCCCAAAAATTAGAAACCTTGTTGGAAAATAATTCCAGTCAAGTAGTAGTAACTTCATTTTTGATTACGAGTTCATTTGGTACGGCCTACTTGAGAGCAGTAACAACTGAAAATGCTGTAACCAGCCTCTCGAAAGCGGGACTCTTCTCATTTAACAGGCATATACTTAAAGACAATGAAACAGGAATCCGACATACAAGTTTCAGAGTAAATGGTAGTCCAAATAATATCCCAGCATCAAGAAGCCCGTTTGAGAGCCACCAACTCTAGTAAAGTGAGCACGTTCCGAATCTGTAGTGAAGCAGCTGATATCGCCCCCATATAGTCAACGTTTGAACATTTCAGAGAAGAAAGCTAAAGCGGAATCAAAGGAGATAGAAATGGAAGTTCAGTTATTTACTAAAAATAAAAAGAGATAAATACAGGCAACGCAGTCTTCCAGCCATTCTGAATCTTATACAGTTTTGATTGAGAAGAATGTTTCTGATGTCCAGTACGAAGAAGAAGACACTAATTGCGTATTCTGCAGGGGTTATTTCCCTGAAGACTAAAATAAGGAGTCGGGACAGTGCATGGAACGCTATTCATTGGCCATTTAACTCGAAAAAGAAATTGTTAATGCCCTGACTGCACATACACTCCTGGAAATTGAAATAAGAACACCGTGAATTCATTGTCCCAGGAAGGGGAAACTTTATTGACACATTCCTGGGGTCAGATACATCACATGATCACACTGACAGAACCACAGGCACATAGACACAGGCAACAGAGCATGCACAATGTCGGCACTAGTACAGTGTACATCCACCTTTCGCAGCAATGCAGGCTGCTATTCTCCCATGGAGACGATCGGAGAGATGCTGGATGTAGTCCTGTGTAATGGCTTGCCATGCCATTTCCACCTGGCGCCTCAGATGGAACAGCGTACGTGCAGGACGTGCAGACCACGTGAGACGACGCTTCATCCAGTCCCAGACATGCTCAATGGGGGACAGATCCGGAGATCTTGCTGGCCAGGGTAGTTGACTTACACCTTCTAGAGCACATTGGGTGGCACGGTATACATGCGGACGTGCATTGTCCTGTTGGAACAGCAAGTTCCCTTGCCGGTCTAGGAATGGTAGAACGATGGGTTCGATGACGGTTTGGATGTACCGTGCACTATTCAGTGTCCCCTCGACGATCACCAGAGGTGTACGGCCAGTGTAGGAGATCGCTCCCCACACCATGATGCCGGGTGTTGGCCCTGTGTGCCTCGGTCGTATGCAGTCCTGATTGTGGCGCTCACCTGCACGGCGCCAAACACGCATACGACCATCATTGGCACCAAGGCAGAAGCGACTCTCATCGCTGAAGACGACACGTCTCCATTCGTCCCTCCATTCACGCCTGTCGCAACACCACTGGAGGCGGGCTGCACGATGTTGGGGCGTGAGCGGAAGACGGCCTAACGGTGTGCGGGACCGTAGCCCAGCTTCATGGAGACGGTTGCGAATGGTCCTCGCCGATACCCCAGGAGCAACAGTGTCCCTAATTTGCTGGGAAGTGGCGGTGCGGTCCCCTACGGCACTGCGTAGGATCCTACGGTCTTGGCGTGCATCCGTGCGTCGCTGCGGTCCGGTCCCAGGTCGACGGGCACGTGCACCTTCCGCCGACCACTGGCGACAACATCGATGTACTGTGGAGACCTCACGCACCACGTGTTGAGCAATTCGGCGGTACGTCCACCCGGCCTCCCGCATGCCCACTATACGCCCTCGCTCAATGTCCGTCAACTGCACATACGATTCACGTCCACTCTGTCCCGGCATTCATCGCGATGGAGCTCCGTATGCCTCGGCAAACTGGCTGACACCGACGGCGGCGGTGCACAAATGCTGCGCAGCTAGTGCCATTCGACGGCCAACACCGTGGTTCCTGGTGTGTCCGCTGTGCCGTGCGTGTGATTATTGCTTGTACAGCCCTCTTGCAGTGTCTGGAGCAAGTATGGTGGGTCTGACACACCGGTGTCAATGTGTTTTTTTTTCCATTTCCAGGAGTGTATTTTCCTCAGTAAACGCCGAAGATGTTTTAGGGGCAGTAAGGATGACGATATTACTATGTACGGCATACCTCTTCTTGTGTTGGTCGATATTGTTTCCTCTAACTGTCTCACTTTAGGGTACCATTCCTGTTTCGATTCAAAGTGACTTTTATAAGTTTTTCCTCAAATTCATATATTTAAGACTTAAGTAGCACAAACGCAATAAATAAAATTTGAAATACAATCAGTTGACGTACATTTACAATCAACAAAAGAAACAGTTATGTGAAATGCTGTGATATCAAATGAAGTAGTATGAGATGAGGAAAATTTCACATCCAGGATGAGGTTAATATGAGGTCCACCCAATTTGCTATCAATTACCTCTGTCCGTCGAGGCATGGGGACGATCAGCCACAAGAAATATGTCTCATTGTCTAAGAGACTCTCCATGTATCCATCACTAGTGAAACGACCCCTTAGAAAAATTGTACAAGACTGTGCTTAAACAGACACACAATATTTTTAGCGCAACGCAGTCTGACTTTCAAAAATCCCTACAAAAAAGTGGCCCTGACTAACATTATCCTATACGTTTTACAAGTCACTTACCTCACAAAACTCTTGGTTACTCGAACTACTGCAATACAGCGAGCGCCACTACTGCCAGCTAACTAAAAGATTCAAACTACGGAAGGCACTAACTACTGATAGGGATAGTTAGCAAATAAAAGATTTTAATAGAGAACAAACAATATATTTACCTTAATATCATCAAAAGACATAATATATATAGCAGTTCATGACATTCAGTCTTACAAATTTCAAAACTCCGCCATTTCTCTCCCCAGATCCACCACTGCTGGCGGCTCACCTCCAACTGCGCGACGCTACGCGCTGTTAACAGCCAACTGCCCAACACTACAACGGCGAACAACAATGCAAAGCAGCCACAGACTGCACACAGCAAAGCCAGTGATTTTCATACAGAGCGCTACATGGCGTTACCAATATAAAAACCTAAACAGCCTACTTACATAGCCCCCATGCTCCCCACAAAAAAAAATTTACAAATTGTGTTGGGCAGTGGCCAATACAGATTTGAAATTTTTTTCATAATTACAATTACAAAGATATCAAATGCACACACTAATTGATACAATGTTCGTCAAAAGCTAAAATTTTCTCACAGTCCATAAAGACAGTCCTGATCATTCATCACAGTAAAATAGCAGTGTTTTTCTCAAAGTCTGAGCAGTAAAAGAAAATGCACACTGAAGTAGTGGATTTCCATGCACTCTTGAAAAAGTAGTGTTGTCCTTCCAACGAAAAGACAGTGCTAACTCTTGACATGCAGACAGGTAATGGGCCACAACAGAGCAAACCCACAGCAGAGTCAGTCGAAGTTTTGAAGAATATTGGTACCTCCAACTGCGCAACGCTACGCGCTGTTAACAGCCAACTGCCCAACACTACAATGGCGAACAACAATGCAAAGCAGACACAGACTGCACACAGCACAGCCAGTGATTTTCATACAGAGCGCTACATGGCGTTACCAATATAAAAACCTAAACAGCCTACTTACACTAGGTCCCACATATGATTGGCTGTGCCTCGAGCCGGCCAACATATTTTCAGTTGCATTCAAGTTCAATGATGTGCACATACTGAGTAGTGGCAAGATGCCTCCATTTTCTTTGAACCACCCCCAACATGAGACCTGTGATGTGGCTCCCCAACGAGCTACTCGAAAATAAAATTTGTTGCAGGTAATGATCTACATTCAGTTCAGTGAAGGCAAGCCTATAAAGTTTGTGGTCATCAGACAGGGCATCTTTATTACCAGCCCTATAGGCTCTGATGCCAGCAACCCATAAGCTGTAAGGAAGATTTGAGAGCATGCAGTGAAACTGGTCTTGTCCTTCAGTTGTTTAGCATTTATAAACGGAAATTCCATACACGTTTCAACTAGCACGTCCTCTCTCTGATGCGCCAACACCTCTCCTAAGTGCGACCCTCAAATCAGTTGCCCTCGTCTCGCACCACCACTTTGTCGTCTTCTGGCTACAGAGAGGTTGAACGCCGTACCTGGTTGCCACTTCACGATTTCTGAAACCATCATACTGGACAAGAACTAGGATGCTAATCTCTTGTGCCCTGCGTATACTGTGACTTCTTCGCATTAAATGACTGTTTCTCGCAAACTCGTTTGAGGCATACCTTGGGTATACTTGAATTACACTTAAACAACAATGCAACGTAGAAACGTATCTGTTGGACCCGAACCCTAATTACTTCTGTATAATTCCAGGAATTCAAACGCTGCAACGCACTACCACGTAAGTATACAGATCTGGTCTTATTGTTTATACGAGGCAGAAGACCTCGGCGTTTCAAACGGATCAAAGTAAACAATATGGGGTAATTATGTACAGTCACAGAAAATTAAAAAGATCTCTATGTAAGATAGTAACTGAAGAATATATAGCTAAAAGCATGTTACGTTAAAGTGTTGCCGCCGTTTCCAGTCTGTGTTTCGTTACGACTAATGCGAGCTGCACACAGCCGAAGGAACCTGAGCTTATCAAGACATATGACAGCTTTGATTTGTCGACTGTACCTGGCGAATAAGATATGTCCTACCACGATTCCCAGGCGTACTCCTGATGTCATCTTCGTATCTAATGAATACTGGCTTTTCAGAAAAAAATATTGTTTTCTGTTATTCGGAAAGTCTTTGAGCCAGTCACATTTATGAGAGCCCATTCCGTATGCTCGAGCCCTTGTTAACGTTCTACAATGTGGCAACGTCACGAATTCATTCCGAAAATCTACAAATGTGAAGAATGTCTGTTGGGCTACATCCACCGCCAAGCAGGATAACTTGTGTGAGGACGATACTTACTAAATCCATGCTTATTTTGTTTTCTCTCTACGGGGCTCTGGGTTAGAATACTCCCTTCACCTACTACATCTGCTTCGAACACTAGAAGCCACCTAGGTACTTATGGTACCACAAACTGATTCCCCCTTCCCCATCCCACTCACGAAAGGCTCGGGGGAATGATTGTCGGTAAGCCTGTTATTATCCCTAATTTCCCAGATTTTCTGTCATGGTAATTACGTGAGCTGTGTGTGGGAGGAAGTAATATGTTGCCCGACTATACCCCAAATGTGCTCTCTCCAAACTTCAGTGGCAAAAATCTCCGTCGTGCACAACACCTCCGGTCTGTAGACCATCTCCGTAACGCACACGCGCCGACTAAACGAACGCGTCACGAAACATGCCGCTCCTCTTGGATCTGCTGTACCTGGTATATCAGTCTTACCTGGCGGGAGTCTCAGACTGATGAAAGTACTCAAGAACAGGTCGAACAGTCAACCTCTAAGGCATTTCTTTCGTGCATGAGTCGCATTCCATTATCAAGGATGGTGCCGCATACCGACGCTAAAGAAAGCGGGACGATGTCTTTTCGACCTAGTGAGAAGTTCTGTGACCTTTCCGTCGGATTAGATTATAAAATTATGGCTCCTGGTCGTAGTTATTTTACTAAAATTAATTACAGGTTTCACCCCAGCAGCCAGTATCTGATCTACAACTTACAGCAACGACGCATAGGCGCGTAGTTAATATACTGGTTTCTCGTCCTCATATCGCTGCCACAAATTTTAGATATCATGACTCCAACGCCGAAACCGCCAATCACTCTTAATAAAGTAACTTGTGACCAAGACACAGACTTTTAGTGTAAGACGCTGAGAGTGTTTATCTGTAGTTTTCTTCTTTTTCACTCAGATAGGACTTTGCTGCGCGAGGCATCATGGTAAAAATAGCCGAGGAAAGGGTCCAAGTCTGAAGAATACACTCAGTCAAACCGCTCTAGAGCGCCGTTAGTACCAGTGATACCAGGGAGGTTCGTTTCTATGTCATCCATTTAACAGTGTGTGCGACAGTATAACCATGGTAACTTCGTGTGATAGTCTTCTGCACAAGTTTTTTTAAAGTCAGGAGTTACACTGCGTCTCTCTTTCTCTCTCTCTCTCTCTCTCTCTCTCTCTCTCTCTGGTTTCACACCGATCCTTGACGCACAAATTGCTAGCAACGTTTTGCCATTTAGCCTCTATGCGCTTTTCACTGAATCGAGCTTGCAACAGTATCAGATTAATCAGCATTTTGGAATAATTGTCAAATTACCCAAGAGATGGACTTCGATTCTGATCAGCTTTCAATATGTTGCAATGTAAAACAAAGCAAGACACATATATTATGTATGTGCCCATACGGCCGCTAAGAGGGTGAAACACCCCCTTCAGACGTACTGAGTTTCATATTTGTGAGGGAATACCATTGACGCGATAACAGGTATTAAAAAAAAACTTCAAATAACAGTTACCTGATTTTAATGTACTTTACAGTTATGAACGCAAATTTGTTGAAAAAGTTATTTCTTTCGTAAACCCTTCCCATCACTGCTTTGTTTTACGTTTCGACATTTGACTAACAGCAAAACGTACAGCATCGTTAATGCAAAATTCAATAGTATATGATGATGTAATATTTCGAAGTCTCATTTATCGGAAAGAAGCTAGAAATATCTCCGTATCTCTGTATGCGTGACCTTTATTTGTCTAATTCAATGCCAGTTGGCATGTTGGCCTGTTTAATAAGTCTGTTTCACATTAATATATTCTACATTTGTTGTTCTACACATATATTTCATTCTAATATTATTGAGTTTTCTTTCTACATTTGGTGTATTTTTTTCCAAGATGTAATGTTTTCATATTTAACTATGTCTTATTTGAAATTGTTGCACATTACTATTGTAACATTATTGTATATCTATACAGTAATGAGGAAGCACAGAACTATTCGTGCCAAAGAAATGCTGAATGCACCTTCATTTTGCACACCAAGCGCATTGTACAGTTGCTATTTCATGACGGAAAACATGAAAATAAAACACCAAATGTAAAAAGAAAACACTGATACAACACAAAATATTTTATATATCATAAAATTAATAGAATGTATGAATATTTTCAGCGTTGTAACGTAGGTTAAAAACCGTACAACTCTTATTTTAAGTCTTTTCTTTAATATCTGTTACCGTTCCAACGGTATTCATTCAGAAATATTAAACTACCATTTTTTTAAGGATGTATTTAACCCCACTTAACAGTCGGATGGGCACATTTAAAAATATGTCTATCATTTTGCTCTACATTATAACATAATCAAAGCCGATTAGACTCGAGGTGTATCCCTTGGGTAGGTTCACTTGTCAGTACATACTTAGAGCAGGATACTAAATATTTATGTCATAGTGATTCTGATGAAACAGAATGTAAAAGTTATGGACCTTATTATAGTGTAATATTTAACCCAATTGAGAGCGTTATCCCAACGTTAATATAAAAGTCAAACATTTAATGCTTAAGCTCTGGGAAGTTTGCTGTATTTTCCCGTTAAAACAGACAGCTTTTAAAGCAGAAGGGAAAATTGTTAAAATGCACCTTGCTTGCTACGTAAGAAACGTAACTTACCGAACGACTTTAGGCAGTTATCTACTCCACCATATCTGAACTCCAAGGTAGACGAGGACGCCCTAAAGGAAAAATGATAACTTTAAAAGAGCTCGTCACCATAACTAGATAACGAAATAAGTAAACACGTACACAACGATATAAGTAAAGCATCAGGAACATAGTGGTAGCTGACTAATTTTTACCTCTTGCGTTATAAGAAACGTGGAAAATCTTGAACTTGTAAGATATTAGAAAGGTGTTCTTTTGCTGTACACTAAAGACTATACGATGGAATCTACAGTCTCACAAAGATCGCAAGAGTCAAATAAGGGAATAATACAGGAGGTCTGTATTCCGAACGTGTGTGAAAAACGTAACGACTTATACACTAATCCAACTTGCACAGCCGGCCTGTGTGGCCGAGCGGTTCTAGGCGCTTCAGTCTAGAACCGCGTGACCGCTACGGTCGCAGTTTCGAATCCTGCCTCGGGCATCGATGTGTGTAAGTCCTTAGGTTAGTTAGGTTTAAGTAGTTCTACGTTCCAGGGGACTGATGACCACAGATGTTAAGTCCCATAGTGCTCAGAGCCATTTGAACCACTTTGAACCAACTTGCACACTAGTTCAATCGATATCTGGAGAGGATGTGTTCTGTAAACATTTAGAATTTTTTGAGTTCGTTATACATAAGGCTCAGATTGAAAACCGAAATGTCAGTGATTCAGATACCGAAACGCGAGTGAATTAAATTCCAGTTAGGTCGTCCCTACGGCAATGTGTTGATAATAATAATCTCGTGTGACTAGGGGCTCCCGTCGGGTAGACCGCTGGCCGGGTGCAAGTCTTTCGAGGTGACGCTACTTTGGCGACTTTCGCATTGATGGGGATGAAACAATAATGCTTGGGACAACGCAAGACACAGTCCCTGAACGGAGGAAATCTCCGACGCAGCCGGGAATTGAACTGGGGCTCTTAGGTTTGACATTCTGTCGCGCTGACCACTCAGCTACCGGGGACGGACAATGTATTGATTAAATGAAGCAATCATATTAAACTGTGAGCTTAATAGCTTAGCAGCTGTAAGTACACCTTTAACTGGATCTGGTAGCCAGTTTTCAAATCTGCGTAACACATCATGTGTATCAATGAACAGCGACAGAAAATACCCTTCGCATTTCTAGCATCTGGCTTTTTTCCCCTCCTCTTTGTCTCCCATGCGGTTTTGCGTTGTCCTACTTTTTTTGCAGTGAATTATCATTTTTATACATTTCTGAAACCTAAATTTATAACTGATACTCCAGTTGTACTGTAAGCAGCATTCACGAGGGTTGGAACTTTAATAGTGGCAACTATTTATTTACAGCTCGTACAAAATAGATACGGTTTCAAAGTTTTACTGACCTGTAAAGTAGTCACCAGCATGGTGTATAACCCATTGCCAGCGATTTGGAAGTCGTAGGAAACTCTTAGCAGTGCCAGTTGTATTAACAGTTAGAGCGGCGCAGTCAATTGCCCGATGAATTTGTAGCTGTTCTGAAGCGAATGCCGTGAAGTGTTTCTCTCAGTTTAGAAATCGTGTTGAACTCACGACGGCTCAAGTCAGGGGAGTGCATTAGGTGGTATATCACTTAGCAGCCCAATCAGTCAAACAGATCAGCAACAGCTTGCACTGTACGCGCTTTGGCATTGTGCTATGCTGTTCATTTTTCGAACACAAGCTACGACCAGCTTAGAGACAGACGCGATTACCCTTTCTGCAAGACCCGACTATCATTCTGCAGGACAATGCTCAAGCACGTACAGTGCAAGCTGTTACTGATTTCCAGAATGACTTTGTTACTGATCTGTTTGACTGATTGGACTGCTAAGTGCTATACCACCTGCTGCACTAACGTGACTTAAGCCCTCGTGAGTTCAACTCGATCCCTAAACTGAAGGAACTGCTACAAATTCGTCGGGCAGTAGACCGAGCAGCTCGAACTGTCAACACAACTGACACAGCTAAGAGTATCCTACGACTCGCACATCGCCGGCAACGGGCTGTACACAATGTTGGTGACTACTTTGAAGGTCAACAAAACTTTGAAACACGTATCTATTTTTTACGAGCTGTAAATAAATACCTTCCACTATTAAAGTTCCAACCCTCATATTTACTGTAGAGAACTTTTCCGTGCTGGCCGCGGTGGCCGTACGGTTCTAGGCACTTCAGTCCGGAACCGCGTGACTGCTACGGTCGCAGGTTCGAATCCTGCCTCGGGCATGGATGTGTGTGATGTCCTTAGGTTAGTTATGTTTACTTAGTTCTAAGTTCTAAGGGACTAATGACCTCAGATGTTGAGTCCAATAGCGCTCAGAGCCATGTGAACCAACCTTTTCCGTTTGTTAAGTAGCGAAGGAAACGTGATGGGAAAATACCCGGTTTCTCAACAACCGAATTTAAACAAAAATTTAGTAAAACAACATTCACTGAAATAGTCTTCTAATGATCAATAGCATTAAGATTTACTTCTTTCTCACTCTACTAATCAGTGTTTAGAAGACAATAAGCACTTTGTTTTGCGTTTCATGTGTACCGATAGTAGACTCCACAAAACAGTTACGGGATGGCTTGTTGGAAGCACATAATTACTGTGAAAGCTAGACGAGATGTTCCAGTGCCCCATGTTCAGGCGGACATTAACTCATTTCGGGAGAAATGCGAGACAGTTTCTTAACGACGCTATGAGTGTTTTCTCACTTATTGAGTTCCTCGCCTTTCACATATGATCTGTAAAACAATCTTACAAACTTATAGCAAAAAGCTAATTGTCTCGAACAGAAGCACAATATTGACTTCCTTATTTACTTCTTGGAACTACTTAATTCCTCGTAAATTATACTCGTTCTTCCGAGTATCCTGTGGCTTTCAGGAAGTAATACTGGTGCAACGTGAACCTTCCTGCTCATACACTATGCAGCGGATAACAAGGAACAAAGCTTAGTTTCCTCAACCAGTTCCTTACTGACGAGAATGCATCTATGCGCTCTTCGGTCGAACTTCTCCGTGTAACAAAATGCAGTCAGATTTGAATCGCTAATAACTGCGTGGCTAATGATGCGTAAATAATGGTTGAGCACATAACATCTGTACGTGTTTGTCGGGCAATACGGGTTTCGGCCGAGACTTGTCGTACCGTTGTACGCGCATGAGGGTATTTTTACGAATTACCTTTGCGTAAACTCATAAATTTGTGTAACGACGAAAGGCGATTTATTGTGAAGAGTTTGAGGAAGACCAGAAGGACCCCAAGTGAGACAATAAAAATATTCCCCAGAATTCAAAGTTAAAATCGGTAAGAAAATAAAAATGGGAAAGAATGAAAGATGTCATCTTGTATGACTCATAACTAGCTCTCACTTATATAAAACAGAAGTCTGAGGAAAGCCCATGCCAAAAGGAATTTAGCAAGCGTAAATAGTCGGGCATACAGTGGTCGTTCACAATCCTGATTTGTGCTTTAAATCTTCTGTTACACTACTTCGTGTAAACATTGCATTAACGAGACTAATAAATAAATGGCGTTAGAATACGAAACCCTAGTTATAATTGAACCCGACGTTTTCACAGGGCATCTTCGGAAATTTGTTATGACAAAGTTGGTATCAGCGTCAGGACAACGCACTGCATCACATCTCCAGTTCTTTTTGGATCCTTTTTATACTGACAAAGTAATTCTGTACGTCACATAAACAGTGGTTTAACTGATGTAATTTGGCGACGTTCACCTGTTCCCTGCTTCAGCAATGACACCAAAGGCAACAGGCTTTCTCATCAGGCGCATATGGTACAACCCGAACCTACATGTCGATGATACACTAAGTGATAAAAAGCATCCGGACTCCTCGCTGAAAATGACTTACAAGCTCGTGGCGCCCTCCATCGGTAATTCTGGAATTCAATATGCTGTTGGCCCACCCTTAGCCTTGATTACAATCTCCACTTTTGCAGGCATACGTTCAATAAGATCCTGGAAGGTTTCTTGGGGAGTGGCAGCCCATTCTTCACGGACTGCTGAACTGAGAAGAAGTATCGATGTCGATCGTTGAGGCCTGGCACCAAATCGGGGTTCCAAAACGTCCCAATGGCGTTCTATAGGATTCAGGTCAGAACATTGAGCAGACCAGTCCATTACAGAGATGTTATTGTCGTGTAACCACTCCGCCACATGCCGTGCGTTATGAACAGGTGCTCGATTGTGTTGAAGGATGCAGTCGGCATTCCCGAATTGTTCTTCAACAGTGGGAAGCAAGAAGGTAATCAAACATCAATGTAGGCCTGCGCTGTGATACTGCGACGCAAAACAACCAGGGGTGCAAGCCCCTCCATCAAAAACATCAAGCGAGGCGCCGTTTGGCATTTATAGGAGTGATGTGCGGCTTATGACCCGCCGCTTGACCATCATATCCTAGTTTTCTCTCCTCCCGCCTAACTGACGTAGCACTTGCAGTGGATACTGATGCAGTTTGGAATTCCTGTGTGATGGTCTGGATAGATGACTTCCTATTACACATTATGATTCTTTTCAACGGTCGGCGGAATTTGTCAGTCAACAGACGAGATCGGCCTGTACGATTTTGTGCTGTACGTGTCCCTTCACGATTCCACTTTACTATCCCATCGGTAACAGTGGACCTAGGGATGTTTAGGAGTGTAGAAATCTCGTGTTTAGACGTATGACGTAAGTGACAACCAGTCATCTGATCACGTTCGAAGTCCGTGAGTTCAATGGAGCTCCCCATTCTGCTCTCTCACGCTGTCTAATGACTTCTGAGGTCGCTGATATGGAGTACCTGGAAGCAGGTGGCAGCACGATGCACCTGATGTGAAGAACGTGTTTTTTTATTGGGGGGGGGGGGGGGGTGGACAGATACCACCGAGACGGCATCAACTCTCTGGACTCTATAACTAGTTGAAGAATAGCAATGACTTTCGTGGAGTGATCTGAATTTACTTTTACAGTGTATTGTTGTCAAACTGTAATAACCGCGCGAGAATGGCAAACGTGACGTTGAAGCATTAGATGGCTGATGCGTCTACTTTGCATAACTAAATGAGTGCCGAGTAGATAGTATATAATGCTAAATAATCTTCTGCCCGATAATATAAGAAGTAGATCAGAATACTTATAAAAGCTTAAAAGACGTACTAGACTATTTTGACCCTCAGTGAATATAGACGGCAGATCAGGTGGTAATTAAACTCTGTTCTTTGTTTCAATAAAAGTCGCAGTAAGTTAAAAGGTCGCATACTGACATGTATACGTCACGAACACCTCACTTTCGTCTTCAGACTCTGTCGGAGCAGTACACGAGTGGGGTAATCATCATCTCGAGAAACAAGATGATAATGTGAAGACTGAAGGTACATTTTGTGGGTTACCTGTTCGCCTAACATTATACATTTGTACAGTATGGGATACTTTGAAGAAATAAATGACTTTTTGTAACATTTTAGGCAGCATAGGTACTAGTATGTATCACACTAAAGAAGGTCTTCAACTAGTATCTCTTTAAGTTCGTGAATATACAGCAATTTTAGAAATTTTAAAGTGCATAGATTGTAGCATATAGTGACACCTTGCCTTAGAATACCGTTTTTTTCTTTCGCTTCCAATGAAATACTTAGCTACATTTGCATACAGTTATGTGTTGATCTCGTTGTTCGTGTGTGTGTGTGTGTGTGTGTGTGTGTGTGTGTGTGTGTGTGTGTGTGTGCGTGAAGGCTTTAGGGACAAGAGCAATTAGAAATGCAGAGAAGATGAAAAGTATTTACACGTATGATTACCTATTGAACATTTTAGCATAAAGCGTATGGTTTAATGGAAATAGATTCTATTTATAACCGGCTATGTTTCAGGATGACACAGATTTTGTTACTCATGAGGATAGAGTAGTAGATGCAAAAACGTCTCGTGATGGCCTTTGTATGCACATTAAGAGAAACAGTGTTAGCCTTGTTTTAATGGTAAGCAGCGGAGCAAAGAAACAGCGAATGAGAAATGCCAATGTTTAACCTCGTAAAGGAAAAATGAAAGATAATATGTCCTGCACACTTGAATTACCCATGGAACATTACGTTATTACGAAACTATCGTAAGTTTTACTACTCAATATTTTACTCAAAGGAAGGAATAATTTATGATATATACACCAGTTTATTAGAAATATAAAGTCTCCAGTCGTGAATCACATACAAAATAAATACGAAGCGTCGTATTTTACACCACAAACTGACAAAATTCTATTATCAGGAACTGCAAACTAGTACCAACTGCTACCCTAAACCTAACGAGGATTCAATAACCTAGGGTTAAGGAAACGTAATTTTACAGTTATTACAGTCGGAGAGACTGAAACCAAAGTTACATCCCTCTGGAAATGAAAATAATTTCTCTGTCCTTCGTCTTTTCGAAAGACTGTCACTCAGAGGACATCTGGAAAGAATTTCTTTTTTCCATCAGAAGTACGAAAGGATTCTCAGGAAAAGTGTAGTGTAGTTTTGAAAGAAGAACTCGTGTGCCTCTTCGAACTTCGACGTGAGCACCTCTTCACCAGGGACGTAAAGTGTACTGAAACACTTAGTGCAACATGCCACCCATTGTCTTTCGTCAACGGGCGGCCGTCCTGTTTCTCCGTCTACCCCTCCAGTCGTCACTACAGATAACTGGACGGAGCCCGGCGCCTCCTGCCCACTCGACAGTTAACCGCATCCGCCCACAGTTACGCTTCTGTCAAACGAAAGATGCCGTCCACTTCTTCCTGCGGCTGACTTCCGATTTGATCGTCGACTGCGACAATAGCACAGACAGACAGGAGGAGTGCAACTCATCGGGAACTCCGGTCTGTTCGTCAGTTAAGCTGTCGGCACACGAGACGAGTTGACCAACGTTGACATGACGCTGTACAAGTTTTGTCACGTCGCTTCCTGCTATTTCACACTGAGGAGAGGTTGCGTCACGTGAAACAAAAAATTAATTGAGCAATATTTCGGAAACATGTCACAGACAATAGAACCAATAGCAAGCAAGAACTCTGCCTACGTTATCATTTTCAGTAGATGCCCATGTACGGTGTGTCTGTAATTCCACTTTACACATTATGCATATATTTCATTCCTAAGTAGCAGTACATTTGATGTCTCGAGAGTGAACAGTTACAGGTACGATTTGTTTTAATATAATGACGGGAAACGCCGTACTTGTGCTTGAATAATTTTCACATTTAGTTATTATCGCTTTATAACTCTCGTGTTATGAGAGTAGGCATTTTAAGGAAATTCATGAATACGTGTCGTTCTTGTTGATTTGATATAATTATTGTAAATTAATAAAATTTCGGAGACTAAAGCTTTTGGAAGGCTGTAATGTAACAACATGACTAGACGCAGTGTTTCAGCAAAGCTTAGTTGTGGTTGATGCTTCATATGGTGCATCTGAGGGTGGAGCGGTAGCGGGTTCACGTCCTGATGTGTATTATTATTATTATTATTATTATTATTATTATTATTTTCACCTTAACAGCCGGCATCGGTAGCCGAGCGGTTCTAGACGCTTCAGTCTGGAACCGCGCGGCTGCTTTGGTCGCAGGTTCGAATCCTGCATCGGGCATGGATGTGTGTGCTGTCCTTAGGTTTAAGTAGTTATAAACTAGGTGACTGATGACCTCCGATGTTAAGTCCCATAGTGTCTAGAGCCATTTCTACACCTTAATATTTTCCAAAAGGTTGTGTGACTTCTCCTTTGAAATTAAAAGGAATAATTTGTGTTATACTGGATGTTATGTAAATCTACATCTACATTCGCAAGCCACCGTACGGCTCATGGCAGAGGGTACCCTGCACCCATTACTAAACATTTTCTTTCGTGTTCCACTCACAACTAGAGTGAGGGGAAAACGACCATTTAAATGCTTCCGAACGAGTCTAATATCTCTGTTATCTTATCTTCGCGAGCCTCATGCGCCACGTATATTGGCGGCAGTAGAATCGTCCAGCAGTCACCTTCAAATAGCGGTGCTTAATATTTTCTCAGTAGCGTTCCCCGAAAAAAAGTCGCCTTCCCTTCAAGGATTTCCTTTTGGGTTCCCTAGACGTTTCCTTAAAACTTGTGTGCTGTACGAATCAAGCGGTAACATATGTAGTAGCCTGTGTCTAAGTTACTTCGATGTCTTCCTTTAATTCGACGTGGTGCGTATTCCAAACACTCGAGCAGTGCTCAAGAACAAAAATAGTTCAAATGCCTCCGAGCACTATGGGACTTAACATCTAAGGTCATCAGTCCCCTAGAACTTAGAACTACTTAAACCTAACTAACCTAAGGACATCACACATATTAATCCCCGAGGCAGGATTCAAACCTGCGACCGTAGTAGTCGCGCGGTTCCAGACTGAAGCGCCTAGAACCATTCGGCCACCCCCGCCGGCTTACATTTAGAGTTATCTGCCATTCATCACACCAACTACAAATCTTGTATCCTCCTACACTCACTCAACTTCAACGCTTCATCGTACACCATAGCATCTTGAGCAAACAACCGCAGATTGCTGCCCAACCTGTAAATTTCAGTTCACTTCCCGTAAGTGGTGAGTTTCATCGATTTGGTGAAGTTTTATAAGTTGATGTCCTTACTGAGTGGACATGTATCTTTTTTTTGTGTCTTATAACACTTTCACGGATACTGAAGTATCTTTTTTCGTACATCCATAATTGAAACGGACGACCTGGGACGTCAGACAGTATAATATACTGTATGTTAAAAAATGGATAAGTTCCTCCAGCTGTATTACGGTGTTGGTTTTATTGGCAACTAGTTTCCATGTTGTTACAACATCAACTTCAGGCCCTAAATACAACATACCATTCATAAACAACCAATGAAATAACAGTGATTCATGAGTTACTATGCAAAACAATTCTATTATAGCCATAGTACATAATGGATAATTTTAATGGAACTAATTATACTTTTGGTCATTTCCGTTAAAACGCCATCACTCTGGACATTAGCCATTTATGTGGTATCACTAAACACAAATGAAGCTGTATATGCACAATAGTTTTATTATAGGTTAATATGTGGTATTAAAAATGGGAGTATATAAAGGCTTAAGCGACAAGCCGTTATTCTAATGGATAATTAAAGAGGCGTGGAACACTCTAATTTTTTAAAAAATAATGAACTATAAAAAGGAGAACATACGCATCGCCAAAGAGACATATATCAGGGAAAGTTCATTCTTTACTAGTAGTGAATGGTGGGCAAGGTAGACTGGAATTACGTTTGCAAAATTCTGGAATGTCGTCATACTAAATTAACAGTGGCGTAATTTACTTAGACAACTTCGTTCCTAACACCACGAAAGAAATGGTTAGGGACTGAAAGAATGGTGTGAACCCGAGTTGATACACGGAGGTCAATAGTGTGAAATACATGCTAATCAATTTAAGAAACTATTGATTCCAATAAAAGTATAAGTTAACACGTTGCTGAAATAATTTCTGTGTCGGTGTCTCATGGAAGGCTATGACCAGGGTCTAAAATAATCTATTCTAGTATGCTTACATGGTCAAAAGTACGATCTAAATAGAAGCAATCTAGATAATGTCGGTTGAAATAAACGGTCATAAATGTTACCTATTTGTTGTTCCTCTGATAAATACACACAAACACACCCACTCAGCAAAGTACACGATGTGTAACGCTTGTATTAAGTATGTGATCTTGTCGGGCGTCAGTTCGAGTTAATCACGATCAATGATACGCTTAACCTCTATTTACTATAGGCAAATAGTCTACTGGATCAATCATTACTACAACATGGGGTCCCATTCATTAACATATATTTTAACATACTTAAGTTTTTAATTATGTATACCACAGACAGAACAACATACGGTCAAGAAAAGAAATGTGATTTTTAATTCTACGCCCGTCCAGTTTCGTGACGAAGTTGTTTGGTTTGTGAGCGAATAATGTGCACCACTGCCGCCGCAGAGCGCTGAGGAGGCAATATCACGTTAACCAGCTAGTGCCGTGTGCCGACGGTGCTGCGTCGAAGCCCAGAAGAAAGACAGGTCGTGAGGAGCAGGTCCCAGCATGTGACACAGCAGGTCATACGAGTGCCAGCAGCCGTCTCCGACGTGGAGCGAGTAACTATATGGGACAATTTTAATAGCTCTTGGCTGTGTGTTTAAATGCGTGCAAGTTCTCGATAGCACAAGACAGAATTAAGAGTTTTGGTCGATATGTTTCCTATTAAAGATTGATTTTCTGTGTTCCTGTGTCCCTGCATTGAGTCAAGCATCAGCAAAGTGTGGTAGCAAACTAGTGTGTGGTCAGGAATTTTTTTTCTTTTATTGTGATTTCATTCCCCTGTCCCATATGGGCAGTGGAGGGCTGTCAGCGGCACAATCCGCCGCTCTTCAGCCGAGTGACACTACAACTTAAAATCAGAATAAAATGTTACATACATACGGCGAGAAAGGGGAACTTAAAGCAGAATAATGGAAGAAAATGGAGGTAAAAAGTAGACTAACATGGAGACGCTCATGAAGGACATTTAAACGTCACCTGAAAGACAAAAAACAGTTGGCGAGTCTTCAAAACTCAGAGAAGACACTGAATGGACATGTACACGTAGAAAGTCGGTGTGGTCACGAATTCGTTCCAGGGCCTTTTATCTCCTTGACCCCGCGAGGTGTCTTGTGACGCTCGATATCCCGTCTGCCTACACGTCTACGTCAGCTGTCTCGTCCCGTAGTCCGGCGGCTATACCCACTTTAGTTGACCAGGTCTACCTTGGGCGGCTAGGCATTGATCCACTGGGAAGTGAAGCACGATTTGGGGAAACGGACCGAGACCTCGCAATCGAGGAAAATCCGCGGGGCCGCCTCTGACATGTAGTTTCGCGGTAACGCGCTCGCGTGCGGGCGCGCCAGTGTCCTCTGGCAAATAGTGACAAGTGTTCCGGCGTGGCGGCAGTGGAGGGGCAGCTGGGCCGGTGTACCGGCTGGCTCTCGCTATATAGCGACGGCCGGCCGCGGCTCCACCAGTCGTCCGACATGCCCGCTCTGCGCTACATACTTCTACCGGTGGCTCTGCTGCCGCTGCTCGCCCGATGCGGGCCAGCACACGTGCGAGACTCCGGTACGTACACCACCTGCCTAGAGGGTTGCCTGCCGCGAACCCGCTCCTGGCTTCAGGTTTGAGTTCTCTGAACACTAGTTCTCTAGAGCTTCATAATCTCACAGCGTGCCTCTCAACAAGCCAGAGAAATATACAGGAAACTCTTGTCACGGGCAATATGATTTGTAAGGGGGAGTGAATACATAATATTCTGAATAACAATATATGTCTGGAAATGTACCGTTTCCGTAGTACGACGGTTTAGATGTATCGCATTCACGTCGGCTGAGGGAAAGAGGAAAAACCTCGGAGTTGCCTGTCCTGGTGTGCAACAGGGCAAACAGGATGACGTAAGCTACTTCTTGTGGAGTAGTATACAAAAATTGTAACTTAAAGTGTGTAAATGACATTAGCTGAAAGCACGTGAAAGAAATCATTCATTTCACTAGAACTATTACTTATAATATGAAGTACTCTCCTTGGGTAGAGGAGCTTGAACCATATTATGGACGTTCGTTAGGCTATGTAACAAAACTGTTATTTGATAAGAAATCGCCATATCTCTCTCTCTCTCTCTCTCTCTCTCTCTCTAATAAAACATGCTTCAGATGAAACCCTTTCATAGCTGAAAGAGCCTCCCATCATAGCTAACTTGTTTTATCAGAGCAAATAATGGTAACATTAGTAATGTGACAGATGTTCGTGATATTAAAATTGATGACATGATGGAGAATCGAATTTCCCATGTACCTCACGGCAGCTCATCAGTTGCTTTATCCCCTCCAGTCTAGCTTTCGATTTTCATTCGATCCAAGAACCGTTGCTCTGAAAGATCACATTTGTCACAAAGCCTCAGAATAAATACTTCATCATACGTCAACAGGAAACCCCGTAAGTTTGCTCATGAGCGAACGTTTCATATCTGATTACGATAATACATAACACACGACTGTTCAAAATGTTCAAATGGGTGTGAAATCTTATCGAACTTAACTGCTAAGGTCATCAGTCCCTAGGCTTACACACTAGTTAACCTAAGTTATCCTAGGACTAACACACACACCCAGCCCGAGGGAGGACTCGAACCTCCGCCGGGATCAGCCGCACAGTTCATGACTGCAGCGCCTGAGACCGCTCGGCTAATCCCGAATGGCCACATGCCTGTTGACAGATGGAAAAGACGCCATTAGTCGTGTTTGACTTTACTGCAGCGAGTCCTGGCAACTGCACATAGTAAAGAGACACTAAGTCGGCTGGTGAGAGTACACCAGAACATGCTTCGGAAGTACCATGTCTGTGACCACGTTTGTAGTGGCCACATCTAGCGGTTGTTGTAATGCATCCGTACTTACACTATGCTGTGTTCGTTTGTTTTGGAATAACGTAAACACGTGACGTTCAAGTGCTAATGTAAACAAATCTCCTTAAGTGATAAATCTGATGTTTCGTTATGTCTCTTTTCGAATATTACCTAATAACTCTACTACATCACGCCTAATTCCGCAAGCAGAAGTGGATGAGTTAAACATCTTAAACTAAACCCTGGTGGAACGGAAACGGTAAGCTTTGTGGACATAGGTTCCTGCTCAAAATATTATGTACCGACTCCCCCTCTAAAATTCCTAAAAGTTTTTAACGCTAATTACCGAACGTGCTTGTTACGTTCGAAATTATGGCGATCTGAATGTTATAGCTAGAGGTCTTCGCGGACACTGAAATTTGGCTAAACTTTAAATGCGGCCGTCCAAACCCTACGTCACAGTATAGAGCAGATTTTTGCAGTGACTTTGTGTCATGTTGTACACAGCCGTTGGAAACCTGTTAACTAGATGCTTAACTGTGGGTATAAAATGTGAATTAGTCGCAATTTATGAATAGTGTTTCCATTACATTTTGATTTTGACTCAAACGGTTCCTATATATTTTGCATCGATGTACTTTAGGAGCATGCAAAACACTCTGCTCATTTCAAGTTTCTGATTTTCCACGGTTCTCAATTTTTTTTCCTCTTCTCTTTGGTTTCTATGAGTCTTAGTTCTCTGACCTCGTATTCCATTTGCGTACCTTGTCCTCGTACAAGTGTCCGTATCCAGTCATTATTGGATCGATTTGTGCTTGTTTTATGTCAAGTCTGACTTGTATGGTCCATGCTGCTGTTCACTTGACCGCTTTTGTATACGCCACAATTCTGTTACTGAGCGTTGTTGTTAGCGTGCCGATGTAGTTTCCCAATTATAGTTTCTTTCTGATATCTGCTGCTAGGTTTGACATCTTCTGTTTGCTTGTCCTAGATAATGTTTATTACTTTTGTCAGCTTAGAATCGAAAATGTTTCTCGTTATTTTGCATTATTCCATGTCCCTATTCGTATGGGGTTTTCGTGTCTCGAAAGCACTTAATATTTCGGGCTTGTATACTGTGTTATAGAATGGATGGACATGACATCGTATTACATATGTGATGTCTTCCTGTAGACTCTAGTCATTTTCTGTAGTCGAGTTTTCTGCGAAAACTTCTGTCCTCCAGTAGCTTCGAGGAATCTAATGCAGATATTCAAATGCCCAAATCTATTTTTTGCCGTACTATGGTGTTTGTCCTTGCTTGCCCCGTGAATGCGTTTGTTTCTTTGTTTGTAGATTTCGTTTAAGACAAGATACTTAATTTCGGTGGCGAAATAATACGAATAACTCGAGTTGTATTGAAGGCCCTACCTTCACTATCTGTTCTTGCTACGTAAAGGTGTTTCTTTTATTGATATATACACTATTTTTCCTCTACATATGCTGAAATATTCTTAATTATGGGGATGCTAGGTTATGGCGAAGGAATGGTTTGCAGCGCAACCTGAGGTCTATGTTAGGGTGAACGATGAATGTTTGGCTGTGAGTTGGTGATGCCAACTACTGTGAAAACTTAATTTTGTTTGTGATTATTGGCTGACCAGTAGCATAGCCGCAAGTCTATTAGCTTGTGAGCTGATGGTTTCACTTTTTATTACTTTGTTCAGTTGTCTCCAGAGTCCTGTATCATATATAAGAGGATTCCGTAATGACTTTGAAGTATGAAGCAAAAATCTAAATTTCTCAACTTGACATAGGGGAATGTGGCCGAGAAACGACCGAGTTGAAAGTTACAAGCAAAAATCCTTTTGACACCTCTGAAAGTGAAATATATGTACCGACACTGTTGTTGCCAAGATTGTAGGATAGACCACTTTCAGCTTTGGTGGTGTGGACCACAAGAAGATAAAGTATCTAGTTAGCGTGGGTTTAAAAATGCACACCTAAGAGCTATGAGAAGTGGAAGGAACGAAGGAAAGAAGGAAGGAAGGAAGGAGATGAAGAGGTAGAAAATGCCACAATGCGACAAAAATAACTGTATCTGTCTCTTCAAACGAAGTGTTTTTTCTCCAAAAAATTTGTCATTGCTCTCTATAACGTAGTATATTAAGGTAGTTGTTGCGTTAAATACTAAATGTATCAGCCGCAATCGAAGCGGAAATATCGTTCCGTCATTGGTTACACAGATCGGCTGTCATTTCCCACGATCTCTCGCGACAGGCGATAGCAACGCACAGATGGAAGTTAGAACGCGGAGTGCCTTTCGTAACTTTTTACCAGCCGGAGCGTTGCTTTTCGGGATCGTTGTTCTGGCAGCTGCTCGGAATTCTTAACCTTACGCGTCCATGTTGGCGAAATCTCACAGTTTACTTATTAAATCACCAAATAAAACTGTTTATAACGTTCTAAGC
Organism: Schistocerca gregaria; assembly: GCF_023897955.1. NCBI lineage: Eukaryota > Metazoa > Arthropoda > Insecta > Orthoptera > Acrididae > Schistocerca > Schistocerca gregaria. The sequence continues at coordinate 676,195,321 of NC_064922.1, forward strand.
GATTGGTACCTAATATTTAAAGCGTTATTTCTTGGACATCATGGTACTTGCTAGAGTACCAGCGCTATTTCAGTCTACTGGCGTAGTTTTATCCATGCAGATTTATTTTGTTGTAGAGAGTAAAGGCTGTTACTACATTTCTTCCAAGTAACAGCGGCCTCATTTTCTCGCGATATAGCACTTCGATCTATGCTGGTATTGAACAGATCTTCCTTACTCTCTGTACTGAAATGTTTCACTGCTTACGTCCTCAACTTGCAGTGCTGTGGAAGCAACGTGGCATGCTGATTTAAATATCCTATATTCGCCTTCAACACCGAAATTTTCTTTCCAGTTTGTTAAACGTCGAGAACTCAATGTATTTCTATTCAAAATCCTGACAGGAATCTGTAATGGTAATATTGGTTGTTAAACATCACAAGTGGCGTCTTTTCCATCTGTCAACAGTCGTGTGTTATGTATAATCGTAATCAGATACGAAAATTTCCCTGATGAGCAAACTTAAGGGGTTTCCTGTTGACGTATTATGAAGTATTTTTTCTGGGGATTTGCGACAAATGTGATCTTTCGGTGCAACGGTTCTTGGATCGAATTAAAATCGAAAGCTAGGCTGGCGGGGACAGAGCAACTGACGAGTTGCCTCGAGGGTTACGGGAATTCGATTCTCCATCATGTCATCAATTTTCGTATCACCAACTTCAATTTTAGAGTTATTCCCAAACTGTAAGGTCTTAGTTTTCAACGGTCTGTCCCATTACTAGTGTTACCGTTTTTCGCCCTGACAAAACAATTTAGATATGATGGGTTGTTCTTTCAGCTGTGAAAGAGTTTCATTTGAAGCAGGGTTTACTAGAGAGAGCTTGCGATTTCTTATCAAGTAACAGATATGGCAACCAAATGCCATCATTTGTTACATATTCTAACGAACGTTCATAATATGGTTGAAGCTCCTCTATACAAGGAGAGTACTTCATATTATAAGTAATAGTTCTAGTGAAATGAATAATTTCTTTCACGTGTTTTCAAGTAATGTCATTTGCACACACTAAGTTACAAATTTTGTACTTGTAAAATGCTTTTCAGTACAATTTAATGAAAAATGCGATGGTGTTAGGAAAGTATGAAGACCACGAAGCAACAGAAAGTTTGACTGAGCTAAGCATGGAACAGATGGCTACCACTTTGCTGTGAGGAGGTTACCAACATGCATCTCAACTCCCTGGCCGTATGCTTCCTCACGTTGCTCGTCCCAAACGGAACCGACCTTAAAAATTACTGTCTCGTGTCACTTTGGATTATATACATACAACTATATATCTGTTCTTAATGTGACTAAAATTTTCTTAAGCAGTAAAGTAACATGCCAGGGCGGCAGTAGTCATGTTCAAAATTGTACTAAAGCCTGTTACTGGAGTCATTTCCCTCAGTCAGCATTAAGACAGCAACATGATAAAATACTACGCGGAGCACGGCTTCGTGTGATATTTCACGACACTATGCCTGCGCCCTACAAAGTGTTAAAAGATTGCAGAGATTCACTTGTTCGCCAGACGTGCTGTAAAGCACTGCGATTCCTCATTTTTATGGGCTATTCATTCAAAGAATCGTTATGGGCTCTCTGTTGCTAACATATATACAGATAAAGTATGTAACAGACAATCCGCTCTTAGAATATTTCTAGAAGTTACCCTTTAGTAAAGCCATCCGATCAAAATTAATTAGTCTGACTAAGCCAATGTATCTGCGTGGTGCTAAAACTGCCAGTCTCGCAAGAAAAGTAAAACATGTGAGGTCCTCCAGTCGAATACTAAAAACCTGCGGTTAAATGTCTGTTAGGCGAGAGATCACACATATTTAAAGGTTGTGGATTCAGATAAATATCAAGGGATTCTTAGGAGTGTTCAAATGAAAAGGTACGAAACGTTGCAATAAACAAAACGGTTCAAATCTGCATACATCACTTTGGGATAAAATAGTGGGTCTTCTTGGAAAGCGTATGTAGTGACGCCGCCTCCCCCTTAGAAATTCTAAGCTGTGCCCTCAGTAGGCAAGGTGATGCTCAAGGTCTTTTTTGACGTCCGAGGTCCGATAGTCATCGAGGATCTACCAATAGTGATCCGTACTTTCAGACACTCCGCAGTCTACGCAAGTTCATATAGAGAAAATGGCCTGGGCTACTCACGTAGGGAGTCATTTTTCTCCACGATAATGCACTTCCACACATCTCGGAGGTCAGACAAAACGTAATGACCAAGGTCAAGTGGGAGCAGCTTGATCATCCGATCTACAGCCCAGACATGTCGCCCTGCGACTTCCGTGTGTTTGGTCTGCTCCTAAAACATCTCAAGGAAAGAGCTTCAGCTCATACGACGAATTGAAGGACACACTGGAGTAGACTGGACTTGAGTGTACTGGACTTCACCTGGTTGGTCCTGGTTCCAGGCTCATGTCACAACCACAGGAATTCTATGAACAGTGGGATAGCTATGCTCATGCCTCTGGTGATTAATTTTGGGTAAAGACCCCAGTTACACCCACTGCGTTGTTTCGTACTGTTTGAACATTTCCCATATAGCAATTTAAGTTCGTCTAACCGCATAGAAAATATGGTGAGTAAGGTGAACCAAAGAATGCGTTCTATAGGCAGAACGATTATCAGGTACAACAAATCTAGTAACGGGTATTAGTGCGCTATAGGATCCTTACCAGGTGGGATTGACGGAAGACATCGAAAAAGTTCGAAGGACAGTCGCTTTTTTACTCGCGGAAAATAGGGTAGAAAGTAGCTAGGACACGAGTGAAGGACGTTGTGTGAACCTTATGCCAAACACTGGACTGTGAAACGTAGTGTCAGCATGTAGACATATATGTAAATGAATTTAAGTACGGCGTAATATAGATAATGCTAAAGACGTGATGTGCCATAAACTAAGGTATCATATACGTCCCTACTTAATCGTACTACAAGTCGAAGCCGCTGGAGTCAACTTGTACCACATCTGAGAACAGTCGGAGAAAAATATAGTAGCTGATCATAAGCCGTGTAGTCCATCACGACTCTCTGCAGAATAGAGCCGGTTAGTGGAGCACAGTTTATTTCGTTATCTGCCGTCCCGTCATATCCCGTCGCAAATTACGCCTTTACTGCTCAGTTATAGTAGCGAAGTTTCGTAATGAGGTATGGGTGGAGGACGGCTACACGTGAATGTCAAGGTCTCTGTTTGGATCCCTACTTGATAGGAACAGCATCGGGGGGACGAATCACACTGGTTAAAGCAGTGTGATCGCATTCGGCAGGAGTGTTATTCATATCCCGGTAAAACCAACAGGATTACGTTTTCCATGGTCTCCCTACATCACTTCGGACGAATTCAGGGAAAGTTCCTTTGCAGATGCCATGGCTCATTTCATGTCATATACTTTCCAAATTCGTGCTTGCTCTACTTGCCTAAACCGAGAGGTTAATACCGGTACATCGTATTTACTACATCGTCATCTTGAACGTCACATGTAAGGAGATGGAGTAAGATATGCACTTGTGCTTTCACCTTCGAAAAGTTCAAGAACCCTGCGAGGTAGCTGTTGCAACGATACCGGCAGAGCCTACAATTAACCGTTACGATTTTACACTGAGTGGGTTTTAAATGTAGCAACGCTTCACTCTTAAGTTTGACAGTTCTACTGATTTAATGGAGGTCAGTACACACTGAAATGCCCCCCCCCCCCCCCAGGCCACACCCGTAGCTCGCGTATGAATGGGAAACCGGAGTTCTACAATAGATTTGCTACGCATAGGGTTACACGATAATATCTCACTACATTTATTCGACTCTAACAAGAGGCATACTGTGAAAGAAACATTTTTCTAGAAAAAATAGCTGAGTTGCAGTCTGATAAGATGTGATCGGGTTAATCAGTAGAAAAATTTCCAAGCTAAAGCATATATATACTTCATATACGATGAAAAGCAAACTGCATTGACAATAATACGCCCAGTCGCCCGTAGCGTCGATAATTGCTGGGCACTATACCAGCAAATGCGTCGAATTTTCATTGCCAGCTGTTTCAAAGCGAAGAACTATTTCCTTTGCCATTTATTTTAGATGTAAGACCATACCTTTTCAATAGGCTGAGCGTCACTGGACTGTGAGGGCAAATCCAGTACCTGCACACCTTTCTCTTTTTTCCAGTCGCTGCAGAGCGTGCTGCGGGGCTACGGATCGTTGTCCTCCTGTAGTATTCAGTTTTCATTTTTGTCGGTGAACCGAAGTTTGGCAGTCGGCATCAAACATCTTTGATCAATTTGTAACATGTTCTGCGGATTTAAATTCTCAGTTAACTCGTGCAGATCACGCTTAAGAATTGAAAGTAAACTAATGTCAACGGACTGTGCGTGAAGGGCAAAGGTTCCCTCTGGTAAGTTGTGAAAGAACTAGGGCGATATCTTTTACCATCTGTGCGCAGTGCGGACGATGTTCTTAGTTAAGGCAGTATTACGAATTCATTGCTCGATCTTAGGAAGACTTTCATGGACATTATCTGAAACGCTCACATTATACTGTTCGTCTTGTCAACTACAGGAGAAGTTCATTTGCAGGAGACACGATGTCGTGTTACTACAGCCATCATACCTCTCAGTCGTCTAACGATACAGGGTTTACTCCTCCTCCTCCTCCTCCTCCTCCTCCTCAGAGCAGGATACTACTATTAAGCCCCTTCGTAATTCGTCTAGTCGAAAAGCTAATCGAAACAACCACACAGTCACAGGAAATGCTGGCGAGGGTGCTTGTGTTTCGCGACATTGTCATATTTCGCCACAAGAACTGATTCATTTTTGCCAACATTTCGTGTTAATTTTATTTAGTGTGTTCTGGGCACATTTTCTGGGACGAAAACTTTGTGTTTTTCTGCTGGGAAGCTGTCCTCTTGGTACGTTCTCTAGGTCCTCTTTGTCGGCAACAGGAGATCCTGATCCTATTACGCTGGCAGAAGATAGCCTGGGGGCTGGGCAGTTTCCGTGGAAGTAACGCTGCTGCCTGCTTCTTGCCGGTGTCGGCTGAGCCCGTGTCCCACATCGCCCTGAGCGAAAGGCACCATGCCGTATCTGCAGTCCAAGAGGATAACACGACATTTTACCTATTCTGTCGGGACTTCAATAGAATGAGACACTGAGACGCCGCCCCACAAGCGTGGGAAGGTCCACTGTACTCGCTCCAAAATTTGGTGAACCCAATTGAAATGAGTCTCCCGGCCACTGCTTGGTGCGAAGAAGTCATCCGATCACTGGAATACTATTAAATCCCAGGGCCAACGTCTTATTTGTTACAGTTCGTTTTCTACTCCTAGAGTGGGAAGTTTCTGCAGCATTCCTCGTTATTTTCATCAATTAAGCGGTATTCTCATCTGTAACATTAGCAACAGCATTGGGTTGTCTTCTCAATGTAGAGTTTTTTTTTTTTTTCGAAAATACAGAGTTGCGAAGCGAGATACATGTTTTGTGGTCACTCGATCGCCGCCTGCTGTGGGTGTCATTCACGTCCTGGCGGCCATTTGGTGTTGATTGGTGCACAGTTGCCCGGTTTTGAGAGAAAGTAGCGGCAGCGCGATCCATATTCTGAGCAGCTCATTAGTTGCCTATTTTGGTACGCAACATGTGTTCCTTAAATTGGTAATGATTTGTGGCATCTTGTTGTCACATTAGCTTTCATTTTGCGAGTGTCCATATGTGGAAATTTTGCTGTACTTTCTCCATACATTCATCCAAACTTCTGGTACCTCCTCACAGTGTTAGCATCATTTTGTAATTCCATCTGTTTAATCCTATAGTGATTTTTGTGAGTCATTAGACCAAACATATATGTTAATCTCAGTCTTCGCTTAGATTCCCAGATCCTTTACTATCTGCTACAACTTTCCCACAGTCAGGTGACCTAATTATAATAACTGTAATCTGGTGTACAGCTAAGCTTTTTGACCTCAGTGCGATGGTGTGCACAGTGGCCATAATCAGCGGCCAGCTTCATAGAGGACCCAGAGGAAGGAATGATCATTGTACCCGCCCGTCTTGTTTTGTCAAAAGTTTTATTTAAAAGGAGCAATGCACTTACATTCTTCGACGTAGATCCAAAACTGCTACTCAACTTACAGTTCGTATCGATATATTCGTTAAGATGCCACCGTATTAGCATTACTGCATCTCTGTGATAAACAATTCTTTCAAATGAAAAAATTCGGTTGCTATTTGCTATCTGGATACCCCACATACATGTTTTTGACAAAAATTTATCGTTTGTCAGTTAGCTGGTTATGTACTTTAAAGGGCTCCTCAGATTGTGTTTTCATTTTATTTTATGAAGACCCGTGGAGCTGTGACAGGAATATTCTGGTATGGGTTAACCTCGCACAGTCGACCTCTTATTTAACTCCGCGAAGAACAAAAGGGCAAAGAACAGAAAGTGTAGAGACCTGTTGTTGCGATTGTTGATTTGAAAGAGTAAAGGTGAAATAAGCATTTATTTCCTCTGAAGGCTAGTTTGTGTTAACTCTGCCTATTATGACAATATTCCACTTGCGAATCGAACATAAGTTTTTTGTCCCACAGATGAAATTATTTTCTTTTTATATTACAGGGGCGTGTATCTTCGAGTGAGTACACCAGACACACAGGAAACTCAATCGCCACGTGCAGGGCGATATAAGATTTTCGTAGATTCCCCACTCCTTCTGTCTACATAACTAGTTTTGCAATGGGCTCGGTCAAAAGTGCCTTGTTTCTCACACCACATACCTCGTATATTTTCGTTATCGTAAAACGATATCCTGGTTATACCCATTCATAAAACAAAAACATTATCACTCGCCCCCTGCATTACTTCTGTGCGCCTGAAGCACAATTCCTCTGCTGTCTTCTCAAATTTCAAAACCATGCTACGTTTAAGGCAAATTTGAAGCAATTATAGTAGTAATACAGTCACCTGTGTTAAAACTTAGTAGTACAGACATTTCTCTCGTCTGAGGGTGAAGGGAATATTCGTTATTTTTGTCCCTGTTCTCTTCAATTCCTCTTTTCTAGTACTAAATTCTCTAGGCATTTCTTAGTGTGTTTCACATTTTGATCACCTTCTTCCGTCACTCCCGGTCTCATTTTTCCATAACTTCAAGTGCTGCGAGAGTCTACGGCGTAAATCCGCTTACATCAATAGCCGTCAATATTACTGATTTAACAAATTATTTTACTAAGCGCGAGGATCATTGTTAAATATAAGATTTATTGTAACACAGGTTACAATCTACTGGTAAAATACAACTCGTATTCGAAATAGGGGTTCGTGCATCATATTCGTTAGAAAGAGCTTTCACAGGGGACGTCAGTATCTCAGCAAATTTTTTTAGTTATCTTGGTAATCGCAGCATTTTTCCACTTAGGGACTGTACCTCATCGTCTAACCTTTATCCACCGAATCCTTGTTCGGGGTGCAAGAAGAGGCGGTAGTCACTCGGTCTGAGGACAGATGATCAAAGATGGCAGATGCTCGAAGTTCCTCCACGGAAATGCTTAATCTTATCTTCTGTATAGGACAGTAAGCATTTTCGGCACCCACAATTTGCATTATCCGAGTTTTCCTGTGACAATACACCCAGCACTCATCACGAATCATCGAACAGTCCACCGTTTTTTTGGTACAATCTTTATTTCATCAGTCTATACTGTAGATATGCCACACCGCTCTTCATCACGCAGATTTGTAAGGTCACATTTAGAATCTCTACACTATTAAACTTCCACACTCATCACAGCGTGCACGTAAAACACAGGTACCGATGAATTAGTGTCGGATTTACTTTCGCCCAAAAAGCGAACTAAAGGACATACGCCGCAACTGGAACAACTATTTGAAGCCATTGTTATCTGCGTGCTCCCACAGTCAAACGTTTAAGGAATCAAATGATATCTATGGGTTCTTAAACAATCAGTAGACGGCACTGCATTCTAAGCTGCCAAATTTTAAAGATAACGTCCCATAATTTTCTAAAACGCTTCGTATTTGAGAATGTTATGCACCATACAAACATATCCACAAGTAAGTGATTTGAGAGAAAACGGAATATAGCTGTTGGAGTTCGGAACCCTGGCAGGATTGGTTACCTCACCATGTGAGTCAATAAGATACAACGATCCCAGTTTTTATGCTCTGAAAAGCTACCCATTTATATAAAATGTTACCCATATCTGAAAAAACACGACCTAACTTTGCTTTTTAATTTCGTAGTGGCAAGAGTACTTGCAAAGCGCAATGAAATAATTAAAAGCGGGCTTAATTAGAGATGGAAAAATCTGAAGCTAAAATTCTTACAATAGACCTCATGCAGTAGCTAACAATGCACTGCAGATAAAATTCATACTACGCATATATGTTAGATGTCTGTATCCTACCATACCAAATTAAAAAAAACCCTCAACTGTTGTGACAGGAGAAATCATCTCTGTCTCTATCTTCGGTGGCTCGCTTTCCGAAGTTAAGCATTCTTATAAACTTGACTGTGTAACTGAAAATCTATTAAATAGAAATTTCAACTCTCATTAGGGCTGTAGATTCCATCACCACTTTAAATGCGAGTCTAGTGAGTGCAGTAAATTCGAGAACATAGTTCGTGAATGAACACATACGGAGGTATAGAACACTAGAAGATTGTCTAGAACAGAGACTAGGAAGAATCAAAATGAGCTCTTAAAAATCCCAAATAATACTCACACGTAATAGTACGTTGAATACTCGAGAACAAGGTATCGTATTTCATATAAAAATCCAATTCATCTGGCCATATACGTTTACGTTATCATGCGGAAGATAATAGCCAAAAGAAAATCACCACGAATTACCATTACTGCCCGAAATATTACCTGATGTATAGGGGAGCAACGAGGTAGGTTACTTGAAAACTTGAATGGCTGGAATAAAGTTGTATATTGATCAGCTGTGTTCTGCAAAGTTCAGAGTGCTAGCAAAGACCTTACACGAGTCTCAAAAGTAATTGACTAAAACAAAACAAAACCTACATAATTTCGATAACCACTTAAAATTCAGTCACGTAAACCCAGCCAAGGTTTGCCAGCCTGCAACCATTTCACCATAGTCCAGAACGAAGTCCGTTGAATATGACTAGTTCAGTTTCACAAGACATAGCGTATACGATGTGGAATTGGCACATGGACGTCACGGATGCATGTGGAAAGGAGAACTGAATGCCAGCTATTGGGTCCCGAGAAGCACTTCTGCTGCCAAGCCTATTAATGGTGGCAGGAGATGGGAAGACATAATTTAGTTTCCACTCGGAGATGTATTACCCCAGTACATAGATAAGTGACCACAAATCTCTGCAGACAGTGTTACCGACACAGGCACGAAAAGGCGGCGCAAAGGTGTCCAACAGCAGACGCATTTCAGGTTGAAATATCGTCTGCTGCGAATCTCTTGCCTGAAGAGAAACTTTCATTCCTGGTGGTTACGCCGTCGTGGAGTGCCACTATTTTCGCGATTCGGCAAACAAAGCCTGTTCATCGGTGTGGCTGCATGCTCTGACCGTTGTCTTACTACAGTGCACCATACGTACGAGAATTGTTCTGTGTGTAATCGTATTTTACGCGTTCCTGTGTGGTACTTGCTGAGACGGAGATTTGGCGCCACCTCAGTATTCCCCTAAGGATCGTGGAAGAATGCCTAAAATGCACTCGGGCTGGACAACGTACCAGACAGAAGGTTGTTCAACCGCCGCGAGAGTTCGCTCTTGCTCTGGCTCAACTCGGCTTCTCGATGAGCATAAGGCGTTCCTGAACAGCAGCTATTGCCACTAAACTGCTCTTAGAGCTATTGCTGTCTCCATATTTAATAACTGCCCCAGTTGCGGCAATACGCCTGCTCCAGTTCAGAATGATGTGGTTTCCTGCGTCAGCCGTCTTCTCGCGAATGCTGGAACGGAGCAGTTGGTCAGCTGGAGGCCACCTGTGAGGCGGGGCGGGCCCGGCCCCTGACCAGCGCCCCTCTCCTCTGCAGGAGCGCGCGGAGGTCAGGGCCGCGCGGAGTCCGCCGGCTACTGGCCAGCTGCTTGCCGGACGCCTTCCAGGTCGAGAGCGGGCTGCGTGGGAATTCCCCGCAGTCCACACATCGCGACGGTCACTGCGCCGAGGTGCCGAGTGCCGCAGCGCAAAGTGGCCATCGCGACACTCAAAACGTCGACCTTGGCTACCCTCGAAGATTACGTAACAGCTTCAACAACTTCACAACCTTCCATTGTTATTTTTTTTTTAACTTGTGAGTTCATAAGAGACTACGACCAGGTTTTTCTGTGCTGAAAAGTTACTCCTCTATGTAAGACGTTGTTCTCAAGCTTCTTAGTGGCCAGAGCTTCCGCAGAACGCTGTGGAGTAGTTGAAGAGTTAACCAAGACAGATGTGGAAGTATAATCCCTTATGTCGGCCTCGTGCCGCTACTAACTATTGGCGTCTTCGCATCTTACATATAACACGTAGTAAACTGAAGGACGTTAGCTGGAGTGTTGGTAGAAATCTATCTTTAAGTCTCCATCTCTGCTGGCACGTTTCTTGAAACTCGGCAGCAACACGAGGCTGCCAGCTTAGCTGTAAATTCTATTAAAATCAAACAGCGATATCTGCTTAAGGCAGGATACCTCGTCACGGTTTCAAAGGCAATTGAAGTGAGTGTAGAACGTTCTACGATTTGCTTTCCAAATGATGTGCTGGCTTGGGGCACGTGGGATATAAACTTCAGCATAGAATCAGCTCATAATAAACCAGATTACCTTCGCACTTAATACTAAGTGTAGTAACTGAACAAAAGATTACGTGCGCACGTACGTACACGTAGAAGCGCGGAAACACACACACACACACACACACACACACACACACACACACGCACGTACGTACACCTCATCCTAAAACACTTCGCAGATTTCAACCAAACGTCATATACATATCACATACACCGTGGAAAGAATCGCTGTCAGGATAAGAACCGCCTACCTATGACACGGGCGGGAGTGGGAAACAGAAAGCAGCATAGCTAACTACTTCCGAATACCCTTCCTTAAGTCATCCATTATTACAGAATAAAGGACTTGCAAGAAACTTAAAAAATAATTTCTAACCTTTCCCAAACTTTGGCGCCTGCTGTGGCCGAACGGTCCTAGGCAGTTCAGTCCGGAACCGCGCGATTGCATCGGGCATGGATGTGTGTGATGTCCTTACGTTAGTTAGGTTTAAGTAGTTCTAAGTTGTATGGGACCGATGACCTCCGATGTTAAGTCCCATAGTGCTCAGGGCCATTTGAATCATTGATCGAAACTTTATCCCCCTAACAATCACCACAAAATGTCGACAGGGAAAACGATCTCTTACAGCGTTTCCGCAGTTCATGCAGTAAAACTGCGCATGAAGCTTGACGTTTTAATCTTCTACTTCCTTACTAATAACTGTTTTCGTGACACATTTTGCAGACAGTATTCACGCATCCAGAGATGTGTACTTACTACATAATTGCACGGCACATACTTCTGATAAGACCTCACAAATATTGATATGGGTGAAAATGGAAAAGCATGTCGCAGTTCGCTAGAGATACAGGTGAATTGTGTACACAAATACGTGTGAAATATGTTAAAAAACTGTAATATATATTTCACATGTATTTGGGCGGACAAAGCCACGGATAAAAAGCTCATCCTGAACATCTGGAACGGTATCAGCCAAATTTGGCACACATACTAGTTGCAATCTGGAGAGAAACACTGTGGGTTTATGAATGACCAGCCGCCTACTGGGGTGAAAATGACAACGTGGAAGACAAGGGGTGAGGAGCAGATGGAACGAGAGAGAGGGGTAGTAGGCGATTGGCTAATGAAACCATCGAATGTATCCATATCGAAGCAACGCCGGATTCTCAGCTACTTTCATAACTCTACTAGGGATGTTCAACGATTAATACAACTTTTTTTTCTGGGAGCAGGTTGGTTTTAATCAGGACCAAATTATTCCTCCACAGTTTTGGTTACAAAATCCTATTCTTCAACGTAGTTACCGTTCAGTCCTATGACTTCACGCCACCTTACTGAGAAGGCCTGTATGGTCGCATGGTACCATTCTACTGGTCAACGTCCGAGACAAGGTCTTGCTGTGTCAGTAACCTCCACATAATCCACGTACTGCTTCCTGTGGAGTGCATCCTTTATTGGCACAAACAGAGTAGGGAGGTGCCAGATCCGAGCTTTAGGGTGCATAAGGAACAGTCCAATGAAGTATTGTGGGCTCCTCATGGGTGCGCTAACATGTGGAGGCCTTGAGTTTTCATGGAAAATGATAACTTCGTTTGCAGTTTAGTGGCGACGGACTCGCTGAAGTCGTTTCGTTAGTTTTCTGATGGTAGCACATAAGAGCTGATCGTTGCATCATGATGGAGGACATCAAACAGAATAAAATCTACAAAGTCTTAGATGACCGTCCCTTTGACTTCTCTGGGTGGGGATGCGGCTTTGAACTTTCCCTTCGGAGGAGAGGTCGTCGGGCGCCACTCCATGGATTGCAGTTTTATTTCTGGTTCGAAGTGATGAATCCACATTTCATCACCTATGAAGATGTTCGACAGAAAATTGTCACGATCAGCCTCGTAACGCGCAAACAATTCCGCACAGATCGTCCTTTCTTGTGCTTTTTTGTCTTCTGTTATGCGGTGAAAAACACAGCGGGCACACACTTCCGAGCAACCCAGGTGGTGGATGAGGGTGTCTGCAGAAACAACGGAGACGCAGAGTTGTGCAGCGAGGTGGTTGATTACGGAGTGTCGATTTCTTTGAATGAGTGTCCGCACGTTCCAACATAGGTGTTAACAGCTGTCTAAGCCGGCCTCGGTGGCCGAGCGGTTCTAGGCGCTACAGTCTGGAACCGCGCGACAGCTACGATCGCACGTTCGAATCCTGCCTCGGGCATGGATGTTTGTGATGTCCTTAGGTTAGTTAGGTTTAAGTAGTTCTACGTTCTAGGGGACCCATGACCTTAAAAGTTACGTCCCATAGTGGTCAAAGCCATTTGAATCATTTTGAACAGCTGTCTATGGCCGGTCGGCCGGCATGCGGGAGATAAGACAGGTTTGTACGACCTTTGCTGCAATGATGACAAACTTATGACTCAACGACTCATCGTGCTTTTGTTCACTGCCAGGTCTCCGAGGGTATTCTGCAAACGCCTATTAAGGTATACAATGCTCTGGTTTTTCCCCAAAAGGAACTCAGTTACATTTTCCGCATTGAACGCACCTCAGTTAGAGACGCAATTCTGACGGCTACGTATATTGCCATCAGCTATCGGAACTTTATTAAACTATAGGTGGTGATGCGGGAATATTCCACGATGTCACACAACAAATTTTGCATGTTTTCAACTGAAATTGGCATAGATCAAAAAGTTTCATTACTTATTGAACGGTACAAATCAAAATTAATGGACCGTTTGGATTTACATAACGACTCATATGCCACGGACAAAAGAAAATCAGTATATACCAGTCTTAGTGTTCGAAATATTATTTGAAGATGAGCTGAGGTACTTGAAACTTTCGATGACCTAACATTAGTCAATGAGTTTAGAAAAGCAGAGTGAACGGACGAAGTCCTCACATTTTCCGCGTTAAACTCGACTGCAAAATGCATCACGGAAAGAAATTCAATGCTGCATGATACTGCATGCATGCACAGCATCTGAACGTAATACACAATGAAGTCGCTTCAATGTGCCCATTTCATTATCACAAGACAGGGGTCTAAATTACTTAAGAGAGCAACACATCCTGAGGACAGCACGCTGAAGTAGTCTGCTGGCAATACGGTCTCACGAACCTAATCTGCCTACAAGCGTCCCTGTTGACTCCGTCCCTTCGAAGCTCCCACGGTTTTCTAAGGCGTAACTAGGTTATCACCAAAAGATGTGCTACCCCGACAGACACAGAACCGTTGAGCTACTCTCCCTTGCAGAGAAATGGCTGCAGAATCTTCCAGACAGAAAAGTGCCTAACATCACCTAGATTAGATTAGATTAGATTAATACTTGTTTCATAGATCATGAATGCGACACTTCGTAATGATGTGGAACGTGTCAGGTTAATGAAAGATGTCCGTACAAGATATTACATTACACAAAATATTGCATTACATTAATGCTTAAGTTAGTTTTTTTCCCTCCCTTAATTTATATCTAAAAATTCAGCCAATGAGTAGAAGGAGTTGTCATCTAGAAATTCTTTTAATTAATTTTTAAATGTTGGTTGACTATTTGTCAGGCTTTTGATGCTGTTTGGTAGGTGACCAAAGACTTTTGTGGCAGCATAATTTACCCCTTTCTGTGCCAAAGTCAGATTTAACCCTGCATAGTGAAGATCATCCATTCTCCTGGTGTTACAGCTATGCAAACTGCTATTACTTGTGAACTGGGCTGGATTATTAACAACAAATTTCATAAGTGAATATATATACTGTGAGGTTACTGTGAGGATCCATAGATCCTTAAATAGATGTCTGCAACATGGCAGTGGGTGGGCTCCAGCAATTATTCTGATTACACGTTTTTGAGCAATGAATACTTTTCTACTCAACGATGAATTACCCCAGAATATGATACCATACGAAAGCAGTGAATGAAAGTAGGCATAGTAAGCTAATTTTAATCATCAAAATTTGCAATAACCCTAATAGCATACGTAGCCGAACTCAGACGTTTCAGCAGACCATCAATGTGTTGCTTCCAGTTTAACCTCTCATCAATGGACACACCTAAAAATTTTGAAAATTCTACCTTAGCTACAGACTTCTGTTCAAAGTCTATATTTATTACTGCAGTTGTGCCATTTACTGTACGGAACTGTATATACTGTGTTTTATCAAAATTTAAAGAGAGTCCGTTTGCTGAGAACCACTTAATAAATTTGTGAAAAACATCATTCACAATTACATCACTTAGTTCTTGGTTTTTGGATGTTATTACTATACTTGTATCATCAGCAAAAAGAACTAACTTTGCATCCTCATCAATATGGATACGCAGTACGAGAGATGTCTAACAGCAGAAGACTTTCGAAGTTTTATTGAGCAATTTGCTTCACGCTCAGAATCACGGACAGATATTTAAGCCAGCGCTGCACTACGTTCAACGTCTTCCACTTTGCGGAAAAAGTGAAACGTTCTCGGATCGGCGAAGTAGCGACAGCAATTCTACATACCAAATATTATCAAGATGTTTTTATTTTATTGTGTTAACAGACAAGTAACACCACTTGTAACAGCCGCAAAAATCAATGTGGGACATACGACAAACGTATCCGTTAGGACTGTGCTGCGAAATTTGGTATTACTAGGATGTGGCAGCTATCGATTGGACTTGAAAACCGTGGTCTGCTCACAGAAGTCCTGATTGGTTCGTAAGAGCTAATAGGGTTAGATTGTGGCGCAGATCCCACGAAGTCTGGAACTAACAACAAGGCACTCTGCAAGCTGGTGGTCGCTCCATAGTAGTGTGGCCTGTTTTTACATGGAACGGATTGGGTACTCTGATCCAACTGAACATATCATTGACTGGAAATGTTTATGTTCCGCTACTTGGACACAGTTTGCAACAATTCATGGACTCATTGTTCTGAAACAACGATGCAGCTTTTATGGATGACAATGCGCCATGTCTCCGAGCTGCAGCTGTTTGCGACTATTTGGAAGAAGCTTCTAAACAATTCGAGGTATTGATTTGACGACCCAAACCCTCCGACATGTCCCATCAGATATTTATGGGAGATAGTAGAAGCCAGTTCGTTTACAAAATACTGCACCAGCAACACTTTCGCAATTATGAACAGCCATAAAGGCAGCATAGCTCGTTGTTTCTGCAGGGGACTTCCAACAACTTTCTGAGACCATGCCACGTCACGTTGTTGCATTAGGCCGGGCAACAGGAGGCCCGACACGATATTAGAAAGTATCTTATGACTTTAGTCTCGTCATTTTACCTTCCGCCGCTGTTATAATTAATTTAGATCAAAAGGTCGGTTTGGTTACACTGGTGAACGTAAGTGTCGGCAGCCACTTCACTTCTGTGCGTCTCATGTTTAGAAACCCAACACCTTCAGCGGTATGTTCTACGCAAAACATTCTCGTAACAGACGTGACGTTTTGTCCAAATTTTTCAAAAAAAAAAAACGTGTAAAGAATCATTAAGACGCTCACAATAGACACTGGCACCGCCAACCGACAATCTTTCGATCAATATTCTTTTCGAGAAAGTCTGAGAAACCAAGGACGAGGGCTGGCGCTTAACGTCTGGTAGACAACATGATTGGAGCGCAAGATTGGGTTGGGAAAGGATAAGAAAGCAAAATCCAATGTTTTCATCCTGGGCGATGTCCAATTGTGGATGGCTGTGGACGAAACGAAAAGTTTGACACCTAGTGCCGTCATATACCCTATTCATCGCGAATAGCACCAGCGCCAAGGGAACCTTAGAGTGTAATGTACACATTCCCACCAGCAGCGTCACACGCCTTCACTCGATGGTGAGGTTTGGATGTCATCCAGGACGCCACCACCAATGTCTCTTTCCCTTGCCAGCCAAATACTAACTATGGTGATTTCTTCCAGTACCAGGGTTCGAGCCAACTTCCTCAGAGCCGAGCGTCACTGCACAGCGTCCACGGTAACGTCGGGGCGACTAAATATCCAAAGAGAAAGGAAAACTCTGCTCTGAATTATAGCCATGGTTGTAATAGTGTTAGTTACGTAGAAAACCATGAGTAATTAGTCGTCAACTGAGCAAGTTATATCCACGACTACAAATCAATGCAATTTTGGTTTCTTTTCGCATCTTTTATCCTCTACTACTGAGAGCCGAACGAGCGATAACATTAGTAATAGATAAAAATTTAATGCGGCTAACCAATCCTGAAGTAACTGGGAGCAAGGATTTTAAACTAGCTATCACTGGAGTCCTGTTCCCATCTGGCTGTTACACAGATACTTATTTAATTAATCTACTTATTATTTTTGAAAACGTAATACTTGAAATTAATTATAAAACATCCCACATCACAAGGCATGTTTCTTAAAAGGTGAGCGGTTTCGATCTGCGCCTGATCATCTTAAGATCTTCTGTCAAATTGATGAGCAATGGCTGTGCATGGAGCAGGAACCGCTCGGTGATGAGTCAGTTGCTACAGTTCACTACAGTCATTCAGCGGTTCCTGCTCCATCCACAGCCATTTTCCATCATTATAGCTCAAGGTCTGGAAACGATCAGGTGACGATCTAAAGCTGTCACCCTTCAATAAACGAGCCTTGCGTCCTAGACTGTTTTGTAATTAATACACGTATGTTAGTTGGTAACGAAGAATTTAAATGTCGAAATATACCATTCTACCACATTTATCGTACAGCTGTATCATTCTACTCCTATAAATGGAAACTCCACTTCTCTCGTAGTACATCAAAAGTGTGTGTGTGAAAGCTTATGGGACTTAACTACTAAGCTTACACACTACTTGACCTAAATTATCCTAAGGGCAAACACACGCACCCATTCCCGAGCGAGGACTCCAACCTCCGGCGGCACTAGCCGCACTGTCAATGAGTGAAGCGCCTTAGACCGCTCGGCTAATCCCGCGCTTCATAGTACATCGGTATTACCATTTTGTGTTCAGTTTAATAGTAAGCATTAATAATTAAATACGTTGACACATTTGATGTGCTAGAACTATCGCTGTGAGTAAACTGAAAATTTCATATGATATTGCAGGGCCTATGTTATTCCAAATTACGGTGCAATGTTCCTGTGGATGTGTGTGCATGTGGTGCAATGTTCCTGTGGATATGTGTTGCATGCGGGAAAAACAGGAACTGCAATATCTTTCCGCCGATTCCAGGCACGTGACTTCCAACTGAAATGTCTCGTCTGTACGTGAATATACGCAATGCATGTAAGAGTACAAGCTGCAGTCACATGGCTGAAGATAGATGGAAGTTGGGGTCTGGTCGTTACTCGTGCACCGACATCCCAATTGTAAGGCGACCACTAGCGGAAAATTCGGGTGGAATCTCGGCCCAGCACGGATATTTATTGTAGTCTGTCTATTGTACAGCTGACTGTAACCCACATTTGCAAAAGCGAATAAATTTCATGTACGAAAATGTAATGTTCCAGTATCAGTCTCTGTTCCGCCGTGGTATTTCGTATAAATAAACACACAAACTACTCAGTTTCTCTAAATAAGTAGCACGAGCTGTTCACGTAGCAGTTCGGTTCAAAACAAGTGCCACTTTTAGTAAAATTTCACAAAGTGGGAATTGAGATGCGGCTACGAGGACACACACACAGCGAGTGTGTGTGATATTATATATATATATATATATATATATATATATATATATATAAAATCACTTGTTGGATAAGCAAATTATTTTCCATCGTCTGTAACACAACCTACAATTAATGTGATTGATATCGCTACCAGCGATATCTGAACTCCAAATGTCCGAACAGTTCGGGAATTTTATGGCTCCCAACAAATCGTTACAGCGCTTCTCTGTCATCTTTAATAACTGCTCGTAGCGACTATCATGTGGAGAATGCAAAAACCTGAAAAATAATTGCAAGCGGACTTCAATTGTGTTGGTCTCGCATATAAGAACAACTATTCATAGTCACATACATTTAAACTTTATTTCTATTTTTAACTAAACAGATTTCACCTTATAGTTTAAGGCGTGAAGCAGAAAAGCGCTGCTATGAAACTCTACATACTCAAGTCCAGATAACTCGAAATTAATACCTGAACGAAACAAGTAATCATAGTAACCATTTCCTTACAAATATTACTGAATATGCCTAATGTAATTATATTAAACGTAATTTATTAAAAATTACATAAAATTAAACTGCTAAAGACAATAACACCGTGTTAGGCAAAGGATAAACATAAATCTCGTAGCAAATGATAAATGCGGCAAATATTAGCAAATCAAGTTTAAATAGCGCTTAATTTTCATGAAAAATTAGTTGTGAAATTTCCTACGAACATGGTATGTTTGTTACTCTGTTTTTGTGTTAATGATACGACGGCTGGTCTCAGAATCTGTAGGCTTTAGATAGAATACACTTCTCCTACTGTATAACGTCTCTGACACAGCTGAATATAGTTTTATACGTTGGCACAAATTAGTACCCATAATTGATGAATTCGTCACACTCATCTGAATAATTACCGGATGAGGAAATTTTAATTTGCAACACTGAAAAGCGTGGCATAGGGCTTTCCGAAACGAAATGTGCCATTACAAACATTACAGAAAATTTCAGAGCCCGGCATGAAAAGAGAGAGAGCTGTGATTTTGTTCCAGACCCGGTCGCTGTGAGCAAATGGACGACAAAAACGCGACGTAATTAATTCAGCACTCAGCGAGTCAAATAATTTCAATGTTTCCAGAGGTAATATAGCCTTGGAATTGCTCCTCCTGGCTCACTGCTACACGTCCAACCTCAGTAGCACAAGGTGAAGCAATGGCGCAACGTTAGGTAACGTACACTCTGCCTTTACTTGCTGTTGGTAAGCAACACGATGCTGACTAAGCGCTCAATGTTGATTGTGATACTTCAACACATAGGGGATGGAGAGGAATTATTTTTACTTCTGAAACATTTTGAAAGAGTTATTTTATTGGAAATTTTTCGTAAGTTCCTATGGGATAAAACCGCTGAGGCCGTCGGTCCCTAGGTTTACACAGTACATAATCTAACTTAAACAAACTTAACGATCCACGCACACGCACGCACGCCCGAGGGGGGATTGGAACTTCCTAGCCGCACAACCTGGGCGCCCTACCCCGCTCGGCAATTACATTATTACTGCCGTCTTCAGAAGCAGTCTATTTCAATATAAAAAATAATCGTATTTTGATGAGACTGTTCCTTGATCTCTTGATACATCATTACGCACGTTATTTCGTCATAATTCTTGATTAACTTCGCATTCGTCCTAGCTGACACTGAGAAATTAATTTACATTAATATGCCGCAATACATCTCATGGTGTGTGGCGGAGGGTACTTCGGGTACACTAATGGTCCCCTCCCCATCCCTCTCCCACTCACCAATGGCGCCTGGGAAGAGTGATCGTCTGGCAGGTTTCGTTTCAATAGTGAACCTCTCCTTGATGCACAACGCCTCTCCTCTAACGTCTGTAACCAGAGTTTGTTGAGCATCGTTGTAAAGGTCTCGCACCGACTGAAGGATCTCGCGACGAAACTCGCCGCTCCTCGCTGTATCATCATCATCATCTTCTTCTTCTTCCTCTCCTCTCCCCCCCCCCCCCCCCCCCCCGCCCTCCTGTCGGTCCTGTCTGGTAGGGATACCATGATGATGAACGACAGTAATCTAGAGTCAATCGAAAAAGTATCTTACAAGCCGTTTACTTCGTGGATGAGCTTAAACTTCCTTAAGATTCTTCCTCTGAACATGTCTAACATCTGCTTTTCCTACTATTTGAGTTACTTGGTCATTCCACTTAAGGTTGCTGTCGTTAGATGGTCCTAGATATTTTACGGTGGACACTGTTTCCAGAAGCTTGCCATCGTTAATATAGTTATGGAACAGTGGATTTCTTTTCCTAAGTATTAACAATATGTTGCATTTATTTAAGTTCATGGTCGAATGTCAGAGGCTGCACCATTCATCAGTCCTCTGCAGGTCATTCTGGATATCGTCACTGTCTTCTGGCGTTGTTACACTCTTACACGCAACCGCATCGTCAGCGAACAGTCTGGAAGAGCTGTCTGCTAGACTCTTTCTATTAATCACTTGCGAACATTGTACACAGCAACGATCCTATCACACTACCTTGGGCTAACCCCGGAATTACCTTTTGCATCCACCGATTCTGTTCCGCTAAGAGCGACATGTTGTTGTATCCGCAAGGAAGTCTTGAATCCAGTTACAAGTATGGTCTGATACGTAGTAGGCTCGTATTTTTTTCACTAAATGGCAGCTCGCAACAGTTTCGAATGCCTTCTTGAAATCGAGGAATCAACCTGGACGCCGACGTCTACTTCACTGTAGATTTGGAACACAGCGAGCTTTCGTGAGGTCTCTTCTGGGGAAGCCATGTTGATTTTTATAGAGGAGATTTTTGCTCCTCAAAACGAGGTAATACATGACCGCAAATTCTAAAACAGATTGACGTCAAAGACATAGGCCTGTAAGTATGTGCATCCTAAGACCCTTCTTGAAAGTGGAAATGACCTGCACTCTTCTCCAGTAACCCTTCGTTGTTCCCGGAACCTACAATAAGATGCAGCAAAAGGGGGAAAGTTCTTTCGCATAATCTGTGGAGTATTTTACCAACACTAACTCATCTGGTCCTGATGCATTTCCTCTACAAAACAATTGTAGATGTCTTTCAGTCCCGCGATGAGGTATCTCAATATCTGACCTTTCGAAGACCTCCAGGATATTTCTCGCGCTCAAATAATTCTTGCGACCGAGAGCTGGCTGAAACCGCAAGTGGAGAGCCCTGAGGTATTTAGCGAGTCGTGAAACATAATCCGGAAAGGCAGATTAGAGGCCGTAGGGGGGAGAATGTTCATTGCAGTAGACGAGAACATTGTCTCTATTGAGGTCGAAGTTGAATGTGACAGTCAAGTCATCTTGTCGCGTATAACAGGCTTAGGTGAAACCAAGTTCATTTTTGGATATATTTATCAGCCACCGGAGTGTACTGTGACATTTCTAGATCCATTCAAAGGAAGCCTGCGGCCAGTAGCACGTAAATACCCGGACCATGCAGTACCGAATGGAGGTGACTTTAACCTGCCGAACATAGACTGGGATATCTATGGTTTCGTTGTGGGGGGAGGGGGGTGTACACAGACAGTTATGCGAAATACTTTCCAGCGCTCTTTATGAATTATATCTTCAGTAACTAGCTCGGCAGCCCAAACTCAATGGAAATATCTTAGACCTTGTACCTACAAATACGCCGTACCTTACCCACAATGTCACTATCAAAATGGGGATTAGCGATTATGTCATTATAGCAACTCTGATTACTAAAGTTAATACATCAGTCAAGAAGGCTACGAGAGCGTTTCTGCTAGATAGAGCACATACAATACTGTTAAGGCATTCGTGGCAACTTGGTGACAAAATGTCTGTCTGCTCCTGCTAGGGTTCTTCAGCCGACATTGACCTGGTGATTTTTCTGACGTTTCGCCAGTACGAGTGGCTGGCATTGTCAGTTTCACCCTCCGTTGTTGCTGGTGGACTAGAGCAGACGTCGCGGCCGCATACTGTAAGGACATGGCGCGCAACGTCCAAGGGCTTCCCCGCGATCATTTCCACTGCGGTTCTCTTCTTTCTACCTGCGACGGATCGTTCGCTGCAGCACGGGCAGCCAGGATCCGTTTACCTTCAGGCTTTCTTCTTTCTTGTTGAATCCTAATTTCTGTGTATTCCTATATCTTCTCTAAACAAGTATTTTACTACGTAGTCGGTGTCAAACAGAGCGTGCTCTACAAAGGCCGATTCCTTCACCTGCCTCAACCTGCAATTTGGTTATGGTCTGTGATCCTTGTGTTGATTGATCGTCCAGTCATTCCAACATAAACATTTCCGCATGTGCTTGGTGTGTAATATATTCCCGACATTGCAAGTGGGTCACTTTTCTCCTTCGCCGATCTGAGACACTCTTTGATCTCCTTTGTCGGTTCGTAAATAGTCTTTATGCCGTTTCTGTGCAATAGACGTCCTCTTCTGTTCGTCACTCTGGGAATGTATGGCTGATTTTACACCTCGCCGAGTGTTTGCCTCTGTTACACTTCTAATATAACTTGTGGAGGACCCATTGCTCCTCAGAACACTTCGCGGTGTTGCACTTCGCGTCTGAGGTGCTGCTGCTCAAATATTTGTCTTACTCGCGTTACGAGCGTATTAATCATGCCTCTTTTTCTGGCTCGGCAGGTGATTTGATAGTTGGGGCCGGTAGCTGTCCGTGTGTGTCGGTTTTCGATAGGAACTGTGTCGCAGGTTTTCACCATCCGTAGTAAACAGCACCTCTATAAATGATAGTTTTTTGTCCTTTTCTACTTCGGCGGTAAATTTTTTGTTGGCGTGGAGGCTGTTAAAGTGTATTAGGAAGTCATCGAGCTGTTCTTTAACATAGTTCCGAACAGCAAAAGTGTCATCGACTTGCCTGTACCACCCCTTACGTTGACAAGGTGCCAAGTCCAGTGCCTAAGCTTCGAAATGATCCATGAAGTAGTTGGTCACCACAGGACTGTGAGAACTCGTATGGGTGGAGGGAAGGCGACGTTCTTTCCGAGAAACAATGTTGATATAATTTATAGAACCGGCATTTGAAGCTGCCTGCTGAACGATTCTACTGCTGCCAATATAAATTGCGCATAAAGATCACGGAGATACGGCACGAAAAATTAGGGCTCATATGGAGGCATACAGATAGTGGTTTTTCCCTCGCTCTTATTAAAAGTGGAACAGGAAAGGAGGTGACAAGTAGTGTTACATGGTACGCTCCGCCACGCTCTCTACGGTGGCTTCCGGTGTATCCGTGTAGATGCAGACGTGCAAGACTGAAATGAGAGATCGTCTTACGATCTTCCACCGTGAAACCATTTCAGAACGCAGATACAGTATTTCACGATTCTATCTGTCATTTTCCGTTTCGGTGTCATTATGGTCACTGAGTAAATAGATAATTTCGAGTAGATTATAGATTTTACGTAAAACCAAAACTTCTTTGCGGTTTTGCGATAGATAAGTTAACAAAATTTTACTTTCAATGTCATTGAATACTTCTCTCATTAATCTCTAATCATTCACTTCGTTCGGCCTCTGTCGGCTACGTTCTGACTTCGCTTAAATCTGTGATGAACTTCTGTCCTTATGTTGTGGTAGCTGCTTTCTAACAGGGCTAAATATCGAAGGTGTCTTTCCTATTTCTGAAGACCTAGCTCAGAACATATTTGTCTAAGCCTTTGGAATTTTTTTCCATTTGTTCTCCATATCTGCGTGCGCAACAATGCATATCTGATGTTGACTGCTCAGATACTCTGCCATTTGTATCCTGTCCCGACTGCTAAGCAAGAATACTTTCCTACCTTTTATAACATTCCTTGTAACACCCATAGGCGTAATGGCTATCACAGCCTTATGGTCGCTGGTACCCTCCTCGTCGTTAACTGATAAGAGTATTTCAGGTCTTCAGAAAATCAAAAATTTGTGTGAAATCGTATGAGACTTAACTGCTAAGGTCATCAGTCTCTAAGCTTACACACTACTTAACCTAAATTATCCTAAGGACAAACACACACCCATGCCCGAGGCAGGACTCGAACCTCCGCCGGGATCAGCCGCAAAGGGCATGACTGCAGCGCCCTAGACCGCTCGGCTAATCCCGCGGGGCGGATTTCAGGTTTCTTTGTTGCCTAGATGTCTAAAACGATAACTTCAGGAATTGGTTGTCTAGCTATCTGATCGATGTAATTTTCGGAGAAGACATTCAGAATAATGTCACATGAAACCCTGTCTCAGGCAACAGTTTTGAAAGCGTGAGTCTGCTAATCTATATATGGCAATTTCAAGTCATCCCTGATAAAAGAACACGATCAGAAATTTTCGTATGGTCTCGCCTATCCCGAATAGATTAAACCACTCGCACCGAAAATTACACGTGTGAGCAAACCGAATGACGCAGCCAAACGACAGTGAGTCATTACATTAGAAATCAATGTTTATGATAACGGGTGAACGAAAAGCGATAGTGAAACCCACGGAGCGGTATTGGTTGAAATGAAGTTCGTGTCCTCTCTCTGTCTCTTTCTGTCACTTCTACACACATTTCTGTCCATAAGTATCCATACTAACACAATAGCCACTCTGCAGAACAATTCGCAGTTGCATGTCATTTAGACACTCGTACAGAATCGTTTTGATGCGGTTAAGTTTCTCATTTTAAGTTTTCTTTGCATTTACTGTCTCGAAGAAATATTCTTCGGCAGTTGCCCTCATCGGTGCTTTGTCAGTTTCCACGGGGAAAAGAGCTTGTTGGCGCCAGGTGTAGTTAATAATGTGGATTTCGTAACACCGAGTCTTGCGTTGAAGCGATGAGTCGACGATGGCGTTGTGTTACAAGAGGAAAAAAGAAGTCCGGAGATGCGAAAATATCTGCGCGATTTCATTTCATTTACAGTAGAATAGGTTTGAAAGTGTGGGGGCAGTAATACGCTATGAACGTTAGCCCTGCTATCGGGAAAAAAGGCGAAAACCTTAGCCTTAAACATTGGTTGCGGAATATGTATTTCTTTCAAATTTGGGAGATATTTAACTGACGTAGACAACACTCTGTCGGTTCGTTTCAAGATCTTGGGCAACGTACACTATCTCATATTAATAATAATCCAATCAAAGAACTTCTTCGCCCGGTCCGTCTTGTATACGAGCTTACAAGATTTTGCTCCGGTTTCAAACAGTGTTGGTCTAAAATTTCACACACTTTTCCATTTGTTGAAATCCTCGTACAATATCAGCAAACAACAGTTTTCGTTATGTTTACTGTTTCTCTTTTCTTGAGATACCAAATGTTCCGATCCTTTTTAACTAATTTCATAACAATTATGACGTTCTGTTACTCGAAATAGGAAATTTGTGGTAAGGTGTTATCGGACCTAAGCTTACACACTACTTAATCTAACTTAAACCAGCTTACTCTAACGACAAAACACACACGCACACAGCCACAGACCGCACGGCTACCCCGCACGTCTTTGTTACTCGATGATTTACCGACGAACAAGTAGTGGAAAAGGTTCACGGGAGAGACGTCGGATGTCTTTGTGAAATGCTAACAATAATTCGGTCTTGAGGAAGGGTCTGAAACGCGTGGGCAGTCCGAAGAGGATCGAACTCGTTCTGGACAAATTTTCTGTTTCAACCACGTAATCGCGAACCTGCACAAGGACGCTTTAAGAGATATGAGATGACGTGGTAGACATGGCGAGCTTTGATAGGGGCTCAAAGCCCAGAAACAGTGTCTCAGCTCCAGAGAGGTCAGCACTTCAATCCCTGAATGAGAATCCCAATATTGTCATCCTACAGGGGAATGAAGGTAACGCAACAGTCATCCTCTCCAGACCATGGTACTGAGGCAAGATGAATCAGCTACTGGACGAGTCTGCATATAGAGAATTAAATAAGAACATACACGGCCAAACTACAGAGAAGAAATTTGGAGCTGATAAAGAATCTGCGATGCTTCGGCCAAAAACCTACGTACACGGGCACCTGTTAATCCCAGTCCATACAGACTGCCTAAAATTCATAAAGACACCCTGCCACTTGGGTCTATTGTAATATTAGGTCGCCAACATACTACTTGGCAAAAAATCTGGCAACGTAATTTGGTGGCAATATGGAGGGTAAAAACTGTAGAGCAAGACAGAGATTGGAATACATCCATCAAATAACGGAGTGCATAGCTTGCAAGTGCTAGTCTCAGATTAAGAGGTTGGCATAGGAGAGGAATTCGTGGCGGGCCGCATCAAGGCATTCAGATGACTGATGACACAAAAACAATGGAGCATCACATCGGAAATTCTGAAGACATCTTTCGTCGGTACCAGAAGTTAAGACTTGAAACTTCAGATTGTCCACGTCTCACTCCACTGCTATTACAGTAACCGCTGTTGCTCATTAGCGAGAAGCTGGAAGCGGAACATGTAGATTTTCTGAAGCACGTGCTCACCTCGACCTAGTTTTTATGCAGTGACCAATACATTGAGCAGAGGGACAGTGTCGCAATGGTTAGTCCTTGTCATCCACTGAGGCTAATATTTCTATGGAAGAGCAGCTGTTAACTCGGGGCTGTGCTCACGTATCAGCAGCTTTATAATGAGTTATGGTGAGTAAGTAATCTATTATAAATGCATTGACGTCACCTACCGTCACGCGGTTGTCTTTTCAGGTAAGAGTAGCTTGTGCTGTGCGCTACCCGTACCGTCGAACGGCCTCAACGCATGACGCCGATACTGTCATCTATCCACCGTGCTATTGAAATAGCAGTAAATTATACAACGTATATAGTATGCAAATATTTAATAACCTTTTAACATGATTTATTGTTTACTGATGTGAAAAAATTTGTTCCACTCAGACTTCGCCCTCTTACGCCGAGATTTTTTGAAATTTCTAAAGTAGCATATTACTCAAGAGGATATCTAATCAAGGCCGAGCCAATTAACCGCTTGCATAAGGGCCAGGTGTGAACCATCACCTCGTTCCTTTAATGAATTTGTGAAGGTTTATCTCTTAAACTATATTCATTTGGTACCCTCTAGCCCACGGGTGGTACCAGGCAGAAGACTTACGAGCTCCCTCCAAAGAAAATAATTTGTTCGTCGGCACATGTGCATCACATCTACCGATTTCCGCCCCAATAGGATAATTTCTCCATGGTGTGCCTTCCTATTTTTTAAGTGTATTGTATTTACAGGCCAACAGCTGTCATCATTATTCGCGATGAAGTGGCGTGCTCACAAAATTACTCCACACGTCAAGAGTTATATCGGATTCAGACAACTCAGCCGATGAGATGAGCAATCTCACTGATGTGTTCCTGCGAAATGAGTATTTCGAAAGGCAGATTCACTGTGAGAAGACGGAAGAATGTGAAGTACAAAGAGCAATCACGTCCTGCCATAGGTCGACAATATTTCTTCAGAAGTTGGAAGATTACTGAAGAAACATAGAGTTAAGTAAGTCCATCCTGAGACTGGAAGTCCTTCCAGGTTCCGTGAAGGACGATCTGAGTTTGAGAAGGTCCACACTATTTATAAGATACCTCGCAGAAGAGAGAAGACCAGACCGAGAAATGTGCAGTGGCCGAGCACTCTCTCACTGCGGGGGCGCAATATTAACTACTGAAGTAACATTTTCTCTTCGATGTCTCCGTACCGGACCAGCGTAATTAAAGAAGCAGTGGAAATTTGCATCTCGACAAGTCTTCAGAACAGATGTACAGAGTTTCACCGTAGCACAGCAAGCACGGAGCGCTAGCAATGTCAATCACAGCGACTAAAAGCTGGAAGTATTAATCATACAAGGAATGGTACTTCGACAGCCTTACACAGGGTCAACATGAACATAACCGACCAACTGCAGGGACGGATTCCTAACTGTAAATGGCAGAAAAAGTGTCCTACGAGTAAGTGTCGTGAAATGCACGGCCAAGAAGATGGAAACAGTCGAGAAGCAGCACCTCTATACCAAAACAGTACGCTCACAGACACCAACCACATCACACAACATTTCAAGCCCTTTTCCCCGTTTGTATGATAGGCGGTGAATGTATACGGAGACACCAAATTTGGAGGATCGCTTTCCACAAGATATTGAGACGAATCCTGCTACAAGTTCCAGTCAAGCTGCCCGCTAACGTGGTGCAACCCAAAGTAGGATTATGTCGACGCTGCTTGATAGGCACGTCTGAACGGATGCATTGCATGTCGTGGAGGTCACTTTGAACATATGTTGTGTACGTGGATGCGATGCAGCTCTGTATTGTGTGTTCCAGGGAGAGTTGTTGTCATTTTACGCATACCGTCCATTTCCGGACATAAGTCCATAGGACTATTTTTCTTCCATTTTCAGGAATACTTCACTGCAGTTTGTCGGTTTTATTAACGTTCAGCATGTATATTCGGATAACAAGGGTGTACACGGTCGCCTATTTCGGCATACGGAATTAAACTGAGGGCACTGGGGTGGTCTACGGCAGCGAGCAGTAAGTAAGTAAGAAAGAAAGCCTTAGCGCTAAGCTGATGTCGCAGTAATACTTCGAACTACTACGTCTTCAGTTAGACTGACGAGCCAAGGCAGTATGACCACCTGCTAAATAGCTTGTTTGGCCGTCTTGGAAACAAATACATAACTAATTCTCCGAAAACTTTTGGTAGGTTTGCGGAGGTATGTGGCGTTAGATGTCTACGCACAGGTCGTGCAATTTTCGTAAATAAAGGGCAAATGACTCACGTACATCGCCACAGCGCTCGACGGTGCCACAGAGGCTTCCATAGGATTTACATCAGATGAATTTGGTCGCCGAGACATCAATGTGAGTTCACTACAACGCTCCACAAACCCCTATAGCACCACTCTCGCTCAGAGACACGAACAGTTATATTGCCGAAAAATGACAGTTCCGCCAGGGAAGACATCAAGCATGATGGAATGCAGGTGCTTCGCAGCTGTGAGCGTATATTCGATTTGCTACCACAGGTCCCATGCGAGCGCTGGAGAATGTCTGCCATAGCACAATACTGCTTCCACCAACCTGTGTCCATGGCGCACTGCATGTTTCCAGCCGCCGTTCACCTAGATGGCGGCGTTTGTGGAGACTTCCGGCGACCATGTGCAGCAGAAATGTGATTCACCCGAAGATGCAACACGTTTCCAGTGATCGATGGTCGAAATCCGATGCTCCCGTGGCCACTGCAGTCGTAACTGATTACGCCGTTGGGTCAGCATGTTAACTCGTAGGGGTGGCCTGTTGCGGAGCACCAAGTTCAACAATGTGACGTGAAAGGTGTACTCCGAAACACTTCAGTGTGCACAACCATTGTGCTGTTTCGGCAGATAAGCCACAGATCACCATTTATCCTAATTTAAAGAGCAGACAAGTCCCCGGAACCCACATTCTCCGGAAAGTCCTATACATCCAACCATATAACGACAAGTGCTAGTTTAACTGTCCTTCGAAGTCTTTCCGTAGATGCTCACGACAGTAGCACGTGAACATTCGACCAGCTTCGCCGTTCTCGAGATACTTATTCCCAGGCTCTGCGCAGTAATAATCTATCCTGTTACTAATACCATAGAAATTACTCCTTAATGTCTTAACTCATGTCCTTGCTTCCTTCTCAGTGTTTTCGATGTGCCTGTTTCTGCTACAGAGAATACCTCATTCCTTCTCAGCCAAGCGGGTGCGGTGGGAGAGGTGGGCACAGTTACCGCATTTTAGTTTAATTATGCGGCTGGGTGATCGTTTCGCAACAAAATATAAATTACCCTATACGAGGGATTCCACATTCCCGTGGAAGTGCCAAGATTCCAAGTTGGAGGAACCGGCCTCTAATTGCTATAGAGATAAACCTAAATACTAAATATTAAGTTAAATGTGTTTCAAGTACTTGATCAACGGTCGTTGATCGGACAACGGTATTAGTTAAAGTAAGATATGGGAAACACCGACAGGAAAAAAGAGGAAGACTGGTACGTCAAATGTTACGGCATCAAAGAATAACTTTCATGATACCAAAGGACGGACAGATGTAAGAAATCATCCAACAAATTATTCAAGCGGTACTTTGAGGTGCAGAAGTCAGTACTGGAGTGATTTCGTGGCGGGCCCCATGAAGCCAGTCATAAGATTGGTGAACCCTCACCTCCACCCACTAAAAAAAAGTACATCTACATCCATACTCCGCAAGCCACCTGACGGTGTGTGGCGGAGGGTACCCTGAGTACCTCTATCGGTTCTCCTTTCTATTCCAGTCTCGTATTGTACGTGGAAAGAAGGGGTGTAGAAGGCCGAAAATACTTAGCTGCTGCCATTTTAACCCGACAGAGCAATGAAAGATAAAAACTCTTATAGGTTAAAAAAGAATAAAAGTACAATCTTATATCTGTTCGTTTTATTATTATTTTGCTTGTTTGTAAAGCTAGAGAGGAACATAAACATCTAGAGAGCTTCATCATTTGGAAACGTTTGATAGCTTGGTACGGTAGGGACTAGCGAAGGACTGGAGGAGATCCAGGAAGCCGTTGGAGACCAGTCCTGTCCAGGGACATGGTCAAGGACCGCGCGGTGTCGGCTCTTCGCCTGAGGCGAGCCAACTTGCACCTAGCAGGCCGCTGTGGGCGAGGTCAGGCTCGGCAATTGGGCACTCCGTTACGGAAACGGTTCGCAAAGGCTACTGAACAGTCATTAAATGTAGGCTTTCGGGGCATGTACCGGGTGATCAAAAAGTCAGTATAAATTTGAAAACTTAATAAACGACGGAATAGTTTAGATAGAGAGGTACAAATTGACACACATGCTTGTAATAACATGGGGGTTTTATTAGAACCACCCCATATTGCTAGACGCGTGAAAGATCTCTTGCACGCGTCGTTTGGTGGTGATCGTGTGCTCAGCCGCCACTTTCGTCATGCTTGGCCTCCCAGGTCCCCAGACCTCAGTCCGTGCGATTGTTGGCTTTGGGGCTACCTGAAGTCGGAAGTGTATCGTAGCCGACCGACATTTCTAGGGATGCTGAAAGACAACATCTGACGTCAGTGCCTCACCGTAACTCCGGACATGCTTTACAGTGCTGTTCACAACATTATTTCTCGACTACAGCTATTGTTGAGGAATGACGGACATATTGAGCATTTCCTCTCTATCTACATTATTCCGTGATTTATTCAGTTATCAAATTTATACTGACTTTGTGATCAGCGGGTATTTACATCAGTTAAGTAATTAAATATGAAAGTACAATAGCATCTATAGAAACTGACTCTGTTCTGATGTCGCTAAATATTCCGATCGAGGGCATAACAGAAAATATTGAGGCAGGGATCCGTCTGTTAGCACAACAGTCGGCTCACGAAATTAGGACAGGAACGTTGAGAATATTACTTAAATACGACTCACCTAACAGTGATTTGTTAAAAGTGGAAAGGCAGTCGCTGAGGGATACCAGTGAGGCTCACACCGTCATGGTCCTTACCCATGGGAATGGTGACACCGCAGTTGTTACGAAGAGTAAAGGTCACCGTAAGATTGCTTCTAAGAAGCTTCGACAAGATAGCACAGCATAATTTTTAAAAAATCCCATTTAAGTGTGACAGTCTACCACAACTTAAAAATTTTTAATCTAATTCTCAAACGAAGTTTTGAATATGTTTCAACCTGATTTATATAACCAAATTTTAAATTTGGCACCTGGATCGCGGCCTTGATTTGAAAGTTAGTTACTCACGTGGTTGGGCCTGAAGCACAAGAGAGATTTTTCAGAAGCATTTCTAACTCATACACGTTTTATATATATATATATATAAAATACAATACGCATTGCCTAAGTACAAACTCGGCGACTAATAAACTTTGCCTGACAGCAAGCACATGTTCCCTGCAAGATCCAAGACTTTTTCTCACATTTTTCACTCTAAAAGGTAAAAAACATTGAGCTACGTTGCTGGATGTGAAATTAATCAAACTGATGCTCCAAGTTGAATCTCTGGAATTGCACCGCGGCGTCCTTAGCTGATCGATGAAAAATAACAAAGTATGATATGGAGAAACGAAATTATATAATGCAAATGCGTCTGCAAGATTCGGTAAATTAATACTATAATGTTGAAAATAATTATACAGTGAAGGTAGTCCTACAAGGACAATACAAATAATCAGTATCAGTGTTGAAAAAGCTCACAAATTACATAGTTTCAGTAGACTCTAAATGGAAACTACGAAAAGATTCACTTGATTTTGAAGACATATATACAAAGTGATTCAGCTGCCCCTACTGATGTAGTTTTATACAAGCCGCAATGTTACACCTACACTTCAAAAACATGCGTGACATGTTCATATTGTCTCGCTAGCTACGCTCTAGGTATCAGTCCTACAAAAAATGGAACAGGATCTCTTTGTAGGAAATTCAATGCAGGTAAATTTTGTACTAAGATACGTTTTCGCTTGAGGCCGTAGTTTCAGAAATATTAAAGAAAAACGTACTAAAGTGACCTTCAGATGCACTCTCACCATCAGTTCCAGCCGGTAAGAATTTCTATTATGTTGTCCACGGCACTCCCTCCTACCACTGTACAAAAGTTATATCCCACACTCTGCATTTTTGGACTTCATTTACTGACCTTATTACACCACCGGCTTAGTCGGGCACATACGAATGCTAAAATTTACGTTTGTGTAAAATAATTACGTAGTTGTCTTTGACAGGCCTTCTGGCTACGAAACTATTGTGCTTGCAAGGGGTAAGTTTGCGTCGAAATGTCAACGCAAGTAGTTTTACCTTAGCGCTTGCAAAGGTCTGTTTTCTTTCATTACCCTCGCGGGAACGTTTAATTTAACAGCGTTACCGGAACAGCCAACTATCCTGGCGATGTAAAAGACCAATCAATAGAGATCAGAAAATGTCGAATATCGGGAATAGTTAGAGTAGCTGGAAATTTTTTGAGGTGGTAGGACAGTGTGCCACGAACATTCTGACTGGTGTAGGTTGAGTGTGGCGGTGGAGATGCGTTTTGAGGTCCCTTTTGTGCATTTCTGTTGAATATCTTCAAAACTGTGACCTCCAACGAAAAGTACAGCAGTGCAAAATTTTGCTACATTAAATTTCATAGAAACACGTTCTGTTCATTTTTTCTGTAGGGCTAATAGTTCGTGTACCGTGACCGGTAGAATATGAAAATTCCGAGCGTGGTTTTATGAAGAGCAGATATTACGTAACATGTATAAAACGACATCGGTAAGGGCAATTGGAAAACCCGGTCTATACACACATCACAAAAACGTTATGCGTCACCTTGGTTCCCAGAACTCCTGAAGATTGACGTTGACTGTGGATATTGTATCACAGAGTCCCTTTGTTCAGAGATGTCACTAAACTGGTCCAAACATGTAGACAACCATGCATGAGTGGGGCCTACTCGACGGAGGGGTCCGACAGCCGATCAGTTCCTCATTCCACCACGAAGGAGTACACAGCTAGTGTTGTCTGTAGTTGAACCATGCCTAGACGGTCAATATCGCGGTTCGATCGCGTCAGCATTGTTACTTCGTGCCACGAAGGGCTCTCAACAAAGGAAGTGTCCTGGCGCCTCGGAGTGAACCAAAGTCATCTTGTTCGGACATCGAGGAGACACGGTGAGACAGGAACTGTCAATGACACGCCTTGCTC
Organism: Schistocerca gregaria; assembly: GCF_023897955.1. Classification (NCBI taxonomy): domain Eukaryota; kingdom Metazoa; phylum Arthropoda; class Insecta; order Orthoptera; family Acrididae; genus Schistocerca; species Schistocerca gregaria. The sequence goes on from NC_064922.1 coordinate 676,229,389, forward strand.
AGGCCGTCCAAGGGCTACTACTGCAGAGGACGATGACCGCTACCTACGGATTATGGCTTGAAGGAACCCTGACAGCAACACCACCATGCTGAACAATGCTTTTCGTGCAGCCACAGGAGGTCGTGTTACGACTCACTGTGCGCAATAGAATGCTAATGCGAAACGTCTCTCGACGTCCATGGTGAGGTCCATCTTTGTAATCACGACCCAATGCAGCGCGGTACTATTGGGCCCAACAACGCGTCGAATGGACCTCAAAGGATTGGCATCACATTTTCTTCACAGATGTCTCATATCCGTTCAACCAGCCAACCGCTGGAGACGTGTTTGGAGGCAACCCGATCAGGCTGTCCAGCGAGTGCAGCAAGGTGGAGGTTCCCTGCTGTTTTGGGGTGGCATTACTTGGGGCCGACGTACACCGCTGGTAGTCATGGAAGGCGCCGAAACGTCTGTACGTAACGTTAATGCCATCCTGCAACCATATCGGCAGCATAGTGGTGAGGCATTCGTCTTCACGGACGACAATTCGCTGCCCCATCGTGCAAATCTTGTGAATAGCTTCCGTCAGGTTAATGATATCGCTCGACCAGAGTAGCCAGCATGTTTCCCAGACATAAACCATATCGGACATGCCTGGGATGGATTGGAAAGGGCTGTTTATGGGCGACGCAACCCACCAACCACTCTGAGGGATGTACGCTGAATCGCCGTTGAGGAGTGGGAAAATCTGGGCCAACAGTGCGTTGATGACGAGTACAGGAATACATCAATGCAAGAGGACGTGCTACTGTGTATTAGAAGCACCGGTGTGTACAGCAATCTGGACAACCACATCTAAAGGTCTCGTTGTATGGTGGTACAACATGCAATATGTAGTTTTCATGAGCAATAAAAAGGGCGCAAATGATGATTATCATGCTCTCTATTTCAATTTTCTGTGCGCGTTCCGGAACTATCGGAACCGAGATGATAAAAAAACTTATTTTTGTGAGTGTGTATACCGGAAGCCTTAAAGATTCACGAATGGAATAATTATACTTGGATATCACCATCCTCATGCACACGTAGGTTCAAAGGGACTGCACAAGGATACTGAAGTCCCACTGCGAACTGTAGAAAGCTGCAAACTTAACGAACGCGCCACCGAACAAGCTGTTCTGAAAAAAGATTTCTAAAATACGTGCAAAACTAAAACGTTAGTTGAAAACAAACGAAGATCAAGGATAAAGCCTAGAGTAAGCACTAATCTCAGCCGGTTGTACCACACGGCATGCTGAGGTACTGGAAAGACCACCATCCACCAGAACGCCTATATCACATCAATACCAGGCGTACGAGTAGAAATGATGCTTCTTCTTTCAGAGTATGCTGAAACCACTAAATATTGGCGGTATATACTGTTATTGGCTCTCCTCAGTCGAAGTTCCTAAAGTGACGGAGATACGCTACGGTAGGTGACACAAAGATTGCACAAACATGCAAGTCGAAGTTGCTAGCCACTCGTGCTTGAAGGTCTTGCTTGGAAATATGAAGCCATGAACCAAAGTAGCGTGCTTTGTGTCGACATGTTTCAATAGTTAAAGCGCCTTTTTCGGCTGATACGCTACAAAAATATAAAAGGCCATCCGTCTTAAAAGAACTGCGAGAACCAGAGACTTCGTTCAGGCCTATTGTGAGTGGTGAAGGTCTGCCACTGAACGGAGGGCCCGATTCCTAGCCTGGAACCCAAAGTTAGGAGACCTGATAGATCTCGTACGAGACGTGACTGCTATGTTAACAACTTAGCGCACTTTATTTAAAAACTAAATAAAGTGAGTATTGGTCCACGGAATACCTTGGTCAGTTCTTTTGACGTGGTCCTCTTAGTCCAATCGTTGCCAGTTGATTCTAGAGCATTTTGATCATCGGGCGCTCCTTTCAGTGAATAAGTAACCAGCTAAGTGGTCCCGTTACGTGGATGAAAGGCTTGTAGTAAGGACCCATGTTGAAGATGACTTGAATGTCTTTCTGGTACGTCTCAATAAAATAATTCCAAAAGTTCTGTTCGTAATGGACAGAGAGAGCAACAGGAAAAAAATTTCTGGATGTATTACTAATCACATGAACTACAAGAATCAATTGCAGTCATCCGGGGAAGTTTTCATCCCCTTCACTTATAAAAACTACGGGAAGCTTTGACCTAATAAGGAATGGAAACGATCTTCAGACCCAATGCACACATCTCAAGGAAAGATTATCAGTTTACTATAGTACCAGTACCAATTTCAGTGTACCCAAGATTGGCTACGTGATTTTAGAGCATAAACAAATCAATTAAATTTGACACAAACAGATACTCTAGTCAGGTAGTCATATCGTCAGAGTATTGATCGTATTGATCTGAGCTCACCAAAGTCAGCTGCAATCGATGATACATCTGCGGAACTTACGATATCATGGCGGGAGGGGGCGGGAGGGTGTAGGAACCAGGAGCACTCGAAAAAATCTTTGAAAACGCTTGCTTGAAATAAAATTTTAAAATAAGCGTTATTGTCACATTATCAAGAGAATAATGCGCAGAAAAATGTGAAAATTATAGGACAATTAATTTGATGTCTGTTTACAAACTGTTGACCCGGATAATACATTAGTCAACCACAATACTGTAGCACCTTGCGGGCTTTCAAATAACTAACACCCTCAGTCTCAGACGTTAAAAGTTTTGGCTGGTTTCGTTATCTAGGCGCTGGAATACCTAGTTGCCACATTACAGGCCAAATACTGCTGAGTCTACAGTATACGATAACAATACACAAATGAATCGAATGGTCGAAGGTTTCTATCACTCGGCAATAGCGAATTGTGAATGTAACATATAAATTTATAAAGTGAAACATGGCAATTAAATAAAATCTGCAGAAATTCACTTAACGAATTTAAATGATAAGTACGATAGTTGAACTTTAGTGAATGCGGTATATTTCTGTAAAACACGTATTGGCGTCGATGGTCCAGCAGTTAAGTAAAATACAAGTTGAATAACAGGGAAACAATAGATTCATACTTCACGTAATTAGATATAAACAACAACATAGCTCGCGAGATATTCACATCTGAACGGGTAGTACGGCTTCACTGCAGAAGCCACGGAAAATCAAACAAGAGAACAGGTGGCCACTAAGAAATATTTCTATCCTCAACGACCACGCGCAAACTCCTCTACTGCCCAAGTCTTTCTGCCGATTGAGCGTCTGTCGCGCTGTACTGTCCGCGTCCAGCACTCACTGCCGTATCGTGTGCCGTACCCTCCAGAACTCCCTCGTGTCCTCTCCGGAAACGATGCTCCTCCTCAACCTCTATACGTATCTCTTAGTAACGACAGCTGTGATTAGTTAGAGCGCTCTCTCCATGTCTCCATGCCAACGTACACTCCCAAACACAACGAAACATATTCGAAACACTAGATCTACAATTCATTACTTGAAATTAAATAAATATTCCTACGGCTGGACCATAAAGACACTCTGTTCTTGTCTTCAGTCCTGAGACTGGTTTGATTCAGCTCTCAATGCTACTACATCCTGTGCAAGCTTCTTCATCTCCCAGTACCTACTGCTACCTACATCCTTCTGAATTTGTTTAGTGTAATTCTTCTCTTGGTTTCCCTCTACGGATTTGACCCTCCACACTGCCCTCCAACACTAAATTGGTGTTCCCTTGATGCCTCAGAATATGCCCTACCAAACTACCCCACCATTAGAACCGTTGTGCAAATAATAGTAATGTGCATGTTTCTTTTTGAGGTATCACGATTCATCTGGCTACTATTAAATTCTATATGAACTGTGAAATTTCTGCCATTAAGGTTTCACAAAGTCTGCCATCTTTGGCACTCCCGACGTCTCTACTTTCTGTTACAGCTTCTCCACTGTCAACAGAATACTCTCCTACTGCTTTCATAGTGGCGTGTGTGCCCATCGTGACATTTAGCAAAACGCCTGTAGGGATACTTTTAACACATATTGTACAAGATGATGGAGGACAGCCTGGAAGTAGTCGAAAGATTGATGACATAAAAATGTTTGTCAGTGCGCAATATTTTCCATTGTGAAGTCTACCTGCAGCTGTATTGTCACTGTAACGTTGTGCATTAGAAGGATTCCGCTCATAAAAAGTTGCAACAAAAAATTCAACCAAACCCCATACAGATACATAGCCCAAATTTCTTCTAAAGATCTGATTCCTTTTGTACACTTCAAAAGTAGTGGTATGTTTTTACCGATAATTATATTTTCTTTATTTTAGTTTTGAAACTAAGTTTACATAATAGTGAGAACGGTACTATATCTCATATGCAACACGAAACAGATTACGTTTATGAAACATACGTAACTTTTGACGTCATTCGACTGTAAAAGATTCCCATAAACGTTGCAGTGATAACAATACCTTTCCATATGACAGACAAACTTAACATGGTCATAAAGGGGATACCCACTCAATTACGTCAGAACTAGGCTGGTAACAATACACTAGATGAATGAACCTTTATTAATACCATATCAGCAGGAAAAAATTTCAGTACAATCTCTCAATTTTTTTCAATGGTATAAAAGACATCAATAATATAAAGCAAGCGTTAAATATGGATATATATATATGAATAAGCTTACCCACGCTCAAGTTAACATAACACAGACAGCTATTTATTGTCGATATGTACTATCATATTGCTCCTGTAAGTGAGAAATAGGTCAAGCGATGTGGTAAATGTACCACAAGTGACTTACGCATGCCTCATGCTAGTAAATAATTAATTTGCCTTAATATTAAGAACCGTGAATAGCATAAATTTTTTACTACTGCTTTCATGTGGACGTTGAAGATGCAGCACCGACTCGAATTGGCCTGAAACAATAGGGAAAACAGTGAATTATTCCAAGCAATAATCGCGTTATTCAACTAAATTTGGAAAGCACGAAAAAACATAAATCCAATTTCCCTGACGGAGAACAGAAGCCCACTTGCCCCAAACATATGTCTAGGTTCTGAACCAACCGACCCGTCGGTCTTGGGCGTGCCTTAGAAATTACGCCTCATGGTATTCTAACATTAAAGACATGCGCAACTCATTTAACACACTAATATAGTTTCTGAATTACTGCATCGCGTATGAGCCACGTTAAGTTTAAATTAAGCTAGAACTACAGGACTTTTGTTGATGAGTGCGCTAACCTCTTACCAAATGAGAGCAGCAGTAGTGAGAGAGAGAGAGAGAGAGAGAGAGAGAGAGAGAGAGAGAGAGAGAGAGAGAGAGCGCGAGAGCGCACGCGTCGCAGACAGGTACCGTTGTATCCCCTCGCAAGGAAAGAGAAGCACACCGGTTCTGTTACTTCAAAACCGCTTGCCAGGGAACTTGACGCTAAAGACGCGTACACGCCAGGCCAATGAACGACACAGACTGGATTCTGCCGAACGTTTGTCGCCAATCCATAGGCGTTCGGCTTGGCCTTCACACGAAAGGTTTGGGGCCAAGAAATTCGGCCATGTTGAATCACAGTTGGCCCTGATAACGTTTTGTTCTTCTCATATATTAGCATTTAATTACAATTTCATGGGCCGATATTCTGAGGGAAGAAGAGCATTTAGCAGTCTTCGCAAGTGCAGAATTTATTTTACTGAAAGATGCTGAGACCAGGAAAAGAAGAAACGACGCTGATGGACGGCCTCCCTTTTAAACTGTAGGAAGCAATGTGGTAGGACAAACTTGTCTCACCTTACAGCTGAATTGAAATATGGGATATTTTATAATTTTTTCCTTGATTATAGCTACAGATTTCGAACTGTTACTGAATTGTGGAGGCCCATAAGTTTACTAAGACTTCCCCACTTTTATGAGAATAGTACCTGCAGCAGAAAGTTAATAATCACTCCCAATTTTGTTGTCTGTTTCTCTTTGTCGCTCACGGCAAACAGGTGGTGTACGCGCGGGCTCTTCCTCCCGCGGTGGCACATTGGAGTGTGAGTGTATAGTGCGAGAGGACGCACTATCGTTCCCTTGTTTCCACTCACAATAACTGGACGGAACAAGTTGTCTGGTACAAGTGTTTATTACATTGAACTTTACAACTTGCACAGGCAGCGTGCCAACTTCGACTACTGGCTTAGCTAAAAGATATACACGCCCGTCCGTTACGGGGTCTCGCGGCTACCTGTTCGGCCGTTACAACTGCTAACCTTACCTGTGCGCACAAAGGACCTGGGAGATCCAGTTCTGCACGTAGGTTGCAAATTCTCCCGACGGGTAGCAGACTATACTCGACAGTTTGAAGCTACCTCTAGGTGGCAGTTGGAGTGAGTAGCAGAGTCCAAACATATGTCTATAAAGACGCCATTTCCTTTTTGTGAAAGTGCATATTACTTTCTAAGAGCTGAGCTACTTTCCTCGAAGCCTCTATTCTTTCCACTGTAAAACTATATCAGCTTTAATGTTCTCTCCATATTCTACTCAGTACTTTAGACACTACAGTCTGGAACCGCTCTGCCGCTACGATCGCAGGTTCGAATCCTGCCTCGGGCATGTGTGCTGTCCTTAGGTTAGTTAAATCTAAGTAGTTCAAAGATGTAGGGGACTGATGACCTCAGCAATTAATTCCCATAGTGCTCAGAGCCATTTGAACCATTTCAGTGCTCCAGTGATTTTAAACCAATAAACACACACCCATAGCAGGAACAGACACTGCCTGCACGAAAAAAAAAAAGCGACAGCTGACATTAAGTTTTTCAAGGCAGCCACAAGTCGCACTCAGTACGTTTTATTGACTGGTTTCGCTCCTCTGTTTAACAGACAGCTACCGTACTTAAAACTGTAAATTGCCGAGTCCATGATGACATTGTTACTAAATTATTGAGGGAAATCTGTCAATGAAACAATGCTGTGACTTGTGGCCGTCCTGAAAAATGTAAATACACACCCGTTTTAGAGACACAACAATCAGAGCCCACGAACATTCGATCCGACGTTCACTCCAGGCAAGGTATTCGAACGCCAACCCACCGCCAACGCTTTCATGTCACCGCCAGCAAACCGAATCGCCACCGGAGCCAAATCCTTCTTTAGCTCCGAATTGACACCAACACACACTAAGCGAAACTCAGCCGACAATGTGGTTGGCTGTCGTTCGTCGGTCTTCGTTGAGCTAATGTGTGCGCGTCTGAACACAAACGACCGGCCCCAGTACGCCAGGTGCAAGCCCGTGGTCAGCTCAAAGGAGAGAGAGCGCCTCCAGGGACGCTGTTGCACAACTCGCGGCGAGTGGTCGCTGACACTGGTTCGCTCCGGCTACACCGGCGCCGTGACCTTGACCGACGTTGCGACCGCGATCACAACCTGCATACCCAACCTGCAGCGGTCTGCCTCCACCTGTTGCGCTTCACGGCGCCTGCGTGCTGGGTGCTAAGTGCTACGGCTTAAATTAATCTGTCTTCTTACTCGTACTTCTAAGGCGAGTATATTAAGGCCTGAAGACACTACAGTTTACGGTCTTCAATTCTTCGTTTATTTATTTGTAAATAAAATTAAAATTAATCAAATGACCATGTGGTATTGTTTTTGTATTTAATAGCAAAGGAAAGTAATAACTCAGTTTCAAATCTGTTAAAATGCCAGGCAGTAGCGTAGTACGGAGTCAGCAATAACTTTAATTTGCCAGATAAGTCTGGCCAAAGAACGGAGAAAGGCAGTCATACCCCGCCGATAGGACCATACCTGCTAATGGTCTTCAGCACTCAAAACAACACACCACTTGAAGACAGTGCTACCTTGAAATAAAGTTTAGACATTTTCAAGCATTAAATTAGTACACAACAATCCAAAATCTTTAATCCATACTACCATAAAAATTATAGAAATGGATCTACGTTTGTCTGCATATATGTACGTTCCACTTCACGCTTACTCATCAGCCTTCCGACCGGTTTGAAGCGGTCCGCTGCGAATTCCTCTCCTGTGTCAACCTCTTCGTCTCAGCGTAGCAACTGAAACCTATGTTCTCAATTATTTGCTACATGTGTTCTAATCTCTGACGTCTCTACAGCTCCCTCTAGTACTATGGAAGTTACTTCCTGATGCTCCCAGATGTTCTACCATCCTCTCCCTTCTTCTTGTCAGTGTTTTTCATACATTCGTTTTTTCGTCCGTTCTCCAAAGAACCTCCTCATTCCTTACCTTACCAGTCCAACTAATTTTCAACATTCTTCTGTAGAACCACATCTCAAATGCTTCGATTATCTTCGTTTGCAGTTTTTCTGTGCTCCATGTTTCACTACCATGTAATGCCGTGCTCCAAACGTACGTTCTCAGAAATTTCTTCCTCAAATTAAGGCCTATGTATCATACTAGCAGACTACTCTTTCCCAGAAATGTCCTTTTTGCTCGGGCTAGTCAGCTTTTGATGTCCGCCATGCTCCATCGGTTGTTGGTTAGTTTGCTGCCAAGGTAGCAAATAATTTCATTTACTTCTCGAACATCAGTCCTGACGTTAAGTTTCTCGCTATTTTCATTTACGCTAATACACATTACTTCCGTCATTCTTCGATTTACTCTCAGCCCATATTAGGTGCTTATTAGACTGCACATTTCATTCGACGGATCCTGAAATTCTTCTTGATTTTCCCTCAGAAAAACAACATTGTCATGAAATCGTACCATCAATCTCCTTTCACCTTCAATATTAATCGCACTCTTGAACCTCTCTTTTATTTCCATAATTGCTTCTTCGATGTGTAGACCGAACAGTAGGAGTGAAAGATTACATCCCTGTCTCATACCCATTTTCATTCGAACACTTCGTTCTTGGTCGTCCACTCCTTATACTTTCTTGGCTCTTACACATCAGCAATCTCGCCCTGTAGCTTACCCCTACTTTCCTCAGAATTTCGAACATCTTGCACCATTTGACACTTTCGAGCGCTTTTTTATGGTCGATAAATCCTGTGAATGCGTCTTTATTTTCGTGTAGTTTTGCTTCCATTATCAACTGAAACGTCAGAACAGCCTCTCTGGCGCCTTTGCTTTCCCCAAAGCCAAACTAACTGTCATACAATACACAATTCTTATCCGTCCTCCTCTATATTATTCTCGTCAGTATTTTGGATGCATGAACTGTTAAGTTCGTTGTGAAATAATTGTCGCAGTTACTTTAGATTATTCGGTAGGAAATTAACATATAAATGATGCATTATAGTACAAAAATTTGAAATACCTTTCTCACTTCAAAGAGAGGTCAGTCAACAGTGGAAGGCTGTGCTCTCACAGATACTGTGGCCTAGGTGTTCACGACATCGTCTTACGAAGGGAGCAACCGAACTACTGCCCAGACATACGTGCAAATATTTATTACTCTCTCTCCTACCCTTCAGTTTGTCACACGCCCGCTTTTACCACCGGCTACGAAAGGCACGTGAGACGAACAACAACATCGTGTACCCTGGCAAACGTCATGATAGTTGCGTAACTCGAGGCCGGTTTGACGCCACGCGCAGCCCGTAGTACTGATGTGCTGCGGGGCCCCTATTTACCATAATGCGCTCCTGTTGTTTTTATCCTGACATCGTACTTAAATATGTGAAGTCAACACCTAATAAGTGTTTATATATTTAATCACTTTCGGTTGTAGCTTGCGAACCATTACCCTGAAAACACAATACAAATTCGTCAAGAGCTTGAATGTCACACGCCAAGGCTGAATTTTAGTAGCTGCATTCATACATCAAGCAAGTAAACAGGTAAATGCCAACAGTTGCAGGCTGCCGGCTGTAGCTTCGACTTCTTGCCAGTTCAGAGACTGATATCAAGTGAACCTTCCGGCAGTCACTTCGTTTTCCATATTTTCAGATACGCGGGTAAAACAACGAATAAACGAAGAAAGACTTCTGTAAGATTTGCAAAATTGCTGAGGAGTAACAACAGTGGCAAGGATTCACTAGCTGTAAAATTAAGGTAAAAATCCAGTCATTGTCAGAGAGCGGTACGCATGCGACAGCTTGTGCTATCTAATATCATCCAAAATGCTGAATGTGTAACGATTTCCATTGATGATAGAAATACAGGATCCAATGTTTTCGAGAGGCCTTAGCCTAGGTTTCATTTTTAAACCCACGAAAAAGATCGTCTTATTCTAACTATTCTATAATACAGGCTCAAAGTATGGATATTTCACATTTCCTCCAGCTTAGAAAAAGGGGCCAAATCAGGTGGTTCTTTTCGCATTAGATGTGGTCCTCTGAGCGCCTATACGGACTAAAGTTCTTCAGCAGTTCTTAAGAAAACCGGAAAAACATGATTTTTGGGTACGAAAACCGAACCGCGGATTCCGAGGCGGCTACGCACAGAAAATTTCAGAAATTTGTTGCGATACACTACTAATATCACGTTCTACAATTACGTTTAAAATTGTTCTTGATATCTTCATGCGTTTTCGAGTACAGAGGTTCAGTGTTGTCCTCTCCTTACACGTAAAATAAGCACGTGAAATCCCGTGTGAGGCGAAAACGTAATTCATTAAATAAAGTAGCACACAGAAAAATGGTAAGAAGAGTCTCCGGTATCATTAGGATTCTGCGAACACGAAGTGGTTTGTGTACTGTCGCCGGTGCTATGCATTAAGACTGATAACGGGATGCCTATGCCTGTGGCAAAGAGGCGTAGGAGCGAGGGTAGTAAATACTTGTCTGAGGTTGTAATTCGATGGCTGCCTTCGTAGAACGTCGTCGTTATCTCCTACACCACTGCATCAACGGCAGCACTGCCTTCCACTGTTGACTGGCCTTTTGTTAAACGGAGAAAGATATTTCAAAGTTTTGTACTGTAATATCTCATTTTCATAATATTTTACTAGCGAATAATCCAGGGGTTAGTAATGTATCTGCTAGACCTGGATTCTACGTAGATAAAAGCTCTGTTGGAATGAAAACACAATGTAGAATGTATAACATTCAGTACATAGTTCAGAAATTAAATCCTGCTTGCTACAAGAATAATGTCGATTGTGTCAGAGACTGAAGCACGGAAGCTGATTTATTTTCCAGTACCTTATTTTGAGGCACCTCTCTGCAATAACAATCTGATTTTCGGTGCCAACTAATAACTCATGTAGGCCACTGTTAAAAGACCTCTCTGGAATTTATGGTTAATAATGATGACCCATTGAAAAGTAGCTCCTTAGTCAGTCAGTGAACATTGACCAAGAAAACTATTAGAACTACGATAACACATGATTAAACACTTCCCAGATACCTATAACTACGCATAATTCTTCAAGTTGCGTCTTTAATAGGCAACCCACAAAGCTGAAAATCATGACTGATGTGTCCTAGGTTTTCAAACAGGAAAGCTACAGTTTTTCTAGTGTTGCAGTTATTTCATTCTGCAGAAGAGTTCCTCAAAGTAGCTCTGATCCTTTCAGTATAACGGCCTGTATACTGTAGTTACTATCGTTAATATTATTTTTGTATTTTAAAAGTTATATTGCGTTCATTTTCGGTCTTCAGTTTGTATTACTATGTTGGGACTCACTGCATTATCGAGTAACATTTGTTCGTATGCCCACAAGGGAAGTGCTCATTTTAACTGAGTTGAAAGACATTGAAAAGAAGCGATGAAGTCTAGTGTTGTACAGTTTCTACTAACGATAGTGAATTACTGGTTGGTATTTTCCCTAACGATAATATTGGGTTGCAAACTTCAGTGAATCCGCACTAATTGTACCGAAAACAATATTAACTATCTTTCATTTTTCATTCCCAGTTGCAGTTTTTTTAATACAGTATTAGTTTCGATCCCCATCTAACTTCAGAGCGATGTAGCTGCGTCTATGTTGTATTATATTGTTGTGTCTGTATTGGAACCACACATTAAAATACTACGTATGTTAAAATTGTTTTAAATATAGATGCAGTTGCTGTTACCTCATGACACGTAAGTCAGCTATAGTAATCCTTCATGTATCTCCTTTCCGTATGTTCGTAGCCTGATAATAATGCTGCAGATATCGGGTCGCAAGTTGCGGTTTAAGAAAGAAAATTACACCGTGACATGAAACCTATATTTCAGTATCACTATCATTTGATTATTTAAATTACCCAACGAGAGATAGTTTGTAAAAATATATGGTATCTTTAATAATTTTGATATCATGTGAAAGATACAGTAGGAGAGAGGGGCAGCGTGTTCCAGAGCCAGGCTGGCCGGAGTGACCGAGCGGTTCTAGGCGGTACAGTCTGGAACCGCGTGACCGCTACGGTTGCAGGTTCGAATCCTGCCTCGGGCATGGATGTGTGTTCTATCTTTAGATTAGTTAGGTTTAAGTAGTTCTCAGTTCTAGGGGACTGATGTCCTTAGAAGTCAAGTGCCATAGTTCTCAGAACCATTTGAACCATTTTTCCAGAGCCAGTGTAAACATAAATGTGATTACGCGCTACAGTTCTACTTTTCTCCACTTATTGGAATTACTTAAAACAGTAAAATGATTTTTTATTGATTTTACGTAGAATAACTAATGTTTCTGCCAAACACGATAGTTCTAACTGTAAAATAATTTTTTTCACTTCATGTTGGTTCTGTTCGGACGTCTACATGGATAAACCAGTTCTTTTGAATTTCCCAGTAATCGCAAGGGCAAAACACTTTCCTGTACTAAGTGGAACCTACAATTTTCAAAATGACGCTGGCCTTTTTTGCATGGCAGTTATCAAGTGTCCGCTTAACGTAAGAAAACATCGAATATTTATATATTATCATTCCACTATGAGGAATAACGTCATCTTAGTCAAAAGTCACATAAACTGTTTAATGCCAATATCGTTTTCAACTGAGCAGTCAATATGAGTAGCCTATGAACACTAACTCTTCGTGAATGCATGCGTCAGAGCGTGCTGGAAGTGCTTATTTCCAAGAGACTCTGCTTAGAGGACTGAGAGGCTTATGCAAACGTCCTCCTCCAGTATGTTGCTGGAGGACGGTGATCCTCGTGGAAACGTGATCTACCGGCACGCTAAAAAGCATGCATCGACCAAGAGTGCCTATTGAGTATTATTGATAACTGCTTAGTTGGAACTCGTATTCGTATGAAACGATTTATGAGAGCATTGACTGAGATAATCTTCATAGTTAAAAACAGTGTGGTCACTGACTTTTGCCATTATGTTTACGAGCTTAATAAGCAAACCAGAAGCACCACCAAACCGTGATAGCCAGGCACACGCGCGCACACGCAGAGTAGCCTCAGACAACAAACTATTTGTCGGATGCTGTGACAGACCTATATCGCATGTTGGACTACCGGCAGCTACTAGACATCATATGCTCTCAGCATTCACGTGCCACATTTCTGTGACAAGGAGTCGTTTTGAGCAAATTTTCCTTCATATTTCCGCCACATAAGCCCGGCAACGCTTATAAAACCATACTTAAATGTTAGGAAACCGATAAAGATGCCTACGACAAAACAGGTACCTTAACTGTGACTGCTGCGAAGGGCATTTCACAGGGAGCAAAATCACACAGAGTGGACCAACAGCATCTTGCAAACGATGTAATTAATGGCCTACTTGCTACCGATATCAAAACTAATGATGACCATAGCATTGGTGGTAGAGCTTCTACCGATCCTGAGAATCATCTTAGGTCCGCAGTTTCTTCTTCTAGCATCTACTGAACCACATGGGGCAGGATATGTATTTTGGCAGAATAGAGTATTGTAGGAAGGAAATTTTCAAAACGAGAGGATAACCAGAACAGCAAATAGCGTGTGTCTTAGAAGGAAACTCAACAAAGCCTCCAGGGTGACCTGACACCAGTTAAAAATCACGAATCATTTAATTTCCGCGAGTATCGGAAGGATACCTCGGAAATAATGTTCCCAATGTATATCGATCGCTCGAGCGAACTTAATCGTTTTATTGCTTTGCATGAAAGGTAACCTAGGGCTACTAAAATCAACTTCATGTAACATGCCGTACGGGAGTGGCATGTTGTCTGTTGGAAAAATACAAAAGTGGTACACGTGATTGAAGCAACCAACAAAATCAGCTGTCACCGAACGAACACTGCCTCAGCTGCTTTTTGAATAGAAAGTTATTAGCTAGCATCATAGTGCAGGTGGCGATTTTCGGCGATAGTGTAAAGAGATTAGAAAGGCAGATAACTTAACCAAACTCCACAGAAGCTTTAGCTTATGTATAAGATAGATCCATCATTTAGTTTGCTTAGACGACTCCAGAGAATATCTAAATCTGTCTGATCATAGGGAAGTGTTTATTACGATTTTTTTTTTTTTTGTGTAAAAGAAACTTCTTACGGCAAGGGGACGGGGACCAATGAGTACACTTTGCTGATACAATGGTTGCCAGGTAAATGTACCTACTAAAGACACTCCCTACACTACCCCCTTCGATCCTATTCTGGAGTAATGGTGCACTGTATGAGACGAGTACCATCGCGAAATAGTGGAAAGAAAGTCGTGGATACGGCAAGCGAATTGACAAACTATAAGACTGCCTTCTTTCTTTGCGGCTACTCCTTTTCACGAAATTACCATCACCTTCTTTCTCCCCGGAAAAGCAAAATGCACAGGTTGGACAAAAATACGGAAAGCCGAAAAAAACAATAAGCTATCCTGCCTAATAACCGTAGTAGTTGGCATTGAAAACAGGTACCAGTAGTGTAGGTATGAACAAATATATATCCTGGTATATTTTCAGGGGAATCTTAAACCATTCTTCTTGCATAACGATTTCAAGTTCAGGTAACGATAGTATACTTAGAAGAGTGATCGAGCACACTTCTCTGGAAAACAGACTACGAAGTCGGAATCATATCGAGATCTGGTGACTGTGGTGGCCAGGGAAATGAGACAATTCATGCTCGTGCTCAAAAAGCTGGTCGCGGTGGCCGAGCGGTTCTATGCGCTTCAGTCCGGAACCGCGCCACTGGTACGGTCGCAGGTTCTAATCCTGCCTCTGGCATGGATGTGTGTCATGTTCTTAGGTTAGTTAGGTTTAAGTAGTTCTAAGTTTAGGGGACTGATTACCTCACATGTTCAGTGCCACAGTGCTCAGAGACATTTGAACCACTTTTGCTCACAAAAGTAGTCATGTGTAAACGGGGGCCCTTTAGTCTTGGAGCACAACAACACCATTGGTGATCTGATCAACCAAAACCGCCCCAAAATCGTTGGTAGAAATGCGCCATTGCACACTGAGCGTTGTGCTTATGGAATACCACGGTATGGCTGTCCAAATCATCACCGAACTACCCCCCCCTCCCTCATGTTTCTTTTTGGAAAGTAAACTCGGCCACAAGTTGGAAACAGTGTGAAACAAGACTCGTCAGATCAAATGGCTGTCTTCAATTGCTCTACAGTCTAGGTTTTGTGGCTTCCGCAATACCTTTTTCTGTTACAGATATTTGCATGATGAGTAGTTTTGTAATTCCAACTTCCCTTGCAATCCCCTACGTAGGGAGCTGCCTCGAGTTTATTTTAGTGCTGATAAGGTTCGCGATTGCGATGTTCAGTTCGCCAGTGACTTTAGAATTTGTAGTTTTCTTACTTGTCGTCCCTATCCCCTGCAGTGACCGCCCGTCACGACCCTTCAACACGCACTTTTATCCGCTTTGTGTCATAACGGATGGCGCTTTTTCGATGTCCCCGTGTGCAGTATAAGTCTCCGATACAATGCCTCTTCAAACATGAAACACTTTGGATCCTTGGGTTACGGAAGCACCAACAATTTCCCCCTGTCTGAATTCAGATAACACCTACATGATGCGCTCATAACTACACAGAAACTGTTCTGACAGTGAGTGATATTTGTAATGCACTCAGGACATTGCACAGGTGCAGTTCGCGGGCAGATACAACAGCGCATCCTGCAGGTTTGACTAACATCTGTATTCATGTGTAAGCATACATCTCTCCCGGTTTCCATACTTCTCATCGACCCCTGTACATTTCCCCCCCTCACCTACATAGGGAGTAATGGCAATCACGATAAAACAAGAGAAGCAGGACCCCACATGGATTGATTTTCTTATTGATTTTTTCCTTGCACATTTAGAGACAGTAATGGGAAGCATCAGAAATGAGAACAGTGAGAAACATAACAGAATGGGGATCACGAAGTTAAGAAACTCTGTTACATAGAAAGCAAAAGAATCTACGATGAGCTGAGCGAGTAAGGCATACGTAGCGGACTAACAATGGCAAAAGGGCATACCTGGCCGGCAGAAGTCTAGGAGTATTAAAAACAGCCTTCAATCGGAGGAAGAAATTTGTGAGACTGTACGTTTGGAACACAGCATTGCATTACAGTGAGTCATGGACTGTGAGAAATCCGAAACGAAGATGATGGGAGAATTTACGATTATGTGCTACATACGAAAGTTGAAAATTGTGTGAACCGATAAGGTGAGGAACGAAGCGGATCTCCGTAGGATCGGCAAGAAAAGGAGTATGTTGGAAACACTGACCATAAAAAGGGAGGGGGGTGAGAACACCTCTGTTAAGACATCAGGGATTAATCATCTTGGGGATTAACAAACCGTTTCAACTGTATGTAGTCTTTTAGTTTTATATCATTACCAGTAGTTGGCTCTAAAACCCACATCATGAGGCGGATTTAGAGCCACGAAACTGGTAGTGATTTAAAAATTCAGGACTACATACAGCTGAAGCAGTTTATTGATACCCAAGGTCATTACTCATATCTGTCGTTAACATAGTTTTATATTGTCTGCATCAGGGATTAACTTACATGTTACTAGAGGGAGCTGTAGAGGGTAAAATCCTTAGACGAAGACAGTTGTTGTTGTGGTGGTTTTCAGTCCTGAGACTGGTTTGATGCAGCTCTCCATGCTACTCTATCCTGTGTAACCTTCTTCATTTCCCAGTAACTACTGCAACCTACATCCTTCTGAATCGCTTAGTGTATTCTTCTCTTGGTATCACTCTACGACTTTTACCCGCCACACTGCCCTCCAATACTAAATTGGTGATCCCTTGATGCGTCAGAACATGTCCTACCAACCGATCCCTTCTGGTCAAGTTGTGCCACAAACTCCTCTTCTCCCCAATCCTATTCAATACTTCCTCATTAGTTATGTGATCTACCCATCTAATCTTCAGCATTCTTCTGTAGCACCACATTTCGAAAGCTTCTATTCTCTTCTTGTCCGAACTATTTATCGTCCATGTTTCACTTCCATACATGGCTACACTCCATGCAGATACTTATAGAAATGACTTCCTGACACTTAAATCTATACTCGATGTTAACAAATTTCTCTTCTTCAGAAACGCTTTCCTTGCCATTGCCAGTCTACATTTTATAACCTCTCTACTTCGACCATCATCAGTTAATTTACTTCCTAAATAGCAAAACTCCTTTACTACTTTAAGAGTCTGCATTTCCTAGTCTAATTCCCTCAGCATCACCCGATTTAATTTGACTACATTCCATTATCCTCGTTGTGCTTTTGCTGAGGTTCATATTATATCCTCCTTTCAAGACAATGTCCATTCCATTCAAGTGCTCTTTCAAGTCCTTTGCTGTCTCTGCAGAATTACAATGTCATCGGCGAACCTCAAAGTTTTTACTTCTTCTCCATGGATTTTAATACCTCGTTTCTGTACAAATTGTAAATAGCCTTTCGCTCCCTGTATTTTACCCCTGCCACCTTTAGAATTTGAAAGAGAGTATTCCAGTCAACATTGTCAAAAGCTTTCTCTATGTCTACAAACGCTAGAAACGTAGGCTTGCCTTTCCTTAATCTTTCTTCTACGATAAGCCTTAAGGTCAGTATTGCCTTACGTGTTGCAGTATTTCTAAGGACTCCAAACTGATCTTCCCCGAGGTCGGCTTCTATTAGTTTTTCCATTCGTCTGTAAAGAATTTGTGTTAGTATTTTGCAGCTGTGGCTTATTAAACTCATTGTTCGGTAATTTTCACATCTGTCAACATCCGCTTTCTTTGGGATTGGAATTATTATATTTATTTTGAAGTCTGAGTGTATTTCGCCTGACTCATACGTCTTGCTCACCAGATGGTAGTTTTGTCAGGACTGGCTGTCCCATGGCCGTCAGTAGTTCTAATGGAATTTTGTCTACTCCCGGGGCCTTGTTTCGACTCAGGTCTTTCAGTGCTCTGTCAAACTCTTCACGCAGTATCGTATCTCCAATTTCAGCTTCATCTACATCCTCTTCCATTTCCATAACATTGTCCTCAAGAACATTGCCCCTGTATAGACCCTCTATATACTCCTTCCACCTTTCTACTTCCTCTTCTTTGCTTAGAACTGGGTTTCCATCTGAGCCCTTGATATTCATACAAGTGACTCTCTTTTCTCGAAAGGTCTCTTTAATTTTCCCATAGGCAGTATCTATCTTATCCCTAGTGAGATAAGCCTCTACATCCTTACATTTGTCCTCTAGCCATCCCTGCTTATCAATTTTGCACTTCCTGTCGATCTCATTTTTGAGACGTTTGTATTCCATTTTGCCTGCTTCATTCACTGCATTTTTATATTTTCTCTTTTCATCAATTAAATTCTATATTTCTTCTGTTACCCAAGGATTTCTACTAGCCCTCGTCTTTTTACCTACTTCACCCTCTGCTGCCTTCACTACTTCATCCCTCAAAGCTACCCATTCTTCTTCTACTGTATTTATTTCCCCCATTCCTGTCAATTGTTCCCTTATGCTCTCCCTGAAACTCTGTACAACCACTGGTTCTTTCAGTTTATCCAGATCCCATCTCCTTAAATTCCCACCTTTTGGCAGTTTCTTCAGTTTTAGTCTACAGGTCATAACCAATAGATTGTGGTCAGTCCACATCTGGCCCTGGAAACGTCTTACAATTTAAAACCAGGTTCGTAAATCTCTTCTTACCATTATATAATTATCTGATACCTTTTAGTATCTCCGGGGTTCTTCCATGTATACAACTTTCTTTCATGGTTCTTAAACCAAGTGTTAGCTATGATTAAGTTGCGCTCTGTGCAAACGTCTACCAGGCGGGTTCCTCTTTCATTTCTTAGCCCCAATCCATATTCACCTACTACGTTTCCCCCTCTCCCTTTCCCTACACGCGAATTCCAGTCACACATTACTACTAAATTTTCGTCTCCCTTCACTATCTGTATAATTTATTTTATTTCATCATGCATTTTTTCAATTTCTTAGTCATCTGCAGAGATAGTTGGCATATAAGCTTGTACTACTGTAGTAGGTGTGGGCTTCGTATCTATCTTGGCCACAATAAAGCGTTCACTATGCTGTTTGTAGTAGCTTACCCGCATTCCTATTTTCCTATTCATTCTTAAACCTACTCCTGCATTACCCCTATTTGATTTTGTATTTATAAACCTGTATTCACATGACCGAAAGTCTTGTTCCTCCTGCCACCGAACTTCACTAATTCCCACTATATCTAACTTTAACCTGTCCATATCCCTTTTTAAATTTTCTAACCTACCCACCCGATTATGGGATCTGACATTCCACGCTCCGATCCGTAGAACGCCAGTTTTCTTTCTCTTGATAACGACATCCTCTTGAGTAGTCCCCGCCCGGAGATCCGAATGGGGGACTATTTTAACTCCGGAATATTTTATCCAAGAGGACACCATCATCATTTAACCATACAGTAAAGCTGCATGCCCTCTGGAAAAATTACGGCTGTAGTTTCCCGTTGCTTTCAGCCGTTCGCAGTACCAGCACAGCAAGGCCGTTTTGGTTAATGTTACAATGCCAGATCAGTTAATCATCCAGACTGTTGCCCCTGCAACTACTGAAAAGGCTGCTACCCCTCTTTAGGAACCACACGTTTGTCTGGCCTCTCAACAGATACCCCTCCGTTGTGGTTGTACCTAAGGTACGGCTATCTGTATCGCTGAGGCACGCAAGCCTCCCCACCAACGGCAAGGTCCATGGTTCGTGGGGGGGAGGCGAAGACAGAGATTGGAATAAATCCAGGAAATAAATAAGTAAGTAGGATGCAAGTGACAATCTCAGATGATAAGATTGGCACTGGAGAGGAAAACGGGAAGGGCCGCATTTAAATAGTCAGAAGACCGATGACTCAAAAAGGAAGAGGAAAAAAAATAGAGAGTAGAACGGCTGAACAATTGTACGAGAGCTATTCTCTGAATCCTCTGCCAAACACTTCAGTGTGATGTTCGGAGTAACGAAGTAAAAGTAGACGTACGTTCTCTTTACTTACAGCACCTGTTTGACTTTACGAACGCCTTTCTCTTGGTTATGAGTTCCAGATGGCTTTGGAGACAAGCAGCGTAAATCGTTCAGCTTCTTTGATTTTCAAAGCGCGAGCGAAGAAGTAGGGACGCCTAACGAGGAGAACTGGGGAAGTTTCCCAAGTATCGTGTAAATATAAAATGAAGACGCGGTTGCCAACATAAAATGTTGTAAATTGTAAAAGGTCACCTTGAAAGCCTTGAAGGGCCACTAAGAAGTACAGTTCTTATGTACGAACCCTTTGATTCTGCTCTGTCCTGCTGCAGCAACTGTGATTCCATATTTCCAATAAAAGACGGTGTGCTTGGAGAGCTCCCTTATCCTCGATATTTGGCTTCTGCGTGTTTATTGGTTTTTCCTTCCTTCATGGTCTTTTTTATTTCTTTTTCGTTTCGGGATTTTGATCTTCATCTTGACGACTGCGTTTTTCGCTTCACACGGTTTTTTCCGTGGTTTTTGTATTGACTGAGGTAATTTCCAGCAAGTCTTTTAATTCTGACTAACGTGGCCTTGCGGCATGGTATGTCTGCATCCTAGCACCATGACGTAATCAGCCACTTAATGGTTTAGATAGATTCGCAAATCATGTTTTGCAGTTAATCTGATGATGCGATAACAGCTCGAAACGCGAGCAGTAAATATTGCAACAGAGACTGTCTTTTTTTTCTGGAAAGAAGGTCCATCGAGTGTGCTTCCTATTCACAGGCGGAGGAATGGGGAGTACAGAATTTGCTATTTACACTACCTGACCACGGGGCGGCCCTGGCACAGTCGCTTTCCTGCGGCAACCTTGACCGTGTTTCACCGCGGCGACACACTCTGAGAGTGCTAGCAGCGCTCCACATTGGGAATGCAGCCGCGACACGCGGCGCTGCTGGCGGAGCGCGCTGTCTGAGCCACCTGTTATGATAGGCTGCAGATAACGGGCGCCCAGCCGTAACGGCGCCTGGCGCCTGTGCGCACATTCGCAGGCGAGAATGTGCCCGCCGAGCTCCTGCATCGAACCCCATCAGCTACACACCTCTATAGGATTTCTGCAGTAAACGCAATTTTAAACGGATTGCGAACAGTATTCCTTCTCTTCTCGCTCTGCCTGTCACGCTCATTTTTAAGCTTCGCTTCTGTATACTGTCACGAATGGTGGACGCCATGAAAATGGTATAAGTTTACAAACAGCCACGCCAGAATTTTGATAAGACATGTGGAACCCGTACCAACAGCGGGTAGCCCACTAAACGTAAACAGACAAGGGCAGCACGAGTGCTCACAGGTTTGTTTGACATGCGCAGCCCTTTTTTCTTTTTCTTAACAATTTTCACTGCGTGTCTATCTTGTCATGATCGTGAAGACATCGTTAAATATGATAAAAGCTCCTCTGTATACATGCCCCGCGAAATTCGAATAGTCTCATGGTTTTTTGCTGTCAAAGGACTCCGTCGCGAAAGACTTCCTAGCAGTATTAGATTAATCACATGGCGCACAGACGCAATTGAGCACATATTCTTCCCACGCTCCTTATGTGAAAAGAAAACTAAGATGCGGTAAAATCACTAGACATACCTTCTGCCATCCGTTCGTAGTGGTTTCTAGAGCTTAGCTGTAGATGTTGATAAGATTAATGATACTATTACTCTCCTCGTCTGGATCTCTGTAACTGTAATAATACCGAAAAAAATTACGAACGTCGACGAGAATATCATCTCAGTATTTCGACGATCAGCCGTGCATAGAAATTATAGGAGCGGCCGGCAACGTAGTTGGTACTTTTCGTACCCAAAAATCGTGGATTCCGGGGTGTTCTCATGGACCGCCCCTGAGCAGATGATTGTGATCAAAACCACCCTCGATCATGCATAGTGCGCAACAATTCGTCGATAAAGACAATTTCCCTGGACTGGAAGAAGAGAGTAACGTTTAAATTTTGGCCCTATCCTGCAGAATGGTTAAAGTATGCTCGTTCTTCCGATAAGTTTACAAATATTTGCTGGGCCACTATCCAAATCACTTGACCTCTAATCTGCGTGATTAGTAGACCCACAGGTATGACCCACTTTTTTGGATCATTTTAATTAAATAACGCACCTTAAATTATACTGATAAAGTGTAGGTGACGAAACCCGCTGCATCAAGGATCTTCAAATTTTTCTAATAATACCATGTGGTTATAATTAAAGTGCAGCCATTCACAGAGGTCCAGTGTGGGCTGCAACCATCGTACGACAGCGAAACGTGGTAATTTTTCCTAATGCGTTAATGAGGAAAATATTTACCCTGGAAAAAAATAAGTTCCAAGTTGGCCCACCAGGTGCCAATCTGGCGCTGTGAAAACAAGAAAGACGTATAGAAAGTTTTCCATATGTATCAGGTTAGCAACGGGATGTGAGCTGAGCAAGTGAGAGAGGCACTATGTTGACGTTACTATTTACTGCTACTTACACAATTCGATCTGTATGAGCACCGGAGATGTCATCGAGATGTCGTACAATTCCAGATTAGGACTTGGCGGCCAACGTAAATCGGCTCCGCGTTAACGCATTAGCATTCGCTGACATACAGTAATTACTGCAGTGGAACTTCGTGAGTAGTTGTACTTCAATCGCAACAACCTAGTATCATACAGGTATGTCGAACGCCAAAATAAGTATGAACGACTAACAGGCATAGCCAGTTTCTTCAGTACAAGGTTGTAATGGTATAGCCCCAGAAAGGTTTGCTAATAAATAAGTAGAGGAATTATAAATAAATTTCTAGACTGATTAAATACATGTTACTGGATTTTTGTAGATCAAGGGAAAGCAGTTTGACAATATTGCCGTACTATCATTAATTATATCTGACAACAGTCTTTCATTTGTTTTTAGATGAGAGTATCATGCATCCAAAGATCGCTTGCCAAGCCAGATCGAAGAGAGGCATCTCGTACAACGCCAGAGAAAAAGGTAAGTACAAATTGTTCATTGGCGAAATATCTATTTACTTATTTATTCATTCATGTATCGATTGCTGGAACATACAGTGCTATTATACGAGCGGTTTTCACAGGCATCCAGTAACCTCTTCAAAGAAAGATAAAGTTAGGTAGTTATTAATGGTTTGTTTCTTTGTACTTATATGTCTGCATTCGTGGCACACACTGAAATAATCAAGTCACCCAGCTTGTCTTTGAAACACTCAGCGACCTTTGTTGGTTCCATTTTTTGCTGGACCTATCTCGTCAGTGACATGCTATGTTACTCTGGGGCTCAGACTTCAACGAGTGACAGGAAAGCAAGCATTTATCTGCAAGGAAACAAAAACTCCATTAAGAAAATTCAATTTTCTCTAGGTTATAATTGTAACATTGAGTACTCCTCATCCATTACGTTACAAATACATATAAACAGCATGAACAAAAGGTAAGAACACAGGTGTAAGTACCCTATTACATGGTACACTCACTCATTGTGAAACTCAGTATAACAATTCTTCCACTAAGGCATCCCTCTTAGCTTGGTGCTGAAAGTGGCTGCTTGTGTTGCTTGTGCATTAAATCGGCCCTGGGACCAATACTTCGATAGAGAAATACACAACATCGAGTACAGCTTCTCACTTTATTCAACAGCATTCACTGTCAGCCTGACCCTGTAAATGATGCTGTGTTTTGATACTTGGACAGCGTGTTGGTTGATGGGGAGAGTCTTGCCGAGGCCACCGCAACACAGTTTTTTATGATCCATGGTTTTAGGGGTTCTGTTAGTGGTTTTCCACGTATATCGGAAAAAATCGCAGCCTGCCAGTCTAATGTGGGTGTTTTGATTAGTATTTACTATTCTGTAACTCAGTCCGTAAATATGGAAACCTTACAGGATCACTGTCAACGACGTTGCCGCAGTGGTAACACCAGTTCGCGTCAGACCACCGATGTTACGAGTTGTGAGGCTGAGCTAGCACTTTGATGGGTGACCATCCTGTCTGCAGAGCGGTGTTGGCAAATGGGGTGCACTCAGCCCATGTGAAGCCAACTGAGGAGGTACTTGATTGAGAAGTAACGGCTCCGGTTTTGTAAACTAACATACGGCCGGGATAGCGGTGTGCTGATCAGATGCCCTTCCGTATACACATCTAGTGACGCATGTGGGCTGAGGATGACATGGCGGTCGGTCTGCACCGTCGGGCCTTCCAAGGCCTGTTCGGACAGGCAGAGAGCTAAGATTACTAAGTCGAACGTCTGCCTGCCTGCCTCTCCGTCTGTATATAAAGAACACTTCTTCTCAGGAACGGGTTGAGGTACGAAGTTGAAATTCATCACATACCAACAACGGGACGACACTTCCGGCGGATTTTGGAATTTTTGAGGTTCCATGCCTGAATTTGTAAACAAGGAATCCTTACAGAATCGTTTTGCTGTGTCTGTCTGTCTGTCTGTCTGTCTGTCTGTCTGTCTGTCTGTCTGTCTGTCTGTCCGTCAGTCCGTCTGACTGTTCAGAACAATTTTCTTCACAAAAGGCTACTCGCAAATGTGTGTCACATAGCAAGGTCTGTGGTCACTCGGAGGTGTAAGAAATTAAGTCTGTAAGTCAGTGCCCTCATAAAAAATTTCATTTATGTCACATATTTTGATCCTCGACAACTCTCATATCGACACCTATAGGGGACTTTCCGTTGACCTAGAATCTTGAAATCGGCAAGAAGCTAGGTTTCGCAGTACAAGTAAAGTAAAACGTCTCAAATTTATTATGTCGTTGTATCACATAAAAATATCAGTTGCCATTTGAACATAAACAGAGGTGACAAAATTCATGGGATAGCTCCTACTATCGATTCCGACCTCTGTTTGGTCAGCGTAGTGCAGCAACTCGACGTTTCATGGACTCCATAAATCGTTGGAAGTAATGTGCAGATATTTTGAGCTGGGCTGCCCCTATAGCAGTTTATAATTGCGAAAGTTCCTGGTGCAGGACTTCGTTCACAAACTGACATCTCGATTATGACCCGTGTCGACGATCGGGGTAGCCATACCATTTACTCAAACTGTCCAGAACGTTCTCCAAACTAGTCTCGAACAATTGTGACTGGTCTTCCCAAGGAGGCCAACGGTTCTTTCGTTAGTTGGTGCGTGGCCCACAAGGGGCACCGAGCTACTGCAGTCCATTTTTCCTTCCCAAGGTGCATTTCCTTGCCCAGGTCCCTCCCTCTACGTCCTTGCTCCTTCACTACTGCCCCCTCCTTTTTCCCCCTTCTCCGTGTTATTTATGTCGTCTTAATTATCCTACAAGTTTCCTGTGTACCGTGTGGTTTCGTTCCCCTTGATTTTTTTCTTTCATCCTTCCTTTTTGGCCTTTTTTGGTCCTTCATTGGAGATTGTTCTCCAGTTCTAAATGCTCCGTCTGTAGTGTGGTCCATTTGTGGACCAAACCCCTCCCTATCGTCTATGGCGTGCATTCCTCTCCCCTTTCATTCCAATCTTCCTTCCCAGGCGTACCCCCTTTTGCCCCACTAGGTCACCAGTACCTGTAGCCAGTCCTGTGTGGTGTGGCTCTTTCGTACCTATCTGGATGAGCCCCATCACAATACAGGAATCACACTTCAGACACGTGAGCTGTTCCTTCCCTTATACACCTAGGATTGGTTGCTTGTCATTCTGGAGAATCAGAACTCACGGCAAAAATGCCCAAATGTGTGTGAAATCTTATGGGACTTAGCTGTTAAGACCATCAGCCCCTAAGCTTATACACTACCCAACCTAAATTATCCTAAGGACAAACACACACACCCATGCCCGAGGGAGGACTCGAACCTCCGCCGGGACCAGAACTCACGGCAACAGCTGGCATGTCGACACCCCTTTCTGTAGGTGGATGGTGCCCATGGAGAGAGAACCTGTTGGGAGTAGATGGTATTGGGATGGAGGCTTTTAATGTGAAATTATCAAGTTCAAAAAATTCGGCCGTCTTTCTATGGCCACCTTTTCTGTTGCTAACGGCTCATGGATGGCTGATGCTTTTGACCCTGCATCTTTCCATTCCCTGGATAGACCCAGGGAGGAAGAGAACCTACACTGTCAGGTAAAACACTTTGCCTGCTTCATACTGCCATTGCCTGCAACGGGGACACATTCACCAAACAAAGCCATTACTTCTCGAGGAAAACTTCGAAGACAAGTTTGGAGAAGTGGAGTCTCCCAGTCAGATGCATTCGGTTTCATATGTTGATTAAAACTTATTCTGTTGCCCAATCTGCAGCTCTTCATGCTTGTGGCCATCTTAGTGAAGTCCCTGTGTCAGTTACACCCCGTCATTCTTAGAACATCGTGCAGAGAGTCATTTTTCCTACAGATGTCACCCTTCAAACGCATGAGGAACACCAGGCAATCTGGACTGACAAGGTGTGCAGAAAGGTCATATGGACATTCGCATGACTACCGAAGTTTTTAAAATGTCTTTTGGAGGAGACGCTCTCCCAGAGAAGGTCTAGGTTATGTGTTATCGGTTTGCCATAAAGTCATATGTTCTGCCACCCATGAAGCGCTTCTGGTGCTTGTGTTTCGGTCACACGTCTACCTAATGTACGGTGGGCCCTGTATGTGGTGACTGTGGACACACAGTCCATGATAGCTGCCTCTATATTCCTCCAACTATGTGTGTTAATTGTCACGATTTTCATTTTCCTCACTCACCAGGTTGCCTGCTTATAAGAAAGGAAAGGCTCGTCAAATGTTTGACCAACTTACTCTTTTGGCTCTGGTAAATGCCTTCCCCCTCTTCCATCTTCCTTATCCTGGTCCAATTCCACTCTCTTTCCCCCCTTCTTCTTCACTCTCACACCCTTCCCTCCAGGTGCTGCTCCACCTCCCCCTCCCCCTCCCCAGCCGAAGACGTGCCCCCTTCTTTGATCCTTTCCAGAGACAGGACTGCCTCCTGGGACCCCTCCCATTGGCATCTCTCAGACTTGAGGCCTACAAACACAACATGGATCATACAAAAGCCTGCTCCCCCTCTGTGCCCTGCCGTCCTCAGCCTATGACAGAAGAAGAAGAAGAAACGCAAGTCCCAGGAAAAGGGCCACCCACTGCCGCTGGTTGCGCCACCTCCCCTTGCAACCTGAGTATAAGACCTTATTTATAGATTCCTCACTGTCTACATCTACATCTGTATCCATACTCCGCAAGCCACATGACGGTGTGTGGCGAAGGGTACCTTGAGTACTTCTATCAGTTCCCCTTCTATTCCAGTCTCGTATTGTTCGTGGAAAGAAAGATTGTCAGTATTCCTCTGTCTGGACTCTAATCTCTTTTTATCCTCATCGTGTCTTCGCGAGATATACGTAGGTGGGAGTAGTATACTGCTTGACTCCTCGGTGAAGGTATGTTCTCGAAACTTCAACAAAAGCCTGTACCGAGCTACAGAGTGTCTCTCTTGCTGACTCTTCCATTGGAGTTCATCTGTTATTTCCGTAACGCTTTCGTGATTACTAAAAGATTCTGTAACAAAGCGCACTGCTCTCCGTTTGATTCTCTCTCTCTCTCTCTCTCTCTTCTCTCTCTCTCTCTCTCTCTCTCTCTCTCTCTCTCTCTCTCTCGCTCCCGCTCTCCCCCTAACTCCTATCAACCATACCTGGTAGAGAGCAGTATTCAAGCAGTGGTCGAACAAGTGTACTGTAACCTACTTCCTTTGTTTTCGGACTGCATGTCCTTAGGATTCTTCCAATGAATCTCAGTCCAGCATCTGCTTTACCGTCAATTAATTTTATATGGTCATTCCACTTTAAATTACTCCTAATGCCTACTCCCAGATAATTTATGAAATTAACTGCTTCCAGTTGCTGAACTGCTATATTGTAGCTAAATGGTAAAGGATCTTCCTTTCTATGTATCCACAGCACATTACATTTACCTAGATTGAGATTCAATTGCCATTCCCTGCACCATGCGTCAATTCGTTTCAGATCCTCCTGCATTTCACGCTTGTCGATTATGCATGGTGACACAGCACTGTGACTGGCTCCAGCCCATTCGCCTCCCATTTGGAACTGCTCATTCTGTTTAACTATAACGGATACTACTGTCTTCTACTAGAGTTGCAATCCCTTACTGACTTTTACTCACCGGCTTGTTGTCTTCCAGGAATCTCATTTTACTGACGCTTACTCGCCTACCCTTAGTGGGTGCTATACTTTCTGTAAGGACCAGGTCAACCCTTTGAGGGCTTCTGGTAGCATCTGCATGTTGGTCCATATGGATACTGTTGCTACATGAATCCCACTTTGTACAGCATTGGAAGCACTTGTCATCTGGGACCACGTGACTTCTGTTATGATGGTTTGCAACTTCTCTCTCCATCCTGACAGACCACCTACATCTGCTGCCTTAATTTCCGTCCTTCAGCAATTCTCCCCTCTCTTCCTTCTCTTGTGGATCTTAATTGCACCACCCTTTGAAGGAGACTGCTTTCTCATCTAGTTGGAAGCTCCTCATTGACCAGATTCTTGCTGACCACGACCTTTGCGTTCTAAATTATGGTTCGCCTACTCATTTAGTGTTTCCTTTGACACTTTCTCTGCAGTTAATCTTTCACGCTCTCTCTCTCTCCCCTTGTGCCTTCCTTACACTCGTCCCTTCATGATGACCACTTTCATAGCAACCATTTCCCATTGATTATCTCGTTCCCTTCGCACCTCCTCTCCCATGAACCATGGACCTTGCCGTTGGTGGGGAGGCTTGCGTGCCTCAGCGATACAGATGGCCGTACCGTAGGTGCAACCACAACGGAGCGGTATCTGTTGAGAGACCAGACAAACATGTGGTTTCTGAAGAGGGGCAGCAGCCTTTTCAGTAGTTGCAAGGGCAAGGGCAATAAGGAGAAAGAAAACTGGCGTTCAACGGATCGGAGCGTGGAATGTCAGATCCCTTACTTGGCCAGGTGGGTTAGAAAATTTAAAAAGGGAAATTGATAGGTTAAAGTTATATATAGTGGAAATTAGTGAAGTTCGGTAGCAGGGGGAACAAGACTTAAGGTCAGGTGTATACAGGGTTATAAATACAAAATCAAATAGGGGTAATGAAGGAGTAGGTTTAATAATGAATTCAAAAATAGGAGTGCGGGTAAGCTACGACAAACAGCATAGTGAACGCAATATGGTGGCCACGATAGACACAAAGCCCATGCCTACTAGAGTAGTACAAGTTTATATGCCAACTAGCTCTGCAGATGACGATGAAATTGAAGAAATATATGATGAGATAAAAGAAATTATTCAGGTAATGAAGGGAGACGAAAATTTCATAGTCATTGGTGACTGGAATTCGTCAGTAGGAAAAGGGAGAGAAGGAAACATAGTAGGTGATTACGGATTGGGGCTAAGAAATGAAAGAGGAAGCCGTCTGGTAGAATTTTGCACAGAGCATAACTTAATCATAGCTAACACTTGGTTCAAGAATTATAAAAGAAGGTTGTATACATGGAAGAATCCTGGAGATACTAAAAGTTATCAGATAGATTATATAATGGTAAGAAGAGATTTAGGAACCAGGGTTCAAATTGTAAGACATTTCCAGGGGCAGATATGGACTCTGACCACAATCTATTGGTTATGACCTGTAGATTAAAACTGAAGAAACTGCAAAAAGGTGGGAGTTAAAGGAGATGGTACCTGGATAATCTGAAAGAACCAGTGATTGTACAGAGTTTCAAGGAGAGCATATGGAAACAATTGACAGGAATGGGGGAAAGAAACACAGTAGAAGAAGACTGGGTAGCTCTGAGGGATGAAGTAGTGAAGGCAGCAGAGGATAAAGTAGGTAAAAACACGAGAGCTAGTAGAAATCCTTGGGTAACAGAAGAAATATTGAATTTAATTGATGAAAGGAGAAAATATAAAAATGCAGTAAATGAAGGAGGCAAAAAGGAATACAAACGTCTCAAAAATGAGATCGCCAGGGAGTGCAAAATGGCTAAGCAGGGATAGCTAGAGGACAAAAGTAAGGATGTAGAAGCTTATCTCACTAGGGGTAAGATAGATACTGCCTACAGGAAATTTAAAGAGACATTTGGAGAGAAGAGAACCACGTGAATGAATATCAAGAGCTTATATGGCAACCCAGTTCTAAGCATAGAAGGGAAGGCAGAAAGGTGGAAGAAGAATATAGAAGGTTTATACAAGGGCGATGTACTTTAGGAGAAAATTATTGAAATGGAAGAGGTTGTAGATGAAGACGAAGTGGGAGATAAGATACTGAGTGAAGAGTTTGACAGAGCACTGAAAGACCTGAGTCGAAACAAGGCCCCCGGAGTAGACAACATTCCATTGGAACTACTGACGGCCTTGGGAGAGCCAGTCATAACAAAACTCTACCAGCTGGTGAGGAAAATTTATGAGACAGCCGAAATACCCTCAGACTTGAAGAAGAATATAATAATTCCGATCCCAAGGAAAGCGGGTGCTCACATGTGAAAATTACCGAACTATCAGTTTAATAAGCCACGGCCGCAAAATACTAACGCGAATTCTTTACACACGAATGGAAAAACTGGTATAATCCGACCTCCGGGAAGATCAGTTTGGCTTTCGTAGAAATGTTGGAACACGTGAGGCAATACTGACCCTACGACTTAGAAGAAAGATTAAGGAAAGGTGCACCTACGTTTATAGCATTTGTAGACTTAGAGCAAGCTTTTGACAATGTTGACTGGAATACTCTCTTTCAAATTCTGAAGGTGGCAGAGGTAAAATACAGGGAGCGAAAGGCTATTTACAATTTGTACAGAAACCAGATGGCAGTTGTAAGACTCGAGGGCCATGAAAGGGAAGCAGTGGTTGGGAAAGGAGTGAGACAGGGCTGTAGTCTATCCCCGATGTTATTCAATGTGTATATTGAGCAAGCAGTAAAGGAAAAAAAGAGAAAAATACGGAGTCGGTATTAAAATTCATGGAGAAGAAGTAAAAACTTTGAAGTTCGCCGATGACATTGTAATTCTGTCAGAGACGGCAAAGGACTTGGAAGAGCAGTTGAACGGAATGGACAGTGTCTTGAAAGGAGGATATAATATGAACCTCAGCAAAAGCACAACGAGGATAATGGAATGTAGTCAAATTAAATCGGGTGATGCTGAGGGAATTAGCCTAGGAAATGCAGACTCTTAAAGTAGTAAAGGAGTTTTGCTATTTAGGAAGTAAATTAACTGATGATGGTCGAAGTAGAGAGGTTATAAAATGTAGACTGGCAATGGCAAGGAAAGCGTTTCTGAAGAAGAGAAATTTGTTAACATAGAATATAGATTGATGTATCAGGATGTCGTTTCTGAAAGTATTTGTTTGGAGTGTAGCCATGTATTGAAGTGAAACATTGACGATAATTAGTTCGGACAAGAAGAGAATAGAAGCTTTCGAAATGTGGTGCTACAGAAGAATGCTGAAGATAATGTGGATAGATCACGTAAGTAATGAGGAGGTATTGAATAGGGTTGGGGAGAAGAGAAGTTTGTGGCGCAACTTGACAAGAAGAAGGGATCGGTTGGTAGGACATGTTTTGAGGCATCAAGGGATCACAAATTTAGCACTGGTGGGCAGCGTGGAGGGTAAAAATCGTTGAGGGATACCAAGAGATGAATACACTAAGCAGATGCAGAAGGATGTAAGTTGCAGTAGGTACTGGGAGATGAAGAAGCTTGCACAGGATGGAGTAGCATGGAGAGCTGCATCAAACCAGTCTCAGGACTGAAGACAACAACAACAACAACAACAACAACAACAACTAGTACTACTACACTTACTACTACTACTACTACTACTACTACTACATCCCACCCCCTGATTAACAGGTTACCTGCTGGGCTATTGTCACGCTGATTGGCCTCCCAGGTCGTGCGTCCACCTTCTTTGTGAAGTTGTATTGACGAAGTGACCCATGATCTGTCTGATAAGGTACAGAATTACAGTTCCACCTTTGGCATGCCCTGTTCACCATCGACCAGTTTCTTAGTGGAGCATGGTCATCGCTATCTCTATCTATGACCATAATCGTGTATTGCAACACCTTAAGTGGCACTCATCCTCTGCCCGCATCTCGTGGTCGTGCTGTAGCGTTCTCGCTTCCCACGCCCAGGTTCCCAGGTTCGATTCCCGGCGGGGTCAGGGATTTTCTGTGCCTCGCGATGGGTGGGTGTTGTGTGATGTCCTTAGAACTACTTAAACTTATCTAACCCAAGTCCTAGGGGACTGATGACCATAGATGTTAAGTCCCATAGTGCTCAGAGCCATTTGAACCATTTTTTGAACTCACCCTCTGCCACTCTTATTACCTTGAAACATCTTCACATCATAGCACATTGCTCCATCAAACAGAGCAAATGGGTGTGTTCAGAATGCTTTATCTCCTGTCTAGGTTCTTCTGTCCCTTCGTGTGGGCTACACTCTGAACTTCCCAAGGTACTCAATGGCAATATTCCATTCTGACTGTCCTTCCAGGTGGCTTTTGTACAAATCTGTCAGTTTCCACACATCATCTCGTGACCCATTTTGAGACGGCATCGATATCAGCCTCCAATCCAGGAGCTTTCCTCCTCTGAAAACAGTGGGCTTAAGCTTCCCAGTTTCGTTATACAGCTTGTGAGGAAGAATCCTATAATGTGAGCTGCTTCTGGTCGTCTCTTCTTCCCATGATTTAGTTCCTGGCCCTGGTTCCATCCATAACCAACTGCTTCAACACCTCAGTATTTCCTCCAGGTTTTTAACCGTTTTGGCTCCAAGGCACTTTCCCTTCCGAATAGAGGTACAAAATAGCGATTCGCATTCTCAATCCTGGTAAGGATTTGTCGACCATGGACAGTTACTGCCAGTCAACCTGACTGATGTCCCCTGAAAGTTACTACAATGGATGGTGGCTTGACAGCTCAATTTGGTCCTTGAATCTCTGGAACTTTTATCTTCTTACCAATGCGATTTTCAGGAGGGACGGTCTCTGATCAATCATGTGCTTCAATTGGAAACCACAATTTGGCAGGCCTTTCGTCATCTTATCTCAGTTTTCTTCCATCTTAATAGGGCCTACGACACACCCTCCTTATGCTCAATGATGAGGATATTCAGAACCCCCTCCGGATTCTTATTCGCCAATTTCTGCCCACCAGTCGTTCAGAGTCTGGGTTGGCAGTGTTCACGACTCTTAGTGGGTCCTGGAGAATAGCATTTCACAGTACTAACTTTCTTTCTTCCTTTCTTTCATCATTACTAATGGACCCAGAGCCTCTGTCAAACAGTAGTCACTCCTCCTCTGTATGTGGATGATTTCTGTATTTGGACTCACTCACACGTGGTGACCTCTGAGGAGCATCAACTCCCAACTGCCATCGAGCATGCTTCTACATGGACACTCTAAATCTACATCTGCATGGATACTTTGCAAATGCCTGGCAAGAGGGTTCATCAAACCACCTTCATAATGTTTCTCCATTATTCTAATCTCTAAAAGCACTTGGAAAAAACGAACATCTATATATTTCTATGCGAGCTCTGATTTCTCTTACTCTATTATGATGATAATGTAGGTCTGCGTCAACAAAACCTTTTCGCATAGGGAGGAGAAAGTTGGTAATTGAAATTTCGTCAAGATTCCACAACGAAAAATGCCTTTTTATTATGTCCAACCCAAATCCTGTACCTTGTCTACGTCTCTCTCTCTCTCTCTCTCTCTCTCTCTCTCTCTCTCTCTCTCTCTCTCTCTCTCTCCCTCTCCCTCCCCCTCCCCCTCCCCCTTTTCCACAATAATACTAAATGTGCTTGCCCTTCTTCGAACTTTTTCGATGTACTCTGTTAATCCAATCTGGTACGTATCCCACTCTAAAAGGGAAGAAGCGTAGTGTAAGCAATCTCTTTAGTAAATCTGTTTCTATTTATAAGTGTACTGCCAGTAAAATGCTCTCATTTGTTTTCCTTCCTCATAATATTTTCTGCTTGTTCCGTCCTATTTGAGTAGTTAGTAACTGGAATTGACAGCTATTTAGTTGAATTTACGATCTTCAGATTTGACTGATTTATCATATAAGCGAAGTTTAATCGATTCCTTTGAGCACTCACGTGGATTGCTTCATACATACTCGCTTTTAGGGTCATTAGCAAATATTTGTACCTTATTGATACGTTTTGTAAATTTTTTGCCGGTTTTTTATCTTCTGATGACTTTACTAATGACTGCATCGTTTGCAAACAACGTAAGACGGCTGCTCAGATGGTCTCCCAAACCGTTTATATAGATACGGGACAACGGAGGGCCTTTAGCACTACATTTGGGAGCGCTAGAAATCATTAATTTTTCACTCGATCACATTCTGTCAGTTATTACGAACTTTGACCTCTCTCACGAATCCACTCACGTAACTGAGCCGATATTCCATAAGGACGCAATTTCACCACAAGCCACCTGAGCAGTACAGTGTTAAAAACCTTATGGAAGTCTGCAAACAGAGAATGAATTCGAAATCCCTTGTTCATAGAACACAGCACTTCATATAAGAAAAGAGCTAGTTGTGTTTCACAACAACAATGTTCTCTAAATCCATATTGACTGTGTGTCAGTAGTCAGTTACCTTCTAGGTAATTTATAATATGTTCAAGAGCCCTGCTGTGGATAGACGTTAATGATACAGGCGTGTAATTTAGTGGATTACTCCTACTACTTTTTTTGAATCTTAATGTGAACTGTCCAAATTTGCAGTCTTCGTGTATAGATCCTTCGTCGACCGAGCGGTTGTATACAATTGTTACGTATGGAGCTGTTGTATCAGCATACTCTGAAAGGAACCTAACTAGTATACAGTCTGGACCAGAAGACTTGCTTTTATCGATTTAAGTTGCTTCACTGCTCTGAAGATATCTACTTCGAAGTTACTCATGTTGGCAGCTGTCCCTGATTCAAATTCCGGAATATTTACTTCGTCTTCTTTCATGAAGGAATTTCGGAATGCTGTGTTTAGTAATTCTGCTTTGGCACCACTGTCGTCGACTGGATTTCCATTGCTATTACACAGTGAAGGCATTAATTGTCTTGCCAGCAGCATACTTTACGTAAGGCCACGGTTTTCAGTTCGCCCCACTTAAGTCGATGGTGGTGAATTTCTGTCGCTATACTACGATCCATCCGAATCAGAGCCCTGCTCGACGGCGTCGCCTGGCTGTGGTCGCCCAGATCTTCTTTTTGAAAACAATCTTACTGGGTTGCCCATATCTGTCATTTGGATGTTGGATGGTTTCATAAACTCAACGTTCTTCGCTTCCTTCCCATCGTTTGACCCTTCTCCATCGTTACCTGGCATTAGTTCTGTCTCATCTGCATTATGGTTTTCAGGTTTGTGGATCAGCTGCCCCTTCCATGCTGTCTTCTTGGACCTTGTTTTCCATTGTGTTATGTGTTTAGCTGCTGGGACCTTCCAAACTAGCCCTGTCGGTAGTCTTCTGGTTGACAGTGGGATCCCTCCCCTTTCCGTTCGGCAATACAAGCTCCTTGTTTCCTACGCCATCACTATCCACTCTAGGCCTGCTCATCCTTTTTATTATATTCAGCCCGCTGCCCACCTTCGGGTGGGTTTACCTTACTTCTCTCCACTGTGACTTCAGTCACCATTCTCGTCTTCTCTCCATGTTCTCGCCTGACGCCCTCCCCCCGTGGGTAGTTCCACAACCCCACATTCATTCAGACGGATCTCATCCACGCTCCGAAAACCTACCTCGCTCGAATGGTATTCTGTTGTCTGTATCAAACACAGTTAAAGGAGTTTCATGATGTCATTTTTTATACCGATGGCCCTAATTTCGCTGATCATGTGTAATGTCTTCACGTCTCCTGCTGCCACAGGACACCATCACATGGGGGTGTTTATGATGAAACTGATGGTCTTCTAATATGCCCTCTACTTCATTAAACAGTCCTCAGTCACCCAAATTTTTTCATGTGTGGACTCCATAAGTGGCCTTCAGGCTATTGTTCAGAGCCTTCCCCACCACTCCTTGGTCTCAACCATCCACAGTCTCCTTGCTGATCTTGGTGATACTGTTTGGTTAGTTCCCCATGAGTTCCTGGTCACATAGGTATAGATGGTAATCAACTTCCTGATTCGCCAGGGGGCGGCCAACTACGCACCGTTTATCGTGACCCCCCCTGGGGTTTAATAATGCCTTTATATAGAATCTGTAATTGCTCAAATATGGGCCAACTCTTGGTAGGCTACCCATGCATCCACACAATAAACTTCGCGCCATCAATAAGACTCGAAACATGTTGTGTTCTTCCCTCTGCCTCTCCCAATGGGAATCTAACATCCTGTCCCATCTTTGTATTGGCCATTCCAGGTTGCCCCATAGTTTTTTCGTCCATACTGAACGGCCCCCTCCCCATCGTATTTTTGTACGTTTAGGGATCCCCTCTCTTAAAAGCTATGCTCTGTCTGCATTCAGTTTTAATTCGCCCTTCCCTGAAAATTATGTGGTTGCCTATAACACATACTTCACCAGAAGCACTATATTAAAGCAGGCAACACATATGTATCCCACTCCAGGGCATTGTCACCTATGCAGTCGAATGCAGATGTTGCCGAATTAAAGTTGGTTCTCACTAGCAGTCTTACTACATAAGTGTTATGGAGAAGAATCAGTGTGTTCAACAGACTTACGGCACTCCCTAGCGTGGTCTCTAGAATGATGCCTACATCTGTGTGAGCTCGGGTTACTTCAGAGTTGTGGTATTGGGACGAAATTGCTATAATGTATTACACATATCAAAACCACTTAACTTCAGACTATGACTTCTGTGTGCAATAGGAAAGCTGCCAGGGCAGTGATGATGCTACTGTAAACAGCAATAAAACTGTTACATCTCCTTTGGCTACTGATCGTGGCGTTTACCCCCAAGCAAGATGTAGTTGTTCCTTTTCCTTGAGACGTATGGCTGCATTTGTCAAAACCGCTTCTACTACTGACAAGCACAACTGACACGAGAAATGTGATTGAGGCTATGTACTTTTCTGACTTAATGGTTGCAATGGCTCTGAGCACTATAGGACTTAACATCTGAGGTCATCAGTCCCCTAGAACGTAGAACTACTTAGACCTACGTAGCCTAAGGACTTCACACACCTCCATGTCCGAGGCAGGATTCCAACCTGCGACCGTAACGGTCGCGAGTTTCCAGACTGTAGCGCCTACAACCGCTCGGCCACTCCTGCCGGCTTTCTGACTTAAAAAAGACGTATAAAATACGCCAATTTCCTAAGAGACAGAACAGCAGTCATCCTCACTCTATTTGGTTTATAAGCCTCATAGAGAGGAACGAGTTTGTCGCTTCGTGGGAAGCCAGGATAGTGTGGAAGGAAGTAGCTTTGCCATCTTAATGTTTGTCACCATTGTGATTGTGGTAGAAAACTTGCACAGTGTTGCATGTCGAACATAAGAGCGCTGAATTCCACATGACTAATAAATCAGAAATAATATGGCTTTAACATATAGAGCGTTTTTAAGTACAGAACAATGTAGCCTAAGGAGTGCACATGTTAAATTTGTTGCCAGTACCTCCTCGCTACTGACTCCAGACGCTGAAATAACACTTCATGATTGATTGCATAGCTAATGTTTCTAATTGCATCCATCTGGAGCTTCATTGTGCATACACTAAACCTTCCTTTTTAACCATTAGTCGTATCGCCACAACGCTCTGGTGACTACTATTCACCAATAACGGGTGCTAAGCTCCTCAGCATGCATGAATCTGGAGATATCATGTGCATTTGGATGGCTGGTGTAAGAAAGACTGGTGTGGAACTCTCTTCGCTGTACAGCAGTTGCGGACTCTGTACGCACTGTTCCTTCATGAGATGTTGGTGGTGGTTATAGTATCCTACTACTTCTAGTCAGATGCAAATTAAATCAGCGACAGTGTTGCAGGGAGGGTTCGTCAAGGACAGTGCACAGAGATCTTTCAGTCTCCAACTTTATCCTATGACTGTGAGAACACTCTGTGACTCCCGTTGATCTAGTGAAAGATGCCTGTCTATGACTATGAACAATGATCTAGAAATATGTAGATAACCTAATTGCATCAGTTTAGGACGCTGTCTGGTAAACTTAGGTGTATATAACCTTAAGGACGTACTGTACAGTCATCTGACTACATTCACAGGCTAGTATATGGTACTCGCAAAGTAAGGGAAGGATGGTTTACCGATGATACAGAAAGGACTATGAAGTGTCATTGGTTGGCGTTGAAGTTACGGAAAAAACTGTTAAAATTACTAAAACTGATTGCGCTATCACTGTGGTGCTTATTACAGTACATCATTCCATATCAATGGTTTCTTTTCCATACCATCAGTCCACTGGTACACTGTTGATTACCACATAATGACTAACTGAAACAAATTGTTTGGGATGGAGAGAGCTTTAGTGGAACACTGGGTACCTGATACTTGTCACTGTGAAACATAGGGTAAAATTTATAGGTCTTCACCTTCAGACAGTTGTTCGCAGATGTACCATAATGCTGCATATTCGTCCTGTTTCCATATTCTGCGACGTCGGCTTGCTTTTTTTTTAACTACTCTGGATGTTACAAAATAACGAAGAGGCATGCTCTCAGACGTAATAAATGTACTTACAGATGCTAATATGTATCATTATTTCATATATGAAATTAATTTAAGGGCCTCAGGTATGACAGTTTGTAATTTGAACATGTGGAATACATTCAGACTGTACCTATTTTGCACATATAACTAATAAACATCGACTGTGTCTATTCTCAAGGAATCATGAGCGTTCTTCTTTATATAGTCACGATTGTGTGTTTAAAAGTATTTATTACAAGAAGTCCTGCATTATTTCATCTTCATAACCTCTGATTACAAAGTAGCCATCACCTGAATTATAACTCATTGTAGAATCTAGAAATAATAGCATTTTTCTTGATGTGTGAGTGATTGTCTGAAACTGGCTGTTCCTTGACGACAAAATTGCTTACAAAACGTGTAAGGTGTCAAACAAATGACACACCTTCCTGAAATAATTACCGTTAAATGTATACGTCACACAACTTAGTTACAAGAAAATGTACGAATTATTGGTAGACAAAGCGAATAAAGAAGCGAGCATTTTTTGCATATAATCCACTAACGCTCATACTAGTAATTGTATACAAGTAATTTCCGAGAACCGTGCTATGAGACCGCAGTTCTGATAGAAGGAGAATATCAAGATGGCAACGCACGTGCCAATGTTAGGCCGAAACCCACACACCAGGACATTTAGTGTTCGAAATGAGACACCGGAGTCACTGTACAAGCCGTCGGCGAGAGCCACTCTTACCCCTGCTTTTAACGACTACCCTTCGGAAAGCCTCTCTACAGGATCAGGGCAGGAGATGGCAGATAAACGTCCAGAGAAACCCAACTCAAAGCACTGGTGAGTTACTGTTGCCACCTACATTAAATACTCGCATGAAAGGAAAAGCTGTTTATTTCAGTATTCCGTAGGAGAAGTTAAACTTGCCTTAAAAAAAAAAAATCTGTGATATGCTACAGAAACTCTAGTGGGTGGAGTTACGCGTACAGAATTTTCTTACTGTCCACAAAGAAAACGCGGGGCCACCAGCTTTGATCTAGGCAAATTATAGACTGATACACTCCCTCTTTCTCTTGTAACAAGGCGACTCGGACCACACAGAGACGATTCCGATATTCATTATGTGAACACTTGTTCACAGGCTCCTCTTAACTCATAAGCAGATAAACTGCTGCAAAGTGTCCTAGTCCGGAGAATCGCACCGAGCACTGATGATTAACGCTTGCAAGCGATTTCAGGGCAATGGCGTACACGCTATTCCAGCCAAACAGCGTGTACGATGCCAATTAAATTACCTAGGGAACAACTATGAGTGTCGGCTTCACTGAAGACGTAGGAAATGTATCAGTTTTGGGTTTAACAGTCCAGAGAGATTTAGAACAGATTTTCAGGTTCACAACTCGCGCTGACAGCTGTCACTGCTGCCACTGACGAAAGGTAAACACACGTGCTCGTGCTACGCCAGCAAGTGATATTCAGTTGACACTCAGAACTGCAGTCATATCTGACTCTATTTTTTTTTTTCATACATTCAGCCATTGCCTATAGTTGAACATATTCACATGTCTGGCGTAATTGAAGAGGAAAAGCGAGACATCCGACTTAACGAAAATAATTGATCAGTGCTTTATACCCTGAAGTTATTAAATTGTTTCAATTGTGTGCTTTTTTCTGATTGCTCTTCAACGACCCCCATCCCTTAATTGGTTATTTTAATTGTGCATTTTAGCTTAATTGACATCTCTGGCAACAATTGTATTTAATTTGTTTGTATTTTATCGGCCCCCACACATTGTCATTAACCATCTTAATAGTAAAACAGCCTTAGAATAGTTCGGAATCTCGCTTAATATTTGGGAACATCCCATATCAAAATTTTAGCATCCTGTACGTATAATTATGATTTTATGAAGTCACAGAAAAAAACCTTGATTACGAAAATCTAAGATTTTAATTTTTCGCTAACATATAGTTACTCTTGAACCCATACACTAATTTTTGTTACCGATAATGTCTTCTGTACAGGGACTGTAGAGGAACTGACATTGAGACCATTTTCTGATTACATCACTGTCCGTACTCCTGCACTCTTCTAAACTCTGTCTGTGTGTGTGTGTGTGTGTGTGTGTGTGTGTGAGAGAGAGAGAGAGAGAGAGAGAGAGAGAGAGAGAGAGAGAGAGAGAGAGAGAGAGTAGGTTCAACACAAAACTCCTAAAACGCTCACAGACCGTCCTTGTGCAACCGTTGTAGGAAGATAGATCAGAACCATTCTCACACATGTTAGAAACTACAATACAAGAATCTTCTGCTATTTAGAATCATGGTCTTCTGCTGGCTGTTGTCGTTGTCTTCTTCGTCTTCTTCTTCTTCTTCATGAAATGGTTCAAATAGCTCTGAGCACAATGAAAATTAACGTTTAAGGGCGCCAGTCCCCTAGAACTTAGAACTACTAAAACCAACTAAGCTAAGGACATCACATACATCCATGCCCGAGGTAGGATTCAAACCTGCGACCGTAGCGGTCGGTCGGTTCCCGACTGAAGCGCTTAGAACCGATCGGCCACCCCGGCCGGCTCTTCATCTTCATCTTGAAATATGTGACATAAACTTTACACAGAGGTCGGTAGAGACAAGTTATGGAGCAAATATGTTAGATGCCAGCACGCGGACGGTATTCTTTGTCAATGAATTGCTGAAATCTTACAGGGTTCTCTGTTTAGTAACATTAGGAGCTTCTATTACAAGGCATGGTCTAATGACTAAATCATTATGTTTTGTAACCGCCAGCATGATACACCATTGCACTGGTAAAATGGGACCTGCCATATTGTACAAAACAGCAACGTCCTCTCGAATTACAGCCTTTTGTTGTTGATCATAAATCGACTGTGTTGTTTTCTAACTTGTGAACAGATAGCGTGAAAGGCTAGGTTCTGTAATGTTGTTTCACATGTCTCAAATGTTTTCAATACTGATGTGAATGACAATTTATTTACAGACACAGATTTGAATGTCAGGGACGCTCTCAAACCATGTAATTTTGTACATCAAATGGAACGAAAACGGTTAACATTGAAGTTTCGTCAGACTAAGGTTTTTTGAATTTTAAGTTCTCACTTTTTTTGTACCGTCAGTGTTTCGAAACACTAAGACATTCTGCAACGATCAGTAGTTTTCACAGTACATTAGTGGAAGTTAATTCGATTTCACGCAGGGTTGACATGTATAGGTGATGTGAAATGAGTTAACACATCTGTTGATGTGTCGCTAAAGAGCT
The DNA here is from genome assembly GCF_023897955.1 of Schistocerca gregaria. Taxonomy (NCBI): domain Eukaryota; kingdom Metazoa; phylum Arthropoda; class Insecta; order Orthoptera; family Acrididae; genus Schistocerca; species Schistocerca gregaria. Next base: position 676,271,530 of record NC_064922.1, read on the forward strand.
GTGACCTCTGCAGTTTGCTCATCTGGGGGCGGGGGGGGGGGGGGTCAGGGGGCAGATGATGTGAACTGTGGGTGGTCTGCGGCCAATCATCTGAACATCAACAAGTCATTGGTATTGGATATCGGGAGCGAGATCTCATGCTGGGTGTTGTCGCCCCTGTTTCCTATCCAGAGGACACACATTCAAAGTACGTTATGACAAGCTCAGCTTCCCTCTACGTTGAGGAGGGCAGGAACTGGTTAATACCCGAGAACGGGCAGCTGCCCCTATTCGAGCCATATGTTGAAATGATGGTCCTATTCTCGATCGTCTGTTGGAGGTCCAGATCCAGATCTCTCATGTCCAACTGGTGTCGGCGTTGCACGTTGCGATACAACTCTCCAATTCCTCTATTCATTCTGGAATACAGGTATGTGGTCTCGGATGTCTCCACAACGCGCCCGTCGAAGGCAAAAGATTCTTACGTCACCCCACTGCGGGCAGTTCTGCGTAACGTCGAAGAAACGAAGTACCCGAATGTTAATTGCCCAAGCTGTCGCCTAAAGCACACCGATCAACATCGCTTCCGGTATTTGGCAACTGACAAACAAGATAGTATCTTCTTATCTCCATGTCACAATTGACGCGATTGATACTTGGTTTCTGAGTCTGGATGACTATTACTTTCCCCTCGCCGTATATCATGCTCTTACATGGTTCAAGTGGTTGACAATCGACTACAGAATAACAATCGACTACATCTTCGGCGAAATGGAGAAAGTGGAATCTGATTACCGGTGGTAACTGCAAAACACAAATCATGATTTCATGAAAGCACACTGAGGTGGCACACTCTCTTGCAAATTACTTGTGCAATGTTTCCATAAATCTTTCAGATAGTTGGTTAGTGCCAAGCTCAATGTAACGTACTGTGCATCGTCACCTTGAAGACGGAATGCCCTGAATTACAAGCAGTGAGAAAGGAAAGCGACTGGCTCTTCCAAGGAACGCTGCATTCATTGAGGCATTAGCAATGCAGCATGAGTCTGTTGCAGATGCAGTAGACGGCATTGTTGGAAACAGAAAACGCCAGTGGCATTGGACAAGAAAACTCCCACTGAATCATGTGAACAAAGATTCTTTCAGCTCAAGAAGTGCAAGCCATCTACAGAGCCATTTTAGTTTATAGTTTGAATTACGTTTTCATTGAAACATTTTCATTTGTACAAATTTATAATTACAATCAATCAAGAATTAAGTAAATACATCAAAAATTATGGAGCCTTTCACCTCTGGAGAAATTTTGAGAATAGTTACGAACAACGCCTGAAAAAAGACAGGATAGTTTTCCTTTTTTTATTTTTAGTGGTATGGTTAAAGTGACCAAGGTGGATACATTTGCCTTTCCCGGGCAAGTGCTCGAACGACTGAGCCAACCAAGAACGACTCAAGACTCGTTCTCACAGCTTCAGATCCTCCAGTACCTCATGTTCTACCTTCCAAACTTCTCCTAGTTGAGCACTTGCCCGTGAAAGGCGAATGTCCACAACACAGCCACTGTAATATCTTAGTTTTTTATGTCCATTATAAACCTGTTTTCATTTCACTTCCTATTCAACTCATCTGATCTTCATTCGCTGCCTCTGGGACGATTACAATGTCTCCAGCATAAACAATAATCCCTTTCCCAAATTTCTCTTTTGCTTCCTCTACTGCTTACCCAGTGTACAGAATGGACAACATGGAGGTTAGTTTAGAGCCACGCCTCACTTCGTCCTCCACAACTGCCTCCCTACAACTCTGATAACTGATCGCAGGTTTCTGCACAAGTAGTATATGACCCTTCGCTCCCTGTATTTTATGCCCGCCACCTTCAGACGTTCAAAGCGTTTATCTCAATCAACAGAGTAGGAAGCTCGCTCTAAATCAACGAATGTAAGTTCATCTTTTTTTTCAGTCTTATTTCTTAAATAAGTCTTACGGTTAGTTTTCCTAGCGCGTTCCCTGAGGGAACGCCAGAGCAGGTGTTCCATGCTTAAGTAAATGTTGTGTGTTAGTACTTTAGAACCATCACCTATTAACTGAAAGTTCGCAATGAACAAATATTCCAGCACCTACAATCTTCGGAATCTCGATTATTCCTTTTTTGTTCTGAGTGCCCGTGGTCTAAGGGTAGCGTCTTTGATTAATAATTAAAACGTCCTCGGCCACAGTTTCGAAACCCACCATCGATTAAATTTCGATTTATTGTTAGCAGGCCCCGCGGGATTAGCCGAGCGGTCTAGGGCGCTGCAGGCATAGACTGTGCGGCTGGTCCCGGCGGAGGTTCGAGTCCTCACTCGGGCATGGGTGTGTGTTTTTGTCCTTAGGATAATTTAGGTTAAGTAGTGTGTAAGCTTAGGGACTGATGACCTTAGCAGTTAAGTCCCATAAGATTTCACACACATTTGAACATTTTGAATGATTAGCATTGGCGGCCGAAGACTTCCGGAAAACGAAGTCTCGCTCTGCTAACTTCCTCGTCAAAGAGGGCGGAGGAGCGGCCGAAGGTTCGGGGGATTCTCTTGTGCCTGATATGGGGAAACTGCTCCTGAAGGCGGAAGAATCTACAGTGATCAGCGGAATGAGGATGCAGTAGGCAATGGAAACCACTATATTAAAGACACTTAACGTGTATCCACAGCACATGTTGCCTGTAACTGAAGAAGTGTCATAATGATCTCCCCATTGGCAAAAGATTCCGGAATAGTCCCCCCATTCAGATCTTCGGGAGAGGACTGCCAAGGGGCAGGTGACTATGGGATAAAGGATAACGTTTTCCGAGCCGGGGCGTAGAATGTCAAAAGCTTGAACGTGGTAGGAAAGCTAGAAAATCTGAAAACGGAAATGCAAAATCTCAATCTAGATATAGTAGGCGTCAGTGAAGCGTAATGGAAAGAAGATAACGACTTTTGGTGAGATTAGTATAGGGTAATATCAACAGCAGCAGGAAATGGGTTAACGGGAGTAGTGTTCGTTTTGAATAGGAAGATAGAGCAGACAGAGTGCTACTGCAAACAGTTCAATGATAGGGTGGTTCGTATGAGAATCAACACCAATGTAACACCGACAATGAGAATTCAGATTAACATGCCAAGGTCGTAAGCTGAAGATGAAGAAACAGACAAAATATGAGGCTGTTGAAAGGTTAATATAGTACGCAAAGGGATATGGAAATCTAATGGCCATGGGGGAATGGAAAGCTCTTGTATTGGAAGGAGTAGAAGGAGCTGCTACAAGAGAATATGGTCTTGGGACAAGGAACAAGAGAGGAGAGAGACTAATTGAGTTCTGTAAGAAATCGCAGCTAGTAATAGCCAATATTCTGTTCAAGAATCACCAGAGAAAGAGGAATGTTCGGAAAATGTGGGGGTGACATAGGAAGATTTCAGTTAGACTATAATATGGTCAGAGAGAGATTCCGAAATCAGATACCGGAATTCAGAGCGTATTCAGGAGCAGATATAGACCCATATCACAATGTAGCAATGATGAAGATTAGGCTGAAGTTTAAGAGATTGGTCAGGAAAAACCAACACGCAAAGAAGTGGGATACAGAATTGCCAAGGAATGATGAGATGCGCTGGAAGTTCTCCGTCTGTAGGCACTGCAATTAGGAATAGCTCATTAGGCAGAACAGTTGAAGGGAATAGACATTTCTAAATAGGACAATCATAGAGGTTGGAAAGATAAACGTAGGCACGAAGAAGGCACCTGCGGAGAAACCATGGGTAACAGAAGAAATACTTCAGTTGATCCATGAAAGAAGAAAGTACAAAAATGTTCAGGGAAATTCAGAAATAAAAGTCGCTGAGGAATGCAAGAAATAGAAAGAGCAGGGGAGCTAAGGAGAAGGGACAGGATGATAGGACACCTGTTACGGCATCAAGGAATCATTTCTATAGTACTAGAGGGAACTGTAGAGGGCTAAAACTGCAGAGTAAGACAGATTGGAATACATCCGCCAAGTAACTGAGTACGTATGTTGCAAGTGCTACTCTGAGATGAAGAGGATGAAACAGGAGAGAAATTCTTAGTGTATCTCATCAAACCAGTCGTAGAAAAATGTTTGCCAGTCTCGTAAGGCACCAGTGGAAAAACGTTGTCACTGTTTGTTCTCCCAAACCAAGCGACATGGCGCAGTCGTAAGAACAATGGACTCCCATTATGAGGTATGACAGCTGAAATCCCCATGAGGACATATTTATTTAGGTTTACCGTGATTTCCCTTCATCACTCCAGTTAAATTTAATATTATTCATTACGGATGGTTGCCTTGAGAATGGCATCCCAGGTGCCAGGTTCCGTCGTAGGTTGTTATGTATTCCGTTAAATATTTTGCAGTATCACAGCCCCATTCCATCTCCATCCAATTGTTCTTCCCTTTCTATAACATAGCCTTGAAATTCCTTTTCCCTATGCAGCCGTTATGTACATTCATTTCACCTTACGTTTCCTTCATTGTTAATCTCCCATAAGGATTTATCTATTCGTAAAGCTGGCTCCGTTTTATCCATTTCTTTGTGTGTGTGTGTGTGTGTGTGTGTGTGTGTGTGTGTGTGTGTGTGTGCGCGCGCGCTGTCTATCTTGCATGCATGCTTCAGCGGCTTTGGATTTATCATCTTGCCATCCCTGACGTGGTTTTGATCATTCTGTCGCTCTCGTGTTTTATTCGTCTCCAGTCCCTTTTGCCTGTTTAATTTTTATATTTCTTCCTTGCATCAATGAAATTTAGTATCTTAGATGTTATCGAAAGATTTATAGTGGGCGTTGTAGTTTTCCCTTCTTGTTCCTCTAGCGTCTTCACTCATCTCTCAAAGTTTTTTTTTTAGTTTCCTGCGTCTCAACCATTCATTCTCCACAATTCTTTCGGAAATACTGAACGACCTCTGTCTGGTCCAACTGATCCATGTGCTGGTTCCTTATCTGCTACCGCTCTGCAATTTCTTCAGTTTTTAATATGCTTTTCATAACAAATGAAGAATGATCCGGTGTTCACTACATTTCCCGAAACTGTTACGTAGTATAAGAGCAAGGTTTCCAAATCTGCCTTACAATTAATACGTGTAGTGTCTGCAAGTATCTTTTATAGACAGATCTTTCTGTTGTATTTCATGAAGCAAGTTCAAGCAATGATTTAAACGACCGCAATGTAAACTTTTCCACGTGGCTTCCCCTTCATTTCTGTCCTGTAGCCCATGTTACCCTTTTAATTTTTCCTCCTCTTCCTATTATCCAGAACCCTTCCGCCATGATAGCTCCATTTTCTTCTGTCTTACGTATTGATTATTTTTTCGTCATTAGTTTTTTTTAATTTATTGATGCTGCGCTGTTTTTAAAACTCCACATATATCAATTAAAGGCCAAAAATAATTTCGTATTAGACTGTTACAAATATCGTTCATATGGAGGTTGTTTTAGATCAAGTGAAATTTGAAAAATTTTAACCAGGACCAGCCTGTGTAGCGCCATCTTTGTCGGAACGGATCTGTATTTGCATCCTATTCCGCAAGTCACTCTACGGTCTACTGCAAGGGGCACTCCTTTTAATCCATTCAGTAAGTGTGCGCGAGAAATTACCAGCAGGAAGATTCCTTACGATCTCCAACACCTCTTTTTTTATTCCGTTGAAGATTCGAAAGACGTATGTGGAAGGAACTAATATGTTGCCTCTTCATAGAATTCTCTCTCAGAATTTTAACAGCGAACCTCACCGAGGTATCCAAAGCGCCTCTTGTGGCATTTGCCCTGGACGTCGTGGAGCAGCTCGGTCACACTCCCACTCTTACTGTACCAGTGGGAACTGCGACGCTCATCTCTTGTATTTCTTCTATTAGTCAGTTTTTCTGTTAATCCTGCCAGATACGCCATTTTCAGACGAACTATTCTTGACTCTGTAGAAAGCGTGATTTGTGAACCAGTACTTTCATGTAGTGATTACGTTTCCTTGGGGTTCTTACTATGAACTTCAGCGTGGAATATCGTTTGCCGACAATTGGTGGTTACGGGTTCAGTCACTTTAGGTTGCTTCGAAGAACTACTTCTAGATCGTTTTAAGTTTGCTATTTTTCCTTTTCATTCATTTCGCCAGTTGTGTAATCGATCGGAAAAGACCTCCTACCTGTTCAAAAGTAGTACTTTACATTGATTAACGGTATGGTCAACTGACGGTCACTGAACCATTCGTCGAGCCTCACCATTTTGATCCAATTTTCCGACGTCGGGACTTCCCTATGTAAAACAGCTTCATCAGCGAACAAACACATCGAGCTTCCGATGTTAGTCATTAGAAGTCCTTTTTGTTACTCCCGAAGTTACCTCTCTATCTATCGATTCATCTCTGTAACAATGGTGGTTTTAACTCTGTCCTCCAGGAAGTCCTAAATCCAAACACAAATATGTCTGAAAACCATTCAACAGCCAGTATGACACAAAATATTTGTTTTCATTTAAGACAACCGATTTCAGCAGACTATACTGTCATCTTCATGTCTTAAAATCTTTTCTTGTACAACGTGTTCATTTTGCACTGACCTCAAGCACAAGACGTCAAGTGGATAAAAATAGCACATTGTAAAAGACTGTCATCGTTAAGCTAATTAAAGAGATAAAACATCTTGTGCAGCAGGCTTTGTGCATATATATAGCTCACAGTTGAAACATTATACAAACACGTTACACAATAGCATAACCGTTTGCGTTTGTTAGACATGTTGTAAAAAGTGCAAATCCACTGTAAGACCTGAATATGACAGCCTAGTCCACTGAAAGTAAAAGAAATATTTTATAAGATTTTGGCTGTTGAATGGTTTTTAACAACTAAACAGATCAGTCTTCAGTTTTCGCAAAACGATAAAATTCAAAACTAACTTGTCTGACATTCGGTAAGATCGTGTTCTGCTGACTAAAAGACAGTGCGAAACTGTATCGAACAAGAAATCAATGTTTGCACCGTTGTCTACGTCACTCTCAATCATTTCAGTGAACATAGAGAACTGAATTTCGTAAGATCTCTTTGCAAAATCCATTTTGATTCCCAAAAGGTAATGATGTGTGAGCCTAGACCATGTTCAAAACTCTCAAACAGTTTGATATAGGTCTGTAATGATAAGTTATTCGACGTTTCTTCTTTTCTTCCTCTACAGTATGTCATTAGCTGATTTTGCACTCCCCGATCACTTACTGCAGTATATTCCGTGTTGGATTTCGTGAGACGTTTGCAAGCAGGAATCGTATAACGATCCTTCGCTCTGAAGCATTTTCGGGAAGGTGAATTAACTACTTCGGACTTAACCTGTGTCGTAATCAGTTAGCGACTGAGCTGGTGATATCAATCCGCTAACTGTACCCACGACCAAAACTTCGTAGAGCACTTTCTTTATTTTGGAATTTATTGATCGCTTCTCGCATTGTCCTATTGCACTCTTTTAGGCTTCGTTCAGCTTTTATCTGTCAAAATGGTTCTGTTTTCGTCAGAATCTTTGATGAAGCACTCTGATTGCTAACGATATTCCCAACACAGCTATTGAACACCATGATGCATCTTTTCCATATTCGGGACCTAAAGATTTGAGGCCATAGATTTTTATCGATGTGTGCTCCGTATTTTCGTCCTCAGAGATGGGGGATGTTGACAGCTACGACACTCTGTTGTATGGGTCATTTCATACTAAGCAAAATATGTTCCTAGCTTTCTTAGTATCCCTTCTAATATCTGTAATCGTTGATTGTATAGCAACTTACTGTGCGGTACCTGATTCAGAAGTTCGGCTCTGTTAGTAACGAGGAGAATCCAAGACGTAGACTTTTAATTCGATACTGTAACTGCTCTTTTCAGTTTTTAGAAAAAGGCATTTAGTAGCAGCAGTTTTAACTGCGTGATTCTCGCAGTCTGTATGTGGTAAATTGACGTCTTCCTAGTTCAAGTCTGTGCTCAGTTTTCCTTTTTTCACTTTGTCCCCATTTAGTCCTGGAGACTTAGTTGTTATAATGAGTAATCTAGAGACAGGATAACTGTCACTGATCCACTGTCCTAGTACGAGATGTTTACATTCACTGGCAAAGCCCTCTCATTCTGGGAAATTTTGCTAAGCCATAATACTAGTTGTGCGCTGGCTACTGCTTTAAGACATACGCTATAAATTTAACGTGAAAAATTCTAATGAACAACGTGATTCGTAGGCCTGAAATGGGGCATTTATAACAATTCAGTGTGAGAGGAAGATTTCTCACAAATACGATCTTTCGTTTATTTCTGTTTATTAGTTACAACTCATGAATGGGAGACAATAAAACAACTGATAAATGTTGTCTGTATGAAAATTCTGAGTTGTGATTATACGGATAGCAGTGTTACTCGGTTGCATGAGAAATTACACCCTGATAACTCGAAAATGGGGTCTAACATTAGTTTGAAAACTATTTGCCGACGGAAGCACTGACTAAAAGTTTGGTGACTGACTGAAAGGTTTATACATTCAACACATGTACGTTGCATCTGAGACGGGCGATCGTATATAAACCCACAAGTGAGAAACACGGTTTACGTAGCTCGCCGATACTGCTACGAAAGCTCACCGTAATTTTAATGACACGTATCATGATGAAAGCTACTGCTGTGGAGGCCCTGTAGAGAAGAAGAGGGCAAGCTGCTGTAGTTGCAAAACCGTTTCCTGGGAGCCCCCAGCTCGTAATCGCCATGGACAGGGCCACGGCTCACCCCGAAATCGATCCGTTCTCTGTGCTGTCTCAGCTCGAAGTCTTTGCTGTCTCCAGGGAATCTCACCCGAAGTCGACACTGCCTCCACCACGTCTCAGTCCTGCTTTCCTTATTGCACCAAACAGTCATCAATAAGAAAAATACAAAACACTGCAGCCCAATAATGAGGTTTCCCTCCAGCATAGTGTCACACCAAAAAGGTGTGTTGCAGTTATGAGCCAATCGTACAGCAAAACTCTCCCCTACTACTAAGAAAAACTTGCGCTCCAGCTCGGTGCCTGTGAGGTCACACTCAAGAATACAAATCGTGCGTTTTCGCCCCTATAGCACTAACCTCACTTCAGAGGGCATCTGAAAGCAGAAAAAACTATAGCTCATGAGCTTCCTGCAGCCCGCGTTTTATAATCCAGCTGACGGCTATCTACGAACGGAGTCTGTAAAATTTTACAGCCCCCGACTATTTCTCTTAGAGAATACCATTGGTCTCGGTAAAACGTTTTTGAAATTACATTAAATATAGTCTGTAATGCAATAAAATATTTATTGGCAATGGTAATCGTTTTTAGTTAAACTCTATCATCTTCGGGCAGCACACAAAATAATGACAGGCGGTGGCATTGAATGGAGCCGGTATTGTGGATCCATGAGCAACAACTGCTGAAAAATATCAGGATCGCTACAAGTAACTCTTATTATTAAGTCTCTGCCACAAAGGTTACAGCTGAAGACTATTCAAAGCTGTGCCCTTCCATCCTTATACTGTCGCTTCCCTAACCTTGTCTGCGTTACAATTACCAAGTGTCAATAGTCAAATTTCCAAACTGAATCTTGTTGCTTTCTCTAAATTAACAAGCTTCAGATGATAAGTTAAACATCAACGTCTTAGGTATATACACCACTAATGACACCACAGATGTGGACAGAAACTATCCTTTATGTCTGCAAACTGCCAGTTGTGAACCTGTTCTGTAGCTCCCCCCGCCCCACCTCCTGTCTGTCTGTCTGTCTGTCTCTCTCTCTCTCTCTCTCTCTCTCTCTCTCTCTCTCTCTCTCTCTCTCTCTCTCTCTCAACTAGGTTTTTCGGTTATTAGATAAGAGAGTAGAAAGTTGTAAGAAAAACCGGTCGACCAGCCATGCTTTAATTTAGTCATTTAGTCAAGAAATCTTATGTCACATAAAGGATTACTATTAATATTACTATCACTTTTTAATACGGAAGCGATTTTGGTGGAACTGGAGTTTCCTCAGCACAGTATGTTCAGCATGTAAAGAATGGCAGATTTTGATAAATGGCAACAAACTTTCAGAAACGGTTGATTAGAGGATACGGATCAAAAAGGGTGGAGGTAAAAGATCCTTGACAGTGGAGACACTCAAGATAACAGTGAGCTAGAGCACCATCATGTAGTAACCACATTGCTCTTCCAACTACCAAAGGTAACGTACAAGCAGGGCAGGCGTGGTGACCCTGAGGAAGTGCACATACGCTTCGCCTGTGAGACGTTAAGGAAGTATGACTAGTCACACGAGGCAGTCACCAATAATACTCGTCCAAACACTGAGGCTCAACCGGTGCTGATCGTTCACTGTCACCGTATCATTCGAATTCTCCGTACCCCACGGGTGGGTGTCTGGGAAGTTGACGAGACCGCTCTGCTGAAGGTAGCGTCATCTATGACTAAGATGGATGACTGATGATGTCCCAGGACCATGGTAGATTGTGCAAAGAATCCGCGACAAAACTGTCGTCATGGGGGAAAGTTTGTAGATTGCTGTGATACGGATGGTGACAGTTGTTGCGGATAACGTTCTACAAAGCCGTCGGGCTTACCCCATCCTGGCAGAACACCTGCCTGGTGCTATTACCAGGATCACTGTGATAGATGTTTTAACTCCACCTTTAAGTGGGTGTACCTCCTATGGAACGCATATCAAACCAAATTTTAATATGACCTGGTTTGTTGCTTATCCTCTCAAGCAGTGTGTCCTGCTTTTTGTATCCATTTAGCTAATTCACATCATATTTCGAATATGTTGAACTGATCACTGCTTGCTTTGCCCAGAATTGTGTTCTTATCAATCCATGCACTGATCATTTTTCGCGACGTTACAGAAGACCAATCTCATATGAAAGATAACATACAGCGTTTCTTCCCACACCTCATCTGAAACGAATCGGAAAAGTAATTATGTACATAATACGCATCTTTAATCTAACACGCCTTCAAAATGAACTAAAAGGTATAAAATAATTTCTCAGATCCCCATAAACATTCCTAACCCGTCACAGATAGACCTGCAAAATTGTCATTGTAGATTTTAAGTACCTATGAAAATACTGTTAAGATTTATACAGAAGAACGTGGAGCCCAATCAGTTCATAAGTATGAAAGTTTGCCTGGAAACTGTAACATTGCATGCGCTCATGTTACTCGGAACAAATCTTACTCGTAATTTCATAGCTATTAAAATCCGCAAATTTTCAGGACTATTTGTACAGTGCTGAGAATCTACACGGAAGCTAGCGAAATTATATCTCCTAGTACGTTCTAAAACGTACTGTATTAAGAGTTTTTTTATTAAAATAATTACTTACTTGTTTTGGTTGGTTGTTGGTTGGTTTGCGGAAGGAGACCAGACAGCGTGGTCATCGGTCTCATCGGATTAGGGAAGGATGGGGAAGGAAGTCGGCCGTGACCTTTCAGAGGAACCATCCCGGCATTTCCCTAGAGTGATTTAGGGAAATCACGGAAAACCTAAATCAGGATGGCCGTATGCGGGATTGAACCGTCGTCTTTCCAAATGCGAGTCCAGTGTCTAACCACTGCGCCACCTCGCTCGGTTCGTTTTAGTTGGCGTGTGTGGAATTTTTCAGTCGTTTTGGAACATACTGTTAAGATTATAACATAAATGAGCGAAACTCAAACTTCTATTGCAGATTCCCTTCAGCTCAGTTAACCAATATATTGCTTCTTCCCGCGTATCTCACGAAAGGACTGTGTAGGTAAACATGAGGAAGGATCGAGTTCACCCTAAGGGTCGTGAACAAGTATTCCTCCTAGAGGAGGGGGAAATAGCAGCGGCACGCCAGGTACTCTCAGCCACACACCAAACAAGTATGTGAGTTGTGTTGCATTGTTATCCAGTTGTAAGCTTCAGATCTTTAGCTCAACACGAAGTTAGTTCAAAATCAATGGCAAAATTTGTACCGAACAGAGAGACAGGAAAGCTACCTATTGAAAACGTGTTAATAAAAAGGAAAGGGGAGTAATATGCATTCTCCGCTCCACAACGGATGACGTATATACATGACTGACCATTAAAATTGCTACACCACGAAGACGACGTGCTACAGACGCGATATTTAACCGACAGGAAGAAGATGTGTGACACGCAAATGATTAGCTTTTCAGAGCATTCATACAAGTTTGGCGCCGGTGGCGACACCTACAACGTGCTGAGATAAGGAAAGTTTCCAACCGATGTCTCGTATACAAACAGCAGTTGACAGGCGTTGCCTGGTGTTCAGGAGGGTAATATGGAACGCCGTGCTGGATCCCCACAGCCTGGTATCACTAGCAGTCGAGATGACAGCCATCTCATTCGCATGGCTGTAACGGATCGTGCAGCCACGTCTCGATCCCTGAGTCAACAGATAGGGACGTTTGGAAGACAACAACCATCTGCACGAACAGTTCCACGACGTTTGCAGCAGCATGGACTGTCAGTTCGGAGGCCATTGCTGCGGTTACCCTTGACGCTGCATCACAGACAGGAGCACCTGCGATGGTGTACTCAACGACGGACCTGGGTGCACGAATGGCAAAACGTCATCTTTGTTGATGAATCCAGGTTCTGTTTACAGTATCATGATGGTCGCATCCGTGTTTGGCGACATCACGATGAACGCACATAGGAAGCGTGTACTCGTTATCGCCATACTGGCGTATCTCCCGGCGTGGTGTCATGGGGTGCACGTTGGTTACACGTCTCAGTCACCTCTTCTTCGCATTGACGACACTTTGAACAGTGGACGTTACATTTCAGATGCGTTACGACCCGTGGCTCTACCCTTCATTCGATCCCTGCGAAATCTTACATTTCAGCAGGATAATGCACGACCGCATGTTGCAGGTCCTGTACGGGCATTTCTGGGTACAGAAAATGTTCGACTGCTGCCCTGGCCAGCACATTCTCCAGATCTCTCACCAACTGAAAACGTCTGGTCAATGGCGGCCGAGCAACTGGCTCGTCACAATCGCCAGTCACTACTGTTGAAGAACTGTGGTACCGCGTTGAAGTTGCATGGGCAGCTGCACCTATACATGCCATCCAAGTTCTGTTTGACCCAATGCCCAGGCGTATCAAAGCCGTTATTACGGCCAGAGGTGGTTGTTCTAGGTACTGATTTCTCAACATCTATGCACCCAAATTGCGTGAAAATGTAATCGCATGTCAGTTCTAGTATAACGTATTTGTCCAATGAATACCCGTTTATCATCTGCATTTCTTCTTTGTGTAGCAATTTTAATGGCCAGTAGTGTATATGTACAGGATGAAGGAAAATTCGCGAACTCGGACTTCGCAGAGTGAGTCCTCGCATACTAGCAACACAGCAACACCTGTCATAAAATTTTGTCCTGCCTATAATTCGGGCAATAGATGGACGTTAAAGACTGTCAATCTGGCAACACTGTTATGATGTGTATAGTCACTAACACTGTCAGGATATAGCAGTAGTGCTGTGCACTTGGTTCACTGGATAGCGTTTTGGGTTGGATGCAGGAGGTTTAGGGCTCGATTCTGAGCGGGGACGTATCCGTTTTTATTTGCTAAACGTAGTCTGCATGGCACGGTAACTGACGTCTTACTCGTCATATAGCGATTACAATGGGACCTCTACAAAACATTTTCTTATACTTGCTACGAACAGCGAATGGAAATACAATCGATTTCATTGTTCCGCTTTTAAAGCAACTTTTGTAACGTCGTGGAAGCGAATTGTTACGCACCGTGCATCTACTGGAGTCCAAACTTGGTTTCTGCGTCCCCCCATCCAAAGGTCCCATCGATTAATACCAACTATCACTCCTACCACGTTCAGATCCATTACATTTCGTTAGTCTTACATCAGCCGTTACGCTAGCAACGTACTTTGCAAGTAATTTCGATGGGAATATTTAGCGGAGGTTACAGAGAACGCAGGTTTGGATCTCGTGGAGTGGCGCGAAACAGTTCGCATTCAACACGTGCAAAAGAAGTCCTTAAAAGCTGACCAGTGAAAACAATTGTACTTCCATTTCTGTGTTCTTAGTATATAACTGCAAATGTTTTGTAGAAGACCATCTGTAACCGCTGTGTGACGATTAAGACGCTAGATACCGTACTAAGCATACTACTTCTAGCAAATAAAAACAAGTAATCCTTGATCCTGAAACAGACACTCGACCTCTGGCATTCTAGCCCAAAACGCTGCACCAGCTGCGTAGCACTGCGCCATATGCTGACAGAAGGAATTACTCTACGCGTAATAGGGGTGTCGCCAGATTGCCATCTTTAATGTCCATTTACTGCCCAAAATAGGTACAGTAAGAAATTTTGTGACTTACATTTTTGTAATGTCAGTATGTGAGGAAACGCACTGCGAAATGGGAGTGTTAGAATTTTTCTTCGCCCTATAAAAAGGGCCAAAGAAACTAGTATGGGCATGTGTATTCATATACAGAGACATGTAAACTACAGAATACGGCGCTGCAGTCAGCAAGGCTTATATAAGACAACAAATGTCTGGCGCCGTTGTTAAATCGATTACTGCTGCTGCAACTGCAGGTTATCAAGATTTAGACGAGTTTGATCGGGATGTTATAGTCGACGCATGAGCGAGGGGCACAACATCTCGAGGTAGAGATGAAGTAGGAATTTTCCTGCACGACCATTTCACGAATGTACGACATCGCTGTGGCCGGTAAAAGATCCTGCAAGAACGGAACCAACGACGACTGAAGAGAAACGTTCAACGTGATAGAAGTGCAACCCTTCTGTAAATTGCTGCAAAATTTCAGTCCTGGGTCAACAAGAAGTGTCAGCGTGCAACGGTTCAACGAAACATTCTCGATATGGGCTTTCGGATCCGAAGAGCCACTCGTGTACCCTTGATGTCTGCACGACACAAAAGCTTTACGCCTTGCCTGGGCCTGTCAGCACCGAAACTGCACTTTTGATGACTGGAAACTGGTTGCCTAGTCGGACGAGTCTCGTTTCAATTGTATCGAACAGATGGACGTGTAAAGGTATGGAGACAACCTCATGAATCCATGGACCCTGCATGTTAGCAGGGGAGTGTTCAAGCTGGTGGAGGCTCTGTAATGGTGTGGGGCGTGTGTAGTTGGAGTGACACGTACTTAAGCATCCTGCCTCTTCACCTGCATCCATTCGTGTTCAGTGTGCATTCCAAAGTACTTGGGTAATCCGAGCATGGCAATCCGACTCTCTACACGTCCAGAATTGCTACAGAGTGGCTCCAGGAACCCTCTTCTGGGTTCAAAAACTTCCCTTGGCCAGCATCTCCCACGACATCAACGTTGTTGAGCGTGTCAGGGATGCCTTGCAACGTGCTGTTCAGAAGACACAATCCCCTCGAACTCGTACTGATTTGTGGGCAGCCCTGCAGGATTGATGGTGTCATTTACCTCCAGCATTACTGCAGACATTAGTTCAGTCTATGCCATGTCGCGTTGCGGCACTTGTGCGTGTTCGCTCTGGCGCTACACGACATTAGGCGGGTGTACCAGTTTCTTATACATAATTTGGACGTGGTGAGTTTTCTGCGTGCTCAGCGGTACATGCACTGTATGTTATAAGGGAAGTTCTGTTTAAAGTAGAACAGAGCACACAGTAAACTCACCACGTCGACATTGCAAAATTCATATCTGCAAACGCGCAAAGATCGACTCCACCGACAGTTATCACCACTGAAACTTGGCCTCCGTAGATGGAGAAGTCTGTGTTGTTAGGCTCTCTGACCAGCAGACAGGTGTTCCGACTGAATGAATCGTTTCTCTTGCGGCTCTTTCCCCAACACCAACCGTTACACGTCTACCGTGCTTTTCACTCTCACTGCAGAGTGTTTTGTCGCTACAGTAATGGGCACACCGCCGTCTCTTCGACAAAGTTCCTGACTTAGAAAGCAGTGCAGCTGACAGTATTCTGAACGTAAGTCTAGGCACAGCACAGTTGTAATGAAAAGAGGAAGCCCACAATCAATGGTGTTGTGGTATACAATATTAATTACGTAACTGTTGTATTTTTTCTGTTACTGACTGTTTTTCTGTTCTTAAAATTGACAAAAGTGTATTTGCCTGTTCAACTTCCATAATAAGTCTTTTTAAGACTCCCCCTTAATTGAACTAACCACTGTGGTATTTGTTGTCTTTTGATCTAAGTCTTCAGAAGACTTCGAAATCGTATAACAACTGCTTAGTGCTTTGGTATACCACTACCTTACACACTGATTAATGGTAACGATTCTCTTGAAGAGTCAGCCTACTCTTCATCATTATTAAACTATGATCTGAGATTATATCTGCTACCTAGTGTACCTTACGAAGCAGTTTCTGAACTCCGAATCTAACTGATCTTTTTTACTGGTCTCGTAGCTTTCCTTTCAGTATTTTTACTACTATTACGTTTTGCCGTATTTGTTACTAGTAGCTACAATTTATTTCAATGCTGAATACCTTATTCGGTCTCATTCGTATTGTCGAATCTGTATTCCCAATAATTCTAGTTTTCTTCTCCTTGCCCTGCTACTGCATTCCAATCTCTTTGACTCAGTTAGCAATTCAGTTCCATGGCGCACTGTACCTCCTTATCGTTTCACTTTGGTTTCGATTCTGACGAAAATAATGCGTTAATCTGTCGAACGTCGCACATATCTTTGCTTTAGCTTCCTGTTCATTCCGGTTACTACGCCCAGTGTATCACTTTCTCATATACAAGATAAATGTATCCCGAATTTAATAAAAACTGAATTAATGATAATTTTCAACTATGATTATAACAGCACTGATTTTTAAATATGTAAATTGAAATAAAAGCATGCTAAAACTTACACATTCTTTATTAAAATGTAATAAATACCAATAAACCAACAAAATGTTTGTTTTTAATTTGTTCCGGTTAAAAAAAATTAATCCTTTTCTTTTGCACAACTGGAAAGTTTGTCTCTCAAAGGGTAAAAACATCCGACAACAGTACTCATATAGGTTTATTCTATTGTTGCATAATTTAACTAAAAATTATCTGTGATTTTGCTCATACGTATTTCCCTTGCCAACATACAGACAACTATCCTTTACAAGTGTTCAAAGTACACTGAGCTCCCTCTCGTGTTATGAAGCAATTACTTCCAACTTTTACATCTAATACAACTCTAAATTCCCTAAGCATTAACTGGTCACACACGTAATGTATTATGAAATAACGTAGGTTAAATATATAAATTCAGTTATTAATCTCGGTTACATAACTTCACAGAATTAAGAACATTTATTTCTATCATGTCAATAAAAAGAACACAATTTTCACGACACAGACATCACACTATTTGCAGGAAACATAGAAGTTGCGAAATAGGCATCATCAATATGAGACGTACGTGTTACACATTGTCAGTGATATGTTGGTCTTAGATGCGGGTTCCTGCGGCTACAATGAAGCTGTACGCCCCGTGGTGTAGTCTGTGATGGTGAGCTGCTGACAAAGCTGCCAAGCGTCGTGTGGTCATCGTCAGTGTTCAGAGGCTGAAAGCACGATAAATATCGTGGGAAACCCCGCGAGCTGCTACTAACAAACGATTGTAAGTTTCCGGCTGTCCATACCACGCTCGTGACAAGATAACAGACCACTTCAGTAGATGAACACGCCACAAACGGCAAACACACTGTAGTATTTATTCTGTTACTGACAATTTTTCTGTTCACCTGGAACCGAAATTACATGTCGGAATAAGTGAACCCTATAGAGCGAATTTTGATTGCGATTTCTGTGGAACGGTCGTTGCTGTCTTGTTACTTTGCAGATACACACACTCCTAATGCAGTGTTCTCATTGTCGCTGCATTCTCACGCCGTTGATAATTACTAATTCAGCTGCGGTCAATTTAGAAGATGATTTGGATCCACCCAACGTTATGCTTTGTTTACGTTACTCTATTCAAATTGCTTACTTACTATAATTAATTACAAGCACAATAAAATTACTTAATGCAAAATTGAAATGAATAACACAGATTTAATAAGAAAAGGACCACAGAAAAACGCACATTCTCCATAGTGTAAGGTACTGAAACTGATCTCCCAGAGCAAACGAAATTTGGATTCAAAAAATTTGTTCTATTAAATACTTACAAAATTAATTATAAATGGGAATTTATAAAATCAAATAATTATAACACCGTATTCAACAAATCATTCTAGTTAGGTAAGCAACCAGCTACACACACCTCACTGACCGCCAACACCGGTCACTTGAGATCAACTTTACACAACAACTTACGTCTGTATGGATAGGAATTTCTAAAACACACAAAATAAAAGAAGTACCACACATGAAATACTTCAGAAAATCACTGAATTAATATGAATCACCTTCTAAAAGAAAACCCAACCGTGCTCGCAGCTATTGTGACTTTCAACCAGCAAATGCATAAACAGTTAATTTCCTTTAAACGTGATAAAAAAACATACACTGTTCAAAACCGCAGATGTCCCCACGATGTTAAAAATGTACCTATTAAACAAATCAAACTTTTTACCTAGAGAGGGAGTGAAGAAATATAAAATTACCGACTGGGACGTAGAATTTGAAATAGCTACAAATAACTGTTAGCCGAAATGTTCACAAGCAAATTACAAGTAAGCAGACTTGGGAATTATATGGGCCACAACACATTTAAATAAATAACAGACAAATAAAGCTAAAAGATGCTTGTCACTGCCATCTTATTATTTCAAAAGGACTCTCTACAAACAGCACAACAAGGTGCCGTAAGATTACACGGAAGTAGGTTCCTAACAGCCCATTACAACTGAAGCGAAACACTGATGACGTTAAGGGAGAGCACCAGTTTCAACCCGTTATCTCACGACGCAAGCAAGAGATCATTCACTTTTAAAGTGGCCGATGATCACCCTTTTTAAATTGCAGCGCTGTAGCCTCCCATAAACAGATTCCATGAGCCAGTTGTCCATCTACTGTGAGTGGTCGACAGCCATGGAGACAGACTTTAGCAGACGCATCTGTTTATCCAAAATGAATCTAACAAACCTCTTTTACTTTGGACCGTGTACGTCACGGCAGACGACTGTTACACCTGCCAGCCCAAGTGAAAAGTTCCAATGGCCACACAACACACCGTGCCCCCTGAAAAGACCTCACATCAGAACGGGCTGTTCGGGCTTCATTAACACAAACGATAGCTTTCAAGACTGACTAACACTTCATCCAAGGCACAAAGCGGAGCGCATCGACAGACGAGCTGGCACGACCAACTTCAACTGTCGATGCCACGATTCCTCCGCTTGCTCAAGGGCAGCAACACAGTTCATTAACACTTGGAATGCTGTCGTTTTTAGTCAATAACGAAAGTGCATTTGATTTACTGGCACATTAGTATATCCTGAAACCCATTAATTATTATTGCACAAGAGCCTTTAGTATCTGTAGTTAGTTAAGTTCTGGTATTTCCGTACAGCGGTGTAATTTTTTTCAGTTAAGACTTCCAAAACGTGAAGTCGTTTTCCAAAAAATGTTGGTAGAGACACACTTCTCCCATGTCCGTCCCATGCAGTGACACCCCTGGTGATCAATACTGTGAAAGAAATATCTTGGTGAACTATACTGGGGAGATAGTATTATCGTGTATTAATTGTCCACTTGTAAAATACCGGAGCGTACGCTCCTGCTATAGAGGCAGTAAACATAATGGAATTCAAGAGAGTATAGAGAGTATAGGTCAGAGTCGTCTAAAAGAAGAATATCAGAAGTGATCCACAAAATTATGTCCTACAGTCTATCATGGACGTCCAACTGTTGTACAACCGTAGAAAACTCTACTCTCAACTCAAACACAACCACAGTGAGATATCTCGAACACAATAACGGCCTCCACGCCAGCAGGCATGAATTGAAAAATTATCGACCAAAGCCATTTCTGCTTTCCCCACGTGTCTTCCTCATGGTCATGGATGGAGCTAAACCCGTTGGGCGCAGTATTTCTTAACTGAAGATAATATTTTGAATCGGTACAGTACCAATATTTGTAACAAAACAACGGCCACATAGGGTACGAAACAAATTTGTTGGTAGTGAGGTTCAGCATGTTATCTTCGTCGAAAGGAGGCGTGTCTTAGGGAAGTGTGTTAGGGCAATTGATGAATATATCGTTGATGACTATGCAGACAATATTAATAGTAACGCGAACCTTTTGCAGATGACGCCGTTGTCTGTAGTGAAATTCAATCTGAAATGAGTAGCACGAATACCCAGTCAGATCTTGATGTGTTTCCAAAAGTGATGCAAAGATTACCAATTTGCTTTGAATGTTCAGGTACATACAGTTGTGTATTTTAAAAACCGAAGAAACGCCATATACTCCGAACACTACACCAGTGAGTCAAAATCGGAATCATTCAAATTGACGAAATACCAGGATGTAAGAATTTGAGGGAGGTCAGATGGAACGATGATCTACGCTGAGTCGTAAGTAAAGCAAATGGCACATTTCGCTCTCTTGGTAAGATAGTGCGATAACAGTCAATCCACAGTTACCTACTCCCTTTACTTTACTTTACTTTACTTTCAGTGTCCGGGCAAGAACATGTAAACCATCTTACTCCAAAGAACATAGTTTCGACCCAATAAGCCGAAAATTAGTTTGAAATACACAAATATCAGTAGAAGAAAAACAGTGTACTTGTTATTCAATGCCGGCCAAGGTGGCCGTGCGGTTCTTAGGCACCTCAGTCCGGAACCGCGTGACTGCTACGGCCGCAGGTTCGAATCTTGGCTTGGGCATGGATGTGTGTGATGTTCTTAGGTTAGTTAGGTTTAAGTAGTTCTAAAGCTCTAATGGACTGATGACCTCAGATGTTGAGTCCCATAGTGCTTAGACCATCTGAACCGTTTGTTATTCAACATTAAAACTCTGAAGCCTTAATAGACTTATTGTTGCAGGAAAATAGACCTTACACAGTGCAAGCGCACTCCATCCATGGGCACATGAGTAAATGTTGAAACGTCTGTGTCTCTCCGCATTCACACAGATAAACTTCAATAAATTTTGCGACTTATGTCCTTAATCTGTTCACAGCTCCCGCGTAATATATTGTAGTTGTTGCCCTAATGTGATTTTCTCTTAAGGCTGCACGTATGTATTCTGGACAGCGTCCAAGCATAAAGATATACCGCGAGTCCCACGACTTTGTTCTAGCGCAGATGTTGGTTGGTTGGTTGGTTGATTGATCTGGGTTATAAAGGGACCAAACTAAAGGATTATCAGTTCCTTTTTCCTGACGCAAGCAAGACTCAGGGTACAAAAACACCCAAATACACTTGAGAAAGTAAAACGGGAAAAAGGAATGGGAAACCACACCTAAAAGGAAAACTAATGGAATGAACAAAAAACGTTGAAAACATACACCTCAAGGAAAAGTAGAAGAAGGTAATAAAACTATAGAGCAGATGGTCTGGGCTGGCTGATCAGTCAGCCGCTGTGCATCACATTAAAACGTCCATCCCCAAAAGCCAAGAGGAGATGAGCACATGTAGAGAAAAGGTTACCACCAAGACAAACAGATCTAATGAAAGTGCGATAGAGATAAAATGCAGGGAGGATTGCAGCCTCGGAGGGAAATCTACATGCTCGCCCTCCATAAGATGCTACGATAAAAACTCCCGCTTGCAAGTAAAATGTAAAACTAAATCTGCTGTTGAGGCATTGTCGCCCAACACCGAAGGTAGGGTGCTGGGAAGGTTAAAAGTCTGACGCAGAGGGGCTAAATGTGGGTAGTCCCGCAAGATGTGGACGGCAGTCATATGTGAGCCACAGTGACAGTTATCAACGGAACACAACGTACTGATTGTCGGGAGAAGAGACCACAGCAAAGCTGTTGCTGTGCCACTGTGGAGCGTGAGATTTAGTGTCTTGGGTTCTCGCAAAATGTGATTTAAATTGCATCCTCTGTCTGGCGTGGGTCTTTTCTTGAATATGCACAATGTAACGGTCACCTGCTGTAGTAGTTGTCCGTGGTTCACTAACTCACTTTCTTCAGCAGTGGGTGTGGAACAGAACCTTCCCATACAACGCTAGACCCTGGACCACATTTGCCATTCTTAATCCTTCTTCCAGTTTACCAATGATTTCTCCCCAATGTGAAGTCATGCATATGTGAATTTTATGCATAGTGGATGTTGTTGAACTCCGTCACCATTCTTTTAAGGGGTGTAGAAAAATTTCTGCTAGCTTTATGTGCATAACACGGAGACCTCTATCAACATTCTACTGCACTCTGGTTCATTTCCATGGAGTTAATGCAGTTCTGACCATAGACACAGTGTGCCTTGTTTGGTTATAAATGTTTCTGTTTCATAGACCGTGAACAATACATCAACTAAGTTAACTGAAAAGCTTTTCTAATTCAAAGAATATAAGAACTAGACGAAATCCGATGTGAACGCAGGCGCTGTGACCGCTTGAGCAACTCTTTGGCCGACCTCGCGCCACTTGACGCTAACCGCAACCAGTCCGTCCAAACCGACATGCGACATCTCGTTATCTAGACGCTCGTAACCGGTGTATTTCGTTGACTGATAACTGCTCTAGTCCTTCGTGGCTTGCCTTGCGTGTCTTGTACAGCAAGAGATAAGATTAGCGAAATTTCAGTCCCACTTCCCGGCAAAGTGGCAGGGAGTAAGTATGTATCGGTGTCCCAGTACTCCAGTTTCGAGGCGTTGTGACGCAGGGTCAGTTTGGAATCGTTTACTCAAAGTGTTAAAATGTCCCGAATAGATATGAAATAATAAGATCCCGTAGTGGCTTCGTAAAGTTACTCTGTTTTATCTACTGACAGGATATTTGTCTTCGTTTCACTCTAATAAAAATGATGCAGACTCTGAATGAAATGATTCACACTGGCTGTAAAATAAATTTTAATAAAAGTCAGGACAGGTTTCGCAAAATCGGCTGTGACTTTTAATAAAATGTATTTTACAGCCATTGCGAATAATTTAATTCAAAATGTGGAATTTTGGCTGCGGTGGCCCGCAATTTAAAACAACATGCTCAAAATTGATCCAACTGATGATACTCAAGCACAAACAGACCTCATCAGAACCTAAAAAGTTGTCATTGCGGACACTAACAATCAACTCTGTATCTTCGATTTCTGTTCTACCATTAGTAATTAACACCACCTCACTTCACAGTTATGTAATATCACTATGGTTAGCCATCGCCTATTTCCTAATCGTCTCACTTCGTCAACAAGCCTAATATGAAGCCTATATTGGGTAAATCTACTAATCCACTGAACACGAGATATAACGCTTTCACGCATTCTCTACACATACTATTCTCCTCGTCAACAAGTATTTTTAGATCTTTGAGCTGTTGCGGTCTTCGGTCCGAAGACTTGTCAAATGCGGCTCTCTGTTCTACTCAGTCATGTGCAAGGCTCTTTATCTCTGAATAACTATAGTAGCCAACATCCATTTTACCCGATTCCTGTGTACAAACCTTGGTCTCCCTTTACAGTTTTTACCTTCCCCCTACCACCCTATCCCAAAACACACACACACACACACACACACACACACACACACACACACACACACATTTCGATTCAATAACAGTTTGATATTACACAGTGTGTGATGTCAACAGACTCTTCTTTGTCAAGTTGTGGCATACATTTTTCTCCCGAATTTGATTCAGTAGTTCTTAATTGATTACGCAATCTACCTCTTCAATCTTCAGTATTCCTCTGTTAAATCATACATCAAAAGCAAATACTTTCTCCTGGTCAGAACTACTTATTGTCCACGTTTTACGTCCATACTAAGCTACACTCAAAATAAATACGTTCAGATAAAGCTTCATACAGTTTAAAATTATATTCATTTTTAACCAGTGTCGCTCCTTCGAAAACTATATGATGCGACTACAGTCTATTACTTTATTTGCTTTCCTTGATGTTCATCTTATATCCCTGGTTAAAATACTGTACATTACGTTCAACTGCTCTTTTCTTACATCCTTCTTTGTCTCTGAATAATTACAATGTCATAGGCAAACACGTACAATTTTATTTCTTCTCTCTCAACCTTAATTCGTTCTCCAAATTTTTTTTAATTCCCTTACTGCTTGCTCAATGTACAGATTGTAGAACTCCGGCGGTAGGCTACAACCATTCCCCGCCATTTCTACTGATTAATGTCGCTTGTCTGGTTTCTGTATTGTTGTACGTAACCTTTCGCTCCCTGTCTGTTCCTCCTATTACCTCAATCATTTCCAAACGTGTAGTGCAGTCAGAAACTCTATATACTGAAGTTTGCCTTTCTCTAACCGATCTCGTAAGTTACGACATAGGGCCAGTACTGCCTCGCGTGTTCCTAGAGTTTTACAGAACCCAAACTGATAATCTCCGATGTGAGCTACCAGTTTTTCTAGCTTTCTGTAAATAATTCGTGTCAGTATTTTGCAATCTTAGCTTATGAAACTGATACATCACAGCTGATAGGTCAGTCAGTTTAGGATCCCACCACTGTCTGTAGAATCTCCAGACACGTCGTTGCTGGCCATCGTGGATCTGTGGACAGCGGAAACCATCACGGAAGAACATTCTACTGAAGTCAATGATATTCCAGGCTGAAGAGATGTCTGGTGACTCGCCGGAGAGCAATTGGATACCAATCAGACTGTCGAACACCATATGGCCTCAAAACCAGACGTTATGGTCGGGACTGACATTTCGTTTCATAGCAAAACCCCTTTGGTTGTTCTGCACAACGTTTTGCTACAATTCACGACAAGCCATCACGGGCTTACACTCTAGCAAGATAATGCCCAACCGTACACGAGGAAAGCTTATAGTGTTGGCCAGCAAGGTCGTCAGGGCTCTCCCCATTTGAGAACGTTTGGAGAATTGTGGGCGGGGCTCTACAACCATCTCTGCATTTTGACAATCTAACACGCCAGTTGGACAGAATTTCGCACAATATCCCTCAAGAGGCTATTCAGCAACTCGATCAACACTACCAGTCAATGCCAAACCGAATAACTGCTTACATAAGACCCAGAGTTATTCACTTCCTCAATCTGTGAAACTCCTTCTCTTGAATAAATAACCCATTTTTTCTGAACTCGATATCATTTGTTTGTCTGTACATGGTGGTCTGCAATACAGCATGGCCCAGAGACAGTTTATCGATGACTTCAGAAGCAAAAGAATCATCGGCAAACAGGGAGGAGGACGAAGAGAGACGAGGGCAGCCCAGAAGTTCGATGTTCCTCATAGCTTTGTTGCATGGGAATTCTCAGAAACGCAGGTACACTTGCCCGAAGGAGAGTAGATGCTCCACGACAGTCAGCTATAGGAGAAAATGGTGGCTACTTTGTGCACCTTGCAAGACGGGACCCACGGCAAATAGCGTGTGCAATGGCAACCACGTTTAACAGGACTGCAAGGCTAGCATTCTCACCCTCCACAGAGGCAGGGCGCCATAACGGGGGTGGTCTCTTTGGCCGACGACCAGCACCACCAGAACATCGACGGCCCCATCTGCGGTGGGGCCAAGAGCACAGGGACGCGACCAACGGGGAGTTCGTGCAACTCTTCTGGTCTTCTCGGAGGAGGGCTTATTCATTCTCTCTTAGCGTGAGAGGTGGGAAGCAACGCATCCAGTAACATTGTAGACCATGATAGGTTTGTTGGTCCAGGACTTGTATTTAGGGCATAAAGCTGGGCTTACAAAAATCTAAATCTTTACCTATGTGCGCTGATCCAGGGATGTATTCGGCCCTGGCTTACTTTTGTGGAAGACAAGGTGCGACCGCATTGAACATTGCAGCTGGAGGTGCTCTTGAAACGAGAGCATACTCAGCGAAAGGACTAGCTTGCCACATCCCCCAACTTAAATGCAATCTAATACGTGTGTGGTGCTTCGGGAAGACATACTGCAGCACGCTCGTATTCAACGATGACATCCAACAGTTGCCCAACGCGCTGGTGGAAGAATGGATCGTCTTACCTTTAGAACTCTTTATCAACATAGTGGCCAGCACGGGAGTACGTTACAGAGCATGTATTGCTGCCCTTGACGAGATTACACTTCAGAGCAATGTCCTGTCTCTCAAAATCTCCAGGGGGGCCGTCACAGATCTTAGTGAGTTCACGAAAATTAGTGTCACTGAGTAAAAGTTTTATTTGTGTCAATGTCACTGTGTATTCTGTACTATATGTAGCAGTTCTTTTTTTGTATGCCGAAGCCTTATCGAGCTATGTCACTTGACAGTGGCACTTCGTGCGTAACTTCCTTCTGTTCTAAAGTTTTCCACGCCGGTGTGTTTTAAAATATCGTTATGACAACGCCATTTGCATACATAAATGAGACAGAGATTTCACAGCACTTACTCGTATTATCAACATAATCAGAACTTATACACATTGCACTAAATAAACTAAAATACTTTACACCTTCTTTAGCCATTACTTCTCCTGTATCAGACGGGAAGTCAAGAAGTTTACGAGCGGATGGAATTTTTTTGTTCTCCAGACGGTGTCTGTCAGAATTGGGCGCGTGGTCGTTGCCAGTCGCGGAATGTTCTCTTCTGTTCGCTAAATCCGCTCCTTCTTTTCCTCTCTCTCTCTCTCTCTCTCTCTCTCTCTCTCTCTCTCTCTCTCCCTCCCCCTTTCCCTGCCCCCTCGCTCCCTCTCTCTGTGTGTGTGTGTGTGTGTGTGTGTGTGTGTGTGTGTGTGTGGTCCTACCTTCCGTTTCTCGATCTCTGTATTTTCTGTTTCTAGCAATCACATTACTGTTTGTAACTGAACGATAAAGCACCATGGCGAGGGGAGGGGGGGGGGTGTAAGATTAAGGAGTATTTGTGGAAAGTGTGTGGAGGGAAAGGTATAGTAGGCTAAAGGATGCGAAGGGTGTGTGTGGTTGTAAATGAATGAGGTGTGGTGCCGAGAGGATATGAAAGAAAGCAGAGGAGAGCTTACATTTTCTGTTATAGGGCGGATTTAATTAACTCAATTGTGTAGTTCTTGGCAGAATGTATTATAGCGGCATTCGTAACTAATTCATGTCAATTACGAAAGGTATCCAAAAAAGAATACCGACAAATGGTAGTAACAGATTGCTTACACCAAAACAAGAAAAAATGTATAGTAAACAAGGGCTCTAAAATGCACATCTTAAGAGCTATCAGCATTTGTTCATATCAGATGGTATGAAACGGATCCCTTCTGTTCCTAGGACTTTGCTTTACATATTTTGGAAGGAGACTGTATGGACTAAATGGTTCAAATAGCTCTGAGCACTATGGGACTCGCGGTTCCAGAATGTAGCGCCTAGGATCACTCGGTCACCCCGGCCGGCTACGGACTAAACAACAAAAAACGTTTAGTAAACATGGGGTCTAAAAAGCATACCTTAGGAGCACACGGTTAATCTTCGCTAGTGTGAAACATAAGTGCTCATAGCTCTTCAGGTATCAATTTTAGACCCCACGTTTGCTAGACTTTTTTCTTATTTTGCTCCATACTATCTCTTTCCAAAATATGGAAAGCAATGTCTTTGCAGTGAAAATGATCTGTTACGCAGTAGTGCTCTTATCTCTTTAAGGTATGCATTCGAGAGTCCATGTTCCCTACACATTTTTTTTTCTTGTTTTGGTGTAAGGAACCTGTCCCTAACGCTTGTCGGCATTTTTTGCGCGACCCTATATATTAAGTTCTATTTTTGATCTGTTACTGCCGAACACACTCTGTATGTTGAGTGGAATACAATAACGGAAAAAGTCGAGCATCAGCTGTGGCGGAACTGACCCAGGTGGACAGACGTACGTGGCACCCCGCGTCCGGTGAGCGGCACGTGTGGCTGTCACGACACCGGATGACAGACTGCTGATAACGTCAACAAGTCGAGGGTCTGCTTGAAGGTCGGCTACAGTGACAGCAGCGGGGGCATGACTCGGTGACAGACGGCCTTGGCAGCGGCCGGCGGACAGGACGGGGCAGAACACAACAGAATAGGACAGGCGGGCACGGGGGAAACCTGGCGGCGTGGAGGCGCCGGCCCGGACGTCTGCCTGACGTTTCCTGCTGTCGCAAAACTCAGATTGTTCCCGTGCACTCAGATGCGTATTTGTCTAAGGGGTTCCGCTATCGTGGGTCACACCACTGTTCACCGTAGCGACGCCGAAAGCCAACTAAATGTTGTGTTGCACTGGGTGGCAATGCGGAATTGTCGACGCTATTGTCACGGGAGTCAGTATTTGAAAAAGGAGACGGAGAGTACTGCGTTGGCAGTGGAGAAGCAGTAACAGCAAAATATGTCAGTCAGTAGACCTCAGTGACTTCTAATGTAAACTAACCATTGTATTATCTAACTAACAAATCCATGAGGAATGTTTCAACCATTCTAAGGGTGTTAAAGTCAACAGCTTTTCATGTGATCGTGGAATGGAAATTCGAAGGAGCAACCACAGTTAAACCAAGAACAGGCAGACCACATGTCCATTTATTACTGAAAACAGTATCACGAGGTAAGGCTTCATACACAGGCGGAAACAAGGGTACACATTAGTTTGCAACATATCTAGACACAAACAATTGTGTATCTTCACCAGTCAGTGCTTCATTGTTAAGACTTTTTTCTGTTTCGCTGCAGCTCGGAAACGACCTCCAGAATGCTACAAAAATAGCTGAGTCGCTAGGTGACTTACAGCTTGTCACGGTAAAATGAAGAATGTGCCATCACAAATGGCGTCCGCTTACAGTGTTCTTGAAATATTTTATTCATTACAGACGCTGTGTTCCATATGCGAAATGGATAGAAGCTTCATTAAAATATCCGTTCCATTAAAATATCTTTTGACGGCGGCCATGTGAGTGGCGTGAATTTTTGCCTACTGACGTCAGAGCCCGTACCTCACATTCCAAAGATGATGAGCACAGAGACTGAGAAGACCACGTTTTAATACAACATTGTCATACCCTTGGTATGCCCCTTACATTAAAATTCCTGTCGTAATTGCTCAAATGGATTTGTAAATGCTTTATAAGTACTTCTTCATTACTTTAAATTCCAATTAAGATATGTTTCAAGTTATCACATTATACAAAGGACATACCACCTAAAGATATGCATATAGTTCGCTAAGCAATTCTTCGTTAATTCTCCAAATTGGTTTAATCTTATTCTTCTTCATTCCTTCTTTAGCTTGAGCCTTTATCTCGCAGTTCGCAGGGTCGGCATGGTTAGGTACGGTTTTTGAAAGGAGTATGTTAAGGGGTGGCTGGATGCCCTTCCTGCCGCCATCCGTACCCCCTGGGACGGAATTACTTTACCCCAACTATCTGCGTCTAGTGTAGTCCATGGAAAAATGTTAATGGATTCAGATGTCTGCGGGTCATGTAATTGAGGAGGAACGTGAGGACCAGCCAGGTATTCACCTAGGGGATGTGGAAAACCGCCTAAAAAACACATCCAGGCTGGACGGCACACCGGCTCTAGTCCATAATCCCGATCCGGAGCCGGCGGGCCTACCCGAATCCAGGAAGCAGTGTTAGCGCTCTCGGCTAAGCTGGCGCATAATGGTTAAGTCTTATTAATGTACTAACAAGTGTCGTATTCTGTACTTGTTCATCTTCTTAAGAGTAATGTTAATAGCATTACTAATGTTATGCGGAACGTTTCTACGTACTAAGTGGTATACAAACAGGAGTCATACCATGATGCGAAGATTCCAATGGGTAGCATGTACCAGAATAGCCTTCATGTCGCTTTTTGACTGTTTCGGTGTTTGCACATTTGGTCTCTTAATAGAGATGTAACGTCGATGACTCAACTGCAAGGGAAGATCTACGTTCAATAGTGCGGAAATTAAAGAAGAGGATTTCGAACGTATCGCCGAAAATGTAGAAGCTTGCCTGGCACAAACATTCTGCGTCGCTTGTAACGGTAAAACAGAGGAAGATTGAAAACAGACACTTTCCTTTAATGTTTAACTCCAATGTAATTATGACTGCGAAAATCAGCTGAAACACACCTAGAGATCCGCACGCGTGCAGTCATGTGCAAGACATTTAAATTATGGAGTATAGCACTGTAAGTGAAAAAAGTGTCTCGTAAGTAGTAAGTAAATATGAATAAAATTGATGGGAAAGGAAGTGGTCATACGAACCATGTAATTTATTTAACCTGGCAAGGTGTAAGGCTGGTCTCAGGATGAGTAGGAGAACAACGGAGTCTGTGGGGAAAGTACACATACGAGAAGAGGGCACACGTCAGCGATGCTCCCATTAGAGCACAAATGACTAGTCACCTCTAACCGGAAAGAACACTACAAACAGCGGAAAAATTGCAGTCGGACTACATGAATGACCTGGAACAAATAAACATAGTCAACTATAGTGTTTGGCTTCAGCAAGAGTAAACAGATGGAAATGTCAAAACACCAAAAAGTGAAACTCAATGAGTGCAAAGGAGGCTGAAATAAAGTGGAGTGGTCGTGGACCTAGAGAAGGGGCTCTATATGTAATTGATGACGTCTCTTACAGAATTTTGACAGATTAACATGTTATATGCATGAGCACGAGCTACAGATAAAGCAGAACAGCACGTGTTTTAGTTGATATAAGCAAGAAATACTGCTGTAGTTGCTTCTCGATGACTTTGGTCACACGTTCTTAATACAGTGCCAGACAAGCTACGACATCTTCGGCGGTACGTTCAAAATCCTTTAAATTTAGACTATGAAATATGACGTGCACAATAATTCACATACATTAAATCTAACACCTCTAAAATAATAAATGGCAGCGTTAAAATTAAAGACACTCCTAACAACAGCATATTATCCAGCGTTCTTGGAGCGTGAGGTTGCGGTCACACTCGTTTATAGATCACCCTAGTAGGACCGAAGAAGAGCAGAATTTCATTCTTATCTTCCTGTTTCACCCTAATCCAAGACCTAAGTGCTCCTACAAGGAAAAAAGTATGAATGTCAGTTAGAAAGATAGTATCCTGAAATGAAATAGATTTTTTGGAAACTGGGTCTTTTGTCCTTAATCAGCATAAATGGCATATGACATCTACGGTGTGTGTGAGCCTCATAGTTTCCTAATAAGTACGTATGACTACCATTTCATGAGAGCCAAAAAGTTCCGATCTTGAAGAATTGTAATGTATGCCTAAAACTTCCCTCGCACCTCTCGCAACTTTCCGCCCTTTGCCAGGATTCCTTCACTTTTTAGATTTACGGATTTGTTTACCTTACGTCACCGGCAATAAAACACAAAGACGTTATTCATTAATTGTTCTTATGTGATTCACCGCAATTCTGAAAATTATGTCCATTTTACCATTTACAAGACGGTACCCACTGCGTGAGAAACCTTGGCAGCGACCTTTCCCAAGCAATTTTCCTGCAGTTGTCACCGAAGCATTAACTGTGGAAAACAAATGGTACTTAAAACGTCACATCCTGTGAAAAAGTTTTTGTTAAGACCTAACGTCCGGTATAATTAAGAGGCAACTGTTAAAAAGTCAGTGATAGCATAAATAATTGTCGGTTATCTGAAGAGGCAGTCAGAAGCCGGTACTGAGACGGCTAGCAGCTTCTAAGGTTGTAGTATTTAAAAAAAATTCAGATTTAGAATACTCAGTGTCACTCGTCACTTTGTAATGATGAAATGATTCTACACCCGACATAAATCTTAAATTTTACAATTGTAACTGTCAGTACGAAACCAAAACAGGAGATGCGATGTCGTGCATCATTTATGGACAAGATACTTTAGTCGTGCTAAGTAATGGCTAAGTCCGAAAAAGCTATCGTACGTCATCTCTTTTTGAGGAGGACTGGTAACCTTTAGAGTTAAAGAACTAATCCCAATATGCATTCTGCAACGTGCTCAGCTAATGCAGTCGAGTCTTTAACTTCTGAAGCCTATACAGAGTGGTCGGAAACAGTCTCGAAAGCATCTAAGGGTGTTGCAGGAGAAGATGTTCTGAAATATAATTAAGAAAAAATCTTATACGTTGCAGCGTTTCCGAGTTACTTAGCGAGCGCAAATTTAAGCACGAGCAACCACAAAAAAAAAAAGAAAAAAATTTACAATTAAGCTGGCGAGCAAAATCTAAGTTTGTTCGGTTTGAGGAAACCAAACGAAGAAATATTTTGGCCATCCTGTCTCTTGATGGCTGCTTAAATTTGCACGGGCGATGATCTGATAGATTAACTTCGATGGTAGATAACTCTGAAACGGCGGAACGTATCGAAATTTTTTTTGCCAGTTATATCTCAGCACAACCTCCCCTGCAACACCCTTAGAAACTCTTGAGACTGTTTCTTATCCCCCTATACAACATCTTTAGCGCGTTCACACTTGCAGATATTTCGCAGCTCTTCCAGGCAGAATAATGTTCAGTGAATGAGATAACTGTTCGCTTGTAATGAACATTTGTGAACGGGAGGAATATGTGCCAAGAGGGAACACTTACCCTCTTCCCACTCTTTCACGGTCAGTGTACTAAAACTGCGCTATCAGTAAAAGACTCAGGGATGTAAGATTCATACGAAGTTCAAATGGCTCTAAGTGCTATGGTACTTAACTTCTGAGGTCATCAGTCCTCTAGAACTTAGAACTACTTAAACCTAACTAACCTAAGGACATCACACTCATCCATGCCCGAGGCAGGATTCGAACCTGCGACCGTAGCGATCGCGCGGTGCCAGTAGTAGCGCCTAGAACCGCTTGACCACTCCGGCCGGCCTCTAACGAAGTATTTATGAAGCATCAAATTGGACAGTGAATGTTCAACAGGCACGGAAGTACGCGGGATGCCGCACAAGGATGCATAACAGTACCAATAATGTCTTCCATATGTTGTTGCTGCTGCTGCTGCTGATTTGGTGGTGGTGGTGTTTTTTATTTTTTATTTTTTCAGTTGTAAGACAGGTTTCATGCAGCTCTCCACGCAACTCTGTCCTGTGCAAGCCTCTACATCTCCGCAAAACCACTGCAATTTACATCTATTTGAAATTCCACGGCCTCCTTCCGCAATATTAACCCCTCCACCGGCACACGAACGCATGCGCTTGCACGCTCTCTCGCTCTCTCGCTCTCTCTCTCGCTCTCTCGCTCTCTCTCTCGCTCTCTCGCTCTCTCTCTCGCTCTCTCGCTCTCTCTCTCGCTCTCTCGCTCTCTCTCTCGCTCTCTCGCTCTCTCGCTCTCTCTCTCGCTCTCTCGCTCTCTCGCTCTCTCTCTCGCTCTCTCGCTCTCTCGCTCTCTCTCTCGCTCTCTCGCTCTCTCGCTCTCTCTCTCGCTCTCTCGCTCTCTCTCTCGCTCTCTCGCTCTCTCGCTCGCTCGCTCTCTCGCTCTCTCTCTCGCTCTCTCTCTCGCTCTCTCGCTCTCTCTCTCTCTCTCTCTCGCTCTCTCTCTCTCTCTCTCTCTCTCTCTCTCTCTCTCTCTCTCTCTCTCTCTCTCTCTCTCTCTCTCTCTCTCTCTCTCTCTCTCTCACACACACACACACACACACACACACACACACACACACACACACACACAGAAACTCCATCCATTTCAAGAACGTACGATTCCTTGACGCCCAACAATGCGTTACGTCAACCAATCCCTTCTTTTAGTCAAGCTGTCCCGCAAATCTCTTCTTCTTGAATTCGAAAGTTCCTTATTGTTTACTTCAATTACCAACCCGATTTTCAACATTCTTCTGTAGCACTACATTTCTGAGACGTCTACTCTCTCCTTGAATGAGCTGTGTATCGGCCACGTTCAGTTCCATAAAAGTACCAACTCCAGACAAACACTCTCAGAAAACAATCCTGACATTTATCTTTCTTCAGAGAACCTTTTATGGGCAGAGTGGTTTTTATATCTTCTCTTCCTCGGCCATCGTCAATTTTGATTGTTCTTCCTAGATAGGCCAACTCATCTGCTACTTTCATTGTGTCGTTTTCCCTTCGAATTCCCGCAGAATCTATTATATTCCATAGCCCTTATTGTGATTTTGTTGATATTCATCATATGACCTCTTTTCAAAACACTATCAATTTGTTTCAGTTGCTCTTGAAAGTTTATTTTCGTTTCTCGCAGAATCTCAACATCGTCAAATTGTCAAGCTTTTATTTCTACTCAGGAACTTTTACTTCACACACATAAACGATTTGTCAAATACGGTGAACAAAATAATCAGATACAGTTATTGTGGAAATGTATTGGTTTTGGATGAAAGTATGAGGACGTGTAACATCTCCGGGAGATTACATTTGGTATAATGAAATACAGTTCTCCAAAAATGTGGATAACTGCAATGTACAATCGTAACAACTAGAAGTACGATACAATTCAATAAAGGCAGATTGCTAAGCTTAAAGTTATGTTGTATGTAACTTACGGATCTCAGAGACTGTGTCATATGTTTACAATATAAATCTTACTGCTTCAGTAATTTTGCTAATATCTGTTAGCAAGAAGCATTCAACATACTGGCATCAGGTGCATTACAGTTACTTGTACATTAATGTAAAATTTGATGAGAATCTCTAGCTAGGTGTGCCAGTTTTTCTGGCACACAGAGTGCAATAATAACCACATCATCACTTAATTTCTGAAATACAAACATCTGAACGAATGTCGCAGCGTTAATTGTGGTCTTGTGTTTATTACAAATTATATACATTTTTTCGGTACATACCGTAGTTGGGACATCCAGCAAATAATTCTCGTGACTCGTCAGAATAATATAATGTGCATATAAGTGTAATGCTGTTGTTGGTGGCAGCACACTGCCGAAATGCGTAGTGCTAAAGAATATTAGTGACAAATGAATCTTCATAGAGAGCAGTTTGTTTTTGGAATCCAACCCAACATTTAAATACACTCGTTTACAAATAAATATGAAGTACCTATCACGAGAGGTCTATTTAATCATTAGATTCCTGATTGGTTCGATAATGCCTGCCACGAATTCCTCTATTGTGACAAGCTCTTCATCTCAAAATATCACTTGCGCCTAACGTCCTCAGTTATTTGTTTGATGCATTGCAATTTCTCTCTTTGCCTAAAGTTCTTACCATCTACGGCTCTGTCTCGTAAAATGGAAGTTATTCCCTGTTACCTTACAATATTTTGTCACGACTGTCTCTCGTCTATCATCTCCAAGTAGCATACCCAACCTTCTCAATTATTTCTGGGATAAATTCCAATCTCGGCTCTCCCTCACAGCAACCGCCGTCTACAGCCTCCTTATAGTATGACATAAGTTATTTAGTACAGTGTTCCTCAGAGTAATAGCTATGGTTGGTAATAGTGGACTTCTATTGATCAGGAATGCTGATCAGCTTTTTATGCCCAAGCAGAGGATTAAGCGAAATGAAACTACACGGTTGAGAAGTACTGTGAGTTTATTTCCACAATTAGTAAATGAGGACCTCCTTCGGTTTTGGTACATGGGAAGAGTCTTTGTATCTTCTTCTGCGGAAAGGTGCCTCGCAACTGTTGTTTCTGGCCCTCGATATGGGGCAGAGTTGATATAACTGTTCCAACACATGCTTATTAAGGAGATGTCCGGATGTGGAGGAGCGCTGCCTTGTCGACAATTCATCACACAATACTGTCTCATGCGGTAGCATATGAGGACGCTTAGCGGCCGTGACTTGCCGCTGTGTCGTCAGATAGCCTTGAATCAATAACAGAGTTGACCTGAAGTTACATCAGATGGATTACTCACAATGAAATTAGAGCTAACTCCAATGTGCATCTCCAAATCGTTGGCAAAAATGCGCTGTGTCTCGCCAGTGCTACCACACAGGCAGATCATCCTTGCCCAAAGTAATCACAAGATGCGAAACATATACGTAAGAAATGACACGATCCACGGTCCAATTCTGAAGGTGGGGTGGTTGTTACTCGTTGTCCCCCCACCTTCCGTCAGCTCCAATATAAGTAGCGGCCAAACTCCGCGCCACAGTTTAATAATAATAATAATAATAGTTAATTGTATTGTAAATTATGACAAACGGTGACTAGATAAGATAGATCAAGACTTTAAGAACAACAACATCAGGAATTTTTATAAGACGTTTAAAGAACATATTTGAGGATATCAGCCACCCAATCTTTGTTTCAAGAAACCGGATAGTTCACTAGAAACAAACACGAAGAATAACTGCCAAATACTCGCAGACTATTTCAACAAACATCTCATCTGCGAAAGACCTACAGAGGATCTTCTAATAATTTCCGGGTATGCAGCCGGATCCCGTCGATATTCTGCCACGATATTTCGGCCCAGAGACGTCCGGCCATCATTAGGTGAGTACACAACTACTGAAGAGCCCAGGTGCAGTCACGGTATTTATACCGATTCTCGATTCCGCGACTGCACCTGGGCTCTTCAGTAGTTGTGTACTCACCTGATGATGGCCGGACGTCTCTGGGCCGAAATATCGTGGCAGAATATCGACGGGATCCGGCTGCATACCCGGAAATTATTAGAAGAACAAATACGCCGGGAAAATTTCAGAAGTCACACCTACAGAGGATATTCACCATGAGACGTCTACACCAAATCCTGACGCTAAACCACCTACCATCAACGAAATAGTAGACATTATCAAGACACTAAAAAACAATAGAGCCCCAGGAGAAGATGGAATTACTGCAAAACAATGGAAACTAAATGATGAAAGATTAACAGGAAAAATTCACAAAATCATATTAAACATTTGGGAAACAGAACAGATCCCTTCTGAATGGAAATGCGCTCTCATCCATCCACTCCACAAAAAAGGCGACAAAACTGAACCAAATAATTACAGGGGTATCTCACTCGTACAGGTCACATATAAAATCCTATCAAAAGTTCTCATGAACAGATTAGAAGAACAAGCTGACCCACAAATAGGAGAGTACCAGGCTGGTTTTCGCCAGGGGCGATCATGCATAGAGCAGATCTGGAATCAGAAAATGAATCTCCAGATGAGAAACACCCGAAACACAGTGGTTACTTTTGCAGATTTTGTATAGGCCTACGACTCAATAGAAAGATTAGCGCTCTGCAAGACGCTGGAAGAGTTCAGCATTGACAGAAAGACAGGAGCAATCATTCGGGAAACATTAACTGACACAGTCTCCAAGGTTATGTTTATGGGGGATATCTCGGATCCATTTGAAATCCAAACTGGAGTGCGACAGGGTGACGGACTTCCACCATTACTCTTTAATATCATTCTTGAAAAAATTATCAGGACATGGGAAAAAGAAGCCAAAGGAATCCAAATTGGCATTAGAAACGACAATAGATTCAATATGAAGTGTTTAGCTTTTGTGGTTGACCTTGCAATCCTCACAAATAATATAAAGGAAGCCACTAACGCCATAGATAAGTTAAACGAAATAGCACAAAGAACTGGTCTGCAAATTTCATATGAGAAAACCCAGTACATAGAAAGAGTGCCACAAGACAAATTGCCTATTGTGACAACCCATGGGAAAATCGTACAAGTATCACATTTAAAGTACCTGGGAGAAATCATCCAGCCATCAGGGATCAACCTAAGGGCCAATGAGGAAAGAATAAAAAAACTACAAAAAGCATATAAACTCACGTGGAACTGTTATAACGAGACGTCCGTATCCATTAACGCAAAATTGAGGCACTACAACAGTGTCGTACTTCCGGAGGCACTGTATGCATTAGAAACAACACAAATAGGTGGGCAAACTAAAATCAAAGAAATAGAGGAACAAGAGAGGAAAATTCTCAGGAAAATTTTTGGCCCGATAGAAGAGCAAGGAATCTGGAAGAAGAGACCAACATCACAATTACATAAATACACAGAGAAGATTAGGGATACAATAAGGAAAAGAAGAATGCAGTTCTACGGACATATCCACAGGATGGATGAAAACAGAATTTCAAAGCGAATTCTTAAAGTCATCAACTCAGGCAGGGGAAAAACAAAATCGATAAAAGAAGTTGAAGAGGACCTCAGACAAGCACACATAGCAGTGAACGATGCAGAAAATAGAACTGAATTCAGGAACATCATCAAAAAACATAAATTTGACACCACAACACAGAAGAGACTAGGATGCAAATTGACAGCGGAGCGAAAGAAACACAGTGAACACATGAAGAAAATTTGGGCTCAGAAAAAACATAAACAATCATCATAAAGGAATTCAAGTTCAAACGCTCTCTTAAATGGGAATAATCGATAATAATAATAATAATACTTAATTGTACCTGCTTATATCAGAACTTAGTACATCGCAGTAACATAATTTCCCAAAAATTACTATTCAGAGATATATATGGTATGTGAAGCATTTACCCAAAAAATTGAAATTTAAGTGTGTCATTCAGTTTAAATTAAGACCTATATTAGCAAAACATAGACAAGTTTTACATTGTCGCAATTTAAACAAGAGGTCTGCAGACTATGGGTAAGGGAACGCGTGGAACATGAAACTGCCGTTTCCAACAATGGTGTCTGCCTACACTGAGCGTGTCATTCTTTGTTCTATCTTTCGAGGTGAAGGATCTCTTCCTATCAGTGTTGCCTCTCTCAGCTCGTTGTGTTTTGCCGGTTCAACCAGTGGACTGAAGGAGCATGTCGGGTCTCTTGTCGGCATCAGGTATGAATCCCAGAAGGATGTCGTCGAGGTCACGATTTCCATGGAAGAATAATCCATGGAATGTCGTATGGAGATAGTGTTCGTCTGTGGCTGACGTACTGGGCTGCGAAAGGCGAGTGGGAAGATCAAGGCATTTTACACGCACTTGCGTCTGGTCTGGCCATTGTAGACTAAGCCACACTGGCAAGGTATTGTATAGATTCAAGGCTTCCGCAATCCCAGATCGTCCATTACAAAACCGAGGAGGACGCAAGTCTTTGTAGGTGGGTGGATGATTACTTTGACATAATGTTTCCTTAAGATTCTGCCAAATAGCTCTATATTTGCAACCGCTCCTTCTCGTCCTGATCTTGTGGATCGTCACTTTTTTCACTCCTCAGAGCTGAACTGACCTGATGTGGAGAATATCCATTGTCTTTGAGCACACCCTCTAACAGCTCCAGCTCCTTAGCAAGGTGAAAGATCTTATTAATCGTGATGGACGCTTTCAACTGTATAATGAGTGAGATGACATGATTTTTTTTTTAATTTTGCCTTTTGAATGTTAACTCTGGGAGTGCGCATCCAGACAGAGAGCGCTCACGTCATTCCACCTGTACTTGCGCGTCTGCGCAACATAGATGGAGCAATATTTAAGAGGGCGCAAAACTTGCACATGGATGTCCGCGCCAGTTTTTGGTATAAAGTTATCTACGCGAACTAGAAATCTTCAGGGAAAAACTCACCTGAAGATGGTTTAATGGTTGTCAAACGAAGTATCCTGGCATGAAGTTGACGTAATCTAGCTGCAATCCCATACGTTCATGGAATACTCTCTAAGCAGAGAAAATCGGAAGATTCAGACTAAAATTTTATATGTTAGTAATTCCAGATACTTCGCCTGTACAAAGCTGAAGTTAGGAAACGTCTTACGAACAAAGAGATACTAAATGTTACAATCGTTCGTAAAATTAGACTCATAGTAACTCATTTTGTGCAAATACTTTAACCAGAGTAGCAGAACGTTAAAAATAGAGATACATATTTCAAACGCCATTACCTGGCTGGAACGTACTTTGTGGGCCTTCAAGTCTCAACGCCATCCGTGCGAGGACACTTTCAAGCAAATAATTGGAATGTAGCAGGTACTTTTTGTAGAATACATCGCATTTGCAAGATTTAGTCAGGTGAATGCCTGATGACTCCTCCCACATATGCCCAGTGGAGAATTTCTCCGCCTCACTGTTGGAATTCAGGGGTGTTTGGGTGAACAGAACGAAGTCCTATCACAGCCCGCCCAACTCTAATTAGCAGACTGTGAAACATGGGC
This sequence comes from Schistocerca gregaria, assembly GCF_023897955.1. Taxonomy (NCBI): domain Eukaryota; kingdom Metazoa; phylum Arthropoda; class Insecta; order Orthoptera; family Acrididae; genus Schistocerca; species Schistocerca gregaria. The sequence continues at coordinate 676,311,524 of NC_064922.1, forward strand.
AAAAGAGAAAATTGAAAGAAGACGCCACTTATGAGTAGTACGGCCCCAGTGCTAGGGCAACTACTGTCCTGGTGTTAAATGCACGATATTCTTCGGAAGCTCGGCTTCTGCTAATCACCAACAAAAAGTGAGAGAGAATTCGGTGTGTTGCATATATCAATGGTGATTCGATGGCAGGTGTAGATTTTCAGCTCTAGTTAGATTCGTTTTCCATGGATCATTTACACGATAAATCGTAATGATGCGGAACGAGTCATTTTACATACTCAAAATCTTGCGAGTATTCTAAGGGTGGAGCCGCTTCTCGCTTTCTGTTTTCCCCTTCTTCCTTTTCTGTCAGTCTCCTCCTTGTATTCGTTCCGCAGCCATCGCATTCCGGTCCTCTCGACTCCAGCTTCTCCTGTGTCGTTCATGCTTTCTTCATTCCACTGGCGTCCATTGCCACACGTTCTCTTGTCATCTGCTATCGTCCATCGTTTCTAGGTATCCACACCATTTTTGACGTTTCACCTTTAAGGTGTCTGTTATGATTTATCGGCACTCTTATCCTTTCTTATGACGGTATTTGTTAACCGTGAATCTTGGAGATGCCACAACTTCGTCTCCAGAAGTCCACATCTAGCGCGAGCAACTTCTTTACCTGACGCCTCTCTGTTACTCATGTTTCTGATCAGTATATAAGCAAAGTTTTCAGCAACTGAACGATAGAACATCAGTTTGGTTATTTTGTTATTCCAAAGTACTGAGTTCAGTTGTCGTGTGGCCCTCCTGCCTTGCACTGTTTTATTGTATATGTTATCCCCGCATTTTTAGCTTGATGACTTCATAATCCCCCGGTACTTTAGATTTACGTCGCCTGAGCTTACTGGCGCAACCTCCTAATCCTCCATGGTATTGTTGCCAACATTAAGATATCCCGTTTTTGTTATGTTTATTGTGATCCCCATCTTTAAGTTCTCATATAACTTCCGAGAGCTACACAAGTTTTTTTTTTTGTCAAGGAGAAACTTTTTCAGTTGGTTTCAAGATTTTACTTTGCTGTCTACCAGACATTCGTCATTGGACAAGTGATTGAAATGTCCGTTGCAGCATTGTGCACCCATTTTTGTGCTAATGAAAACCTTAATGATGAGTGATGAATGGTAATTTTTTATTCTGTTATTATAATTCTGTTATTGTAATTCTGTACATCATTGTTCCTTTTTAGGTGCAGTGGATTATTTACAATAAACTTCATTAAGGAGATAAATACACATTGCCGCACTATTTAGAATGTGAACTGCTTAAACATAAGTTACTCCATAATATTATTCCATATGGCATTACTGAATGAAAATAAACAAACTTAAAGATCTGCGGGTTACGATTCGCATGCGTCAACCCTCCTTTAGTGCGACAAAACTTCGTAGAACTTTAACAAGGAGTGTGCTCTCCCTCACTGTCATTCAGTTCAACGTTCGGCTACTGTCACATCAACAGGTCTTCCGTGCCAGGATACTGTACAGTTTAAATGGCCACAACTTTTGCTAGAGACAAAATGTCCACTAACGCTCTCAGGCAGCGGTAAGCGTCATTTAGAGTTTGCCGACCCTGGAACGACAAGGTTTCACCGAACTCTCGAGATCTACTGACCATGTGTGCTGCATTTGCATATTACGTACTCCTGTAAACTCTTAGATTGATTTTCAGCAAGAACGCCTTACGAACGAATGTTTCTATGTGGAGAAAGATGTTTTAGAACTTAACTGGCTCGACCTCTTCTCTTTTATTCGCAGAGTTCCTACGCCCTGCCGCCTCCCGGGTGCCTAATCAAGACAAAATGATACCTAGTGTTGATGAGAACCATCAGCGAACGTTTTATTTTGTCTCTAACAAAAGTTTTTCTCCACGATGTCATCTGTTACTTCTAGACGTTTGATGTAAACAGTTTAGCTCCGAATATACATCTACTTAGTGTAGTAATCAAGTTCTGAGACTGGTCGCTTAGCGGCCGTTTGATGCGGTAGAGCTCATAGCTGGCGCCGTTATATGGTAGCCTGCCGGTTGTTTCATCCCAGCAAGAGGTCGTGCTTGCACTGTACACAGAACTTCAGTGGTTGTAACGATAATCTGACTGCGAGCTTGGGCCTCGGGTATGTTATAGTTGGAACAACGGACAAACACCAAGTTCTGCCAGAAATTAGGCAGAACGGCTACCGAAACGTTTCAGATGATGCAGAGAGCAACGCAATGAGACGTACCGACGTTTTCCGCAAGGGAGAGAAAAATTGGAGAATTATGTGCGAGCTTGTCAAACACAGTCAATGCGAACTGAAAGCAAGATTGAAGAGATTACGATTATGGTGCATACCAGCCGCTCCTGAGTTCTAGAAGATCGCAGCAGCAGCAGCAGCAGCAGCAGCAGTAATAGTAGTAGTAGTAGTAGTAGTAGTAGTAAAAGTCCGTCATCCTACGAGCTACTAAAGTCGTACTGACGAGCTGTGAAAATGCTACATATTAACCCGCACGGTGAGCCTTGAATGCCGACACGAAGCCCAAGTGATGATAGCATAACGAATTGCGGGGACCGAACCGGTAGTGCTGACGATGATCCGGAGTTTCTCAACCGTATAACCGGAGACGAAATATGGTATTCCCTGTACGATACACAATTGGAGCGACAATCTAGCGCTTGTGAAAGGCGCATCGCCTCAACAGTAAAAACTGCGACAAGACGTTCAGAAGATGATGATTTAAGTGATTTTTTTTATTCAAATGGAAGTGTTCATGTCATAGAATTCGTCCAAGACGGTGCAACGGTAAGCAAAACCTTGGTTGTTTACGTGGGCGAGTTCTTTATCAACATACTTGGCTCTTGCTGTTGCTCCACAACGCTCCTACATATCGCTCTGTCCTCGTCGAAGAACAACTCGCAAGGCAATACGTCACCACTTTTGCCACACCCACCGCACTCAACTAGTCCCTCACAGTACGTTCGTCTCTTTTTCTTCATGAAAGAACCCCTTCATTAGCGTACATTTAATTCGGATGAAGAGATAATGACTGTCAACAGAACCTCCCTGCCACCATGTTTCAGTTGTTTGCTGCAGCAGTGCTGATGTTGGCAGACGTGTATAGGGCCAAAGCCGTCTATTTTGAGGGAGGATGTGGGTCCGTTAAAGGGTAAGCCGTATCATTCGGGTAAAATCTTTTTTTTTTTTTTTTTTTTAATACAAAACTTAACCTCAATATCCTCCTTAGCCCCAAGAGCAAGCGATCTCTGTTCTGGTGAACCAACCAAGCCGTCTCGCCCCCATACATCTACGTATATGCATGTCAGCTCATTACGTACTGAAACAATGCCGGTGCAAGAGGAAAGGGCAAATAGTGAACCGGAAGACGATTCGTCTAGCCTACCGATAATAAATGATACCCAAAAACTTTCATCATGAATCTGTATATCTGTCAGTGTTGACCTAACAAGAGAAACACAGGATTATAAACCATTCCGAAATCTGGCATGATGTCCACATAACCTGTTGCCTGTAGTTGTGTTTTCTACATAGTCTAGTTTTGTTCAATAATACTCGTCTCCATTTCAAACTGGTGTGATGTATCTGTTTATGTAGCTCCCGAAAGACAACTGTGCATTGCAGCTGTTCGAAAATTTCTTCCAACCTCTGATGTAAGTCGCATAATATAAGAACTGCAGCATGGGGGCACGGGCTAAGACAGTGCTGAAGCTACTGGAGTTCCGGTTATTCATTGTATTTTACTGTCCGTGTTAGTACATTCCAATAAAATGAATATCGCAGTAGACTAATTTAGGCCCGCTCTATAGAACACAAACTTACCATTACGATTGGTGATCATGAAGTTACGGTATTACCGTACCTAGGCAGTAAAATAAGCTATGCTGGGCGGAACAGGACAAGAGAAAGCTACTAATATCGGACACAGGTCTCAATTTGAGGAAGAAATTGCTGTGAATTCGAGCTCCGCATTGTATGGTAGTGAAATGTGGGCTTTGAGAAAACCGGAAAAGAAGAGAATCGAAGCCTCTGAGATGTGGTGCTACAGAAGAATGTTGAATATGGGGTGGATTCATAAGGTAAGGAATGAGGAGATTCCCAAGAGAATCGTCGAAGAAATCAATAATGACAAACACAGACAAGTACAAGGGATGGGATGGTAGACATCATGGAATAACATCCATGATACTTGGGCGAGCTTCAGAGGGTAAAAACTGTAGAGGAAGATAGAGGTAGGGATATATGCAGAAAATAATTGAGGACGTACCTTGAAAATGTTACTCTGAGATGAAGAGCCTTGCACAGGAGAGGAATTCGTGGAGGGGTGCATAAAAACGGTCAGAATAGTTATGAGAAAGAAAAGAGAAGAGAAAAATGAGTGTAAGATGAACCACAGCTTCAAGTTACTCTGTTAACGATCGCAATGAAAGGACCCAATGAATTTTCCGTCAACGCTAGAAGAGTGTGTGGCCGTACAAACTGCGGCGGACGATTTTATTTTTTATTTTTTAGTAGTGCAGTTCAAAAAAGGTTCAAATGGCTCAGAGCACTATGGGAACTAGCATCTGCGGTCATCAGTCCCCTAGAACTTACTATTTAAACCTAACTAACATAAGGACATCACGCACATCCATGCTCGAGGCAGGATTCGAACCTGCGACCGTATCGGTCACGCGGTTTCAGACTGAACCGCCTAGAGCCGCACGTCCACACCGGCCGGCAATAATTGTCTGAAGTTAATCGATTATTAACATAAATATATACTGACCCTGTAAAGAGGAAGAATTGCCAACGATCAACGGCGTGGAAAGGCATAAGCTAATGAAAACCACTGCATTAAAGGTTAGTAATGTGTATCTACATAACATGTGACCAGTAATTGCGCAGTATAAGAATATTCTGCACACTGGCAAAAGATTAGTCCCCCATTTGGTTTTCTGGCAGGGATCTGTCCAACGAGGACAACCACGAGAAAAATAACTGAGTGACGAAAGGTTAACATCACAGCGAGGAATGAAATTCGAACGTGGTAGGATCGTTACAAAACCTAAGAGTAGCAGAAAATTGTATCAAGCGTGTAGGATTCGTTATAAGAGGAAGGTACGTTAGAAAGTGAGTTACTTTGAACAGTTCAGTAATCATAGATTATAGCGAAAATATTGAGCGTAATGGGTGTAAGTGCAGATATTTTAATACGTGGTACTTTAATGTGTTCCCGTTTGAGAGTGTTGGTTATTTTTTCTCTGTGCTGAACAGTCTTCTCACAAATACTTCACAAACTTTACGATTTAATGTCTTCTGCAGAGTCGTGCTGCACCAGCTTCACTACGCCTATCAGAATAGATTAACCGTTTTGCATCCATGTGTTCACAATTCAACACTATACTTGCTGCCCAGGTGGAAAAAAAAAACATCAGTGGTTTTCTCTTGTCATAACTACGTGTTGGTGCTAACCAACCTTGAATCATATGAATTGCAACGGTTACAATTATTAATCAGCAGATGATGTAAATTCTGATGTAATATTGTTCAGTACACCGTCCTCAAACACCTATAAAACTATATGTGAATATACCCGTTACACCCTGTATTGGTGAAACCGTTAACCCCAGCGGGTACAACATATGGGGTGTGTATATGTGGCTGCTTAATGTTGTTTCTGCAGTCGAATTCTCAAATCTATAAATAATTAATCTGACCTTACCATTGACATCTTACAGCGAGGGATCTCCGTGAAACGAAGTATCGGGTCGTAGTTTCACTTAAGTTTAACACGTCAAACAATTAAATCTTATTGTGATAGTATTAGAATATAATACAACTGGATACTATAAACGGCTTTTTCAAAAAAAACCTTGTAGGATGCAAAAAATGGACAAATATGAAAGCCACATTATCGAATTATACTTAAAGTTCAATTTCGAGATTGGTAGACGGTACTTTCGGCTTTAGACCGGGTGCCACCGTTATTAGAAGGATAAAAAGATGGCTGATACTGATAGGCGGTGAGAAAGAAGACCTAATACACGCCGGTTCACATTTCCAGGAAAAAAACCAACTCAATGCACAAGCAAAGGGACCTCGACAAAGTTATTGTGAGTGTTCCCCTATCCGCCGAAATGGAGTGTACATGTCCCCTAACGAAGCACAGACAGCAGTTGTACAGCACACATGCTGTGCTCGCTGGGGCTTTGGCCACTGTGCAGATGATGTACGTGACGTGTCTGCTGCCTTCTCACTGGACGCAATTTGCAGTCCGAAAACTCGTAGGGCTGAAATCACCTCAGTACAAAACAGATTTCTGTTTGCCCACTGGCCAGGAACAGAAATTCGACTCAGGTATTCTTCCGTAATGAAACATTTCAGTCTGGCCTAACTTCACAGAAAGCTAAGGAATAGTCACTCGTGTAAAAATAATAACCACTCTGCCTCAGTGACGTGACTAACGCTCGCCTAGTGTCGACAGCAACGCTACTTAATAGTTCACCGCCAGCTCCTCTAGTATGTTTATTGCTAGCGAAATCCCTTCTAGCGACCTCCGGAAGCCAGTTCCCTCGATCGCTGCCTGCATGAAAGTAATTTCCTTCCACCACACGCCGCTGCCAATTCGGACAAGCGACGTTTACGTTTGTGCTCCAGGCTACGAATCCCAGTGGCTATCACAAGAACATTCCCTCCAGTTAAAAGGGTCTTGATTCTACCAGCCAGTCACCTGAAGCTCATACTCCATTCAGAACATTTTCTGAAAGTCTACATTCCACACCCACCCCCCTTTATGCGCCTCTGCTTTTTTCGGCTGGAGGTGTGCTCCGGCACTGTCCGTGAGGATATTCAGCAGAGGCCAGCTCGCGTATTGGTTCACATTAAAACGCAGTCCTTTCACATTCTTCCATCACCGACGCTCTTTCACCAGGCAAATTATTCTGAATCTTTTTTTCGTCTCGCCACAGAGCGCCTTCCGCCCGCACTATGGGGAACGTCTGGCGTCTAGTGTCATAAACAACAGCCGACAGGCATGGTTTTCCTTCAGGGCAGTAGAAGTCTGCCGCTACAGAACACAAGAAGATGCTTCCCAGCTCTTACTTAGCTGACAGCGACATAAGAGGAATGCGAGATCACTGGGCACTTTATGACGGTGCTCAGTCCTAATGAAATCCTAGAAACGCATTGTTAGTAAGTTGAGGTAATAACAGCCAGTGAAGTGATTAATCCCATTTTGCATCCAAAATGTGATCTCACGCACATATAAACAAAATAAAAACATTGAGTCCGAACAGGCCATGAAGGGCCTACGTTACCGACCGGCCGCCGTGTCATCCTCAGAACAGAGGAGTCAGTGGCTACGGATGCGGAGGAGCATGTGCTCAGCACAGCGCTCTCCCGGCCGTATGACAGCTTACGAGACCGCTGCCGCTACTTCTCAATCAAGTAGATCCTCAGTTTGCCTCGCCAGGACTGAGTGCACCCCGCTTGCCAAAAGCGCTCGATAGACGGAATGACCAGGCATCCAACTACTAGCCCAGTCTGACAGCACATAACTTCGGTGATCTGAGGGAAACGGTACTACAACTGCGGCAACACCGTTGGCACATACAAATGTACAGGAATATTAAATGTGTCGTGAACAAAATCTTGCCGACTTACAAATTGTTATCGCATCTGATGATACAAATTGCCGTAGTCGGTAATTTCGTAGTAATATCTCTCTCTCTCTCTCTCTCTCTCTCTCTCTCTCTCTCTCTCTCTCTCTGCTGGCCGCCCCCCTCCCCCCTTCCGCCGCGTGGGATTAGCCTAGCGGTCTAGGCGCTGCAGTCATGGACTGTGCGGCTGATTCCGGCGGAGGTTGGAGTCCTCCCTCGTGTGTGTGTGTGTGTGTGTGTGTGTGTGTGTGTGTGTGTGTGTGTGTGTGTGTGTGTGTGTCTCTATCTATCTATCTATCTATCTATCTATCTATCTACCCGTTCCGTCTACCAGTTCCGTTCTGATTAAGATTTGATGAAGGTTACTCATGAATACTCAGCGATTGCCAGAACATAATCATCTCGTACATATTGTCAACTCAGAACTCTTTCGATTCACTGACTGAAAAGAAACATTTCTTCAGTTATGGTGCACCTTGGGTAAAGAGTGAAACGTGCCAAAAATTTAAAAATTGGTGTTTGAGTGTGATGGTGGGTTACTCGTCGAAATACCGGTTGATTTGGGAGAATTTACCTGACCGTATTCGTGCATAGTGTTCGAACATTGTACCCGCCGAGTAAAGTTTTGTGGGACAGCGACCGGTGACGGAGGCTCTTGTTTGGCAGAGGCGGGCTTCTGGAGGGCTCGCGCCCACGAGCAGCTGCAGACGGCGCTGGACCGCGAGCCGCTGCGGCAGGTGGCGCGCAGCGCGGTGCTCTTCCTGGGCGACGGCATGTCGGTGCCGACGCTGGCCGCCGCCAGGATCCTGCTGGGGCAGCGCTACGGCCTGCCCGGCGAGGACGCCCAGCTCAGCTTCGAGCGCTTCCCTTACGCCGGCCTCTCCAAGGTACGTTCGCCCTCCGACTCTCAAATCTACTCTGCTGTACTTCACGGCTAGTCAGTTTACAACTGCGTTTAGGGCAAAGATCTGCTCTCCACATAGACTTCCGTTCATACTCTGTAGCAGCTCCTAGGCCTCCTAACACCCATATAACACCTTCCCCTTTCTAACACCTGACGTAGCCCTGAGTCCAAACGTCCTATAGTTGTATTCAGCACGTACGCTGCAGGGCTCTGGCGCACCATGAATGACAGCTGGGTCACTGTGGACTCGTTCAGAAGTTAGCAGAAAGGAAGACAACTGTGGGAAATTCCATTTCTTTTGTCAGCCTATGTGGCCACGGAGGAATTTCACTTTAGAAGTTGGCCAGCCTGCAGTCATAACCTCAAAGCTGTACATTCGCTCTTTACACTTGGCACCAGCAGTGACTCTTATCCTTTCGAACCACTTATATTATTTTGAGATAAACTTGGTAAAGGCGAAAACCGTAACCAAGTTTTTAAATTTGTCAAGTGGAAGAAACAAGTGAGAACGTCCTTAGACCAAAAAGGAAAGTAACGAGGGTAGGAAAGAGAGGTATAGAAAATACTGTGATTGGTACTTACGAGGGGCGTTCAGTAAATTCTTTACCGAAAGCAGGGTATCTTTATTCAGGATTACAAAGCATCATAATATTCCCCACTCTCGTGGCTACAAAACCCTGTTTTTCAACACAATCTCCGTTTAGGGCAACGGCCTTGCGCTACCTTACTGGGAAGGCCTGTATCCTAGTCGACGTCAGACCCAACGTCTTTCTGCATCAAGAGCCTCCCCATCTTCCAAGTACTGCTCCACGTGGACTACGTTCTACACCGTACCAAGTCGGAATGCGCTGTATCCGAGCCGTACGAATGGCTGAGGAATAACAGTCCAATGAGTTTTTGTAAACTCCTCCTTGGTGCACAAACTTGATGGGGCGTTGCGTTGTCATCGAGGAATTAGTGTACATTTTCGCGGCGACGAACACGTTTAAGTAGTTTCTTTAGTTTTATGACGGTAGCACATTATACTTCAGAGTTGATCGGTGATTCATGAGGACGGATATCAAACAGAATAGCCTCTTCAGATTCCTAAACGACCGTCGCCATGACGTTACCAGCTTCAGGATGTGGCTTTGAACTTCAGAGTAGATAGGAGGTATTGCGACACCCTATGAATTGCCGTTTAGTTTCCGGTTCAAAGTTATCAGTAAGAGTTTTAGACAACAAATTGTCAAGATCAACATCGTAACGCGCAATCAATTCCACACAGACGGTCCTTCATTGCTCATTATGATATTCTGTTATGCGGCGACGAACTCAGCGGGCACACATCTTAGAGTACCCCAACTGGTGGAACAGTGCGTCAATACCACCAACAGAAGCGCCCAGTTGTGCAAGGAGGTGTTTGATTGTGACCATCGATCACCTCGAATGGCAATGTTCGCACGTTTCAACTTTCCAGGTCTCACAGAATAGTGCGGCCGACCGGCAAGCTGGAGATGGAAGAGGTCTGCGCGACCTTGTTGCTAAGTTGTCAGACGCATTGTTCAACGACTCACCGTGCTTTTGTTCATTGCGACGTCTCCGTAAATATTCTGCAAGCTCCTATGAATGTCTGCAATTCTGATTTTTCGCCGAAAGAAACTCTGCCACACCTCTCTGCTTCGAACGCACTTCCGTTGCAAATGCCATTCAGAAGATAATGTATAGCGCCACCAACAGTCGGAATTTCATAACACTATAATGGCTGAAATGGGAATATTCCACGATGCCCCGACTGCCGCGTTGGTCTAGCGGTTCAGGCGCTCAGTCCGGTACCGCGCGACTGCTACGGTCGCAGGTTCGAATCCTGCCTCGGGCATGGATGTGTGTGATATCCTTAGGTTAGTTAGGTTTAAGTAGTTTAAAGTTATAGGGGACTGATAACCACAGCAGTTGAGTCCCATAGTGCTCAGAGCCTTAATTTCACATCAAACATTTCCATCCAACCCTCGTCATGTACGTGGTATTTCAAAAGGTTTTTGCATTGTTTTGAGATGTAAGATGTTCATTGGATCAAGTTTGATACCGTAAGCACAACATGAAAGGACAACAGTGTAGCACATTTTTTCATGTCCACTTGCTTTAATAGTTACAATTTCAGCACCTTTCATGGCAAAAGTTCTGTTACTCGGCACAGCAAATACCAGAGGAGTTTCGCCCATATTTGTTATTTGGTTTGGTTCCGCACTGGTTTTCTTTCGATGCTAAATAATAAAGCGACAGAAGGATATTATTTTCTCTTAATACTCTTCTTGAATTTACTGAGATATTTTGGTCTGGGTTCACATAAGTCCTTGGCACTTCATAAACCTGTAGCACCAACCAACATCACCCTTAAAACCTATTACGTTCCACTGTAGCGTTGGCTTACGAGCGTGTGTGTGAATCATTTTATATTAATTCCATCGCCTTTCTGACGGTGTCCTTGAATCCATCTCAGTACGTCATCTTCTAGTTTTGGCCATTTTGCGTTCAGTCGTATATTTGCCCATTTAGTCTTCCTTATTTTTTTTAAATTCTGCCTTACTGACCCGCCAATAAGGAATGAATTTTTATGTTGGTGGAGGGTCGAAAGGCCTCTCAGCTGCAGTGTCCATGTTCTTCTGTATACGCTGTCACTTACAATTTACACCCCGCTTCATATGAATGTGTTTTTTTTCCAATTACGAAACTAGCTACTAACGAAAATAATGTTCTGGATCTGTGATGGCGGAGTGGGATGGAGACAGTGTCAGCAAGCTTGCGAATCGCCGCAACTCATGTTCGTTGTATCGGTGCATTGCTGCTGCCAGTTGTATCCGACGATTTTTGATAAAGATTTCCCGCGGCATCGAATATATGACTATTTTTAAGACTGGCAGGAATTTTATATCAAACAAAGGATATTCTTATATTAATTTCGACTATAAGATGCACTTGAATTTAGGAGGCAAAGTCAGTCTTACAGTTGGAAAAATATGGTAGTTCGCTGTGTGCGATGTGTTGTTGAAAACTGTGACGTAGGAGATCTTATTCGCAGACAAACAAATGCAGGTAAGAAAGGCAAATATTTCTTCGGAATAGTGGTCAACATCAGGACAGAACGTCAAATTCACTGGGCTCATGGTGTGCGTGTGTATACCGTGTGTATACCGATGGCTGTGGTACACGTCAGGGTGTTAGTTATCTAGACGCTCTTACCTGTCGGAAACTCCCGACAATACGTGGATCCATTGCAATTTCTTTCCAGCGTTCGACTGTTGTTTTGTATAAAGTACCGCAAACTTTAATAATACTTTAATAAATGTGGTGAACTTTATTAAAACTCGTCGTCAGATAGCTAGGTTTTTAGACAAAAGTGTTAAGATATGGAGGCTGAGTATATACATACATCAAAAAAAGTTTTCCATCTCCTCGTTTCCGGGAGTTCGGGAATCTGTACAGAAAACTGGAATAGAGATCAACATAAAAATCATTTCAGCTCTTTTTATTGCTCATCAAAACTGCTTATTGTATATTGTACCACCACACAACGCGACCTTCAGAGGTGGTGGTCAACATTGCTGTACACACCGGTACCACTAACACCCAGTAACATGCCCTCTTGCATTGATGCATGCCTATATTCATCCCACGCAGTTCGATAGGGTTTATGTGTGTCGAACATGATGGCCGCTCTAGTAGAGCGATGTCGTTATCCTGAAGGAAGTCATCCACAAGATGTGCACGATGGGAGTGCGAACTGTCCATTAAGACGAATGCCTCGCCCATATGCTGTCGATATCGTTGCACTATTGGTCGAAGAATGGCGTTCACGTATCGTACAGCAGTTACGGCCCCTTCTGTGACCACCAGGGGCGTACGTCAGCCCCACATAGTGCCACATCTAAACAGCAGGGAACCTTCACCTCGGTGCACTCGCTGGAAAGTATGTATCAGGCCTTCAGCCTGACCGGGTTGCCATCAAACACGTCTCCGACGATTGTCTGGTTGAAGGCATATGCTACACTCACCGGTGAAGAGCACGTGACGCCAATCCTGAGCGGTACATTCTGCACGTTGTTGGGCCCATCTGTACCGCCCTGCATGGTGTCGTGGTTGCCGAGATGGACCTAGCCATGGAAGAGGGGAGTGAAGTTGCGCATGCAGCCTGTTGGCACAGTCTGAGTCGTAACACGTCGTCCTGTGGCTGCTCATCGGCTGTCGGACCCGCTGCTCGTGCCAGGTTGTTTATGTCTTTGGGCGAGTTTAGTGACATCTCTGAGCAGTCAAAGGAACAGTGTCTGTGATACAATATTCACAGTCAACGTCCATCTTCAGGGGTCCTGGGAACCGGGGTGATGCAAAACTGTTTTTGATGTTTTTATTATAGTAAGGCACCACTCGTAGGCTTTCCGGGGAAAATGCGATATTGCGCATTTTTTAAGTTTCGCTAGACGTTTGTTCTTACCTGGAAGAAGAAAATCGTATCATCGCTAAGTTCTTTTTAGATACACTTAATTTCAAAAGGTACAGACTTACGTGATATATTCGACAAGTTAAACTCACTGAATAAGTCTCTTCAAGGAAATGTGGGAGTCATTTCATTCAGAGTGTTGACAAAGTTTCGGTCTACAGAAACTAACTCCTTCTTTGGAATAGAAAAATCAACGATGGAGGAAAACAACTAATCTCCAGATTCACGTAATTTTACAAAAGACAATGAGATAGACGTAACTGCAGATATTTTGTCTATAATTGAGACTTTTTTCTCAACTGAAAGTTCATTTTCACAATAAATCTCTGAAAGCTGTGAAAGGTATCAGTGGGTTCAAAATGCTTCAGTAACAATTCTCTGTTAGTTTAATATTGCACAAAAGGAACAGTTTACAAACCTTCATCAAATTCTTCACTAAAGCTGGGGATTTCATCAATGAAGCCAACATTATTGTATTCCGAATGAAAAGAGCTACAAACTTCAACAAGAAAGCACTGAAGGTATTAATACGTTTTGCGACATCCTCTCTTTGTGACAGTGAATTTTCGTGAGTGGCTCTCTTTAAAACCAAGTGCAGATCAAGACTCTTTGTGTGAAGGAAATAAGCATACCCGTATCTCATTAGATGTCAAGACTAAACATGTTTTGTAACAAGTACACTAATGTGTCGCATTGATGTGAGTAGTATTTTATTCGTAGTGTTATATTTTTATTAATTTCTTCAGTTAATAAGGTAGCCTACAGGGAGCCATGAACTAAAAAAGATTGGAAACATTGCCCTACAGTCTTCTCAATCCTAGAATATTCCAGGCCCACTGCCGAATCACACCAACACACGCCATCTCCATTTTCAAATGTCCTTTCTCAACGTAATTTCAGTCACATTTCCCTCGCAGGCCATGAACTCATCCCTGGAATTTAAGCAACCCTCCCAGCATAAACTACCCTACCAGTCCCATACCAACTTTGCCTTGAAGAACTTGCATGCCAATCACCTATTAACCACAGTCCATCTATTAACTCCTTGGCATACAGACAGTCCAAATATTTTTTCGTATAATATCGTCCTCAATAGCTCACGCGTCTCAATCTCTACCCATTGTTATGTCAGATCCTTCGTGTCATACTAGTAATAAAGTGAGATCATGTCGTCATAAATACTATTGGTGACGAGCACAATTTGGCCGTTCGCAGCCAGCGCCCCCCCCCCCCCCCCCCCGCTTAGCTGACGGAACGTAAACAACTGATAAAAGAAGTCTCATTCATGTTCAGCTCTGGCAGTGTTATAAACTGATTACACAATTCCGTCTTTCTGTGCCGGTCTCTGTTCTTCATTAGGCCAACTTATAGACATGTTTCTATGTCTACGCTCATCCTAGGCATATCCTTAGAGATTTTGTAGACGTAGGAAGTTAATTTTCACATACACCTGTTTAACTGACCGAAACTTTCGAATATCTTATTGATAACCGGCTCACAGTAAAACTTTGGTGTATTCTGAAGTGTACCAAACATCATGTAGATTGTAATGCACAAAATTTAGCTCTATGTATTTTGATTTGCGAACTTTGTTAGCGGTCGGATGACATTCAAATTCATCGCTATACGAATACCAGTTAACAGTTCCGCACTTCCTGCTAGCTGAAAATGTTTCTTTGAAAATTTACTACGACTCCTTAGCCTCTGGTCTCTATACTCTTGGACGATGTCTCTAGCGCTAAGAGACGAAACTTTAGGCACAGCAATACACCTTATACCGTGGTCCAGTGCTCATGAAGTCTCTGTCATCAAAGATAAAGGGGAGATACCCCTCTGGGACGCCCGCTACGTGAGAAATCCGGCTAATGATATAAGAATAGAAAATACATCTGCATTGATGATACTGTGAGGGGCGTTCTCAAGTAATCCAAGAGTTGCTCCTTTCCGCAAATTACGCTTGAAATAATGCGATCTTTGTTCTAGAAATCGTGGTATATTGCTGTCACAGTCTTTACAGTTTCATAAAGTTCTGATAGATGGCGGAACTAAGCGTGTCCTTCAAAGTAGCGTCTGTAACGGAGGTGTGTTAGAAGCAGACAGCTGTCATTGAGTTTCTTTTGGCGGAAAATCAGAGCACTGCAGATATTCATAAGCGCTTGTGAAACGTCTGCGGAGATCAGGCAATGAAGAAACGCTCGGTGAGCCGTTGCGAGAAGCTTCTGTTATCATCGCAACAAGGTCGCGCAAATCTTTCCGGCCGGCAGGACACAGATATGACTCTTGCAATGTTGGAACGTGCAGACAGTTTCACACGAAGTGATCGACAGACGAAAGATGAAAACGAATTTCTCCTGCTCCACAACAGCCTTAAGTCTGCGCACCCGAGAGGAGCAAATAAAACTTTATTGAACCGATTTTCATCAGTCACTTTACAGC
Organism: Schistocerca gregaria; assembly: GCF_023897955.1. Lineage (NCBI taxonomy): Eukaryota > Metazoa > Arthropoda > Insecta > Orthoptera > Acrididae > Schistocerca > Schistocerca gregaria. Next base: position 676,326,989 of record NC_064922.1, read on the forward strand.
ACGGATCTGGCACCTTTGTATCACTTATTTGGCACAATGAAGGAAGCATTGCGCGTGAGGCAGTACGTGATCATGGAGAGATCATTGAGGCAGCAAGACGTTGGCTCCGACGTCGATCCGTAGAGTTGTACCGTGCTGCTACACAGGTCCTCCCATTAAGGTTGCTTAAGGTCGTCGCAATGCCCGAAAATTGTCTTGAAATATAGGGTTTTGTTGCCACAAGTGTGGGGAATAATATAGTGTACTGGAAACTTGAATAGGGGTAGCATAATTTATTGAAAGTCCGTAGTATTTTAACGTAAAATTTTCGTTTATGTGCAAATCATATACTGAAGATTTAAACAATTATTAGAACCATGGAAGCAACCGTTATCCTGACGTGAAGACTCGGCAGTCTCATCCTTTGACAGGGTGTGAGTTTCCAGTTTAGCTACTACCTTCTACGCATCCCCACGTCCTGTCTGGGCTCTTCACGGACCTGTTCTGTCATGTACTCAAGTTTTGAAGAAATCTATCCGAAGCCGGTATCTAAATAAATTTCAGTGTAACAACTCTAAGTTGGGTTCAAAATGAAGATTGATGTGGTCATTGTCATCCAGTACGTGAGCTTGCTGATCTACAAAGTGACTGCCTGAACTCTAACCAGACTCACTGTGGTGCGTACACGGCATTGTCCGTAGAAGAGGACAATAACAGGGTGGCGAACTATCCAGATATTGAGCAGAAATTTTGAATCTTCAACAAGATCGTTCAGAGTATCTTAAAAGCTTGTCTTTTCTCTCATGGTCTACCATTTACCATCTCCTCCCACTGCACTCCTCTTCCGTTCACATCATCCTTCAGTTGGTCTCTCCGTCTTGTTCATGGTCCTCGAGTTAGTTTTCTGGGAAGTCTTTCTGGTCCCATTCTTTTAATGTTCCAACCATTTACGTCTATTACTTTCCATAGTTCCTTTTAGGGGTTTGGTCTGTAGGATATTTCGTATTGTTTCATGCCCTATCCTGTCCCCCTCGTCTTACCGAGGATCCCATGTAGAAAACGCATCTCGGTTTTGTGTTATGCGCAGATCGTTCTTTGTCCAAGTCCAACATTCTGACACACAGGTCAAAACAGGCCGACAATGATTTGTACGTCAAAGTCTTTGTTTTTACAGATACTTTCCAATTTCTAATTATTTTCGACACAAAATAATATTTCGGCCAGTTTCCTATTCTCTCCGAAATTCCATCTTTGATGTTTCCTTTCTTGGTTTACATCCTGAATATTTAGAAGCATCTGCTTCTTTAATAACTATCCATTGCAAGTTACATACTTATTTATTTTATTTTCTCTCGGTGACTTTCATTATTTCACTTTTTCTGCAGTTAATTGGCATGCAAGCTTCTTTCATCTGTCTGCCAGGTTTTCAGTTGTTCTTCTAATTTCTGCTCATATTCTTCCTAAAACATCACATTATCCCCACATGCTATGATTCTCATATCATCTGCTGTTGACGCTCGCCGAAATTTCCTTATGTTGTCCATAAGTATACAAAAAATACTTTCTTGCGAAACACCTTCTGTACTTTGTAAACCACTCTGATTTGTCACATTCGCAAATGGTTTTCATCCAAGGCTCGTCTGATTCTTGAAAGTGAATGGATCATACAATACTGAGTTGCTTGGCCTATTGTAGTTCTACCAGAGCTCCCTTGGCCATTAATTATCGGGGTGCGTCACTCGCCACTACAAATCCAGTGTGTCCCCTGCGGAATACTGAGTATTCAGGGATATGACAGGAACGGTCATTCGAAGTAAGGAAGTTAAGTAAACGTGGGCTCTAAAATGTACACCTTAAAACCCACGAGGGCACTTGTTCAACTCCACTGCTGTGAAATACATATTTTGTACTGAACTCCTCATACCTCTTCAGGTAAGCATTTTACAGCACATGTGTACTAGAATTCTCTGCTTCGTTCCTGTCGTATGCGTGATTACTGGTTATTCCTTCTGGTGCTTCCAACGTTTCCTTCTGTGGGCATCACAGCCTTAAGATATCATTTTCATTAGACTTTTGGTTTAATTGAGTACGTTATGAAGCATTAGTGGTCACGTCGTGAAGATCGTTTTCAAGTTCACGAATGTTTGTGAACACATATTCGTCATAGTACATAACGAAGCTCATGTACACACGTTTTCGTCGTCGATGGTTACAGCTCGAAATTAGTATTCAGAAACTGTGCTTGCGCAACTGTCTATAGTACAGCCACACAGTGACCGAAAACAGCTCTTCATGTGTAGTTTCCGAATAGGTTTTCCTCTGTAGTTACGGAAAACTATTTACTTGAGTTTCTTGTACGATTATAGCACGTTTACGTTCTTCCAGGTTTGGGTGTGTTTTCTTTCCTTCCAACAAGTGTCGAAAAGACGTGGTGCTTTAAAATGAAGCAGCATTAGCACAATAATCCGAAAAAATTGTAACTACACGTTCGTTACTACTCCTGTGCCATCTCTTTGCTTCACAGATACCCAAGTTCGACGATGTTTCTATTCTCCTCCTTTAGTGACCCCGTTTCAGATTAGCAACTAAATGTTAACGGAAGGGGGTTTTAATATGATGACGAATCGAAAATTGGTTTAAGAACCATGAAAGAAGGTTGTATACTTGGAAGAATCCTGGAGATACTAAAAGGTTTCAGATAGATTATATAATTGTAAGAAGAGATTTAGGAACCAGGTTTTAAATTGTAAGACATTTCCAGGGGCAGATGTGGACTCTGACCACAATCTATTGTTTATGACCAGTAGATTGAAACTGAAGAAACTACAAAAAGGTGGGTATTTAAGGAGATGTGACCTGCCTAAACAGAAAGAACCAGAGGTCGTACAGAGTTTCAGGGAGAGCATAAAGTAACAGTTGACAGTAATGGGGGAAAGAAATACAGTAGAAGAAGAATGGGTAGCTTTGAGGGATGAAGTAGTGAAGGCAGCAGAGGATCAAGTAGGTAAAAAGACGAGGGCTAGTAGAAATCTTTGGGTCACAGAAGAAATATTGAATTTAATTGATGAAAGGAGAAAATATAAAAATGCAGTAAATGAAGCAGACAAAAAGGAATACAAACGTCTCAAAAATAAGATCGACAGGAAGTGCGAAATGCCTAAGCAGGGATGGCTAGAGGACAAATCTAAGGATGCAGAGGCTTATCTCACTAGGGGTAAGATAGTTATTGCCTACAGGAAAATTAAAGAGACCTTCGTAGATAAGAGAACTTCTTGTATGAACATAAATAGCTCAGGTGGAAACCCAGTTCTAAGCAATGAAGGGAAAGCAGAAAGGTGGAAGGAGTATATAGAGGGTCTATACAAGGGCAATGTATTTTAGAACAATATTATAGAAATGGAAGAGGATGTAGATGAAGATGAAATGGGAGATACGATACTGCGTGAAGAGTTTGACGGAGCACTGAAAGACCTGAGTCAAAACAAGGCCCAGGTACTAGACAAGATTCCATTAGAACTACTGACGGCCTTGGGAGAGCCAGTCCTGACAAAACTCTACCATCTGGTGAGCAAGATGTATGAAACAGGCGAAATACCCTCAGACTTCAAGAAGAATATAATAATTCCAATCCCAAAGAAAGCAGGTCTTGACAGATGTGAAAATTACCGAACAATGAGTTTAATAAGCCACAGCTGCAAAATACTAACACAAATTCTTTACAGACGAATGGAAAAACTAATAGAAGCCGACCTCGGGGAAGATCAGTTTGGAGTCCTTAGAAATACTGCAACACGTAAGGCAATACTGACCTTAAGGCTTATCGTAGAAGAAAGATTAAGGAAAGGCAAGCCTACGTTTCTAGCGTTTGTAGACATAGAGAAAGCTTTTGACAATGTTGACTGGAATACTCTCTTTCAAATTCTAAAGGTGGCAGGGGTAAAATACAGGGAGCGAAAGGCTATTTACAATTTGTACAGAAACCAGATGGCAGTTATAAGAGTCGAGGGGCATGAAAAGGAATCAGTGGTTGGGAAGGGAGTGAGACAGGGTTGTAGCCTCTCCCCGATGTTATTCAATCTGTATATTGAGCAAGCCTTAAAGGAAACAAAAGAAAAATTTGGAGTAGGTATTAAAATCCATGGAGAAGAAGTAAAAACTTTGAGGTTCGCCGATAACATTGTAATTCTGCAGAGACAGCAGAGGACTTGGAAGAGCAGTTGAATGGAATGGATAGCGTTTTGAAAGGAGGATATAAGATGAACATCAACAAACGCAAAGCGAGGATAATGGAATGTAGTCGAATTAAGTCAGGTGATGCTGAGGGAATTAGATTAGGAAATGAGACACTAAAAGTAGTAAAGGAGTTTTGCTATTTGGGGAGCAAAATAACTGATGATGGTCGAAGTAGAGAGGATACAAAATGTAGACGCAATGGCAAGGAAAGCATTTCTGAAGAGAAATTTGTTAACATGGAGTATAGATTTAAGTGTCAGGAAGTCATTTCTAAAAGTATCTGAATGGAGTGTAGCCATGTATAGAAGTGAAACATGGGCGTTAAATAGTTAGGACAAGAAGAGAATAGAAGCTTTCGAAATGTGGTGCTACAGAAGAATGCTGAAGATTAGTTGGGTAGATCACATAACTAATGAGGAAGTATTGAATAGGATTGGGGAGAAGAGACGTTTGTGGCACAACTTGACGAGGAGAAGGGTTCGGTTGGTAGGACATGTTCTGAGGCATCAAGGAATCACCAATTTAGTATTGGAGGGCAGCGTGGTGGATAAAAATAGTAGAGGGAGGCCAAGAGATGAATACACTATGCAGATTCAAAAGGATGTAGGTTGCAGTAGGTACTGGGAGATGAAGAGGCTTGCACAGAATAGAGTGGCATGGAGAGCTGCATAAAACCAGTCTCAGGACTGAAGACCGCAACAACAACAACAACAACAACAACATCGAAAATTTAATTATAGCTTACGTAGATACCATTCTGCACCATCATCTTCAGTGTAGTCTCCAAGAGACTGAATTAACCAATCCCAACGGTTCTGCCACTTTTGAAATTCATCACAGTTGTTTAGCCTTGAAGCAGTTCTTAAATTTCCCTTTAGACTCTACCCGATTCTGGGTATATTATTCTTGACGCAATCTTGCCACAAAACTCACACCATTCGTTTTGACTTTACATTTTTCGAACAGAATACGTCACATGCACTGCAGCATATTTTCTCGGTTATTCAAGACCTTGGACAGTCCGTCTGTTTGTGTCAGTTAGTAAACATTTAATTGTGCGATGTGAATTGACGACCGACCGAAAGGATCGTCACCGTTAGGCGTTATTCACTTAGTTCTGAAACGCTTATACGGGTCATAAGTCTGTGAGGTATTACAGCTAGAATCATAAAATAAAATAACCTACTTGAACAAGTCTGTATTTTCAAGTACCTGGTCTGTGATAGCTCTTACTCTTAAGATCATGATTCGGAAATCTAAAAGGTGTTTACACTTGTTATGCTCGATTAACAGAACGCTCAGAGCCAAAACCAGAAAATAGAAATCATTTAAAATCCTTAGTACTTCGACTATATCTTTACTGCTCTATGGATGAGCAGTATGGAAAAATACCGGGGAACTGAAGCGCTAGAAACGGGACTTCTAACACCTTTGGCTGGGTATGAATTAGATCATTACAAGGAGAAACTTCATAGCTCCATGTTACAGGGGAAAGAGAAAAGATCCAACAGCATATAAAGGAATGGTATGACCACCTATTCTAGATCTTTACCAGTTTTTGATCTGAGTCTGTCTACCCCTGGGTACGCCTCAAAATCCGATATCTTATTACTGAATCTTTGTCTTACCTTGTTGTAATCTGATCGAAATTCTCCTGTATCCTCCGGCCTTTCCTAAGTATACCTCCTCCTCTTGTGATTCTTGATCAAAGTATTAGCCATTACTAGCAAAAATTCATTCCAGAGCTCAATTACTCTTTCCCCTTTCTCATTCCTAGTATTAAGCCCATATTCGTCCTTAACTCTTACTCCTACACCTACCCCTACAACAGCGTTGCAGTTCCCCGTGATTGCTAAATTTTCGTCTCCCTTTCAGGTACTGAATTACGCTCCTCATTTTCTCTCTCTCTCTCTCTCTCTCTCTCTCTCTCTCTCTCTCTCTCTCTCTCTCTCTCTCTCCCTCTCTCCCTCTCCGTCCTCCGTCCCTCCCCCTCTCCGTCTCCTGCTTGCGACCTCGGACTTTAGACGTGAAATATTAGTGTCTGTGCTGGCTTGCTGTCGATTACGATGATAAAAAGCTTGTCACTGAACTGTTCACAGTAATCCGCTCTCTGCTCTACCTTTGTATCTATAAGAAATCCTACTCCCGTTACACCATTTTCTGCTGCTGTTGATATTACCCTGAACTCATCTGGCCAGAAATCCTTGTTTTCTTTCCGTCGCAATTGAGTGGCACGCACTATATCTAGATTGAGCCTTAGCATTTCTATTTTCAGATTTTCTAGCTTCTCTACCACGTTCAGACTTCCGACATTCCACGCCCCGTAGAACGTCATCTTTTCGTAGGCTTTTCAGTCTCTTTCTCGTGGTCATGACACTTTTTCAGTCACAGGCCACATGTTCCGTGGATATATGTTGTGTATCTTTAGTGCAGAGGTTGTCATTGCCTTCTGCATCCTCATGCCGTTGATGATTGCTGATTCATCCGCTGTTTTGAACAGTTTCCCACCGCAAAGACAAGAGGCCATGAATATCGTCCGCTCCTCCGCCGTCTTTGACAAAGCCGGTGCCAGAATGAAAGTGACTTCTTATGCCGCAAGTCTTCAGATGTATTGCTGATCATTTTCACTTAAAATGTAAGCAGTGGTTAGGACGACCACGAAGATAATTGTATGATAGACTTTAAATTATTTGGTTCTGGGAGAGGCTAAGACGTCTAATACTAAATTCTACGTGATGATGACGACGACGATCCTTGTGGACGACCTATTTCATAGTTTTCTTGCTTTAAATTTTGGTGGTTGCTGTAGCGCTTTCACCAAGTCCACAGCAAAACTTCGTACAGACACGCTACTGTTTCTGGTAGGCCACAGAAACTCGACGATCGGAAACGCGGGGATGGACATTGGGAGTATGGGAACTATTTGCAACGTATGGTAACGGAAGAAAACTTCTCAATACAAGATAATAAGACATTTCATTGGATGACCTGTTTCGGCGGATCTACGCCATCTCATCCGATCTGTAAGAGGGCAAATAGAAATTGCTAGGAGAAATAGTTTACAATCATGATATCGTAACTCGATAAATTGCCCTATAGCCATCTTTTGGAATTATGACATAACCTATCCTTTAAAATATTACGACATATTGTACAGCGATGTTATAGTGATCTGCAACAACTTGCAACACTGATTGATAATATGTTGTACTTTTCAAAGCGTAAGGGGTATTATAATTCCGTAAGTTGTATTATAGGAGGATTTATGGAGATATTATATCATGATTGTAAAGTATTTTTTTCTATCAGTTTGTGTTCATCAACTTGGAGATCCGAGCATCACAGAACATAGCTCTGTCGAAACCAGTGATCCAATAAAATGCCTTATTATCGATCTCAGATTGCGAAGATCTCACTACTCGTGTCCATTTCCAGCGATGATTGAAAAAGGATGTGTGGAGAGGCACCTACTAAGAGTATTTCAGTGCACTGGTAATCAGCTGACCATCTGCACGCGTGATTCAGATTTCCGCTTACCACCTCTCATCTGAGGAGAACGTGTTTGTTTCAGACGTACTGCGTGGACGCGCAGGTGGCCGACTCGGCTTGCTCCTCGACGGCGTACCTGTGCGGCGTCAAGGCGAACACCGGCACCATGGGCGTGACGGCGGCCGTGCGCAGGGGCGACTGCCGCGCCCAGAACAATACCGCCAATCACGTCGACTCCATCCTCAAGTGGGCGCAGGTCAGCCCCGGCTCTGCCATCAGCGCTGCAGCACCTTAAAGCAAACAGCGTCTTCTCTGGACGGCGTGTGTCGTCTTTAATCTAAGGCGAAATGTTACTAGCTGCCGCGGGGTCACAACGCTTCACCAGTAGCACCAGTTTTTGTTAATACACAGGGTTCAGTTTTTCTCTCTCGTACTTCTGTGAAGAAGCCAGTCGTATGCGTACTGTCTTCTTTGTTTTACGGCCTTTTTTTTCAGGGTCGCAGTTCCATAGTTCATACCGTCTTTTGCGACTGTAATAAAAGTCTTACTAACATTAAACGTGCTTTGCTTTAATTTAAAGCATCTTCGGTGGTCACTATGACATGGTTTATCATAAAATTTTCGTTCGCTAAGTTCATGAACAGCTGCCACGTTGTAACTTCGTGCTACAAACAGTATTACATTATTGTCTCTACTTAGAGTTTCTTTTGTTTATGTCATTCCTAATGTTCTTCTTCTCATACGCAAGAACTTTCAATGGTACAAATTACATTTTCATTTTTAAGTGTTGTACGTCCAATTCCATTACGTGAAGTCTGTTTTGATTGCCGGTGGAGAGAGAGAGAGAGAGAGAGAGAGAGAGAGAGAGAGAGAGAGAGAGAGAGAGAGAGAGCAGTGGCAGACGCTCCCATTACCAATATAAAAGAACAAAGTACACGAAATAGCGAGGTGGCAGTGGGCCTACAAAACAGAAAAACGGAAATACGTTTTGTGTCAGTGAAACTGCTATGGGTGATAGTTCAATAATAGTGTAAGAAACAAGAAAATTGTGTGTAATCATAAGTTTAATACTGTTAATATTATTAAATGTTATCAGCCCTGGTCATGATCCTAGAAAACAAAATTATAAGAAAAATCTACTGTTATAGTGGGTACTGAAGGGGATTTATTTTAAAGAAAAAATCACTTGGTCTTAAAACTTACTAAGGTCGCAAAAACGGTATTAACCTACACAACTTGTAAGTCAAACGTATCTGCGCTTTTTAGTGCGTTGAACACTGTCTACTAACATATTCTAGATTTTTTACGTCAACTTTATTGTATATACATTCAGTGAACTTCCTTCGTAGTGTATTAAAAGCCAACGTTAGTATAGCAGCTATACTCCGTACATAGACTGATTATGTAGATGTTGCAGTCCTTGGGTTGTAGATGAGCACTGATTAAAGATAGATGAGGACTGCACAAATTGTGGACGGATACAGAAGTAATTCGCCACTGTCCTCCGACTGCTGGAAGACGTATTCGCCACAGTCGGTGGACGCCAGGCTGCTGCCCTGCCCTGTCACGGTGTTGGGGCACCAGACGAAAGATGCTTTGGAAGCAGCCGGTAGGTAGGTTGGGAAGACAAGTGTCTGCTCTGTTTGCTTCGCTAGCTGTCACCTCCGAGAAATGCTCACCGGCAGGTACGGAGGGAAATATGTGTACCAAACTGTAAATCATGGCTCATTTGGCAGGAATTACGCTCACCGGTCATTCTCCTTTCCTAAAATCGACTAGCTGCTTTGGTGAAGACTGTAGGGAAAGCTGAAGGGACGGAGGAATATACGGAGGGGCTATTTAATGAAAATTAACCTGATGGCAATGGAAATTATACAATGTAAAGAGAAGAGGAGTTACGAGATACTGAGAGACGAACTTAATTTAAGTCGAAACAAGGTCCCTGGAGTAGACAAAATTGCCTCAGAACTACTGAAATCTCTAAGAGGATGATGATGATGATGATGATGATGATGATGATGATGATGATGATGATGATGATTGACTTGTAGGTCGCTTAAATGCGCGGTCATCAGCGCCCGTACATAGTCCCAATTTTTACACAGTCCAAATTTTTTTACAGTCCAATCTAATGACTGTCACGAAGGATGAGGATGTTGATGATAATGCTAATGATGACGAAATGACGCCAACATAAACACCCCGTCCCCGGCAGAGAAAATCCCCAACCCGGCCGGGAATAGAACACAGGTTCCCGTGGTCCACAGGCAGCAACACTAGCCAGTAAACCAGGACAGTGGACTGCGGACGATATCCCTAGGAGAGCCAAATTTAACAAAATTAATCCACCTGGTGTGCAAGATGCACACCTTCTTCAGAACGATAAAACCCTAAGAAGACGTTTGTCAATGATTAAAAAAACACCATAGCTATACATTTATAAATCTAAAACGTTACTTAACTTCATGGTGTAACCTCCACCTCACACCGGCCTATGTTCGATGGGCCATGACCCGCCATAAACTGCAGTCCCTCTTTATTTTGAATTGCCTACTAAACAATTAATGATTCCAATATCAATACCCTCACAGAACTTAAAGTGTGACTTTTCTTTCCTTAGAACTTAAGTGTATACTTCTTTGCACTTTGAGTCTTCCTGACTAGCCCCTTAAACTTCATTCCACCCATTGTCATTATTAAATATTTAACTGAAATATCTCCGTGTCTCCTGGCCTTCTCCAAGTATAGTTCTTCCTCTTGAGAACAAAGTACTCACTACTAATAGCTGAAGTTTATTGTAGAATTCAGTCTCTCTCATTCCTACTACGAAGACCAAATTTTCTTGTAAACTTTCTTCTATTCCCACTCCTGCAACCCCATACCAGTCTCCCATGGCTTTTAGATTTTCATGCCACTTTGACGGGATGAACTACCCGTTCAGTACCCTCATGCACATACTTTATCACTTCATCTTCAGCTTGCGCCGTCGGCATGAATACCTGAACTATGCTCCCGATGTTGATTTACTGTCGATTCTGATGAGATCAACGATATTACTGAACTGTTCACAGTAACTCACCCTCTGTCCTGCCTTCCTCTTACTCCTCTTACACAGTCTTCTGCTGTTGTTGAATTACTCGTACTGGAAATCCTTGTCTTCTTTCCGTATCACTTAACTGAACCCACTATATTTCTCTTCAGATTTTATAGCTTCCCCAACACGTTCAGCATTCTGACATTCAACGCCACAATTCGTACAACGTTAGACTTTCGTTGTTTATTCAGGCTTTTTTCTGATCGTCACCAGCTCCTTGATAATCCCTTCTCGGAGACCCGAATGGGGGACTAGGGTCAAACGTATTGCCCATGGAGAGATCGTCATGACACCTTCTCAGTCACTAGCCACACATCCTGTGGATAGACACTGTGAGTTCTTAATGCAGTGGTTTCCATTGCCTTCTTACGCCTTTACTGGTAGTTTCCCATGCCGAAGGCCAGACATGACCTGAACTTCTGTCCGCTCCTTCTCCCTCTTTGACAAGGTCTTTGGAAGGCTGACGGTGATTTCGTATGCCGGAAGTCCTATGCCGCCATCGTTGATGGCTTTCATTCATAATATTAAGCAGTGGTAAGGTTCGAATCAGGGACCTAGTACGTTCTGATTAATAGTCAAATACGCAACTCCTTGACCACGGGTTCACCAGGCCTTGAAACCACACAAAACAACACCACCACCTTCACACAGTGGTGGCCATTCTAACTGTTGTAGCACATTGTAACTGATCCTCTATATACTCAGCGATTTTGTGTCTATATGTACCATGAGCTACAGTGACATCCTATCGTATACACTAGGAGTTTGTGTCTAAGTCAGGCAGTGTGATATGTACACATGCCGCCCAGAAACCACTGTGCGCCTCTGACGCGCTGCTGCTGGATTGGCCCGCAGGGGGCTGGCAAGGCGACGGGCATCGTGACGACGTCGCGCGTAACGCACGCGTCGCCCGGCGGCGGCTACGCGCACATCGCCGACCGCGAGTGGGAGAACGACGCCGACGTCTCGGCGGCCGGAGCGGACCCTGCCGTCTGCCCAGACATCGCCTTGCAGCTCATCACCGCCGAGCCCGGGCGTAACCTAAAGGTACGGCCACACATGCTGCCATCTGCAGAATGCCGCCAGTCTTGTCCTTTAGAATAACGTTTCCTTATCTTTTAGGTAAGTGCAGCACTTTCCTAGTAGAACCTCTCTTTGATTCCGCGATGTTTTTCAATGCTTCAGTCTAAAACTGGTTATTTCTAGCATCGTGATAATTATTTCAGACTGGGTCTTTCCGGCCACGTTTGCTGTACCTCAGTCTGGATAAATGAAAAAGAAAGAAAAGAGAAAGCACTTCCTTCAAATACGCATGGTAATTGGATATTCGTTCTGATCTCCCTCAATCCCTTGTCACTTCCTTCCCCATTCTTTGTCCATCTCCTGCTCCTTTCTTCTCTCTATGCCCAACACCTCCTGCCCCCTCACACTTCACTTCTTTCTGGTCCTTCTTTCACCATCTCCTCCTATACCCTCCCACCCTCTCTCTTTCCATTTCCTGCTCCCACTTTCTTTATCCATCTTATTCTGCCCCTTCTCTGTAACTTCTCTTTCCGCTTTCTACGTCCGTTTCCTCCCCCTCCTCCATTCATCTTCGCTTCCCGACTCCTTCCCTTTCTCTTACTGTGATCCTCGTTTATTGTTACTGCATATTCTCCAGTAGTATTCCAATCTTTTTGAGATATTTATTAACGATACTCCCCTTCATTCATTAAATATTTATTTTTATATTGCATACAAGACGTCCATAGTTAGAGTGCCAAATTCAAAGTACTGTAGATAGACAATCTGTAGTGAAATTTGAACAGCAAATTATTGACGCAGGGAGAAACTTCATGTAGCGAAAGTAAATTGAACAAAATTTTACCAATAGATTGGCTCTAAGTGTCTTAATGTCATTGCGGTCGGCTACAAATGACAGATGAATCGCAATACGACGGTTATGGTTTGAGCTTCACATCACACCACCCGTACTGTCCAGTTTGCCTAATTGCGAAAGTTATTCAGTAAATAACTGTAGTACTCTTAATTATGTAAGCCCAACAACCACGGCAACATCGTACCACATCGGATGGAAAATACTGGTTTTTAACTGTCCTGAGGCCAAAAACGGCCCAAAAAGGAAAGTGACATCGATTTGTAACGCTTGTTAGACTGGCACAAGACATCTTCGGTACGCTGTCCGCCGTTTTCTGCCGTTAGTTGAAATCGAGAAACAGCATGTTCCTCAGCAGATCGGATTGTCTCGGGAGTCACATTCGGAACGCGTTGCGCAGTGCATAGCTTCAGCTATGTTAGTGACTGGAGTACTGGACAGGACATCATTCAGAATGAAGACCGTTAATTCCCGCATTTCTGAAATGCCTGCGATACAGCCGGTGCACTGATTGTGCAATGTGTGAAAGAGCGCCATCTTGCTCACAAATGATCGTACACGCACAAGCATCCACGCTGTTGGCAGAATGGAACGACGTTGGAGAGCAAAACACCCTCGTCGTTTACCAGTGACGTTTAGGTAACAGGACTCGCAGCTGGCAGATCAACAGGAAGCAACCCCTAAACATGGGCGATTTTGTACGGATGGCAATGCAGGATGTTCCATAGGATCTTACGCACGGTGCTCGCAGACATGTCCAACGTTCGGGCAGTTTGCACACCAGCACTCGACCCTCCCGCAATGCTGCAGCCACGTCTTCGACAGACGTCGGATCAACTGCTTTCCGACCTCTGACACATTTCAGTTCGAATCATTATCGATCATTTTCTCCAGAGTCTTAGGAGGTATCGGGTAAGTGCTTTTCCTCGTACCCTTTAGTACCGGGAACTCCTCAGGGCTACTGGCGCAGAATTACCGACCTTGAAAAAAGAGCGTTATAAGCTGCTCGTTATCCTTTATGGAAGCAGTCATGCTATGCGTCTCGGACGCAGACGGAGGTGATGGTGTGTGTATTCTGACGCTTGCAGAGCCATGTAATGGTCAAACTTTCGTTAAATTTCTTGTTGTTGTTCCATGACGTTTTTCTCCCTGCGTCAATAAGATACTGCTCAAATTCGCCTATTTCTAAGCAGTGGTTCTCTTTCTACAGCGTTTTGAGACTGGAGCTTTAATGATGGAAGCTCTGTATATTAAACAATAGATACATAAAAACATGTTTATCTGAATGCAATCGGCGAAGAAGTTCCGAAGATACAAGATTTTCAACAAACGAACGTTAAAGTCTAGTACAAAAAGAAGCTTCAAAATTAACGCTACAGATCTTACAGTAACCTAAATTTATAATGACATATGAAACAGAATTTTCAAATTTTATTGAGATACACGTTCTTATTTTCGCAGTCATACTTCATATTACGCTTTATGTTCTTAAGTTGATTTCTCATAACAGTTTTGACATAAAGTACGTTACATCATTCTTTTTTCGTCGAAAATAACATAGAATCCATTCTTTGCACATACATATAGTAGCGCATGAACTTTAGCAACGCTCGAGGACATCCATAATTTTAACTCTGACAGAATTCTGATGACTAAATTAATTTCAATTTTTCTCGCAAGATAAATAAAAATATGTTGTTCTGTTGACATATGCAATGGTTGTGCACTGATGATCAGCGTTGTAGAGTACCTGTTGTAACAATACTCTCAATCATACAATAGAACGTTAAAACGACTTAGAGACAAAAATACAAATTCATCTGCCTTTTACGGCCAAATAGAGATTAAATGCTTGCAAACGTTGACAGTGTTATATTGGTAGTAAATTTCATTTCTTTCTTTTCTGGAAGTGAAGTAATGAAAACTTCTATAATGCTAGGAAATTTTTTTTAAAGTTATATTACAATCGTACAGCAATACTTCCATAGACATGTGAGGTTCAAAACATACTGTGACTCAAACCTTTGTTCATAGACGACGGACTGAGTCAGACTGATGGGGATGCGGGTGCAGTCTGAAGCTCGAGTCACGTTCTGAGAAGTCGTTTCCCCCCCTTGTTCAGTTTGCCATATCCAAAACTGCCGTCACGTCTCTGACGAATACTATTTTCTTTACTAACAGAGTCATATTCGTGTCTACTATCTAAGTTAGTAAGTGCAAATGAGGGTTACTTGTGACTAGATTTTTTAACTTCATTAACCGTTTTTGTTTGTTTTTACGTTATTATTTTCAATGTTATGAAGAAGATTGGTTATTTTCGTCAAATCCTTCAGTCGTATTTATAGGTAGTGTTTCATGGAATATACACTCCTGGAAATAGAAATAAGAACACCGTGAATTCATTGTCCCAGGAAGGGGAAACTTTATTGACACATTCCTGGGGTCAGATACATCACATGATCACACTGACAGAACCACAGGCACATAGACACAGGCAACAGAGCATGCACAATGTCGGCAGTAGTACCGTGTATATCCACCTTTCGCAGCAATGCAGGCTGCTATTCTCCCATGGAGACGATCGTAGAGATGCTGGATGTAGTCCTGTGGAACGGCTTGCCATGCCATTTCCACCTGGCGCCTCAGTTGGACCAGCGTTCGTGCTGGACGTGCAGACCGCGTGAGACGACGCTTCATCCAGTCCCAAACATGCTCAATGGGGGACATATCCGGAGATCTTGCTGGCCAGGGTAGTGGACTTACACCTTCTAGAGCACGTTGGGTGGCACGGGATAAATGCGGACATGCATTGTCCTGTTGGAACAGCAAGTTCCCTTGCCGGTCTAGGAATGGTAGAACGATGCGTTCGATGACGGTTTGGATGTACCGTGCACTATTCAGTCTCCCCTCGACGATCACCAGAGGTGTACGGCCAGTGTAGGAGATCGCTCCCCACACCATGATGCCGGGTGTTGACCCTGTGTGCCTCGGTTGTATGCAGTCCTGATTGTGGTGCTCACCTTCACGGCGCCAAACACGCATACGACCATCATTGGCACCAAGGCAGAAGCGACTCTCATCGCTGAAGACCACACGTCTCCATTCGTCCCTCCATTCATGCCTGTCGCGACACCACTGGAGGCGGGCTGCACGATGTTGGGGTGTGAGCGGAAGACGGCCTAACGGTGTGCGGGACCGTAGCCCAGCTTCATGGAGACGGTTGCGAATGGTCCTCGCCGATACCCCAGGAGAAACAGTGTCCCTAATTTGCTGGGAAGTGGCGGTGCGGTCCCCCACGGCACTGCGTAGGATCCTACGGTCTTGGCGTGCATCCTTGCGTCGCTGCAGTCCGGTCCCAGGTCGACGGGCACGTGCACCTCCCGCCGACCACTGGCGACAACATCGATGTACTGTGGAGACTTCACGCCCCACGTGTTGAGCAATTCGGCGGTACGTCCACCCGGCTTCCCGCATGCCCACTATACGCCCTCGCTCAAAGTCCGTCAACTGCACATACGGTTCACGTCCACGCTGTCGCGGCATGCTACCAGTGTTAAAGACTGCGATGGAGCTCCGTATGCCACGGCAAACTGGCTGACACTGACGGCGGCGGTGCACAAATGCTGCGCAGCTAGCGCCATTCGACGGCCAACACCGCGGTTCCTGGTGTGTCCGCTGTGCCGTGCGTGTGATCATTGCTTGTACAGTCCTCTCGCAGTGTCCGGAGCAAGTATGGTGGGTCTGACACACCGGTGTCAATGTGTTCTTTTTTCCATTTCCAGGACTGTATCATCTCCGTAACGCTATCGCGATTACTAAATGACCCTGTAACGAAGCGCACTGCTGTCCGTTGGATCTTCTCTCTCTCTTCTATCTACCCTATCTGGTAAGGATCCCAAACTGCTGAGGAGAATTCAAACAGTGGGCGAACAAGCGTACTGTAACCTACTTCCTTTGTTGTCGGATTGCATTTCCTTAGGATTCTTCCAATGAATCTCAGTCTGGCATCTGCTTTACCGACGATCAACTTCATATGATCATTCAATTTTAAATCACTCCTAATGCGAAGTCCCAGATAATTTATGGAATTAACTGCCTCCAGTGGCTGACCTGCTATTTTGTAGCTAAATGATTAGGGACCTCGATAGCTAACAGGAGACCATAAACAGAACGAGAGACCTACTGTGCGGAATTGCTTTCCAGTTACGAGGCTGGTAGTGACAATTTTTTGTCGAACATTGTCACAAGCGATGAAACATGTATTGATCACTTCAAACCGGTAACTAAACCGGAATCCATGGAGTGACACCACCACACCTCCCTCAAAAAAGGAAAGAAAGTTGAAAGACACACCTACAGCTGCTAGTGTGACTGGGATTCTCTTCTGGGACTGTGAAGGGGATATTTTGTTTGATGTTAAAGAAATGGCTCTGAGCACTATGGGACTTAACATCGGAGGTCATCAGTCCCCTAGAACTTAGAACTACTGAAACCTAACTAACTTAAGGACATCATAGACATCCATGACCATAGCCGTCGCGCGATCCCAGACTGAAGAGCCTAGAACCGCTCGGCCACTCCGGCCGGCTTTTGTTTGATGTCTTTCCTCATGGTGCAACGATAAACTTGGTAGTGTACTGTGCTACCCTCACGAAACTGAAGAAACGACTTCTGGGTGTTCGTCGTCAAACAAATGCAAACGACCTTCTCCCTCTGCATGACAATACAAACCTTCCTACAAGTACGTACATCCGAGAAGAGCTCAAAAAACTTAATTGAACTGCTCTTCATCAACGGATCTAGTACCTCTCCTTTCGTCTGTTTGTCCCAAAGAAGAACGTACCCTGCGGGAGGCAGTACGTTTATGATGGAGATATTACTAATGCAGCAAGACACTGACTCAGATGTCGACCAGTAATTGGTACCATGCGCGCATACAGGTGCTGCCACTAAGATGATGTAAGGCCGACGCATTAAACGGAGTGTCGTTGAAAAGTAAGTTTTCGTAGCCAGAGGAGTGGGGAAATAATAATGTGTATTGGAATTCTCAACAGGACTAACCTGCTTTCAGAAATAAAATTTGTAGCATTACTTATTGAACTCCCCTCGTGTAACAGATCATCATAGACCCGTAGTTCTCTGGTAGTTAATTATGAGTACCATAATGGAACACAAATCACTCCAGGGAACACAGAAAGAGCCAAAGGTCACGGTGAAAAATGCTGTAAGTGTGCCACATTCAAAGTCTGATCTGGATGAGCCATAGTTATAGTCCGGACTGGACGAGAAAGAGTTTGAATTCGGAGTAGCACACGACTAAAACGATTAACAGATAGTATGGAGTCCAGTTGCTAGCCACTGCTTCTGGGTCCACGTCTCTTCAGTAGAAAGGCTACCCCGGCAGTTTCAGGATAGGAAATTTACACGAACGGCGCCGTCGTCACCCCGCCAGCTCCCGAGTGAGATCCGTATTGCTGTAATACTTACGCAATCGGCGCCTGCACCAGGAAGCTCATTCGGAGTGAACTGGCGCATCACGGTCCGCGCCCTGGCCTAAATACTGCCCAGTTCCAGGATACTGCTGGCACTATTTTCCGTCTCGTGGCCTTCGGAGGATGAAGGGCCCGCTTGGCCAGTGATCTCTGGAGGTAGACTAGTTGCCTTCTGGTAGCATGACAGAGCTATGCCCCCTCGCGTCTGTCGTCTAGAGAGGTCTGTTGCCCGCACAGCTCCCTTGTCGTTTTGGTTGCTATTTCAGTAGGCGCACGGCCTCGATGTCTCAAAGGCGAGCCAGAGTCTCCAGTCCTCCAAAGCCTACAGATCTGACACGATGCAGCTATCATATTTGAATCTGTGCATGCAGGAAGTGCCTCGATTCATCATCTTTATTTTCATAACCCATACGAGGTCAGTGTTTGAATGTCACCTAATATTTAGGTAATTATTTCAACCATGCTGGTGACTGTTATACTGCATAGTTCTTAAAACTCGAGAAACATTATAAGAAAAGTACACTTTTGTTCATTTTACGTGAAAGTCACTCAACTCAAAAGAGACCCTTTATGGCAGTGTTAATGAATTATTCTTTAGTTTAGGATAGAATATAAATAAATGAACGATAGACCTTTCTGTGCAAGGGTGTCTCGAGTCTCTCAACGATACAAACAGCCTTAACGTAGGTGTAACCAGAACGGACAGGTATCTGCTGAGAGGCCAGACAAACGGGTCGTTCGCGATGAGGGGCATTACTTACAGGGGCGATAGACTCGGTCTCTGTCTCATTTGGCCTCTTAATATCAGTTAACATGGTCTTACTGTGACATTACAGCGAATGGCTGAAAGCAAGAGCCGTTATTTTACAGAGTATATGCCACTCTGCTGCGTGCCTGAATATTGATGGATTCATCTAGAGTAAAATATTCAGAAGGTAAATTAGTCCCCCATTCGAATCCCTCGGTGGGGATTGCTCAGGAAGAAGTCGTCGTCAGGAGGCAGAAACTCGCATTCTACGGTACGGATCGTAAAATTTTCGATCCCTTAATCATACTGATAGATTAGAAAATTTCAGAAGGGAAATGGATAGGTTGAAATTAGATGTTTCGAGAATTAGCGAAGTTCGGTGGTGGGAGGACGACCTCTGGTCAGGTGAGTACACGGTTAAAAATACAAAATGAAACAGGGATAATGCAGCAGCAGAATTTCTAACGAACAGTAAATTTGAAATGCTCGTAGCCTGCTATGAACAGCGTAGCTAATACATTATCGTAGTCAAGAAAGACAGAAATCTAAGACCTACCACAGTAGTGCAGGATGAAATGCCATCTAGTTTCCCAGATGATTAAGGTACTGAAAGAATCTGAAGAGATGAAAAATATTTGGTTATTAAAGGGAAAAGAACGTTTAATTGTGGTGAGGAGCTGGACTTATACAGAACCGAAAGAGAAGGAAAACTAGTAGGTGAATACAGATTAGGGGAAAGCAATGAAGGAGGGATTTGCCTGTAGAATTCTGAACAGAGTGTAATTTAACTATCGTTAACCCTTGATTTACGAAACATGAGAGAAGGTTGTGTATGAGGAAGAGATCTGGAGACACCGGAAACTTTCAGGTTGATTGTATGATGGTAAGACACAAATTTGGGAACCAGAATTCTAAATGTAAGACATTTTCAGAGGCAGATGTGAGTTCTGCTCACAATATGTTTGTATTGAACTGTATATTAAAACAGAACAAATAGCAAAACGGTGGGAAACTTTGGAGATGGGATCTAGGTAAGTTGAAAGAAGCAGTATTAGCCAACGAGTTGCTCAGACACGGGAAGGAATGCGGTGAAAGACGAGTGGGTAGCTTTGAGAGACGAAATAGTGAAGGCAGCAGAGAATGAAACAGGTACAAACAGAAAGCTTAGTCGAAATCCTTGGACATCCCAGGAGATACTGAATTTGGTTGATAAAAGGAGGAAATATAAAAATTCTGCAAATGAAGCAGGCAAAGGTGAAGGCAGAAATTTTAACAAATGGGACTGTCGAAAGTGTAAATAGCTAAGTAGAAATGGCTAGTGGGCAAATACAAGTATGTAGAATCACGTGTAAATAGAGGAGGGATAGATACCACCTACAGGATAATTAAAGATACGTTTGCGGAGTAGAGAAGCAGCTTTATAACATAAAGAGCTCTGATGGAAATCCAGCAGCAAGCAATGAAGGAAAAGCTGAAAAGTGGAAAGGGTATTTAGACGAACTATACAGGGGAAAAGAACGTGAAGGCTATATTACAGAAAGAGAAGAGGAGTAGATTAATTTAAAAGGGAGATATGATAGTGTGATATAATGTGGTAGGAATCCGCTAGAGCACTGAAAGAACTAAATCGACACAAGGGCCTGTAGAAGTCGACATTGACTCAGAACTAGTGGTAACCTTGGGAGACACACCTATGACGAAACTGGGGAGAAGGATATATGAGCCATACGAAACACCATCAAATTTCAAGAATAATATGATAATTCAGATTCCAAACAAACCAGGTGTTAACATTGGTGAGTAGCAACGAACTATCAGTTTATTAAGTCATGGTGGGGAAAATACTACCAAGAATTCTGTGGAGAAGAATGGAAAAATTTATGTACGTCCATCTTTTTAATAGTTACAAGGACTTAGACTGTTCGATAAGAAATGGAAATTAAAGCACCTGCAGCCATCTCATCGGCATTTAATTTGTTTACACGTCCAGTTCCGGTGTTCTTTTACATAATCTTCAGATTCCTTGGTCACGTAACATAGGAAGAATCAAATCTCGTATGCAGTCATAACAGCAGCTAATATTAATTTTTGATCCTGTTATGACTGTACACGAAACTGGATTACTCCCAATTTACGTTGGTCGATGCGTCTGAAGATGCTGTAATGCAACACCGAAATTGGTTGCGTGAATAAATTAAATGTAAAAGAGATAACCGAAAGCGATTTAATTTTCATGTCAGTGGAGAAATCGGTATAAGCGAACCTCAGGGAAGATCAGTTTGGATTAACGAATAATATAGGTGCTTAACTTATCTTCTAACGTAAAGGAAAAGTAAACCTACGTTTACAGCATTGTAGACCTAGGGAAATGTTTCGAAAATGTAGACTGGAATTCATTCTTTAAAATTCTGATGGTATCAGAGTGAAATACAGGAAGCTAAAGGCTAATTACACTTTTATAGAAACTAGGCGGCAGTTTTGAGACTAGGAGAATGAAAGGGAAGCAGTGGTCGAAAAGGGCGAAACTTTAGCTCGGCCGCACGAGCAATACTCGAATGGAAGTGAGGTCTTCATTTCTTCGCGATACTTAAATGACTTCTTTTTATAACTCCCGAGTCTGGCATCACGCTAACCTAAGGTTATGCGTATTTCACAACGTAGCTAGAAATGCGATCCTTGTCAGCTTCACATATATTGAAGTGTAGCCTCATTTGGAAACCAGCAACTAAATACAACAAATGAGCAGCTTTAACCGACGTCAGATACATCGAGCATCACCCACAATTCCCTTAAACTGCCAGTAACAAGCCCTACCACGTTAAAAAGAGGAAAACAGTCTCCATCTCCAAGTGATAACTGGTGAGTGCACTACTTAACAGCTTCAAAAATCAATGACCACCGACGTAACCCTAGTCTTCAAACCGACTGAAGCACAAAACGTTACTCAGACTTAGTGATAAAACATTAAATATGAGCACGAACGCGTAGCAACGTATTACAAAAATTTTCTGAAGTATGCTGACCCCATGCCGGATGAGAAGCAATATAACCAAGGGCCACGTTTCCTTACTTCTTTTCAGTAACGTACAATTTAAGAAAATACTTGCAACTGAAGACAAGCCCTTTCTAAGGTAATCGAACCCTTTCTCATTAATATTACAAACACCGTCGGACTGGTACACGGTAAAATGACGACGAAGTATCATCGCCATACCTGAATTAACAGGTGAAATTCTAATCGGCGCAGCACTTAAAACCGGACAAATACTTGCAAAATTACTAGAGCTAGCCGCAGCTTAACTAACATCAAACGAATTCCTCTCAAAGAAAAGTGTGGAACCACAGCATTTCACCAAGTGCGATAAATCTTAGTCGCTACTCGTACTCCCTTAACACCACCAGGAAAACACATCATCATTGTACTAGCGAACATGGTCAGCCGGAAGCCGGCGGGTGGTCCCTCCCATCTGACACAGACTGTAAATGCCACTTTTTCTGCTTCTAACTTTCACGCGACTTACCTGTTTATGCTTTTCAGGTGATAATGGGAGGTGGACGCCGCGAGTTTCGACCGAAGACGTCCGACGACGAGGAGGAGGGCGGCAAAGGGAGGAGAAAGGACGGCCGTGACCTCATTGAAGAATGGAAGGCCGACAAATCGAGGCGAGGATCGTCCAGCAAGTACGTCTGGAACAAGGATCAGCTGCTCCAAAACGACACCGTCGCCGCCGAGTACATACTGGGTAATATATACCATGCTTAATAGGGGCACCTATAGCTGACTCCTTTAAAATCCTTCGGAAACAGGACTACTAGAGATTGTAGGTTGGGAATTCTGACCATATTTCACTATTTGTAAGTGCTGACTCGCCACCTGATGCTCTATTATGAGATCATCCTTGACCAGTTATTCAGTAAATGTGCCTACACGGTAGTCACAAAACCAAATTTCTTGCCTTCCGTTCAGCAAAGAACTCCGCCATAGAAATCCGTTTATCGTGTCAGAGTCTTTTGAAGCGCTAGTGGCCTGACCTTTTATTAGAGCACCTATCTGCTGGCTGTTAACAGCGTGCCAATACACCAGAGCCGGTAGGTCTCCTGAAGATACCGAGCAAGGCGGCGAAGTGGAACACGCTAGCCTAGTATTAGTGACGACCACGATTCAAATCGCAGCCTGTTCAGACATAATAATCGAGCCACTTCTCTAAATCACTTGAAATGGTCGTCCGAGAGGGATCAGCTGATCTTTCCTGTCCTTCTCCAACAGTTGAGATCCACCAGTAATGATTCCACAGTCCAGGGCACATTGAGCCCTGAAGTTCCCTCCTTACCGTTAGTAGATCCACAGCTGTTCTCACTAGCCTCAGAGTGTCCTCTCAACAAGAAAACAACTTTTTGGGAAACCAACTCAGGTTCTCCTGGAACTACACGCGCAAATAACTTGGCCACAAAGGTAATTCGTGAACAGCAATCCAGGGATTGTTTCACAACAGAATAACGGTCGCTCACATATGGCTGTTGTAACCCAACATGCTCTAAAGAATGCTGGCTTGTACTATTCGATCACCACATCTGTCTCCAATCGAACCAATCCGGAAGATCATCGGACAACTACTCCACCGTCGTCCACAAACAACATTGTTCGTCCCTGTAGTGAGCGACCAAGTGCAACAGGCACGCAATTCTATCCCACAAACTGACGGCCGGCAACTGCACCACACAATGCATGCACGTTCGCATGCTTGTATTCTAGATTCTGGTGCCTACACCCGTTAATATTATTCCACCATTTCAAAGTGAACCACTTAAACAATATTTCACCTAGAGAAACGTTTTGCCTAACTTCATTACTTTGCATTAATTATTTTTTGGTGATGCGATTTTTTCAAATCAGTTACCTTTTTTTAACTATTCCACCGAGGAGTGAGTAGCACTTGCATCTAACTTCCTCACTTTTTTATTGGATATATTCCAGTTACTGTGTATACCCACAGTTTTTGCCCGCTACACACACATACTGCCATTCTGTCCCTTTTTCTTCTTCGTCTTTTCCAAGCATTCCTTTCCTCAGAGATTCTGCGGATAGTCTCCTCATTTCCCTTCTTACCTATTTATATACATTCGAACACCCTTCTGTTGCACCACATCGCAGATGCATCTGTTCTATTTCCGGTGTTCTCGTATTAAAACGATTCACTTCCGTATCATGCTGTGCCCCAGACGTACTTCACTAGATGTATCACCCTCAAAATAAGGCCAGTGTTTGACCCACACGAGTCCGCAGCTCGTTGTCGTGCGGTAGCGTTCTCGCTTCCTGCGCCCGGGTTCCCGGGTTCGATTCCCGGCGGGGTCAGGGATTTTCTCTGCCTCTTGATCACTGGGTGTTGTGTGATGCCCTTAGGTTAGTTAGGTTTAAGTAGTTCTAAGTCCTAGGGGACTGATGACCTCGGAAGTTAGGTCCCATAGTGCTCAGAGCCATTTGAACTATTTGAACCATTTTGATTGCAGCGTTACTAACTTCTTATTACGTTGCTTGTGAGTGAACCCGCAGTGAATCACTAAAAGCATCAAGTTTTTATATTAAATCGTTTACATGCTAAACGCATTATCTATTATGAGTACTCGATGTTTTCAATTGGACGCTGTCATTTGGGTGGCATAAATTCAAAATACTCTTCCACTTCAGACTGAAAACTTCTTATAACTGGGATGTGCGGCCACGACAGTTAAGTTCATTAAGGGGAACTGAACTGATGACAATCAATGGGATTCACTGTTTACACAGACCGACCAAAAGTAGCGCACTCTGACACCAAAGAGCTTTTCGTAGCGGATTAACAGCGCAGAAATGTTTGTTACAAAATTACGTCCGTTCGTATTTATGGTAGAAAATGGACGTCAAAGCAATGCATTTTGACACTACAGTAACCAGTTGTCGGACAGGAATCTCCATTAAATAAGTACAGCCACACTGACTACTAGTTACGGTAGTGAGAAGCGTTTTGCGTTAGAACAGTCGAATTAACGAGTACGATTTCGGTTCTAGGTGTAGTTTTTTACTGATTCTCATATTCCCATTTATACGCCACAAAGAAATTGTTTAATAGAGAACTTAACACTTTTTGGTCAGAAATGTAAAAAATACCTAGTTGAAAATAACTCATCTGTCATAGCAGTGAAATAGTTATAAAAATTATCATTTCAAAGACGTGAAACATCCTTTCTGTATTCCTTAGGGGCACCAGTTACAGTATTTTAAATGCACTGCCAGTGGCTGCGTGTCTATCAGGAGACAGTCTTTAGTGCAATTTCTCAACATCTAGCGATTCGCTGGATCATGTTTCTGTGAACTCTTCACTTAAAACTTCATTGACGAAAATGACTGTATTCTCGTTCCTGTGTTTGTACTAAATGATATTACAATCTATAAGGCAGATACCATATCATGCTGTCTAAAACTAGGGAATTAAACAAAATTCCATCTAGATGCAGAAACAAACTTGAGAGTTTCAGTATTCAGTACTCACGCTTGGAAACTATAGAGTGTATGTGATACATTCGTAACATCCATCATATCTTACAAATAATGTTTATCATCAAAACAAGTTTATTGCCAGTGACAACGTTCAAAGTGGAAAGTACTTTGACATACACTTTAGTTAATAAGTGAAACATTCTTGACTACTACTATATATGAGGAATGACACTTTTTTCAATGAAATAAATCTAATTATTTTAAGGGTCTTCAATAGCTGGTGAAATCAAGAGTTAGTATGGCTTTGTAACAACGGTAGTGAAGAAACTGTACTTTTACTTTTACAATAACAGTGGTCTTTGCATCACATATTGACCTGGTTTGTCTTCAACTGTTAGTTTAGTGATGGATTGTTTCAGAATTCTGTCAAGTGCAATGTCTTTAGCATGGCACTGAATAAACCCCGCTGTGTTTTGGCAAAAGAACAAAGTTTTAATGTGGCAACGAGAGAAAGGGAGGAATAATTTCAAGACAGTTTGAAATAAAAATCACTTCCTGCAGCAATTTCAGCGTAATCTGGTAACCCATTGCGCTTTGAACAATAATCGGTCGTTGTGGTGTAAACCGTTAGTCAGATTCGTAAACGTTGGGGTTCCACAGAGGTCTAGACACAGTTGGGTATTACACCATTAGCAGTGCCAAGTGACAGTTGCCATGGTTGCTTACAGGTGCTCTGCCTTGAACAAAGCATGTATCCTGCAAATTATGTCTCTCGCTTCCTTAGGTAAGAAACATTGTCAGCCATGACAACAAGCAACAAGTGGAAACGAAATGCAGTAAATAACCGGCGAATTTTTGTGCAAATTACGTCTGTCAATTATAAACGAATAAGTTGGCAGTTTTTGTGCTCGTAATATCTAAACTAAGCTTCCGATCACAACCACCTCGTACTGATACTTTGCCTCAACGAATTTTAAAGACTTCTCCTGAATCGTGAAATTCATACTTGAAGAAAAATTCCACGCTCACACATTTTAATGTCTTCTCATAGCTGCTGCTAGAAACAAGTAGTCACATTCGACTGTGCTTAAAACCCGTTAGTTGAGTGGAGAGAAGCAATTTTATTCCTCGCAGTTCACTGATGCTATCAGACGAAAAGACAAGTACACACACGTCGACAAGTGGGCGCCTGAGAGAAAGGTAATTTAGGAATCCCTGACATGAAGGTAACAGACACTCACTTCATACTTCACTTTATAGAGGAATGTAACAAATCGTACTTTACTTTATAGAGGATTGTAACAAATTCAGGGGAAGCAATTCGAAGACTCTGGATTATTTCATCGTATGAAGCAACGTCTTAAACATTCCAGAGTTTATCACAGCACTTATAATATACCTACTATAAGTTTAAATGCTGTTTCCTGGGTGAAAGCCAAAACTACCAACTGTCTATACATAACTGTTAAGTCAACTCCTAGATACATTAGATTTACTTAGTATATAATCTTTAGTATAGTGAGAAAGTAGTAAAGCAAGATATTTTACGTTGTTAACTACTTCTTTAAGTGACGAATATCTTTTTTCATAGGACTCTTCGAGGACTCACACATGCAGTACCACCTTGATGCAAATCCAGAAACAGAACCAAGACTCTGGGAGATGACTGAAGTTGCTATTCGTGCTCTTCAGAAGGAGCCAAATGGTTTCATACTCTTTGTCGAAGGTAAACAGATGATGAAGTAGCTTCACACAATACATTAAGACCTATGAAAGTTCCTATGGACCGTTTTAGGAATGGTTTCAACGTAATGAGTAATTGTTTAGCAAATAACTTTTATTGAAATTTGATCAAGGAAACTCAGGTAACACTCTCGGTGTTAGTATGTCACTTTCAGATTATTTATACAGCCTCTAATACATGTTGTGGCAGAAAATTGTACTTGCTCCTCATGAATTATTCGCAAGTCAAAAAGTACCCATCTCTTTTGTAACTGGAGCTATTACGAAAGTGATACATCGACATTCTAAAGTAGTGTTGTAAATAAAGTTAACTTTATCACAGTAAAAGCCGATACACCACTCTATGATAATGTACCTGATTTTGAATATCTCTCGGTAAAGATCATAACAATCCCGCAATACCCCTTCGTCTCTGCACCACTATTGCAATACACATTTCCTAATTATCTAAAATGCTATAATGATTTATTTACCAAGGTATTCTAACTCCGTCCGCTTCAATGCTTCAAACTGCAAGTTGGTCCGTTTCGACACGAATAAAGGATTATTTCCTTTCAAATTGCGTCACATATGTACAATAATTATAGTCTAGAAAGAATACAGCTTCGCTGACGATTCACGTTGCAGACATCGGTGGCATCAATTCATTCTATCTTTCATAGGATGCAGTGTGATTTAGCAGCTCCATCTTGATTCGTAATCTGTTTTATTTGTTTTTATTCTTATCTTTCAGTATACTGTGAAACTTCACGTGTCCTGAATACGAGTCTCTTAAGTTTTTTAACCATAACCATACCGAAACGCACTCAAATAGCTGCCCGCATGGCTGTAATTTTGAGTGGATTTTTTTAATATTTAAATTTGTGTTTGTGTTTTGTAGAATAAGACAAGGCAACGAAGTATAGAACGTGAAGGCATCTTTGAAAGATAATTTTTCATCCTTACAGTAACCGTCAGCTCAGTTCATTTCATTAAAATTAAAAAAAATAATTTATATGTAAATTAGTTCATACACATGGTGGGTTACATACCCATAGGTCGTAGTACCCCTTTATATACATTCAACATAAGCTTTCATTCATTAATTTTAATAATCAGTATTAATTCTAGAGTATATCATACAAATTGGAGAGCACGTCGGTCTCTGGGCTCATGTAGAAAGAATGACAGTCAGTTTTCAGAATCGACATAGTTTTAAAATAATCATAGCTGGCAAAAGTGTTACAGACTGCCCTTCTTCAATTTTCGCATACTTACGGGATCTGAAAACACCAGTTTCCTAACACAATAAGAAGCAATACTCAATAGAGCTGAATTGTAAAATCGCTAGTTCGAATCTTGTAGTAGCATAACTTTTACTTTTACGTTCCCTAGTTGTTAACGAACAGAAATATTACTGAACAAATATTGGTTCATAGTATTTAAAAAAATCATATTTTTATGATTAACTACTATTCAGACAAAAATGCGAGAATTTTAAACAAATTAAAATATAGTATATAATCAAATATAAATTAAGAAAACCTTTAAATTTCTATAGATTGAGGAGCGTTAACTATGTATAATTTAGTAATTTGAAAGAGGGATTTCAACTACCTGAATCAAATTAATTTATCTTTCTCAAACCAGTAATTTGAAAAATTACCTTATTTTATTCAAAAATTATGATTCAGTATTTGTTGTTTAATAATTCCTGTTCCTAATAAATTTGTAATTAAAGTAAAAGTTAAAAGATTGCTAGTAGGTGGTTTATTATGAATTTCACTTAGCTAACGCCCTTAATGTCGGGTGTCATGAATTTATACCATATCAAAAACGTGCTAATAACTGGGAGATTAACTGTTTTTGAATCCCAGAGCCGATAGATACTGTTTCTTCATGAAGCTACCAACGCTTCTGAGAAGTGCTGCATTCTCTTCAGTGTTTTCAGTACCTCTAAATATCCACGCTTTTAGATAACTTTTTTTTCATTTACAAATTTATTCAGGCATTAAGGGGTTAATCCAGAAATATAAATACCATGCGTAGTAAATGCTTTGAGGCAGTGATGGCGTAAAGGAAATAATACGTGTGACTACAGAAAATAAAGTGTCAAGTCAGTAATAAAAAAAACTGAATTTCGGTTTTACTGTTATGTGACGCTCTCAGTTACCAACAGCTCCATCTCTAAGGTAGAGATGTTTTGTACTTGAAAGTGATGGTAAATCTAATCTTCAAAGACTGTTTTTTAGAGTATCTTGAGAACTACGTCATAATACCTCAGGAAACTGATGTTCATAACATACGTTCAGATCCAAACTACATCTTCTGTCTGATATCATCCTAGTACCAAAGCGTTCGTTAATATTTCAAGAGATATCCATTTGAAAATGATGTCATGTCCAGCATGTGGTCCAGATTCAGTGACGTTGCAGACTGGAGAAGGCCCGTGCAGTCAGCTAACGTGGGGATGGTTAACTGGAAGATAAGGAAATTGGTCGGGAAGTAAAGGAACAAAATCAGGTCCTGAATAACTAAAATCTTTAATTGCTGGTCTGAGCCAGAACTGGGTAATGACTTGAACGAAAGTATACTACTCGTGATTGCAAAATCCCATGGTGGGAGGTACGCGGCGCGGGCAAGGCCAGAACGAATAGTAAAAGACCAGGCCCCGGGGTTGACCTACAAAGGCGTCATTCTTGCACCGCTGCTTGTTCTGAACACTCTTATCAGTTACTGCCACTTCTGCCTTATACTGTGCAGCAGGTCACGCTGCCCCTTGCACCTTGGTGGTTCCCGACACCGCTCTGCAGGCCTTGAATATGACCATATACGGTCACTGCCAAAGCACTGCCGCCATCGTGGATGGACGAGTGAGCTCATGTGACACTTCTTGAGTCTATTTAACATTTACGGTCAACAGGGAACCAACGCCCTCCAGTTACGTCGCCTTTGTACTCTGAGTACTTTCTAAATACTTATTCGTTGTGGCTGCTGTTCTGCTGTCTTTCAGGCATTGCATTTTCTAAATATAAGCCCGTGTTTGTTTTCGAGTCAGTAAAGTTCCAGCTACCATTGCTAGTTGATCGGCCTGCTCCCAGACATCCAGACGGTGAATGCTTTACATCTGAGATCTGGGAGTATGGCAGCAATTATTTGGATGGCAATGGTTACAACAGGTACATGTATCCGTAGTACAACCAACTACCACTTCACGTTGGTAGTGTTCAGGCAGACAATATAGGAGAGGTGCCACCCTTGTTTAACTGAGCTACGCGAAAACATGCGAATTCATTAACATGACATGAACATGTCTCTCTTATACCAAAGTTTAGCCCCAGAAATAATTTCTAACGCTGTCTGCCCACTGTTTCATAACAAATTCAAGATTGGCAAATGGTTACATTGCACAGTTGGAGGTATGGATGAAAATCTGAATCAAACTTTAGTTACTACATGGACTTCCATAACTTGATTCGATGTACTTACAATGGCCCTTCCTTGTGTGTGAACAAAGTGCTAAATGGATGTGACCCTCAATCTGAGAGGGTAATACATGTCCATAGAAGAACATGACTCATAATAAACACGTCAAATATATAGTGATAAACGGCAAGTCGTCTCGGAGTCAGAGTGGCAGCTTTGCCTACATTCTGAGCTTCAAAATCACGCAAAGAATTAAAAATATTTCTGTTGTCTGTAGTTTTGGGTTTATATTGCGTAATATTTCTGCTGTAGGGAGCTTTCAGAATAAAATTCATGCTGAGAGTAAATGAAGATTCAAAAATGAATAGTCAAACACAGGAGCAATCGAATTTTCGGCATGGATTTCACGAAATGACTGGAGAAGTAAAGTAAATTGAAGATAGGTTAGTTAAAGCCGGCCGCGGTGGTCTAGCGGTTCTAGGCGCTCCGTACGGAACCGCACGACTGCTACGGTCGCAGGTTCGAATCCTGCCTCGGGCATGGATGTGTGTGATGTCCTTAGGTTAGTTAGGTTTAAGTTGTTCTAAGTTCTAGGGGACTGATGACCACAGATGTTAAGTCCCATAGTACTCAGAGCCATTTGTTGTTTTCAGTCCTGAGACTGGTTTGATGCAGCTCTCCATGCTACTCTATCCTGTGCAAGCCTCTTCATCTCCTAGTAGCTTCTGCAACCTATATCCTTCTGTATCTGCTTAGTGTATTCATCTCTTGGTCTCCCTCTACGATTTTTACCCTCCACGTGCCCTCCAATGCTAAATTTGTGATCCCTTGATGCCTCAAAACATGTCCTACTATCCCATCCCTTCTTCTAGTCAAGTTGTGCCACAAACTTCTCTTCTCCGCAATGCTATTCAATACCTCCTCATTAGTTACGTGATCCATCCACCTTATGTTCAGCATTCTTCTGTAGCACCACATTTCGAAAGCTTCTATTCTCTTCTTGTATAAACTAGTCATCGTCCATGTTTCACTTCCATATATGGCTACACTCCAAGCAAATACTTTCAGAAACGACTTCCTGATACATAAATCTATATTCGATTCTAACAAATTTCTCTTCTTCAGAAACGCTTTCCTTGCCATTGCCAGTCTGCATTTTATATCCTCTCTACTTCGACCATCATCAGTTATTTTACTTCCTAAATAGCAAAACTCCTTTGCTACTTTAAGTGTCGCATTTCCTAGTCTAATTCCCTCAGCATCACCCGATTTAATTTGACTACATTCCATTATCCTCGTTTTGCTTTTGTTGATGTTCAACTTATAACATCCTTTCAAGACACTGTCTATTCCATTCAACTGCTCTTCCAAGTCCTTTGCTGTCTCTGCAGAATTACAATGTCATCGGCGAACCACAAAGTTTTTATTACTTCTCCATGGATTTTAATACCTACTCCAAATTTTTCTTTTGTTTCCTTCACTGCTTGCTCAATATACAGATTGAATAACATCGGGGATAGACTACAGCCCTGTCTCACTCCCTTCCCAACCACTGCTTCCCTTTCATGTTCCTCTACTCTTATCACTGCCATCTGGTTTTTGTACAAATTGTAAATAGCCTTTCGCTCCCTGTATTTTACTCCTGCCACCTTCAGAATTTGAAAGAGAGTATTCCAGTCAACATTGTCAAAAGCTTTCTCTAAGTCTACAAACGCTAGAAACGTAAAGAATTCGTGTTAGTATTTTGCAGCTGTGGCTTATTAAACTGATTGTTCGGTAATTTTCACATCTGTCAAGACCTGCTTTCTTTGGTATTGGAATTATTATATTCTTCTTGAAGTCTGAGGGTATTTCGCCTGTTTCATTGATCTCGCTCACCAGATGGTAGAGTTTTGTCAGGACTGGCTCTCCCAAGGCCGTCAGTAGTTCTAATGGAATGTTGTCTACTCCGGGGGCCTTGTTTCGACTCAGGTCTTTCAGTGCTCTGTCAAACTCTTCACGCAGTATCTTATCTCCCATTTCGTCCTCATCTACATCCTCTTCCATTTCCATAATATTGTCCTCAAGTACATCGCCCTTGTAAAAAACCCTCTATATACTCCTTTGCACCTTTCTGCCTTCCCTTCTTTGCTTAGAACTGGGTTGCCATCTGAGCTCTTGATATTCATACACGTGGTTCTCTTCTCTCCAAAGGTCTCTTTAATTTTCCTGTAGGCAGTATCTATCTTACCCCTACTGAGATAATCTTCTACATCCTTAAATTTGTCCTCTAGCCATCCCTGCTTAGGCATTTTGCACTTCCTGTCAATCTCATTTTTGAGACGTTTGTATTCATTTTTGCCTGCTTCAGTTAATGCACTTTTATCTTTTCTCCTTATTTGAAACATTTGTTGGTTAAATTCCGGATTATTGAGGCTTATTCCAAAAACAGAAACAAATGAAAGATTACACTTTTTCTGTGATGGACCACATGACATACACGGCCACAATATACGAAAAATTGAAAAGTTTTAGAAAAATCTGCAAAGCTGCAAAATTGGGCAGTACACAATACCTCCAAAGTATTGCCTAGCACGCATGTCTTCACCTAGCTAGTCAAACATTGTAAAACATTAAGCTGTCAATAACCTGGTGAGGAACGTCTTTGCATCCAAGTTGCCATTCAGAACCCGCATAAGAATGAATAACTCGGCACCTGACATTTTAACAAACGACGTTTCGAGGGAAACGCTAGCTTATTATCCAGAATCGCCTGGATATGTATTTATTCCAGTCTTCAGTTAGTCGATTTCCTCCTTCCCCATCACTTTATCCATCTCATCCTCCTACCTATCCTCTCTTTGTTCATATCCTTCTCCTCCTCTCTTTGTTCATGTCCTCCTCCTCCTCCTCCTCCTCCTCCTCCTCCTCCTCTCTTTGTCCATCTCCTCCTTGCTCCTCAGTCGATTTTATACTCCCTTCTCTGTTGACCTCCTCCTCTCTATCCATCTCCTCCCACGTAGCTGTGTCTCCTCTTTCCCACTTTCTGTCTGTCAGTCACCTCCGCTCCCCACATGTCTTTCCTTCCCCAACAGAATGTTGGGGGTTCTTAAAATCACAGTATATCTATCCAGATCGTGACTAATTTGTGGACCTAAATCGATTGAAATTGTTGACATGGTTTAGGATGATCTTAAAGCTGTAACTTATTTCCGCAGTCGCCGTTTTTAATATATTTCACATATATTTAAAATACGACAGGTATTTGTACAAACAGTTCACCTGCATCTAGAGCGAATTACACTTTGCAGTTTGATTTTTACATGGTTCAGTTTCTATATCGTACTCCCTGAACTCTGTGTCGTGCAATGATATAATTTTCCCGGTACATTCAACCTATATGTCAATAACGTGTACAAAATGCGTCGCGAATACACTTAGTAGTGCAGAAGATATAAACTAGAACTTTATCACTTATCTGTCAGTTTCATTGCCTTAACAACGAAACTGTATTAAGCCATATAGTTTATCACGTTCATAAGTTTTGTAAGGGTTGCCAGTGAGTGTGTCTAAACATTCATGGTGGTGTCTGTTTGTTCTATGACGTGTCTCCCTACCACTTTCGCGCAACGACGCCCTGAGCGTGTTTTTTAGGGAATCATCTATTTTGAACCTGGGACCTGTTGCTGATAAGGAGACGCCAGACCACACATGACATGTAGAATTCATAAGAGTTCAGTGAGACTAGCGATGATATAACCAAATACTAAATGATCTCAGCGTCAGCTCCGCTGCACTCCCTGTAAAAGAATCTTAATACTAACTAAATTTAGAGGAAAGGGTTCAAGGCTTTCCTATTTTTAGTTAGCTGGTAAAATAACGTTGAAAAAACAGTTAAGTGTACCATTGGAAATTTTATTCTACTCACAAAACATCGTTTATAAATTGCACTATTGATAAAAGGAAATGTTTTAATACAGAATGGTGAAAACGAACTTCGTTTAACAGAAATGTGAACAAATATTCCCTGAATGAGTTTCCAAGTTCTACAATCGATAGAAGGATGACCTATGCCATATCACATGTGTAATCTAGGTTTAATTTAAGTTTCACCAAAGAGAAAACTATCAAAATGGTCTACAGTGATCCTAAATTATCTTTAATTACTTATCTAACTTGTAAATTACAGTGGCTGATGTGGCTTCTCATTAACTATATAAAAGAAAAATCATCGCGTTTCAGATCTGTTCTTCAAATGGCAAATGTGAACACCATGAGTTGTAATTAACGATCGACACTAGTATTACGCAAAGAAGGGGTGTACCAGATGAGTCTTCTGCAGTTCTGAGTGAAGCCTTATGCGCTCAAAAATGCGGCATCGCGTGCGTTCATTACCTTGTGGGTGTTTAGGCAGCGTCAGGGCGACAGCGGCCGGCGCACCAGGCATCCAACTCGCCGTCTCGGAACTCACTCTCCTAACTTCTCCTTACTACAGTTTACCGAAGTTGGTTTAAAAAAACCTATCTGCCTGTGTTTTCACCTGACCAATCAGGGTCTCAATGTTAACCTTAAGCTCCGCCTACAAAAATTCTGTCTATCCAATGAGAAACGTTATACTTTTCGTGGTAGGCAATGTTTTTAAAGTTTGAAACGTAACAGAGACGCTAAAAAGTCTCACGCTGAAACCTGCAGCTGGTGTGGCCCTTTTAGCGTTATCGTAAGATCTATACTGTTCTTCTGGAGGGCTCTATCTTTGAACATGGGTTTTGGGGGCGGTCCTTGACGTACCTGAGACGCGAAAAAGTCTCACGCTAAAACTTGCGGGTGGTAGTGGCCCTTTTTGTGTTATCGTAAGATCTATACTGTTTTTCTGGAGGGCTCTAGCTTTTAACATGGGCTGGGGGGTGGTCCTTGAGGTAACAGGGACGCGAAAAAGCCTCACGCTAAAACGTGCGGGTGGTATACTTACCGGTAGGCTAGCGACGTGAGTGTACACTCCGTCCGTTATCGTAGGGCCTTCTAGCTTAACACGGTTCTGCTCTCGGCTTCTGCCCTCATTTCTCCCCTCAGAACTGCGTCTGCCTCACGGTGGGAAGGTACGACATGCATTTAGGCATTCTTGTGTTAGTCTGTGGCATTCCATTTACTCACTCGTTACTTGTATTACTTCGGTTAATTTGATGTCACGATTTATTCGGAGCTATGTGACATGCTAGTAGATTTGCCTATTATATCAGGGTTTTCATGGAAGGTGTTGGATTTGCCTGAAACCTTACAAGTGAGTTTCGTAAAGATATGAAATTATGTGTAAAGTTTGTTGCAAGTCGCGAATTGCTCCCATTCTCAAATACCAGCATGAATAACGTATGGGTGTACGTATGCACGTCATGTGCTACATTGCTTTATCACCCCCAAACGGCACCCCTTTGATGGGTAGGTGGTTGTTATTTAAGCACCGATTCTTTCCAGACGGTAAGCGATGTGTGTACCAATTTCGGTTGAAAGCGGTCCAGTGGTTTAGGTGGAGGTGTGGACAGACACACACACGTGAGGCTATGAAGTGCATTTTAACTCGGACCCACGGTTGTCCCTCGTTCCTGCAGGTGCTCGCATCGACATGGCGCACCACAGTAACAGGGCGCACAAGGCGCTGGACGAGACGATCGAGTTCTCCGAGGCGATCCGCGTGGCCGACCAGCTGACGGACGAGCGCGACACGCTGCTGGTGGTGACGGCCGACCACGCGCACACCATGTCCTTCAACGGCTACCCGGCGCGCGGAAACGACATCCTTGGTGAGTACGCGCCACTCAGCCATCAGACCGCGAACGAGTTTCCAAAGTAGTGGGGACAATCACCAGGCGGGGAGCAGCGTGCGGCGCGAAAAACATAAAATAGCTCACTAAAGAGTATACAGGTACATCTGGTCCAGTCTAGGGCACAGAATCTCGAGGAAGTACAGTTGTGGTATTCATTCTGGATACTTGGTTGAAATGCTACTTCATTTTAAACATCACTATGTGGATGTAAGTTTAGAATTATTGAATTAATAAATTATGCTTTTAATTTTTGTTCATGATATTTCCAAGTGAATATTTACCATTTTTAGAGACGGTGACGTTATATTTTTTATTATTAAAGATGAATAAATAGATCTGACTGACAACGATTTAAAAACTACATCTACACTCCTGAAAATGGAAAAAAGAACACATTGACACCTGTGTGTCAGACCCACCATACTTGCTCCGGACACTGCGAGAGGGCTGTACAAGCAATGATCACATGCACGGCACAGGGGACACACCAGGAACCGCGGTGTTCGCCGTAGAATGGCGCTAGCTGGGCAGCATTTGTGCACCGCCGCCGTCAGTGTCAGCCAGTTTGCCGTGGCATACGTAGCTCCATCGCAGTCTTTAACACTGGTAGCATGCCGCGACAGCGTGGACGTGAACCGTATGTGCAGTTGACGGACTTTGAGCGAGGGCGTATAGTGGGCATGCGGGAGGAAGGGTGGACGTACCGCCGAATTGCTCAACACGTGGGGCGTGAGGTCTCCACAGTACATCGATGTTGTCGCCAGTGGTCGGCGGAAGGTGCACGTGCCCGTCGACCTGGGACCGGACCGCAGCGACGCAAGGATGCACTCCAAGACCGTAGGATCCTACGCAGTGCCGTAGGGGACCGCACCGCCACTTCCCAGCAAATTAGTGACATTGTTGCTCCTGGGGTATCGGCGAGGACCATTCGCAGCCGTCTCCATGAAGCTGGCCTACGGTCCCGCACACCGTTAGGCCGTCTTCCGCTCACGCCCCAACATCGTGCAGCCCGCCTCCAGTGGTGTCGCGACAGGCGTGAATGGAGGGACGAATGAGGACGTGTCGTCTTCAGTGATGAGAGTCGCTTCTGCCTTGGTGCCAATGATGGTCGTATGCGTGTTTGGCGCCGTGCAGGTGAGAGCCACAATCAGGACTGCATACGACCGAGGCACACAGGGCCAACACCCGGCATCATGGTGTGGGGAGCGATCTCCTACACTGGCCGTACACCTCTGGTGATCGTCGAGGGGACACTGTATAGTGCACGGTACATCCATACCGTCGTCGAACCCATCGTTCTACCATTCCTAGACCGGCAAGGGAACTTGCTGTTCCAACAGGACAATGCACGTCCGCATGTATCCCGTGCCCCCCAACGTGTAAGTCAACTACACTGGCCAGCAAGATCTCCGGATCTGTCCCCCATTGGGCATGTTTGAGACTGGATGAAGCGTCGTCTCATGCGGTCTGCACGTCCAGTACGAACGCTGGTCCGAGGCGCCAGGTGGAAATGGCATGGCAAGCCGTTCCACAGGACTACATCCAGCATCTCTACGATCGTCTCCATGGGAGAACAGCAGCCTGCATTGCTGCGAAAGGTGGATATACACTGTACTAGTGCCGACATTGTGCATGCTCTGTTGCCTGTGTCTATGTGCCTGTGGTTCTCTCAGTGTGATCATGTGATGTATCTGACCCCAGGAATGTGTCAATAAAGTTTCCCCTTCCTGAGACAATGAATTCACGGTGTTCTTATTTCAATTTCCAGGAGTGTATGTAGTCAATGGAGAGAATTGCTGTTGCACGCTAGCTCGTTAAGCAATGTGAAACCGTCAAGAATATGCTCGACACAAACCCAGTGGTAAATGCATCAACGCCTTGTGCGTTGGGGTGTGATGTACCGTTAAAATTTGAGACCGTACTTTGTTACAAATTATCAGCAACACATCTTACAAACAGAGCAGTTTTCTACCTATGCCATGTTTAACAGCAAGCTTACCTCAGAATAACGCGTTTTAGTTGGGCTTTAACACGGCACAGCCTAATAATATACATACAGTCTAATGTGCGTGACATATATCTCCTCAGAATTTCACTGCCTTACCTCAGTGGCACACACGATAACTAACGAACGATACCTCTTTTTGTAGTAGTAAAAACTAGTGCATAATTGATTGATGTGTATCTTACTATCTACATCTACATCCATACTCCGCAAGCCACCTGACGGTGTGTGGCGGAGGGTACCCTGAGTACCCCTATCGGTTCTCCCTTCTATTCCAGTCTCGTATTGTTCTTGGAAAGGAGGATTGTCGGTATGCTTCTGTGTCGGCTCTAATCTCTCTGATTTCCTCATGGTTTCTCGCGAGATATACGTAGGAGGGAGCAATATACTGCTTGACTCTTCGGTGAAGGTATGTTCTCGAAACTTTAACAAAAGCCCATACCGAGCTACTGAGCGTCTCTCCTGCAGAGTCTTCCACTGGAGTTTATCTATCATCTCCGTAACGCTTGCGCGATTACTAAATGATCCTGTAACGAAGCGCGCTGCTGTCCGTTGGATCTTCTCTGTCTCTTCTATCTACCCTATCTGGTACGGATCCCAAACTGCTGAGGAGTATTCAAGCAGTGGGCCAACAAGCGTACTGTAACCTACTTCCTTTTTTTCGGATTGTATTTCCTTAGGATTTTTCCAATGAATCTGTCTGGTGTCTGCTTTACCGACGATCAACTTCATATTATCATTCCATTTTACATCACACCTAATGCGTACTCCCAGATAATGTATGGAATTAACTGCTTCCAGTTGCTGACCTGCTATTTTGTAGCTAAATGATAAGGGATCTGTATTTCTATGTAGTCGCAGCACATTATACTTGTCTACACTGAGATTTAATTGCCATTCCTTGCACCATGCGTCAATGCGCTGCAGATTCTCCTGCATTTCAGTACAATTTTCCATTGTTACAACCTCTCGATACACCACAGCATCATGTGCAAAAAGCCTCACTGATCTTCCGATGTCATCCACCAGGTCATTTATGTATATTGTAAATAGCATCGGTCCTATTACACTCCCCTGTGCCAGACCTGAAATCACTGTCACTTCGGATGACTTCTCTCCATTGAGACTGGCATGATGCGATCTGTTATCTAGGAACTTCTCAATCCAATCACACAATTGGTCTGATAGTCCATATGCTCTTACTTTGTT
The DNA here is from genome assembly GCF_023897955.1 of Schistocerca gregaria. Lineage (NCBI taxonomy): Eukaryota > Metazoa > Arthropoda > Insecta > Orthoptera > Acrididae > Schistocerca > Schistocerca gregaria. The sequence continues at coordinate 676,366,535 of NC_064922.1, forward strand.
CATTAAACGACTGTGGGGAACTGTATTGAACGCATTGCGGAAGTCAATAAACACAGCATCTACCTGTGAACCCGTGTCTATGGCCCTATGAGTCTCGTGGACGAACAGCGCGAGCTGGGTTTCACACGACCGTCTTTTTCGAAACCCATGCTGATTCCTACAGAGTAGATTTCTAGTCTCCAGAAAAGTCATGATGCTCGAACACAATACGTGTTCCAAAATTCTACGACTGATCGACGTTAGAGATATAGGTCTATAGTTCTGCACATGTATGGCAGCATTGAGCCGAATCGCATACTGTTGAAAAGGAAAAAGGAAAAAAAATCACAATTGAACGTGGCTTAAAAAGCAAATTGTGTTTCATTAGACAGTATGGACCGTAGGCCAGACTCATATTACGTAGATACGCTTACATTTATTTAATCGATATATTACTTCAAACAACTCAAGTTACCGCCCTGACAATACCTTTAAGATAAAATTAGATTCGAGGCTTACCATTAGTCTTCCACCCGCCCTCCATTCCACAACTACAACATGAAATGGTGGAAATAATGGAGGTACGCAAAGTATTAATGCTACAGACACACTGAAGTGACCACCGCCTATGTTAGACGTCAACCAGTAGTAACCATCACAGACGGCTGGAGGCAGCACTGCCAGTTTGAGGGTATGTAAAGCAGGACATGGAAAACAGTGAAGTCGTTGTCGTAATGCGGAAACGGAAAGATTTATTTGGCGTTCAGAAGGGCATCATGGTTGGTTTTCGTGGCAAGGCAGAAACATTTCCGAAACAGCTAAGTTTGTGAACGGTTCGCGAGCCGTAGTGGTTAATGTATACCGTTAATGGAAAATTGCCACTATTCAAAACCGGCCCCGAGGCAACTCTGGTGCACTAGCGACCGTAGATGAAAAGGGCGAATGACGGCTGTCGAGATGGGTACCGCTGAATGGATATGCAGCTGTTCAGCAGCTAACAGTCCAGATGAAACGACGGGCTACAACCATGTCTCCTCAGCGACCGTTCAGCGAACGTGGCTGCGTATGGGCCTCTGCAGCATGCGCGTCGTTCGTGCATCCATGCTGATCGCTGTTCGTCGGCGACGAAGGCTTGAATTTCCACGCCAGTACTTCAACTGCACCGTACACTGAGTAGCGAAAAGACGCCTTTTCATATGAAACACTTGTTTTGTTCCATTAGTCAGATAACGATTAACATGTACAGAGTGTTGAGTTTGCCCACTAAACTGATTAGCGAATTCCTTTCTGACTAAGATAGCCAAATTTAAGTTCGGTATTAACTTGTTGACAATTTACAGCACTACTTTCTACAATCCTATGCACCTGTATTGTGACTGATTAACCCATGGTCGAATATTGAACACCTTGCTTCATCGTCGTGGCCGTGTACCGCTCTGCTATTCGACCTTTTCGTTACCTGTGTTTGGGATTATCTTTGTAGCGTCGACTCTTGAAGCTCATTTGCACGCTAACCCGTTCTGCTATAATGTGTCAGTAATTACTTTTATCTTCTTTCAGGTGATGCTGGGACAGACGAGGAAAAACTGTCTTATACAACACTCAGCTACGCTAATGGACCCGGTTACAAGAAGCCTGGGAAGAATTGCCAGCGACCAGACATACGGGAAGACGACAAGAGTAAGTGTAGCTCCATTAGGTTAGTTAAAAAGTGCTGGCTGATTAAAGTTTCTATCACAACACAAATAATTACCTAAGGACATATGAGTTTCAGTCGATAATCTCTCGCCTCTTTTGATGCCATTCAGTAACATTTTTGCATAGTTTCTTACCTTTCACTTCATCACCTAACCATGTTCTAAACAAAACAAGATGGAGGATGTGATGTGCAATAGCTTCAAATATAAACTGTACAGACTACTACAAGAGAAAGTTGTTGATGGAAAGTTAATAAACTATGCTCGTGAAAAATTGTGAAAATTTGACGCCGGCCGCCGTGGTCTAGCGGTTCTAGGCGCTCAGTCCGGAACCGCGCTACTGCTACGGTCGCAGGTTCGAATCTTGCCACGGGCATGGATGTGTGTGATGTCCTTAGGTTAGTTAGGTTTAAGTAGTTCTGAGTTCTAGGGTACTGATGACCAAAGCTGTTAAGTCCCATAGTGCACAGAGCCATTTGAACAATTTTTTTTTTTTTTTGAAAATTTGACTTACTCGTTTAGAATGTGAAGACTTCGAAACACAGAATTTACTAAACGGGAAAGACTCTTTCACCTAGGAATATGCACATGGGGAATCGGACAACCTTAATACTTTTATTATTCTGATCATGAAGACTGTGTTAAAACATAACTGAGGTGGTGCTGGCATTTATTTTCTCGCCTTCTAAAGCCGCAAGTTGAAATAAGAACAAGGGAATAGATCATGAAAGTATATGTTCGATTCGTGACACTTGTGTGGATGTTTAACTGGACCAGTGAAAAATCTAAGACAAAAAAATCTATTAAATGGAAACTTAGCGAATCGAAGCAGATCAAATTGTTGTAAATTAAGAATTACCCAAGGGAAAACTGTATAAAAGTTATCTCATAAGAGAGCAACACGAAATCCAACATTCACTCGGTTAGCAAGGTGAGTTGAACATGAATGATTCCGCATGTACCCTATATCACGGTTGTGTCCTGACCTCAGCAATGCAATCAATATATAACTGTAGGCAGAAAGACCCTGTTTGAAGCTGCTAACGTCTTCGTTTTAGAATAGGAAGCTTTCGCCTGCGCATTACTGAGAGGAAGGAGTATCTATACAGGGATGACATTGAATCTTACTGATAGGGACAAATATTAAATCGTGAAATCGTCGTCTAGGAGTATAACTATTGACGAAGTTATTTTGGCTTAATCATTTTAGGATAATATAAGGCCTTGGCGCATCTGAAAATGTTCATTACGAAGTGAAATCCATAGTGCGACGACAATTTTTATTATTATACACTAGAATTAGGGAAACACATTCTGTAGACATGTACCAGTAACTCTCAAAGAAACGTTTCAATGGTTTTACGAAATATAGTTAGTTTCTGGAATGAAATTTTCACTCTACTGTTCAAAGTGCGATGATATGAAACTTGCTGGCAGATTAAAACTGTGTGCCGGACCGAGACTCGATCTCGGGACCTTTGCCATTCGCGGGCAAGTGCTCTACCAACTGAGCTACCCAAGCACGACTCATGCCCCGTCCTCAGAGCCTTAATTCCGCTCGTACCTCGTCTCCTACCTTCCAAACTTCACAGAAGCTCTCCAGCCAAACTTGCAGAATTAGCGCAACTGGAAGAAAGGATATTGCGGAGACACGGCTTAGCCACACAGGCACACAGTTCTAATCTGCAAGGAAGTTTCATATCAGCGCACACTCCACTGTAGAGTGGAAATTTCATTCTATAAACATCCCCCAGGCTGTGGCTACGACATGTCGAGAAGAGTATTAATTTTCGTTTACATGAACATCATAGCAAGTGGCATATCTGCAGCGTACAGTGACTTACGAGTAAAATATATGTAAGAGACTACGTATTCTTTTGCCTACTCTGACGCCAATAATTTCTTGAAATGGTAGCATAGAATGGTGGTGGTGGTGGTGGTGGTGGTGGTGGTGGTGGTGGTGGTCTTCAATCCGAAGACTGACCTGATGCAGCTCTCCATGCTACTCTATGCTGTGCAAGACTCATCTTCTCCAATAACTACTACAACCTACATCCTTTTGAACCTTCTTTCTGTATTTGCTCCTTCGGCTCCCTTGACGATTCATACCCCCCTCCCCTCCTCCCCGTTCTTCTCCTCCACACAACTCCCTTCCTCCAATACTGAACTGGTGATTCCTTGATTCTCAGAAGGTGTCCTGTGAGGCGATCCCTTCTTCTAGTAAAGTTGTTTCCCAAACATGTTTCCTCCCCGATTCTTCTCAGAATCTCCTCATTAGTTACATAATCTACCCATCTAATCTTCAGACCTTCTGTACCACACATTTCAAAAGCTTCTGCTCTCTTCTTGTCTAAAGCGTTTATCTTCCACGTTTCACCTCCATACAAGGATAAACTCCAGAGAAATATCTTCAGCAAAGTCAGAAAAGTAAGAAAAGATTTCATAACACTTAAATCTATATTCGATGCCATCAAATTTCTCTTCTTCTGAAACGCTTTTCTCGCCATTGATAGTCTACATTTTGTATCCTCTCTACTTCCTCCATCGTCAGTTATATTGTTGCCCTTATAAAAAACTCGTCTGCCACTTTGATTCTAGTTTCTTAATCTAAATCCCGCAGCATCACCTGATTTAATTCGACTATATCCATTACTCTTGTTTGCTGCTCCTTCAAATCCTTTTCTGGCTCTGTCAGAATTACAAAGTTATCGACAGACCTGGGAGTTCTTATATCTTCTCCCAGAACTTTAATTTCTTCTATAAATTCTTATTTACTGGTTGCTCTATGTACAAATTGAATATAATCAAGGATAGACTAGAACCCTGCGTCATTCCCATCTCAGCTACTGCTTCCCTTTCATGCCTCTCGACTCTTAAAACTGCCGTCTGGTTTCCGTAAAAGTTGAACTTAAATTTTCGATCCCTGTATTTTTCCCCGCTGCTGTCTTTATAATGCCAAAGAATATATCCGTATCAATATTGTCAAAAGCTGCCTGTAAGTCTACATAGCTCCATTGCTTCTAAGACAAGTCATAGGGACGTTGTTTGCATAGCATGTACCAACATTTTCCGAAATCGAAATTGACCTTCCCCCAGGTCGGCTCCCATCGATATTTTTTTTTTTTTTTTTCATTCTTCTCCAAACAATCGTCGCAGTAGTGTACATAAGCGACTTACTATACTGTTTATATAACTTTTTGTCATTTTAATGTCCATTGTATAACAAGTAGTTGTTACAACTCAGCGTGGCCTCATTTTGCAGGGGAAAAGAACTACAGATTTCCCGGTATGGTTCCACTGGGATCTGAGACGCACGGCGGGGACGACGTGGCAGTGCTGAGCCGGGGACCCTGGTCTCACCTGCTCACCGGCGTCTTCGAGCAGAACTACATCCCCCACGTCATGGCGTACGCTACATGCGTCGGAGACGGACTGACCGCCTGCAACGACAAACGGAGTGCGTATAAAGGCTGCACACTACTATAAAAACGCTTAACAGGCGTCTTCCAGTCTAAAAGGAAATTCCTTTTTGCGTACCGTACTGTACCATAGTTGCTGGAGCTCACTTTCTTAACTTTTGTTTATGGTTCATTTGTTGTCGGCCAGTTTGTAATCACCGGACTTCGTACTAGTTTCCTGGGCCAAAACCTAAATCTTCGCGCATTATCATGGAGTAAGAGCCTATGGAATAGGGGCGTTACGCTCTCTGCCCCTTTCCGTCCTTTTCAAGGGCACCCTGTAACAAGTTCGCCTCACTCACCATCATCCCACAGTAATTAACAACATGAAAACAAGACTAAAACCTTACCTGCTCTCGCCACAACGATCTACACCGAACAGATCAACTTCCGACGCAACGTAGCGAAAGAAAGGTGCCAGAGTGCCCAAGAAGAGAAACGTGCTCGACTTTAGCGGCTGAGCAATACCTCGTGGACTTCCAGCCAACAAATACTCATGACTGAAGTTTGTCACCATTTTACTTTTGTTGGTTCATACATAATAACAAATTCTATGAGCAAATCTCGTTAGCATGGCCATATAAGCAGCAAGAGAGTCATGCACGGATTTAGTGCAGTTAAGAAAAGCAGAGTAAATACAGCCACAACTCTTTTGTATCTTTCTGGATTTTGTGGCAGCATTTTGTCGATTTGTAGTATTGATCCAAAGTACCAGGGCACAAATTAGGAGACATTAATATGGAGTGCCTCGGCTCTTCGCCTTTATGACGTCTTCAACTTTAATGGGGTCGCCTTGTATTGTGTGTGTGAAAGTCTATGGAGTAATGGCAAACCATTTACCTCAAGAAGCGAAACCGGAACATGTAGTTCGACGCAGGGTTCTCTAACCCACCCCATAGGTCTTCCCTTGGGTTCAGGTCGGTTTCTGGGCCGGTAGGTCCGTCTCAGGAATGTTCCTGTCCACAAACCTTTGCTTCACAGTGCTGTTTTATGGCAGGGTGCATTGTTATGGTAATACAATCACTCATAGTTTCCGACTATTTCTCTTCTGTACACAGTACACAACGCTGTAAAAAGTGTCTGTATCGTGCCGCATGTAGCGTTTTTTAAGCACAATAAGGGGTCCACAACCCTGTATGTAAAACCACCTCATCCACACTTTCGGTAAGCACTAAAAAGGATGGTATATAATATTCTCCGTGCATTAGTCAAACCCATCGGAGCACCACATGGCAGGTAGGCACTTCGTCTGCAGGCCACAAGTGGTCCATCGGGACCATCCGACCGCCGTGTCGTCCTCAATGAGGATGCAGATAGGAGGGGCGTGTGGTCAGCACACCGATCTCGCAGACGTTATGAGGGTTTGTTTCACCGGAGCCGCTACTGTTCAGTCGAGTAGCTCCTCAATTGACATCACGAGGCTGAGTGCCCCCGATAAATAGTAACAGTGTATTGGGCCCAGATGTTCACCCATCCAAGTGGCGTCCACGCCCGACAGCGCTTAACTTCGGTGATCTGACGGCAACCGTTGTATCCACTGCGGCAGGGCCGTTGCCATGGAGTACTACATGGTATACCGTAATTCATGAAGCCAAATAAATGGTATCCCGTCATCGACTGCCCAGTGGCCTCGTTCTTCACACCATCTCAAGTGTCGCTCAGCAGTGGCAACAGAAATTTGTAGCTTATGAGGAGGTGTTCCACTTCTGTCTTTATGCACAGTCATTGTACAAGTTGGAAGATGAGTGGTATTCTGAAACTCACGAGTGGTTCCTACCCCTGATTATATGTGAATTTTTACACCTGCAGTTAGCTTTGCTCGACGGCTGCTAGCCATGAATACAAGAGGTACGGCTGGTGTTCGTTTAGCGTTTGTATTTTATAGTCACCTCACCAACAGCAGCCGACTTGGGCAGTTTTAGAAGGTTTGGAATGTCACTGATGGATGCGTTGTTCAGGTGACACCCAATGACCAGTCCACATTCCAAGTCAGTGAGCCCTCACGACCGACCCAGCTTTTGAGCTGGCGGGTTGACCTCACGTGGCATCTGATGGTCTATTCGGCGTGACAAAGAGGTGACCAGATACTTACCATCAGATACTGAAGCTAGTCCGCAGTACGCACTGATGTTTCCAGAGTACCACAGGACTATCAGCCCAGAGATCCCTACGTCCCTCCCATTAACCTGCTGTACAGCATAGATCACAGCAAATGACATCGCCATTCCCAATTCAACTAACGAGAATGGGCTCTCCGCATGAATTAAACTGTTCAAGTTACCACATACTGATGGAAGGAACTGACCACAGAAATCAGTCGCTCTTTTCTACAGATTTTAAATCATTATCGGAGATAAACCAATTCATTTGGAAACTGTTACTTATCAGGTAATTACGCTCAAACAGTTTGGCAGAAAAAAATATAGGTCAGTTACCTTACATCATATTTATAACTACTTGATTTGACTAAATTCATTGCTGTAGCTTCGTGCTATTGTGCGTCTGCATGAGGATGTGAAATAATTCGTTATTGTTATAAATTACTAGAAGTAGCATTTTGATGAAAAATCGTCGTGCTACTTCTAGAGTACCCTGTTCGCAGCATACGCAACATGGTATGCGAAACATCATAAAACGTTAATTAAGAGATATTTTTGCTTTCATAAGGCTCCATCCCTGACAAATTTACATAAACTACTTATTTTGTAGTCAATATGGACATTGTGTAAAACTAAAAAACGTATTCAGTACAGCTGTATACCGATCCCATAAGCAGTCACATACACTGGAAATAATACATTTTAAGTTCATAAATATCATGTGCATCACATAATTGAACTAGTCAATAGAAAGATGAACTTGTTATATATCTCACTTTTACAACTTACCACTGTTTCAAATTATATGGCCAGTATATTCTCAGTATATTAATAAAATAGATCTATCCAGAACCAACTTTTAATGCAGGTACGTACTTCTCTGCGGTCTACGTCCATTTACACATTCAGTGTGTCCCTTACATGTGACTCATGTGTGTGGAATGCATCTTCAAAAAAGCGTAGCAAGTATCGTAGGAAACAATGTGAAGCATTTATCGCAATATATCTTCTTCGTTAATATTTATCTGTATATAAAGATAAATAGCCACTTACGTAAAGGAACGTCATGCAACGTGATAGACGGAACGAAATAAGTACCTTGACGTGGTAATTCATAATTTGCTACTAGCTACTCCCACAAAAATGAAAATAAGAAAAACAGAGTTTGGGACTGTACATTAAGTAGTATTATATTACTAAGGGTTAAGTAATACCAAGGGAAATACTAACGAACTAATGTACACACAATCCTGTATAGAGTGTGCAAAGAACACACAAGTTTGTTTTTTATTTATACTATTCTTCCCTCATTTATGACAGAATACGAAATATCTGTGCAGATGTACTCAGTAAATTTACGATTATTACACACACACCATTTTGAGTACAAGATTGGAACGTTGTATAAATTTTATATAGAATTTTAAACCAACAACTTACTCCGCAGATTTTCTATTTTAGTAGCAAATTTCGTTGACCATATTTTTTGGGTTTTCTACAGGACGCATTTGGTGATGAAGTATTGGTGTTCAAAGCTGTATATACAACAAATAAGCCTGTGGAAAAATTTTTAATTTCATTTCTCGGCCCGACAAGGAGCACCTACATATGATAGTTTCCTAAAGACGAATAAAATAATACCAACACAAGGAGTCTTAGAATCAACACTTGCACTCTGCTGCACAAATACGTATTACGCTAGTAATGAACTAAATTATTGTGTTTTTCCTATTCAAATCTCTACAGTCAAGAACACAGCCACGTTTTTGTATTCAGCTACTTAATAATAAGGTTTTGACCTGACAAGGTTCGTCTATGACGCGTTCTGCACTTCATCTTACTTTGCTATGTCTTCTGTTGTACAGGTACCACTGGAAGACGCGGGGGTCTGACGTCTACGCCCGGTTACGACATACCCTTCAGAGAAGAGCACAGATATGAAGTACCGGCCGTGTACAGCCCGAAAGGATAGGTTTATTGTGACGCTTTTAAGCAATGATTGATGACAGACTGTGTAACCAATCACAAAAGCCAGTATTTTATTTATTGAGGAAGTCTTAATTTAGATTGGTTCTCTACGTATTGTATCAAACCTGCCTTCCATGGCATATCCAATGTAATCCTACAATTCATTGGATTTTTGCCACAGAATCAAACTACCTTGTATCTTTGAACTTTGAAAACTGAAACAAAATTTGTTGTGCCTAGCTCAATAAGGCTATTGAGATAATTACCTGTTATTGTAATCTGCAGTTATACAGTTTTTACTGAGTTCTTTTTAAAACAGTGAACAGAACATATTTTAGTTTTAGGTCTTTATGTATAATGATGTGCACAAAGTTTACCAAAGGATAGTCGGCTAGTAACGACCGGTGGAATGCTAGGTTAGTCGTCTAGTAACGACCGGTGGAATGCTACCCACGACTTTTATACAACGCGCATTCAATTTTGCACAAAATAAAATGAACGACCTTGGTGTTTCCAAACAATTATTCTTTTCTAAGCTTAACCTGAATTTCTGTAAGATTTGTCATTTGTCCGTAAAGCTTTGTTTTTGACAGAATATTGTACTACTGTGATTATAGATTAAAGTATGCTCCTCACACCCCCTCGCACTAGATCCTGAATGAAAGAACAACAGAGTAGTACAATACCAAACACTCTTCCTGTTTGTGCCACCTCTTAATTCCTTTGGCATTATGGGTTTACAACGTCATCAGAAAAATACAGTATTGGAGCCACATGACACCTCAGATGCTGTCAAAACACAAGGACACAGGAGCAGAACTTAATCAAATCAGTGACGTTCCTTATAAATCAAACACCACACTTACATTTTTTTCGGTAATTGCTTAATACGAAAAGCCTACCACAAACATTTTATGATGTACTATTTTATCGTCACTCCTCTTGCATCATTAACGGAAGAAAATTAATATCTTAAGGCGTATAAACGTTTGACGTGATAGTTTGCACTCGATATACTCTGTTTCATTCATATGCTGGTGAAAGACGTACAAGCACATAAAAGCAGAGCTAGTACAATTGCGAGGAACAGCCGTTATCACTCACATGTGCAACTGTGAGCGACCTCAATCTCTCTGCCATTATTGGAAAGGAAAAATTATAGGCAGTTTGTCATTCACCACGAGCATATGTGGAGACTTATAATGTGTGTGATTTAACAGCCTTTGTAACCTCAGTGAAAGTTAGCTTTTCTACAACCGTAGTGAAAGTTAGCTTCTTTAAAAGAGTGTGCTCTACCAAACAATACGTTTACACTGATATTATAACGACGAAAGTACTCTGTCTGTTGTCCGCCTGCTTAGCTAAGTGGTAACGTGCTTGCCTCCCATGCAGCTGGCCGGGGTTCGATTCTCGGCGGAGTTGGAGATTTTCTCCACTCGTGGACTGGGTGTTGTATTGTCCTCCTCGTCATTTTGTCCTCATCACCGGAATGCGAGTCGTCCAGTGTGGCGTCGACAGGAATAAGACTTGCACTCGGTAGTAGAACTTTCCGGGATTGGGCCTCCCGGCCCGCAATACCACACGCTCATTTCATTTTTACTTTGTTTTCACCATTGGACCGATTTTGGTGAGATTTGATACGAAGATAGTTTGAACCACTTGGAAGAAAGTGAAAAGGGAATCCGATAGAGGGTAAAGTAGAGGACAGAACATACTTTCCAAAATCAGTGAACGTAAACAGTGTGAAAAATTACTACATTTGTCGTGTTATGAACAGTATGTATAAATTACAGCTACATAAATAGCACGATGCAGAGATGTGCGCCCCTGCTCAGGCCGACCATAATACACCCTTCTGCATCGACGCTCCTCGTGCCGTTGTGTCAAACATTAAGGCATTCAGGGATGGGGAGGAGGCGTGCATCACCAATTATGCTTACCCAAACAGGAAACAAGCGGTGGTTGCAGATGTTATTTACATACAATAGTTTACCTGCGCACCACCACACATCACACACAACGCGGCCACCTGTCAAATGCCTGGATAACCAACCTGTGCAGCCCAGACTACTGCGAGATGTGCACTAAGAGTGTTCTGGAAAGTACCCACAGCGGCGTGCAGCTATATCGACTCAAGTGCCGTGGTGAGCACTGCTAGGTTTCTCAGCTGAGGATCATTGGAGTAAACAGGAAGACTGAGATGGTGCCAGACTGTCGGTTGGGTTTAAAGCCGGGGATTCTGGGGGGGCAGTGGAGTAATGTAAGAACATGCTGGTGTTCTTCGAAACACGCATACGCTTGGAACTGTGTGACACATTGCATTGTCCTGCTGGTAGGAGACAGCGCCTAGGAGAAATCTGTATATAGGGTTCAACATGATCGGCAAGAGTAGATGTACGTATACTTGTGTCGATCCATTATGCATTCTTGAGTGACTAGATCACCGAGGGAATACACGCAACAATCCCCAGACCATAACAATTACTCTTCCGGCTTGGACCCTTGCAACGACTTTTGCAAGACCATTGCAACGACTGTTACAAGGCGATTGCTTTCAGACGTTTCACGCCGTCCGCGAAAACAGCCATGTGTTCGAAGGAGCATAAAACGTGGTTCAGTGCCACTCAGTGGATGTCATTTTGTGGTACTGCCAAGCGAATTCCACCCTTCATCGTCGATAAAAAGCAGTCAGCATGCGTGTACGATTCAGGCGCCTGCTGCAGAGGCCCACACACAGCAACGTTCCCCGAAAAGTCATCGAGGAGACAATGTTGCTAGCTCCTTGGTTCGTCGGGGCGGTCAGTTGATCAGCAGTGGCCTGTCTATTCAGCCGTACGCATCTCCAAAGCCATCGTTCAGCCGTATCATATATGGCCCATGGTGCACCGAAGTTCCATCGAGCCAGTTTTGTATAGCGCCATTTTGTCATACTCGATGTACTCCAGCTGTGTGGTGAGACGCAAACTGTTTGCAATCTCAGCCACAAGGGAAACATTTCCAGCCTTGGCCCGAAAGGCAGTGATCATGTCGTTTTGGATGCCTGATAACTCACTCAGCTTCCGCATACGACAATGACTGCACTGCTCTCCACTTCCCACACACACACTTTACATACACTCCACTGCTGGTGCTACCACCTGCCCCCAGTAGGTGGAAACCGCACACTGACGTCGAACACAAATTGCGTCCACACTCATTACTTGTGTTACTTGAAACCTAGCAGCTTATCTTCTCAGTAATGAAATGTGCGGCCACATGACAAATAAAATTAATTTGTGTTGCCATTTGTGATGCTAGTTAGGAAATGATTTACTGAAACTGGAAACAAATGTTACGACATCTTGGATATTCGGGAATCCAGCCGGATGTTCGCGTCGTTCTCCCATATTTAAACAGCGTGCCTCGCTGTCTTCTTCATATGCTACCTGAGATCAGGTAGAACCTGAAGAAGACAGCGAGGCACGATGTTCAAATATGTTGGGAGAACGACGCGAACATCCGGCTGGATTCCCAAATATCCAACATGGCAACAGATCGCCGAAAAGCATGAAGAATTACAACAAATGTTATATTTATATGTTAGTTACAGGGAGTTGTAAGTACGAAGGTTTTTAAACGTATAAACGCTGTGTCTGAATCACGATACATATTTTAATTCTTAATTTATAAATTTACTTACCTACAGGCTCGACAAATGACACCACCACCAGAGGACGCTGTTGAACCGCCGCCGCCGCCCCCCCCCCTCCACCGTCTGTGACGTAATACATGATGTCATCACCATCAATTAAGACTGATTATGCCTTTCAGCGTTCGGTCTGGAGCATAGCCCCTTATAAGATTCCTCGATGATCCCCTGTTCAGTGCTAACACTGGTGCCTCTTCTGATGGTAAACCTATTACTTCAAAATCATTCTTAACCGAATCGAGGTACCTTCTCCTTCGTCTGCCCCGACTCCACCTACCATCCACTGCTGAACCCATGAGTCTCTTGGGTAACCTTGCTTCTCCCATGCGTGTTAAAGGACCCCAACATCTAAGCCTGTTCATTTTGACTGCTAAATCTATAGAGTTCATTCCCAGTTTTTCTTTGATTTCCTCATTGTGGACACCCTCTTGCCATTGTTCCCATCTACTAGTACCTGCAATCATCCATGCTACTTTCATATCCGTAACCTCAACCTTGTTGATAAGGTAACCTGAATCCACCCAGCTTTCGCTCCCATACAACAAAATTGGTCGAAAGATTGAACGGTGCACAGAAAACTTAGTCTTGGTACAGACTTCCTTCTTGCAGAAGAGAGTAGATCGCAGCTGAGCGCTCATTGCATTAGCTTAGCTACACCTCGCTTCCAGTTCTTTCGCCATGTTGCCATCCTGTGAGAATATGCATCCTAAGTACTTGAAACTGTCCACCTGTTCTAACTTTGTTCCTCCTTTTTGGCACTCAATCCGTTTACATTTCCTTCCGACTGACATTACTTTCGTTTTGGAGATGATAATCTTCATAACATAGTCCATACATTTCTGATCTAGCTCTGAAATATTACTTTGCAAACTTTCAATCGAATCTGCCATCACAATTAAGTCATCCGCATATGCAAGACTGCTTATTTTGTGTTCACATATCTTGATCTCACCCAGCCAGTCTATTGTTTTCAACATATGATCCATAAATAATATGAACAACAGTGGAGACTGGTTGCAGCCTTGTCTTACCCCTGAAACTACTCTGAACCATGAACTCAATTTACTGTCAACTCTAACAGCTGGATGACTATCAATGTAAAGACCTTTAATTGCTTGCAAAAGTTTGCCTCCTATACCATAATCTCGTAGAAAAGACAATAACTTCCTCCTAGGGACCCGGTCATATGCCTTTTCTAGATCTATAAAGCATAGATTCAGTTCCCTGTTCCATTCATAACACTTCTCCATTATTTGCCGTAAGCTAAAGATCTGGTCCTGACACCCTCTAAGAGGCCTAAACCCACACTGACTTTCATCCAATTGGTCCTCAACTAATACTGGCACTTTCCTTTCAACAGTACCTGAGAAGATTTTACCCACAACGCTGATTAAAGAGATACCTCTGTAGTTGTTACAATCTTCTCTGTTTCCATGTTAAAAGATTGGAGTGATCACTGCTTTTGTCCAGTCTGATGGAACCTATCCCGCCCCCCAGGCCATTTCAATTATCCTGTGTAGCCATTTAAGACCTGACGTTCCACTGTATTTGATGAGTTTCCACTTAATTTCATCCACCCCAGCTGCTTTATTGCACTGCAATGTATTGACCATTTTCTCCACTTCCTCAAATGTTATCCTATTTGCTTCATTATTCCTAGCCCATTCTACCTCGAAATCTGAAACATTGCTGATCGTATTTTCACTTACATTGAGCAACTCTTCAAAATATTCCCTCCATCAGCCAGGTCATCCACAGGATTCACCAGCAGTTTCCCTGACCTGTCCAAAATACTTGTCATTTCCTTCTTACCTCCCTTTCGAAGACTGCTAATGACACTCCAGAATGGTTTTCCAGCATCTTGGCCCATAGTCTCCAACCTGTTTCAAAAGTCTTCCCAAGATTTCTTCTTGGATGAAGCAATTACCTGTTTTGCTTTGTTTCTCTCTTCAACATCTCTGTCTACCTGAGTTCTAGTATGTAGCCATTTTTGAGACGCCTTTTTTTTCCTTTTGCAGGGTGCCTTGACTGTGTCATTCCACCAAGCTCTTTGCTTCATCCTACTTTTACACAGTACTGTTCCAAGACATTCTTTAGCCACTTCTAGTGCTGTGTCCCTGTACCTTGTCCCTTCCTTTTCCAATGAATGTAATGGACTACATTCAACTAACTGGTACCTTTATGAGATCGCTGTACTTGTGCCTGATTTTCTTATCCTGGAGTTTCTCCACTCTTATCCTCCTACATATGAACCTGACCTCCTGCACTTTCGGCCTCACAATCCCAATTTCACTGCAGATTAAATAATGATCAGTGTCATCAAAGAATCCCCTGAATACACGTGTGTCCCTCACAGCCTTCCTGAATTCCTGATCTGTTACTATACAGTCAATGACAGATCTGGTTCCCCTGCCTTCCCAAGTATACCAGTGAATGTTCTTATGTTTAGAAGATGAGTTTGTGATACTAAGCCCATACTGGCACAGAAATCCAAGAGTTGTTTCCCGTTCCTGTTGGCCTCCATATCCTTTCCAAATTTACCCATAACCTTTTCATACCCTTCTGTTCGATTTCCAATCCTGGCATTAAAATCACCCATGAGCAGAACACTGTCCTTGTCCTTTACTCTAACAACTACATCACAGAGTGCCTCATAAAAACTATCCATGTTATCTTGATCTGTCCTTTCACAATGCGAATATACTGACACAATCCTAATTTTCTTGCTAGACACTGTCAAATCTATCCACATCAGTCGTTCGTTTACATACCTTACTGAAACTACGCTGGGTTTCATTTCTTTCCTGATGTAAAGCCCTTACCCCATTGTGCTGTTCCTGCTTTGACTCTTGACAGGTAGACCTTATATTCTCCCACTTCCTCTTCTTTCTTACGCCTTACACGAATGTCACTAACAGCTACAACGTCCAGCCCCATCTTACATGCATCCTCTGCCAGCTCTATCTTCTTCCCAGAATAGCCCCCGTTGATATTAATAGTTCCCCATTTCATTACCATTTGTTTGCCAAGTCGTATCATGATGGCCACCCCGGGAAAAAACGACGGGATATTTGCTAAGTCTGTGTCTAGCTATTGGACTGGGAGGACCTCTCGACGAGTCCGCAGCTCGTGGTCGTGCGGTAGCGTTCTCGCTTCCCACCCCTGGGTTCCCGGGTTCGATTCCCGGCGGGGTCAGGAATTTTCTCTGCATCATGATGACTGTGTGTTGTGTGACGTCCTTAGGTTAGTTAGGTTTAAGTAGTTGTAAGTTCTAGGGGACTGATGACCATAGGTGTTAAGTTCCATAGTGCTCAGAGCCATTTGGATCATTTTTGAACCACCTCGCGACGATAGGCTAATGTAGCGTGCACAAAGCATTGTATAACCAGTTTGTTTAAGAATATTCTTTATTTATTTCTGGAATCGCAATTCTCCTTGTAACTGACGCTGGTGTTTGAAGTGATTTAGAGAATGCTAAGCAATTGTGAAATTACTTTTAATCCAACAGTGAAAGAAGCCATGTAATTACACTGTTCCAGATCGTGCTAAAAATCTGAAAAACTTTCTCGTGCGTGCTCCTTGCAGCAGAGCTGTCGGCGCTGGAAGAAGCCACACGCTGGGCTCACATAATCAGCCACCAGAAGCTATAGGGTGCCAAGCGCCATGTACTTCCTGTCGCGCTGGAAATATCTGGAGCCTTCCTCCTCATCCCTGGAGCACTTTATTCTTTGTGCCACATGCATACCAATTCATTGAACATGAACTGCTTCAGGAATGATAAAATCTAATCTTTAAGCAATGTGCAGAATATTGTAACATACATATCTTGAAGATTTTACAGGAACTAAATGTACCACTGTAGAGGGCGTGGTGGTGGTGGCGGCGGAGCGAGGGAGGGAGGGAGGGAGGGAGGGAGAGGGGGAGAGCTTTTCAGATGATGTCAGAAGATTTAAAGAGTTTTCGATGTAACTACACGTTTTATTCCGAGGAATACCACCACCACCACCACACTTGCATACCAACACTAAAACGATCATGGCACACTTGAGAAATCTCTGTCTTCTTCCCTGAAGCACTTCGGGCTCATTTGTAGGAAATACAACGTTCTTATCTTGTCTAAGAGCACTAGCTTCAGGAGTCGTCAAATCCAGTGGAATGTGTCTCCAAACACACTTTAAAAAAAATATCGCTGCACAGGAATTTGCTTCAGTTTTGGGATGTTTACCGCCACATTCGATCACAGACAGAAAAAAACTTGTGATGCCTATGTCATTACCCAACCTTCCTCCCTGAGACACTTCACTCGCTGTTGTGTGAAATAGATCACGAAACAGATATCGGTTGCAGTATCCAATTTTACACACCAGACGGCGTTCCTTGAAACTCTAAATGAATACCGCTGTAATTCTAAACAGGACGCTCACCGCTTTTCGAGTCTTAGTTGCTTGTTTGAAGGCATTGTCAGAAAGAGAGAAATTTCCGAGTCCTACAGCTACTGTGGTGTTCAACAATTTTCTGGAACACTGACTGGGTTTAGTTTATATTTGCTGTTGGTGTCAGGGATGTTATGGCTCTTATTTTTTCACTCTCCTCACTCCTCGAAGCACATTAAAGTACGGGGAAAACGGACAAATACACATCTAAAAGTTATTGACATATTTCGAATCTCACAATAGATCGTGAAAAAACTCAGAATTCGAAGTACTGTCCTACAGACGAGAGAAATGGCTGCAGTTTTCGATTTCCTACAACTGATCGCCTGAAGATGCTCTAAAGCCACATGGGCCGGTGGAGGACAGCATCCCGCCTGTCCAAATCAGAGGATGCTGGTCTGCTTCGACTTACCTCTGAACATCTTATAGAGAGGAGGTCACAGACTCTGACGTCACGAAACTTTCTGTAGGTGCCATGCACCTGTCTTTTTCGAAGAAGTCAGTAGAGGCTTATAAACGGTATCTTTTGACTCCCTGACATCATGGAACTTACTGTGAATGGAGGACTCTGATTGGTTCTCACTGAATTTACGAGCCAAACTGCTCGTGACAGTGTGGGAGGACTGCCCGTCAATCTCTGCCGACAGCCAAATTACTAAAAATATCAGAGGAAAACTGTTTTGTACCGATCGACAAACACAGCAGTCATATTGCACTGATAGTTAAACTCAGCAAAAGTGGTCTATAGATTATGAAATACGGAAACTACAGCCAAATGCACTTAATCAATTACACTGCTCTGCTACTGTCTAGGAAAGCTTGAATTTTTCGGCGTGAAATCGATCTCCAACTATGCTGTATCACCAGAAACAATTCTATCACCATACCATACCGATGTAGTAAAACACAGTTAGTATCCTACACCATACAAAATCATCATATCCGCATCCTTCCGCATACTACAAAGACAGATGGATCGAAAAAATTATAATCACATGCACCGTATAAAGTCGCACCACTAGATACCTCCTGCAAAGTCGGTCAGCCATCCACCGCACTCAGTGCTCACGAGGCTACCAGCCTCCTACTCATGCTGGTCTGATGTGCCATCAGAGCTTCCTCTGTGAACAGAGGCCACTCTCCAAACTAGTGTACAAAGGCTGGGCTGTTTCCCCGAGCACAAACACGTCCACTAACAATATTGTTTCCAATCTGGCTGTCGTGATTTCTGTAACAAATTGCGATCATTTCCAGACTCTGGGATCAAAAGAACATTTGTCTTTTCACAGGGTTTGCAAGAATATCATACGATTTAGTGATAGTTCTCGATGTCAGCCGCATAGCACTATGCTACCAACCGGCTGTACAATATAATTCCGGAAATGAAGAGTGGCAATTGAATCTCTAGAAACCTGAAACATTAGCCAGGTCTTTACGTGGGACGTGCTGCAAACCACTGAGTAACTATAAACCTATCCTGTCTGTGAAGATCTTGAAAACTAGAAAACAGGGATAACTTGTAGCTCCACTTGTATTTTTCCTTAATGAATACCGATGCCAATTATATAACAGATTCCAACTCATCCTTGCACTTTACAAAGTCGACAAACGTTTTAATACTTAAAATAATGTTTTGTTCTATGTCTGGAGAATCAGAAAACGCCTCTTCCACCTGTTTTCCACCATCTGCATGCACACAACACAATCGATGTTATCTCTCAAACCGATAAAGAAGGGAAATGTGAAGAATGGGAAACAAGCACTCAACCGGTGAATTTACGTGGGAGGGAATAATTGCCCAATGTAAACACCTGACCATATTGAATCTTCTAGAATTCCCAAGGAGAATACTCGCACCACATGTGATCACGAAGGCTGCCCAATAGATACTGTGTTAATTCACTGTTAACCCTCTTAGAGGGCGACACAGTTAGGTCAACTGCATTTCTATATCCCAGCCTCCCCAGTTCGGGTGGCTCAATGATGGATCCCGCCATAAACCAGAAATGTCAAGTTATTCCGGCCAGAGGTTACCTCCATCATGCGTTCCCGCATGCCAGGCAGAATCATCCTAGGAAACCAGCCACATGTTTATAACTGTAAATACGATTAAATATTACGATTGCAGCCTCAATCTGATAACATGCGACAATGAGCGAAGTACCAGAAGTACCCCCTCCTGACGACTGTGGCTCTGGAGATTTTACACGATGTACCATTGTTATGTCTGGAGATATCTTTCCACGTAAAATCATTCATTCCCCTTCTGAATCATACACGTGGCAATCTCATATCTCGAAACGAGTCACCTTTTTTTAACCTATCTGCTAATGTCCCTATAGCAAAAATCCAGCATGGTTTGGACATTCCCTCTGCATGTTGTAATTGTCCCCCAATCTCTGCCCTGCCCTGCCCTTCCTGCAGCTTTGTCCATGCGATCCTCCCAGTTTAAGCCAAAACTGCCGGCCGCGGTGGTCTAGCGGTTAAGGCGCTCAGTACGGAACCGCGCGACTGAAGCGGTCGCAGGTTCGAATCCTGCCTCGGGCATGGATGTGTGTGATGTCCTTAGGTTAGTTAGGTTTAAGTAGTTCTAAGTTCTAGGGGACTGATGACCACAGCAGTTAAGTCCCATAGTGCTCAGAGCCATTTGAACCATTTTTAAGCCAAAACTGAGCAGAAGTCAGAGAACACTATATCTACCACCATCTGAAACCTGTGGAGAAAGAGGAAGTGACAGGACCATGTCTTGACTAATCGATGGAAATGGGAACATGCTGCTGTAGCTCCGCCAACCCTGCCAATGTCAACGTCAGCGCCAAACGAAGCTTTCTCTTTCAAGACGAGGTAGTGGAAAAGACAGTACAAGGAGTGTTTATCATCGGAAAAATTAGGAAGACTCCACACCATACGGGAACTGGGAGAAGGGCGGCGTGCATTTCCAAACTACATACTGGTACCGCAGTCCGAAAGAGATCTGCGTCCCTCATGGTGCACACATGGCCGTCCCCCACACATTCTCTCTACCCGAATTATTTTGTAACACCCCATAGAGAAAAACTACGAACTGGAAAAACTTCACTCACGTCACCCAGTAGAGAACTCGATATTCGCGGATATCTCTCTTACGATTTATTGAAAAAAAAATACCGTCTGCGTGTTGACATTGACCACACGTGTTGATCTCATTAAATAAGCATGTATTGGTCCACTCAATAATCGAAGTCACTTACACAGACTAGTGTGTCGCGATCTGTTCAGAACCTATGCTCGAATGTGGCGGTATAGATTGCAAAATTAAAGTAACTTACGGTTTGCGAACATTTCGAAAGCGTATTTAGAAAAAAATATTCAGGTAGATTTAATAACTCCTGAAGCAGATTGTCCTTGGAGACGAGGGAAGGATGTGGTATTTCCAATAAAAGAGAGCGAAGTGTCTTATGGAGGAAGACTGAGAGGTTTCAAAAGAATGCCACGATTTTGATGGTGATGTTCCGCGTTCCTGTGTAACTACATCGAAAATTGTTTAAATATTCTTGCATCTTCTGCTAAGCTCTCTCTCTCTCTCTCTCTCTCTCTCTCTCTCTCTCTCTCTCTCTCTCTCTCTCTTTCTTTTTGTTCATTGGTACATTTAGTTAATGTGACATCCTGAAGATATGTATGTAACTATATTCTGCACATTGCTTAAACACCAGATTTAATAACTGCTGAGGCAGTGCAGTTCAGTGGGCAGGACTAGCTCCTTGTCAGAAAGAAGGAATATGTACCAGGGATTTTGGGGAGGGCTGCAGGTGCAGCGTGACAGAAAGTGCTTTGCACATGGTACCCGACAGTTGCTAATGGCCAGTGATGTGAGACTGGTGCATGGCGTCTTCCAGCAGTTACGACTCTGCTTCAAGGAACATGCACAAGAGAGTTTCTTAGACATGTTTAGTGCGATCTGGTACAGTGTAATTACGTGGCCCCTACCGTTATCAGAATAAAAAAAGGTCCACAATTGTTTAGCATCGTTTAAATTGTTTAAAACACCTGCATTAGTTCCGAGGTGTATCGCGATTTCAGAAATAAATAAACAAATTGGTTAGATAATACCTTTTGCACGTTATATTAGGTTATCATTGTGAGGTCCTCCCAGTCCAGCAACTAAACACAGATGGAGCGTATTTCCTACCATTTTCCCTGGCCACCATCTTGGATTACATCATGGAAGAGGGAGGGTCAACAGCACCCTCTGGTGATGGTGGTGTGAACTAGATCAGCTGGAGCCCAGACGTCAGGGTGAATATACTGGCTGAACCTACTGTCTAGTGGTCATTCAGTGGCAACTGAACTTGACTTAATAAACAATATGCTGCACTAAATATCAAATAAAGACTTATGTCCATCCTGTCCAGCAGGACAGCACAGACAGAGTCCTTTTCCCACCAGTTTCCTGATGAAGGCGAGAATGGAGGGGAGGGGGGAGGGGAAGGTAGTGAAGGGGAGTGGTGGGGATGGGAGATGTGATGGGAGGGGTTGGAGTTAGGTTAGTGGAGGTAGCCCATCTGACCTCTTTTTCAGTATAAATTTGAACTTCCTGCCATGACATCAATGCCCCATCTATGGCCGCCATCTTTGATCCACCATCTTGAATAATAGTGGCAACAATGCAGAGTGGAGTGAAGTCTCCAATGTACCACTACTGTCAATATGTCACAGAACAACGAATCACTTCCTGACAATTCAGCATGGAGTTCAATGTTCTCTTTATTTGATTGGGGATAAGTGGCCTTAACCTAACAGACGATCTATCCTAAACATATTTTATATTTCAACCATATGTTGAATAGACTTTTTTCAGGCATTCACCGACATTCGCAATCAGATACTAATTCACTGTTTCAGCACTTTCATGTTTAGCCTACAATATTTTATGCGCAACATTAAAACAAGGAAACATTCTTGAGAAAAATGTGAATTTTTAACGTGAATATTACTCGTAGTTCTATTTCCTTGCCACACGGTATTATTGCTGTGAATTAATGAAAAGCCGTTAAAGGTTTTGGTTGTTACTTCTGTTTTTACATCTGGAAATCCTCCTCTTGTACGCCACTTAACGGTTGACAGCTTTCGTGCATTCGATTATGGGCCATTTCCTAATTTTCGCTTCTGTGTCACACTCACTTTTACACAACTCTGTGATTTCTATGCACTATAATATCACGATGGAGTTGTCATAATAGGTAAGAAGAAAGCATTGCACCCAAACGGCGCTTTTGTCTCGCTTCCCTCTTGAAGAGGCATTGAAGGAAATAAAACTAATAACAGAGTAAACATGTAATGAAGATGATTACAGCGTTTCGATGAATATAAGAAAGTTTTCTGTACTGAATGGCCCCAAGGTTTGGTTAGTAATATACAAAGATATTTAATGAATGTCAGCATACATCACACAACACTGCAGAAACTAGGAGTACTAAAGAAACAGATTCGAATGAGAAAGTTCGTGACTGCAGCCGGATAATGTTGACTTCTTGCAACAATTTTTCGGCTGCTAGCTGTCCAGTCATCGTCGGTTGCCAGTCGAAATATTAAGCCAACGAGTCAGCATTATCGGGCTGCAATCCCGAAACCTCATATAATATTCAATACGCAGGAAAAATTTCAACAATCACAGAAAGGTTCCTTCAAGAGGAGAAGGCTACAGGTACACTTAAAAGCGGATATATACACAGTCTAACGATTTAACTTATCAAATATAGAACGTCCTGTGCTGTCTGTGTGCGCCACATGGAATCGTTAAAGACCCGTTAACAAAATTGAATCGACAGTTAAAATACGGAATGCCAGAGAAAACCAGTTGAAAAGCCATTACCGGAAGGCAAAACATTGTCATTTAACTTAGATAAGTTGTCAAGGAAAAGTAAATTTTACACAAGTGGCACCAGTAGGGGGGGAATGTTACACGAAGAGAGAGAAAAACATTAAAATACGTAATTAAAGATTCCAGAGTGAGTTGGATGGGGAAGGTAAGGAAAGGAGCGTCGAATTCTAGTAAGAAATTGAGTAAATACTTCTACGCCTTAAACATAATAACGTTTATATTCTTTAACAAGTGATTATTTTTCTGAGATGGTAGAATGATAATGGGTATTAATGAGTTATTTTCACTATCACAAAAATCGGCGCAGCAACATATCCGGGAAGCTTTCTGACTAGCTCGTAAGAAATGTAATAGGTGCAATTTGTCCGTTAAAAGCGGTATGTGAGTAGCAGAGGTGCTATGGCACCTGGACTGTTGTTTCACATCCAAGGCGCTCGGGCTAGACAGTGTTCAAATAGCTTTGAGCACTATGGGACTATCAGTGGTCCTCAGTCCCCTAGAACTTAGAACTACTTAAACCTAACTAACCTAAGGACATCACACACATCCATGCCCGAGGCAGGATTCGAACCTGCGACCGTAGTGCCTAGAGCAGCACGGCCACACCAGCCGGCCTAAGCAGTATTCAGTCACGCACTGACCAATATTGAGATCTGCATATTTCTCAAATCTGCTAGGGTTTGGTAAGCCACTGGTGGGGTAATATTGGAAGAAACCAAGAGATGACAGTGCACATTCTGTTGCTGTATACTGCACCAACGCACATTGTACCGTAGTGTGATAATCCGCAGCAAGATGGTGTCTTACTGATGGAGCGGAGCAACATGTTTAGATGACAAAAAACGGATTATGGAATTGATACAGAAATTGATTGTTTGCAATTAAAGCATTGTAGGGTAATAAGGTTGCTGATGTGTATTATTAGCCAAATCCGTGCGATACTGCATCATCATCAGAGATAAGCATCAACTAATTGTAAATACGTGACATACCTTTTTCTGGCATGTCACTATGCGGCTTATCATGGCAGTGTGACACAGGTACTCATACTTGTGGTGGGCATTACTTCGTGCCTACTACGGAGGCTACTGGACCGTTGTAGCTTGCCATTGTACAGCTTCTGTAGCTTTGTAGGTTCACCCTATTACTCATTTCTGCATTTTCTTCCTTCCTTCAGGAGGAAGACTTAACTCCTAACATAACATAAAGAAATACAACACCGGACGGACATCCTACAAAATTTTGGCCTCAGATCATTATTCAAATATCCGGAAACACGCTGTTCAAGGAGACTTCCGAAACATTTATGTGAAGAACCGTGGCCGTTGCACACGGGCAACGTTGGTTACGACCTTAACATCAAAATAGCGTAGGTCTATTTCTGCACAAGTAAGAAACTGTCTAACATCATAAGCCTGCTTCCCTATATAAACATGTGGCGCATCGTGGCTATTATTTCTCTGGCCCATTTCGAAGCCACTGAATAGGTTGATGAAACTTTATATTAGGTATTAGCGACCGCAAGGCAGTTGCTTCTAGGCTGAATACCGTAACACCCACAACCATCAAAAAGAAATGCAAAGAACATCTGTTTAAAAAAGCTGATAAAAATGCCTTTTTAAGAGACAGTCAGCACCCCTTCCGATCTGATCAGGTAAGAGTAGAAAAGATGTGGGATGATTTAAACGTGAATGTAACGACAGCTATTGAGAGATATATAGCACATAAATTAATCCCACCATGTTAGGCAAAACGGGTCTGATCGGTGTTGCAGAAGCAACTAAAAAAGCACGCCTAATTAAGAAGAACGGAAAATCCACAAGATAGGCAAAGTTTTGGAGAAGTTTGAAATATAGCGCGTGCTTCAATGCGCGATGCTTTGAATAAATTCCATAACGGAACTCTGTCTCCGAATCTGGCAGAAAACCCAAGGAGATTCTGGTCATATATGAAACACACCAATGGGAAGACGCAGTCAATACCTTCACTGCGCGATAACAACGGTGAAGTTACTGATGACAGTCCAACTAAAGCAGAGTTATTAAACACGGTTTCCGAAACTTCTTCATCAAAGAATAAGAGGTAAATATTCCTGAAGTCCAATCAAGAACGACTGCGAAGATGAGAAACAAAGAAGTAGATATTCTCGGCGTAGCAAAGCAGCTTACGTCACTTAATGAAGGCCAGGCTTCCGGTGCAGATTGTATACCAGTCAGGTTCCTTTCAGAGTATGCTGATGCAATAGCTCTATATTTAGCAATTATACACAACCGCTCGCTTACACAAAGCTTCTTACCTACACCGAAAAACTGCTCACACAGTACCAAAAAAGGGAAATAGGAGTAATCCGCTGAATTACAGGCCCATATCACTAACGTCGATTTGCAGCAGGGTTTTGGAACGTGTACTGTGTTCTAACTTTATGAAACACATCGAAGGAAACGATTTATTGACACATAGCACGGATTCAGAAAATATCGTTCTTGTGGAGCACAACTAGCTCTTTGTACTCGTAAGGTAATGAGTACTATTGAAAGAGGATGTCAAATTGATTCCATATTTTTAGATTTCCGGATGGTTTTCGACCCCGTTCCTCACAAACGCGTGCCTATTGAATACCGCCCAGGTTTGCGACTGGATTCGTGATTTCCTGTCAGAAAGGTCACAGTTGCTAGTATTAGACGGAGAGTCATTGAGTAAAACTAAATTAATATCCGGCGATCCCCAAAGAAATGCTCCTGATCTATATTAACGACATAGGAGACCATCTGATTAGCTCTTTTAGAATATTTGCAGATGATGCTGTCATTTACCGTCTTGTAAAATCATCAGGCGACCAAAACGATTTTCAAAATGATTTTGATAAGATACCTGTGTGGTGCTAAAAGTTGCAATTGTCCCTGAATAAAGAAAACTGTGAAGTTATTCACATGAGTACTAAAAGAAATCTGTTGTATTTCGATTACGCGATTAGTCACACAAATCTGATGGCTGTAAATTCAACTAAATAATTAGGGATAACACTTACAAATAACCTAAAATAGAACGGTCACATAGATAATGTTGAGGGTAGTGCAAATCAGAGACTGCGTTTCATTCAAAAATGGTTTAAATGGCTCTGAGCACTATGGGACTTAACATCCGAGGTCATCAGTCTCCTAGAACTTAGTATTACTTAAACCTAACTAACCTAAGGACAACACACACCCACATGACCGAGGCAGGATTCGAACCTGCGACAGTAGCAGTCACGCGGTTCCAGACTGAAGCACATAGAACCGCTCGGTCACCGCGGCCGGCTGCGTTTCTTTGTCAGAACACTTAGCAGGTGCCACAAATCTACTAAAGAGCCTGCTTACGCTACATTTGTCAGCCCTATTCTGGAGTATTGCTGTGAGATGTGGAACCAGCATCAGGTGGGACTGACTGATGAGAACGAAGAAGTTCAAAGAAGGGCGGCCCGTTTGGTATTATCGAGAAATAGGGGAGGTAGTGCCACAGACATGATACGCAAATTGCATTGGTAATCATTAAAACATAGGCATTTTTCGTTGCGACGGAAAATCGTCACGAAATTTCAATCACCAGTTTTCTCCTCCGGTTGCGAAAATATTCTGTTGGCACCCACCTACGTACGGAGAAATGATCACCACAAAATAAGAGAAATCAGTGCTCGCACAGAAAAATCTAAGTGCTCGTTTTTCTCGCGTGCCGTTCGAGAGTGGAACGATAGAGAGCTTGAAGGTGGTTCATTGAACGCTTTGCCAGGCACTTAATTGTGACTATCATAGTAATCACGTAGATGTAGGAATCAATGGATTTTTTTAGATAGCAGTCAGAATCATAACATTAGTACGGTTGTTACCCACTCTGTGTACGTCATATGCACAAGAGCACTGGGAAGAGCAGCCTTCTTTGCAGTAGGCAAATATGCCTTTTGTATTCGTAGTAGCTATCTTCTACTGTGCGTACCATCTCCCCAATATACGTCATGCAGCATTGCCTAGGGTTTCTAAGACACCAGACTTACAGAGTGAGAAGTCGTTGTTGAATATATCAAGTAGTTCCCTTTATCATGGGACATTATCGGTTATCGTAATATTGTGTCATTGCATACTGAAATAAGACGGCACAGTTGTGAGTCAGTTGATTTGTAACTTGGTTAGTACGTCAAAAATTACTCCGAGAACAACTGAAGAGTCTCAACATAAAGCCGTGTCTCTTTCTGTCATGTATTACAGTTGTGGGAATAAAAGAAAATGCACCACCGTTTGGCCTCAGACGAGCCAATCATAAGCGATCGATCGCCGTGCCATCCTCAGTAACAGGCACCTTTTGGACACGGTATGGAGGAGCATGGAGTCAGCACACCGCACTCCCAGCCCATGTCGGCGTTGTATACATTGGATCCGCTCTTACTCATTGAAGTAGCTTCTCAGTTGGGATGATGAGGATGAATGGATCCGCAGTCCAGTACTCGCACCAGGGAGAAATCCCTAGCTGCACCGGGGATTGCAGCAGCTTCTTCGTAATGGCAATCAGCCACACTGACCACACAGCTACGGAGGCAGAATATTATAGTAGTGTACACAGGTAAATCAACATCTTTAAGTAGTGATTCCACGTACATAGAGATTACATAGAGGTATTAAACCAGCTGTAAACTGTCCATTATCAGAATCAGAATGTCATAGAAGAGTTAGTTGATGATGTCTCCTCTATGGACAGCACAGCATCAGTAAAAGCTACAAACGGAATCTTTTGATTCTGACTCTCAGTTTAAATGAATACCTTATTAAGCATTGCCTCAGGTTTGGAGCACAAAACATGAACAAAACTCACTAGTGTAGCTATATGTGGCAACTGACATATGTTACTTAAGTACGAAGGTGATGTGACCATAGCTATTTGTGAGACTGAGAGTCAGCTTACGCTCGAAGTTAGGCAGGAATGCTCAATAAAGCACTATTTTAAAATAACAGCCTGGCGTAAATGATGCCATTCTTTACAGTTCCATTAATTATCGCACAGAAGAGATCACATACTTGAACTTTTGAGAGATGATTTTACAAGTTCTGAAGCAATGTTATTTATAAAATTCACCAAAATTTGTACTGCTTTTCCTGTACGTTAAACTAGTTCGTCAAATGTTCATCCTATTTATTCAATTCCTAAGAGACTGTTATTGCTGTATTCCACTCTTTGGCTGAATATTTCTATGGTTCCTTCTTTCGTCGATCAGTTGAAGTGTTTCTAATTTCCCAAGGGCTCTCAGTCGTTACCTTCTCAGTACCAATAATAAGGGAAGGGGGGATGAGCGCAATTTTAATATCAACTTGATATGCAAATTAATTATACTGATCAGTAAAATACCACTCACCTACCCCACCTCTCACCTACCCGGACCCCTGGATGATGTCATGTGCTTCCACCAGTGACACGTGGCCCCGCACCCTCTCCCCCAACCTCTACCCCTCCCCCACCTACCCTAAAGGGGGAGTGTGGAATTTTGGTAGGAATCTCGAATTGGATAGGAATTTCGAATTATGGTGGAACTAGAATCCTGGTCATTCTAGACAGAGAGAGCCCTCCCCCCAACACATGGAAACTGTCCAGATGCAGGAAAGGGAGATTTGGTTGGTTTACTTTATTTATTTTGGTTGGGAAACTGAAGTGAAGATTGGTCCTAATTACATAATTAAACATAAAGTTTGACCCAAACTACACAACTTATATGCATAGGGTATTTATTTTGGTAGGCAAGCTAAAGTGAAGATCGGTCCCAATTACGTAATTAAACGTAAAGTTTGACCCAAACTACAGAACTATAAGAATAGGGCTACCCAAAAACTGCCTACAATGGCAATGCAGCTGTAAAATTGGCGATGCCGTACACCTAGTGTTATCCCCCTGAGAAAAAATTTCACAATACCATTCGAAGCTAGTTGAAACAACAGCACTCATAATGAGTCCCGGCGGTGGTTCGAGTCCTCCCTCGGGCATGGGTGTGTGTGTTTATCCTTAGGATAATTTAGGCTAAGTAGTGTGTAAGCTGAAGGACTGATAACCTCAGCAGTTAAGTCCCGTAAGATTTCACACACATTTGAACATTTGAACTCACAATGAACCGGTCATAATGTATACATGTAACGGTGAAAATTATTGTCCGAAAAGATGGCCGAGGGGGCGGTAGTTGAACATACTTTCTCCTCGATATACCTTAACAAAATCGGTGTAATTTTGATAGAACCATCGTTCATCCAAAGTCTAATCTGTTACAGTACTCCTTGTAACAGAATCTCCTTTAAGATTTTAACACATCTCACTCTTCCTATATGACAGGTTTCGATCCAGTGGCTCTCACGGAGAGCTGGACATTGTTTGGTGTAAATTATGCAGCTCCCACAACAAACACTTTGTAGAAATAAAACACAGAGCGGTATCTATCATTGACATGTGGAAGACATCGCAACATATGGAAACTGGAAGAGTTTGCGGCATTGTACATCGTTTCCAACAGCTATAGGAAAGTGAATCGCATCCTCCACATTGACGAGGCAGCGGATGTCTCGGTGTTCCTTATCGAACAGCATTTTTCAAATGGCTCTGAGCACTATGGAACTTAACATCTATGGTCATCAGTCCCCTAGAACTTAGAACTACTTAAACCTAACTAACCTAAGGACAGCACACAACACCCAGTCATCACGAGGCAGAGAAAATCCCTGACCCCCGCCGGGAATCGAACCTGGGAACTAGGGCGTGGGAAGCGAGAACGCTACCGCACTACCACGAGCTGCGGACGAACAGCATTTTTTCTTTATTTTTCGATCATGTACATGAGTACTGTTCCGGTGTTAACCATTTATGGTATGTGGTGATCACAACAAGCCCGTTAGTAGAAATGACAAGAGGTACTCTTGTCTTAGTGGACAAAAGAAAAAGTTTAGAGGGCATCGGAGCATATGGAAATAAGACGAGTCTGCAGGAGTGAGGAAAACTTCGAAACAACTGTCCGAAGATGATGACCTCTGCCCTTAATCCCATCCTCCAAAGTGATAAGCAGCAGATAACTAGTGTTCCGCCATGACATTCTCCATCTCAATCAAGTGGTGCCAGTCAGTCATCATGTGGTAATGAACAGCGTACCAGTGGACGGGCTGGATGGGGAAGACACCGTTGATATGGACGATATACGGTAATAAGCACCGCAGTCAATTTTAGCAATTTTACCAGTTGTTCGGTAATTACAGCACCAGCCAATGACACAGCATAATGCTTCCCAGTTTCTTCATCGTCGCTAAATCACCCTTCCACCACTTCAAAGTACCATAAAATTGATTGCGAATGCAGACAGATGACTGTGCAGTATGTCCATTCGGCCTTTACCGGACACTTTACCAGACAGAGTCCTACATCGATGCAATTAGGTTATCTACATATTCCCAGCGCATCGATCATAGTGCACAATTTACGAATGCGATTGGCTATCTTCCCCTGTGTGGATGGGTATCACAGAGTATTCTCGCATTCGTAAGGTAAACTCGGAGATTGACAAGTAACTCCTACATTGTCCTTGACCAATTCTCCCTTATTGTCTCTAATTTAATCTGCAACTGACTAGTAGTATGAGAGTCCTACACCCACTACATTCCACGCCTCGTGAAGGAACAGGGTGAGCTGTGTCCATAACTGCTGTTGAGCGAAGACTGTCCTGCATCAATCTTACACTCGGGACCCATCCAGATGCACAAGATCTTTCCAGATGTGTGCATGTCGAGGCCACTACAGGAGACATGGGAGTGTTGCGGTGATATAACACATGGCCAAGACGAAACGTGTGGTTTATACAGGATGGAGCTCCAGACGGATGGATTTTGATAAATTTCACGTAAATCAACCATGCTACCAATTCTGAAGGATTATTCGAATTTCTGGAGTCAGTACCAGAAAGGTACCGGCATGACAGAAATGATCGTAGAGCACAAACACAGCCTCGTTTGGTTACACGGTTCTGCAATTAAAAATGCAATGTTGTTAAAATCATATGGTTTACTACTTATTAGTCGTGGGGAATGCAACACTGTAATACTCTAATGTAGGATATATATGTCCAACATTAGACATACAACCACCCTGCAGGCTTCCTGCTCCAATCACTACGGTGACAAATATTAAAGTGATAAAACTACTGCCATCTACACTGTTCTGGTGTCCTAGGAAGGGACTGTCAGTGCATATCTGCTGCATATATAACAACCAGAACCAAGTCAGCAGACTGATCTTCTGTCTCTTAAGAAATTAACTGATTTTAAGTCTTTTTAAATCGGAGATGTACATACAGTCAGTCACACTTCGCGCGTCAGTTGAGCTTGTCATTAGTAGCAGTAGTAGAATCGATTTTTAAGGATGTGGGTATGTCTCACCACGAAAACGAGCGAGAAAAAACCGACGTAAATATTTTAGATAGCTGTTTCATTGAGGTAAAACCAGGGTTTTGCTAAATTGGGAGAGGAAGTGGAGGGGCGGCTTAAAGGAGGACTCTTTATGGTTTTATTCTGACATGTGTCAATGCCACTTCACTTAGTGATCATGTCACGGGAGGGCGTGAAACAGGAGCACTGAAAAACCATGAAGGCCTTCGCTTCTTTGGATCATGTCGAAATTTTATCGAATGGTTTTGAACCATCCCTAATGATTCCAACCTGTAGACGAGAGCAAAAATTGTGGTCACGCTGTACTCGGAGTGCGACAATATGCAATGGAAAAGCAAACTGACAATGCCAATAGAGACGGGGTGAAAGAGTCCGAGGGCGTCAGCAGTGACAAAGGCTGTCAGGAGTGTCTTTCTGTTGTTCAATTCACTGCAATTGTCTTTTTCGCTCGCAAAACGTGTGGGAATCAACGTCCCAAGGAAAAAGGAGTATTCAATGATACACTTCACGCCCCTGTCTGCCAGTCCCCACCCCCAACGCCGAGGACTTTTCGTTTCGATTCTGAGCGGCGGTGTGTCTGAAATGCTTTTCTTGGCGTCCCACAAGACAAAAGCATTATTTAAATGTTGGGCGTAAGGTTCTGACCTCAATCGCAGAGGCGTTAAAAGAAGTGGTGAAGTATGTGTAACAGGGGCTTCCGTCACGTAACACGTCCACTGTGACGTTGGCAAGAATTGTGGTGAAATGTGATGGCGCTGTGACATCACTGACACCCTTTAAGATGGGTTCATACACGTATCTAGTGTGGCGCCACAACTCGTGGAAATTCTGCGTAGTTACTCAGCTTTCTATATGAACTCAGTTGAAATCATATGGGTGGGTTTGAATGTTGAACGGTAGTGGCCTTTAAGGTGCGACAAGAATTAAATATAAGAAAGGCTAAACCCAAATCCTGGATCCAAAAATAGAGTTCGCACAGGGATAAATCAAGAGAAACAAACAGATTCATAAATGAAATAACAC
This sequence comes from Schistocerca gregaria, assembly GCF_023897955.1. NCBI lineage: Eukaryota > Metazoa > Arthropoda > Insecta > Orthoptera > Acrididae > Schistocerca > Schistocerca gregaria. The sequence goes on from NC_064922.1 coordinate 676,399,175, forward strand.
TCAAGAGACGAAAATACCGTCTGCAGTGGAAAACTAATCAACAGCTGGTATGTAAATATCATCTACAGACACGCCATTCTTCCAAGATTTTAGAATCTCATTGTATTCGTTGATATAGGTAATTTGAATAGCTAATTTTTAGTTTAGCAGCTGCTACATCACACTATGGAGCTATTTCCTTCATATAATACACAATTTATTTAATGCTTGGTCTCACAAATCACGAAATTTATACGACTAGCTTTTCTTTTGGTTATACACATTAACTGTAAATGCGAACATTTTTATGTTAGGCTTTACCGTGACTGTTACTGACATTAATTGGAACAACAAGTTCACTGTTACCAGTCACCGTTTTATTTATTTCCACGACGCGTTTCGAAGGTTTAAACCTCCATCATCGGGTAGATTTACATTAGTAAGTATTACATTTGTGTGCGTGTTGTGTTACGATTTTTGGAGGAAAATGTGACACTGCCTAGTGGAGAAACAAGACACTATTTCAGAATATGGTTTAGGATGTCTATTGACAAAAAAATAAAACTGATATCTTATGGTAAACATTAAATAAGTAAACTACAGTACCTTCAGTGGTCACAGGTTCCTTTTGCTGTCGTAACACATCACATGTATACTGCCACATTTGTAAGAAGAAAAAACTAGCCAATCTTATAAAGCAACAATTACCCCCCAAACCGAACCAAAACAGCGAAAAGAAACACTCATTCTACACACCTTTCCTCAACAACACAAACATAACATTCACTGCAGAAGAAGAAACACTACTCTGCAAAGGCTTAAAACACAATACATAACATTCACTGCAGAAGAAGAAACACTACTCTGCAAAGGCTTAAAACACAATACATAACATTCACTGCAGAAGAAGAAACACTACTCTGCAAAGGCTTCAAACACAATGTTCAAGCTCCGCTGGATCAGAAGAACCAAGAAAAGCTCATCACTTGTGGAACACAGATCTCGACCATCGCCTTTAAGAAGCAAACTGACAGAATATCAGTCTGCCACAAAATTAACGAAATTATTGAAAAGGAAATTGCAAAACCATACCCAGCATGCAAGAAAAGAGAAGAAGCCCTTATACATACCATTAAGTCTAAATTAAACGTGAATAATGCAATAACTGTAAAAGCTGACAAGGGCAACACAACCGTTATAATGGACAGAACAACATACATAGAAAAAACTTTAGACTTCTTCCAAACCAGCAACATAACAGAAATACATAAAGATCCAACAGCCAGAATACAAAAGGAGATTAAACACATTTCTAACAACATTAACTTTCTACTCACCATCCAAGAAGCAAGAAACATTGTAACAATGAGCCCACAAGCACCTTGCCTTAGATCACAAACAAAGATCCACAAAAACGGGACCCCCATCAGGCCCATAGTGAACTGTAGGAACAGCCCAACATTCAAGCTCAAAAAATACTCTTCAGAATTCTCAAACAAGCATTCACATTCAATAATGAGAGAACACTTATAAACACAACAGAATTTACACAACATGTCAAAAACATACAAGTACCTGATGGAACCACACTTGCCTCATTTGACATACAAAACCTATATTCCTCTGTGCCAATAGATCCCACACTACAGATAATTGATGCCACCCTACATAAACACAAAAGAATCCTTTCAACTCACATTAATGAACTAATGGACCTTGAATTCACACTTTCACACAACTATTTTAAATTTAGCAATAAAATCTACAAACAAACGGATGGTCTGGCAATGGGCTCAAATGTTTATGGATTGCTAGCAGAAATTTTTATAAGTAACCTAGAAGACAAAATCCTGAATTCCAATCACCAACTCCTCAAAAATATCATCTACTACTACAGATATGTAGATGATACCATCATTTTAATCAAAGGCACTAAAGATGACATCACTGAGTTGAATCAGTTCTTCAACAACTCCCATGAATCAGTTGAACACCAACAAGATGACAGTATAGATTTCCTAGACCTTACCATTGGAATAAAGAACAACAGACATCAGTTTGAAATTTATCGGAAGCCTACCACAACACATACCACAATCCACAACTCCTCTTGCCACCCCGCGGCACACAAAATGGCAGCATTCCGGTACATGATTAATAGAGCTATCCAACTACCATTCTCAGAAGATAAATGCGATCAAGAAATTGAAATAATAAAACAAACAGCTATTGAAAATGGTTATAACAGCTACATAGTAGACACCCTAAAACACTCAATAATGGCAAAGGAATCACAACATAAAAAACAAAAAGAAAATAACATCTTCCATACAATCCCCTTTCTGGGTAACATTTCACACCAGATTGCCAATGTCTCCAAACAGAAAGGCATAAGCATATCCTTTACAACAGACAACAAGATTGGACAGAAGTTACCGCACAAAATCAGCACACGAAACCCACTTCATCACACAGGTGTGTACCAAATTGCATGCTTGGACTGTGACTGCTTCTACATAGGCCAGACAGGCAGATCATTTGACATTAGGTTCAAGAAACACATGGCAGCACTAAAAAACAAAAAATATCACACATCAGCAATAGCTACCCAACGGCATGAAACAAAACACCATGTTAACAACACAAGTATTAGCATCCTACACATCCAACAAAAAGGCAGAAAACTAGACATCCTTGAAACACTCCAAATATACAAACATCAAATGAAACAACCAGAATCCATCTTAAATGACAATATTTACAATAGTATCATCTCCATTTTCAGCAACTGCCTACACTCTTAAAAATGCGCGCGCCCACACACACACACACACACACACACACACACACACACACACACACACACACATACACAGAGCCAGACACACACACACACACACACACACACACACACACACACACACACACACCTAATATTTATGATAAATATTGCCAGCTACCAAGAGTACAAGAGATTGACCTCATTCACAGATAATTCATCACACCAACAGCTTTTACCCCTTGTCAGCTTAAAACTGTATGTACATCAACTACTGGCACAAGTGTATATCTATCTGCATATTTTATAGCATTAACCGATTTATTACCCCAACCTTTAGGCAGTTAATAAATGCAAAATGCAATCTTAAGACTCCTTGCTATGTAAATGTTGGCTCTCATAATCACTCTTTCCTCCCTCCCTCCCCCTCTCTCACTCTCTCTCTCTCTCTCTCTCTCTCTCTCTCTCTCTCCCCCCCCCCCCCACACACACACACACTTTTTTTCTCTCTCTCTCTCTCTCTCTCTACCTCTCCTTCTGCCTCCAGCCCCTCACTTCACATCTGTTTATTAATCCCAATCAAAGAGTGTAATGTATGTATGACTTTACTGTTGTAGCCAATATGATCATTGTAATTTAAGTCTGTAACATTTCACCTAATTGTTATCAACAAGTATGAAGTTTAAGCCATTTTAACAGTTCACCTGATTGTATAAACGAGCATGAATGTTTAGCGGTTTTAACTTGTCAAAATTGGATTTATATACCAACTGAAGTACACACACATACATTTGACACTTCAAAACAAACACTGCCAAATGCTTAAAGCAATTATTCTGTAATAATGTTGTTACTATGTATACTCTTTGCACTCTGCGATTACATTCACCTGATTGTATAAACGAGCATGAATGTTTAGCGGTTTTAACTTGTCAGAATTGGATTTATATACCAACTGAAGTCCACACACATATATATTTGACACCTCAAAACAAACACCACCAAATGCTTAAAGCAATTATTCTGTAATAATGTTGTTACTATGTATACTCTTTGCACTCTGCGATTATGTCTTCTCTTCTGCTATACGATCCTTACACCCAGCTGATTTCTGACGCCATATTTGTTTACAAATGTGGCAGTATACATGTGATGTGTTACGAGAGCAAAAGGAACCTGTGACCCCTGAAGATACTGTAGTTTACTTATTTAATGTTTACCATTAGATATCAGTTTAATTTTTTTGTCAATACAAATCCTAAACCATATTCTGAGATATTGTCTTGTTTCTCCACTAGACAGTGTAACATATTCCTCGAAAAATCGTAACACAACACACACACACACACACACACACACACACTGTGGCAGAAAATCAAACATAAGTTGCTGTTCTTGTAGTTCTAGATGCTGCGAAAGTATACCTGCTGACCATTGTTTTCACTTTCTCAGAAATAAAACACACTGAAATCGAATGGAGTACCAATGCAGTTACTGCACGATAACTGCAACGAAACGCTCGTGCTTCGCAGTACTGCCGCCAGGGAGCTGAATTTTTTGTGGGGAGAAGAAAGTTACGTCTCTTACGTTTCCCCACTAAAAACAGAGAGTTCACACATGCCACTGCAATTGGACTCTAGTGTGGCGACATTTCTGTTGCGTGTGTTAACTCGGCCTTACACACCACGTGAATTGCTGAACTCTTTTTTTTTTTTTTTTGCGTGTGTAGACACCTTGCTATGTGAAGCACCGTCGAACCCGTGGGTGAAGTCGCAGGGGGAGCCTACGCTTTTGCACCATTACAGAGGCAGCACGTAGGTACCTTTGAGGCAATGCGTTGGAAAAGGAAGGCGATTCCGGGGTGTCGAAACAGTGTTCTTTTAATTTTGTTATGCAGTGCAGATTAGTACTACTCTTGTGGGTGTTGCTTCGCTCCCATCTTCAATACTATATTGCATTCACTTTGGTGTTCATAGTAGATTACCCGCATTCATGTTTCCTTAATCGCTATTAGACATGCTCTTGCGTTACTTCAATCTAATTTTGCATTTATTTGCATTTATAATACTATACTCACCAGCACAGAAGTCCTGTTCGGCCTGCCACTGAAATTCTCTGTTTGTCACTATATATAAGTTTAACCTATCCTTATACATATTTAAATTTTGTAACCTACGAACCTCATTAAGGGATCTAACATTACACACTCTGATCCGTAGAATCCCAGCTTTGTTTTTCCTGATAATGACAACCTTCTGACTGGTTTCGGCCGGGAGATACGAATGGGAGACTATTTTATCTCCGAAATATTTTACCCATGAGGACGGTATCATTAGGTAACCATGCAGTAGAAATACATTCCCTCGGAAATAATAACCGCTGTAGTTTCCTCTTGCTTCCAACCGGTTGCAGTTCCAGCACGACAGGGCCACACTGTCAGTAATAAAGAACTAAATACAACTGAAGCGCTTATTAATATCCAAGACATACAGCCTGATGTTAGAAGGCCAAGTCAGTCAATCATCCAGGCTTCTGCCTCTGAAATTATTGAAAAGGTTGCTACCACTCTGCGGTAACGATATCTGTGTGGCCTCTTCACAGGTACCCTACAATTGTGGATGCCCCCGTCCTGATGCGTCCATTCTGCATTATTTGTTGCCCTAATGCTACGGAGTTCATAGCCTTGTAGTGTAAGACGTTGTGCTCACCATGGTCGTCAGGAACGGATATTTGCAAGAAGCAATCCTGACAGTCTGATGCTATACATGACGTCCTGTAGCCTCTTCGCATTCCAAATTCAGTTTTGGTGCACTAAGGCCAAGGTACCTTTGACTGAGAAGTAGTGGATATTCATCATCCTGTTCAACTTCTCAATTCGAACAGTCTGTACTGTATAATTCTCAACACTATCTGTCGATTGGAACCGATTCGGCGACGCCAGCACATCACTTTGAATCCAGTACACGCGTCGAGCAACTTCCCTGTTAAAAGTCCTTCTGCGCGATGTTGGCGTCACAGCCAGTCGTCAAGAATTTTGTGCCATATACTGAGGAACAGTTATTAAATGACTTCACTTAAGTGAAATAATATTTTTTCTGACAAGCATCTATGTAATGTAGCGATGCATGAACTTTGTGACTGTTACCAAGATAAAGCGTACACAAAGATAATAATGTTAAAGTACTTACGTAGACAAGGGCCCTATCTTGAAAAGGTTTGTTGCTCTTGGTTTTCTGACCTCTCTTGTTCTTGCATTCTTGCTCTCTTCTTATTTTACTCGCTCTTGTTATCTTACGCTGTTGTCTCTACTATCACTGCCAATACGAAATTGTCGTAGTGATGTAATTTACATAAGTGTGGTGAAAGCTGTTTCACATCAAAAAATCTGCGTGTACACTACGTTATTTAATCATTCTTTGAGTGAAAAGTATTGTAAAAGCATACTAGTGAAAGGAACTGAAATATTTTAATACAGACACCTTTAGTTGGTTTCGCGTTCTTCTTATACGCCATTTTGTGCTTGATTACTGTTCAATTATTATACTCGTTAGAACCTGTAATCATATTCATTTTATGAAATCCGGTAATTTTTCTGGATAATCTAAACAAGAAAGTGATAATCGTTTTTATTATTCTTGTCAGTTATGCAAATTAACTACGATAGTGCAAAAAGACATAAATATATTGTTTGGCTCCAGTTCTTCGTACAACGTTGCCGCCAAAGGCAGAATTTTTCAGGAAATTATTTATGCAACTTCAAGTTTGCCTGTTATCAGAACAGATAGTTAAACTCAAGTTTTGCATCAAATTAGAGGCGGTAACGTTATAATAGGCGACCTGAGATGAGGGCTGCCAATAAAATAGGCAAAATGTACATTATGTGTTAATATGGTAAAAGTGAATTTTGTATAATTTGTGGCGTATTTTCTTTTCCATGTAGCTACCAATGAGAAATGAAGCAAAGAGGAATATATAAAATAAGAGAAGCAAGAAACAGAAAAGCAACACAGGTATTATTAAGAAATTACAAAAGTAGAATCAAAGTACGCGTCATTACAGATTGCATATCTTCTGGCAAGGAGGTCTCTGTTCACGTTAGAAACATTGTGCTCCACAATTATAGACCCAAAAGTGAGACTGGATTTAAATTCTGAATAGCAGCAAATTCCAGATCAAGCTACATAAAACATGAGTTCCCCCACAGTCAATGAAGGATTTCAACCGAATTCGAAAAGAAAGTGGATTTGATTAAGTACATTACCAAGCCCATTTGCTGAATTATACAAGGATTTTGCGTCACAACTAATACAAAATTTTATTCGCCTAGTCAACGAATAAACGATATAAATCAATACCAGGATTCAATAGGAAATGACTATCGTGTTCGAGTACTTGTCAGACGAACAGAATGCTCACCTTGTTAGATTAAACAAGATCTTAGAACCAGTTGCAACTGCATTAGCGGATCTAAAAATTCCGTGTAAGGGTTACTGGAATCAGTAACGTAAATAAAATCCAATGTTAAGATATTAAAAGACACTCAGTCCTAATTTCTATGTACGGGGAGCAGTTAACTAATGAGTGCAGGCAAATAAACAATGAATTCGATAGACGACTGAAAAAGATGACCAAGTTACTGAGTGCCTAAGTCCTCAACATAATAAACTTCATCACGAATTCATTATACAAAAAGGATGCACAGGTTAACGAATCTTTGAAGAGTGAACTACGAGTTGTAATACAGAGTGTGATTGCAGAGCGCACTGAGGATAGGGAAGAAATAAATACTGAATTATGTCAACTTCAGTCTGTGGTTATTCATATACTTCCGCAATCAAAAGAAAGCTTAGTAGCTCAAGTGAGCAAACTGGAAAGGTGTAATCCACCCTAGGTACTAATAGGCGCGAGAGTTAGGCTGCAATGGACGTCGTCAGCAATGGATATCTTGCTTCGTTGCAACCCAGTACGTTTTATCGTGATGAAAGTGAGAATGAAAGCTGAAATGCAAATCACTCTCAGTGCTAGAATTCTTTGTGTTCGTGAAAAGTTTTAGAGGTGTTCTACCTTATGTGTGGACACACACACACACACACAAAATATAATTCGTAGCAGGACATAATAAATGGTTATACAGCACTTTGAGCATCTGACATTACAAGTCCATGCAATCCTATGAAAAATTTGAAAGAGCTTTTCTAGCTAAATACTGGTGTCCCTGTATTCAGGGATCCTTAAGAAGGTAAGTACACAATTCAGAATTATAAGACAGTAAACAGGGGATTTTTTTTTGTCACTACTTTGAGAAAGGTATAAACAAAGCCCAATTGTGAGATGTCCCAACATCAATACGCAAGCTGGAACTGCCTCTGCGTTTAACGGAAAAGCTATCACAACCATCGAACCATTCAAGTCATCAGTTGGCGGTAACAATTCAAGCAAGGGAAATGACCAGCAGACAGTAAACGTAATGATAACGATAACTGTACTAATAATGTTAATGGTAAAGGTAGGTCATCCCTCAACAACCAAGCACGGTGGCACAGTGGTTAGCACACTGGACGTGCAATCTGGAGGACAACAGTTCAAACCCGCGTCCGGCCATCCTGATTTAGGTTTTCCGTGTTTTCCATAACTCGTTTCAGGCAAATGCCCGGTTGGTTGCTTTGAAAGGGCACGGCCGATTTCCTTCCCCATTCTTCATAATCCGAGCTTGTGTTCGTCTCTAATGACCTCGTTGTCGACGGGACGTTACACACTAATCTCCTCCTCATCCCACAACATGATTTGAGGCATAATTATGAGACCCTGAATAGGTCATCGGTTAATGGGACAACAAAATAAAACAGATACAACCCCGATTGCAGGAACGACAACAATAATATGGCGGAGACTTGTCATGCCATTTCACAAAGTAATTGGCAACAAACTTCTATAACAAAAAATGTTATGTAAAATAAACCTAACCCAAGAGACCGCAAAACCAACCAGTTAGATTAATAGAAATTGTTGAAAACAAGCAAAAAGCAACAAATAACCCAAAAAACTAAGGTCGGCCAAATCGTGAACTCAAATATTGGCGGGAATTGTGTACGGGGCAATACAGATGAACAGTTTGATTAGGCACAATGATGGAAAGGTTCTGTAGTACATGAATTATTCTCTGATCTTAACCCATGCAATGATTAGCATGACACAGAAAGATGCTTTATCTACACTCTACGGAAGCTAGGGTACCTACAATTGTAATTACAGATACAGGTTCATCGGCGGATGTCCTTTCCCAAAGCCCAAACAACCAAATATTTGAGAAGGGTACATCTCCCACATAACCAGTTCACACTTGTACAATAAGAGGTGCTGTTTGTATCAAGTCAAAGAATTTTATTTGACAGACGCAGCTGGAATTGTCACAGGTAACGGTGCATTTTATATCCCGTTCCTGGTCGTGGGTAATTTGTCAGCCTGCTGCATATTAGGTACTGGGTTCATGAAAGAAGGGGCAGCAAAACTAGACCACTGTAGCCAAATGTTTTGTGAGGAATGATGGTACGAAATTGGTTCTGGACTTACTCAACACGAAAACTAAAGAGGGTAAATTATGTCTGAAGGCAAAGATCAAGTTTGTATGTATTAACGTATTGTATATAGGCGTCTTTCTATCTACACAAACCACGGTAAATGTAGAAGCAGTTTTTACAAACATCAGGATTTGGCATCAGTATTGCAGGGCTAGATCCTAGAATCTGACTAAGTGAGGACGAAAGAAGTGAACTCACTAACTCATGTTTTCACCTAAAAACTAGTGCAGCCAAGGAGTACGTACACAATATGAAAACATTTTGCCATTCCACCTGTACAATTTCCTAGACCAGAAGAGAGGCAATAGGCTAAGAAACCAGAAAGATGCTTGATTCGGGCATTATACAAATATCTCTTTTGTTATCTAGTAGTCCAGCATTAGCAGTGACTAAATCAGAAAATAGCGTGCATCTGGAGCTGTATTTGAGAGAAATAAATAAAATTATAATACTTGTTATAACCCATCCTGAAAACTCTTACGAAGAGATTAAGGAATTATATGGTATGCGATATTTGTCCACATAAGTCCTAAGGTACTAATGCTGGCAAGTATTAATGTATGAAAATTCCAGAAGGTACACGGCTTTCATTTCCAATCGGAGAAGTCATCAATTCTTTGTCTGACTGTGATCGCTGGAGTCATAGAGACAGCACTAGGCCCTGAGCTTTTAGACGTAGATACCATATATGTAGATGAACTACTGATAACCACTTCTACATCGAATGAACATCTTGAGTTATTTTAAACACTAATTAGTAAGTTCCAGAAGGCAGGTGTCACTACAAACTTGCAGAAATCGAAGTTCGAAAAGATTAAATTTTCAGTTCACATTATCACTACAGATGGTATAATGCCAGATCCAGGTAAAACAGATGTACTGAGAAACAGGTCCTATCCAATCACTGAGGAACAACTATGAGCTTTACTAGGACTTGGCTATTTTTTCAGCGGTTGTATCCAATCATTTATTTAATAGTGAGCCACCGCTGAATTTATTAAAACAGAATACTACATGGTACGGCATAAACGACCGCTAAGGAGTTTTCAATAAGATTGCTTTGATTAATGCACAAATCTTACTGCACAAGCGTATTAACAAATGTTTCTGTTTGGTTACACATCCTTCATTTTCTGGTCTAGGGACTTGTCTGCTCCAGACAGATAGTAATGATACTAATATCAGTCTTTGAGTTATAGGATTTGTCAGAAGGACAGTGTCTGAATGTGAGAGATGATATTTAGCTACAGAACTTGAAGGATTGGAAGTTGTTTAATCACTGGAAAAGCTCAATTACAATTTGCATGATAAGCAAGTTTTCTGTAACCACCAAACTTTACATTTTATCGTGAGTTGCAACCTTTTGTATCAGTGTCTAGGGCGCTGATCGTTACTGTTACGGGTATACGCCCTTGATATCGTCCATGAGAAGGACAATACGGTAGCTGATGTGTTCTCTCGCTTCCCACAAAGGTTACATGAATTTGCCGAATTATCTCAACAAACCACAGAATTGAAAATATTGTTGATAAACTTGTCCACTTATTGGAAAAATTAGTTGCGTCATAATATATGGCCATTACACAAAGCAGTTCCTAGATGGGCTCTAGACAGAGAATCTTTCGGACATGAACCTGCAAATAAAACTATACAGTATTATACTCTCCATGATAACATTTTGTTTCACCGTCGTGATCACAGTCATATTAGTTACCTACAGTTTGCCAAGCGTCGTTAGTATGGTGCACACATTGTGTTTAGGGGCATTATGTGATAAATAAGTTCGTGTAAGTTTTATAAACATACTGCTACTTTATAAATATCAAGCGCTTCGTATGCCGACTGTTGAGAACATGTGTGATATGACCAAAAATACTAAGCTCATTATTCTGTGTTGTCACACCCAATTACATGCTATGTATTCTTCAAAACACTAGAAATCGTAATTGTAGATGTCCCTGGACCCCTACAAGAGGCGCATGGGGGCGTTAAGTATGTAGTGCCGTTACTAGCCATGTTTAATAAACACATAAAACTACGCTACAAAGACGACCACCTCTGCCCCATCATTAAGACAACTGTCAATGACAACATACCAATCTAGGAAAGCCTAGAGCGTTGCTGTCTGACAGTGCTGCCAGTTTTACTAGCAATAAATGGAAGTCCTTTCTGTATGAACAGAACAATAAAGAAGTATTAATTTCGTGGTTACATATGCAAGAAAACCTGCTGGAATAGCTTTCCTGGGTTTCTGATTGGTGTACAAGAACGTATGCACTAAATTTTGAGACATAGTGGGTACAATATATAAAACGTTTCCTAGAGATAGTAAGCACTTACAAGACACATCCACAACTTACGCACCTGCTGAATCTATGTTAAAGAAGCAAGAGCATAATGAATGGATTAGGTCGCTTTACACATATGCCAAGGGAAAAGGAAATAAAAGAACTACTCATTTAATTAACACAATCCAGGAAATCGAAGTACAACAAAAACCTTGACACAGGACAAAGATCTCGGCTACGAGAGAAGGTTTCACTAAAGTCACAGCCAAGCCTACTTTCCACAAAGGAAAAATATAAAAAATGGCGCTTAAAGTATACACAGCTATACAAGGTTATCAGTAACCCTCATGATGGATATTATTTACTACCCTATCATGAACGAAACAAAATACAAGAACTGTATGTTCATCAAGAACTTAAACGATATATACAGTAATTACGAGAGTTTCCTGATCTTTTATGCCTTTCCCCGTAGCATTAAGATTTATACATTTCGTTATTTCTTTTGTGCAGATTTGTTTGTATTCTACGTTATTATGTTACACTGAGCAAACCAATCAGCATAAAACAACTACGAAGTATTTTGTGATAGTTAAAGAGTGTTCAGAATGATGTTAGAAATGAAGTGACGCATCTACCATAAATGAAAAAAACGGGTCAAACGGCTCTGAGCACTATGGGACTTAACTGCTGAGGTCATCAGTCCCCTAGAACTTAGAACTATTTAAACCTAACTAAGCTAAGGACATCACACACACATCCATGCCCGAGGCAGGATTCGAACCTGCGACCGTAGTGGTCGCGCGGTTCCAGACTGTAGCGCCTAGAACCGCTCGGCCACCAATGAAAACCATAAATGAAACTCGAGGACAGTGAGAACAGAACCTTTATAGAATAACCTGTCGGTATGGTAGTTGTAAATCAAGCTCATGAGTGATTTTTCTTGTAATTTGGGACACAGCAGTCCGCAAGTCAGAGAGGCATCCAGGGGATGCTTAGTATGTAGGTTTCATTGATATTCTAGATGGGTTTAATCTTTTGTGTTCATTTCTCTTTAATTATATAAGTAAAGGAATTTATGTGGAGCATAGTTGGGAATGCAATCGAATGTCAAAGTCAGTGCCATCAGAGACTTTCGTAGAATGCGTTAGTGCACGAACTTTATATATGTAATGAACAGTGAATCACACAAAGGTGCAAGTGTGTTGAAAGGGACAACAAATGTAGTGAACTTCATACAAAGTAACGGTTTAAACTTACTTCAATTGATGTGTCGAACCACGTGCATTATCGTGTGAAGGAACTTCTGAGCGGAACGAATGTACCGATGTACTGCCAACTCGAAAGTTTCATCCGTGAGTGAATAAACTGTGGTGCAGCAGATTGTCACTGCAGACAGAACGAAAACATGTGTCAACAACAGTGCTCCGTGCTAGACTTTGGATTGTCGCTGTGGGATGTTTCGTCATCGTGTAACATTTACATCATGTGGAAATGTCATGTAGAATTGGTCTCTACGAAGGACATTCAGCAAGTGCTTGTAGAGGCATCATTTCTGAACTGTGTTGACGGTGACCACATCACGAATAAGAAATAGTGAAAGTAGGACAAGAAAAAAAGGAGCCATATAGCGTATTTAACACTACCACAGATAAAAAAGAAACACAAACTCATATGAACTCGAAATGAAATTACCACGAACAATAAGAAGATCATAAACAATGCATTCTTGTAAAATTATTTGTACTAAAGAGACATATTTTCAACTGATACTTCGGGACACTGTTTGTAATGTGGTGCCGAACGATTATGTCGCATGTACCCATACCCAATGTGATGCCTGACCTCTGAAAGATCACAACCTGGCCATATACTCAGTCCGGCAGAATATCTTCAACACCTTGGATTTCCAGTACGTGTTCCTGTCCGTATCTGACGGTCCTGGCGTTGATTCGCAACCTATTCTGTTCGCCTCGATGGCCCGACACGTCATCAGAAAACTTTTCTACGTTTAATGTCATCGAAACTGCTTCAAAATGTCTAAATAAGGAAACTCAATTTTCTTATAATAAACGAAAAACTGAACAAACGGTAATGTTTTCCCGTTTGTAACGAACAAAGATAGTAGTAATTACATGAAGGCAAAAATTCACAAGTAGAAGCTTGTAATATGAAAAACAAAGAAACTATGATTAACTAAAATTTATTAAAATTATCCGAAGGACTGGTCATATTTGAATATAATGTCGGGTTTTTAGTGCATATATTATTTGTAAATCTTAATGTAGAAAACTTGATAAAACAATAAAAATGTTTTCATATAACGTGTTACTCTTTTGTGTAAATGTTAAATGAAATCTTTAATGTAAAACTATGACTGAGGAATGTCTGTCTTTTGCCTCGTTGTCTAGTGGTCGGCACGTGAGTAGGTGCCCTAGTTAGATCTCGATGAAGCTACAGAAACGGCCACCAACAGCAACAAATTTCGATATTTTTAAGAACCGATTAAAATGAAATAAGCTGTAGGCAGTAATGTAATGTAGTGAAAGGAGAAAAAACCTGCACCCAATAGTCATGACAAGGGTGCCCTACCCGGGGCGCAAGGGGACCGTGGACGGCGGTGTGGGGGGGGGGGGGGGGGGGAGGGCAAACAATCCCCCCACTCTCAGCTATCAGGAAAGGAAGGAATATAGTGCAGTCAGGCGTTTTTCGTTCAAGACAGTGATTTAAAAGTCAGTAAAAGGAAGAAATGTAGTGCAGTCAGGTTTTTTCTTTCAAGAAAGTGATTTAAAGGTCGGTATTATGCACGTTTAAATCAGGGGCGGAACTGCAGCTTTTTTTATGGGTGCTTACGAGTCACTATTCGTCACCCAAAATTTTAAAAATGCTCCATAGCCCTTGGTCTAGCGTGCCCCACTACGAACTATAGTATGGGTGTCCTTCAGTTATGGTCCATATAGACAATAATGTACCTTATAATGAAAGGCTCTTAAGAGTTACCTACAGACAATTCAAGTAATGTGACTTTGTGTGAATGTTGGTCGCAGAAGATAGTTTGTATACAGAAAGCAACATTCAAGAGGGCTTTTGTGGAGCTACAGCCAGTCTTAGGAATTTTTACACTTAACTGAAATAGCATTTAATTTTTTTCTGACAAGCGTCTAGGTAATGCAGCGATGCATGAACCTCGTAACTGAATTTGAAGCCATTTTGACACCGCAACACATCACAACGAGAACGCCACGCCAGATGAACAAAGTGAATGACCGTCGCACAACATTTTCGTGCAAACAAACATCAGTCGAGCTTCCAAAGTGAGATAGCCTCTTACTAAGTTTCCTCGTCTTCCACAGGATGACCAAAGTATTTACGAAAAGACTGTTTAATATCAGTATGACCTTATTGTAAAGTTGTTTTTGTAATGACATTTAGCCTGAAGATGAGGTTTAACCCTAAATAAATAAGTAATACGCCGGCCGGCGTGGCCAAGCGATTACAGGCGCTACAGTCTGGAACCGCGCGACCGCTACGGTCGCAGGTTCGAATCCTGCCTCGGGCATGGTTGTGTGTAATGTCCTTAGGTTAGTTAGGTTTACGTAGTTCTAAGATCTAGGTGACTAATGACCATAGCAGTTGAGTCCCATAGTTCTCAGAGCCATTTGAACCAATTTCTTGAAATAAGTAATACAATAGTTGATAACGTTTGTGACTGGTAACGGTAATTTAAAAAAAACCTAAAAAACTTCGTAACTATCACCAAGATAAGAAATACACAAAAATAATAATATAGAGTTGTGAGCTAGTGTGAAAAGATCTCTTGCTCCTTTGTGAGTTCTGGTCTCTCGTGCTCTTTCACACTTGCTCTCTGGTTTTCTCGCTCTTGTTTTCTTACTCACGCTACTGTCTCTATTATTTCCGATACGAGACTGTCACTGTGCTTCATCAATTCATGTAAGTCTCATGAGAGCTGTTTCACATTAAAAAATCCGACAAAAATATGTTTTCCGCTGGAATACTTTATTCAGACACTCATTCAGTGAAAAGTATCGTAAAAGCATATCACAGTTCGAGAACTTTTTGTGCTCCATTTGGTGTGTGATTACCATTAATAGTTACACTCGTAACCTGCAGTCATATTTATTTTTTGAAGTCTGATAATCTTTCCGGATAACATTTTCCGAATGGAAGACTGTATCTTGTGTTCGCTGTCAAACAAATAACAAAATTGCCAAACGAACTGTTCTCCAGTCAGTCTACGGATCGTAGCTAATATCAGAAGTCTAGCCCAGAAAGTAAGAAGAATGGTAATTTATCTTATCTGTCATGGAAATTAACTATGACAAATCAAGAAGACGCAATGACATTGTTTGGCCCACTTCATATTACGTTTCCACAAAAGACAGGACTTTCTATAAATCAGTAACGTAACTTCAGATGTGACTATTATTAGATTTGATAGTTAAACTTAAGTTTCGCTTCAAATTAGAGGCAGTAATGTAATAGAGAAAAGTGATGTTGTAGCCCTACAGAAACGTGATGTTGTGGGCCCTATCATTGGTTGTGATTGTCCTTTGTAGCATGTCGGGTGTTCACTCTACTGTTCCAAAGACTCTCTACTGGTCGTTTAATTTTAGTTGAAATGCTGCAATCCATCGTAGGCGGCGTTCTATCCATAGGTCGCTCTCATTGTAACAAATGTACGTTTCCAAACAACGTCAGATATGACCTTCCGACTGGTACAGTAACAGTCAAAATAGCAACTTGCTTATAGGACATACAGCGTGAGCCAAAACATTTGTTGGTGTGTGTACTAATAAGTGAGACGAAGTGAGACAATCGCGTAAAATTATTATTACAGAGGACAGTTGGAGAACGCAAGTACGTTGGAAGGGTTCGGGGAATGTGTGGTGCGTACGTTAACACGCTGATCCGATCAGTTCTAGAATATTTTTTCCGTGTTTGGAGTCCTTACATGAAGTAAGCATAACAACAGACATCGAACAAATACAGAATCGCGCAGTGAATAGTTATTAATCGATACAGCTCACATGTGTGTTTGAAATGCTCGGAGGGATTTAATCTGAATCCCAGGTGGAATGATTCTATAGCGTAGTTCTCGCGAAACTCCATTGGTTAAATTTAAAAAAATTGTTTATTCGAAGATGACTGTACGAACATTACGTTACCACGAACGTATATCTCGCATGGAGATCATGAGTAAATTGTGATAAGGATTAGGGAGCGTACAGAGGCATATAGGCAATCAACTTTCCCTCGCTCAGTATGCGAATGGAACAGCAAAGAAGATTAATAATACTCTCTGCCATACACTATCCCAACAGTATCTTACGGGACGTAGTTGCTACAAAAAACAGAGCCAGTTATTCGCAAGCTTCAGCGTCCAAATTTCTTCCAGGAGCATTATTAGGACAACCAAGAAACGTTATGAAAGAACTACCAGTGTTCAATGTGTAGGGCTAATTTCCGTGCTATGCTGTTAAATTATTCATTTTAGCTTCACCCCTCAAGAGAAAAAGTCTTTTAACAAAAATTTCACAGACTCTTCTATCGTAGGGTTAAATTTAAGTTCATTGCGTCTACGCCATTTGCGTGTTTGAAACGGGAATATTTGAGACTGCAAGGTAAGTGGCGGCACTAACGGAGAACGCCGACACTACGTGCTTGCCTTGGGCTGTCACGGTTCTGGAGTTCCTCGAAAGATGGCTCGCGTGTGCGTAACACCGACTGCTCCTAGTCATCGCTTTATCTGTCTTGTACCGACGTAAGGCTTTATGTTGTGCATTTCCGAATGCAATACATTAAAGACGTAGATACTGTTATTTCAGTGGGAAATTTTGGATGTACTTTAAGTTCTGTTCCTCAAAAAAGATAAAATATAATTCCATTAAATTTATTGTGAAGGAATATGCATGACTAGTTTACAAGTGTCTTAGTTAACCATTTGAGTTTAACAATGGAAAAATGTTGATTCTCATGATTTTCCTTGATAACTCAACATATAATAACAGTTTCCGATTTATCCTCCTTGAATCTCATAGCTCTAAGACGTGGGACTGTAATTCTAGTCTATGTTGCTGAGAATGTAGAGCATCACATGAAATTTACAAGATGTTTATGCACTAAACAAAAAGTTAAAGAGGCTAGTAGTTTTTTAAAATTAAGAACTGAAAAAATTAACTTTGAACGTAGAAAAATGCTTTACTATATCCTATGATGACTTACGTGAACGAAAACTGTCCAGGTGAATTGTGTACTCATTGCTCTTTTTACTTTATTTTGTACTTTTGGCCTGTTTCTTGATTTCCTTGCCTCCTTGGTGTGATCATCCTGCCTTTTGTTTTTAACAGATTCTTCTCAGAACATGTTCCTTCATTCTTCAAACATTTTGTCGTATTATGCCTCATAGGTATGTTAAATCTCTCATTAACTTTTAATGTGCCATCCGTTCGATCATTAAAAGTAATCACAGTATCACAAATCCATATTTGCACTATTATTCTTCCAAAAAAGCCACCTTCTTGACATATCTACCAAATTTTGAAGGGGCACACCTCATTAACATTTTTACAGAAACCTTTCACACAATTTTTTACTTTCTTAAAAATTGAATCTATACTACATACCTAATTGATATTGGAGAAAATAACAGCAATCGTTTTATTAGAACAGATGTACACCTCAACTGTTGCATAGTAAACTTCAGTGCATATGACAACGGGTGACACCTGTTCTAAGTGCTGCATAGCAGACAACATTGGTTGAAGTAGAGCACGCAGGAGCATAACATGAACTCATGTTCATCTTTCACTAGGGAGGCGAGCAAAGCAGGAAAGAAGCTGAAACTGATCTTCATGTTAGCCTTTCGTGCGCTCTACATCAATCTACTGTTTACTACATTAGACTTGCGTCTAGAATCACCTGTTGTTCTATGCACCGAAGATGGCTATGTAATAGTCAAAATCTAGATCTGTTGTTATAAAACGACGGAGTTCGAGATCGATTGGTGTTCTTTTCTTTATTGTATAGATTCAGCTATTTGGTGCGCACGATGGGATCGTATGGATTCCAATCTAATTACATATATCATATTTTCAGTACTTCCTGTAATTCCTTAGACCGAATAATGCTTCAACATTTTTCACATAAAAAGTTAATGTTTGTTTTGCTTGCAGATTAATACATCAGCTTCCATGAAAGCATGCCTCTTTCCCTTTATGAGATGCTATGAGCTTTCTCATTTAACCTCAAAAATAGCACTAAGACAGCTACAGAAATTAGTCAACACAATGCCATAACGCAATTCAAGCAACAAACAGTTCTAAGGCGAACAAATAAATGACTGAGCTATGCCTAAAAAGTAGTGAGAAACGTAACAATGCCATCCTGCGACAAAGAAATATTAGAGAAAAAGACGTCATTATAACACAAACAGAAATCTATATATCTGAATGGTATCTGTTCTGCCGGCCACGACGGATAACGTGGCTTGTGCACACATTTATATGAAATGGGAAGATGGGGAAAGAAAGGGAAGGGATGTGTGGGAATTCGTGACTTCTAGCCACAAAGGGTATTTTCATAATGCAGTGGCAAAAGCTGAAAATTTGTGCCGCACCGACAGCCGAACCCGGATTTACGAACTCTTCAAATGGTTCAAATGGATTTGAGCACTATGGGACTTAACAGCTGAGGTCATCAGTCCCCGAGAACTTAGAACTACATAAGCCTAACTAACCTAAGGACATCACACAAATCCATGTCCGAGGCAGGATTCGAACCTGTGACCGTAGTGGTCGCGCGGTTCCAGACTGTAGCGCCTAGAACCGCTCGGCCACCTCGGACGTCTTACAACCTCTCAGAGCGGTTGTTTAACTGATTCGGCCTTCCGGTCCAGTTCGCTACCCGACTCAAATTTTTAACTTATCGTACGCTGAAAAGCAGCCTCCCTTGTCCATTAACCCCCTACTGGCAAATTACTGAATTCCTCAGGAGTTCGGACGATATTAGTGCATCTGTACTGAAACAAATGTCGGTGACCCTTGCGTTTTAACAGAACTGTATGCTATATGAAGGCGTGGTATCTGTTCTTTCGGACTCTTATCCATTGACCCTTTCCATGTGCTTCGTGCTCATAAATTTTAGATTTGGACATGTCCGATCATGCATTCATATAACTGATTCGCCTCAGTGGTCGATGAATCCACAACCTTCAGTGTGAATGCACATTTATATCCGACAACCAGTGGGAATCCTATATTCGTATTGACATTGGAGAAAAGATCACCAATCGATCGCAAAATTCGTCGTTTTATTACAACAGATCCAGACCTCACTGGACACTGGACTCGCGTTCGGATGGACGACGGTTCAAACCCATGTCCGACCATCCTCGTTTAGGTTTTCCATAATTTCCCTAAAATCACTTCAGCCAATGCCGGAATGGTTCCTTTTGGAAGGGCACAGCCGATTTCCTTCACCATCCTTCTCTAAGCTGATGGGACTGATGACCTCGCTGTTTGGTCCCCTCCCCAATATCAGCCAAACAACCAACAAACCTCGAAGAGCAATGAATCAACAATCTTCATTTACCTTCGACCTCCAGTGGGAATGTAAAACTAGTGAACATGGAGGACATGGACAAGTACAGCACATAGGGGGCGCTAAATAGGGATGTGAGTCAGCAATGGAGCATGCCGATATAGTCCGCGAGTTTGCGACGAACTGTGTCCGAGTTGCGCAGCGGTTAACACAAGCGCCTAGTAAGCAGGAGATCCCGGGTTCGAGTCCCGGTCTGGCACTCGTTATCATTCGTCACCGCTGATTACGCATGAAGTCGCGTAGGAGCTGATATAATTAGTTCCTTCCGTTTCTTCTCCCTCCCCCCCTCCGCCCCCCCCCCCCTCTACCACCAATTTACATAATAAGTTGCATATGTATTTCAGTGGTGCCTGCTCTGATGGACATGGCCGACATACATTGGTAACGCTCTCCACTTCTTCCTCTTCTTCCACCAGCACCAGCACATCTCACTGTTGCCTATTGAAGCGAATAACCAACGAAGTTTAGGAGTTCTCTATTGGAAGCCGGAAGCTGACTGAAAGAAAATTGCGCCCACGCTGACAGGTGCCCATCGACCCGTGAGCGGAAGGTCGTCCCTTGCATCGCCTAATTTGTACATAAGGCTCTCGACCGACGAGATGCGAGGCGCGTCCACAACGAGTGCGATCGACCCTTTCGTGGACGATCTAACTACTGCGCTGGCGTCTGGGCGCTTCCGCTGTGCGGAATTTCATTAAGTATTATCAGCTTTTTAGATCACTGAACTAACTATCCTCATAAGTATTGATGGAAAGGATCCGTTGTCCTGCAGATCAGAACATAAGGAAGTACCTACAATATTTCGCATAAGGTTTTTTTGTTTAACTGTAGGTGTCTTGCTTACGATTCACGCAAATAGTCTTATCATGAACATTCAATATGTGCAAATCTGTACGATGGACAAAAAAGAGGGTGAGATGTTCACTCACTGACATCGCGTAGGGCAAACAAGTGACGCTCTGTTGCAGAGAACGTTATTGTTAGTTGAATTCCCGAAACGTTGCTGATGAAGACACTGTAATTCGTATTAAGAGTGTACTCCGGCTGCGGCCTCCGTGACATTTCCCCGTGGCTTCTAGGGACCCTAGCGCCAGAAACAAAGAAACAAAGTAAGTCCCCAAAAAAAATTAAAGTAATAAATTTGTAAAATCGATTAGGTCCCTATAATAAGTGAAGCTGATTTTGGAAATAAATATGACATAAACATTTACTCAAGCTGTAACGTTCTCTTGTGCTTTCTGCTATTGCAAATAATTCACGGTTACTATGCTGGGTCAAAGATGAATGGGCGCACTGCATGAGCAGTGAATAAGAGTCTTGACTCCGTGTTTATTTTTATCTGTAGCTGGATTGCTAGTCAGTCAATTGTGCAGCGCTGAGGCGTTCTTGTTTGAGGTATAGTAGCGAACAGTTGAGTTTTCCAGAGGATGAGATGTGTTTTCTGTGAATATGGGAGGAGCTATGTAGAATACTTTATTATGAAGACGGAAAATCGTTTGAAATACTTCCTGGTTCATTATATTGAGGGAGAAGTTTTTGGAGGAATTGTAGAGGTAATGAAGGCATGTCCAAGAATGGAATGTCTGTCTGAATTGTTGACTGAAGGAAATCTTTGTCCCTCAGATAACTAATAAATCTCGTAATCAACGTTAATTTTATGTTTTAGTGTTTCATGACGTCACAAATAACGTCTTTGATTGAAATGTTTGTAGTTTTTCTTGCAATGAGAGGGTTTTTAATTCTTAGAGTTTCCTATGTTGTGCAGTCTTTTTGTCAATAATCAGAGTTTGATATCTCAAAAACGAATTTCTTTAAAGTTAATTCCACTTCCATGAAGTTATGTATATTCTGTCGTCCGTACATTGCACTTTGCACCACACAAAGTTAGTTTGTTTCTGGCAAGCAAAAACAAAGAAATTAATAGTGAACAGTGTATTTTCGTTTAGCTGCTGCATCTGCTGGTTTGTATTTGCTTTCGAGAACGCCAGTACCACAGCAACCAACACACACACACACCCACACACCCACACACACATACACGCGCGCGCGCGCGCGCGCACGCGCTAACACACAGACGCACAAGAAAAACAGCATGCTGAGCAAGAGGTAAATAACGTTCGTCTCAGACCAGATCTCACCTTGCATTCTTGATCAAGCAGTGTGTAGCCAAGATTGTCAGGTTTCGCTAGCAGGCAGATCATTTTTCAGTGAACAATATTGGCAAATTGGCAGTTTCAGATAGTTATTTTCTTTCGTGTAGAGCAATACTTTATTTTGTGGATATTCAAAGTCAAACATCTACATCGGCATCCATACCCCGCAAGCCACCTGACGGTGTGTGGCGGAGGGTACCTTGAGTACCTCTATAGGTTCTCCCTTCTACCTCAGTCTCGTATTGTTCGTGGGAAGAAAGATTGTCGGTATGCCTCTGTGTTTGCTCTAATCTCTTTTTATCCTCATCGCCTTTTCGCGAGATATACGTAGGAGGGAGCAATATACTGCTTGACTCCTCGGTGAGGGTATGTTCTAGAAACTTCAATAAATCCCGTACCTAGCTACTGACCGTCTCTCCTGCAGAGTCTTCCATTGGTGTTTATCTATAATCTCTGTAACGCTTTGCCGATTACTAAATGATCCTGTAACGAAGCGCGCTGCTCTCCGTTCGATCTTCTCTATCTCTTCTATCAACCCTATGGTACGGATCCCATACCGGTGAGCAGTATTCAAGCAGTGGGCAAACAAGTGTAGTGTAACCTACTTCCTTTGTTTTCGGACTGCATTTCCTTAGGATTCTTCCAATGAATCTCAGACGGGCATCTGCTTTACCGACGGTTAATGTTATACTGTCATTCCATTTTAAATCACTCCTAGTGCCTACTCCCAGATAATTTATGAGATTAAGTGATTCCAGTTGTTGACCTGCTAAATTGTAGCTAAACGATAAATGATCTTTCTTTATATGTATTCGCAGCACATTACACTTGTCTACATTGAGATTCAGTTGCCATTCGCTGCACCATGCGTTAATTCGTTGCAGATCCTCCTGCATTCCAGTACAATTTTCCATTGTTACAACTACTCGGTATCCCACAGCATCATCCGCAAAAAGCCTCAGTGAACTTCCGATGCTATCCGCAAGATTATATATTCCTGGAAATTGAAATAAGAACACCGTGAATTCATTGTCCCAGGAAGGGGAAACTTTATTGACACATTCCTGGGGTCAGATACATCACATGATCACACTGACAGAACCACAGGCACATAGACACAGGCAACAGAGCATGCACAATGTCGGCACTAGTACAATGTATATCCACCTTTCGCAGCAATGCAGGCTGCTATTCTCCCATGGAGACGATCGTAGAGATGCTGGATGTAGTCCTGTGGAACGGCTTGCCATGCCATTTCCACCTGGCGCCTCAGTTGGACCAGCGTTCGTGCTGGACGTGCAAACCGCGTGAGACGACGCTTCATCCAGTCCCAAACATGCTCAATGGGGGACGGATCCGGAGATCTTGCTGGCCAGGGTAGTTGACTTACACCTTCTAGAGCACGTTGGGTGGCACGGGATACATGCGGACGTGCATTGTCCTGTTGGAACAGCAAGTTCCCTTGCCGGTCTAGGAATGGTAGAACGATGGGTTCGATGACGGTTTGGATGTACTGTGCACTAAACAGTGTGCCCTCGACGACCACCAGAGGTGTACGGCCAGTGTAGGAGATCGCTCCCCACACCATGATGCCGGGTGTTGGCCCTGTGTGCCTCGGTCGTATGCAGTCCTGATTGTGGCGCTCACCTGCACGGCGCCAAACACGCATACGACCATCGTTGGCACCAAGGCAGAAGCGACTCTCATCGCTGAAGACGAGGCGGGCTGCACGATGTTGGGGCGTGAGCGGAAGACGGCCTAACGGTGTGCGGGACCGTAGCCCAGCTTCATGGAGACGGTTGCGAATGGTCCTCGCCGATACCCCAGGAGCAACAGTGTCCCTAATTTGCTGGGAAGTGGCGGTGCGGTCCCCTACGGCACTGCGTAGGATCCTACGGTCTTGGCGTGCATCCGTGCGTCGCTGCGGTCCGGTCCCAGGTCGACGGGCACGTGCACCTTCCGCCGACCAATGGCGACAATATCGATGTAGTGTGGAGACCTCACGCCCCACGTGTTGAGCAATTCGGCGGTACGTCCACCCGGCCTCTCGCATGCCCACTATACGCCCTCGCTCAAAGTCCGTCAACTGCACATACGGTTCACGTCCACGCTGTCGCGGCATGCTACCAGTGTTAAAGACTGCGATGGAGCTCCGTATTCCACGGCAAACTGGCTGACACTGACGGCGGCGGTGCACAAATGCTGCGCAGCTAGCGCCATTCGACGGCCAACACCGCGGTTCCTGGTGTGTCCGCTGTGCCGTGCGTGTGATCATTGCTTGTACAGCCCTCTCGCAGTGCCCGGAGCAAGTATGGTGGGTCTGACACACCGGTGTCAATGTGTTCTTTTTTCCATTTCCAGGAGTATATATATATATATATATATATATATATATATATATATATATATATATATATATATATATATATATATATATTGTGAATAGCAACCGTCCTACGACACTCCTCTGCGGCACACCTGAAATCACTCTTACTTCGGAAGACTTCTCTCCATTGGGAATAGTGCTTTATATAAGACAACGTTATAATGTACTTCGATACTGAGTTTTAGTTATATAGTTTTTACCGGGAACACAATGAATTATTTTGACATTTAATTGGTTTCAGTCTTTTATTTCACATATTGCGTTTCATGAAGTTTAAACTTTTATCACACGATACTGTTCACATGAGCAGCACAGGGCCAACCAACAGTCAGTATTGCCGAGAAAATGTGGGCGCACTGTTTTGGGACTGAGGATACGAACTGCATAGAAAGACAGACGAAAGCTGACCCACATTACTTCATTATACGCAAGCAGTAGGAGCCCTTTCAAACCGCATATCATTTCGTTTGTGAGAGACCCATGTAAAAATCAAATGATTTTTCTGGGTAAAATACAGCTTAGTGTCTGGAATGCGGAGAGGTAATTTCCAAGAAGAGTCTCATACCGAAGTCGCGGTATATACAGGGTGTCTCAAAGATGCAATGACAAACTTTAGGGACAGCATCCTTATACAGAAAAAAGTAAAAAGTCTACTAAACATAGGCTCTAAAAGGCATACTTTAAGAGGTACTAGCACTGGTTTGCTTTCGATACTGTGACACAGTACTGTGACACAGATCTCTTCTACTTCACAGTCTTTGCTTTCCATATTCTGGGAGGAGGAAATATTGACCAAACATTAAAAAAATCTAGTGAAAATCTAGTGAACATGCGGTTTGAAATGCATACATTAAGAGCTTTGAGCACTTGTTCATCTTCGCTAGTGTGAAACACATATCTTCTACTGAACAAGGGTAGATAGCTCTTAAGGTATGCATTTTAGAGCCCGTGCTTACAAACATTTTTTTCTTGTTTTAGTGTAAGGAACCTGTCCCCAAAGTTTGTCGGAATTTCTTTTGGGAAACACTGTATACTGAAAGCGCGGCTCTCCAGTCACAAATATAGTGACGATAGAGGGTCTTTACAAAAGAACTAGTATTTCACTAAAAACTGTGTTTTTCCTAATGGCACCAATCCAAAGATCGTGGTTTGGCAATAACCCTTATCCCCGACAAAACCGTAAACAAATATCTATACTATACAGCCGCGGAATTAACTTCCGCCACGTAGGACTATTTGAAATGGGTACAACCGCGGATTCAGTGATCACTATAAACAACGTTATACGACGTTAAGTTGCCAATGCAGAACAAAGTATCCTTATTTTCCGTATCGATACACGCGCGTTCGACATAGTGTATCTGTCGCAGACAGACCCCGACTTCGTCATGTAACGCTTCTCGGAAATTGCCGAATGGTTACGAACACGACTTGTCGAACAGCGCCTATACGAGTCTGGTGTGGCAATTGAAGACAGCAAAACGAAAGCTGAAATTTTAATTTTCGCGTTCAAGCAAGTGTTCACACAGGAGAATCGTACAAACATTCCATCATTTGCACATCGGACAGACTCCAGTATGGACGACATAGTAATAAACATCCCTGGCGTAGAGAAACAACTGAAATATTTGAAAGTAAATAAATCACCAGGTCTGGTTTGAATCCCAGTTCGATTTCACTAGGCGTACTCTATGGCGGTGGCCTCTTACCTAGCTTACATTTATCGCGAATCTCTCAAGCAGCAGAAAGTCCAATGCGACTGGAAGAAAGAGCAGGTTACTCTAGTATATGAGAAGGATAAAAAAACGGACCCACAAAATGATAGGACTATATCCCTAACTTACGTTTGCTGCAGAATCCTTGAACATATTCTAAGATGGAATATAACTAACTTTCCTGAGACTGACAAGCTTATATCCACGAATCAGCATGGTTTTAGAAAGCATTGCTCGAGCGAAATCAGCTTGGCCTCTTCTCCCATGATATACTGAGAACTGTGGATGAAGGGCCATAGGCAGATTCCATAATTCTAGATTTCCGGAAAGCATTTTTCACGGTGCCCCATTGCGAGCTGATAATGAAAGTACGAGCATATTGAATAAGTTCACAGATATGTGAGCGGCTTGCTGACTTCTTAAATAATAGAACGCGGTATGTTATCCTCGACAGCGATGTTCATCAGAGACAACGATATCACCAGGAATGCGCAAGTGAAGTGTAATAGAACCGCTGTTGTGCTCTATATACATAAATTATTTGGGTGACATGGTGGCCAGCAATCTGCCGTTGTTTGCTGATGTAGCCATGGTGTAAGGTAATGTGGAAGGTAAAAGGCGGCTTAGACCAAATTTCCAATTGATTTTGTGAATGGCAGCTAGCCCTAAATGTGAAGAAATGGAAGTTAATGCGGGTCAGCAGGTATAACAAATTTGTAATGTTTAGATTCAGTATTGTTAGTGTGCTCATTGACACGGTCAAGTCGTTTAAATATCTGGGAATAACGTTGCAAAGCGATATGTGGTGCATCGAGAATGTGAGAACTCTAGTACAGAACGCGAATGATCGACTTCGGATTATTGGGAGTATTTTAGAAAAGAGTGGTTAACCTGTAAAGGAGACCTCACACAGGACGCTGTTAAGATTTACTGCAAGAGTGTTTGGGATCCGTACCAGGTTGGATTGAAGGAAGACGTCGAAGTAATTCATAGGCGGGATGCTAGATTTGTTACCGGTAGGTTCGAACAACACGTAAAAGTGCTGTAGATGCTTCGTGAACTGAAATGGAAATCCTGGAGGGAAGGCGACGTTCTTTTCGAGAAATACTATTGAGAAAGTTTAGAGAACAACCAGTTGAAGCTGACGTCCGAACGATCCTACTGCCTCCAACATACATTGTGCTTAAGAGCAGGAAGAAAAGCTACGAGAAATTAGAGCTCATACGGAGGCATATTGACAGTAATTTTTCCTCCACTTTACTTGCGAGTGGAGCAAGAAAGGAAATGACGCAACGTTCGGTGGGTGCGGGAGTATCTATACCGATGTAGATGTAGATACAGAAATAGCTTGGCGTGGATTCAACGTACGTGAATGTATAAATTTAGTACCTTTGTTTTCCAGCAATTACAAAAATTATAGAATTCATCCTTTTCCAACACAAACTGCCTGAGACAAACGTTTATAAACAGTGTAGATGAATGTCTTGCCGGATCAAGTGGCATTGAATGTAGCTACAGTGAAGATATCCGTACTCATTTAATATACATACCTGTTACAATTTATGTTGTGCGTCCCCAGAAAGCACGAACGGTTTGATGCCTGCGTTTTGTTGGAGCGGCAGATTGTGTGGAGCTCAGATGCTTGTTGAAGACTTACTTCTGATTGCTATCATTGTTCCCCGCTCTTACTGCATTTTACTGTTTTCTTAAGATACTGCAGACTGGAGGCGGACGCATCTCCGCTGTTCGCTATCGTCTCCTCTCAGACTGTTGCTAAGCGACGGCGTTGGCCGCTGCAGAGATCCCTGTATTGTTGAGAACTGCGTCACGGAGCAATTTGTTGTTTAGCCCTAGTAGGATAAGCTGGAAAACAATAACTGCACAATTAAGAAAATAATCCCACCATAACAGCAAATGTGAAATTCGGCTGGGGTGACAGAGACAGCGCCTCCGATGATTAGGTGCCTCTGGAAAGAAAGGAATTTGGAAAAAAATAATGAAAAATTAAGATGTGAAGGATAAGTGGAAAAATCAAACTGATAAGAAAAGTCCTCCGCTGTGTTAAGGTAATAAATGATTGTTATGTAAATCTTTCTCACTTAAAGATATGGAAGTATATACCTCCTTCACTCAGGTCGAAGTTCAATCTAAATTATGATGTAAACGTCAGACAACGGAATGTATTGTACGAAATCGACTACTGAGACTAGGATATGACGGAGTATCCCACATGAGTGGCGTTCACAATGATGCACTGAAAAATAATCAAGACGGTTTGTAGCTTGTCCTTAACGGCACAGTTGAGGCTAAACTGCTAATCAGGAAATAGCTCTGTATCTCGAAACAGCTGAGAACATCTACAAATTTACTAGCCACTCAGGTGGCTGGATTACACACAAAATTGTTCCGAGAGCACATGCAAGGTAATATTAAAGAGACTAAACCCAGCGCACTAGACTGGTAAATAAGAAACCATCCATACACTCAAAGCGAACTTCCTTGACGATTTTAATGCCATGAGTAACGTAATTAGTGAGAGATGTAAAGAACGATATTAACATTAAGTCATAGAAACATAATCATACAATTTTCAGATTTTACGTAAAACATAAACGTGAACTACGTTCACAGGCTCTGGTGGACCCATCGGTACCGACGACCGCCTAGTCATTCCCCGCCAAAGGCATCATAGGAGGAGGGGGAGGGGGGAGGGGGCAGCGGACCCTTCTTCCGGTCGTTGCCAGATTTCGTGACGGCAGCCGGTACTATTCGGTCAAAAAGCTCCTCATAATTGGCATCAGGAGGCTGTCGGCCTGTCGGTAGAGTGCTTCTACCTCGGAAGAATCCCCGGCAGTACCGAGAATGGAACTCAGGTCCTTTTCATGGCAGCCTGCCACGTTGACGTTTCAGCAATGAAGGAGAACGTTCAAGATAAACCACTTGACAGAGTTTATTTAGCACCGCAGGCCTTGGATTCTGAGAATTTGGGCGTTGCAGTTCCGAATGAATCCTTAGTACTGGCGCTATCATAAATAAAGACGAAAGATCAAGATTTAACATTCCTACATCTACATCTACATCTACATCCGTACTCCGCAAGCCACCTGACGGTGTGTGGCGGAGGGTACCCTGAGTACCTCTATCGGTTCTCCCTTCTATTCCAGTCTCGTATTGTACGTGGAAAGAAGGATTGTCGGTATGCTTCTGTGTGGGCTCTAATCTCTCTGATTTTATCCTCAGGGTCTCTTCGCGAGATATACGTAGGAGGGAGCAATATACTGCTTGACTCTTCGGTGGAGGTATGTTCTCGAAACTTTAACAAAAGCCCGTACCGAGCTACTGAGCGTCTCTCCTGCAGAGTCTTCCACTGGAGTTTATCTATCATCTCCGTAACGCTTTCGCAATTACTAAATGATCCTGTAACGAAGCGCGCTGCTCTCCGTTGGATCTTCTCTATCTCTTCTATCAACCCTACCTGGTGCGGATCCCACACTGCTGAGCAGTATTCAAGCATTGGGCGAACAAGCGTACTGTAACCTACTTCCTTTGTTGTCGGATTGCATTTCCTTAGCATTCTTCCAATGAATCTCAGTCTGGCATCTGCTTTACCGACGATCAACTTTATATGATCATTCCATTTTAAATCACTCCTAATGCGTCCTCCCAGATAATTTATGGAATTAACTGCTTCCAGTTGCTGACCTGCTATTTTGTAGCTAAATGATAAGGGACCTAGCTTTCTATGTATTCGCTTCACATTACACTTCGCTACATTGAGATTCAATTGCCATTCCGTGCACCATGCGTCAATTCGCTGCAGATCCTCCTGCATTTCAGTACAATTTTCCATTGTTGCAACCTCTCGATACACCACAGCATCATCTGCAAAAAGCCTCAGTGAACTTCCGATGTCATCCACCCGGTCATTTATGTATATTGTGAATAGCAACGGTCCTATGACACTCCGTTGATGAAGACGTCACTAGAGTAGGAGAGCAAACTCGGTAGGGGAAGGACGCCTTATAAAATTGGCCGTATCCTCTTCGGAGTTTCCTTAGCCCTATTTTTCTGAAAAGAGGTGGGAGGAAGTAATCTGCAAGGTGTGATGTATCCCTAAAAGAAATAATAATGATACGTTGCAATGGACAGACCGGGATTTGAGTGGCTGTCTTCTGGAATGCCAGCCAAATGTCTTACCACACCGATATATCGCTTCGTTGCTATCAGAAATAGTTTGCATCAAAAGAGCCTAGGACTACTTAACAAAACGTTCAACATTAGTGAAATGTTTATCATTATGTGCAATTTGCCTAGAAGAATTAAAGCAGTAGAGAAGCAATTCGAAAAATTTCCGTGGGCGACGGCCTGACAGAGCCCACAGCTGAATTTAAAGGATTTTTATCTTATCATTGACATTAATTCACATCGAAATATCTGTTGTTAAGGTTTGACATAGCAGTACGTAGCAGTACAACCTCTCTTCGTATCTACCGCCTGTGACAACGATCTTAAAAATGAAACACTTAAGATTTCAAATGACATTTTTCGTGACATTTCTCTTTTGTTTCCAGCTTCAAAATGTTGATAGTAATTTTATTTAAAGTGTATTATAACAGGCGTAGCAGAGCTTCTGACGAGACGCCATGGCGTATTCACAGCTATACTGTTATATCTAACAAACCTACGGCTGTTGCAAAAACTGAGCGTTCTTTTTCAATCCTACAAATACCTTTTTTACGGAATAGTTTCGTTATACAATGACTAACACATGGTTAAACGGTTTAGCAGCAGTATCAGTAGGAGAAGGCTGGCGCGAATGGTTATAGGATTCTTTAACGGGTGAGCGAGTGTAACAGAAACGTCGAAAAATCTTAAGTAACAGGTCTCGAAGCCCGACGCTGTCATCCAAAAAACGTGCTAGAAAAACTTCAAAACCCATATCTAAGCACATATACTACGAATGTTGAACCCCATGTTGAGCCCCTACGTAACTGTTCCGTAGAGAAAGCGCAGGTGAAATTACGCTCACTCAGAGGTGCACAAGCATTTATTCCTTGCACGCTGAATCCACGAATAAAACAGGAGACGTCAGTTTATGATTCAATAACTGGAGCCTCTGACATGCAGTTTATAGTGATTCCCAGATCAAAAATGAAGATGCAGACGTATCGGTTCATGTAGAAAATGCAAGATCAAGAAATATCGATGTTTCTAAAATAATGGGCCTTCGTGTAAGAACTTATTGTCTTTACTCTGTGATTATCGGCATGTTACTATGGCTGAGGTTTCGCCTCACAATGCTGGATACGTCGTCAGACGCTGTAAAGACCCATGTAATAATTTCTATCGTAGACACGCTACGAGCTTGCAACATGAGACACGTGGTGCTGATTGATTTATTTAGAACCAGAGTTCACAATTTCTCTAACTTAAATGCTTCAAAAGTGCAGAAAAAACGATAACAGAAAACAACCACGAAATGAAAAGAATGCTGCGAAACTGTAGAAGCAATTTTACAAGGAAAGATTCAAACAAGGAAAGTTGTAGACGTTGGTTATAAATACAGCAAATAGTGCCAGCTCTTCCTCACTACAGCTCCAAAACATATGTCCGCACAATTCCGCGATCTTACGCAGCGTCACGACTCGACGGTTGCACGTACTAACATAAACAATTCGGATTGTGGTACTTGTTCAGAATTGAAATTTCTGTCTGGGCCTTAATAGGCTGTAATGATGTATCCTGCACTAGGAGACGAAACATTAAGCATTCAAATATGCCTTGGGCCACGGCTTAACGCCGTGAAACAAAAATCTGCACGGAACCAAATATCGTCGATGAAACAGTGACCCTTTAACTATGAAAAGAATTTAGATAACTTAGTCACGTAGATTTGATTGGCGGTTTACAATATTAACCGAATATTCATCTTATGTAGCTCTCTAAGATTATTCATTTGTTTTTTGTTTGTCTTGTAATACAGCGTTAAATACTCTTTTTCACTTTTTGTGACGTTACACTGTATTGCTGCAGTTAATTATTTTTTTATTGTTTTTGAACCCAAAAATATTTTCTTATATTAGTTACATAATACAACTGTAAAAAACAGAACCGTTTTGTATTTTTGCATAGTTGTGCGTGAATATGTTTGTTACTCCGTCACTCTGAAACGGTTGGTCTGATCTGGAAGAAATTTGTCATTTTAATTAGCTTATATCCTGAATTAACGCACAGGCTGCTTTTAAAAGTGCATAGTACCAGATATTTACTTATTTGAAGAATTACTACGCTGTAACACGAAATGGTGAACAATAATTATTCTTAGAAGAAGCTATATACTCTTCGACTAGTGAACTGTGGTAACGCTCGTTTCACAACAATTTCTGAAAACGTGACGTCATTTTGACGTCACACACAGTATCGACGACCACATAATCGGCTTTCGTTAAGAGCCTCTCACAAGGTTTCAAGCGCCCGTACGGGAGACTTACAAAAATGCGGCATTCTTGGAATGGTTTATTATAATTTAATGGTTTATCGACGGTTAATGCCTTCATGCAAGAGTGCTCTCTTAGGAGTTAGTTATTATCGTCAGTACACATGTTTTATAATTTACTGTATGCTGTTTCACTATAACAGAGCAATGAAAAGTTATCACAAACACACCACATTATCATTAAATGTCACTTAATGACGCATCAGCGATACAAGTCTTCAAGACAGAATATGATAACCAAGACCGCAGTTACACACGACACGATTAAGTGCTAGCACTATGGATAACTTCGTTGTTTGTAGATTCGAAGGTAGCTGGTTCGCCTCCCGTTATAGGTAATTCTCTTTTTTTCATGAGTGGGGTGTTAACACGTTCTGTTATTTTTTTATGAATGTAATACAAGTACTTTCTGCAGAACTGGATGTAATTCACATTAAGTCGGATCTGGGAACGAAGGATTAAATAAATATTTAGTGATATCCGAGTATGTTGTTAGGCAGGACAGAAACGAGCAACAACAAAATTCATATTCTTCCTCATCAGAAATATTTGGCTCTTTGTCTCCGAATATGTGCTGCCTTCCGAGTGTGTCGTTAGGCAGGAACCTAAGAAGATAGTTTAAATTGCTGTGGGTGAAACGAGGAGCATTAACATTCATATTCTTCCTTGTCACAAATATTTAGCTGTTTATTAGCGAATGTGTGGCGTTTTCCAAGAGTGTGGTTAGACAGGAACATCAGAGTATAGCTTTAATCGATGGGAATGAAACGAGTAACAATAAAATTCATATTCTGCCGTTACACTAATGTTTCGCTCTTTATTTCAGAATATGTGGCGATTCCCGAGTGCGTATTTAGGCTGGAATCTGAGGGTACACCTTTAAATGCTGTGACTAAAAGGAGCTGTAATAAAATTCGTATTTCTTCTTCTCACAAACATTTGTCTCTTTGTTTCCGATCATGTAGCGACTTCCGAGTGGTTAGGCAGAAAACTAAGAGGACAGCTTAAATTGCTGCGAGTGAATCGAGGAGCAATAATATTCGTATTCTTCCTTGTTACAAAATCATTATCCACTCATGCAGTCGTTGATATTGCGCGTGACGTTAAAATGACGTTTCAACTGTATAAATTTGTGAAAATGCTTTTATTGTTTAACACATCCTACATAATACTATTCAGACTAATGAATACAATGCTTATACAACAGTCAAAGTATTTAATCCATAATTCCATGCAAGCCAGTTGCATTTTAGCAGCTGACCGTCAGACGTATCTTATAGCTTTTGAGACGCTTGAAGACCTACAACGATGGTGTCACTTAAAAGCTGTACGACAAAGAGACGACTTGCCTTTATACGTGGAGCGTGGGCGGTTTTTAGTGACGTTGGATCTGTATATGATGCGTGAACGTATCGTTGGTAACAGGCACACACGTGTAGGTAGATGACGTTGCTGCAAGTACAAATATCATAAAATAGCTTATTTTCTTCTTTCGTAGTGTTTGTATGCATGTTGCTCCTCTGCGCTGAAGTGGCTACACGGATTGGAATGAACTTTGGGATGGAGATAGAATAAATACCATGAATTAAGACATAGGCTAACATTCATTTCGAAAAAGTCGTTGTCTCATTGGAATGATCAACGTGACTACTGCTCCAGAGGGATTGGTAACGTGACTAAAAAGCCATCCGTGAAAGTTGACTATCAAATGAATGCATTAATGTTACCGCCGAGACTGGTTTTTTCCGTTAGGGGAGGTTTGCTATCTTCTGGTTCAAAAAAATTTTTTTAAGTAGCATTTTTGGATACCCCATGAACCATGGACCATGCCGTTGGTGGGAAGGCTTGCGTGCCTCAGCAATTCAGATAGCCGTACCGTAGGTGCAACCACAACGGAGGGGTATCTGTTGATAGACCAGACAAACGTGTGGTTCCTGAAGAGGGGCAGCAGCCTTTTCAGTAGTTGCAGGGGCAACAGACTGGATGATTGACTGATCTGGCCTTGTAACACTAATCGAAACGGCCTTGATATGTTGGTACTGCGGACGGCTGAAAGCAACGGGAAACTACAACCGTGATTTTTTCCCGAGGGAATGTATCTTTACTGTATGGTTAAATGCTGATGGCGTCCTCTTGGGTAAAATATTCCGGAGGTAAAAGAGTCCTCCAATCGGATCTCCGAGCGGAGACTACTCAAGAGGAGCTCGTTATCAGGAGAAAGAAAACTGGCGATCTACGGATCGGAGCGTGGAATGTCAGATCCCTTAATCAGGCACGCAGGTTAGAAAATTTAAAAAGGAAAATGGACAGGTTAAAGTTAGATCTAGTGGGAATTAGCGAAGTTCGGTGGCAGGAGGAACAAGACTTATGATCAGGTGAATACGGGGTCATAAAAACAAAATCTAATACGGATAATGCAGAATTAGGTTTAATACTGAATAAAAAAAATAGGAGTGCGTGTAAGCTACTAGAAACAGTGTAGTGAACGCCTTATTGTGGGCAAGATAGACATGAAGGCCACGTCTACTACAACAGTACAAGTTTATATGCCAACTAGCTCTGCAGATGACGAATAGATTGATGAAATGTATGATGAAATAAAAGAAATTATTCAGATAATGAATTGAGACGAAAATTTAACATTCATGGGTGACTGGAAATCGATAGTAGGAAAAGGAAGAAAATGAAACGTAGTAGGTGAATATGCAATGGGGTTAAGAAATGTAAGAGGAAGCCGTTTGGTAGAATTTTGGACAGAGCATAACTTAATCATAGCTAACACTTGGTTCAAGAATCATGAAAGAAGGCTGTATAAATGGAAGACACCTGGAGATCCTAAAAGGTATCAGATAGATTATGTAATGGTAAGACAGAGGTTTAGGAACCAGGTTTTAAATAGTAAGACATTTCCAGAACAGATGTGGACTCTGACCACAATTTATTGGTTATGAATTGTAGATTAAAACTGAAGAAATTACAAAAAGGTGCTATTTTAAGGACATTGGATCTGGATAAACTGACTAAACCAGAGGTTATAGAGAGTTTCAGGGAGAGCATAAGGGAAAAATCGAGAAGAATGGGGGAAAGAAATACAGTAGAAGAAAAATGGGTAGCTCTGAGGGATGGAGTAGTGAAGGACGCAGAGGATCAAGTAGATAAAATGACGAGGGATAGTAGAAATCCTTGGGTAACAGAATAAATATTGAATTTAATTGATGAAAGGAGAAAATATAAAAATACAGCAAATGAAGCAGCCAAAAAGGAATACAAACGTCTCAAAAATGAGATCGACAGAAGTGCAAAATGGCTAAGCAGGGATGGCTAGAAGACAAATGTATGGATGTAGAGGCTTATCTCACTAGGGATAAGATAGATACTGCCTACAGTAAAGTTGAAGAGGTCTTTGGAGAAAAGAAAACCAATTGTATGAATATCAAGAGCTCAGATGGAAACACAGTTCTAGGCAAAGAGGGGAAAGCAGAGGGGTGGAAGGAGTGTACAGAGGGTCTATACAAGGGCGATGTACTTGAGGACAATATTATGGAAATGGAAGAGGATGTAGAAGAAGATGAAGCAGGAGATATGATACTGCGTGAAGAGTTTGACAGGGCACTGAAAGACCTAAGTCCAAACAAGGCCCCGGAAGTAGACAACATATCATTAGAACTACTGACAGCCTTGGGAGAGCCAGTCTTCAAAACTCTAAAATCTGGTGAGCAAAATATATGAGACAGGAGAAATACCCACACACTTCAAGAAGAATATAATAATTCCAACCCTAAAGAAAGCAGGTGGTGACAGATGTGAAAATTACCGAACTATCAGTTCAATAAGCTACGGCTGCAAAACACTAACACGAATTCTTTACAGACGAATGTAAAAACTGGTAGAAGCCGACCTCGGGGAAGATCAGATTGGATTCCGTAGAAATGATGGAACACGTGTGGCAACACAGACCCTACGACGTATCTTAGAAAATAGATTAAGGAAAGGAAAACCTACTTTTCTAGCATTTGTAGAATTTGAGAAATTTCTTGACAGTGTTGACTGGAATACTCTCTTTCAAATTCTAAAGGTGGCAGAGGTAAAATATAGGGAGCGAAAGGCTATTTACAATTAATACAGAAACGAGATGGCAGTTATAAGAGTCGAGGGACATGAAAGAGAATCAGTGGTTGGAAAGGGTGTGAGACAGGGTTGTAGACCCTCCCCAATGTTATTCCCTCTCAATATTGAGGAAGCAGTAAAGGAAACAAAAGAAAAATTCGGAGTAGGTATTAAAATCCATGGAGAAGTAATAAAAACATTAAGGTGCGCCGAAGACATTGCAATTCTGTCAGAAACAGCAAAGGACTTGGAAGAGCAGTTGAAAGGAACGGGCAGTGTCTTGAAAGGAGGATATAAGATGAACATCAACAAAAGCCAAATGAGAATAATGGAATTTAGTCGAATTAAGTTGGATGATGCTGAGGGAATTAGATTAGAGAATGAGACACTTACAGAAGCAAAGGAGTTTTCTTGAATGAGATTTTCACTCTGCAGCGGAGTGTGCGCTGATATGAAACTTCCTGGCAGATTAAAACTGTGTGGCCGACCGAGACTCGAACTCGGGACCTTTGCCTTTCGCGGGCAAGTGCTCTACCATCTGAGCTACCGAATCACGACTGACGCCCGGTACTCACAGCTTTACTTCTGCCAGTATCCGTCTCCTACCTTCCAAAGTTTTAATCTGCCAGGAGTTTTATTATTTGGGGAGCAAAATAACTGATGATGGTCGAAATAGAGGATATAAAATGTAGACTGGGAATGGCAAGGAAAGCGTTTCTGAAGAAAAGAAATTTCTTAACATCGAGTATAGATTTATGTGTCAGGAAGTCGATTCTGAAAGTATTTATGTGGAGTATAGCCATGTATGGAAGTGAGTTTGGACAAGAAGAGAATAGAAGCTTTCGAAATGTGGTGCTAGAGAAGAATGCTGAAGATTAGATGGGTAGATCACATAACTAGTGAGGAGGTATTGAATAGAATTGGGGAGAAGAGGAGTTTGTGGCACAGCTTGACTAGAAGAAGGGATCGTTTGGTAGGACATGTTCTGAGGCAACTAGTGATCACCAATTTAGTTTTGAAGGTCTGCGTGGAGGGTAAAAATCGTAGAGGGAGGCCAAGAGATGAATGCACAAAGCAGATTCAGATGGATGTAGGCTGCAGTACGTACTGGGAGACGAAGCAACTTCTACAGGATAGAGTAGCATGAAGAGCTGCATCAAACTAGTCTCAGGACTGAAGACCACAACAACAACAAAAGTGTATGGCATCCACCCCTGAAGCGGTTTCTCCGAATTCGGAACTTAAATGTTTGTTATTCGTGGTTGAACCAAAAAATGCACCTGCCTGAAATCGGCCTTTTTCATCCACCAGTTTTTTTCTTTCGGAGGATGAGTTATTGTTCCGATGCTTGGAAGGAAACACGCAAAATCCAAATGAAAGTTTGAACGCGTGTGCTTGGATCCTAGCCCCCAAGCATATGGATTCTGATGCGAAGGCTGCTGAGATTGCGACTTTCCTGGCAGTGAGCAGCTTCAGCGAAGCCGTGACAAGGGTGGACGTCACCATTGAACTCTATTCGACGCAGTTTGCCAAGCATTCGGACGACCACCGGATTCATGTGGCCGAAAACCGCTTTTCACCGGCCGTAAGAGCGCAGGATGGCCCAGATCGAGCAGAACACCCTCTATGAGGAAGATTAAGGACTGGTTTATGGACCCTGAATATCATTTTGAACGTAAGTTGCCTTATATTGCTTTTGTATGTAGTCAAAACTTCAAACGCGTTTTTCTCGAAATGACTATCTTTAATCGCGCGGTAGGGTAACTTCAAATCTACTGAACTGATTGGCAGGATTCTTTGTTTCCGACGAAGCTAACTAAATTGTCTAGGAGTTGTACCACTTTTCCTCCGATCCATCAACTTTAAATATTTTTACTTGGCTGACGAAATCGAAAAACCGTTTTAAAAAACCCTATTTTTTTCAAATGGCCGCCATTTTTTTTCCTATCGTCTATATAATTTAAGCGAGGTACAAGTCCTAAAGAATCTTATATACTTCGGTAACGTCATATCAATTTTGATTTCAGACGAGCCCTCTGACCTGTGACATACCGATCGTGGAGATCTACATCGAAATTTTTTTTCGTTCTGCTACTGCTCTTCGACATTTCCGGTCGAAAAAATTCCAGTTTGTAGAGGAAATATCACTTACCATTTAATCCAATTTTTGCATTGATATCTATAGCACATCCCGAGAACAAAATTCTTAAGGATCATTCTTTTTTACGGGCCAAAGATAGTAAACCTCCTCTTAAGTAAACAAGTGAGTTGTGAGCGATACGTATTCTGTCAGCCTCTCCCACCGACTCTATGTTTGGTGGTTTTGTTCGATATCGCACCATTTGCTAGGCAAGTGGCTCGTGCCTCAATACCTCCAAGAGATAACTTTTGGAATGGCTCGTACGCGTAGACAATAGGTTTCGGTGTTAACATTCCTTCATGAGAAATTTGCTTAAAAGAGGGTAAAACTTCGGCGCACAGTTGGTAATTAAGATATTCCTTGGGTAGACTGAAGAATTTGTTGTGTGCAACGATGAAGGGGCGAGAGGCTGTTACAAGTATGAATAGGCCACTGAAAATTGTTAATATGAGTTCATTTTCACGAAAGTATTCTAGATAAATACATTTTTTAGGCGTTTCTTACTTGTCTCACGTTTTGAGTCGGTTGAAAGGAAAGAGGCCGAAGAATGTTGTATTGTAGTGTATGCGTATGAGAGGGGACGGCGGTTGGTGGGGGTGGGGAGAGATGGGGAGGACACGAGGCTGCCTGTGATAGACGAAGTGTGGGAGACGTTCTGTTGAGTTGCGAGTGGATTGGAACTGCGACAGGCTAGTTGGAGTGAGAGCGGCTTACACCACTTCATGTACTTGAACTAGGAGCCCCCATGACTGTACCTGCTTTGTTTGGCCAAACGACCTGATTGCGTGTGGGTTGTAATGATTAGCCCGTTACATCTTTCTGGAACACATTTGCTGAAGTCTCTCACTTTAACTGCTTGAGAGTCAAAGCCTGGTATTTCTTCTTTGCTTTGGCTGTTAGCTGTGTAAGGTTCTCATACGTTTTCTGCTATTGTGAATGAGTCACCTTTGCTGTACAAGGGCAGAGATGCGTGAGCGCGCTGCATATATGGTGACACTGTGTTTAGTTTTACCTGTGGCTGATTTGCTGCTCTGTCAGTTGTGCAGCGTTGCGGCATTCTTTGTTGAGATACAGTGGTGAGCAAATGTGTTTTCCGAAGAGTGAGATCTGTTTTCTATTAGTCTGGGAGAAAGTACCTGGAATTCGTTATTGTGGAGAGGAAGAATCATTTATAATACTTCCCTGTTCTGGGGAAGATTTTGGAAGAATTTTAAAGATATGTTTGTAACTTTTCTAGTGGGGGAATTTTGTAACTGATAGACTTTCCTTATGTTGTGTAGTCCTTTTGTCAATAGTCAGAGTTTGATTTCTCAAGAGCCGGGCGTTGCGACCAAGCGGTTCTAGGCGCTTCAGTCCGGAACCGCGCTGCTCCTACGGTCGCAGTTCGAATGCTGCCTCGGGCATGTATGTGTGCGATGTCCTTAGATTAGTTAGGTTTACGAAGGTCTAAGTCTAGGGGACTGATGACCTCAGATGTTAAGTCCCACAGTGCTTAGAGGAATTTGAAATTTTGATTTCACAACAACGGTTTTCCTTAGAGTAAATCACACCTCCACGTTTCAAAATAAAGTTGTGAAGATTTTGTTGAGTGTACATTGCACCTTACGCCACACGAAGCAACGGATTGCTCCTGAGAAGCAAAAAACAAATTGGAGTAGATTATTTGTTTTCGAGAACGTCAGAACGTCAGACACAAAATAGATTGCTGAGGAAGAGGTAAGACACTTTTATTTCAGGACAGACCTCACCTTGTGTGTTTGAGCCAACAACGTGTAGTCGGGATTATAGGGTGTCGCGCTAGCAATTTTCAGTGAACACTACTGGTAATTTCAAACAATTATTACCTTCTGAAAAGCGCAGTAACTTGTTTTTGTGGATATTCCAAGACAAACATTACACCTCATATCGCGCAACGTTCATAATGTACGTCGGTACTGAGATTTAGTTAAATAGTTTTCACTGTGCATAATTAGTTTCTTTTTGCATTTAATTAGATTCATTTCCCTTATTTCAAGTATTGCGTTAGATGAACTTTTTAAGATTTATTTCAAAACACTGTTCACAACACAGGGTCAGGCAACAGTCAGTTTTGCTCATCAATTACACACCTTCAGTATATTCAGTTCTCTCACGTACAGAAAATATTTTACAGAATACTTACAGCTATATTTTGTACTGTGTCTTATATTATTTACTGTGGTCGTTTGAACTCTCCGCTATGATTTGCAACTCTGTTAAACTCAGGTGCCGGACTTTGGCTGCATCGCACCAGAACCTGAAACCAGAAAGCATAACAACATACTTACAGCATATATTTACTGACAGCTACCCAGTAATATTTTATGTCATATTGTGTGTAGTTATTTGATCCCTCTATATGTAAAGACGCAGGACAATATACCTCCAAGACTGTCTATCTGCTTTCTATTAATAAGAGTTATAGATAAAAGAACTAATGTGAAAGATGACAATAAGGCAACAAAAATATGTAATTGACTGAAGCAGAGCTCCTTGTACTCATTTATTTCACATGTTTCGTATCTGGAACACAAATAATACAGATCAGAAATGAAATGCGCTAAGGAACTACTGAATGGTAAATACACACCGAAAAAAAATTTTGAATCCCCTCGGTTCCGAGAGTTTTGGAGCCTGTACAGAAACTGGAATAGAGATCCACATAAACATCATTTCCGCCCATTTTATTGCTTATGAAAACCATGCATTGTGTGTTGTACCACCATACAACGAGACCTTCAGACGTAGTATTCCAGATTGCTGTACACACCAGTACCTCTAATACCTAGTAGCACATCCTCCTACTGATGCATACCTGTATTCGTCGTGGTATACTATCCACAAGTTCATCAAGGCACTCTTGGTCCAGATTGTCCCACTCCTCAACGGCAATTCGGCGTAGATCCCTCAGAATAGATGGTGGGCCACGTCCTCCATAAACAACCCTTTTCAATCTATCCCTGGCATGTTCGATAGGGTTCATGACTGGAGATCATGCCGGCCTCTCTAGTCGAGGAATACCGTGGCCCTGAAGGAAGTCATTCACGAAGTGTGCACAATTGTGGCGCGAATTGTCGTCCATGAAGAGGAATGCCTCGCTAATATGCTGCCGATATCATTGCACTACCAGTCGCAGGATGGCATTCAGGTATCGTACAGCCGTTACCGCATACATCGGCTCCACATAATGCCACCCCGAAAGAAGAGGGAACCTCCACCTTGCTGCACTCGCTGGACAGTATGGCTAAGGCGTTCAGCCTAACCGGGTTGCCACCAAACACATCTCTCACGATTGTATGGTTGCAGGCATATGCGGCACTCATCGGTGAAGAGAACGTGATGCCAATACTGAGCGGTCCATTCGCCATGTTGCTGGGCCCATCTGTAACGCACTTCATGTTGTAGTGGTTGCAAAGATGGACGCCGCCATGGACGTAGAGGGTGAATTTGCGCATCATGCAGCCTATTGTGCACAGTATGAGTCGTAACAGGACGTCCTGTGGCTGCATGAAAAGCATTATTCAACATGGTTGTGTTGCTGTCAGTGTTCCTCCGAGCCATAACCCGTAGGTAGCGGTCATTCACTGTAGTAGTAGCCCTTGGACGGCCTGAGTGAGGCATGTCATGGACAGTTCCTGTCTCTCTGAATCTCCTCCACGTCCGAATAACTTCGCTTTGGTTCACTCAGAGACGCCTGGTCACTTCCCATGTTGAGAACCCCTCCTGGCACAAGGTAACAATGGAGACACGATCGAACCGCCGTATTGACCGTCTATGACTGGTTGAACTTCAGATAACACAAGCCGTTTACCTTCTTCCTGGTGGAATGACTGGAAATGTTCGGCTGTCAGACCCCCTCCGTCTAATAGGCGCTGCTCGTGAATTGTTATTTACATATTTGAGCGGATTTACAGACATCTCTGAACAGTCAAAGGGACAGCGTCTGTGATACAATATCCACAGTAAACGTCTATCTTCAGTTATTCTGGGAACCGAAGTGAGGCAAAACTTTTTTTGATGTGTGTACATCGTAGTAGGCTGTTACGGCTGTTACACACGCCGGATAGACGTCCTTGTAAAAAATTAGGTTTGGAAGACGAATGAAATCAGCGATCCCATAAACTTGCAGCGACAGGACTTCGTGTCACGACTCAGACTGTGTGCAAATGGCTCAATGATACGCAACTTCACTCCCGACGTCCATGGCGAGGTCCATCTTCGCAGTCACTACAACATGCAGCGCGGTACAGAAGGGCCCAACAATTTGCCGAATGGACCGCTCAGGTTTGGCACCACGTTCTCTTCAAAGATGAGTGCCGCATATGCCTTCAACCAGACAATTAATACACTCCTGGAAATTGAAATAAGAACAACGTGAATTCAATGTCCCAGGAAGGGGAAACTTTATTGACACATTCCTGGGGTCTTATACATCACATGATCACACTGACAGAACCACAGGCATATAGACACAGGCAACAGAGCATGCACAATGTCGGCACTAGTACAGTGTATATCCACCTTTCGCAGCAATGCAGGCTGCTATTCTCCCATGGAGACGATCGTAGAGATGCTGGATGTAGTCATGTGGAAGGGCTTGCCATGCCATTTCCACCTGGCGCCTCAGTTGGGCCAGCGTTCGTGCTGGACGTGCAGACCGCGTGCGACGACGCTTCATCCAGTCCCAAACATGCTCAATGGGGGACAGATCCGGAGATCTTGCTGGCCAGGGTAGTTGACTTACACCTTCTAGAGCACGTTGGGTGGCACGGGATACATGCGGACGTGCATTGT
Source organism: Schistocerca gregaria (assembly GCF_023897955.1). Classification (NCBI taxonomy): domain Eukaryota; kingdom Metazoa; phylum Arthropoda; class Insecta; order Orthoptera; family Acrididae; genus Schistocerca; species Schistocerca gregaria. The sequence goes on from NC_064922.1 coordinate 676,443,227, forward strand.
CCTGTAGGAACAGCAAGTTCCCCTGCCGGTCTAGGAATGGTAGAACGATGGGTTCGATGACGGTTTGGATGTACCGTGCACTATTCAGTGTCCCCTCGACGATCACCAGAGGTGTACGGCCAGTGTAGGAGATCGCTCCCCACACCTTTATGCCGGGTGTTGGCCCTGTGTGCCTCGGTCGTATGCAGTCCTGATTGTGGCGCTCACCTGCACGGTGCCAAACACACATACGACCATCATTGGCACCAAGGCAGAAGCGACTCTCATCGCTGAAGACGACACGTCTCCATTCGTCCCTCCATTCACGACTGTCGCGACACCGCTGGATGCGGGCTGCACGATGTTGGGGCGTGAGCGGAAGACGGCCTAAAGGTGTGCGGGACCGTAGCCCAGCTTCATGGAGACGGTTGCGAATGGTCCTCGCCGATACCCCAGGAGCAACAGTGTCCCTAATTTGCTGGGAAGTGGCGGTGCGGTCCCCTACGGCACTGCGTAGTATCCTACGGTCTTGGCGTGCATCCATGCGTCGCTGCGGTCCGGTCCCAGGTCGACGGGCACGTGCACCTTCCGCCGACCACTGACGACAACATCGATGTACTGTGGAGACCTCACGCCCCACGTGTTGAGCAATTCGGCGGTACGTCCACCCGGCCTCCCGCATGCCCACTATACGCCCTCGCTCAAAGTCCGTCAACTGCACATACGGTTCACGTCCACGCTGTCGCGGCATGCTACCAGTGTTAAAGACTGCGATGGAGCTCCGTATGCCACGGCAAACTGGCTGACACTGACGGCGGCGGTGCACAAATGCTGCGCAGCTAGCGCCATTCGACGGGCAACACCGCGGTTCCTGGTGTGTCCGCTGTGCCGTGCGTGTGATCATTGCTTGTACAGCCCTCTCGCAGTGTCCGGAGCAAGTATGGTGGGTCTGACACACCGGTGTCAATGTGTTCTTTTTTCCATTTCCAGGAGTGTAGTAGGACATTCTGGAAAGCGAAGACGTTCTGTTCCTGCTATGCCTGGAGACACGTTCTGCTGTTTCGTTTTCGCGACGTCGATCTACATGTGTCGGATGTGGTAACGGCATTAAGTGCTTTAGCACATTGATACTGCATTTGGGGTAGTATGACAATGCCGCCATTTACTCACAACCTCAGAATCATCAGGTCTGCACTCAATGCATCTCCGGCGATCAGTTGCGTCCACATCTATATTCCCATCGTTTCGCACTTGTCATGGTAATCAGTCTGAGTAATTACATTCTCAATATAAACGTGTAATGGTATGACTCGTTTATAACTAAGCCATGGACCAGTCGTAATTATTTGTATTGGTCAGTCACCGACTTCATCTCGCTTGTCTGGCACATGTTGCTTCATCCTGTTTCCGTGAGCTGTAAATGCTTTCAGCGTACGATGTATTTAAATATTTGTACCATTGTATTGATGGTTTGGTTACTGTACTTTGTGCTCGACAACGTGTGGTTTTTGCCTGATAAGTTGCACTACGTAGTATAGTTTCATACGTTAGAGACTGACAAACAATTTCTCTGACAGTCTTCAGAGAGTCCACCGAGCGTGAGCAAGTAATATGAAACTCATTGTCCCGGCATTAGCGCGTTCTTTACACCTGGAGCATCCGGAATCCGTCAACAGTCGTATCTTATCACGCAGCTTCCACTGACCTTGGTTTGAGGCATGCACGCGTGTTGGATGTGGAAACGAGCTTCAGCGCTTTGAACATTCATAACATGACTGGAACCGTATAAAAAGATAATGATTTATTCATCACTTTTGAATATCAGCTTTGCATTCACCGTTTCTTCGGCGACGAAGTAGGGCCATATTTAAATTACAGCGTCTTTATAAACAACTGAGGATTTCAATTCTCAGAGTGATCGTTTATCGATGTGGTCCGTTTATCACTAATATCAATGACCTATCATTTAAATATTCTTAAGAAATACTTCGAAAAGGACTTCCATTAACTTCATTTTTATGACCGACTCGGTAATAATACCATTTATGCTTGAGTTACACATGAATATCATAGGCCTAAGAGAAAATTTTAATAATTTGTACGTTAATCGAGGAAGACAGTTTAATGTAGAAGCAACAAGCTACAGAACGACCCTCGTCTGGAACAGCTTTTTCTTTTAAGTCATCACAGATTGTGGAGTTTCTAACAAATAATCGCTCATTTAAAAGTCTTTGCTATGTCTTGATTCAGGTACAGTAGAATTTGGCAGTGTGTGTAGCCGCAGATATTCCCATTACGGGGAATATTTAATAACCGAATTGTAAAGTAACAAACTGCTCTTCTTATTCGTGGAATATCTTCTGTTTAGTAATAGACATACATGAGATAACACACTGTTTGCTTTATTCGTGGTATCCTATATTTGTTTCTGTTAAGAAGAGCGTTTACCGAAGCGAAGTTACAGCTACTTGGTGGACTAAGCCAATAGAATGTATTCGCTGTATCACCGCAGAAATCTGTGTAAATCCTGTCTTTCTCTAGTGTGAATTTTATTTTGACACACTGTTTGTAAACTGTTTTTCAAAAAACACTGGATAATTTTAGAACGTGTGGTAATAATGCTGTACATAATTGTCTGAATAATATATCGCTGTTCACCAGAAGTTGTTTTACGTGGATCTGGAATACATAAGACAGATATACACTCTAAGACCAAAAAAAGCGACGAACCACGAAGGAATTATCCGAATGGGACTGAGATCGGTCTATGTGATGTACATATATAGACAAACAAACGATTAAAGTATTTAGAAAAATTGGATGACTTTTCAAGAGAAAGAGAATTACAGAGGCAGCAATAACGCATTGATTAACGTCTGGCTCTCATGCAGGCAATTATTCGAATTGGAATTGATTGATATAGTCGTTGGCTGTGTTCCTGGGATTTTGTCCAATTGGGGTGTTGGATCGTCAGAATAATGAGGTAGCTGGAGGGCCGCGCCCTTAATGCTCCAAACGTTCAAACGTTCTCTATTTGGGACAGATCAGGCGAACTTGTTGGCCAAGGTAAGGTTTGGAAAGCACACCGACAGGCATTAGAAACCCTCGTCGTATGTGGGCGGACATTATCTTGCTGAAATGTAAGCCCAGGTAGGCTTGCCATTAAGGGCTATGAAACGGGGTGTATAAAATCATGGATGTACCTCCGTGCTGTAAGGACGCCGCGGGTGACACGAAAGTGGTCCTGATGTAGTATTCTCGGCACACTCTCGACACTGTGCATCTAGGAATTCCCTAACAATGGAATGTCTCGTGCCTTCAAAGTCTGCTAATTCCCTTAGTGCGCCCTTATTCACGTCTTATAACTTTTCACATGAATCATCTGAGTACAAGTGACAGCTCCGCCAATGCTTTGCCCTACCACCCCTTGTGTACGCGATACTACCGCCATCTCTACGTAGCCGGCCGGAGTGGCCGTGCGGTTCTGGGCGCTACAGTCTGGAGCCGAGCGACCGCTACGGTGGCAGGTTGGAATCCTGCCTCGGGCATGGATGTGTGTGATGTCCTTAGGTTAGGTTTAATTAGTTCTAAGTTCTAGGCGACTGATGACCTTAGAAGTTAAGTCGCATAGTGCTCATAGCCATTTGAACCATCTCTACCTGTCCATATCGCTGTCCCATGACTTTTGCTACCTCAGTGCACTATAAAGTTCACGGTGCAGTGAGCATTATAAAAAGTTCTCGAGAAAAATATTAGGTCTCAGCTGAAGTGGTTTCCTTGCGGGGATTTTGTTTTCGTGCACTGTGGTGAATCATATCACTAATGAAAGAATTCCTAGCTGAAAATGGTGTGAAACGTTTTCATAGCCTTGGATATTCCAAATCTAAGCGCAATAGAAGCAAATCACCATTTAAATCAAGAAGCAACTCGTGGAGAAGCTCACAGAAGTCTGATGCTCTGAAAACATTTGTCCCGTTCTAATATTAGAGTTGAATTAATAATAAGTCAAAACCATGCACACCAAGTACAGACGAAAATATGTGAAGCAAAATGAGTACCTCAGTCGTGTTATTTTTGCATACCCACCCGGATAGCCGTGCGTATTCAATTTTCGATTCCGGCCCCGCATCAAGTCCGTTCGACAGTATGACGACCATGGTCGGTGTGCCGGCCCATCTGGATGTGGTTTCTAGGCGCTTTCCCACATCCCACAAGGTGAATACGTTTTCCTGATTGTAGCCCACTTGGTACATCCATATATAAGTCATGGCAGGATGATTGATTTGTGGAGATGGTATTTTGCTTCCGATCGTAAATCTTTACTTTTGAAGACTGAATATAGTGGCTTTGATAACTTGTATCCTTTCTGCTCTACGTATTCTGCAAGTAAATGCTTAAAGAGATACTGAATTTAGTTGATGAAAGGAGAAAATACAAAAATGCAGTAAGTGAAGCAAGTAAAAAGGAATACAAACGTCCCAAAAATGAGATCGACAGGAAGTGCAAAATGGCTAAGCAGGTATGGCTAGAGGACAAATGTAAGGATGTAGAGGCTTATCTCACTAGGGGTAAGATAGATACTGTCTATAGGAAAATTAAAGAGACCTTTCGAGAAAAGAGAGTCACTTATATGAATATCAAGAGCTCAGATGGAAACCCAGTTCTAAGCAAAGAAGGGAAAGCAGAAAGGTGGAAGTAATATATAGACGGCCTATACAGGGACGATGTTCTTGAGGGCAACGTTATGGAAATGGAAGAGGAGGCAGATGAAGATGAAATGGGAGGTATGATGCTGCGTGACGAGTTTGACAGAGCACTGAAAGACCTAAGTCGAAACAAGACCCCGGGAGTAGACAACATTCCATTAGAACTACTGACAGCCTTGGGAGAGCCAGTGCTGACAAAACTCTACCATCTGGTGAGCAAGATATATGAGACAGGCGAAATTCCCTCAGACTTCAAGAAGAATAAAATAATTCCAATCCCAAAGAAAGCATGTGTTGACAGATGTGAAAATTATCGAACTATCAGTTTAATAAGTCACGGCTGTAAAATACTAACGTTAATTCTTTACAGACGAATGGAAAAACTGGTATAATCCGACCTCGGGGAAGATCAGTTTGGATTTCGTAGAAATGTAGGAACACGTGAGGCAATACTGACCCTACGACTTACCTTAGAAGAAAGATTAAGGAAAGGAGCACCTACGTTTATAGCATTTGTAGACTTAGGAAAAGCTTTTGACAATGTTGACTGGAATACTCTCTTTCAAATTCTAAAGGTGGCAGAAGTAAAATACAGGGAGCGAAAGGCTATTTAGAATCTGTACAGAAACCAGATGGCAGTTATAAAGAGTCGAGGGGCATGAAAGGGAAGCAGTGGTTGGGAAGGGAGTGAGACAGGGCTGTAGCCTATCCACGACGTTATTAAATCTGTATATTGAGCAAGCAGTAAAGGAAACAAAAGAAAAATTCGGCATAGGAATTACAATCGATGGAGAAGAAATAAAACCTTTGAGGTTCGCCGATGACATTTTAATTCTGTCAGAGACAGAAAAGGACTTGGAAGAGCAGTTGAACGGTATGGACAGTGTCTTGAAAAGAGGGTATAAGATGAACATCAATAACAGCAAAACAAGGATAATGGAATGAAGTCGAATTAAGTCGAGTGATGCTGAGGGAATTAGACTAGGAAATGAGACACTTAAAGTAGTAAAGGAGCTTGGCTGCGGAGCAAAATAAACTGATGATGATCGAAGTAGAGAGGATATAAAATGTAGACTGGCAATGGCAAGGAAAGCGTTTATGAAATTTGTTAACATCGAATATACATTTGAGTGTCAGGAAGTCGTTTCTGCAAGTATTTGTATGGAGTGTAGCCACGTATGGAAGTGAAACACGGACGATAAATTGTTTAGGCAAGAAAAGAATGGAAGCTTTCGAAATGTGGAGATTCAGAAGACTGCTGAAGATTAGATGGGTAGATCACATAACTAATTAGGAGGTAATGAATAGGATTGGGCGAGTAGAGAAGTTTGTGGCCAACTTGACTAGAAGAAGGGAATGGTTGGTAGGACATGTCCTGACGCATCAAGGATTCACGAATTTAGTACTGGAGGGCAGCGTGGAGGGTAAAAATCGTAGAGGGAGGCCAAGAGATGAATACACTAAGAAGATTCAGAAGGATGTAGGCTGCAGTAGGTACTGGGAGATGAAGAAGTTTGCACATGAGAGAGTGGTATGGAGAGCTGCATAAAAAATTCTCTGGACTGAAGACCACAACAGCAACTATGCAAAAATAGTTTGTGGTCCAATGTCACACCGAGATATTTTGCCTCCTTTTTTCGTGGAATTCTGACGTTGTTGGTTATGATGTTGTCTTGTAAGATGGATCTCTTTTTCGCAAAGTATATGGGTAGTAAAATGAAAACGAGAAAGACTATGTAAAGAGCAAGACAAGGACGTCGGTGATGCACGTAGATGCGTGTACAGGAGTGTCCTCTATTGGAATCAGGAAGGAACAGCACGAATCTTCTCCGCTGAGCCATTTGCGTGTTAGACGCGCTCATGAGGACATCGAGTCCTGTGTGAATCGGGAAGATGTATATCTGTTTGACTGGGGAAGGAGTGTCAGGAAGTGAAATTCATGCCCGAATGTGTACTCTGTACACCGAACCAGTATGTCATGTGCACCTGTGTTTCCGTAGAATAAACGATTTCGTGAACTACGGATGTCATTGAAAGACGGCAGTCGACCAGGAAGACTCATCGTGTCATTGCCAATCTGTCATTGCTGCGGTGGATACTAACGTTAGAAAAGACCGACAGCGGACGTTGGAAGACGTTTCCTTACAGCCTGACGATAGAGCAGAAGCTGAACAGAATGTTGACCTAACTGCAGCATCTGGACCGGTATCGCATTATGTTGAGTGGGACAGGATGCGTCAGAGCCAGCAATGGAAGCACATGAATTCCAAAGCCGTGCACATCAGCTAGGAAGAAGATATAAGGACCTTTTTATCTGACTGCTATGGTCCGCTGTCCATCGACTCTCTGGAGCAAAGCGCCACAATTAACACACATAGATACTTCGCAAAAATTGAAACACACTATCCAGTCCAAACACCAATGATTGTTGATGCTCAGCATCATTCTGTTGCACAATTAAGCCCACCCACATTTTTCAAACACTGTTTCGACTACACTGCAAATGTTTCGCTCAGATGGTCTTACACATACTACGTACGGCTCCGATCTCTCTCCGTACCATTTCCATATTTTTGGACCCCAGAAAAAACATATTCGTGGCTGTCGATATGCCTCGGACGAAGAGGTGCTCTCCTGGGTACTACTGGGCAATTGTAAACATTTTGCTATAGAGCAGTTGACCGTGTTGTCTTAAAGTGGAAGAAATGCATTTACCATTATGGCGATTACTTTTGATTTAATAAACAGTTAACTTAATTTTCGTCCGTTAGTCTGGTTTTCATTTCCCTGCCCCTTATACAGGGTGTCTAACTTTTACTCTTCTGCCTCATGATTTCCGAACAGAAAAAAGTGCGAGAAATGCAGTTGGAAAGGGTTGCACCTGTGACAGTGGCTCTGAGAATGAACAGGAGTGGATGATCCGTGAAGGTCAATTAACACTAGTTTCAACGTTAAGTCAGGTTTTGTAAATGGCACATGTGTTTTTTTTTTCAGGAAAGAAACATAGGGGTAGAATTAGAGGTGGTGGACTTGGTTTCACTATTCTAAACATCATATATTCTGAAATAATATATGACTATGGCAAAGGCGCTCCGGTTTCAGATGTAATGCGCAGGGCGAAAGGTTTCCTGTCCTGTCCTGCAATCTGCAGTTAACTGACCACTATCAGTACGCACGTTCTAACTAAACTGTTCAGTCTACTAGTGTCTCCTGTTCGGGCCTGCTGTACTGCTGTTAATGTAAGATAGGATAATATTCTCTAACGCATTTAACGTACGTTTTGGACACTGCTCTCCCTGTTTTTCTGTGGATTGTAATATAAGCGGTCGTCTAATCAACATACTGGTCTTCAGTACAGAAGGGAAACCAGATATGATGTTAATTATGGCAGATGTTACTTCAAAAGAAAATATTGAACAAAAATTATGTCGCCAGACACTTAATAATAAAATAAACGAGAAGAATAAGAAGCTGTTAAATCACAAGGAAAAAATTAAGGAAAAGTATTAAACAAGCAGTTCATCTTAACAGATCATCTCAAGAATTAAATCCATTGAATAACATCCAGCTATAAAAGGCATACCACGGAAAGACAAATTAGAAACATTAGAACAAACAGAAGTTGAAGGCATAACAGAAACGGAACTACAGCTGTAGTCGTGTACGTTGAACGGTACCCAGACAGACGATGTCCTTCACGTCGCACCATTTCGAAGGTCGGCGCAAGTGTCATGGAAAGAGGCACATGTGCGACCAGAAAGATCAGCGTACAGAAACTTCAGCTAACAATGAAAATTGATGTAGCGCACAATCCTTAGTTGAGTGTACGACAGATTGCACGCTTTTCTGAAATAAGTGTAGCATTTTGCCTAGGCAAACATTTCATCCCTATCATGTCTCATTCCCACCCAAAACACTGCTAGAACGACTTTCATCGCTTTGCGCTTCACCTTTTTGCAAGGTTATCCTCATTTCTTACGCGATACGTCGTTTACGGATGAAGTTTCATTCACAAATTATGGTCATGTAACTGCGAAACACGCACCAGTGGCCTGTGCAAAATCCCCACTGGTTTCTCGCGGTTGCTCCTCAGAAACACTCGCATGTCAATGTTTGCTGCGGTATCGCTGATTCCCTATTGTAGGTCCCTATTTTTATCAGGAACAACTGGACGGTGGTATGCATCATTTCCGCAGACGCTCTACCAGCTTTCATGAAGTACGGAGGACTGGAAACGCGTCCAAGATGATTTTCGGCCCATACATTATGCTCATATTTCCAGGGAAGCTGCGAATGCCAAGTTTCCAAATGGGTGGGTAGAGCGGGGAGGTCCTGGGATCTAGCCAGCTCGGTCCCTCGATGTGACGCCCTTAGACTTCGATCTCTGAGGCGCAATGAAAGATCACGCGTACCACGAACCCCCAACCTCATCAGATGATTATGCTGTGACTTATTACTGTCGTATTGCCACGTGTGCGGCAGTATCCGTGGAAACACTGTAATCTGTGGAGCCCGTATTTGTTCACCCTCTGCACAAGTGTTTTGATGCAAATGTCGAGTGCACTGAACATTCATTGAGGTGACGCAAGTTCATCGGACGTGACGTTACCTGTTACCTGTGCGTGTGTTTTCTGTGCTGGATGTCACTCACACAATTGTACACTCCTGGAAATTGAAATAAGAACACCGTGAATTCATTGTCCCAGGAAGGGGAAACTTTATTGACACATTCCTGGGGTCATATACATCACATGATCACACTGACAGAACCACAGGCACATAGACACACGCAACAGAGCATGCACAATGTCGGCACTAGTACAGTGTATATCCACCTTTCGCAGCAATGCAGGCTGCTATTCTCCCATGGAGACGATCGTAGAGATGCTGGATGTAGTCCTGTGGAACGGCTTGCAATGCCATTTCCACCTAGCGCCTCAGGTTGACCAGCGTTCGTGCTGGACGTGCAGACCGCGTGAGACGACGCTTCATCCAGTCCCAAACATGCTCAATGGGGGACAGATCCGGAGATCTTGCTGGCCAGGGTAGTTGACTTACACCTTCTAGAGCACGTTGGGTGGCACGGGATACATGCGGACGTGCATTGTCCTGTTGGAACAGCAAGTTCCCTTGCCGGTCTAGGAATGGTAGAACGATGGGTTCGATGACGGTTTGGATGTACCGTGCACTATTCAGTGTCCCCTCGACGATCACCAGAGGTGTACGGCCAGTGTAGGAGATCGCTCCCCACACCATTATGCCGGGTGTTGGCCCTGTGTGCCTCGGTCGTATGCAGTCCTGATTGTGGCGCTCACCTGCACGGCGCCAAACACGCATACGACCATCATTGGGACCAAGGCAGAAGCGACTCTCATCGCTGAAGACGACACGTCTCCATTCGTCCCTCCATTCACGACTGTCGCGACACCACTGGAGGCGGGCTGCACGACGTTGGGGCGTGAGCGGAAGACGGCCTAAAGGTGTGCGGGACCGTAGCCCAGCTTCATGGAGACGGTTGCGAATGGTCTTCGCCGATACCCCAGGAGCAACAGTGTCCCTAATTTGCTGGGAAGTGGCGGTGCGGTCCCCTACGGCACTGCATAGGATCCTACGGTCTTGGCGTGCATCCGTGCGTCGCTGCGGTCCGGTCCCAAGTCGACGGGCATTTGCACCTTCCGCCGACCACTGGCGAGAACATCGATGTACTGTGGAGACCTCACGCCCCACGTGTTGAGCAATTCGGCGGTACGTCCACCCGGCCTCCCGCATGCCCACTATACGCCCTCGCTCAAAGTCCGTCAACTGCACATACGGTTCACGTCCACGCTGTCGCGGCATGCTACCAGTGTTAAAGACTGCGATGGAGCTCCGTATGCCACGGCAAACTGGCTGACACTGACGGCGGCGGTGCACAAATGCTGCAGAGCTAGCGCCATTGGACGGCCAACACCGCGGTTCCTGGTGTATCCGCTGTGCCGTGCGTGTGATCATTGCTTGTACAGCCCTCTCGCAGTGTCCGGAGCAAGTATGGTGGGTCTGACACACCTGTGTCAACGGGTTCTTTTTTCTATTTCCAGGAGTGTAGTTGCTGTGAGCTATATGCCACTGTTAACTCCTTATAGGATACTAGAACCAAGTCTTATTATACCAAATTGTACCTGTAAATTTTATTTCTGTAGAAAAAACGTATATTTGTCATTTATATAAATTTAACTTTGTATTGAAAGTGAAGTTTGTTTATTTTTATATATTTAGCATTCCCGCCCGTTGTGTAGGTCCCTGACAGCGGGCTGCAGGACAGTGCAGGAAACCCTTTCCCTGCGCAGTACAGCAGAAACTGCGGCGCCATTGCTATTCTGAAAAGTCTGAGATATAAGGATGCATGAGATTCAGAGCAGTGAAACCGAGTCTGCCATCACTAATTGTGCCTTTAGCTTCTATTTCTGCAGAAAAAAATGCATGTGCATTTGTGCTGAAAGTGGTGTTCGTTAACCTTTATGGATTATGTCCTCCTGCCCATTCTGTGAACCCCTAACGTAGGGCCAGCGGCATTTTTCAAAATTTTATTTCATTTCGCAAATATATGAGGTGGCAGAGATAGGTGGGACACCCTGTATGTTGCTTTTGTTTTTTGTACTTTTAATGCGATTTTGTTTGCCCAGCACTATGTAACATTCCTTTAGTTTGTCTTTGGAGGTGCTTTACATATTGTGTTGGTTCTTACGCCCATGTGCCAATATTGCCGTATTGCTATGTTATGTGAGCATTGTTCTATACGGCAATGAGACTCTAGTGGCACAACACTGACGTAGAGATTGAAATAAAAGGACCAGTGGAGAGACGTACGGTATTCTGACTGACATTTAGCCGGCCAGTGTGGCCGAGCAGTTCTAGGCGCTTTAGTCTGGAACCTCTCGACCGCTGCGGTCGCTGTTTCGTATCCTGCCTCTGGCATGGATGTGTGTGATGTTCTTAGGTTAGCTAGGTTTAAGTAGTTCTAAGTTCTAGGGGACTGATGACCTCAGATGTTAAGTCCCATAGTGCTCAGAGCCACTGACATTCATTTTGAGACGCGATCATTTTACTTATTAGATCAACAAGAAGGTTCTGCTTATTAAAATGTCATATACTATTTTATGTAGATATCTGGTACCGACGTTTGTGCCATCACTTCGCATGTCAGGTTTTGCTACCGTATTTTGTCATACCGTTTCGAAATTCAAGGAAGACAACTGTATATATTGTGAATTGAAAGGTCATGTTGTGTTACATTGAGTACCTGAAATTAAGCAGGTATTTGAGTGATGAAGCCAGAATGTTCTGTCCGCGTCGTTCCTGCTGCCGGCAGTGGTAATAAGATTCTCCTAAGTTAATTTCTAAAACCTGACACATTGTGTTCAACAGGCTAATTGGATGGTTGTTACTGGCGGCTGTGCTATCTTCTAATGTCTCAAATATGATCATCATCTTCGCCTTTTCCAGTGTGGTGGGAATGTGTCAATTAGAAGGCAGGGAATGAAAATTCCGGTGATGAAGGCTAAGGGCTTTCGTAGAAGGTGTTTCCGGCGATTACTGTTAATACCGCATAATCCCAGGGCAGGTGTACCCTTCTCCCACCACACAATTTTTTTGAAAGTTCTGTACGAGTGGTTAGTTGGGATTGTGATACAAATGGATGTTTCTGAAGTTTTTAACTGCTGTGATGATTTGTGTATCTTCCTGCAGTTCATATGGTTTAAGAACTTAAATAAAGAATGTGGTTTGTATTTCAGATATTCTAGCCAAAGTTTCTGCTATCCTCAGGTGATCGTAAGCTAAGCGAGCGTCGGTCTGAAAAGGGAAATTTAGTCTTCAGTTCTTCTAATAATTTCCGGGTATGTAGCAGGATCCCGTCGACATTCTGCCACGATATGTCGGCCCAGAGACGTCCGGCCATCATCAGGTGAGTACACAACTACTGAAGAGCCCAGGCGCAGTCGCGGTATTTATGCCGAATCTCGCGCATGCGAAATGTACTGGCATCCTACAGCGCATGCGTCAGGTGTTGACATGCGCGGCATTCCGAGTTGTACGTGCTGCCCTCGGTGGTGAAAATAGAAGATCATCTAGTAATTGAGTATCAAATGACGCTGTCAATTCCGCTGTGATTGTATAATTTTAATAACAGGTTTCCAATTTTTATCCAGCTGAAAGCCGTTGTCACGATTTATAAGTCTTCAGTTGTTGTGTCAGAGAGTGTACGACAAAAAATTCCCATTTACTTCAGAGTAAAAGCATTCCCATTTTATCGTCCTGTTGTTCCGTTTCCCAGTCTGTGAGTCGTTGTAATTATCGTTGCAGTTTGCAACATTTTTTGTGTGTTTTCTAGGATTTCGGTACAGCTGCCGTTTTTTTTATATGTTTAAGTTCTTGTAACATCCATGGAGGTTCATCAGAGGCGGAAAATTTCGCTGAATTCTGATGGTTGAGTTCTTTCTGTTATTTGAATTTTTTTTAGGGTGGTAGTCTCCTGCATTGAAGGGTCTTCTGTTGAGGTGAAGGCTAGGTTAGGCCTTGCGGTATATATTAAAACTGTTGCATATTTGTACGAGTCAGCAAGATGTTACACGTAATTCCTGTCGTAAGGCAATGTTATGCCATTTAGTTTCAGAACAATCGGGTGATTATCCGACGATAATTCGTGTATGATGTCCAAACACAAGTTTAACTTTATGAAAATGGCCGTACGTGTAACCTCTGGGCGGTAATCCGGGTTTCCTTGTGTACGTGTATGTGTTGCGGTCCACAAATTGATATTGCTAACGGGGTTTAGAGCTGGAGTAATTTTCTTTTTATTCGGCGGAAAAAACGAAACCAGGTTTTTGGTATATTTGTCGGCTCCGATCATAATTTTCTCAACGAAGTTAATTTTCGCAGACATTCCTTCAGCCGGAGTTGATTTAGGCTGACCGGCGGAATGCGTACAAGTGAAATGACGTAACGGGAAGAACATAGGCCGGTAAACTGAGAATCGTCGAATCCAGTTACTACGAGGAAATTCCTTTTTTTTCCTGCTTTTTGGTTTCAGTGTTTACGTTACATTGCTGGATATATTGTATTTGATGTGATGAAACTATATGTGAAGGAGAACAAATTTCTTCTGTTACTTGTCTCGTGGGAAGATAAAAATCCACAAATGCACTTTTTCTCAAGAAATGGAGGATTGCCATCATGTAATATTTAACAGATTTCTTCCCCAAATGCACTCTAGTGCAACCCTGCGGTGTCCAATTTTATCGTCTGCTAAAGAATTTGATCAAAAAGTTTCCAAACCGCTCTTGTCTCGCCGAGAGAGAAAAAGAAATCATATTCCGAGAGAACTGCATCGAAATATATTTCATTGTGCATCATCAGCTATCCTCAACATCATTTGGCGAAATGAAGCGTTTCGCGTGTTTTGCTGCCAAGCTGTGCAGTGGGAGAGAGTCTTTTATAAATGTAAACCAAATTAATTTGTCTATAGAAACTTTGAAACAACATGGTAATACACTACTGGATATTAAAATTGCTACACCACGAAGATGACGTGCTACAGACGCGAAATTTAACCTACAGGAAGATGATGCTGTGCTATGCAAATTATTAGCTTTTCAGAGCATTCACACAAGGTTGGGAACGGTGGCGACACCTACAACGTGCTAATATGAGGAAAGTTTCCAACCGATTTCTCTTACACAAACAGCAGTTGACCGGCATTGCCTGGTGAAACGTTGTTCTGATGCCTCATGTAAGGAGGAGAAATGCGTACTATCACGTTTCCGATTTTGATAAAGGTCGGATTGTAACCTATCGCTATTGCGGTTTATCGTATCACGACACTGCTGCTCGCGTTGGTCGAGCTCCAATGACTGTTAGCAGAATATGGAATCGGTGGCTTCAGGAGGGTAATACGGAACGCCGTGCTCGATCCCAATAGCCTCGTATCACTAGCAGTCGAGATGACAGGCATCTTCTTCGCATGGTTGTAACGGATCGTGCAGCCACGTCTCGATCCCTGAGTCATCAGATGGGGACGTTTGCAAGACAGCAACCATCTGCACGAACAGTTCGACGACGCTTGCAGCAGCATGGACTATCAGCTCGGAGACCATGGCTGCGGTTACCCTTGACGCTGCATCAGAGTCAGGAGCCCTGCGTTGGTGTACTCAACGATGAACCTGGGTGCACGAATGTCAAAACGTCATTTTTTCGTATGAATCCAGGTTCTGTTTACAGCATCATGATGGTCGCATCCATGTATGGCGACATCGCGGTGAACGCACATTGGAAGCGTGTATTCGTCATCGCCATCGCCATACTGGTGCCATTGGTTACGCGTCTCGGTCACCTCTTGTTCGCATTGACGGCACTTTGAACAGTGGACGTTACATTTCAAATGTGTTACAACCCGTGGCTCTACCCTTCATTCGATCCCTGCGAAACCCTACATTTCAGCAGGATAATGCACTACCGCATGTGGAAGGTCCTGTACTGGCCTTTCTGGATGCAGAAAATGTCTGACTGCTACCCTGGCCAGCACATTCTCCAGATCTCTCACACCAATTGAAAACGTCTGGTCAATAGTGGCAGAGCAACTGGCTCGTCACAATACGCCAGTCACTACTCTTGGTGAACTGTGATATCGTGTTGAAGCTGCGTGGGCAGCTGTACCTGTACACGCGATCCAAGCTCTGTTTGACTCAATGCCCAGGCGTATCAAGGCCGTTATTACGGCCAGAGGTGGTTTTTCTGGGTACTGATTTCTCACGATCTTTGCACCCAAATTGCTTGAAAATGTAATCACATGTCAGTTCTAGTAAAATACCTGGTGATCAAAAAGTCAGTATAAATTTGAAAACTTAATAAACCACGTAATAATGTACATAGAGAGTTAAAAATTGCTTGGAATGACATGGGGTTTTATTAGAGCCAAAAAACTAAAAAGCACCCCACTTTGGTAGACGCGTGACAGGTCTGCTGCGCGCGTCGTTTGGTGATGATCGTGTGCTCATCCGCCACTTTCATCATGCTTGGCCTCCCAGGTCCCCAGACCTCAGACCGTGCGATTATTGGCTTTGGGGTTACCTGATGTCGCAAGTGTATCGTGATCGACCGACATCTCTAAGGATGCTGAAAGACAACATCCGACGCCAATGCCTCACCATAACTTCGGACATGCATTACAGTGCTGTTCGTAAGATTATTCCTCGACTACAGCTATTGTTGAGGAATGGTGGTGGAGATATTGAGCATTTCCTGCAAAGAACATCATCTTTGCTTTGTCTTACTTTGTTATACTAATTATAGCTATTCCGATCAGATGAAGCGCCATCTGTCGGACGTTTTTTGATCGTTTGTATTTTTTTTTCGCTTCTAATAAAACCCCATGTCATTTCAAGTATGTGTATCAATTTGTACCTCTCTAGCTACATTATTCCGTGATTTATCCAGTTTTTAAATTTATACTGACTTATTGACCACCCGGTGTATTTTTCCAATGAATACCCGTTTATCATGTGCATTTCTTCTTGTTGTAGCAATTTTAATGGCCAATTGTGTAGTAAAAGGACAGTGGCTACAACGGTTGCAAGACGCCGAATAAATTACCGTTTACCCTGTTTTTACTCTGAATATTACCCCAGAGTGAGTAAATCATCACCTATAAAACAATAAAAGTATGTACCTCTATACACATATTTCTCATGAACAATCCAAAATCCTTTCTTGGATATTTATTTGCAATTGATTGCTTTGCTTAGCCTTTCGTTGTCTGAAGATATTAATAACTGCAATATACTGAGCCTTATTATGGTTTATATTCAGTGTAAATAACGGGACATTTGAAAATAAATTGTGTCCTCAATGTAGCCCGAACCCACGACCCTCACATTACCACTCTGTAGTCCCTTCGTTGGGTTTATATTCAGTGTAAATAACGGGACATTTGAAAATAAATTGTGTCCCCAATGTAGCCCGAACCCACGACCCTCATATTACCACTCTGTAGTCCCTTCGTTGGGCCAGGCGCTATCTGAGAGCTACGTCCACATAAATGGCTCACTCATCGCACGACCTGCGTCAAAACCGATATTATTTTACGAACGCTTTGTCATCTCGAGTTCTCATTTCTGTCACTTTTATTTTATCCAATCCCCGGGTATACCTTCAATATGGACGAAATCAATGTTGATGAGTAGGGGCGGTAACTGTGCCAAGACGAATATTGACCATAGCTTCTACCGCTTCGATGTGCTCGGTTGCCTAGGTTCTTTCATGTGTATGGGTAAACGATATCCGAATGTATACCACTACTCCTACGCTTCGTCGCTGTTGTCTGTCGGTCCGATAGACAATTAACTTTCTAAGTTTGTAGCCTCCATTGGATTTAACGTGCATTTCAGAGGGCGGGAGAATGTCAACCCCTATGATTAAGATTTTGAAACAAAACTCTTTAGTAGTGTCAGGGAGGCGGCTCATCCTTCTGTACCTGCTGTTCCATACTCTGTCCCCGCCGAAGCGCTCTGCGCTCGTTGGGGATGTTTCGCACTTGTTCCGCTATCACCTGCCGGGACTGGCTACCAGGTGGTATGTTAGTGACTGATTTTCATCTCTGTGGTCTGGACTGAGCTTCCTGGGGCGATTTTCTTAATTTTACACGAGACGTCTCTGTTAATAAGATTTTCCTGCAACTTAACGTCAGTCATGTTTCCAATAAGGCCGTTAAGGGCAAGTGACTATATTGTATTGTAGTGTATGTTAACCGGGAGCCTAGAAACGACGGAGAGGCTCCGTCCCCGCCGCAGCCGCAGTGTTCCACAGCCCCACGACGACTACCGCAGTCCACTTCACCCCTCCGCCTCCTCACACCAAACCACTCTTTCAGGGTTACTATGCGGCTCAACTCGGAGAATTAAAGCTGACACATGGTGACAGCTAAAACTGTCAGCTATTCGGCCGCTCAAGGATGCGAGGGTGTTTGGGTAACCATTGCCTGCCCTGATTGTGGACCATGGTGAGACCTTTTTATAATAGGCATTAATTTTGTACACAGATGCATCCTCGTTTCCTTAGCGCCTTCTTGATACTTGTGTCACAACTGTAGTGTTGGGAGATAAAGGCACTCGCTTGTGTTTTGATGGTACGCACCTAGATCTTCAGAAAAAGCAATTAAAATCATTAAAACCTAATTATAAACGCGGATTTTAAAAATCGTATTTCTTATACTTAACAATGCATACTTTAACATTAAATGTGATCAACACCCGTGAATAAACTTGTGGTTCATGTAACGTGCATCAGACACAGTGTCATTCTAACGAAAAGGCTATTTTACATGTACAAATGGCTGAACAAAAACTTCCCTGACAAAATTTAGTCAGTGCATTTGAGTTTGTCCAGGGACATTTTCCGAGTATTTTTGTGTAAGTGACCAGTGTTTTCCGGTGTTTCGTTTCATAGTAATTACATTTCTTTGATTTCTTACCCCCTGTACTGGTATTACATGAAAATATCTGCAGAACAGTGACAATGTCAACGGTGTGGGCTGGGTTTCTTGTTTGCAGACTAACTCCTCCCTTCACTCACGGTACTTGCTGTTCATAACACTAACGTCTACTTTATTCCTGGTCGTCAAGACCAGATTACACATCTCGACTAGGTATTTACTTCCCATCTTTTACATATTCCGGCCCTCACTTTGTGAACTACTATATTTATGAACATGATCAGTTGCAGCTTTTACTTTTTAATTCACTCTGTTAATTTCAAAGTTATCGGAGGTTATACTATTAATACATGAGGAGCTCGACTAATTTTCTTCTACATTACGGGTGCAATTCATTTTTACCGATATTTTATCATCGATATCCATAGCTTGCTCATCAACATTAATTACTAAATCTAATTTTTAATTTTTCTAATTTCGTCCACTCCTTAGGTAGAGTTAAGAGTTCCTTATTCGATTCTGTTTTACTGTAGGAGAAATTGAAGATACTTTGAATTAGGCGAAACGCGTGTGAGTGATGAATAAACAAACGGTAATTTCAACATCCCCACAAAGACTGTTTTCTTCTCCTGATTCTACATACTAATTGCTGTTTCACCACGCCATGGAGTGGAGATTTTGGCAGTTTGTTCCTTATGAGTATAACGTGTAAGGACCACGCTACTGCAGCCCCAAAAATCACTCAGCATCATCTTGACCGATGATGGTACAGTATTTGTCTTTTTCGGAAGTGATGGATTCGCGAGTTTTCCACTTCTCAGCCCCACTCTCTGTGGGTCGTTGTGATATACTCAGCACTCGTTGGTGACCATAAGGGCTCTGGAGCAGTCGTCCGGCCTGGCCTGACATGGCTAAACTATTTTGTTGTTGCGTCGGTGTGGTGAGCGATCTCAGTGTGCGTGTGAACAATCACGGAACCCAGCGAGCTGGGGACCTTTATGATGCTGACAAATCTCGTTTAAAATGTTGAAAACGTATCCATGACTGATTTTCAGTTTTAACTTGTCGTTCATACGCCGGCGGCGAGGACCAGTGGCTCTATTTTCCTTACAATTCCCGATTACTCGCAGACAGATGGTCAGTCACATCGTTTTTCGCCATTCAGACTTTTTATATCACACTTGAAGCGTTAGCGCCCAACCATGTGCCATATGATGGCAAGTAGTTGTCGCACGCTTCCATCGATTCAACGTAAATTGTTGCATCATTGTTCCCCTATAAATGCACAAAACGCATTGCTACTCGGTACGCCACGTTACCAACAAGTAGTGCCGTTTTGTTTTGGCTCTTCTTGTGGCATGCTAGGGTACAGTGGCATAGATTTTTAAAAGTGTATCAGAGCTAGAGAGGTATATCTGTTTTTTAATTTACTATCTCTCGCTTATGTTAAAAGAGTGGTCCTCAATAAACTCACCTCATGCGGCGTCGCACGCGGTGGCGCCGTCGCCAACGCAGGTGGCGAACGCGACTGCGTGCGGGACGTAGTTCTGCTCGAAGACGCCAGAGAGCAGGTGTGACCATGGCCCGCGGCTCAGGACCAGCGCATCCTCCCCGCTATGCGACGCTGTCGCTTTTGGCCTCATCGCAGGGAACGCGTGGTCCTTCCCGTCTGTTGTTGTCACAGATGAAGTAAGAAAGAAATTAGGTGTCTTTATTTTTTCCCAGGATGGAACAGTCAACTTTTTAACAATAGCTCAAGTGATATGAATCACGATAGAAAGAGCGATGTTCCGCTCATGTTTCTTATCAAAAAATGGTTCAAATGATTCAGAGCACTACGGGTCTTAACGCCTGAGGTCATCAGTCCCCTAGAACTTAGAACTACTTAAACCTAACTAACTTAAGGACATTACACAGAGCGTAGCGGTCGCGCGGTTCCAGACTATAGCGCCTAGAACCGCTCGGCCACACCGGCCGGCCGAAGATTTCATCTGTTCTGAAAGTATAATTAACTACAGGGTGCTCCATAACGTTTTCTACAGTTTTGATCACATATGTTCCAAAGACGGCGATAGGTAGAAAGGTGCGGTTTGAGACCGAATGTTCTGAGGCACCTACGTTTTTAGCAGCTGTGTAACTGAGTTTACTGTGTGTACCAACTGTAGCACGCAGGACACGCAAGCGATCCTGAAACTCCTTCCATGTCCGCCCTTCCATGTCCTCATTAACGCGTGCAACTACTACTCTGATGAGAGCTCGCATGTCTTGTAGGTCGCGCAATCCGCCTGGTAGACAGCATCATTCACAAAACCCCTAACAAAATACCTAATGGAGTTATGTCTGGCGACCTCAGGGTCCAGGAAATGAGTCCTCCCCTGCAAACCAGTGACATGGAAATGTATCAACCAATGTTTCCTAACGATGGAAGACGATGAGCTGTAGCATGATGTCAGAATGCAAATCTTTGGTCTGTGGACTGATTCCATATATACAGATAAACTGCCGAGGTTACTGACGCGTCTGCTAAAAGAAAACGGTTCCACCACACTGTAATGAAGCAGACTAAACAACACGGTTTACCTTTGGGCCTTTATCGCTTACAGTTTCCGTACTAAAGTGGCGTTTCTCACAGACGCAGATCCACACATTGTGTCGATTCACCTTACCGAACACATGAAAGCAAGTTTCGTCAGTCAACCTTTTTCAGATAGTCCGAACACCGATGAAGCGACTCAAAATGTCAACTGCAAATGCCCATCATCAGTTGCAACTTGTTGGCCTGAAGCTCTAGTTTCTTGTGAAGGAGCCTGTCCACTGCAGTTGTTGGTAACTGAAACTGTCGAGAAGCTTGATGTACAGATTTAATTGTGTTCCGGATAGATGCTTGTTACACCTGTTCCACATCTCCATCACCCAAAACTCATCCTCATCATGACACTTCCCGATTTCTCGAACCCTATGCCTGATAGTCGGACTGACGTGTGTGCTTCCGTAACGTGTCCAAAATTGTGTTGACCTCGCTGTCACTTCAACCATTCCACACACTATGACATCTGCTGTGGGACCTGCCGCTGTGGTCGAGCGGCCCTAGGCACTTCAGTCCGGAAGCACGCGGCTGCTGCGGTCGCGTGTTCGAATCCTGCCTCGGGCATGGATGTGTGTGATATCCTTAGGTTAGTTAGGTTTAAGTAGTTCTAAACCTGGGGGACTGATGACCTCAGATGTTAAGTCCCATAGTGCTCAGAGCCATTTGAACCATTTTTTTCTCTTGTGGGTGATTGGGGGGGGGGGGGAGACGGGGTGGGGAGAGGCGGACAGTTAGAAGGGATACGGTTGTGGTAGCAAGGGTGGGTGGACATTTCCGTCAATAACTGATGAGTAAAAAGAAGAAACAAAAAAAAAAAGGCTTTCGGGGTGTGTACACATTATGCTTCAAATAGCATCTCCAATCTGATTTTATAGCTGATCAAAGATGTATGGATCATTTTACATGGCACTGTATACTGCTGCCATTAGGAGGCCGTGAGACACGAGAGTAGTAGCATTTCGCAAGCGCTGTAGTAGGATACGAGGAGATTAAATTCAAACCTCACGGATGTCTAAATTTATATGTTTCGAGAAGGGGGCACGCTGACCACCTTAGTAGTCCAACAATTAACACTTCTTCTATTTATTCAGTATACCACTTGCTTTAGAACACAAGCTTCGATCATCGAGTGTGCTAAGGTGAATAATTAAGCAGAATGCAGAAACGAGGAGATAAAAACTTATCTGCTTGTATGAGGACTGTATGTTTCCTCCTTTCGGGTTTGTTGTGAGAATCTGAAAATTGTCACTTATTATGTACCTCTGGTTATGAATATATGGGAATAGTTTATTAACTTCTCCACACATGAAAGTAGTTTAAAGTAACATGAATCTCTTCACCACGTTGACAACCAACCGGTACTAAAATAAATCTGATAAATTTTGGGGATACGATAAATGGCACAAATCTAACGGCTGTCAATTATACTATATACCTAGGAATTACAATTACGAACAACTTAAATTGAAAAGACTACACAGATAATATTGTGGGGAAGGCGAAACAAAGACTGACCTTTGTTGGTAGAACGCTTAGAAGATCCGACAAACCCACTAAAGAGACAGCTTACATTACACTTGTCCGTCCTCTGTTGGAATATTGCTGCACGGTATGAGATCCTTACCAGGTAGTATTGACGGAGTACACCGAAAAAGTACAAAGGAGTGCAGCTCGTTTCGTGTTATCGCGCAATAGGAATGAGAGTGTCACTGATATGAAACGCGAGTTGGGCTGGCACTCACTGAAACAAAGGCGGTTTTCTTTGCGGTGAGATCTATTTACGAAATTTCAATCGCCAAATTTCTCTTCCGAATCCGAAAATATTTTCTTGACACCCGCCTACGTAGGAAGAAATGATCATCATAATAAAATACCAGAAATCAGAGCTCGAACGGAAAGATTTAGATGTTCCTTTTTCCTATGCGCCAGTCGAGAGTGGAATGGTAGAGAAGTAGTATGAAAGTGGTTAGATGAATCCTCTGCCAGGCACTTAAGGGTGAATGGCAAGGTAACCATGTAGCTGTGGATGAAGAAAAGTATTAACTGTCATTTTTTAATAATCTATCAGCCTACTTTCTAGTATTTATAATACTGTTGAGCTTGTGTCTTTGGACAGAGTACTGTATAACGGTCTAAATCTACTACTGTCTCACCCTAAACTGGTTTCCCCCCGTGTGCTTTTGGCGACAAGAACAATCCGTTAACGGCTTCAGTGCTAAAATCCGCTGTTTAGATTTGGCTTAGGATACTTCGTAAATCCAGTGCCATGTCGCAGAAGCGGAAGAGTCGTGCCTGTGTACGCACTGGAAAGCACGTATGTTGGCGAGACACAAACGTTCCACTGATCATAAAATCTTTGGAAGTACAAGAAACATAATTGTAGGTGTTGGGCGAGACCTTAGACGCTAATATCTCATGAACAGTTTGCTAAGTCATATGAGGAAACGCCACGTCAGTCTATTGAAAATATCTGTAGCAACACAAGTTCATAAGAAATATAAGGGATTCAGTGGACCTGCCAGGGCAGCCGAGAGTGCTAATCCGCTGCTTGCTGGACTCGGGTCGGCACGCTGGCGCCGCATTGAATCGGCCCAGCAGAGTAACGACGAGGGCCGGTCTGCCGGCCAGCCTGGATGAGGTTTTTACGCACTGAAGTACGCGCTATATTTCGAACTTCCGCAGAACTTGACAGTATTGGAGATTTTGCAGTCTTTTAAATTTGGCATGCTATTTTCGTTACTTCTGCAACAACGATCTGATCCGTTTTGTGTACCATGGGGGATCACTACCATCACTTATTAATTTATGTGGTATATATCTCTCAACTGCTGTCGATACTATCTCTCTGAAATCATTCCACAAATTTTCTACGCTTACATGATCAGATCGGAAGGAGTGCAGCCTCTTTCTTAAAACAGTGTTAACAGCATTTTTATCAGCTCCTATTAATAGATATACTTTGCGTTTCTTTTTTATGATTGTAGGTGTTACCGCATTCAGCCTACCAGCTACTGCCTTGTGGTCCCTAATCCCGGTATTCGTCGCGATACTCACTATTTTTCCAGGATTGTCTGTTGCTAAGAATTCAAGTATGCTTTCGCAACCATTTATGCTTCGAGTGGGGTCATGAACTAACTGATCAAAATAATTTTCTGAGAAAGCATTCAGTACAGTTTTGGATGACTTTTTATGCCTGCCGTTGGCTTCAAACGATTAATTTTTCCAGCATATCGAGAGCAGATTAAAGTCACAATCCACGATAATTGTATGAGTGGGGTACCTATTTGAAATGAGGCTCAATTTTAATTTGAACTGTATATCTTCTGAGTCGAGGGGTCGGTAAAACGATCCAATTAATAGTTTAGTCCAACTGCCAAGTATAACCTCTACCCACACTATCTCTACTTCAATTTCACTGCAAGGCAAACTATTTTTGACAGTAATAAATACTCCACCACCAGCTGTATTTAATCTGTCCTTTCTGAGCACTGTTAGAGCGTTTGAAAAAATTTCGGCTGAACGTATTTCCGGCTTTATCCAGTCTTCTGTACCTGTAACTATTTGAGCTTCAGTTCTTTATATTAGGGCTTTGAGCTCTGGTTCTTTGCCAACACAGCCACGACAATTCACAGCTACAATACCGATAGTTCCTATAATTGTCTTACTGTGATTTACCTGCCTCCTTTTAGATGGACGCCCTTTCTGCAGTTCCCTGAGTCCCTCTAAAATAATAAAAACAGCGCAGTCCCTTCCACACAGTCCCCACTACTCGTGTAGCCGCTTCCTGTGTGCAGTGGACTCCTGACTTACTAAGCAGAACCCGCAAACCCACAACCCGATGGCACAAGCTAAGGAATCTGCAGCACATAGTCACAAAGCCGCCTAAGCCTCTGATCCAGACCCTCCACTTGGCTCTTCACCAAAGGACCGCTATCGGTTCTATCTACGATGCTGTGGATTGTGAGCTCCGCCTTGATCTCGCAAGCAGGACTGGCAGTCTTTACCATTTCCGCTAACCGCCCGAAACAACAGAGAACATCCTCGGATCCAAAGTGACACACGTCATTGGTACCAATGTGAGCCATCACCTGCAGTTGGCTGCACCCTGTACTCTTCATGGCATCCAGAAACAGCCTTTCATCATCCGGAATTACTCCTACCGGTATGCACACGGAGTGTACACTGCCTTCCTTCCCCTCCTTAGCAGCCAACACACGTAACATTGGAGCTCCCAACTATCAGCAAACACACCCTCTGTGAACAGCCAGAGCTTGCAGGCAGAGAAGCTTCCTTTGGCACAGGGTGGACGACTGCATACAACTCAGCGACATCGTCAGCCACAGATAACGCCCAAAACATGTTAGGCAAATGGACCAGGGAGGCCCTATGATCAGCCCTTGGAAAGTTTTTCACTGCCTGGTAGACTTTGGAATGATCTCCCACTCGACTACGGGTGAGGGGTCAACCTCAGTGCAGGCAGTACCCATGGTGGCAGTGGACCAATCAGGGGGACATGTGGGACACGCTCGATGTTCCTCACATCCCCACATCGGACCTTTCACACTGATGCCTTTGGCAGCAGCCTCAAGCTGTGTGATGGAAGCCAAAGCAGCCTGGAGCTATGAGTGGAGGGTCTCCAACTCAGCTCGCATCTGTACACAGCAATCACAATTCCTATCCATTATTGTATTCGCAGTTCACCACGATAGCTGAATGGTCAGCATGATGCATTGTCGTCCTATGGGCCCAGGTTCGATCTCCGGCTGGGTCGGAGATTTTCTCCACTCAGTAACTGGGTGTTGTGTTGTCTTCAACATTATTTCATCCCCATCCGATGCGCAGGTCACCAAATGTGGCGTCAAATGTAGTAAGAGCTGAACAAAGGTGGGGTCGATATCAAAGGCGGTACTGTATGCTACATTGTGATTAAAATAAAATAAAAGCTAGTGCCTAGTAAGCACTCAAACACACAAGACATTACAAAAATAATCTTTTGACTACACAGATATCTGTAAATAAATTACTTCTGTTGGAAGCTCTTAAAAGTACACTCCTGGAAATTGAAATAAGAACACCGTGAATTCATTGTCCCAGGAAGAGGAAACTTTATTGACACATTCCTGGGGTCAGGTACATCACATGATCACACTGACAGAACCACAGGCACATAGACACAGGCAACAGAGCATGCACAACGTCGGCACTAGTACAATGTATATCCACCTTTCGCAGCAATGCAGGCTGCTATTCTCCCATGGAGACGATCGTAGAGATGCTGGATGTAGTCCTGTGGAACGGCTTGCCATGCCATTTCCACCTGGCGCCTCAGTTGGACCAGCGTTCGTGCTGGACGTGCAGACCGCGTGAGACGACTCTCCATCCAGTCCCAAACATGCTCAATGGGGGACAGATCCGGAGATCTTGCTGGCCAGGGTAGTTGACTTACACCTTCTAGAGCACGTTGGGTGGCACGGGATACATGCGGACGTGCATTGTCCTGTTGGAACAGCAAGTTCCCTTGCCGGTATAGGAATGGTAGAACGATGGGTTCGATGACGGTTTGGATGTACCGTGCACTATTCAGTGTCCCCTCGACGATCACCAGAGGTGTACGGCCAGTGTAGAAGATCGCTCCCCACACCATGATGCCGGGTGTTGGCCCTGTGTGCCTCGGTCGTATGCAGTCCTGATTGTGGCGCTCACCTGCACGGCGCCAAACACGCATACGACCATCATTTGCACCAAGGCAGAAGCGACTCTCATCGCTGAAGACGACACATCTCCATTCGTCCCTCCATTCACGCCTGTCGCGACACCACTGGAGGCGGGCTGCACGATGTTGGGGCGTGAGCGGAAGACGGCCTAACGGTGTGCGGGACCGTAGCCCAGCTTCATGGAGACGGTTGCGAATAGTCCTCGCCGATACCCCAGGAGCAACAGTGTCCCTAATTTGCTGGGAAGTGGCGGTGCGGTCCCCTACGGCACTGCATAGTATCCTACGGTCTTGGCGTGCATCCGGTCCCAGGTCGACGGGCACGTGCACCTTCCGCCGACCACTGGCGACCACATCGATGTACTGTGGAGACCTCACGCCCCACGTGTTGAGCAATTCGGCGGTACGTCTAGCCGGCCTCCCGCATGCCCACTACACGCCCTCGCCCAAAGGCCGTCAACTGCACATACGGTTCACGTCCACGCTGTCGCGGCATGCTACCAGTGTTAAAGACTGCGATGGAGCTCCGTATGCTACGGCCAACTGGCTGACACTGACGGCGGCGGTGCACAAATACTGCGCAGCTAGCGCTATTCGACGGCCAACATCGCGGTTCCTGGTGTGTCCGCTGTGCCGTGCGTGTGATCATTGCTTGTACAGCCCTCTCGCAGTGTCCGGAGCAAGTATGGTGGGTCTGACACACCGGTGGCAATGTGTTCATTTTTCCATTTCCAGGAGTGTATATAGCAAACGAACAGTGTTCTCGCCTTATTAGCAGCAGGAGGTGCTATCTCACTGACGGTCTAACAGATTTATGGACAGTCCTGCAGGATTCTTGGTGACAATACTCTCCAGCACTACTATAGAAATTAGTCACGTCTATGCATTGCCATGTTGTGCGCTTCTGCGTGCTAGCGGGAACCCTACACGATATTAGGGAGGTGAACGTTTCTTTGGCTCTTCAATGTAGGTTTTGATACAATCAGGGCACGCTACAATGGTCGATGAAAACCTGTATTTCTTTCGAAGACAGCCCACGAAATCTATTTCAGATTTGACTACCTCAGTGTCTCAGATTTCCAACATAAGTACGTAATAATACTATTATATTAGGGTTAACCTCGCATCAATAATGTCTGTGCTATTAGCGACTGTGTCGCTAATTGTTGTACATGTTTACCTTAGTTTAGTAAATGTTATAATAGCTCAAATTGTATCTTATTTGAAATTCAAAGTAAAAATGCTTCTTAACACTGTAAAAAAAGTGTGAGACCAACAGCTATCGTCTCTCCTCTAACCTCCCACACGTCGATGTCAATTTCCTCCCCTTCAGAATAATACAAAATTCAGAATTGCGTGTCCATCAATTTGGTAACAGACAAATGTTTAGATCTGATTCCATTTGCTTTCCTGTTCATTTGCTTCATTGCGGATGGCTTAAAACGTCTGGGATGTTTACATTTGTTCACGTTTGCGACTTATATATACTGTTTCACTATTCTTGTAACCATACTTACTGCTGGTCCATATATGTCAGGAACTCTACTTCGAATTACAAAATAGGACGTGAGGCACAACCCCTTTAGTCAGTACTGATACTTGTGACATGTGACCAGTTGTTTCTACCTAACTACTTACGTGTGTTATCCTCACAGACGTCGTATCTCGGAGGCACAGGTCGGTACCCTGGACCAGAGACGTATGTTAGGGATGTGTACGGAACGCCTTCACCATCCACGCCAGACACACCTGTGCAACAAGGTAAGAGATTTTTGTAGAGATAACTCTATGGGAAACGGTTAATGATCTCTCTGAGTCTGTATTCCAACAACGTTCACAGATAATCAAGAGACGTAGACTGTACGAGAAAGGTGTGATGTATACTGAAACGTACTTCTCCGAGCTCTGAATCAAATAACAACGCGAAGCCTAAACCACTGATTCAATAACATACTATAACAGCATAAACTAGAAAAGAAAATTACTAACGATAATAAACCCACTGGAGAGCGACGTTAAAAGTCAGGATTTTACAAGCTCCAACGTTCTTGTTCTTGCTTCTGTAGAGGGCAAAGAAGGAGAAACCTTGCAGTCAGCTACAGACATCATATCATATGGTCTTCCTCCGACGCAAAAACTTGAAGAATTCCATGCTTGCATCACACAAAGGTCATCATGAACACTCTATTGGTGTTATCGGTGACAACTTTTCTGTGTTATACATCTGTGTAGATGAATCTCATTTAGTGGTTAGTGATTTACACTAAGCTATTACCACCTCAAAGAAGTCCTTAACAAACGAACTGAAGCAATACAGAACTTTTACTTCCATACTTTACAAGATTTTCTGGTACCTTAAAAAAAAGGCAACAATAACATCTTTTCATCTTTTCACATAAATTATTATTCCGTTATTCTTGTAATAACTATGTCGCTGTGTTTGTTTACTGATAACTGTTTAAATTTTTATTTTCTTTAGTGCCGTAGATCTAAGAACAAAAGCTCTATGACAAAGTAGTAGCTCATTCTCTCTTTAATTATACAGCATGCACAGCTACAGTCTGAAAATTGCAGAGTAGGTTATGGTGAGTAATAATTATTAAGAAAACAATTCGTTACGTTGCACCGTTTTTGCATTATTTAGCAGTGAAGTTAGGAAATCAGATCGCTGCGTGTCCCCATTCAAGCACTTGAACAAGCTGAAAAGCGGTAAGCCAAATCAATTTAAGCTAGATAGGCAGAAGCTGTGTTTGTTCGGTTTGAGGAACACAAACGAAAAATACGTTTGGCGATGTCACCTCTGGCAGGTTGCTTAATTTGCGCTCTCGACGTCCTGACTGGCGAACGTCGATAATAAATAACTGTGGAACGGCCCAATGTGGCGATTTTTTCTCTTTACAGCTATTTCTCAACACAGCCTTCCCTGCAGCAACCTATCAAGCTTTTGTTACGCAGTCTTGAATCAAATACTGCGATGTGACAATGTGTCATCTCTAACATATTCATAGTCTTTGTGTTTGCCAACAACTTTTACTTTGAATGTGTGTGAAACGAAGCGTAACTAAATTCTGCACATTTGTGTGCACAGCCTGCAAAATGTACATTAACAGAATGAATATTTCATGGATACAGCCAACTAGTGCAATAGACGTATACAGAATACAACAATCTTTGCGTTTCATAAGCTTTTCGTTATCGCTAACTGAATTTACATTATTCCGACAGCACCATGACCAACATGTCTCGCGGCATGTTGGCTAAATAATGTTCTGTAACACCTCCATATGATGGTGAGCCTTGAAACCTAATTAATGGTACAGAAAATGAATAGTATCAAAGGTAAGAAAGCGATTTATCCATATTATACACAAACAAATCGCCAGAAGCATGGTACAATGCGGAGACATTCCTTGGGTAGTTTAGGCGCCCTCTTACAAGAGTTTTTCACAATTCTGTCCTTAAGAGAGTGAAACGTATTCAAATGTATTTGCCTAATCGAACCTTAATGTAAAACTCTACAAACATCTATTTCATTGCGAAAAAAAAATTGTAACATTCTACTCACCAGGTTCTGGAAACTAGTACTACTGAGTTATCGGTTGATAGTCTAACCGAAGGGTCCTAGAGAAATGAAATTTAGAAGGGAGAATTTATGTGAATTAGACGCCCTCCTAGAAACTGCTTCCCAAAATTCAAATCTAAAGTTGTTTAAATGAGGGTTCAAACAGTAGTTGTCATATCGACGCCAAGTCAGAAGTACTGGCACTGGAAACACTGAATACACACTGATCAGCCGGGACATTATGACAACCAACCTAATAGCCGCCAATTCTATCTTTTTTTCGGATAATAGCGGCGACATTTCGTGGCATAGAGGGAATGAGACCTTGGTAGGTCGCTGTAGGGAGTTGGCACCACATCTGCACACTCAAGTCACGTAATTCCTGTATGTCGGGGAAGGAGGACTATGAGCCTTGACGCCACATCCAATATCACGTATGTGACCGATCGGGTTCAGATCAGGCAAATTGGGGGGTCAGCACATCAATTGGAACTCACCACTGAGTTCCTCGAACCACTCCACCACACTGTTGGTCTTGTGACATGGCGCATTCTCTTGCCGAAAATGCCACTGCCGATGGGAAACATGATCGTCATGAAGGGTTGTATGTGGTGTGCCACCACTGGACATATGAATGACCACTTGAATGTTGTCTAGCGCATAATGGGGCCACCGCCATCTTGTCCCTGTCCCGCCAGACAGTTGTCGTGGAGCTGTTCCCCTGGAAGACAACGGATTGGCGCCCTCTCATCAACATGATGAAGAAGATATCGTGATTCACCAGACCATGACACACTCTGCCACTGCGCCAATGTTAAATGTCGATGGTCTCGTGTTCATGTCAGTCGTAGTTGCCGATGTTGTGTTACCATAGGCAAATGCATGGGCTGTTGCCTGAGGGGGCCTATCGTTAGCCCTGTTTCGTACGCTGTGTCCTGAGACACACTTGTTCTCATCCAGGCTTTAAAGTCTGATGTTAGTTCCTCCACTGCTCGCCGCCGCCTGTAACGTTTTATCAGCCTGCCCAGCCTACGACGTCAGATATCTGTAATGACGAGTGGCCGCCCAAATCCACAACGTCTGCACTTGATTTCACCTTCGTTTCGCCGCGTGTTGAGGACACTCACCAAAGCATCTCGAACACCCAACAAGTCGTGCAATTTCTGAAGTGCTCGTAGCTAGCCTCCGGGCCATCTCAGTCTGCTCTCGATCAGACTCAGGTAGCTCGCGTGCCTTCATAATTCTACACACGGGCAGTATGCTCGTTGATAATTCACGCACTGTGCGTCTGTCTGACTAGCAGTCATTCCTCGTCAGGTGACGCTGCTGTCGCCTGGACGGATTTACATCGATACTAGGTCGGTGGTCATAATGTTCTGGCTTATCAGTGTTCATCCATTATGTAGCATAACTGTTCGTAGGATAGTAAATTGGAAAATTCAGCCTCTAACAGACTGAAAATTGGAATTCAAAGAAAAATAAATAGTTCTGAATAAAATTCAGTCTTCAAGTGGCTATATAATTTTATTTCGCTTTATCGGTTCGATAAACTAATTTTTCATCTTCAGACGTCTACAGAATTAGAGGTATTATAAGTATTTAGACGTTGGCTGCTCATTTTTATAACGTGTGAGAAGTGTACTACAAAAACTAACTTGGTATTGCTTTAGCAGATACATTATGTTCCTATGAAGAAGTTTCTGACATCTCATAAACCAATTATAAGTAAATTTCTGTAACTTACCTGTTATTATTTACGTAAATGTATTGCAACGCCTAAGATTTATACTGCCCCTTACTTTTTAGGCCATTGGAGTTGATAAATTAACTTATGTAGACCGATATAGCGAAATAAAGTCTTATTTGGAACTGACGACTGAATTTCGTTGTGAAATTACGTATTACAGTTGCTGAAATTACAGCCACGATAACATAATAAATAGAAAGAATCTACACATATTACTTCCGTATTAGTGTGAAAGAATAAAAATGTTAACATATTACCGAACTAAGCAATTACATAACGAATAGAGAAGAGCCCAGTTATGAAGAATTACCAAATTAAAACAGTATAAACACTGACAAGACGTATAGACTTGTATGGGAGGGAAGATAAATACAGACTAGCTTGCAACAAAATCCCAGGGGAAAATGTATGGGTATCTACATCTACATCCATACTCAGCAAGCCACCTGACGGTGTGTGGCGGAGGGTACTTTGAGTATCTCTCTAGGTTATCCCTTCTATTCCAGTCTCGTATTGTTCGTGGAAAGAAAGATTGTCGGTATGCCTCTGTGTGGGCTCCAATCTCTCTGATTTTATCCTCATGGTCTCATCGCGAGATATATGTAGAAGAGAGCAATATACTGCTTGACTCCTTGGTGAAGGCATTTTCTCTAAACTTCAACAAATGCCCGTTCCTAGCTACTGAGCGTCCCTCATGCAGAGTCTTCCACTGGAGTTTATCTATCATCTCCGTAACGTTTTCGTGATTACTAAATGATCCTGTACCGAAGCGCGCTGCTCTCCGTTGGATCTTATCTGTCTCTTCTGTCAACCCTATGTGGTACGGATCCCACACTGGCGAGAAGTATTCAAGCAGTGGGGGAACAAGTGTAATGTAACCTACTTCCTTTGTTTTCTGATTGTATTTCTTTAGGATTCTTCCAATGAATCTCACTCTTTCATCTGCTTTACCGACGATTAATTTTATATGGTCATTCCATTTTAAATCACTCCTAATGCCTACACTGATACAAAGGTGAAGATAAACACTTTGCACGAAGAACGCTACAGTAGCCAACAAATATCAAATAAATTGCAGGTTTCCCTCAGCAGCGTTATCACGACCATATACCGGTATCGAGAAAGAGACTTTTATGATGATCGTCCTCGCCCAGGAGCATCCAGGACATCTGAATACCAGAAAAATAATGTAGTACTTATCAGTAAACGCAAACAGACTCGAAAGTGTCCATAAATTGACTGATGAACTAAAAGTCACTAGGGTTACAGTAGTGAGTGAGTCGACAGTGAGACGGTGCAACCTCCATGGGCACATAGGAGCAAGGAACACATCAAAAGATGTCTCTAGGAATCGCAGATGAAACGTTAAGGGACAGGTTTATGCATCAACCACGGCCAGTCAGCTAGGAAATTTTAAGTGAATTATATTGTGATGAGTTTGACAGGAGGATCCGAAAACGGTTGATCATGAGTGGGGCAAAGTTGTGGGAGATCCTGAAGCAAGAATGGATACTATTTCCAACTGAAACCCATTGCAAAGTTCGCCCCATCACATGCCTAGAGTAGGCAAGGCAGTGATTAAAGCAAAGTGTGGCTATGCTGATAAATCCAAAATTTAGTGGTTTTGTTTACCAATATATTGTTCGAGTTTCATAACCATTTAGAAAGCAAACTTTCCATCGTCCATAATCATGTTGTGTTTCCAAACTTTCAAAGGATAGTGTATGTCCAAAACATGTTACGAGATACCTATTGATACCAAATTCATTTACTTCTTCACATACTGCTTCTTACAAATGATGGCATTCAGGGGCCGTCTTCCATTACGATGTACATAGTACATGAGTAGTGCATGATGATGAGGTTGAAATATAGTAATGATTGTATGATATTTCAGAAATATCAGCGTTATTCAAACAGTGTTAAGCAATTTGATTATTAGTTTAGTGGCATGTAACAGAAATGTGTGGCAGCAGTATAGAAGGAATGAAATGCGGCGGTAGAAGTTGACTGGTGAGAAGAAGAATGAGATACCACACGTTAGATTAGCATATTAAAACAAATCTAAAATATAGGAATAGACAGGGATGATAAAAACGTGAGTGGCACTGACTGGTGCTGGTTCACTGTCGGACATAAAGAAAACGATTGGGATATTCTGAGGGCGAGGCTACGCCTTTCGAGTTCAGAGCGATTTTGCATATGACGCAGGTTAAAGGGCGGCTTTTTCCAGTGTGATGTGGCTGAAATGCGAGGGGATGGAGAGTGGAGTGTTACGCAGAGACATAGTCTAGATGCCGGATGTATCGTTTCTGGCATTACAGTTGTGGAATGATGATAGTTATTTGGTATGTAAGTAAGAGATACTGAGGACACCAGTGACTAGATGAACGAAAGAGAAAGTGAGAAAAACATTTCGCCTACCCATGCTGACTTCAGAACAGGGGCCACTTCTATTCTACAAATTTGCCCCAAAATTGTACCTTTGTGATTTATATAAGGCACTAATACTGGAACAGAGCAAAAATTTGTAACGTAACGTAGGCATGAACTGCGAAATGATTCGTAAAAGGTAGCCTCCGTCCACAGGTCTGTTGTGCCGACCGGTAGTGACCGACCGCCGTGTCATCCTCCATCAGTGCTGGATGCTGTATGGTGGGACGCGGGTTCTGGAAACTGCTCTCCTAGCCGCTGCCAGTTTCTCATAAAGTGCGTATATAATTGACAATAAAGTCACTTATAAAATCAGATGAAATATTCTTACGTTCTCTACATTCGGATAGCGGATAGCGTTGCAATGAGAGAGCTGCTTACCAAAAATGTCGTTGCCCCTTGGAGGGGATCCGCTAAAACTCAGACTGTGCGCATGGTCGGCCATGACGACAACCAAGGTGTCACTTTCGTTTGTCAGCTCCAGTACGACTTCTAGCGCCGCTTCCAGTTCCAGCGTCTCGTCCAGAGCCTTTTGTGCTAGGTTTAGCCCATGAGCCTTGTCCATTAGGGAAGCTGCGTAACAAATAAGCAAAGAAGGCGCATGTAACGTAGTGGAAATGATTTTCTGCAACGCGGTTGAATGAGTCTTCACGTATATTCATTTAGTATCGTATTTATATTAAAAATTAGAAATTTTGGTAGGTGACATCTCGCATGCTACTACCAGCAGTGGTACAACAGAATGAATAATTTGAAACACTCTTCTGCTGCCATATAGTTTATTTTTTACTTTAATAGAAATAATTCCACAATTTTAATTAAAGTAATCGCATTTTGTTGCACAAAGTGTAGCAAACACAAATAAATAAATCAAGAGAAGAAGCATTAGCTTACCAATAAGCAATAAATAAAGCAAGATATTAAGCACCACCTTACCAATAACCTCTGAATTACGTTTAAACACTGTACATAATTTTTAACGCAGTGGATGTATGTTTAATCTGTTTTTAAATAGTAGCAAACAGTTTATCAATAAAATTCCTGTTACTTTTTCTTATTGAGCGATTTCATCTTTCAATCTTGTCATTAAATTTTACCAGTGTACACTATAGATTAAAGATATTTTTGCTCAACAACAGTATGTCAAATCAATTTAACCCATAAACAGCTGTAGCCGGTCACTCTACGAATTGCTGGTTAATTTTTACGTTCATTCATTTCAGGGTCAGTTTTATCATGAAATTTTACTACCTACGTAAGTCTGCACACCACCTGAAGACCCTCACCATATCTGGTTTTGCTATCAGTTTGTGTAATAGTATCTGAATGTAAATGAACTTTATTTAGTTGGTAAGTGTTCATTTTCATAGATCATTTGTACGATAAATCGTAATGATGTGGAACTAATCATGTATATTCAAATAAGTAATTTGTAAAACTAGATACATGCTGAAAATGTTTTAAAAATACACAGACTTTAGTTAAAAATTCCTACACACCACCTTCTACACATTACAGTTACAGAAATTTTTCTACGGAAGAGGGATAGTTTTATCGGGCTTGATTCCATATGGAAGCGAATGGTCTGAGCGATTATATTAACTTCAAGTAGGAAAGAGTGCAGCAACAGTTTCATGTAGTATATGTTACAACTCCAGATT
Source organism: Schistocerca gregaria (assembly GCF_023897955.1). Classification (NCBI taxonomy): domain Eukaryota; kingdom Metazoa; phylum Arthropoda; class Insecta; order Orthoptera; family Acrididae; genus Schistocerca; species Schistocerca gregaria. The sequence continues at coordinate 676,479,077 of NC_064922.1, forward strand.
TCGCTTACTGTGTGCCCATCTTTAGTGCAGTAAATGTAAGTGAAAATGTTAAAATCAATGTACATACACATAGGCCCAACTGGACAATTCACATAAAAGATTGTTTTCTAATTTTACATTGCTGTTAGACGTTTAATTTCAGTGTGAAAGTTATGAAAAATTTTTGATGCTGCATTGTGCATTCTTTTTTGTACTAAATACAATTTTCTTGTTGAGCAGTGAATATTATTTTTTCTGACGCTATAATTACGTACATCGGTGTTCCTTTTGAGCTTCAGTGTATTGTGTACAACAATCTTCATGAGGGAATAGATATACTGTGAAGCATTTACCAACAAAAGTAAAAACCATATCCTTGAGCTTGACAGATGTAAATCTCACACACACACACACACACACACACACACACACACACACACACACGATAACTGTTTTAACAAAAAGACTTCAATGATAAACAAGTTTTTTCTACGAAACTTCCGAGATCTACTAAAAAACTGCTAATTATCTCTCTACATCTTATTCCCTCCCGTACTTCTTTACTACAGAAACTTAAGTAACGTGGCCGAACCTGTAGTGGTAGTAGTTTCGTTCCTCTGTGGCTCACTTTTGCAAGATCATTGGACGTGTCATGGTGTTTGAGATAAAGAACATTCATACAGGCATTTGCTCACTTCTAGATCTAGTTTGACAAGGATGAGACAGGCTTTATAGTAAGGACCACATCAGAATTAGCGTGATGTAATTTAGGGTAAACGCTGAAGTGGGGATTTCAGCCTCTAGCCGTCTGTACGTAGGTCTAGTCTGTTAACAACTGCCCTACGTCGTTCGCTTTATACCTTGTGTATAATATTGGTTGGCCTAGATATTTTTGAAGGTAAGTTATTTCATAGTGTAAGAAGGTAGTTGTGCATTTTCATCCACTTCTGAGTACCAGACACTGCACGTACTACACACACTATCAATTGTTTACAGCATTGTGACAATGACACGTAACTTGAAACAGGCGTGCCGCAATTTCCCGTTTTCTTGCTATAAAAATTGAATCAGCATCCTGTCGAAATGAGTCAGGACGGGCTAAAATGTTACTATTATCCGGGTCAAAGATTTGGTGTAAGATTTCCAGATAAAATAATGTAGAATGAAAATGTCTAATTAAAGAGGGGTTTTATTGTCTTTTCCTTGTGTTTCGCTCTGAATGACACCCTTAATCTGTGTTACTGAAGTAATATTTCACCACATAGGTCATCCTGGTTACTAAGTACTATTTAATTTCATATTTGATTTAGCGGAAGGTTAGCATTAGCAATTTATTGTACAGTTTTTTGTTGTTTGTTTCCTCTTGGAAAATGAAACTTGAGCCTGAATTCTGTTCCCTGGTGATGGGTACAACTGTTTGTGCACTAGCGATTTCTTTGTGTGCGTAACTAAACGGTCGATATCCTCAAGTGGTGTAGTTAAAATTCCCAAAATCTGAACTGATCCTTACAGTCAGCTTGATTATCACTTTTGTAGATAATTCTTATGACCCTTTGCTGTAGTATAAAAACTGTTCATTTTGTGAAATTTGTCGCTGAGTGTATGGCCGATCAGTCTACTGTATAGCAAAAACACCATGGCCTTTATACTCCTACTCTGATGACAGATCTCTATGGCCATAAGGGATGCTGATAACTTCTTGTTTGCTAATATCCCGCTGGTTTGCATAGCTTTAACTGAACGTTTTATGCCACGCAGTGGAGAGGGAATATCTAGATTTAATTTTACGTATAATTTTACATCTTTATATTGAAATTGATGATTTTTGTTTCAGTTTAATGTAACTTTATACATGTAACCCAACTGTGAATTTCCTTGTCCGTTTCGGTTGCTTTCTGTGCACGGAGTTCTGTTTTCCAGTGGTTGTCATGTTGCTGTCATCAGCAAATGCAGTTTTTCCTTATAAAAACTAAAATAACAAAAAAATTTGAAAATCACCCATAAATGCAGTGCTTAAATAAACCTCTTACGTATGAAATAATATGTCATCGCTATCCAAAACGGATATCTTTTCATCCACTACCTTCGTGGCTACAGTTCTAGTTATCACGTAAAGCATTCCACCGACGCCATATTTAAAATGGCGTAAAGAGAGAATGTATCGTGAAAAAAAGAATCCATGGAAGACATTTACTTGGATCTGTCTGAGGAAATTATGCCTCCAAGCACTGTCATAGCCTTTCTCATGGTCAAAAAAAACGTTCGTAAGGTTTCTGCTGGACTTCAAGATGTATGAAACCAACGAGGCTATGATTCAGTTTAACATGGGGTGAAACCACAATGTACGGAAGACTCGGGAGGTACTACTCCACTGTTTCTGTAGAAACACGGGTAGCGGAAGCTGTGTGGCGTGGATTGGGCGGTTTTTTAGGTTAGAAGGCCTCGGGAAAGTGCGGGATGGGCTGCAATGTCAAAGGGTGCTTGGAAATTACAGGACGTGCTTGGATCAAGGAACAGTCGGAATTATAGTTGTAAATTGTTGTAGTTGCGCTGGAAAAGTCCCTGAGCTTCAAGCGCTAGTAGAAAGCACAGAAGCTGATATCGTTGTAGGTACAGAAAGCTGCCTAAAGCCTGAAATAAGTTCTGCAGAAATTTTTACGAAGTCTAAGACGGTGTTCAGGAAAGATAGATTAGGCAGAATTGGTGGTGGAGTGTTTGTGCCTGTCAGTAGTGGTTTATGTTGTAATGAAGTCGAAGTAGATACTCCGTGCGAATTGGTATGGGTGGAGATTATACTTAACAGCCGAACTAAGTTAATAATTGGCTCCTTCTACAGACACCCAGACTCCGATGATACAGTTGCGGAACAGTTCAGAGAAAGTTTGAGTCTCGTAGCAAATAAATACCCCACTCATACGGTTATAGTTGGTGGGGACTTCAACCTTCCCTCGATATGTTGGCAAAAATACTTGTTCAAAACCGATGGTAGGCAGAAAACATCTTCCGAGATTGTCGTAAATGCTTTCTCCGAAAATTATTTCTAGCAGTTAGTCCACGAACCCACGCGAATTGTAAATGGTTGAGAAAACACACTTGACCTCTTAGCCACAAACAATCCAGAGCTGATAGAGAGCATCATGACTGATACAGGGATTAGTGATGACATGGTCGTTGTAGCTAGGCTCAATACCATTTCTTACAAATACATCAGAAACAAACGCAAAATAATTTTATTTAAAAAAGCGGATAAAGTGTCACTAGAAGCCTTCCTAAAAGTCAATTTCCATTCCTTCCGAACTGACTATGCGAATGTAGACGAGATGTGGCTCAAATTCAAAGATATAGTATCAACAGCAATTGAGATATTCATACCTCATAAATTGGTAAGAGATGGAACGGATCCCCCGTGGTATACAAAACAAGGTCAGAACGCTGTTGCAGAGGCAACGGAAAAAGCACGCGAAGTTCAGAAGAACGCGAAATCCCGAAGATGGGTTAAATTTGCAGACGCGCGAAATTTGGCACGTACTTCGATGCGAGATGCCTTTAATACGTTCCACAACGAAACATTGTCTCGAAATTTGGTAGAAAATCCGAAGAAATTCTGGTCGTATGTAAAGTACACAAGCGGCAAGACGCAGTGACGATGGTACTGTTATCGACGACTGTGCCGCTAAAGCGGAGTTATTGAACGCAGTTCTCTGAAATTCCTTCACCAGGGAAGACGAATGGAATATTCCAGAATTTGAAACACGAACATCTGCTAGCATGAGTTTCTTAGAAGTAGATACCTTAGGGGTTGCGAAGCAACTCAAATCGCCTGATACGGGCAAGTCTTCAGGTCCAGATTGTATACCGATTAGGTTCCTTTCAGATTACACTGATACTATAGCTCCCTACTTAGCACTCATATACAACCGCTCGCTCACCGATAGATCTGTACCTACAGATTGGAAAATTGCGCAGGTCGCACCAGTGTTAAAGAAGGGTAGTAGGAGTAATCCGTTTAACTACAGACCTATATCATTAACGTCGGTTTGCAGTAGGGTTTTGGAGCATATACTGTATTCAAACATTATGAATCACCTCGAAGGGAACGATCTATTGACACGTAATCAGCATGGCTTTAGAAAACATCGCTCTTGTGCAACGCAGCTAGCTCTTTATTCGCACGAAGTAATGGCCGCTATCGACAGGGGATCTCAAGTTGATTCCGTATTTCTAGATATCCGGAAAGCTCACAAGCTCACAGACGGCAAATCATCGAGTAAAACTGAAGTGATATCAGGTGTTCCCCAGGGAAGCGTCCTGGGACCTCTGCTGTTCCTGATCTATATAAATGACCTGGGTGACAATCTGAGCAGTTCTCTTAGATTGTTCGCAGATGATGCTGTAATTTACCGTCTAGTAAGGTCATCCGAAGACCAGTATCAGTTACAAAGAGATTTAGAAAAGATTGCTGTATGGTGTGTCAGGTGGCAGTTGACGCTAAATAACGAAAAGTGTGAGATGATCCACATGAGTTCCAAAAGAAATCCGTTGGAATTCGATTACTCGATAAATAGTACAATTCCCAAGGCTGTCAATTCAGTTAAGTACCTGGGTGTTAAAAGTACGAACAACTTCAGTTGGAAGGACCACATAGATAATATTGTCGGGAAGGCAAGCCAAAGGTTGCGTTTCATTGGTAGGACACTTAGAAGATGCAACAAGCCCACTAAAGAGACAGCTAACACTACACTCGTTCGTCCTCTGTTAGATTATTGCTGCGCGGTGTGGGATCCTTACCAGGTGGGATTGACGGAGGACATCGAAAGGGTGCAAAAAAGGGCAGCTCGTTTTGTATTATCACGTTATAGGGGAGAGAGTGTGGCAGATATGATACACGAGTTGGGATGGAAGTCATTACAGCATAGACGTCTTTCGTCGCGGCGAGACCTTTTTACGAATGCGAAAATATTTTGTTGAGCCCAACCTACATAGGTAGGAATGGTCATCAAAATAAAATAAGAGAAATCAGAGCTCGAACAGAAAGGTTTAGGTGTTCGTTTTTCGCACTCGCTGTTCGGGAGTGGAATAGTAGAGAGATAGTATGATTGTGGTTCGATGAACCCTTTGCCAAGCACTTAAATGTGAATTGCAGAGTAGTCATATAGATGTAGATGGCAGATTATAAAATTTGAAGAAGGTAGCGATTGTATAAATAGATATGCTACGAATGCAATAACATTTGTACTGTGTTTTTGCGATGAGTCTGTAGTTTCTGCCATGTAAATTTAATGGCTATGCATAAGTACATAATACTCATACAAAAGTTTTTAATAATCGGCTGCGGTTGACTGTATATGTGCCATTAGGTTACCTTTCATTTGATAGTTTGGAAGTAATAATGTTCCATACTTTCCTCCTAACAGTCATTAATATCCGTGAACTATTATTCGATAAGAAATTTATATTTCAGTCGAAGAAGTAGCCAGCACCTACTGGAAGTTGGCTGACTGCTGACAACGGGTAGTGTTTCATATGTCATTCGGTTTGAAAGTGATTCAGAGTAGTTAATTCTAGACGCAATGCGAAGACTTGACCAGCGCTGAATTGAACTGCTTGGGCTACGCTTTTAAGATGGACAAGCGTAAAGTAACTGTTACACGTATCTGTAACATGTAAAGTAGCAATTAAAAACATATATTCAACATTGCCGTTTCACTAAATGGTGTTCCATGTAGTGAAATCACTGGGGACTGGTACAAAAATCATATTTATCTAACAAACAATTCGTCTGTTGAGCCCTGGTCATTGACACGTTACTGATTTCAGTATCGTGTACTTTCAGCTGCGTCCCTAATTATCGGGAACCTCCTAAATAGTTAATAAAACGTTTAATTTTACCACATATGTTAGGTGAGGAATATTCGTCCTGAATTACATGTATGAGCAGATACATTAGTTTTGTTATTTGCTTCCGTTTAGAGTTACTTAGTTAAATTCGTAAAACAAAGTCTCTTCCTTGTTCAGCTACGTATTATGTTTTTGCAGGGATAACGTGCTCGTTCCACTACCGGGATGCTGGGAGCCAGGAAGCCGTTCGTCACCGTGTTTATCAGTACGCTTACCGCAGACGAGCAGGATGAAGCCGTTGTACTCCCTCTGCAACGCTGTGATGGCAGTACGCGTCATTTCCGACAACCTTGGAGTGGAGCTGGCGGCAGTGTCCAAGTGGAATGGCAGTTCAGACGCGCCGAAAAGCCCTGTCAACACAGACACAATAGAGAACTCACTCCGTTTTCCTCTCGTCCATAACACGAGGAAACTACATGTGGCACCTTCTTTTTGGCTAGTGACAGTTACAATCATTTTTGCATAATTCGTTTCGTCATCTTTCCAACACACTGAAGGTCAATAAAATAGTAATTTATTGTTACTACTAATGCGAGAAAACTGAGGATATGTTAGATGCTGATCAGGGCGTCAGGAAAGGTAACTGACGTTGCGCTTGAAGACTGAAGAAAAATAAAGAGACTTCTGCAGGATTTAACGACCTGGAAGAAGCATTCGACAATGAGCATGGTGCCAGATGTTCTATAGACTGAGAAAATTAGGAGTAAGCTATATGGAAAGGTGAGTAATATAGAAGAACTACGAGGGAACAGCTATATGGAAAAGCGAGTAATATAGAAGAACTACGAGGGAACAGTAACGTTGGAAGACCAAAGACAATTGATCGGATTAAAAAGGGTGTAAGATATGGATGGAATCATTCGCCCCTACTTTTGAGTCTATAACAGAATAACAATTACGAGAATAAAAAAAGGTCGAAGAGTGGAACTAAAATTCAAGGTGAAAAGATTTCAATGATAAGAATCGCTGATGACGTTGATATTCGCAGTGACAGTGAAGAAGAATTACACGATCCATTGAACTGAATGAACAGCGTAATAAGGAAAGAAAATGGATTGAGAGTAAATCGGAGGAATACACAACTAATGAGAAGTAGTAGAAATAAGAATATTGAGAAACTCAGTATCAAAATTGGAATTCTGCTTCCTTGGAACCAAAACAGTCCATGATTGACAAAGCAAGGAGAGCAAAGAGACTAGCACAAGCTACATTTCTCTGGATGCAGTTGTCTTCGGTCTTCCAACATACCTCTGTAATTTAGGAACATTTTCTACGAGATAAAAGAAACGCAAATTGTGCAAATTGAAGTGAAAGGTAGCCAGATAAGAGCGGTGACTACTGGTGAAAATGGAAAGTGAGCTGGAAAATCTATGGAAGGAGCTATAATGAAAAATTAAGGCGGTAAAACCGGAACGGAAATTATCGATAGAAACAAGAATTAATATTCTTAGAACAGGCAACACATATATTCTCATATCAAATGGAACAAAAGGTATCAGAGCAAGTTAGGGTGGATTACAGTAACGTGAAGAAAATTCTCTAAAGCATACATACCTGTAGTTTTAGACAGAGCACAAAATGCAATTGCACAAGGTTGCACCATAGAAGCGGCCTTGATCTATCACAGGTATAATGGCGGCCTTTTTATTAAGCAGTTTTTTTAAAAACCGCTTGAACATGTATCGTTAGGGGTGTCTGCTATACACGCTTCTAATGTGAACGTTATTCTTGGGATAATGTTGTACATTCAAATTTCAATGTAAATTTCATTAGATTTTTCGGCTCAAGAGAAATGAACTGACACCTTTATGTGCAATTGAACCATCCACTGATTCTGATAGAAACATGTCTTGTCGGTATGGCAAATGGATTAGTTCCACGTGCCACGTGAGTGAGTTGTGACGGACCTTGTAAAAGGACACAGTCGTCATTTTAGCGCAGAATGAGTACTACTTGGAATACCAATGCATCCAGACTTGCACATAGAACAGTCAATTTCTAAGAATGTACTGGCCTGACTTCTTTCTCTATCACTATCATAGGTGCAAAGCGACCATCTCGATTCGTAAAAAAACGTATTGATGACAAGACAACTGTTGAATATATAAATTGAAAGAGTAGTTAGATGGGCCACAATGGAGCTAATTTTTTTGCAAATTGAAGGCTGAACAACAGAATCTGGTTTACAGCAATATAGATGTGTGGTAGAGAAGCCCCTGCCAAACATATGGTAGAAACTACAACTTTCAGCTATGTAGTTCGTTCACGACGAGCATAAATGTCTGCCACTTCAGGTACGGGTTCCGTGCTTGAACATGATATATAGTGTCTTGGTCTGATACTATGTTCATAATTACGTCGTAGCCTAACGGAAACACAATTTTTTGGTTGCTGGGCTCTTGAAAACAGATGTCAACTAAATCGGCGGCATTGAACAGATTGATGAAAATTTTATATAAATATAAGGAGCTGTTTGTTGAAGATTTATTGCTACAGATCTGTAAGTTTGTACAGGGTATTTGTAACAGAACTGTAGCTACACATCGAGGTCCAGTGTAGGCTGTAATTATCGTATGGCAGCTAAACTTGGTAGATACTTATACCTAGTGCTTTTATGGGGAACCGATTTACGATGGAAAAATTCGTTCAAATTCAATTCCAGATGGAAGTTTGCCACAATGAATGCAAGTAAGACATGTAGGAATACATTATGGAGGTGGTGTCGTAGTACAGCTTCAGTGATTGCTAAAAACTGCGTTATGCTACATACTGCTGGAGCGGTATGGTTTATTAGAGACGATCGGTTTTCGTCTAGGATGAGACCATCGTTGGGTCCAAAAGCCATTTCAGCTATGCATTTGCATATGTGGAATTGTAATTATAAGATACACTTTGTTCCATCACAGGTATTAGATGTAAATATTATATAGCGATACCTATTAAAAGCGAATATCAGTTTAGGAACAACACTTATCTGACAGCTGTTATCCTAATTACGCAAATGCATAGCCGAGTTGGTTTCCGGAACAGATGATGGTCTGACCCTAGACCGAAATCGATCGTCTTTACTGAAATATACGATTACAGCTATGTATTGCATCGCGCATTTCATAACACATGTAGAAATGTTCCAGTATGTAACGGATTAGGAAACTGTCGTGGTCCGCACAGGTGGGACTAGAAAGAAAGTCATAGTTTTGTTCAATATGAACACCGGAGACGTCGACAAGATGCTGTAAAGTGCTATGTTAGCACTGCTGGCGAGAATTGGAACTAAATTTCTCCAGCGTAAATCCGTTCCGCATTAACACGTTAGGATGTCTACTAATTTTACTGCCATACAATGAATATTGCCCACAGTGGACCTCTGTGAGTAGATGCACTTTACTTGTGACTACCCCGAATGTGAGGTTTAAGTCCACGGAACATGGCGGTCTGAGATTTGGAATCCATCACATTAGCTTGACATTCTTCTGTGTATGAGTGATATCGAGTGTCAGTTACATGGAAAAGCGGGGTGCTATGAGGTTATATTCAGCATCTGCGTCCATTTTGCTACAATTTCCCTATTTCTGCGTGTTTTGCGGTGGTCGTCTGTAGAATCTAAACACTAATGCTCGAGTATAGGTTGATTTTGCTCGAATACTTTGGGACTAGCTGTTCTGTTCGGGAGCTCCAAAAATAGATCGAAGGCTATACGCCTTTCGTGTAGAGGGTCTCGTTTCGTTTAGTCCTCCAGTTGTCGCTGACATGCCCTGCGACGAAAAGTTTCTTAGGATAGATGTTTGGGAGGAATATGTACACTGACGGTAAAAATGACAACACCATGAAGGAATTGTGCTACATAAACGAGACTAGGCAGGCGTGGTTTTACATCTGAAAGATGTTGTCTTTTGAGATTCCACACCAGTCGCATAAGAGTGGCGCCGGTGACGCCATTATGGCGATGTAAATCAGGTTTGCTTTAAATACAACCTGTAACGGTCTTGGGCATTAGTTAACTTTGAGATTGGAAGCCTTGACATTGGTCAAAGACTGCTTTAAGGCAACAAAGACGCCATTATCAACCCCTCAGTCAGCTGGAACGAGGCCGTTTAATACGGCTGCGTGAAGTCGGATGTTCCTTCTGCTACACTGCAGAAAGACTTGGCAGGAATGTTATCACTGTACATGATTTCTCGCAGCTGTGGTCGTGAGAACATACCGGCTCCAGACTGCCCCGTGGTACCGAGAAGGAAGACCCTCATGTTCAGCGTATGACTTGGGAGCATCGTACTTCTTCCAATTTGAGCAACGTTTTGCACGGTAGCTACAGAACAAGCTGTTGCAAATCGGTTATTTCAAGGACAGCTCCGAACCAGACGCCCTGTAGCGTGCTTGCACTAACTCCAAACCACCGACACTGACCGCTTCAGCGGCACCAACTGAGAGTTTATTCAGCGGTAGAGTGGAAGTATGATGTGTTTTCTAATGAAAGCTGGTTCTTCCACGGTGCCAGTGACGGACTTGTGTTGGTTACAAGGAGGATAGTTGAGGGCCTGTAATCAGTATGTCTACTGCTAGATGCGTTATCCCTACACCTGGTGTCGTGGTCTCGGATGAGATTTCATAGTTGAGCAGAAGTACCCCCGTTCTTGTCCCTCGGACAATGACTGCAAATTTCTACGTCGATATGCTGATTCAACGTGTTGTGCTGTCGTTCATGAACAGTATTCCTGTTGGTACTATTAAACAGGATAATAATCGTTCAAACAACGTTGGTGTAACCCAGTATGCTCTACGGAGTGTCAACATTTTGCCTCGGCCCACCCGATTACCAGATCTGTCTCCAAACAGACAACATCGGACGACAACTCCACCGTCATCTTGAAACAGCATTAACCGTCCCTGTATTGACCGAGCAAGTGCAACAGGCAATGAACTCCGCCCCACAAACTGACCATTTGGACCTGTGCAACGAAGTGTACGCACATTTCTGCGTTTGCATTCAAGGTTATGGTGATTGCAGAGTTCATTAATGCACCAGCATTTCAAATTTGGAGTGACTTATCTCATACTTACATTGGTCTACTTTAATTACTTTTTGGTGTTGCGATTCTTTCTCGTCAATATATTTTGGCTCTCCCTCTTCCCCTACTGCGCAATAGTATCCGGAAGAGAAGTGGCAATGGTTATGGGTATAGGAGGGCGAGGAGGACGTTGTGGCAGCAAAGTGCTGGGTAAGCACTCACTTGTTAATTTGGCGGCGGGTTAGAATACAGATGTAGCGGTTGCGTTCAGTTGCTGTGTATCAACTGCCTCTAATGATACAGGGCAATTGTCAATGAAGAGGCCTCCAAAGGATTTTGCTTGCTATAGTTGATTTCGTAAACTATGACGGGAGCTGAGTGCTTGCCTGGCTGTGACCAAATCTGGGCTCTGGGGGTGCAGGTGGTCTAAATCTCCACAACCCACAAAGAATAATATGGCTTCAGGATGACTGATATTAGACACATACGACCACAACAGCACGACAGTGACATACAGCAAAGTTTAAGGCGGCATGATGACTGATTAGAACTAAGCGCCATTACAGAAAAATATTCGCAAGCACTCAGCGCAGCATAGAGAATCACCCTACAAGACAACACAATATATGGAACGATTCCTACAACAACACAACCACTGGCTCAACTGCCTCAACAAACTCAGTCAAAGACAACATGGGCACGCAGAACAAAGCAAAAGTAAATAATAGAGCAAGGAAATAAGTGTATATAGAACATTAGCCAACGATAAAAAATAGTTAAGGACTGTAACTATAAAAAAGTAACAAGTAAATAATTTGTAAGTTTATTTTCATAACGGCTTATATTACAGAAATATAGTGAGCTAAATCTTCCTGGGAAGCGGAAGCTCGACGAACTACTGAAGCTCCCTTCCCACAGGGAAAGCCATGTCATTGCCAGTAATTATTCAAGAACGTCATGCTACTGTCAAATGCCATCTAAGCACTACATTTCCCGTAATAGATCAATTTTCATGATGTTTTACTAGAAACTACACTGTAAAAGTAAAATTAATATGAGAAATTTGTACTAATTTATTACTTATAATGAAAACTTGTAAATAGCGTAGTTCGATACAATTTGTACTTAGATCTAAGCAAACTGCTGCTCCATCTGGACCAGTCTCGGAGTTGTTCCAATGCCCTCCCACCAGCAGTAGGTAGTAGATTACCATTTTCTGTTAAAAACATCTCCTGTCATCTATTAGCTTCTTATTGAATAAACAAACTGTTTCTGTTTTTTTTCCTCAAATTGCATTCACTTTATACCAGTTATTAACTTGTCTTTGTTTTATTGCTCAAAACAAATTTTGTTAGGAATATGGAACAATGTACTGTAGCATGTAAAATTGTAAACTGTATGAGTTGATTTTTAAAATAGGCACCAGGTTTTTAAATACGCAGTATATGAAATGAAACGAAATAAAATTAGACCCTAGGATGGAGGGTAGTCTCATGGTGTAATCTTTCCCCTTATACATTGGTATGTAATATCGTGGTACGAGGACATCTGAAAGTATGTGAAACGATACCTTCCACAAGTCAACAATTCACTGTTCATTATATCTTAATGTGTGAGGAGCTTATATGAGATGAAATGGGACCGCAGATACAAGTGGAAATATCTCTTACTGGTGAACATAACAAATACACAATATGAGCACTGTTTTTTCTCGTATATCACACTAAGGTAGGTTTGATGTGGTTGTGACAATTTTGGTTTGTACGTCCTTCGTTTCACCTGTATGTTGGTTGGGAGTACGAAAAATGCCAGTTACCATAGTATGTACATCTGTCTTCATAGAAACAGTAAAAGTTTATTCCTAACCACGATGGTTATTTCACAGGAGCAGTTCCAGTTAAAATATTCTTTGTCACAACTGACAACATGCCTGGACAGTTGTGACAGAGGTTGCACTCAGTAGTGGCATACTGTAAGGTGGCAGAATAAATGAAGGTCAGATTCGCACGTTACATTAGAGCTTTATACATCGCAACAGGAAGGTGAATATGACACCTAACTTAATTCCAAGGTTATGAGCAAATTTGCCTATCAGTATGAAATGCAAAACAGCGATGACACTCAGTCGACAGTAATTAACACACCATTCCTATATAATGCATGTCTATGAGCAGAGGCTGCAACTAGCACCGACAGGCGTTTTAGTTGGGAATGTCAGAGGGGCGAGCAGAGGCAAGGCCACGCTACAGATGGTACCACGGAAACCACTTAAAGGGGAGTCCCAGGCAGAAGGTCAACGACCAACCAGGTGACTCAGATGAGGAGAGCAAGTATAATGGCCCATCTGAGGGAGGACAGGAAAGAAATCTTTTAGAAAACTGCGTTTCGGAATTCCAAATGGATACAAAACAAGAACAGTGACGCAATTTCGATCACGTGTCCAGCAGGTGGTGCAAATGTGATAGAGACAATGTATGCACTTACACGTCTGGAACGACCACAAAACGTCCGATTGGCGGAAACGCGCTAGGAAGGAGAAAATAGCCAATATTTCGACGCAATTTTGTGGTAGAGACATTGTGATTGGTAGAGAGAGTTTCCACAATATAAGAGGAACGCTCCTATTGGTCGAAAAAAGCCGTGACTTGAAGAACGAAAGAACCCAGGTGGGGAGACATTTAGGCTATGAGTAAGACAAGACTGAAAGTTTCTGGGGACTCTTCTCTGAACTGGCGGCAAGTGCAGAATGGAACACATAATGGTCTGCACGACGTCGAGGAGTAATCTGTGTGAACACTGCGTTCACAGCAGCTGACATACAGCTAGAAGTTAGCTGCAGCATCGTTTAGCTCCAACTGTGGAGAAATGAAACAGCCAATTACTTAATTGTTCTTGCGAGAACTGAGAGGGAATTATAATATGCATGCTGCTCCAGCCATGCGTGTGTATATATCCACTTTCTAAGACTGATGAGTACATTTTCCCTCGCATAGCAAGAAACGTAGAGAAATTTTCTACTAGAAAACTCACCAAAGGTGTAATTAGAGTAGTGGGTATTTTAGCGGAAGAGAGTTGCCTAGCAGACGACAGCTCATTGCAGCTTAAGGTAAATACCGTATGCAGAGGCATAAACTTTTTGGTTCACCATCTTGCGTCCACTGTAAACTCGAATGACCTTGGGTAATCTCTTGCTCAATTTGTCACGTAACTAACCATCCACAGTAGACTTGATTGTCATCCTAAAAGTAGTACTAAACTTTGAACCGGAATCGGACGATTTTAGTAGTACTGACTAACATCATAATGTAAGTGTAGGAACAATTTTGTAAAGAAACTGCAAGATAAAATTTAATGCTGTTGTGTTTAGAATTATCTAACTATCTGAGGGGTAAGAGTTAGTATTGTTGTCTTTAAGATTATTTCACTTTTTGATGTTGACGAGATGCGTTATGCTGACTACTATTTTCTGTTCTAATTCAAAACTGGGTAAAAAGGTGTGTTTTTGTGCTAATATTACGACATTAAACATGTCACTTCAACTTACACGGTTGTCTTCAATTCTAGAACGAGTAATCCACAAATACTGCAGCTTACAATACGTAAAGAATATTCAAATATGATTTTAATTCAGTGGTACCTCTATTTTAATTGCTAAGGCACTTAGGCAACATGTTTTGAATTTCATTTAACAGTCTTCCGCAATACAATCAGTCAAAATTCTCACTTTAATATTCAACATTATGTTGTTGTTGTTGTTGTGGCATTCAGTCCAAAGACTGACACAGCTCTCCATTCTGCTCTATCCTCTGCAAGCCACTTCATTTCCAAGTAACTACTGCAACCTACATCCCTCTGAATCTGCTTACTCTATTCATGTCTTGGTCTTCTTCTACGAATTTTACTCCCAAGCTTCCCCCTAATATTAAACTGGTGATCCCTTGATACCTCTGAATGAGTCCTGACAACCACTTCTTACTTTTAGACATGTTGTACCATAAATTTCACTTCTTGCCAGTTCTATTCTGTACCTCCTCATTAGTTACATGATCTACCTATCTAATCGTCAGCATTGTTCTAGAGCACATTTCAAAAGATTCTATTCTCTTCTTGTCTAAACTGTTTATCGTCTATGTTTCGGTTCCATAAATGGCTGAACTCCTTGGAAATACTTTCAGAAACGACTTCCTGACATTTAAATCTATAATCTTTGTTAACATATTCCAGTTCTTCAGAAATGTTGTTCTTGCCATTACCAGTCTACATTTCATATCTTCTGTACTTCGACGATCATCAGTTATTTGGCTTCCCAAATAGCAAAACTCATTTTTACTTTAAGTACCTAATTTCCTAATCTACGTCCCTCAATATTACCTCGTTTAACTCGAATACATTCCATTATCCTAGTTTCTCTTTTGTTGATGTTCTTCAAAATACTGTCCATACTGCTTAACTGCTCTTTAAAGTCTTTTGCTTTCTGACAGAATTACAACGTCGTCGGAAAACCTCTAAGTTTTTATTTCTTCTCCCTGGACTTTAATTTCTACTCTAATTAATCCTGATGTTTCCTTTACTGCTTGCTCAGTATACAGATTGAGTACCACCAGGAATGGGCTCCCACCCTATCTCACTGCCTTCTCAATCATTGCTTTCCTTTCGTGCCCCTCGACTCTTATAACTACCATCTGTTATCTGTATAAATTGTAAATAGCCTCTCACTCCCTGTATTTTAACCCTGCCACCCTTAGAATTTGAAAGAGAGTGTTCCAGTCAACATTGTCAAAAGCTTTCTCTAAGTCTACAAATGCTATAAACGTTGGTTTGCCTTTCCTTAACTTATCTTCTAAGATAGGTCGTAGGATTAGTATTACCTCTTGTGTTCCAACATTTCTACGGAATCTAAACTGATCTTCGCCGAGGTCAACTTCTACCAGTTCTTCTGTAAAGATTAGTGTTAGTAGTTTGCAACCGTGAATTATTAAAGGGATCATTGTGTAATTTTCACACCTGTCAACAGCTGACTTGTTTGGAATTGGGATTAATGTATTCTTCTTCAAGTCTGTGGGTATTTCACCTGTCTCATACATGTTGCTCACCAAATGGAATAGTTTTGTCATGACTGGCTCCCCAACTCTCCCAAGGCTATCAGTATCTCTAAAGGAATGTTGTCTACTCCCAGGGCCTTCTTTCGACTTAAGTCCTTGAGTGCTTTGTCAAATTCTTCACGCAGTATCAGATCCCCCTTCTCGTCTTCCTCTACGTCCTCTTCGCTTTCCAAAATATTGCCTCCAATTATATCTCACTTATAAAAATCTTCTATATACTCCTTCCACCTTTCTGCTTCCCCTTCTTTGCTTAGGACTAGTTTTTCCATCTGAGCTCTTGATATTCACACAGGTGGTTCTTTTTTATCCAGAGATCTCTTTAATTTTCTTGTAGGTAGCATCTACCGTATCCCTGGTGAGGCATGTTTCTACATCCTTACATTTGTCCTGTGCCCCAACCTGTTTATCCATTTTGCAATTACTGTCGATGTCATGTTTTAAACGTTTGTTTTAGTTTTCGTCTGCTTCATTTACAGCATTTTTATATAACCCTCTACAGCCTCTGGTTCTTTCGGTTTATCCAGGTCCCATCTGCTAAAATTCTTGCCTTTTTGCAATTTCTTCAGTATAATCTGTAGTTTCTAACCAACAAATTATCGTCAGAGTCGACAGGTACCCATGGAAATATCTTACAATTTAAAACCAGGTTGCTAAATCTCTGTCTAAGCCTTATATAATCAATCACGCATACAACGTCCTCCCATGATTCTTAAACCAACTGTTAGCTACGATGAAATTATGCTCTGTACAAAACTCTACCAGGCGGCTTCATCTTTCATTCCTTTCCCACAGTCCATATCCACTTACTACTTTTCCTTCTCTTCTTTTTCGCACTATCGAATTCCAGTCCCACATGACTATTAAAGTTTCGGCTCTCGGTACCAGCGGAAATAGTTGGCATATAAACTTGTATTACTGTGGTGAGTGTGGCCTCCGTGTCTATCTTGGCTACAATAACGCGTTCACTTTGCTCTTCATAGCAGATTATCCACATTCCAATATTTTACTCGCTATTAAACCTAATCCTTCATTACTCCTATTTGTTTCTGTATTTTCACCCTGTATTCACCTGACCAGAAGTCTTGTTCTCCTGCCACCTAACTCCACTAATTCCGCTATATCTAACTTTAACCCATTCATTTCCCTTTTTAAATTTTCTACCCTACCTGCCCGATTAAGCGATCTGACATTCCATGCTCCAATCCCGTTGAACGCCAAATTGTTTCCCCCTGATAACGACGTTCAAAATGGTTCAAATGGCTCTGAGCGCTATGGGACTTAACATCTGTGGTCATCAGTCCCCTATAACTTAGAACTACTTAAACCTAACTAACCTAAGGACATCACACACATTCATGCCCGAGGCAGGACTCGAACCTGCGTCCGTAGCAGTCGCGCGGTTCCGGACTGAGTGCCTATAACCGCGAGACCACAGCTGTCGGCGATAACGACGTCATCCTGAGTAAACCCCACCCGGAGATAAGAATGGGGGACTATTTTACCTCCGAAATATTTTACCCAAGAGGATGCCACCATCATTAAACCATACAGCAGAGCTGCATGCACTCGGGAAAACTATCAGTCAATCATCCAGACAGTTGCCCCTGCAACTTCTACAAAGGCTGGCGCCCCTCTTTAGAAATAACACATTTGTGTGGCCTCTCAACAGATACCCCTTCGTTGTGGTTGCAACTACGGTACGGCTATCTATACCGCTCAGGCACGCAAGTATTTCCGCCAACGGCACGATCTATGGTTCAGCATTATAAATTATCGGTAATCCCTAACAAATAGGAACAACAGAAATGATCTCTACATTAGGTCAACTATGACCGCAATATGGATGTAAATGTCTTCTTAGAATATTAGAATTTAACGTAACAGAAAATGAGAAGGGTGCCAATTCTTCTACTTTACGAAATAAAAATAAACAATTCGGTGTGATCAAATCTCTAATCAGACTCAACACAGTTATCACAAATATAACAGCGACCACCGTCTGCGCTCTCTAAGTGAGATCAGTATCCAAATTTTCCTTGGTGTGGCACCCACGTTTCTGCAGGCATTCTTTTGTGTACTGTGTCAAACAAGACAGAATAATTCCTCATCTTCTAATAATCGTAGAGGTGTTCCCATTTTCGTTCTTTTTCCTTGCTTGTTTTTGTTCAGTGAAAAAAAGGTTCAAATGGCTCTGAGCACTATGGGACTTAAAATCTGAGGTTATCAGTCCCCTAGAACTACTTACACCTAACTAACCTAAGGACATCACACACATCCATGCCCGAGGCAGGATTCGAACCTGCGACCGTAGCGATCGCGCAGTTCAAGACTGAAGCGCCTAGAACCGTTCGGCCACACTGGCCGGAAAGGTGAAATCTTTAATGACTTTTCTGCATCTGCTTGTCTTTGCCTCTTTTTAGTTTCCATTGAGATTTTTAGACTGTCAGCTTTTTTTTAGGCATGTGTCTATAAAACGTTGTTTTTTAGTGTTACGACCTCGATATCCCACTCTTCTGGGAGGACCTTTTGGGCAAGTCCGTATTTCTTCAGTCAAAACAACTGGTAAAGAAAGCTAAGAAGTATATGGCACTGGATAGAAGTACACAGAATAGTCAAAGAATCATTCAGTAATGAATGAGAGGAAGGTAGTGTTACGTTACAGCCGTATCCACAAAACATGACACAATTGTACCCGTCCCAGATAACCCTTGCCCCATCGCAACCCATAACACCAATCATCTATCTGTTTCAAAAAGCAGCCACTGTTACTTACCGTGTAATATGTAATACATAAACACATAAATACTTAGTCTTCTATCTATAGAAACAAAACAGCAATTAACAACATAATTCGATTGCGAAAACGAACTCACGGTGTCTAGAATACAACTCGGGTCCCGACAAGCTCTAACCGATAAAGATGGCCGGCGCAGTAGTGTGGAACATGTTCTAAAGGGCAAGCCGCGCATATTTGCCATTGTACCTCTCCCGTTCCGATAGTTTCGCCAATAAGAGCTCTTTCACAATCGTACCACGTCACAATATTATCCAGTCTACTCTACTGGAGATCTGTTCCTTCTGGTTGACAATCATACGAGCACAATTTAACTGTGTCAGAATTGTATAAGGACGGCGGGTTTTTGTGTGGTGCTGCAGCTCACGAGAACATACGCCGTGGGCCGCTATGGTGTGAGATGAGTGCCGTTTGGATCCAGTTCCTTCAAATCTTCATGCGATGCACCCATCAGCTCAATGGAGGCAGAACACGATGGATGTCGAATGGTATGGGGGTTCCGTCGAGTCCATAAGGCGGCGTTTCTGCACCATCTTACCTTCTACAGTGGTGCTATACGCTATTAGGTAGGTGGTTTTCTTCAGTTGTTTGTATGCCAACGATAAATTCTACAAATAACATCGCACAGGCGTGTTTGGCTATGCGAGTAGATTTCCTCAAAGCAACTCGCTATCACCACAGAAAAATAAAATGACCTTCCCTAAGCAATATCTTTTAGGTTTTCTTTAACATTTGTTAACATATCGCCTGTTGGCCTCGGCCTCGGGATTTTCAGCCTACGTCTGTTTAAGGATTAACCTGATGTTGCGCCAACACGAGTGCCTGTTATTGTTAAAGGTTCGCCCTACACTGCTGGCGGCAGACTGGAGTTGAGTCTGCTGCTGGAGATTATAAGAACCTATAGTCCCTACTTATAAAGGTTTCCCTCTGGTCTTTTTATCTGTGGTGCTCTCCTTCCTACCTGCAAAGGTCGTTGGATGCAGCACGAAATACAGGACCTGTTCCCATTGAGCGTTTGTTCTTTCTTGTTGAGACTAACGTCATGTTTATGAATTTCTAAGGATTTCCTGAATAAGCGGGCGTGTTAACTTTCCTCCACAGAGAGAAGTTCTGTGCGGAAGGACCGGATCGCGTTACCGGTCTTACAAAGCCTCTGCCCCGCCACGGCAGATTTCTCGACCTTTTACAAGTTGCAATACCTGGCAGATTAAAACTGTGTGCCGGACCGAGACTCGAACTCGGGACCTTTGCCTTTCGCGGGCAAGTGCTCTACCAACTGAGGTACCCAAGCACGACTCACGCCTCGTCCTCACAGCTTTACTTCTGCCAGTACCTCGTCTCCTACTTCCCAGGAGAGCTTCTGTAAAGTTTGGAAAGTAGGAGACGACGTAGTGGCAGAAGTAAAGCTTTGAGGACGGGGCGTGAGTCGTGCTTGGGTACCTCAGTTGGTAGAGCACTTGCCCGCGAAAGGCAAAGGTCCCGAGTTCGAGTCTCGGTCCGGCACACAGTTTTAATCTGCCAGGAAGTTTCATATCAGCGCCCATTCCCCTGCAGAGTGAAAATCTCATTCTGGACACATCCCCCAGGCTGTGGCTAAGCCATGTCTCCGCAATATCCTATCTTTCAAGAGTGCTAGTTCTGCAAGGTTCGCAGGAGACTTCTGTAAAGTTTGGAAAGTAGGAGACGAGGTACTGGCAGAAGTAAAGCTGTGAGGAGTGGGCGTGAGTCGTGCTTGGGTAGCTCAGTTGGTAGAGCACTTGCCCGCGAAAGGCAAAGGTCCCGAGTTCGAGTCTCGGTACGGCACACGGTTTTAATCTCCCAGGAAGTTTCTCATCAGCGCATACTCCGCTGCAGAGTGAAAATCTCATTCTGGATCCTTGGTCTTCTTGGTCATTTTGCAAATTGTCGTTAAACCTTTTTTGCGCTATATACGGACGATTCAGTTTGTTTGCTTGTCGAACCCGACATTTCACCTTCCGACATCTCACTTCGTCTATTGTTAAATTCAGTGACACTTCTTACGCAACTGGTGACCTGCCCATTGCCTCTTCAGAGCGCATTCCTGGTTTTCACACGGTGTCAGAATTGCAAGGTCTCACACGTTCACCTTGCGCGTTATGTTCATACTAATCATTTGTCTCTTCTTGCTCAGACCATGATTTTAAAGTTTGTATATGCTAGTTTTCTGAAAAGACTGTGTACCAGATAGTCATAATTCTTCATAATCAGCAGGTCTAGAAAGGATAGCTATTGGTTATTGGTCCTTTTCTACCGCCACCGTACATTTTACTTTGACGTGAAGACTGTTCAGTTGCTTTAGCAAGTCAGTGAGTTGTTCCTCAACATGGCCCCACACGATGAATGTCTCATCCGTGTACCTGTGCTAAACTTGTGTTTACAAGGTGACAAAACAACCACTTTTCTTCGAAATTCTCCAAAAGGAAATTGGTACGTTGATGAACAAAAAAGTAACATAAAAGTTGGCCAAGATGTGGTTTTGTCCAAGTTTTAGTTGCTTCAGATTCTAAGTGTGATGTCTGGAATCGTTTATGTACGTTTTGATCTCTCCCACTTTTCACTGGAGTACAGAAGCCAAGTATTTCGCCAGTTGACACGCCGAAGAGCAGGATGCACTTATGATCAGTCTTAATGACGCATGTTTTGTGGATTTTTTTGTAGCTGAGACTAAATAAACCTTGATTAATGAATTCATATTCCGAGTAATCCACTGCAGTGCAACCGCGCCTGTCTCTGACCTATCAGGTCCGCCATTTACAACTAGCTAAGATGATAGAAATTCACATACATGACAACAGTTTCAGCCGGAATGAAGGAAGTGTTAATGTAAATGGAGCCTGGATTCAGGATTTGAAGGGAACGACTATTACTTGTAGCAAGGTTAAACCATAGCGATAATGGTCACTGAACAATTCTCAGAAGTTGGCGCGAAAGGTACACATAACCTACAGCCACAGGCTGGTCTCCAGTCCAGTAGAGAGTGAATCTTTGATAATGCCAGGCACTCGTCCTGGTGAAACGTAATGGAAATAGCTAAACAAACATCACCCGCAGGTTCCGAGGCAGAACCCAACAAGGATTGTGTGACTTTTATGTAAAGTCCATAATTTCTGCAGATGATTCATCATACTTAAAATACTACACAGCTGGAAAAACATTATTACTCATGAAAAGATTTTTATCCGATTATGCAGATGCGATATGAGCGATTTGAGATGTACTAATTACAGTTTCAGCCAGCTTCGTCAGCCAACAGACAGCGTAGTGCCATTGCTACCAGAACTTCATCTGTGTCTATACTTTAATGGGCAATCTTCACAGCCAGAAGCCTCAGTATGGTATAGACGTGTGAAGTAAGCAGGCAAACAGGCCATGGAGATTCACTCGTGCTTCCTACAGGCAAGTGAGGGAGTTTGATAGATTTCAAACGCTCTTCCCAGTGTGTCAGGATGGTCCTTCTGGAGAACTGCCACTCAAGCGGAACGTTCTTTATCAACTGTGCAACGATGCTAGTACCAGTGGTCACTTGAAGAGGTTCTGGATGTCAACACAGCACAGAAGACGGTCGTATTGTAAAAGCAGCAGTGGTACATCGAACAGCTAAGGTAAGGGGACTCGTGAGCCCGGAAGTGTGAGCGTAGAAGTGTCAACACGAACTCTTGTGAACAAGTTATTAGCAGTGAGACAACGGGCAACACACTTCTAGCCTGTCTTCCACTCACACCACACAAGCAGCGTGCAGTGATCGGCTGGTGCCCTCAGATGTTCATGAAATGGCGCGATGTGGTATTCAGCGATGAAATCAGGTTTTTCTGCAGTCGAGTGATAGTCGTTTGCGCGCACGACGTAGATCTGGTGAGCGCTGTCTCGTAGAGTGCATTCGTCGAAGACACACTGGCCCCACCCAGGCCTTACGTTCTGGCGCGCGATATTCTACAACTCTCGTTCACCTTTGATGTTCCTCGATGGGACGCTAACAAGCTCTCGGATGGTGCAGAATGTTGTTATACCCGTTATTCTGCCATTTTTGCTGCACGTAGGTGATGTTTCTTTCTAACAAAAGAATGCTACCTACACACTGCTCGTGAAACTCAACGTTGTCTGCAGGACGTGCAGTAACTTCCCAGGCCGGCATGACCTGCCGACTTGTATCCACCCGAGCTCATATGGGATATTATGGTATGAGAAGTGACTCATGCGACTCGTCAACCACCAATTCTTATAGAACTGTGTGAATAAGTGAAGCAGGCGAAGCATATATGCTGTTTACACGATCGACTGGATCCCAGAGTCAGCGCCTGTAACGCCACCCTTTGAGCCCACACCACGTACTGATTTTGGTGCTTCAGCATCGGGCGATATCTGTTATCTCAGAAAAACTTGATCTCTAAATGTATTCGTTTCATGGACTCCATATGCACTATTACAACAGTGAATCGTACGTGAATTAGAAACCTCTAAAAGGTGTACTAATTATTTTTCCTGCAGTGTAGTATCACATAAGTACGACAGCCAGGAAGCGCACTGAAGTCAAGATGCGACGGCTGGAGGAAAAATGTGAAGAAATCGAAAAAGATTTAAGGAGTCAGGCAAATCCAACACCTTCCATGAAAACCCTGACATGATAAGCAAATCCAGGAGTATGTCACATAGCTCCGAATATATATCGTGACATTAAATTAACGAAAGTAATACGAGTAACGAGTCAGCAAATGAAATACCACAGACTAAAACAAGAATGGCTAAAAGCATGTCATACCTTCCCACTGTGAGACAGACGCAGTTCCGAGGGGAGAAACGAGAACAGAAGCAGAGAGCAGAATCGTGTTAAGCTAGAAGGCCCTACGATAAGGGACAGACCGGACCCCCACATCGCCAGCTAACCACTAGGACCACCCCAGCTGCAAGTTTTAGTGTGAGACTTTTTTGCGTCTCTGTTATGTCAGGACCACCCCCCCACCCCATGTTAAAAGCTAGAGCCCTCCAGAAGAACAGTATAGATCTTATGATAACACAAACAGAGCCATCCCCCAGCCACAAGTTTTAGCGTGAGACTTTTACGCGTCTCTGTTACGTCAGGACCACCCCCCAGCCCACGTTAAAAGATAGAGCCCTCCAGAAGAACACTTTAGATGTTACGAGAACACAAAAAGGACCACACCAGCTTCAAGTTTTAGCGTGAGACTTTTGCGCGTCTCTGTTACGTTGCAAACTTTAAAAACAGTGCCCCACCACGAAAAGTATAACGTTTCTCATTGGGTAGACAGAATTTTTGTTGGTGGACTTTAAGGTTAACATTGAGACCCTGATTGGTCAGATGAAAACACAGGCAGAAATATTTTTAAACCAATTTCGATAAATTGCGGTAAGGATATGTTAGGAGAGAGTTGATTCCGAGACGGCGAGGTGAGCACAGCTGTGCTGCCCCTGCCCCCTGACGAACACCGACAAGGTAATGAACGCACGCGATGCCGCATAACAGCGCATAAAGCTTCACTCAGAACTGCAGAAGTCTCATCTGTTACACCCCCTTTTTGCGTAATAATAGTGTCGATCGTCAATTAAAGCTCATGGTGTTCACATTTGCCACTTGAAGTATAAATCTGAAACGCGATGATTTTTCTGTTATATAGTTATTGAGAAGCCACATCAGCCACTGTAATTTACGACAAGTTTGATAAGTAATTAAAGATAATTGAGGGTCACTGTAGACCATTTTGATAGTTTTCTCTCTTGTGAAACTTAATTTAAACCTAGATTATAGATGTGATATGGCATAGGTCATTCTTCGATCCATTGTAGAACTTAGAAACCCATTCAGGGAAAATTCGTTCACATTTTTGTTGAACGCAGTTGGTTTTTACCATCCTGTATTAAAACATTTCTTTTATCAATAGTGCAATTTATAGACAATGTTTCGTGAGTGGAATAAAATTTCCAGTGGTAAACTTAACTGCTTTTTCGAAGTTATTTTACCAGCTAACTAAAAATAGGAAAGACTTGAACCCCTCCCACAAAATTTAGTTAGTATTATGATTCTTTTACAGGGAGTGCAGTGGGGCTGAAGCTGAAATCATTAAGTATATGGTTATATCATCGCTAGTCCCACTGAACTCTTCTGAATTCCTCATGTCATGTGTGGTCTGACGTCTCCTTACCAGCAACAGGTCCCAGGTTCAAACTAGTCAATTCCCTAAAAAAAACACGCTCAGAGCGTCGTTGCGCGAAAGTGGTAGGGAGACACGATATAGAACAAACAGACACCACGCAGAATGTTAGAAAGAAACATCGTTAAGCCAGTAGAACTGTCACTGAAACTAGAAACAAAGGACAAACGCAGAGAAGAGAGACAGAGAGAGAGAGAGAGAGAGAGAGAGAGAGAGAGAGAGAGAGGGAGAGAGAGAAAAAGATCTGAGAGGCAGAATGAGAATGCTGAAGACTGCTGCAAGGGGGAGACAGCAGGCGTAGCAATTAATACTATAAGCAAGGCCTAAGAATAATCAAACGACGTTCATAGGGTTTCGTAACCTATAAAAAGAAATATTCGATGATGTAAATTGTTGATATACAAAAAATGAGGAGGTTCTGCCTGGAATCCTCTAGGGGAGGAACATGTGTCAAGTATTGGCAAGAAGAAGGGGTAGGGTGATAGGACACGTGTTTAAACACCAAGAAATAACTTCCGTGGCAACTCAAAGACGTGCACAGGATACAAACTGTAATAGAAGACAGGTACTGGAATATTTCCAACAGATGAGGACATTGGGTTCAAGTCTTACCGTGACATGAAGATGTTGGCATAAAAGAAAGGGCCGTATAAAAATTACTCGGAGGACTCATAAGCTTAAAAAATTATAATCATTTTATACTAAACATCATATTCACATCGCTCTTTCTACGCTTAACATACAGATACATGCGTGTTGTTGGCGTTAACTACTGTCGATTGTCACAGTTCTCCATCAGTAAACTTGTTCCGGAAAAATAGACAAGAATAGAGTTTGAAATTTCCACAACAAATTCACACAATGCTGTGCCGCAAATCTACATATTCGTAAATGGCAAAAAAAGAATAAGCATTTTATCAACATGTGAGATCCCACAACGTAGGACTCATTTAGAAAGTAACGTTGTCTTTTGTTCCACCTCACAGCATTTTAATTCGTGTGACCATTCGTAGGGGAGTTATAGCGTGGGCATGGCGCATGTGAGCTATCGCTTCCGCTAACTCATCGTATTCACATAGTGCTTCGCGAGGTGAAGAAAATCGATATGGCATGTGGTTGCGTGTCGAGGGCGAGGGTTACGTAACAACAATCTGACAGAGACGTTTCTAATGTTCGCAGTCGACGCCTGTCAGAATTACCGAATTGCACCATCCCTCGCCTCTGTCGTCTGCATGCGAATACTAATGGTATGAATTTAGCGATACAGTAAGGCTAGAATTACTGGACTACCAAAGTAACTACAACAAGTTAATGCATTAACCAGCGGAGGAAGTTTTATGAATAGGGCTGGGATTTTTACGACCTACAAATCACGATAATATGGGCAAAAATATGCCACTATCACCAAAGATTTACAAAAATGGATATAATAATATTACTATATTAAAATGAAGTAAAATTTCTGTTGTAGAACAATAACAAGTAAGATTCTGGTAACGAACTATTTATTTATGAGTAACATTCACAAGAGAAAACAGCGAAGTTATGTCGATAGTTATAGTATGATTTTTATGTACATATCAGAACGCAGTTAATATACGATGTATACTTCTTGTACCTTCTCATTTTTATGTCAGTTTATGAGCTTTGAGTTGCAATACAAGATGACTGGAGTTTATTTGGTAAGAAATATGCAAGCTGCCCCTTTTTTACGATTTATTCAACCATGAACAGGTTTTCGACACACTGCAGGCTCATCTTCAAATTGAGGTGTTACAGAAACATTATCTTGGGGTCCACTGCTCGTACAATAACACTAGGTTACACCATTTCACTGCCAAAAGAAGAAGTTTTTCCATTGGCAAGGGATGAAATGAAATGCAGAATCCTAGAAAATGTAGCATGGGTGAATTAAACTGCATGAAAACAGTTCTTCACTTCTTGAAAGAGTGAAAATGCTACTTATATGGCCATTTACTTGCTAAAATATGCTCTGTCAGAAAGAAATGGTCGTATATGTATAATATGATAAACGGATTATAGAAATTCATTTAGTTGATTCATAGAAAGCATTTATTAATTTGTTTTTAAGAGACTGGTCGGTCTTATCGAAAAATATATGGCCCCAGTTACAACGGTAGTAGAGAAAACAGCGAATCTACTGTATGTTAGCTACGACTCATGTGACCGTACGCCATCATTTACACTATCTGTGAGCATAGACTGAGATAAACAAAGTCATGGGATTCCTCCAACTTCGTGACGGACCTCCTTTTCCGCGGCGTACTGCAGATACTCGAAATTTGGTAGAAAATCCGAAGAAATTCTGGTCGTATGTAAAGTACACAAGCGGCAAGACGCAGTCAATACCTCCGCTGCACAGTGCCGATGGTACTGTTACCGACGACTGTGCCGCTAAAGCGGAGTAATTGAAGGCAGTTTTTCGAAATTCCATCACCATGGAATATTCCAGAATTTGAAACACGAACATCTGCTAGCATGAGTTTCTTAGAAGTAGACACCTTATGGGTAGCGAAGCAACTCGAATCGCTTGATACGGGCAAGTCTTCAGGTCCAGATTGTATACCGATTAGGTTCCTTTCAGATTACGCTGATACTATAGCTCCCTACTTAGCACTCATATACAACCGCTCGCTCACCGATAGATCTGTACCTACAGATTGGAAAATTGCGCTGTTTAAGAAGGGTAGTAGGAGTAATCCATTTAACTACAGACCTATATCATTGACGTCGGTTTGCAGTAGGGTTTTGGAGCATATACTGTATTCAAACATTATGAATCACCTCGAAGGGAACGATCTATTGACACGTAATCAGCATGGCTTCAGAAAACATCTTTCTTGTGCAACGCAGCTAGCTCTTTATTCGCACGAAGTAATGGCCGCTATCGACAGGGGATCTCAAGTTTATTCCGTATTTCTAGATTTCCGGAAGGCTTTTGACACAAGCGACTTCTAATCAAGCTGCGGACCTATGGGGTATCGTCTCAGTTGTGCGACTGGATTCGTGATTTCCTGTCTGGAAGGTCGCAGTTCGTAGTAATAGACGGCAAATCATCGAGTAAAACTGAAGTGATATCAGGTGTTCCCCAGGGAAGCGTCCTGGGACCTCTACTGTTCGTGATCTATATAAATGACCTGGGTGTCAATCTGAGCAGTTCTCTTAGACTGTTCGCAGATGATGCTGTAATTTACCGTCTAGTAAGGTCATCCGAAGACCAGTATCAGTTGCAAAGCGATTTAGAAAAGATAGCTGTAGGGTGTGTCAGGTGGTAGTTGGCGCTAAATAACGAATAGTGTGAGATGATCCACATGAGTTCCAAAAGAAATCCGTTGGAATTCGATTACCCTATAAATAGTACAATTCTCAAGGCTGTCAATTCAACTAACTACCTGGTTGTTAAAATTACGAACAACTTCACTTGGAAGGACCACATAGATAATATTGTGGGGAAGGCGGGCGAAAGGTTGCGTTTCATTGGCAGGACACTTAGAAGATGCAACAAGTCCACTAAAGAGACAGCTTACACTACACTCGTTCGTCCTCTGTTAGAATATTGCTGCGCGGTGTGGGATCCTTACCAGGTGGGATTGACGGAGGACATCGAAAGGGTGCAAAAAAGGGCAGCTCGTTTTGTATTATCACGTTATAGGGGAGAGAGTGTGGCAGATATGATACACGAGTTGGGATGGAAGTCATTACAGCATAGACGTCTTTCGTCGCGGCGAGACCTTTTTACGAAATTTCCGTCACCAACTTTTTCTTCCGAATACGAAAATATTTTGTTGAGCCCAACCTACATAGGTAGGAATGATCATCAAAATAAAATAAGAGAAATCAGAGCTCGAACACAAAGGTTTAGGTGTTCGTTTTTCCCGCTCGCTGTTCGGGAGTGGAATAGTAGAGAGATAGTATGATTGTGGTTTGATGAACCCTCTGCCAAGCACTTAAATGTGAATTGCAGAGTAGTCATGTAGATGTAGATGTAGATGTAGATGTAGATGTGGCATGTCCATGGCTTCGTTGGGTCCGCTCCAAACTCGATCCCTAGCATCAGCTCTTACGAACTGAAATAGGGACTCAGCTGACCAGGCCACGGTTTTCCAGTCGTGTAGTGAACAACCGATATGGACACGAGCCCAGGAGATACAGGTGATGTCGTGCTGCTAGCAAAGGTACTCGCGTCGGACGTCTGCTGCCATAGCCCATTTATGCCAAATTTCGCCGCACTGTCCTAACGGATACGGTCGTCGTACGTCCCACGCTAATTTCTGTAATTACCTCACGCACTGTTGCTTGTCTGTTAGCACTGCACTGACACCTACATGCGAACGCCGCTGGTCTCGCTTGATAAGGCCGTCGACCGCAGCCTTGTCAGAGGTAATGCCTGAAATTTGGTGTTCTCGGCACACTGTTTACACTCTGTTTCGCGGAATACTGAATTCCCTAACGATTTAAGTAACTGAATGTCCTACGTCACTGTCTCCCACTACCATTCCGCATTCAGAGTGTGTTAATTTCCGTCTTGCGACCATAATCACATAGGAATTTTTTTACATGAATCACCTGACTATAAATCACAGCTCCTCCAAGGCACTGCCTTTTAACGCATTGTGTACGCGATGCTACCCCTATCTACACATGTGCAAATCGCTCTCCCCTGACTTTTGTCACCTCATTGTAAATAGGACCCGGTTTTTGAACAGACTATCTGACCGGGAATATACTGTTGTACACCAATTTTCAAGTGAGTGTCACTACGTCTGCCATTGTTTGAGACGTTCATTAATAGTTAAATTATTAATGTCTTTTTATATTCTCAGCTAGTGACAAAAGATGGAAGATACATCTTATGTGGTTCCTGGCATGATAGTAAGTCAACAACAGGCACCCGTTTTCTAGTCCCTTGTAGAGACAGTACTGTAGCACTTACTTGTGGCCTGATAATAGGTTCGAGATGTATATTATAACAAAAGATTTAGTCAGTAATGCAAGTAAATATGAAATATTTCCAACTGCCAGTGCCCAATACCCGTAACATGTTTTATAAAAGTCAAATACGAGGATAAACAGCCTGGTGCTAACTGACTCTATTATGATACCAGTTTCGAGGAAAAAAAACTTTACCTTAGCATATGTATGTACAATCCCACAGTATATTGATAATGAGCTTTCTGTCTCAAGCGCTACTCCAGAATATTGTGAAAACAGACCTATGAACTCTCACTATAGAAGAAACTGATAGAGAAAGCTACATCTCGTGCATTCCTAAGAAGACGTAGATGTGAAACCTACAATAATTTACGCAATCTGACCCTGGCCAAAGATATTTCACTAAATCTCAAAGTGTTCATGTCATAGGTAAAGTTTAATAACGGGTCCCAAAATTCAATATCTCGCGGATCGGATTGGTAGTGAAACCGATGTCGGCAAACAGAAAGCAGAAATATTAAATTTCGCGTTTAAAAATATTTTCACTTATGAAAATATAGCAGAATGAATATTTGACTGCAGCACAGGCTCGCAAATAAGAGGTGTCGATATTAGCATCACCAGTATTGGAAAACCAAATACGTAGAGGAAACAAGACACCTGACTCTGGCAAAATGTCAGAGTTTACACTTGATACCCTGCGGAATTAGACGTTTCCGTAGCTCGTATTTATCGAGAATTTCCTGCCCAGCGTATCGCCTCGCGAGTCCGGAAATGGGATCAGGTCTTTCCTTTGCACAAAAGCGGTAGAAGATCAGGAGCACAAAGTTACAGAATCATTTAGTCAAGACCCTAAAGAATCCGCCAAGCTCAAACACTGTGACGACACTGGAGGGAAAAGAAGATTCTTTCAAGAAATAAGCTCGGATTTATATAAAAGAAAAAAAAAACATTTGTATGATACGCAGCATATTTTATTCGTGCACGACAGCCTGGAAACAATTAATGCTGGTGAATAGGTAGATTTCCGAAAGTCTTTCCACACAGTATCCAGTTGTCAACAACTATGTGTGATACGTTCATAATAATTTCACAGATGTGAACGACTCCATGAATATTTGTCTAGCATAACCCAATATCACCCAGGGCTGTTCGTCGTTTAAGCTTACCAGGACCACATTCGAAGAAGACGAAGATTTTGGGCTTCACCGTTGAGGGTAAAAAAAGAGAGGACGATCGGAGGTATAGAGCTAACACATTTAAGTATTTTAGAATATATTAATTTTTGGTTCTTTAACTAAGAGAGCAATATATATATATATATATATATATGTGAACGACTCCTTGAATATTTGTCTAGCATAACCCAATATCACCCAGGGCTGTTCGTCGTTTAAGCTTACCAGGTCCACATTCGATGATATATATATATATATATATATATATATATATATATATATATATATATATATATATATATATATATATCCCACTTGTACTTGTTAACGTCCTTCTCCAACACCTCATAGCAAACACTTTAATTCTCTTCTTTTTCCAGTTTCACCCCAATTCAAGTAGACGATTAACTTCAGTAATACGCTTTGATCCAGATATACATTCCCAGAAGTTACTTTGTCAAATTAAGACCAATGTTTCATACAGTTGCCGGCCGTGGTGGCCGAGCGGTTCTAGGCGCTACTGTCTGGAACCGCGCGACCGCTACGGTCGCAGGTTCGAATGCTGCCTCGGGCATGGATGTGTGTGATGTCTTTTGGTTAGTTAGGTTTAATTAGTTATAAGTTCTAGGGGACTGATGACCTTAGAAGTTAAGTCCCATAGTGCTCAGAGCCATTTGAACCATTTTTTGTTTCATACAGTTAGACATCTATTGATAGCGAGTACCTACTTTGTTTGTGCTAGTCTGCCTTTAATGTCCTCCTAGCTTCGTCCAACATATGTTATTTTGCTTGCAACGTAGCTGTACTTTTTCACTTCGTTTATATCGTGGTCCCCACCTTTGATGTTAAGTTTACGATGATCTCATTCCTGCTACTCCTTATCACTTTCGCCTTTCTTCGATTTACTCTCAGTCCATATTATTAGTTCACTTGATTGTTCATCCCTTTTAGTATGTCCTGTAATAATTCCTCGCTTTCACTGAAGTAAGCAATCATAAGCGAATAGTATGATTCATATTCATTCACCCTGAATTTTAATTCCTCTCCTGACCCTGTCTTCATTTTCGTCATTGAGGCTTTGATGTATAGACTGACCAGCAGCGGACAAAGACTGGAGCCTTGTTTTACGGTCTTTTCACTCCGAGAATATATTCTTGGTGTTCCATTCTTTTTGTTTCTTCTTGGTTTTTATACATACCATATGTCACTCACCTTCTTACTCCGTTTTACACTTTCGAACGCTTTTCCTATGACGACAAATCCTATGAACGTGTCTTGAGTTTTTTTAAGTCTTTGTCTCATTATCAAGCACTATGCCACAAGTGTCTTTCTGTGCGCTTTTATCTTTCCTGAAGCAAAACTGTTGGTCATCTGACGGAGCCTCAATTTTCTTTTCCGGTCATGAAGCATGATTTGTTAAGCAGAACTTGCTATCCTTCTCGCATTTATTTGTCATTGCTATTACCAGGATTGCATAAATGTTACTTTTTTCCGAAAGTCTATGAGTATGTCTCCAGTATCAGAGATTCCACACACTAACTGGAGTGGTCGCTATTCTCGGTGATTTTATAAATTCCGAAGAAATGTTATGCATTCCTTCTGCCTTATTTAATCACTGACCTTTCAAAGCTTTGTTAAACCCTCCTTTGTTTTCCAAATTGTGTTCTATTTCTTCTACCTTCACGTCAGTAACTAGTCATTTTTTCCATCAATCCTCACTTTCCTCTACGTTTAACACGGGAATTAACCCTCTAGTCTTAATGTTGACAGTATTGCTTTTAATTTTGACAGTTGTATGTTTTTACTATGTCATTGGCCGATCATTTATTTTTCGACTTCGCCACATATTTCCTGCAGGATTTTCACCTTAGATCCGCTATTTTTCCTATTTATTCATTTCTAAATGCCTTTATTTTGTGATTGCCCTTTTTGGAGATGTGTCTGTTCCTCTTCAAATGAACTGCCTATTGTGGTGTTCATTATCGCAGTATCTTCAACGTTTGGGAATATCAAATACACGTCATTGCGCCTCAGTTATTCTCTTAAACTTCAGTCTACCATTCATCTGTACGAAATGGTGATTTGAATCAGATATATATTGCATTTCAATGTTTGAATTGTGTATGTCTGTCTAGGTGTGCTGTAATCCAGTTGGTATCTTCCCGTGTCTCCAGAACTTTTAGAAACATACTTCTTCCTCTTGTGATATTTCAGCGGTGTATTCGCTATTATTAACTCGAGTTTACGCAAAATTCAAGTAGCCTCTCACCAACCCTCTTCCTACTACAGACTCTATATTGTCCCATAACACCGTCTCAAGTCTCTTTATCACTGTGTTCAAATCCTTCAACATTATTATATTTTCACGTCCCTTTACACACTGAGTTATCCGTTCAGTGCCTCTGTTTATCTCCTGCTAGCGACGCTTGTAAGTATACTTGAATTATTGTTATCCCGGTGGAGGTTCGAGTCCTCCATCGGGCATGGGTGTGTGTGTTTGTCTTTGGATAATCTAGTTTAAGCAGTGTGTTAGCTTAGGGATTGATGACCTTAGCAGTTAAGTCCCATAAGATTTCACACACATTTGAACATTTTTGAACAATTATTGTTGTTGGAGTTGATCAGCTGTTGATTTTGAAGATATTAATCCTATCATTGAACTGCTCGGAGTAACTCACCCTCTGATCTTCATTCCTATTCATAACGAATCCTACCTTCGATATAAAGTATTCTGCTGTTTCTGATATTACCCTAAATTCGTGTCAACGTAAACTCTTACCTTGTTTCCATTTCGCTGATATCCACTATATCTAGACTGAGACTTTTTCTTAATCCCCCTACCACAGTCAAGCTTATGACAATCCACGCTCCTTTCGTTGGATAGTCATCCCTCCAGTGTAGTATCCTGCCAGAGAACCGAATAGGGAGCTAATCTGGAATCGTTTGCCAGTGAAGAGATCATGGTGACTCGTTTTCTGTTAAAGGCCACATGACATTAGATTCGCATAATGTGTCTTTGCTGCAGTGGTTTTTCATTGACATCTGAATCCTCATACCGTTGACAACTGTCGATTTTCCCTCCTGGAAGGGACAGGTTGCCACTCAAAGAGTGAGAGGGCGTCCCGATCTTCTATCTGCTCCTGCGCCCTCTTTGACAACTCCGTTGGAAGAACGAAAATAACTCCTTACAACGAATATTTTCGGTCGCCATTGTTGAAGATTTCTTAATCAAAAAGGCGACCTCGCGACCGAAGATAATTAGATTACTAGATAGAAGCTCTACCATTTCTTTCGCTACCCTTTTTTTTACTTTTTCATTTTCTTTCCATTACTTTCTTCACCTTCTGAGCCTTGCTTCTGTGCTTTTTATCTTGTTAGTCGAAACATAGTTATTCTGGAAGGTGAAAACATTAACTGACATCCTTTTACAAGCCTTTTTTCAGCATTCTGATTCTAACAGTGGTTATTAATCTATCAGCATTCCACATTTGCAATGTGTTATCTCGAGCTTACATCAACTTGTCACCTTGCAGTGTTAATCCTTAAATATGTTACCTAAACAGATGTATTCCATAAATTTCATAACTCTCCATTAGTTATATTTTGCTGTTGCAATTTTTATTCCGTCAGCGTACTTCACTTAGTACTTAGACAAAAGTCTGCTTCTTTGAGCACATCTTAGAGACCATTAAGAAAAACTGAGTCGAGATTCTCGTCTATTTTAAATTCACCATACAACTCTTTGATACGAACCTACAGTTGCATTTATTTCGTTTCCTTAGACCGCCACGGACCAATCTGACATTAAATTTGTAAATAGTACCTCTAAAGACACAAAGTTACTGTATTTTAACATTGTTAAATGCATTACTATCAGAATATAGTTTGTGAACACTATTGGGTTTAGGAAACTCTAACAGACAATGCGGTTAACGGGACCTTTTCGGTTGTGGTTACTCTGGACTATCTTATATGAGCTGGTTCATTCAGGTCTAAGAAAATTGTATTTGAAATACATCATAAATTCATTATGCCAAAACTTTAGTAATAATGGTGAGTTATATTAATCATTCTCTATGGTAATTAGAACGATTTGCCTTAACCACTGGACAGAAAATCTTCATTACGACGGCAAATAAATAAGTAAAACTAAGCCAGTGACATTGCATACGTGGGTTACAATCGAATTAAAAGATTGTTAGCAGCCTCAAAATATAGTTAAATGTTGCGTATTTTTGTTGTATTTTATTTCCAGTCATTTTATGAAGTTTGTTGATTGGTCGATATGGTGGTAATCGGTTGACTTGTTCTGATAGTTAACATGTCATATTTTATTATTTATTGTATTTCTTCTGTATTATCATTTATTTCTGTTAAAGGTCATTGTAATCACATTCAAAATAAAACTATGTATTACTAAATGGTTCAAATGGCGCTGAGGACTATGGGACTCAACGTTTGAAGTGATTAAACCCCTAGAACTTAGAAGTAGTTAAACCTAACTAACCTAAGGACATCACACACATCCATGCCCGAGGCAGGTTTCGAACCTGCGACTGTAGCGGTCTCACGGTTCCAGACTGCAGTGCCTAGAACCGCACGGCCAATGTAGTACTAATTTTAAGACACTTCATTCACGGCTGATTTGATTTCCATAAAGTAAATTGGTTTCCAGAATATTTATTACTTTATTGTAAGCGAAACGTACACTAATGCCATTAATTTGCGACACCGATATCTCCGACAAGTTTGTAAACGTACCATCGAGTGCCGCGATATACATCCTCTGTATGTCGCTGCGTGACACACTCATGCTATCTGATAACGAAGTTTTTCTCTGCTACAATTTTAGGTAAATTTCTCTCGATTTTCTTGCTACTTAAGATTTCTTTGTGTACTCATATTTTCAACGACTTCCTCTGTCGTCGTCGTAAGGCGTTCCCTACCACACAAAAAGGCCCCGCGCTACTTTCGTATGCTGTTGGCCATATTATGTGATGGAGACCTCACAAAGTTACAGAACTTCCACACGATACCGGAAATTATGTCATTGCCTTTGATTTGACAACATTAGCAATGATACTGATTTCAGTAGATGGTAGGTAACTCTTTTATACCTGGGCTACCTTTCTGCATTGAATGGCCGTTTCCATGCACCACTTACGGTGGAACCATCGTCGCAATTAAATTTATTCCAGCAAATTATGACCTCAATAGAGCCTCTGACGACAGACTTCCAGTGGGAAAATGCATGGTATGAGTATCGCTACCAGTGTTCGTCCGTCACAATCATCATAGTAACGTGTGGCTGCATACAGAGGTCTCGTGACACTGTTACGTTCCTATGAAATAACTCGGCCAACTACATACGAAAGTACCGCAGGCTCTGTTAGTACCACACTAACTCCTGACGATGACGACCAAGGAATTAGTTTAAAGCTCGAGTACAGAAAGCAAATCTGATGCAACAAGAAGGCCAAACAACATATTGTAAAGTTCGTGCCTAAATAGCCCTAATCTTCGACTAGAGCAGCCTCGTTGTCACAGCCTAACAAATCTTTAAGATACTGTGTTGCGTGCAGTGGCTTGTAGAGACCCACGCCATTGCAGGTGATGAGACAATTGACAGGACATACAGGCTCACATCAGATATTCTTATCTCTCATGGGAGCATTGGAGGCTACGGGAACAGGCGCACTCCATCACTTTTTAAGGAAGCGTGATTCCTGGTTACCAGCAGCAATAGACCGCCTGCTACCCCGAAGAAGCACAAAAGGGAAGATCACATCCGGCGGTGATACGGTGTGGACGCCTCGGGAGCGGTCGCGCATCTGGGAACTGGGCAGATGGATGTCCATAAATATACACGTATCGAAAAAAGTTTTGCATCAGCCCGTTTCTTAGAACGCCTGAAGAAAGACGTTGACTGTGGATACTGTACCACAGACACAGTCCTTTTGACTGTTTAGAGATGTCACTAGACCCTCCAAAACATGTAAAAATCATGCATGAGCAGGGCCTATCAGACGAAGGGGATCCGACAGCCAATCAGTCCAAATCATTCCACCAGGAAGGAGGTATACGGCTCGTGTTGTCTGTAGTTCAACCATGCCTAGACGGTCAATATCACTGTTCGTCCGCGTCCGAATTATTACTTTGTGCCAGGAAGGGTTCTCAACAAGAGAAGTGTCCAGGCGTCTCCAGTGAACCAAAGCGATGTTGTTCGGACATGGAGGGGATACAGAGAGACAGGAACTGTGGATGACATGCCTCGCTCAGGCCGCCCAAGGCCTACTACTGCAGTAGATGACCGCTACCTACGGATTATGGTTCAGAGGACACCTGACAGCAAGCCACCATGTTGAGCAATGCTTTTCATGGACCCACAGGACACTGTGTTACGACTGTGCGCAATAGGCTGTATGATGCGCAACTTCACTCTCGAAGTCCATGGCGAGGTCCATCTTATTAATCACGACCCCATACAGCGCGGTACTGATGTGCCCAAAAACGTGCCGAATGGACCGCACAGGATTGGCACGACGTTCTCTTCACTGGTGAGTGTCTCATATCCCTTCAACCAGAAAACCCTTGGAGACGTGTTTGCAGGCAATCCGGTCAGGCTAAATGCCTTAGCACACTGTCCAGCGAGTGCAGAAAGATAGAGGTTCCTTGTTGTTTTGGGGTGGCATTACGTGGGGCCGACGTACACCGGTGGTGGTCATGGATGGCACCGAAACTTCTCTACGATACGTGAATGCCATTCTCCAACCGATAGTGAAACCACATCGGCAGCGTATTGGCGAGGAATTCTTCTTCATGAACGACAATTCGCGTCCCCATCGTGCACATCTTGTGAATGGCGCCCTTTAGGATAACGACATCGCTCGACTGGAGTTGCCAGCATGTTCGGCAGACATGAACCCCATCGAACATTCCTGGGAAAGACTGAAAAGGGCTGTTTAAGAACGATGTGACCCCCAACCACTCTGAAAGGTCCACGTCGAGTAGCCGTTGAGGAATGGAACAGTCTGGACCAAAAGTGCCTTGCCACGACGAATACACGCATGCATCAGTGCAAGAGGACGTGCTATTGGGCATTAGAGGTACTGGTGTTTACAGCAGTCTGGACCACCACCTGTGAAGGTCTCGCTGTATCATGGTACAACATGCAGTGTGGGGCTTTCATGAGCAATAAAAAGGGATGATATGATATTAATGTTGATTACTATTCCAATTTTCAGTACAGGTTCCGGAACTCATGGAGCCGACGTGACACAAAACTTTTTTTGATGTTTGTACATCGTGTGGATCAGTAATGAAAAATTTCTTTTGTGGACCTACCAAACTGATGTGACATCACGTCACATCAGGTCATTGTGAGAGGATATAGTCATTTTTCCAGTCGACATCAACACATAAATGTCTTGCATCGTAAAGTGTTGCTTAATTGATTGTCAACTGCTATTTACAGTACTGTGCTGAAACCTTGTAACGATTTACTCCACCCCTATATGTTGACCACTCATTGTCAAAGCGTTTGTAATTCATGTACGAGGAGTAGAGAGTAATTTCAAACAAAATACATCATATGATACATCTTATAACAAAATAGAAAGAAATCAGTTTTATAGGTATTTTCGGTATACCGAGTATGTAGTCCTTCTCGAAGGTTTCATTCTGGAGAAGCTGTCCTCGGCTCCAGATGTAGCGGCTGGACACACCGCGAACATCCTTGTCCGCTTTCCATTCCTCGATCAAATTTCGACCGTCAAGGCGGCTGCCGCAACCAACGCCATCTTCGTCTTCTAATGTGTTCGGTCGGAACATTGCACGACCCCCGCCCAATACGACCTGAAACAGATATGTTGAACATAGTTTACCTTGCTAGCGTGCAGGACTGTGAACAATTCCGTGAAGTGCTAATACTTCCCTTCAGCGTAATACGATGTGACTCTAAGTCAAAACGTGATATACCTCACACAAAAAATAAATTTTAAAGATACTTGTTTATATCTAGTCGTTTCCACGTTAATTGTTCATTTCAAGAAGGTACTGATCAATAATAGCTTGTGTCAAACACACCCAGATGAAATTAAGTATGTTTATATCGAAATAAAACAATGTTCGAAGTGGAATAGGAAATTATAATTCACCTTAACAATAGCTTTCAGGGTTCACAGTTAAGTTGTTTTTGCTTTCCTGAACTTGCCTTTTCCGGTGGAAGTACCCAAGTATTATTTGAAATTACACTTTCATTAACACTGTTTCCCAGATATGCTCAGTAATGTTCATGTTTGGAGAGTTTGGTGGCCATCGGAAGTGTTTAAACTCAGAAGATCATTCCGGGAGCCACTCTGTAGCAATTTTGGATGCGTAGGGTGTCGCATTTCCCTGCTGGAACTACCCAAATCCGTCGGAATTCACAGTGGACATGAATGGATGCAGGTGATATGACACAATGCTTACGTACGTGTCCCCTGTCAGAGACGTCTAGACGTATCAGGGGTCCCATATGACTCCAACCACACACGCCCACACCATTACAGAGCCTCCACCAGTTTCAACAGTCAGCTGCTGACATGCAGGTTCCATGGATTCATGAGATTGTCTCCACACCCGTGCACGCCCATCCGCTCGATACAATTTGAAACGAGACTCGTCCGACCAGGCAACACGTTTCCACTCATCAACAGTCCAATGTCTGTGTTGGAGGACCCAGGCGAGAGCGTAAAGCTTTGTGTCGTGCAGTCTTCTAGGGTATACGAGTGGGTGCTCGGCTCGGAAAACCCTTATCGATGATGTTACGTACAATGGTTCGCACGTTGACACTTGCTAATGCCCCAGCACTGAAATGTGCAGCAGTTTTCGGAAGGGTTGCACATCTGTCACGTTGAAACGATTCGCTTCAATCGTCGTTGGTCCCATTCTTACTGGATCGTTTTCTGGATGCAGCGATGTCGGAGATACGATGTTTCACCGTATTTCTGATATTCACGGTACACTCGTGAAATTGTCGTACGGGAGAATCCAAACTTCATCGCTACCTCGAAGATGCTGTATCCCATCGCTCGTGAGCCGACTATAACGCAAGTTCAGACTCACTCAAATCTTGATAACTTGCCATTGTAGCAGCAGTAACCTATTTAACAACTGCCCCAGACACTTGTTGTCTTATATAGGCGTTGCCGACCTCAGATCCGTATTTGCCTGTTTACATACCTCTGTATTATAATACGTATGCCTCTATCAGTTTCTTTGGCGCATCAGTATTATATATGAGTCCGGTAGACCTGCATATTCATTTGTTCGATATTAGCCCTTGGAATGCCTTAATTATAGCTAGTTTCGCGAAGTATCGTAGAGGAATAGACACGAGCGACTGTTAGATCAATACGTCAGGTGAGTTAGACTCCTTCGAGGTGAAACCTATTAGTAAATAAAGATGCTACTGAAGAAACACCAGTGTTTCAGAATTTAAGCTCTTTCCTGCCGATATCCTTGATAGCCTGTAACTTTTTGCTTCCCAAATTTATTCACACAACAGGTGTCAAGTAATGTTTTCGTAGCTACATTTTGGTTTTACCAGCAGTCATAAGCTTTGAGCAGGATGTTGCGAACGCAGGAAATGCTGCCGTGCGCAGGAAGCGTCGAAAGTGTGAAAGGGGAACATTTTATTATCTAAAATCTGGAAGCATTCAGGCTTAATAATGTCACACCTTCCTGCGCATGTACCACAACAAATACGCAACGACAGGTAGAAAGGTTTTTGTTTCATTTAATGCCATGTGAATAAAATGTATAGCTTTCCGTTTTATAGGTCAGTGGGAGCCTAATTGTAACGCCAGTTTTTTTTATATTACTATGTGCGTGACTGCGGCCAGCAACTGCCTTGTGAAATTTAAAAGTCATCTTACAATTTCTGCTTCTCTTCCTGCAAGTACTGATAACACATTGATATATGTAGCTGCATTCATTATATTATTTAAGGCAGAAAATTATTTAGTGTAGCAGATTATTTACTGCAGTATGTGAAATGAGTAGATGGCTCTGAGAACTATGGGACTTAACACCAGCGGTCATCAGTCCCCTAGAACTTAGAACTTCTTCAACCTAACTGACCTAAGGACACCACACACATCCATACCCGAGGCAGGATTCGAACCTGCGATCGTAGCAGTCGCGCGGTTCCGGACTAAAGCGCCTAGTAAAGGAGTAGATGTTAAACACTATATAATGTAATAATGACATTCAGATATGTGAAGATGGGAGAGGGCTAGCGAAACGCCACAGACCAAATAAATACTGGAAATTAAAGTGACTGACGTATCCCCACTGATTGAATATAGGCATATACTTCAACTTAACTCCTTTAATTCCAGTTTCTTTGTCACAGAACATACTAATGAAAAACCATGGAATATAATCTTAAAAGTTAGATTCACTATTAATAGAAAAAAGATTGTATGGAAAGAAATATGTTTAGTGAGTCACTAGTTTTTAGTACTAAGAAAATCACCATATACATTTTGCGGTCTTGTGAGAAATTCAAAATTTTTCGTGGTTCTTCATTATTTGATGTGAGTGATGTTTGGTTAGTAGTATCTCAGTATTGTTTGTTACGAAAATTACAGAAATGTTATGCAATTAATTGCTTGATAATTAACTTAGACCAGGACTGAGATCTTCCTGATAGGAAAAAATAAAAACACAAAATTAAGGTGGAAATTAAAGGAAGAAGACCGACTAAATTTGTTTATGTTACAGATGAAGAAATTCAGAACAGAAAAGGAAAATAATAATTTTTAAGTGCTCAGGTTAAAAAGGGTGTAAGACAGCAACGTAGTGTTTCGCCCCTAACTGTTCAATCTTACATCGAACGAGCAATGACGGAAGTAAAAGAAAGTTTCAAGTCCGGAGTTAAAATTCAGGATGAAAGGATATAAATGACAAGATATGTTGATGACATTGCGATCCTCGATGAAACTGAAGAAGAATTACAAAATCTGTTAAATGGAATGAATAGTCTAATGGAAACAGAGATGGAGAGTACGTCAAAGAAAGACGAAAGTAATGAGAAGTAGCAGAAAAGAGAACAGGGAGAAATTTAACATCAGAACTAAGGGATCACGAAATAGGCGAAGTCAAGGAAGTCTGCTAGCTAGGCAGCAAAATAACGCATACCGGACGGAGCAAAGGCAATATAAAAATCAGACAAGCACTGGCTAAAAATGGCATTCCTGGCCAATAAATGTCAAACATGGGCCTCAGTTTGTGGAATAAATTTCTGAGAATGTACGTTTGGAGCACAGCATTTTATGCTAACGGAACATGGACTGTGGAAAATCAGAACGGAGGAGAATCGAAGCATTTGAGATGAAGTCGTACAAAAGAATGTTGTAAATTATATGGACTAACATTGTGAGGAATAAGGAAGTTCTGTGGAGAATCGGTGAGGAAAGGAATGTATGAAAAACACAGACAACAAGAAGAAGGGACAGGATGATAGGGCACCTGATAAGACGCTAGAGAATAACTTCCATGGCACTAAAGGGAGCTATAGAGGGTAAAAACTGTAGAGGAAGACAGTGATTGGAATAAATGCAGTAAATGGCTGAGACGGAGGTTGCTGGTGCTACTGCGAGATGAAAAGGTTGGGACTGGAGAGGATTTCGTGGCGGGGGCGTCAAACCAGTCAGAAGACTGATGACGCAAAAAAGGAAGAAAGAAAATATAGCCTCTGACGGATGATAAAGGACAGTAAGCGTCCTGTCACCAGAAGAAGGGCGAGAGTGACCCAGAGATAAAGAAATATCAACTCAACCAAAGGTCTCTCGGGAAACATTTAGTACACCCCTCTCTAAAGTAAGGCACTGACATAATTTATGTTCCCAGTGCTGCGTAATGATGGCATTTCTTCTATTGCGGAACAAACGTTGTTCTCGTGTATCTACGTTCTTCATTTCCGGCCCCGGTAGC
The DNA here is from genome assembly GCF_023897955.1 of Schistocerca gregaria. Taxonomy (NCBI): domain Eukaryota; kingdom Metazoa; phylum Arthropoda; class Insecta; order Orthoptera; family Acrididae; genus Schistocerca; species Schistocerca gregaria. Next base: position 676,522,154 of record NC_064922.1, read on the forward strand.
TCAGTGGTCATTCTCGCTTGCGCGTCGGGCGACTAGGTCGTGCTCTTAGTTCCGCCTCTACCGTAGCGCAGCGTGTTTTCCTCCTGTCAGTTTAGTGCCGTGTTGGTCTCCGTGCGCGTCGCATCGCTGGTTGTCGGCTGGTGTTTGGTGTTCGTGCGGCCCTTCCTGTCGCGGCGTCGTCTCTCGCCGTGATGTCCACCATGGTTCCCACGAAAGTTCCGCGTACAGGTACAGTCAGTTTTACCTTTGACAAATCCACGCGTCACGTCCAGCCCGGTTCTTTGGAGATACATGACTGGTTAGTCGATACAGTTAAGGTCACTACTGATCAGGTGCATACCGCATATTTCGACAGCGAATTATATGTGTTTTTTGTTAAGTTTCTTGACCCGCTCCAGGTTGATAGGCTACTTTCTCGTCATGGTTCTCAGGTACCCTTTACGCACCGTGATGGTTCCACTAGTATGGTTCTCTTGGCGAATGCAGAAGTGATATATACGAATGTTCGGGTATTTAACCTTCCGCCCGAGGTTGACGACTCTTTTCTGAAGTCCGTTTTGCTTCCTTATGGGGACGTACGCCATATTCGAAAGGAACGCTGGTCTGCTCAGCACCGCTTACAGGTATAGAGTGGTATTCGGTCGGTGGAAATGGTGGTCAAAAAACCTATTCCTTCTCACCTACAGGTATGTGGTTATAGGGTCCATATCACGTACAGTGGCCAGGAAGGAACATGTTATTATTGTAATGAAACTGGTCATTTCCGTACTAATTGTCCGCGGCGTGTGGTGGTATTAAAACCTACATACGAACAGCGTAAAAAATTGACTTTAGCTGATCTTCTCCCGCAAGGATCTCGGACTGAATCGCTCACTGTTACTGAGGGACGCAGTGATCCGTTGCCCGACAACGGCCTTGATTTTCCCCCGTTGTCCTTGAGTAGGGATGTTGCTGCCCTTAATTCCGATGTTCCCGTGCTGATTTCTCACAACAAGCGTCGGCGAACACAGCATGATGCGGCTGATGATTCTTCCTTATTGGCTCGCCCTTCCGATGGGCCTCCGGTAAAGGACTCTCTTTCTCAGTCGGAAATCGTGGATGAGGAAGCCACAGGTGCTATCATGCCTTTGCAGAAGCTCCCTGACACCTTATCTGACGTTGTTCCTGCTACCGCGGCAGCCTCTTCGGAGACGCCCGTGACGGGACCTGCTTCTGGTTGCCACGTGTCTTCTCCGGTGCTCCCTGACACTTCTCCTATTGACTCTGTTTCGCATCCCCCTTCTGGAATTTCTGTCGCCCCCTCTGGGTCAGAGCCTCCTCCCATCAAACAACTGATTGATTCTCCAGAGCCAGTGGATCCCGTTGTTATTCACCAACTGTCCCACCGTGAACCCATGTCTGCGGACGAGTGGGATGTAGAGGCCTCTCTCTCTCAATCTGACACGGAATGTCTACATGATGCTCCTACGCAGCCGAACGCTGCAGCGTCGGCACCGCGGAGCCGCAGTCGAATCCGTAAACAGCCACGGAGAGCCGCGTCACGGCCGAAGAAAAAGCAGTGGGAAGATGAGGGTTCTGTTTCGTAGTTTTTCTCTCTGTGGTTCAGCGCTTGTTTCTGGTATGATTACTTGTATGCTGCTCCGTCAGCTGACGGCTCTCTACCGATCTTTGTTTTTCTTTCTAGGTTGAAGTTCCATGCAAGCATATACATTTCTTACTCTGAATATTAACAGAATATGTTCTGAGCTTCGGCTCGCCGCTTTGCGACAGTTTATCTATCAGTCTGGGGCAGATGTTGTTTTTTTACAGGAAGTCCTATTCGACCAGTTTTCCATTCCTGGGTTCTCGACGTTTTTTAATGTCGCTTCCGAACTTTCTACGGGCACTGCCTTGTTTTATAGAGAAGGCATTCCGTTGATGAATTTCGAAGTACTCGACAGTGGAAGGGGGATCGGGTGCACGTTTTATGATCTCAGTTTACTCCTTCTTTATGCCCCTTCTGGTTCGGGTTGTACTACCGCACGCTCGAGTTTCTATAAAGAAGAAGTCATTTACCTGCTTCGTAAATCCCCGACAAAGATAATTTTAGGTGGGGACTTCAATTGTGTTCTACGGCCGGTAGATCAGTCTCCTAATTTTAATTTCAGTAAAGAACTCGACGACCTTGTGCGCTCCTTGCACCTGCGTGACGTGTGGGTTTCTCGCTATCCTACACTTGTGCGACATACCTACTTTACTCCCACGTCTAGCAGTCGCCTCGATCGCTTTTACCTTTCCGATTCCTTGTGTGGGCAACTTCTGGCTGTTGATGTGATACCAGCCTGTTTTACTGATCATTGCGCTGTAGCCGTTACTTTTAATTACGAGCGACAACCGGTAAAATTGTTTCGTCCTCCTTGGATGCTCAATATCGCGTATTTGCAAGATACCTCCCTTGGTATCGTCCTGGAGGACATTTGGACTCGTTGTTCTCGTACTATGGACCGGTACCCGTCTATCGTGGCATGGTGGAAACTGTATGCAAAACCACACATCCGTAGGGCTCTCATGCGTTTTGGGGCTGCGAAGGTGGCAGAAGATGGACGAACGCATGAATTTTACTATTCTGTCTTACGTCAACTGTACGATAGTGCTACGCATGCTCCCCTCCGGGTTACTGATATACAGCGCATCAAAGCCAAATTGCTGCAGCTCAAACGCATTCAAATGGAGGGCCTGCGGACGAGGTCTCAACCACGTTCCCTTCTACAAGAGGAACTGACGTCACTCTACCATCTAGTCCGTATACGGTCGCGCCGGAAACGTGGGTGCCTTGCCTCCCTCACAACCGCTGACGGCCGCGTGTTCACCTCTCACCGTGACATTTCTGACTTCGTTTACACCTATTTTACTGATCTGTACGAAACTCATGTCCCGGCGGAAACCTCTCTTGACGACTTTACCTCCTTGCTGCCTCGCGTCGTCACTCCTCAATTAAACGACGCCTTTCTGCGTCCCTTTCAGAAGGATGACATATATGATGTTGTTGCAGGATCGCAGTCCCGCAAGTCGCCTGGATTAGATGGTATTCCTAAGGAGTTCTATGTTCAATTTTGGCCGCTCATTGGTGACACCTTAACGTCAATGGTAAATGAAGTGATGCGGGGAGTCTCACTTCCTGTTCCTTTTCAGGAAGGCAGAATGGTCCTCCTCCCGAAATCCACAGGTCGACCTGCAATTGATTCCCTCCGTCCTATTACTCTCCTTAACTTTGATTATAAACTTGTCGCTCGAGCAATTAATATCCGTCTCTCTAAGCTGCTCGATACCATTATTGCCGCCCACCAAATCTGTGTGCCTGGACGCACGATACTGACTTCCGTTCTCGAATGTCGCGATGTAATCTCGGTGGCGGCTGCCGCTAATATCCCAGGGGCTTTGCTTTTTCTTGATTTCCAAAAAGCGTTCGATCGCGTCAGCCATGATTTTTTATCGAGAGTGCTCACCGCTGTCGGCTTTAATAATGATGCTCGACAAGTCTTAACTAATCTTTTTACCGGTATCAGTGTCTCGGTGATTGTGAACGGTCACCCTATCCCCCGGATATCGATCAGACGGGGGTTACCCCAGGGAAGCCCCTTATCCATGTCACTTTTTGTTCTATCCTTAGAGCCCTTACTTCGCCATCTCACCATGCACTTACGTGGCTGGAATATATTGGGGGAAATTTTTGCAGTCCGTGCATACGCCGATGACGTCATGGTTTTAGTACGACATGCCGAGGACATACCGCGGCTTAAGGATACCTTGGATTCATTTTGTGGTCTTGCTGGTGCTCGCATTAATGATCGCAAATGCACGTTCCTGCCGTTGAGAGGCTTTGATCATGTCGTCATTCCTTGGGCGACGGTTGTCGATCGCCATAAGACCTTGGGGATCATAGTGGATCGTAATCCGATCAAAATGGCGGCACTAAATTGGCGTGAGGTTACGAGTCGTGTTCACGGGGCGATCCTTGAACATGACCGCCGTTCCCTTAGCCTCCTTCACAAGGCACGGGTTTTAGAGACCTATGTCTTCAGTAAAATATACTACGTTGCGCAGGTCTTCCCGCTTCCCGCGATGATGGCCCGCAGGCTGAAACAGCTGTCTAGTCGATTTCTGTGGCGCCGCCTTGTCTTCCGTGTCCGGTATGAAGTTGTGGCCAGGCCTCGGAAGCTTGGAGGATTGGGTCTTTCAGATATCAAAGTGAAGACGTCCATCTTATTTGCCCGCCGCAATGTTTTAACCTGTACGCGGGCTCCGCATTCAGTCACCTCTCGTTTACTTTCCCGCCTCCGGCCGGCCAGTCTGACCCCTCCTGTTGATGTTGGACGGATTAATCCTAAATTGCGGCACATTCGTGAATACTTTATACTTGTCGGTATTCTGGGTGCTGATATACTTTCTATGACGCATATTACTACCAACATGCTACAAATCCGTTGGGGTACAGCATGTTTCCCTTCTTCTGTTGAACTTGCTTCCCCGTCAACGTCATGGAAAACGGTCTGGTCTCATCTTAGTCTTCCCATTTTGCCGATGGAGATTGTTTCAACGTGGTATAAGGTCATTTACCGTCTGATACCTACTGGTGATCGTCTTTTTCGTATTGGCCTTCGTCCGACTGATCAGTGTGAGGAATGTCATCAAACTGACACCTTACTTCACAGGCTAGTTGCTTGCGGACGGGATCATTGGCTCTGGGTCCGCCGTCAATTAGCTTTTCTTACTAGAGGGCCTGAAACCGCATTCCCAGACGACATCTTCTTACATCCGGACATCTCTTATTTTCCTCAGACGAAAACGAACACGATTGTCTGGCTCTTGGGTTACTATGTCCATGACGTCATTGAAGGCGGTAATGACCCAGATCCCCGCGTTTTTCACCATTATTTGTCAACTGCGCATTGGAAATGGCAGCGGTTACCACAATACCGAACGCTTTTTGCGAATATGCTTTTTCTTGTGTTTAACCGTCAAGGTGTTGGTTAAGTTCCCCTGTGATTCCTGTTTCTTCCCTGAGCTCGAGTCCCCTCCCTTGTTGTATTTTTTCGTGATTTTTTTTTCTCTCTCTCTTTTGCATGTATATATATACACCCAAAATTCATACGGGTGGGGTAACGGGTTGGTCTTCCCCTTCAGAAGAAATGTTTTATTTGTGTTTCACCTAATTTGTTGATTTTCTTTTTTGCAGCTAATATTAAATGATGATTTGACTATGGTTGTCTGAATTCTCGTGAAATATACCAAGTCAATCTGATAATAAAAAAAAAAAAAGTGGTCAGCGCGACAGAATGTCAATCCTAAGGGCCCATGTTCGATTCCCGGCTAGGTCGGAGACTTTTTCCGCTCAGGGGCTGGATTTTGTATTGTCCTAATCATCATCATTTCTTTTCCCATCGACGCGCAAGTCGCCGAAGTGGCGTCAGGTCGGAAGGCTTGCACCAGGCGAGCGATCTACCCGGCGGGAGGCCCTAGTCACACGACATTTACATTTATTTTACGTTCTTCATACATTTGCTCTCATTTGTGAATCAACTCATTTTAGTGTGAAGCGAAGGCCAATATAGAACAATGAGATGGAAATAAATAATACAACAGCGTTCAAAAGTTAAGAATAGTTGAAAGAAATGGAATACTGGAAGTAGGAAAGCTGAGCAATCACTATACATAATCGGTACCTTTCAAGTAGCTGGTTCAAATAGCTCGTAGCACTATGGGATTAAAATCTGACTGATGACCATAGATGTTACGTCCCATAGTGTTCAGAGCCATTTGAATCATTTTGAACTTAACATCTGAGGTCAACAGGCCCCTAGACAGAGCTACTTAAACCTAAGGACATCACACACATCCATGGCCGAGGCAGGATTCGAACCTGCGACCGTAGCAGTCACGTGGTTCCTGCCTGAAGCGCCTAGGACCGCTCGGCCACCGCGGCCAGCACCTTTCAAGTGTATGGCGTCATGGCCAGCTATATATGCCTCAAATTCACTGGTGCAAAACTTAAGGACGAAAGCAACTTTCCAGTGATGTGTCGCTGACAAGCTATAGCTCGACGAAACGTGGACCTTACACAGAAATCACTGCTATAGTGTAGTAGAGAAGATAATCGAAAGAAATGCGCAATGAGACGAACAAAAGCGTGTTGGTTATTCAAGGACAATAACTACAATGAAGTCACCACGAGTTCTGATGGTCCCCTGGACATTACAGAAGGTGTAACATGCTTCGTAATGGGGTGTTTACTGAGCACAGACGGGCACGCGCGCTCTGCAACGTGCTCCCATGCTGCCCACGATGTAGGTAAGGAGTTCCTGTGGTAGGGCGTTCCACTCCATCGTCAGCGCGGTTAACTGCTGGATGGTCCCTGTGGACGTGCTGCTCTACGTCTAAACAACGAATCTCACAACTGCTCAATCGGAGTTAAACTGAAGAAATTGGAAGGCCAGACCGTTTGGCGAACATCCTCTCGTTCCAAGAGCTGCTCCACCAGCGCAGTTCGATGCGGCCGCGCATTGTCACCCACTAAAGTGAAGACAGGGCGGAATGCAGACCTGAAACGACGCTCTGAGGAAGGACTACTGTGCACATTAACTTTGACTGGTGAGTGTTCCGTGTTCTAGGATTTGGAGGCCGGTGTGCCCTTGAAACGCTATGCCGCACTCCGCCAGTTTGAATTTATTTTAGTGAAAGTGCCTTTTTAATGTTGATGGTGTTTTTCATGTCAAATTGCCTGTAAGATGCTAAATTTGGGGCTTTCAGTTTTTGAATGTTATGAACTGATGATAGCTTGCTTAACGCTAAAAATTCCGAGAGTTAAAACAAAAATCTAACGGCGAGAATTCTATGAAAATCGTGCCCTGTCTGAAACTTACTCTCCTGACAAAGCTGACTACGAAATTTGACGAAAAATTGATAATTTTGAAACTAAAGTTTGTCTCAGTTAAAGTTATTTAAACATAGAACCAGTGTTCTACACTATTTTGCTTACCTGGGTCGCACTGGATAACGTCATGCTAACAGCTTTCGTAGCTACAGCGAGTCTCGGTAATAGAGCTGCAAAATCTAACTGCTGAGATGCGCCAGTTTGAATTTATTTTAGTGAAAGTTGCTTTATAATGTTGATTGTGTTTTTCATCTAAAATTGCCTGTTATTCTTGGTTAATAATTTTTGACAATGGTTTTAAATAAAACGAATATTAGTTGATTCTCGGCAAGCAGATATAGATTCTGGGTTACATGAACTCAATAGTAGTCTCATATCATTTGACTTTGTAACATTTAATAGAACTTCAGTAACAGTTAATTTTCTCTGAAAAAAACTAAATTTAATCCTAGAACTACCAAAATTGAACTTCATATCTATAATCTTTCCTTAAAGAAAATTCCAAAATCTAATTCTTAAATTCATTTCTCTCACAACGATCGATAAATTCGAAAAAATAAATGAAAAGCAAAACGAATCCTAACTTTGACATCAGAGGATAATGCTGCATTATCAAAGCGATGCTTAAAATAAAGCAATCTTGATCACTATATGTAATCCATTCTTCACAAAGAGGAAAATCGTACCAATGGTAAAATCAATTCTATTTCTTTCCAAAATAAATTTTCCATTAATCTAGGATATAGAATAATTCGCAAAAGTCTCCGTTGGTTGCTGCGTACTACTACTAAACCAAAAGTCTACTGTTCACATCTAACACCAAAGTTCCACAATCTGTCTACTCTTGTCCCTTCTCGATCAACAGATAAATCTGGAGTACATCTTCACTGACTAAATATCACCCGTAGCTCATCGTGTAGCGAGGCTACTTTACCGAGATTGCTCGCGCATGTCTGAGCACTTCAAACCTTACGAGCACGTTTCCACACATCCCAAACGAACTCCTACGAAACTTTACACACACACCTTTCAATATGATTAATTAAAATGATAATGTTTGACCATGATGGACTTATCGTCGTATTGATATATATATACGAGGGTAATTCAATTATTAAAGAGACAATTGATCTGGGGAAAAAAGCGTAGTAGGGAATGTTTGGTACTTTTTTGGCTTTAAGTTGGCACCACTGGGATGAGCTGATGTATCAACACTGTTTTGTTTATAACCTCAAAAATACATTTCAAGATGGCGAGTCCGCTTATTAGTTTTTTACTTGCTACAGGCGAGAAACCAGTGAATATATACTGTAGAATGTTTAAAAGTGGGTAGATCAGTTAAAAATGGTCGTGACTCAGTGAATGACGAAAACGTTCTGGCCGACCAGTTGCAGTTTCAAGTCACTTACTTTTAAGTCCAGTTGATATTATTTGTGCATACCGCCGTGGGACTATGGAAATGATAGTTGATCAGGTTAATGTTATTGCTGGTACAGTTCATAACATTATCTGTAACAAACTGAAGTACGGCAAAACATGAGCAAGATGGGTGCCAATGGAGTTGACGCGGCTACAAGGAGGAAAAAAGTTGAGAGTGTGCACAGAGGTAAAGGAACGTTATGAAACAGAGGGTGAGCACCTCCTCAACCAAATTTTAACTTGTGATGAAACTTGGGTTCAAAAAATGGTTCAAATGTCTATGAGCACTACGTGACTTAACTTCTGAAGTCATCAGTCCCCTAGAACTTAGAACTACTTCAACCTAACTAACCTTAGGACATCACACATATCCATGCCCGAGGCAGGATTCGAACCTTCGACCATAGCGGTCGCGCGGTTACAGACAGTAGCGACTAGAACTGCACGGGCACTCCAGCCGGCGAGAAGACCTGGGTTCACTATTATGAGCCAGAATTAAAAAGACAAAGCACTGAGTAGATGTACACCAGGTTACCTGTCAATAAAAAATTCAAAACCTAAGAATCAACAGGAAAAGTCATGTTGACAGTGTTTTGGGATGCTGAAGGTTCAGTTCTTTGTGGTTATCTCGAAGAGCAGCGTACAGTGAACAGCAATTACTACTCGGATTCACTTTTAAATGAGGTGAAGCCAGCCATGAGAGAGCGACGTCGTGGATCTCAGAGGAGAGGTGTGATTCTCCAGCAAGACACCGTAGGTCCTCATATTGCTCAACTAACCCGTGAGACCATCGACAGAATGGGCTGAGAAGTACTGCGTCATCCCCCTTACAGTTCTGATTTAGCAGTTAGTGATTTCCATTTTTCTGGTGCACTGAAGGAGACATTATGTGGGAAGAGGTTCTAGGACAACGAGGACGTGAAAAAGTTTGTGGGAAATTTGTTCAAACATCAAGATTAAGAGGTCTTTGCAGCCGGAATAAAAAAGATTTTACCCGTTGGAACAAGTGCATAAATGTTGAAGGGGATTATGTTGAAAAGTAGTAAATGTATTGTTTTGTAAAAATAAAAGTTTTTCCCCCCAGACAATGGTGTCTCTTTAATTACTGAATGTCCCTCGAATATATAGCGTAAACACTGATAAAAGCCATAAACTGCAAGGACAGGTTCCTGGGTGGAAAAGAAAGAGAAAAGGTCCTATGAACATGTGTCTGGAAACGGACGGTGTGCGTGCATGACAACAGATGATTCAGAACACAGTCCAGAGCTGCGTCAGCATCTACACCGCAACAGATTCTCAAACTGGCCTCTGTAGAATGCATTCACAAGTCGCATCATGGATTGCTGCACTGTTTCTTACTTTCCGACCTCTCTCCAAATAGCGCCACACTTATTGAAACACATTTTGAAGAATCATCGCATAAGGAACTGGTTTAGCATACACAACGTTTTTCCCAGTGGTAAAAATTCAGATGCTGAATTCTGGTGATTTAGCTGGCCATGCTAAGGACCTCCGCGTCCTAACCAATACCTTGGGAAGGTGGAGTTGATCTGTCAGAGAACTGTTTTGTGAAAGTGGGGTGGTGCTCCGTCATGCCTAAACCACATAACCAGTTGCCAAAGGCACATTCTCTAACAGCCCAGGCAGAATATTCGGCAGGAAGTCCATGTACGCTCCTCCATCGAGGCGTTTTGGTATAATAACCGGTCCAAGTATGTGGTTTCCAAGAATCCCTGCCCATACATTAATGCTGAACCGATACTGATGAGACTCATCAACCATTTCCCGAGAATTGTTTGTAGCTTAGAGTTGAAGATTATGCAGACTGATGATAACAGGTCTGGTAGCGGTTTCTTCGTCGGTAAATAGGACTGATGACAGAAATCCCACAATCTTAATGGTCTGGTGCGAGAACCATCGACAAAATACTTTCCGTAGAGGGAAACTAGCTGCTCATAATCCTTACGCTCATTGCAAGTGGTAGAGATAGTAGAGGTTGTTCTGCATGAAACACATAGTCTAACTGGTGGTAGAGATAGTAGAGGTTGTTATGCATGAAACACATAGTCGAACTCTGGTTTACACCATGTTGGTGAGACCCTTGGCAGGACCTTGTACTCGGGTTCACTCATTATCCTGTGCAACTCTGTCCTCCAAATCTAGTGTACGTACAGTGTACTGCCTCCCTATACGTTCGTCTGTCTGAAAGGACCTATGGTTACACAAAGCCCCAAACAGCACTTAAAATATTGTGTGATGTGGTTGGGGTCTATGAGGGTCCTTATTTTAGTACAGCCGTGCTCCATCTCGACCGCTTCCATCTGTCTGGCCATACACAAACATCTTCTAGGCTTATTCCCGACATGATTACCGGGCCATTCTGATCTTTAGAGTACACTGAGTCCGTCACATAACCTGCAACACGCCAGAAAGACACGGCATGGATTCAGAGGAACTTTTATTCGTGAGCGCCATCCACAATGGCAATTTCCGGACACAGGTATAAAGGACCTTCTTCTTCACCCCATTTCCAGTCAGTAAACCGTCCCTACAAATTGTCGGTTTTATTATTCACCCAGCCTTTTTGTCGCATCTTCATCCACGTACACATTCGACATTTCTCTGTGTCCAGCAACTCTATCTCCATCTCATCCTCCCCCACACTATGCCTAACTCATTCATTTTTATTCATCTCCTCCTCCCTGGTCTCTGTGTACATCTCCTCCTCCCCCTATCTCTCCCGACTTACTCCTCTTCCTGATGTTTTTACACGTCTCTTATTATCTCTTCTTCCCTTCCCTTTGACTATCCACTCCACTGGTCTCTCTGAGTCCACCTCCTCCGCATTCTATCTGCCAATCTCCTCTTCCCCAGTTTCTCATGCCAATACGCTCTGCAACCTCTCGTTCGATCTCCTCTTTCCTACTCTCTGCCAGCATCCTCCTTCTCGCTCTCTGTGTTCGCCTCCTCCTGTCGCTTCTCCTTATTGCCATCTCCTCCTCACCACTCTTTGTTTATCCACTTCAACATCTGGGCATCCCCTCCTCCCTATTCTATGTATTATCTCCTCTGACACCTATGTGCTCTATGTCCATGCCCAACACCCCTCCCCCCTTTCGTTGTTGCCTCCTCTCCCCTATTTCTTTCCATTTCCCCCTCTCTCGCTACCCATCTTCACTCCTTCTGTCTGTGCTCAGCTTGCCCATCCGCACATGTAACCTCTGTTTCACATGCCAATATTACAACCCTTTTGTTCAGGGCTGTCAGGGTGGTTGCAAAGCCCCTTCCAATAGTACCTTTGTTCCTAAGAGAGCAAGGAGGTCCAACTACCACAGTTGTGATTGTCAGATAACAAGCAGTATGTATATCAAATTTGGATAAAATCAAGAAAGTGGATCGGGAGGAGATGGTGAAAGTATACACTACTGGCCATTAAAATTGCTACACCACGAAGATGACGTGCTACAGACGCGAAATTTAACCGACAGGAAAACAATGCTGTGATATGCAAATGATTAGCTTTTCAGAGCATTCACACAAGGTTGGCGCCGGTGGCGACAACGGTGGCGACAACTACAACGTGCTGACATGAGGAAAGTTTCCAACCGATTTCTCATAGACTAACAGCAGTTGACCGGCGTTGCCTGGTGAAACGTTGTTGTCATACCTCGTGTAAAGAAGGGAAATGCGTTCCATCGCGTTTTCGACTTTGATAAAGGTCGGATTGTAGCCTATCACTATTGCGGATTATCGTATCGCGACATTGCTGCTCGCGTTGGTCGAGATCCAATGACTGTTAGCAGAATATGGAATCGGTGGGTTCAGGAGGGTAATACGGAACGCCTTGCTGGATCCCAATGGCCTCGTATCAATAGAAGTCGAGATTACAGGCATCTTATCAGCATGGCTGTAACGGATCGTGCATTCACGTCTCGATCCCTGAGTCATCAGATGGGGACGTTTGCAAGACATCAACCATCTGCACGAACAGTTCGACGACGCTTGCAGCAGCATGAACTATCAGCTCGGATACCATGGCTGCGGTTGCCCTTGACGGTGCATCACAGACAGGAGCGCCTACGATGGTGTACTCAACGACGAACCTGTGTGCAAGAATGACAAAACGTGATTTTTTGGGATGAATCCAGGTGCTGTTTACATCACAATGATGGTCGCATCCGTGTTTGGCGACATCGCGGTGAACGCACATTGGAAGCGTGCGTATCACATAGCGTGATGGTAGGGAGTGCCATTGGTTACACGTCTCGGTCACCTCCCGTTCGCATTGACGGAACGTTGAACAGTGGACGTTACATTTCAGATGTGTTACGACCCGTGGCTCTACCCTTCATTCGATCCCTGCGAAACCCTATATTTCAGCAGGATAATGCTCGACCACATATTGAAGGTCCTGTACGGGCCTTTCTGGATACAGAAAATGCTCGACTGCTGCCATGGCCAGCACATTCTCCATATCTCTCACAAACTAAAAACGTCTGGTCAATGGTGGCCGAGCAAGTGGCTCGTCACAATACGCCAGTCACTACTCTTCATGAACTGTGGTATCGCGTTGAAGCTGCATGGGCAGCTGCACCTGTACACGCCATCCACGCTCTGTTTGACTCAGTGCCCAGGCGTAGCAAGGCCGCTATTACGGCCAGAGGTGGTTGTTCTGGGCACTGATTTCTCAGTATCTATGCACCAAATTGTGTAAAAATGTAATCACATGTCAGTTCTAGTATAATGTATTTGTTCAACGAATACCCGCTTATCATCTGCATTTTTTTCTTGGTGTAGCAATTTTAATGGCCAATAGTGTATTTATACATCCTGTTTTACACACCAAGTCGTTATAATTAAAGTGCAGCTACTCACACAAGTCCAGTGTGGCTATGAAACTTGGTAGATAGTGTAATATGTTATAGTGGAACCGTTTCACACTAAAAAAATGGATCCAATTTGTCCACTTGGTGTAGATCCGGCGCTTTGAATGTAAGGAAGGCCTAAAGAAATGGATGCAGGCAGAAAAGGACAGACGAGTGTCAAAGCAATAATGTTGATTTTATTATTAACCGTTGCTTACACGATTTGTTCAATATGAGCACCACAGACGCCGATCTGATGATATATCTTTCAAACGATGTAATCAAGTTGCTCACGGAAGTGCCTGTGGAATCAGAACAACGTATTTCCTGTATAATAACCTTCAGATCAGGTAGAGACCGAACGTGTGCCTCGTAAATGAGATCAGATATTCCCAGAACCAAAAGTCATATGAATTCATATCAGATTATCTTGCAGGCCACATATCTGAAAAACCTCTGGAGTTAACACGTTCGTGGTAGGTCAAATTAAGTAATCTTTCACTGGGCGAGTGGCATGAGGTGTTGTCCCCTCTTGCATATAAACAGCGGTTTCCACACGTTTGCACTCTTCCAAAGCACGAATCGCGTGTTGTACCATACAAGGAAGTCTCAATAACGTGCAGATGTCACAGTACATCTGACAGGCTTTCTGGTTGTACTCTCTTCAAAGAAGAACGGACCTAGAATAAAGGTGCTTGTGAATCCACACCTGTGTGGTAACAACATGCAATGGCTGTACGCCAAATTCGGCAGTTCTGTGTATCCACTGCACTCGTCATTCCATAGAATACTGCCCAGCCAAATGTGATCCACTTTGTCCCGTCGCAGAAACCGAACAGCAAATTCATAACACGGCTGCCGATCATGCAGTTTCAGATGCTGCACCATCTGGAACTTCTACAGGGACCAAAGTTCTCAATAGCTATACTGTTCATTCACGCTACAGGTTGTGAAATGACAGCAATGGATGTCATACAAACAGCGTACAGTGCCAGATTAACACCTGGTGGCTTTAAGTGGAAAAAAAATTCCATCGCAAATAGGTTCCGCATTAACGCATTGTCATATCTAAAAAATCTGCCATACGATAATGACAGCCCACACTGGACCCGCACACCAGAAGGTGCATTTAAATTATAGCCACCCGGCTTATAAGGTTACAGATATGGGCATAGCACACAACATGAGATCATGTTCGACTGTTTACCAAGTTTAACACAAATAATGGTTACAGTAACAGTGAAAACGCATGCAATTATATTGTAAGAAGTTAATAAAAATCAAATATTTCTATGTATTCCTGATAATGTTTTGAATTACTAATCGGGCATGAAACAAGTTGTGAATCAAGTACAGGATTCGCCAACGCCAACTGACCGCATTCTGCAATCATATTAACGCCAGAGTATGATTTTAATCGATAATTAATACACAGAATAGGTGGCTAGACTAGTGATTCTGGAGGAATTTGTTAACATCGAATATACATTTAAATCTCAGTAAGTCTTTCCTGAAAGCATTTCTATGGAGTGAGGCCATGTATGGAAGCGAAATATGGACACCAAACAGCTTAGACAAGAAGAGAATAGAAGGTTTTGAGACTACCGAAGAGTGCTGAAGATTTTATAGGTAGAATACGTAACTAATGAGGTGATACTGAATAGAATTCGCGAGAAAACAAATCTGTATCCCAGCTTCACGAAAGGAAGGGATCGGTTGATCAGGCACATTCTGAGAAATCAAAAGATGACCAAATTAGTACTGGAGGGATGTGTGTTTGTAGGGTGTGGGTAGGGTGAGGTAGCAAAAATCATAGAGGTAGACCAAGAGACGAATACAAAAACGGGATTCAGGAATTAGGTTGCAGTAGCTATTTGGAGATGAAGAGGCTTGCACAGTATACAGTAGCATGCAGAGCTGCATCAAACCATTCTTTGGCCTGAAGACCACAAAAACAACAACAGTGATACATCACTCTGGTCTTACAACCAACCGCACAAAATATATATTGAGCAAGATATATCATTATGACATCGATACACGTACGTTTCTAGCATTTATAGACTTGCAGAAAGCTTTTGACAATGTTGACTGGAATACTTTCTTTCAAATTCTGGAGGTGGCAGGGGGCAAATACAGGGAGCACAGAAACCAGATGGCAGTTATAAGAGTCGAGGGGCATAAAAGGGAAGCAATGGTTGGGAAGGGAGTGAGAAAGGGTTGTAGCTTATCCCCGATGTTATTCGATCTGTATATTGAGCAAGAAGTAAAGGAAAGAAAAGAAAAATTCGGAATAGGAATTAAAAGCCATGGAGAAGGAATAAAAACTTTGAGGTTCGCCTATGACATTGTAATTCCGTCATAGACAGCAAAGGACCTGGAAGAGCAGCTGAACGGAATGGACAGTGTCTTGAAAGGAGGATATAAGATGAACATCAACAAAAGCAAAAAAGAGGAAATGGAATGTAGTCGAATTAAAGAGGGTGATGCTGATGAATTTAGATTAGGAAATGAGACCCTTAAAGTAGTAAATGAGTTTTGCTATTTGGGGAGCAAAATAACTAATGATGGTCGAAGTAGAGAGGATATAAGATGTAGACTGGCAATGGCAAGCAAAGCGTTTCTGAAGAAGAGAAATTTGCTAATATCGTGTATAGACTTGTCAGGAAGTCGCTTTTGAAAGTAAGTGCATGGAGTGTAGCCATGTATGGAAGAAAAACGTAAACGATAAATAGTTTAGACACGAAGAGAATAGAAGCTTTCGAAATGTGGTGCTACAGAAGAATGCTGAAGATAAGATGGGTAGATCACATAACTAATGCGGAGGTATTGAACAGAATTAATAGAATTAGGGACAAGAGAAATTTGTGAGTAGGAGAAGGGATCACTTGGTAGGACATAGTCTGAGGCATTAAGGAATCACAAATTTAGTGTTGGAGGGCAGCGTGGAGGGTAAAGATCGTAGAGGGAGACCAAGAGATAAATGCACTAAACAGATTCAGAAGGATGTAGGTTTCAGTAAGTACTGGGAGATGAAGAATCTGGGACAGGATAGAGTAGCATGCATCAAACCAATCTCTGGACTGAATACCATAACAACAACTATTTATAAATATAATTATGATGAGTGTAATATATGTACTGTTATCTGTACCACATTTAATTTGCGTTTTGAGTGACATGTCGCCACAATGGTGGCAACTACGAGTTGGTAACCTACAGAGGAGGTGCCGGGAGGAAGAGCACCATAGTAAACGATCACCGCAACTCCAGAGAGCAGTGAAACTTGATCTGGACCAGTACATCTATAAATAGTATCTTCTATAAGTTATAAATGAAACCCTTGCCACTTTGTTCTGTCTATTTGTGACAGCTAATCTCAGAACTACTGAAGGGATTTTGATTTGTTTTTCACTACTAGATAGACTCATGAGGAAGTCTATGTATGTAATTTATAACTATTTCATGCAAGTTGGTTGAACTATGACGAATTAAGCTCTCTGCTACGTTTCTCTGTCTGTGTGAAGGCTAATCTCAGAAACTACAGCAGGGGTTTTGATTTGATTTTCATGAATGGACTGATTCAAGAGAAAGTTCTTTGTATATTCTACCACCGGCACTCCAGACAAAACGTCCTACTTGTTTTAACAACAAGTCAGAGTTACTACGGGCTTACTGTTTTGATGGTAAGTACCCTTTCCTACCACTCCATTAAGGGTATTTCCGCGATAGTTCTTAAGAAGAGGTTATAATATGAAAATTTCAGCGACAGATCTTTGGAGGTCTTTTTCATTTTCTTTTGTGCACATGAGTGATGATTTTCACGTAAGTGCATATGAAATTTTATTTGAACATCTTTCCATATGAGCACAACGTATACATACATACTCCACAAGCTATCTTATGGTACAAGGCGGGGCTACTTCATGTATCGCTACGTTTCCCACCTAGCCTTTTCCGTTCACGAAAGGTCCGCTGCAGTAAGGACTGTCGAGAAACCTCGGTACGAGTTTTTCCCGTCGTATTCATGTTCCCGTCGTATTCATTTTCCCGTCGTATTCATTTAACTAGAAGTCGGGGAAGGCTGCTGTGAATGTCGACGCTTCTTCAAGAGGCCGACTCGATTTATCTACGGATACTGATACAGTCATTAGGTGTACCCGGTGTCACCGAAGATTCGCTTCCTTAGCCATGAGTTGTTCCTAGCCTCCAGGTGACACTGTTGTAGCAACTACACACAAAAATACGTGGTATCATCTAATGTTTAAGGCCGTCCTAGCATCCAAGAATGTCGCACTGCAGACCTACAATAAATAATCCAAATAAAATTACTTAACATTTATTTTCTTACAGTAATTTTAATTAATGTATATAAAACTTAAAAACCAGTTTAGAAACAAAAAAGGAAGCAGTGTACCTTCAATATATCGTTTAAAACACAAGTAGTGAAGCCAATGACATGGCATATTAAAAATATACTTGTCATAAACACGCACGCAGCATAAAACTTCGACAACCATACGCTGTTGTTTGGTACCTCAGTGTAATTAAGCACAAGTCGTGAAGCCAATGATATGGCATATTAAAAATATACATGTTAGAAACATGCAGGCAGCATAAAATTTCGACAACCATACCCTGTTGTTTGGTACCTCCGTGTAATTAAGCGCCGGGCGGGATTAGCCGAGCGGCCTGAGGCGGTGCAGTCATGGACTGTGCGGCTGGTCCCAGTGTCGGTTCAAGTCCTCTGTCGGGAATGTGTGTGTGTGTGTGTTTGTCCTGAGGATAATTGAGGTGAAGTAGTGTGTAATCTTAGGGAGTGATGACCTTAGCAGTTAAGTCCCGTACGATTTCACACACATTTGAACATTTTTCTAATGAAGCAAACTTGAAGGAACTGCAAAGGAAACATCACGTATTCCACTCGGAGCTACCACAAGCACCTCTTCACAAGAACAGCAACCATACAATGAAATTTCTTAGTTAGCTTTATACAAATCACAATATTTACTGTATCAACACATAGCTAGACTTTTAGGTCTTTGAACTTTAGGCTGTTCGATGTCTTGGTGTGAAAGACGATGACAAGACCAAAATACACAGCGAAATCCTAAAACTTGCTATGTAATGCAATAAAGATAAACTTGCTGTGTAATGTAATGAATTACTCTACTCATAAAAACCATCAATAAGTCGTTACATTCATAGTAGCTATACAAACTGGCCGACTTAGCTCGAGGTTTAGGTACTACCATTGTGCTCGAGGTCTCTAAGTGGGAAATGGGAACTGACGGGGACAAACGGAACAAATAGGTGTAAAGTCCTAATGGTTGTCTTCCCTTAATGTTTCATATTTGTACTCATTTTGTAAATTAATGTATACTAAAAAGAAAATGTGTCCATAAATAACATAACCTAATAGAGTGTCGCCCAATGTCTAAGTAAAACTGGTCATCACAAAAAATGCTGTACCATAGCGATCTTGGTATTTGCAGGTGTAGGCCTACTTCTATTTCTGTAGATGACATATGTTTTTATTTCGCAAATATTTCATTAACAGCGAATAATTATGTATTGTATGTCTAGTATATTGAAACGCATTAGGTAAAGTTCAAGTTACACTGAAAATAAAATATTCATTTCAATATCCGAGGATTTAATTACACATTTTCCTAAGGTGAACAAAATATAAGGACCTTCACCCCAGGGGAAGGAAGTGACGTGCTGCCTGGGCCACACCGCGGCATCGACGAGACAGGCTTACGCTAAGGGCACAGGAATGGAGGGGGCGCAAAATCCGACCGAAAAAACAATGAAAAGGACGATTTAAGAATGAACCGGCAGAGGTTAGTGAGTTCTCGTTCCCTACTTGCGGCCGGGGAGAGAAAGCGTTTCCCTCGGCCCGAGACTGTAATCGAACTGTGTTGCCACGTAGCCATTCCGCAAAAGTAAGACCATTAAAGAAATTACTACTGGCGTGCAGGTGTCACATGGTGTACATGCCAACAGTGATATTGTTCATACAGAGCCACCCACGCAGTAATTTTTGCTGCAGTTTCACTACTCTACTGCAGGCTCTCAAAGATGAACTAGCGGGTGCCGGCAGAAGTGGCCGCTCGGTTCTAGGCGCTACAGTCTGGAACCACGCGACCGCTAAGGTCGCAGGTTCGAATCCTGCTTCGGGCATGGATGTGTGTGATGTCCTTAAGTTAGTTAGGTTTAAGTAGTTGTAAGTTCTATGGGACTTATGACCTTAGAAGTTAAGTGCCATAGTGCTCAGAGCAAACTGGCGGGTGCTGGAGCCATGAGCGCCAACAGATGATTTTTGGTAACGGAAGGCGGAGGGAGGGAGGGGATAGGCTCTAAAATTGCTCCCTGCAGACGCCAGAGCTGAAGCAAATGCGCTGTTTGACCGAAGACCTACAATTTTTGCCGATTTCTGCCAACTGAGAGCTGCAGTGAAATAGTTTAAGCTTGAGTGCTTCAAAGCAATTTTTAGAATAATAACTGAAATTTCAAATAGATCTAACATATAACACGTCAGTTCATCTGACTTAAATTTCCTGTTAGGAAGATTTTCAATGAAGGCTCTGTATCTTATTTTGTAAAATATGCAACCGTTTTTGGTGTCAAATGCAGCAGAAATAGACGGCCGGTGTGGCCGAGCAGTTCTAGGCGCTTCAGTCTGGAACCGCGCTGCTGCTACGGTCGCAGTTTCGAACCCTGCCTCGGGCATGGATGTGTGTCATGTCCTTAGGTTAGTTAGGTTTAAGTAGTTCTAAGTCTAGGGAACTGATGACCTCAGATGTTAAGTTCCATAGTGCTTAGAGACATTTCAATCATTTGTAGCAGAAATATCTATACAGTCGACGTAGTTAAGGAAACAGCTGCTTTTAAATTCAAATGCAAACAGACGTGAAGAGCACTATCAAAGCTTCCCATTTTTATACATTTTGTTTTTACGTATGGATGCTAACATCGAAATAGCTATGAGGATATCTGTACATCTACATGATTACTTTACATTTAACAATTAAGTGTCTGACAGAGGGTTAATCAAACTACCATTCAGGTATTTCCTTTCAGTTCCACTCTCGAACAGCACAAGGGAAATAAGAGCACTTAAATATTACTATTTTGATTGTTTTTCCCGGCGTAACTGGGCGCCAACCAAACATTTTTCACGCTCTGAGGAGAAATTTGGTGATCGAAAATTCATGCGAAGGTCCTGCCGCAACGAAAAACGCCTAATGTTAGAGCACAGTATTAGTTCGAAAATTCTACGGCAAATGGATGTTAGTTATATGGGTCTGTAATTCAGCGAGTTACTCCTATTTCCTTTCTTGGTATTGTTGTCACTAGCGCAACTGTCCAGTCTTTGGGTATGGATCTTTCTGCGAGCGAGCGGCCGTATGTGGTTGCAGGGTATGGAGGTATTGTACCAGCATGCTCTGATAGGAACCTGACTTGCATATATTCTGGACCGGAAACCTTGATTTTATTAAGTGTTTCAAGCTGCTTCACTGTATCTAGGGTATCTACTTCTACGTTACTGATGTTGAGAGTTGTTCTTGATTCGAATTCTGAAGTATTTACTTTGTCTCTTCTTTTGTGAAAGAATCTTGGAAAACCGTGTTTAGTACCTCTGGTTTAGTGTACTGTGACTAATAACACCACCATGTTTTCGCGCAATTGATTGCGTTTTGTCACTGGGGTACTTCACATACAACCAGAATTCCAATGGTTTTTTTTTTTTTTTTTTTTTTTTGCCAGATTACGAGACAGAGTTTCGTAATCTTGGGGATTTTGCGCTAATTAAAATTTGCATGCTTGTTTCGTTGCTTCTGCAACAGTATTCTGACCTGTTTCATCTATCATGGGGAACAGATACCATCTCTTATTAATTTGTTTGGAATATATCTTTCAACTGTTATCGATACTATTTCTCTGAATTTAAACCACATTTGGTTTATCATTACGTGGTCAGACTGGAAGAAATGGAGACTGTCTCTTAGCAATCTGTCAAGCGAACTTTTAACTTTTTTTTTTTTAACGGGATGTATTTAGCGTTTATTTTAGGTGGGTTTGGACGTTACGATATTCATTCTCGTTTCAGCAACACTGTAGTCGCTAATTCCTATTTATGACAGCCCCAGTCACTGCAGCATCTTGTCAAAGCAGTTTCAGCAAATTAAATTCGAGTACACGTAAAGCAGACAGTCATATTCAGCTGTCTTGTCGACATAAAACGGCACATCTGCCAAATGTGACATAATCAAAGAGGTTGCTTCGCTGAAAGTAAGGAAACAGAAAATAAAATTATATAAAATCATACTTCTTGGAAAAGAATATGTTTCTGACTTTTTAGTATAACATTTTTGCTCTTATTTCCACCTAATAATTCATGCATTAGTAATAGCTGACTAAGAGCAAATAAAATAAGGCCTTTGTTAGAGATCAAAATAAAATCATTGTACAGTAGTTCCTGCATACAATAAGTCATCGGTTATGTGTTACTTTCAGTTGTTTCAGTAACTTTAGAAGTTTGTTATTTATTTCCTTAAATTATTCATTTAGTTCACTGTGGGCAATGTTTCTCATCTACATGCTTCATGTAAGCAACATTATTCAATAGCGCTTGACAGTTATTAAGTCTACGCTACAAATTACAATATTTGCTAGGAAAAATTTCCTGAAGGGCAGTTTAATTTTTGTGGGGGTATGTAGCTTTGACAGTTCTGCCAAGGGCGCAGAATCATCTCGGTATAGCTTTGCATGCTACCTCCTTCTTATATGAATACGCAGTTTTCAAACATCTGCATTCAAATTCTACTTGATACACAATGCGTCTCCTGTAGCGTCTGCCATGTAGTTTAAAGAGTGTTTCAGTATCGCTGTCACACCGACTGAACGATCCCGTGACGAAACGCGCTGATCTTCGTTGGATGGTCACAACCTACAATGTTAACACAATATCATAAACAGCCCTGACACGTGGACAATAATCAACAATCGAAAGAACAAATTTTTCATAAAGCCCTCATCTACTGGATGAATTATATTTCTTTAAGAAATGCGGAAGACTCACCACTGACTAACGGCATGAAGATTCAGAAGTCAAGGAAAAATACAACCTTTAAAGTCACATAACTGGTACTAACAGGATCTGTCAAAAATAAGAATGACATAAAAACAAAACAAGCAAAGCAACTTATTCATATAAGAACTGACTGCCATAATTATTATGAATGTCATTGACCACACATTCATGTTCCTCACCCACACGATTTAATAAATAAGTGTCCTCAGTGGAAAAAACAGAATACTAATGGAACACTTAATAAATTTAATTGGATATAACGTTTAAATAAGGAGCTTTTGTGGATTTAATGTAAGGCAAATTTCTATCTGTGGTGCGATCATATGATTCATAGAGAAAAACTGCGGCGGAGTTTAAGTACTGGAGGAGGTTGTTGGGAATCGAGATGTGTTTACTGCAAAAGCATTTTATACTATTGGTAAGGGAGCAACCACAACGGAGAGGTATCTGTTGAGAGGCCAGACAAACGTGTGGTTCCTGAAGAGGGGCAGCAGCCTTTTCAGTAGTTGCAGGGGCAACAGTCTGGATGATTGACTGATCTGGCCTTCAAACCCTAACCAAAATCGCCTTCCTGTTCTGGTACTGCGAACAGCTGAAAGCAAGGGGAAACTACAGCCTTAATTTTTCCCGAGGGCATGCAGCTTTACTGTATGATTAAATGATGATGGCGTCCTCTTGGGTAAAATATTCCGGAGGTAAAATAGTCCCCATTCGGATCTCCGGGCGGGAACTACTCAAGAGGACGTCGTTATTAGGAGAAAGAAAATTGGCGTTCTACGGATCGGAGCGTGGAATGTCAGATCCCTTAATCCGGCAGGTAGGTTAGAAAATTTAAAAAGGGAAATGGATAGGTTAAAGATAGATATAGTGGGAATTAGTGAAGTTCGGTGGCAGGAAGAACAAGACTTTTGGTCAGGTGAATAGAGGGTTATAAATACAAAATCAGATAGGGGTAATGCAGAAGTAGGTTTAATAATGAATTAAAAAATGGGAGTACGGGTAACCTACTACAAACAATATAGTGAACGCATTATTGTGGTCAAGATAGACACGAAGCCCACGCCATCTCCAGCAGTACAAGTTTATATGCCAACTACCTCTGCAGATGATGAAGAAATTGATGAAATGTATGATGAGATAAAAGAAATTATTCAGGTAGTGTATGGAGACGAAAATTTAATAGTCATGGGTGACTGGAATTCGAGAGTAGGAAAAGGGAGAGAAGGAAACGTAGTAGGTGAATATTGTTTGGGGCTAAGAAATCAAAGAGAAAGCCGCCTGGTAGAATTTTGCGCAAGGCATAACTTAATCATTGCTAACACTTGGTTCAAGAATCATGAAAGAAGGTTGTATACATGGAGAACCATGGAGATACTAAAAGGTATCAGATAGATTATACGATGATAAGACAGAGACTTAGGAACCAGGTTCTGAACTGTAAGACATTTCCAGGGGCAGATGTGGACTCTGACAACAATCTATTAACTATGATCTGTAGATTAAAACTGAAGAAACTGCAAAAAGGTGGGAATTTAAGGAGATAAACTGAGTAAACCAGAGGTTGTACAGAGTTTCAGGGAGAGCATAAGGGAACAAGTGACAGGAATGGGGGAAAGAAATAAAGTAGAAGAAGAATGGGTAGCTTTGAGGGATGAAATAGTGAAGGCAGTAGAAGATCCAATAGGTAATAAGACGAGGGCCAGTAGAAATCCTTGGGTACAGAAGAAATATTGAATTTAATTGATGAAAGGAGAAAATATAAAAATGCAGTAAATGAAGCAGGCAGAAAGGAATACAAACGTCTCAAAAATGAGATCGACAGGAAGTGCAAATGGCTAAGCAGGGATGTCTAGAGGACAAATGTAAGGATATATAGGCTTATCTCACTGCGGGTAAGATAGATATTGCCTACAGGAAAATTAAACAGACCTTAGGAGAAAGGAGAACCGCTTGCATGAATATCAAGAGCTTTGATGGAAACCCAGTCTTAAGCAAAGAAGGGAAAGCAGAAAGGTGGAAGCAGTATATTGAGAGTCTATACAAGGGCGATGTACTTGAGGACAATATTATGGAAATGGAAGAGGATGTAGATGAAGACGAAATGGGAGACAAGATATTGCGTGAAGAATTTGACAGAGCACCGAAAGACCTAAGTCGTACAAGGGCCCTGGGCCTTGAGAGAGCCAGTCCTGACAAAACTCTACCATCTGGTGAGTAAGATGTATGAGACAGGCGAAATACCCTCAGACGTCAAGAAGAATATAATACACTCCTGGAAATTGAAATAAGAACACCGTGAATTCACTGTACCAGGAAGGGGAAACTTTATTGACACATTCCTGGGGTCAGATGCATCACATGATCAAACTGACAGAACCACAGGCACATAGACACACGCAACAGAGCATGCACAATGTCGGCACTAGTACAGTGTATATCCACCTTTCTCAGCAATGCAGGCTGCTATTCTCCCATGGAGACGATCGTAGAGATGCTCGATGTAGTCCTGTGGAACGGCTTGCCATGCCATTTCCACCTGGCGCCTCAGTTGGACCAGCGTTCGTGCTGGACGTGCAGACTGCGTGAGACGACTCTTCATCCAGTCCCAAACATGCTCAATGGGGGACAGATCCGGAGATCTTGCTCGCCAGGGTAGTTGACGTACACGTTCTAGAGCACATTGGGTGGCACGGGATACATGCGGACGTGCATTGTCCTGTTGGAACAGCAAATTCCCTTGCCGGTCTAGGAATGGTAGAACGATGGGTTCGATGACGGTTTGGATGTACCGTGCACTATTCAGTGTCCCCTCGACGATTACCAGAGGTGTATGGTCATTGCAGGAGATCGCTCCCCACACCATGATGCCGGGTGTTGGCCCTGTGTGCCTCGGTCGTATGCAGTCCTGATTGTGGCGCTCACCTGCACGGCGCCAAACACGCATACGACCATCATTGGCTCCAAGGCAAAAGCGACTCTCATCGCTGAAGACGACACGTCTCAATTCGTCCCTCTATTCACGCCTGTCGCGACACCACTGGAGGCGGGCTGCACGATGTTGGGGCGTGAACGGAAGACGGCCTAACGGTGTGCGGGACCGTAGCCCATCTTCATGGAGACGGTTGCGAATGGTCCTCGCCGATACCCCAGGAGCAAAAGTGTCCCTAATTTGCTGGGAAGTGGCGGTGCGGTCCCCTACGGCACTGCGTAGGATCCTACGGTCTTGGCGTGAATCCGTGCGTCGCTGCGGTCCGATCCCAGGTCGACGGGCACGTGCACCTTCCGCCGACCACTGGCGACAACATCGATGTACTGTGGAGACCTCACGCCCCACGTGTTGAGCAATTCGGTGGTACGTCCAGCCAGCCTCCCACATGCCCACTATACGCCCTCGCTCAAAGTCCGTCAACTGCACATACGGTTCTCGTCCACGCTTTCGCGGCATGCTACCAGTGTTAAAGACTGCGATGGAGCTCCGTATGCCACGGCAAAGTGGCTGACACTGACGGCGGTGGTGCACAAATGCTGCGCAGCTAGCGCCATTCGACGGCCAACACCGCGGTTCCTGGTGTGTCTGCTGTGCCATGCGTGTGATCATTGCTTGTACAGCCCTCTCGCAGTGTCCGGAGCAAGTATCGTGGGTCTGACACACCGGTGTCAATGTGTTCTTTTTTCCGTTTCCAGGAGTGTAATTCCAACCCCAAAGAAAGCAGGTGTTGACACATGTGAAAATTACCTTACTTTAATAAGTCACAGCTGCAAACTGCTAACTCGAATTCTTTACAGACGAATGTAAATTCTGGTAGAAGCCGACCTCAGGGAAGATCAGTTTGGATTCCGTATAAATGTTGGAACACGTGAGACAATACTGACCTTATAGCTGATCTTAGAAGAAAGATTAAGGAAAGGCAAACCTACGTTTCTAGCATTTGTAGACTTAGAGAAAGCTTTTGACAGTGTTGATTGGAATACGATCTTTCAAATTCTGGAGGTGGCAGGGGTAAAATACAGGGAGCGAAAGGCTACTTACAATTTGTACAGAAACCAGATGGCAGTTATACGAGTCGAGTGGTATGAAAGGGAATCTGTAGGTGGGAAGGGTGTGAGACAGGGTTGTAGCCTCTCCCCGATGTTATTCAATCTGTATATCGAGCAAGAAATAAAGGAAACAAAAGGAAAGTTTGGAGTAGGTATTAAAATCCATGGAAAAGAAATAAAAACTTTGAGGTTCGCCGATGACATTGTAATTCAATCAGAGACAGCAAAGGACTTGGAAGAGCAGCTGAACGGAATGGACAGTGTGTTGAAAGGAGGGTATAAGATGAACAGGTTGGCCGGTGTGGCAGAGCGGTTCTAGGCGCCACACTCTAGAACCGCGCGACCGTTACGTTCTCAGGTTCGAATCCTGCCTCGGTCAATGATGGGTGTGATGTCCTTGGGTTATTTAGGTTTAAGTAGTTGCAAGTTCTAGGGGACTGATGACCTCATAAGTTAAGTCCCATAGTGCTCAGAGCCATTTGAACCATTAAAAGACGAACATCTAGAAAAGCAAAACGAGGAGAATGGAATGTAGTCGAATTAAGTTGGGTGCTGCTTAGGGAATTAGATTAGGTAATGAGACACTTAAAGTAGTAAAGGAGTTTTGCTATTTGGGGAGCAAAATGATGGTCGAAGTAGAGAGGTTATAAAATGTAGACTGGCAATGGCAAGGAAAGCGTTTCTGAAGAAGAAAAATTTGTTGACATCGAGTATAGATTTAAATGTCAGGAAGTCGTTGCTGAAAGTGTTTGTACGGAGTGTAGCCATGTATGGAAGTGAAACGTGGACGATAAATTGTTTAGATAAGAAGAGAATAGAAGTTTTCGAAATGCTGAAGATTACATGGGTAGATCACATAACTAATGAGGAGGTACTGAATAGAATTGGAGAGAAGAGGAGCTTGTGGCACAACTTGACTAGAAGAAGGGATCGGTTAGTAGGACATGTTCTGAGACATCAAGGGATTACCAATTTAGTATTGGTGGGCAGCGTGGAGGGGAAAATTTGTAGAGGGAGACCAAGAGATGATTACACTAAGCAGATTCAGAAGGATGTAGGTTGCAGTAGGTACTGGGAGATGAAGGAGCTTTCACAGGATAGAGTAGCATGGAGTGGTGCATCAGAACCGAAGACCACAGCAACAGCAACAACAAAGAGCAGAATGAACCATGTTGACTGTGCAATCTCTGATCTTCAACTGCAAGGGAGTTAGAAAAAAAGTCATAGATATTTGTAGTACAATTTCGAGAATTTTACGATCTTTGAGTTGCCTGTTGCATGTTTAAATAATTGAACTAAATTTCCAAAATGTATTCTCTTGATATTACGTCTTTGAGAGATTATTACAATCCTTATCTTGAAAAGTATAAACATGAATGAAGAAAAACAGGAGCTATTCATAACGTACTAATGCATTTTGGGATAAAAAGTTATACTATTTTTGAATTAAATTCTGATTTATAGTGTTTGCTGCAAGGAAACGTTTGCTTTTTTAGTACGAAAAATTAAAAGTTTTGTAAATGATGAAATCTTAATCCACATTAAAGCTTATAACTCTTTAATGTTACAAACTACACATAAAAATGTTCAAATGTAATGCTTGTCACATTCAGTAACCATCCAAATTAGTGATTTACTAGCAGTAACGACTTGTTGGAGAAACTTTTCCGTATTCGGTATCGGCCTCCTTCATAATTCATAAGCCATATATTATGTTCACATGGTCCACATACTTGCATTCACTTTCGATACAAGTACTCTCAGGTGAGAGATGCTATTGGCTACATATTTCACATCATGATAAATCTGCATATCTACGTCTACATCATACTCCATAAGACACCTGATGGTGTGTGGTATAGGGTACTTTCGGTACCACCGTCTAATCCCTCCAACCCTTTTCCACTCGCGAATACTAAGTGGGAAGAATGATTGTCAGTGATCCTCTGTATTGGCTATAATTTCTTAAATTTTCTCTTCGTGGTCAATACGTGAGATGTATGTGGGGGGAAGTAATATGTTGTTGGACTCCTCTTGAAAAGAGCTGTCCCGAAATTTCAATAGAAAATCTCTCCGTGATGCACAACTCCTCTCTTGTCACGTCTGCCAGTGGCGATTGTTTAGCATCTCCATAACGCTCTCTCGCCAGCAAAACAAACCCGTGACGATACCCGCCACTCTTCGTTGAATCTTCTCTATATCCCCTGTCAGTACTACCTGATAGGCATCCCAAATAGATAAACAATACTCAAGAATCGGGCGAACTATTCCTTATAAGTCACTTCTTTTGTGAATGAGTTACATTTCCTTAAGATTCTTCCGATGAATCTGAGTCTGGTGTCTGCTTTTCCCACTATCTGTTTGGTATGGTTATTAAACTTAAATCCGCTCTGGATAGTTACGCCTATATATTTTACAGCAGACGCTGTCTCCAGCTGTTTGTCATCAATAGTGTAGATGTAGAGTACTGGATTTCTTTTTCTATGTAAGCGCAATATGTTACATTTATTTGCGTTGAGGGTGAACTGCCAGTGCCTGCACCATTCATCAATTATCTGCAGGTCGTTCTGCCAAGTCTTACTATCTTCTGGCGTTGCTACTTTGGTACAGACAACTGCATCATCTGCGAATAGCCTTAAAGAGCATACGACGCTTTCTACTTCATTATTTATGTAAACTGTAAACAACAACGGTCCTATCACACTTCCCTTTGATAGTCCGGATATTACCTTTACATCTGTAGATTTAATTCCGTAAAGAGCGACGTGCTGAGTTTTCTCTGCAAGAAAGTCTTGAATCCAGTCGCAGGTCTGCTCCGAAACTCAGCATGCTCGTATTTTTTTCATTAAACGGCAATGCGGGACGGTGTCAAATGCCTTACTGAAATGAAGGAAATCGGTGCCAACCCGGGCGCCTTTGTCCACTGAGCTGTGGATCTCATGGAGGAACAGAGCGAACTGAGTTTCGCAGGATCTCATTTCGTGGAATCCATGTTGATTTTTTATTGAGGAAATGTTCATTTTCCAAAAACGTCCCAATTCTTGAGCGTAAAACATGTTCCTAATTCTACAGTCAGACGTCAACAGTGGAGGTCTATAATTGTGTGGATCTGTCTTACGGCCTTTCTTAAATACGGGAATGACCTGCGCATTTTCCAGTCGGTAGGTACCTTTAGTTTCACAAGCGATCTACGATGCTATACGGGGAGCAGGTTCATTCGCATAATCTTTATAGAATCTCATAGGCATAAGAAGTCAGCCTCATTCTGCCAACGGCCTTGTCGAAGAGGGCGGAGGAGCGGATGGAGGTCCAGGGAACTCTCTTGTCCTAGGGGTGGGAAATTGCGCCTAAAGGCGGAAGAACCAGCAATGATCAACGACATGAGGATGCAGAAGGCAACGAAACCACTGCATTAAAGACACGTAACGTGTATCCACAGGACATGTGGCCTGTAGTTGAAGAAGTGTCATGATGATCTCTCCATTGGCAAAAGATTCCGGAATAGTCCCCCATTCGGATCTCCGGGAGGGGACTGCCAAGGGGGAGGTTACCATGAGAAAAAGATTGAATAATCAACGAAAGGGTAATGTTCTACGAGTCGGGGCGTGGAATGTCAGAAGCTTGAACGTGGTAGGGAAACTAGAAAATCTCAAAAGGGAAATGCAAAGGCTCAATCTAGATATAGTAGGGGTCAGTGAAGTGAAGTGGAAGGAAGACAAGGATTTCTGGTCAGATGAGTATCGTGTAATATCAACAGCAGCAGAAAATGGTATAACAGGTGTAGGATTCGTTATGAATAGCAAGGTAGGGCAGAGGGTCTGTTACTGTGAACAGTTCAGTGACCGGTTTGTTCTAATCAGAATCTACATCAAACCAACACCGACAACGATAGTCGAGGTATACATGACGACGTTGCAAGCTGAAGATGAACAGGTAGAGAAAGTGTATGAGGATATTGAAAGGGTAAAGCAGTAGGTAAAGGTGGACGAAAATCTAACAGTCATGGGCGACTGGAATGCAGTTGTAGGGGAAGGAGTAGAACAAAGGGTTACAGGAGAACATGGGCTTGGGGCAAGGAATGAAAGAGGAGAAAGACTAATTGAGTTCTGTAACAAGTTTCAGCTAGTAATAGCGAATACCCTGTTCAAGAACCACAAGAGGAGGAGGTATACTTGGAAAAGGCCGAGAGATACGGGAAGATTTCAATTAGATTACATCATGGTTAGACAGAGATTCCGAAATCAGATACTGGATTGTAAGGCGTACCCAGGAGCAGATATAGACTCAGATCACAATGTAGTAGTGATGAAGAGTAGGCTGAAGTTCAAGACATTAGTCAGGAAGAATCAATACGCTAAGAAGTGGGATACGGAAGTTCTAAGGAATGACGAGATACGTTTGAAGTTCTCTAACGCTATAGATACAGCAATAAGGAATAGTGCAGTAGCAACACATTTGAAGAGGAATGGACGTCTCTAAAAAGAACTATCACAAAAGTTGGGAACGAAAACATAGGTACAAAGAAGGTAGCTGCGAAGAAACCATGGGTAACAGAAGAAATACTTCAGTCGATTGATGAAACGAGGAAAATCAGGAATACAGAAATACAGGTCACTGAGGAATGAAATAAATAAGAAGTGCAGGGAAGCTAAGACGAAATGGCTGCAGGAAAAATGTGAAGACATCGAAAAAGGTATGATTGTCGGAAGGACAGACTCAGCATACAGGAAAGTCAAAACAACCTTTGGCGACATTAAAAGCAACGGTGGTAACATTAAGTGTGCAACGGGAATTCCACTGTTAAATGCAGAGGAGAGAGCAGATAGGTGGAAAGAATACACTGAAAGCCTCTATGAGGGTGAAGATTTGTCTGATATGATAGAAGAAGAAACAGGAGTCGATTTAGAGGAGATAGGGGATCCAATATTAGAATCGGAATTTAAAAGAGCTTTGGAGGACTTACGGTCAAATAAGGCAGAAGGGATAGATAACATTCCATCAGAATTTCTAAAATCATTAGGAGAAGTGGCAACAAAACGACTATTCACGTTGGTGTGTAGAATATATGAGTCTGCCGACATAACATCTGACTTTCGGAAAAGCATCATCCACACAATTCCGAAGACGGCAAGAGCTGTCAAGTGCGAGAATTATCGCACAATCAGCTAAACAGCTCATGCATCGAAGCTGCTTACAAGAATAATATACAGAAGAATGGAAAAGAAAATTGAGAATGCACTAGGTGACGATCAGTTCAACTTTAGGAAAAGTAAAGGCACGAGAGAGGCAATTCTGACGTTACGGCTAATAATGGAAGCAAGGCTACAGAAAAATCAAGACACGTTCATAGGATTTGTCGACCTGGAAAAATCGTTCGACAATATAAAATGGTGCAAGCTGTTCAAGATTCTAAAAAAGTTGTGGTAAGCTATAGGGCGAGACGGGTGATATACAATATGTACAACAACCAAGAGGGAATAATAAGAGTGGACGATCAAGAACGAAGTGCTCGTATTAAGAAGGGAGTAAGACAAGGCTGCAGCCTTTCGCCCCTACTCTTCAATCTGTACATCGAGGAAGCAATGATGGAAATAAAAGAAAGGTTTAGGAGTGAAATTAAAATACAAGGTGAAAGGATATCAATGATACGATTCGCGGATGACATTGCTACCCTGAGTGAAAGTGAAGAAGAATTAAATGATCTGCTGAACGGAATGAACAGTCTAATGAGTACACAGTATGGTTTGAGAGTAAGTCGGAGAAAGACGAAGGTGATGAGAAGTAGTAGAAATGAGAACAGCGAGAAACTTAACATCAGGACTGATGGTCACGAAGTCAATGAAGTTCAGGAATTCTGCTACCTAGGCAGTAAAATAACCAATGACGGACGGAGCAAGGACATCAAAAGCAGACTCGCTATGGCAAAAAAGCCATTTCTGGCCAAGAGAAGTCTACTAATATCAAATAATGGCCTTAATTTGAGGAAGAAATTTCTGAGGTTGCACGTCTGGAGTACCGCATTGTATGGTAGTGGATCATGGACTGTGGGAAAACCGGAACAGAAGAGAATCGAAGCATTTGAGATGTGGTGCTATAGACGAATGTTGAAAATTTGGTAGACTGATAAGGTAAGGAATGAGGAGGTTCTATGCAGAATCGGAGAGGAATGGAATATGTGGAAAACACTGATAAGGAGAAGGGACAGGATGATAGGACTTCTGCTAAGACATGAGGGAACGACTGATGAGCGTCTCTCCTGCAGAGTCTTCCACTGGAGTTTATGTATCATCTCCGTAACGCTTTCGCGATTACTAAATGATCCTGGAACGAAGCGCGCTGCTCTCCGCTGGATCTTCTATATCTCTTTTATCAACCCTATCTGGTGCGGATCCCACACTGCTGAGCAGTATTCAAGCAGAGGGCGAACAAGCGTATTGTAACCTACTTCCTTTGTTGTTGGATTGCATTTCCTTAGGATTCTTCCAATGAATCTCAGTCTGGCATCTGCTTTACCGACGATCATTCCATTTTAAATCACTCCTAATGCGTACTCCCAGATAATTTATGGAATTGACTGCTTCCAGTTGCTTACCTGCTATTTTCTAGCTAAATGATAAGGGACATATCTTTCTATGTATTCGCATCACATTACACTTGTCTACATTGAGATTCAATTGCCATTCCGTGCACCATGCGTCAATTCGCTGGAGATCCTCCTGCATTTCAGTACAATTTTCCATTGTTGCAACATCTCGATACACCACAGCATCATCTGAAAAAAGCCTCAGTGAACTTCCGATGTCATCCACCAGGTCATTTATGTATATTGCGAATAGCAACGGTCCTATGACACTCCCCTGCGGCACACCTGAAATCACTCTTACTTCGGAAGACTTCTCTCCATTGAGAGTGACATGCTGCGTTCTGTTATCTAGGAACTCCTCAATCCAATCACACAATTGATCTGATAGTCCGTATGCTCTTACTTTGTTCATTAAACGACTGTGGGGAACTGTGTCAAACGCTTTGCGGAAGTCAAGAAACACAGCATCTACCTGTGAACCCGTGTCTAAGGCCATCTGAGTCTCGTGGACGAATAGCGCGAGCTGGGTTTCACACGACCGTCTTTTTCTAAACACATGCTGATTCCTACAGAGTAGATTTCCAGTCTCCAGAAAAGACATTGTACTCGAACATAATACGTGTTCCAAAATTCTACAACTGATCGACGTGAGAGATATAGGTCTATAGACCTGCACATCTGTTCGACGTCCCTTCTTAAAAACGGAGATGACCTGTTCCCTTTTCCAATCCTTTGGAACGCTTCGCTCTTCTAGAGACCTACGGTACACCGCTGCAAGAAGGGGGGCAAGTTCCTTCGCGTACTCTGTGTAAAATCGAACTGGTATCGCATCAGGACCAGCGGCCTTTCCTCTTTTGAGCGATTTTAATTGTTTCTCTATCCCTCTGTCGTCTATTTCGATATCTACCATTTTGTAAATTGTGCGACAATCTAGAGAAGGAAGCACAGCGCAGTCTTCCTCTGTGAAACAGCTTTGGAAGAAGACATTTAGTATTTCGGCCTTTAGTCTGTCATCCTCTGTTTCAGTACCATTTTGGTCACAGAGTGTCTGGACATTTTGTTTTGATCCACGTACCACTTTGACATAGGACCAAAATGTCATACGATTTTCTGCCAAGTCAGTACATAGAACTTTACTTTCGAATTCATTGAAAGCCTCTCGCATAGCCCTCTTCACACTACATTTCGCTTCGCGTAATTTTTGTTTGTCTGCCAGGCTTTGGCTATGTTTATGTTTGCTGTGAAGTTCCCTTTGCTTCCTCAACAGTTTTCTAACTCGGTTGTTGTACCACGGTAGCTCTTTCCCATATCTTACGATCTTGCTTGGCACATACTCATCTAACGCATATTGTACGATGGTTTTGAACTTTGTCCACTGATCCTCAACACTATCTGTACTTGAGACAAAACTTTTGTGTTGAGCCGTCAGGTACTCCGTAATCTGCTTTTTGTCACTTTTGCTAAACAGAAAAATCTTCCTACCTTTCTTAATATTTCTATTTACGGCTGATATCATCGATGCAGTAACCGCTTTATGATCGCTGATTCCCTGTTCTGCATTAACTGATTCATCCGAATGGAAACCCACTTGCTTTTTCCGTTACGTGGACGACACGTTCGTCATCTGGCCACATGGTATGGATAAACTCCTTGACTTCCTTACACATCTAAACTCCGTACACCCCAACATCAAATTCACTATGGAGACTGAAAAGGAGGGTAAATTACCTTTCCTTGACGTCTTGGTCAGGAGAAGGGCTGACGGCACCCTAGGTCATGGGGTGTATCGAAAGACAACACACACTGATCTGTATTTGCACGCAGACAGCTGCCACCACCCTTCACAGAGGAATGGGGTACTTAAAACTCTAGTACATAGGGCGCGCACTATCTCTGACACAGAGAGTCTACCCCAGGAATTGGAACATCTGAGAACTGTGTTTCGAAAAAATGGGTACTCAGAGTGGCAGATCCAACGAGCTCTCCGCCCAACCACTGCAGCACAACCTGTTGATATGGATGAAGTCACGAGGGAGGAGGTAGGCACTGCATTTATTCCATACACAGGCGCACTCTCGGGGAAAATCGCAAGCATTCTGAAGAAACACCGCGTCAGAACTGTGTTTTGTCCTCCGAATAAAACTCGTGCACTGGTGGGGAGCGCCAAAGATGACCTCGGTTTTAGGAAGGCTGGCGTGTACCAGATTCCGTGTCAATGTGGCAAGTCGTATATTGGTCAGACGATGCGTACTGTCGAGGATCGATGCCGTGAACACCAGAGGCACACTCGACTAATGTATCCGAGCAAGTCGGCGGTCGCTGAACATTGTTTGTCGGAAAATCGCGCTATGGAGTATGACCGCACGAGGATTCTGGTACAGACGTCGAGATACTGGGACAGCGTTGTTAGAGAGGCCATCGAAATTCGCACCAATGACGACCTCATAAACCGTGACTGTGGCTATAATCTTAGCAAGGCTTGGGAACCAGCGATTGGGTTAATCAATAGTAAATCGAGCCAACGCATAGTTGTGACGACCATGGCGGACAGAGCCATCACACCGACGTCATCTCAGACGCCGTCGCAATCTGTTCCACCGCGAGACCGTGGCGCGGGGCGCGGACGGCGGAGGGAGCGCGTCGCGGGCGGAGGGTATTTAAATCCGCCGCCGCCGCGACCGAACACAGTTCCCCCTGAGCAGCCATAGCGTACGGATCTCCGTGCCGGCACGTTCACAGGGGCTCAGTCCGTCAGTTCACCTGATGATGGCGACATGTTTGATCGCCGAAATATTGTGCCCGTTGGACACTATAGACCGGCAGTACACCCGTGGATATTTTGATCCTGTCAGTTATTTCTGTAGTTGGAAAGCAGATTTTATCCCCGTTTTCATGCTTAGTTTGTATTACATAGCGAAGACCTATCTGAAATATATCCTTGTTTTCTAGTCTGCTAAGTCGTAGGTTAACTTCTAAGTTTTCGTAGTTTACGTAATTCATGGTATTCAGCCTGGGGTCCTTGGTTGTGTCTTGTTGCTGTTCTTGACTGGTTGTTTGTTGCTCCGATTTCGAGTAATTTTGTAGTGCAGCACGTCTTTCGTGCTTTATGGTTTCTGGTACTATGGAGTTTGATGTGTTTTCACTGAGCATTTGCCCTGATAGTGACCTGTTGTTTTTGATCTCTACCGGAGACTTGTTCGTAAAATGTGACTGCTGTATGTCCGTTTCTGGGATGGTTGTGTCTGGTGTTGTGCCGGTGCAGGATGTGTCTTTCTGTTCAGCTACATTACTGTTTTGTTTTTCGTAGTGACTGAGTGCGCTACCTCCGTAGACAAAACGAACTGGTGTAATATAGGGCCTACTTGTTGGGCGGGTAGAGTGCAATTGTCTTTGTTTGTGTCTGCCTGTGGTGTTGGATTTCTTGTGAACTCAGTGACTTCTTCATTTTCTGGATGTTCAAGGACGTCGTTATATCTCTGTGGACTATCTCGCAGTATTTCCTCTTCCAGTTCGTCAACTCCTTAAAGGAGAGCAGCCTGGAAGATGGCTCAGGTCAAACATGTGATGTTTGAGGTGCCCGGCAACCTCATATTCAACTTGTAAGTAGGCTGTTTAGGTTTTTTTTTATTGGTAACGCCAACGCCACGTAGCGCTCTGTAAGAAAATCACTGGCTGTGCTGTGTGCAGTCTGTGGCTGGTTGGCATTGTTGTAATACTCGCCATTGTAGTGTTGGGCAGCGGCAGCTGGATGCTAACAGCGCGTAGCGTAGCGCAGTTGGAGGTGAGCCGCCAGCAGTGGTGGACGTGGGTAGAGAGATGGCGGAGTTTTGAAATTTGTAAGAATTGGTTTCATGAAGTGATATATATATTATGACTACTAAGGTAAATACATTGTTTGTTCTATATTAAAATCTTTCATTTGCTGACTATACCTATCAGTAGTTAGTGCCTTCCGTAGTTTGAATCTTTTATTTAGCTGGCAGTAGTGGCGCTCGCTGTGTTGCAGTAGCTTGAGTAACGAAGATTTTTGTGAGGTAAGTGATTTGTGAAACGTATAGGTTAATGTTAGTCAGGGCCATTCTTTCGTAGGGATTTTTGGAAGTCAGATTGCATTGCGCTAAAAATATTGTGTGTCAGTTTAAGCACATTCGTGTATAATTGTTCAAAGAGGACGTTTCACATAGACCAGTCGTGTATAAGTTGTTCTAAGGGCGCGTTTTAAACTGCACCCTGCATGCACATATCGTCTATATAGTCGGTAATGCTGAAGTACCTACGCTGTATTGTCTCCCAGAACTGAGGCGTTACATTAGTATCGGTATCTGCATTTGGGGGTTGTAATATCCCCATGTGTTACCGCCAGGCAACGGCTCGCCGCCAGCCTCTCATCCTAGTTGAAGGCGATTTGTACCTTCGCCTGTTTGTGTTACTAGTTACGTCAGTTCCTGAATGTGTTTGTCACAGTTATGGTAGCACTCCTTAATAATGGACGTTGTACAGAACACCGTATTTGGTGCTCTCTATTTGTTTGTCGTAGAGTTGTTTATATGTAGGACAATCTGCCCCCTGACTTATCTCATGTTCAGTTTCTGTGTTTGCATGGTATACAGCCTACAGGATGCTCCTGCCTGCATTCTGACTTTTTGTGTCCCGGTTTTGCACATCTTACACATTCTGGATCTTTGTCGCGACGCTTCGATGGGTGATCAAAGCCGCAACATTTTTGTACAGCAACTTTCTTTTTGTAGCAGCAGTAATCGTACTCTCGGCGACACTTCTAGAATATTGTTTACTGTCCTTTGGCCTTTTGGTCCTGTTTTAAATTTTATCTTAACCTCGCTACCGAATTCGCCTTCAGTAATTTGTTCACTCAGGTTTATTTCGTAGTGCCCTTGTACGAATTCCTGGTCAGTTAAAGAGCTGTTGAGACATGGTGCACTGCCAGCAGGGATCTGAACTTCTTGGGTTCTTCAGACCTAATATCCTTAAGCAATCCTGTTTTTTCCATGTCTTTTTCTTGTCTACTTGTGATTCTGTTTCAATTATTACGGTGTTTGCTGTTGAGCTGATGATATTATTTTTAGTTTGTCTTGCTTGGGGTTAATTGTTTTAGTGATGGTTTCTCTAATGGTTCTCGCATCTTGACTGGTTTCTGATTTAAAGAAAAGTGTGCTGGACTGTTTAGCTTATGTTTGTTGAATGCGTTCCTGTACTTTGCTTTTACGTTTTGCAATCGGACCGGCTGCCTCAATCACTGCGAATGAGAGTGAGAGGGGTTTATTTTCTGACTCTGGTCTCTGATTTTCGGATCTGAGTTCCGCTATTTCTTGTTCTACACGCTGAATGCGTTCCTGGGCATCTGGTACGTTTGCAACCGATAGTTCTTTTCTGAGTCTGGCGTTTTCATTTCTGAGCTCTTCACTTTGTCCATAGAGTCTTGCTTGGCTTTGTGCGAGTGCCCGCATTTTGTCTCTAACCTTCGATGTAATTGTGGTTGACACCCTTTTTTGTTTTAGTTCATTCCGGAACTCCGCTAATATCTCATCTACAGAGCTTATCATTTTAGTTTTCATTTTCTTTCTTTTGCGAATTAATTCACGCTGGACACCACTTGTCTTATTGAACACGTGCTCCTGGCCGCCGGAGTGGCGTCACTGTTTCGATGTCCTCTGACTGACGTGTCGCTCACATTGATTCCGGGAGTATGTTCGTCATTTTCGAAAGTAGCAGGGCTGCCGCTAGCGTGGACCAGGTTGTTTGCTCCAGTGTCCGCGTATACTCGCGGACGTGGTGCTTCATTTAGTTAAAAGACGATGCACACGTCCCAAATGCTTCACAGACTAAGGCAAAGATAGCGCGCACCGGACGAAATGTGCTGTACGGTAGCCGATTCCCAGATTCTCGATTCGTTGCGCATGTAGATTGTCTCTAAGCCGAGTGCAACCAATTCCCTTAACAGCAGTACACTCTGTGACTTATTCCACAGTGTACCGCGCTGTTACCCGGTAACGCCAGCAAATAAGAGCTACACGCCAGTTGGCACTACCTGCAGCCAGCTTTCCGTAGACGGCGCCCACTGAGTCGGCCGCTGCTGTCTGGGACGCCTGACGCAACGATCAGCTGTGGCTCGCGCAGTGAGCAAGCCGCAGTCAGCGCTGTCAGCAGAAAGCGCGACTCATCGCAGCTCACAGAGTAGGCAATAGCCTCCCGTTGAGCTGACGTAACTTTCCCCACGCCACGCAAGAACACATTCACTATCAAAGAAAAGAAAGACCTCAAACTACGGTCTCCGCACTAGTTTTGAATGCGTAACGTGACAGATTACGCCTTCAGCTATCCACTCTGAAACGTGCCCTGCACTTCGACCACATTTTCCCACCACAAACGCGACAACAAGCGGAGCGCTCGGCGAACACGTCTGCTCGCCACGCCACTCGCCAAAGTTC
The DNA here is from genome assembly GCF_023897955.1 of Schistocerca gregaria. NCBI lineage: Eukaryota > Metazoa > Arthropoda > Insecta > Orthoptera > Acrididae > Schistocerca > Schistocerca gregaria. Next base: position 676,561,515 of record NC_064922.1, read on the forward strand.
TTTGATAGTTTAACCGAGATTAATTCACATTCGGAATCCGTGATAAACTCGTTAGATTTTATTGAATTTTGTACTGCAATAAACACGCGGCGAGCTTTGGCGACCAGCCTATCCATATGATAAATATCCCAATCTAAACTTAGTATTTCGTTGTCATTGACGTCTAATTTCAACCAGATTTTTTTCTCAATACTATGTGTGCATTATAACCTTCAGTAAAGCCCATCTCACAAGGAACAAGGTTCGCCGCAAGTTTGCGAAGTGGCATGCATACCTAACAGTTTGCAGAAAAAGGAGCCGGCTATCTTCCATGCCGAAGCTCTCCCACTGTGCAAGATCGGCAGCAGCTAGTTTTGTTGTGATCTGCTGCATGTTGTATCGAACGAAGATGGCTGCTTCCGGTACAGATGTTCGGAACAAACTGGCGTTATTAGCTGTTCTGGTGCTAAACGATGAAGAAATGCATGCTAATGAGAGAAGAAGAAGGAAATAATGGACAAAAAAGTGGATTAAGAGGAGAAACGCTGGAAAAGGTGTGCTTTCCATGCTTCATAAAGAGTTGAAGTTAGTTCGCATAACACCTACTTTTCTTTGAAAAGCATCACTATTTCATTATTGTTTCACTTTATAAATATACCAATAATAACTGTTATATACGACTTTATTTTAAAGGATAGAAGATCGTACATGCTTTTAAAATTTTATACGAATGGATCTATATGGTCGAACAACACACACGACACTTGCAACTCTTTCGAGGGCTTCTGCACGCAAGTGTTTACTATAATAGTTTGCGATTTTCACGACGTACAGACACTGTTCTTCCCTATAAGTACAAATCAATAGTTCAATCGCTCCCTTGGACCACTGCGGTGCCATTAGTTAATAATTATAAGAACTTGCTACCGCACTTCACAACAGCAGAAAAGTGACTATCAACAAAGGCTTCCCGCCCAAGCTTGCCGCGTATGACGTCACAACCGAAACGTCTCATTATTGGCCAACGCAGATAGCACGCCGCGAAACTTACAAGAAGAATAGCACCGAACCTTTCCTGCAAATCTTGCAAGGTACTCAGGAAGGTATCCCGCTAGCAGACGACGGAGCCCGCAAGGTAGCCGTCGCGCGAGCCAGCTAGGAAACTTACAGAGAATCTTGCTTCGTGTGAGACGGGCTTAAGCGATTCTTACTGTGGGATCTTTCCTTCGCTGCTCCTACTGTTTACTAAAATCATATTGATCTTTTCTGTCTCTGATTTGGAAGGACCAAGATTCTCCGAGGTCGCTGTGGCTGTTTTAACAGGCAAATCGTCTTTAATCCCAAGGGAGGGGTCCTCTAACCTAATAAACCCCCATGTGCACCCCACGCGTTCTCCGCTACCCTAGTTGCCGATTCCTGCGTGTAGTGCAACCTGACGTGTTAAGGGGAACCCTAAAATTGGGCACCGGATAGCGGAGGTCGATAAATTCGCATCCGATACCGTCAAAGAGTCGTCTTAGCCTCTCGCTTACATCTTTCAGTCTGCTCCAAATTAGAGGACCGCAATCAACCTGGGTACCATGCTACAAATAGACATCTTAGCATGCACCGCGCGTGCGTTGCTATTTGCGTTCACCAAGTCAGCCAGCCGCCGAAAGGATCCGACGATGGCGTAATTCGTGCCGACATGTGCCACTACATGCAGCCAGTGGCCCCCCAGTGCACTCGATAGCCGCCGGCAGGGCCCCCTCTACATCACGGATGAGACCACCCGGCAAACATACTGAATGCACACTGGAATAATTCCCGACCTACCTGCTATGTCCCTGAGGGGCTCCATCACCCGCCTAACATCGGGGCTCCCAATGACAAGCTTAGCTACCCTCTGCACTTGTCCGTACTGGGCAGGAAAATCGACCGCTGGCCCAACAGAAGAGGCATCCTGTGCTACCTCAGAGTTATCATCAACACTGGGTAGCACCTCGTACATGTTGCTAAGACGCAGTGAGCCAGGCGCACGTCCTGCTCCCTTTTTCGCCTTCCGCCCAGTGACACACGGACCTACCACTGTTTGCCACCCACTCGCGAGTGAGGACGGACCGGTCACACGTTGCGTATCAGAAGCCGCAGCGACGTCAGGACCACTAGGGGATTCCAGTGGCACCAAAGGTGTCGCAGGTCTCGTCACTGGCCTCCCGACGTCACCGCAACTTCGAGCACTAGCTGAAGGTTGTCGACGATAGCCAACGCAGCTTCCAACTGTTTACGGACAGCAGCCCACTCTTCTTGTGTCCACTCACAACAAGCACAGTCCCTAGTCATATCGTACTGTGTATAAAATAGATATAAGGTCTCAAATGGCGCTACAGAGATTGAAAATATATCAAAGGAGAAGAAAGTACCTTTAAAAGTTGGTGCGCAGATTTCTCACTGTATTATGAGACCGCAAGCTACGTATTAAACAGCAATAAATTTCTCTTCTGAAGTTGCTGTATTTAGAGGTACCTGTTAATAGAAATCCTGTTTGTCGAAAAGTTACCGCACGAGATAGATATTCAAACTGGAATGCACTGATCTAAACTGTGTGCTTTTAACTAGCACAAAATTAAAACTTAGTGGCGTGACGGAGTTTCTGGTCAAGGGGAAAATTTACACTAGAAAGCTGACCTACTCAAGAATATTCACAAGACTTACAAAAAGTAAATCTACGATTAATTTTGTAACCATTAGCCTACACAGTAAAATACATACGTATAGTTCATTTCGTTGCAGAAATGCAGTAATGTCACGGTTGGTTCTCAGCGTTTCCTTCTTGTCTGTACCGCGTTCGTTTTGAAATTCCTTCTTTGCTCTTTGCTGTGTGGTTGCTGCGGCCGGCTGCCTGCCGTGTTTGCGGAACAGCGTCGGTCGTGAGGAGGAACTCTGGGAGTGATCAGGAGGCCACGCCGCTTTGTTGATGGTTTGCCGTGACTCGTGTCAGGTGTGATGCATCGTTAAAGCCTTGGTAGCAGCCATTGTAACTGTCTTGCTCGCAGGTGGATCCAAGGGGATGTGACCTGATTGTTCACTGAAACTCCTGTCCTACAGATGTGATCGGACTTAAACTAAGACGTTTTGACCATTATTTGCATCATTTGCAAGCAACTGGGGACTCCGGCGTCTGCAGTAATTCGGCGAAGATTATTTGTTTCATCGGTGTGTAAATGACTGGACAAGGAGAAGTTTATTTCCTGCTCACCTTATGCTCGTGTTCAGCGTGTAATCATTGCGACTGTAAACTTGAGTCTCACCTTTGTCTGTTGATTTTAAGGGCATCGCCAAATAATGTATCCAAGTAGTGACTTACATTTAATTAACGGGATTCTTGCTTTCCTCGTCATGACGCGTGTTAAATGGCAAGGTAGAATTGTAGAACTTAACTTGCTACCTCATTTGGATGGCATCGATAACAGCGCCTAACCTGTTAACTACTTAAGGCTTGTGGTAAACAAAGGTATTTAAGTATGTTGTTTTAAAATATTATCGGAAATGTGTCAATGATTTATGTTGTGCTAGGTGATCCTGTGGTATGAACGGAAGTGTTGGCACGTCTGCCGTGTAAAGGAATCCTGCTAGTTTTGATTGTTTAGGAAACTTTAATTGAGAGAGAAACTAGTGTGCTTTAGTCCTGCCTTGGGTAAAGCCTATAATCGGGTTCTGCCATTTGCACTACAAGCTGCAATTCATCCTGTTATATAGGAAAATATCAGCATCGATTGCGGTAATGATACCACCCTTTACCTAGGTTTCAGCCCAGGTAATTGAGCTTCCTTCACAAGACAAACCTGATTCTGTAATATGTCTACGAGGGCATGGTCTAGAAATAAAACTAAAACAGCCTGGATACGCGTAGTGACATTTTAAAAATGCGGCACATAGGTACTAAGTCACCACGAAGACTTAAGGGGACCACACCGTGGTTCAGGTCGAAAAAAACCGATTTACGGTTTTCACCATCTTTGGTTTTCTGTAAGTACTTTGAAAATGATTTTGCTGACAAAAATTTTTTCGGGCATTACCACGTGTGTTTAAGTGCCACACCCACTTTTCTGCATATACTTTAGATCCTTGTATCCCGTACATTGCACATCAGGGATTTTTTTTCTCCCGAGTGTGTTGGCTATCCTTGGAATGCAAAGGTGGGTATACTTTTGTTTCTGCTGTTTGTAAACAACACGCTTTCAAACACGCGGGTAGTTTTGTTCAAATTAGATTGCGAGTAGTTATTATAGTTACGTTTGCAGTGTTTGTTTACGTGTGTTTTGTTGTGTTTATTGAAGATGACGAAACGTAGTGTCATTTCCAAGAAACGACAATTTAGTGTAAACAAGTTTAGAAAGCTTTCTGTACAAGAGGTAAAGATGTTTCTAATTGTATTTCTTCAACAAGTGTATCATCAAAGAAGCTCTTACCATTTGAAGATAGTTGTAATGAATTTACTGTAAGTGACAAGGGGAGTAGTAACATTATTATAAATTTCAGAATATTATCAGACGTAAATTTGTACAATGTAGACAGTGTGGTGAATCACAGAGTGTGAAAATTTGTGAGAGTGCCAGTGGGAGAAACGGCCTAGCAATTGCTTCGGATTGAATTTGTACTATATGTTCAGCTGTGATTTCTTTTTTGAGTTCTTCAAAACCAGATGCAAGTGGCTCTTATGAAATCAATACTAGATTAGTTTATGCCTTACGATCCATTTGCAATGGCATGGCTGCAAGGAGAACATTTTGTTCCGAGATGATTTTACATCAGCCACCAAATAAATTCGAAAACCTGACTGCAGTATTAGAGAAAAATGTGAGGTCAGTGAGGAAAGCAAGAAACTGCCTGCTAGGGAAGCAGTGGAAGAAAATGATGGATGTTCGGATATTGCAGTTGCAGTTGATGGAAGCTGGCAGAAAAGAGGACATACTTCTCTGAATGGAATAGTGACTGCCACAAGTGTAGACACCAGTAAAGGGTTAGATGTTAAGATAATGTCTAAATATTGCAAATGTTGTAAAGACAATGAACAGAAAGAACGAACCTTAGTGGCTAATTTTAGACGAACAAGTGGTGGTATGGAATTGCATGGAGTACAACAAATATTTCATCGCTCCATAGATAGAAGAGTCGTACAGTACACAAAATATTTGGGCGTTAGTGATAGTAAGACATACACAACATGGTGAACTCTAAGCTATATGGAGATGCCATTATTAGCAAAATAGAATGTGTAGGCCATGTTCAGAAACAGTTGGTAACAAGGCTGAGAAAACTAACTGTTGATATGAGAGGGGGAAAAAATTAGAAGATGGAAAACTGTTGACTGGACAGGGTCGGTTAGCTAAAACTGAAATAGAAAACTTGCAGGTATACTATGAGCAGTCAATTAGGAGAAATAAAGAAAATCTGGAGACAATGAAGAGAGATGTTTAGGCCATATTCTTCCATAAGTCCTCTACAGATGATAAGCCATGTCATGGATTGTGTCCATCAGGAGAAAATTCGTGGTGCTAATGCAATAGGGCTCAGGCAATTGGAGAATCTTAGTCTCACCAGAATTCTATTCCTGCTGCTGTTATAACAGCAATTAAATCTATTTTCAGTGACCTGGCTCATACTGACCTTCTAAGGAAATGTCTGCATGGGCAGACACAGAACCCAAATGAATGTTTCAATAGCGTAATTTGGAACCGCCTTCCTAAAACTGTATTTGTGGGCATGCATACAATGAAACTAGAAGTTCATGATGCTGTTACTATATTCAGTTGTGGTAATAATGGAAAGTGTTGTGTGGTAATACTGGAAAGTGTTGGGCACTGAAAAAGCTGGGCATTAATCCTGGTGAAAATATGGTTACTGGGCTGCAACATTGCTATGAAATGAGGATATCACATGCAGACAGGTGTGCATCTAATTTATCTCAGATAAATGAATGAAATTTTCAGAGACTCTGCATAACATAAAAAGCCGCCTCTGGTACTACATTCATTAATATTCCCCCATTAGGAAGATCACCAAAAAAATTTTCTGTAGGAAGAAATTAGTTTTTTAATAAATTTAAAAAATACTTCTTAAAAACTATAAAATTGATGAAGTACATTTTAGTACAGTGAAACGTCCCCTTAGAAAAATTAGTGTATTACTGTGCTGATAAATCTATTACATTATTTGATTTTCAAACAGCTGAGCAGAACTGAACGTACTCAGACATTTCGCTCTTTACCTATTCTGATCAACACTAAACTGACACGCAATATTTTCAGCGCAACGCAATGTGACTTTCAATAATCCCTACAAAAGAATGGCCCTGACTAACAACAACCTATACCTTTCACAAATCACTTACCTCACAAAAAACTTCGTTACTCGAACTACTGCAATACAGCGTGCGCCACTACCGCCAGCTAAATAAAAGATTCAAACTACTGAAGGAACTAACTACTGATAGGCATAGTTAGCAAATGAAAGATTTTGTTGCGAACAAACAGTGTATTTACCTTAATAGTGTTCAAAAGTCATAATATATATAGCAGTTCATGACATCCATTCTTACAAATGTACTGTTTCTGATGGATACACGTTCAGATCATCCGCTCTCAAAAATCCGCCATCTCACTTCCCCACATCCACCACAGCTGGTGGCTCACCTCCACCTGCGTAACGCTACTCGCTGTTAACAGCCAACTGCCCAACACTATAATAGCCAACAACAATGCAAACCAGCCACAGACTGCACACAGCACAGCCAGTGTTTTTCATACAGAGTGCTACGTGGCATTAGAAATAAAAAAAACCTATACAGCCTACTTACATCAGTTGACTCTATTAGCACCATGTAACATACAGTAAAAATATTCAGGTCCTGCATCAAATAGTTTTTTTTTCAGAAATTGGTCAGATACTTGCCTAAATTAACATGGGTTGGATAGGCAGGGTGTGATCCCTTTAAGGTCCGGCGAGCAGCTCGTCTTCATGGACGCCGTGCGGTGGGCCTCTGGAGCTCTCGTGTGCTCCCGAGGCCCACTGCGCGGCGTCCATGGAGATGAGGCGCTCGCCGGAGATTAAGTTAAGTCTTGGTGGTGACTTAGTACCTATGTGCCGCATTTTTAAAGTGTGACTACACCTATTCAGTCTGTTTTAATTTTATTTCTAGACCATGCCCTCGTAGACGTATTATAGAATCAGGTTTATCTTCTGAAGGAGGCTCAATTACTTTGGCTGAAACCTAGGTAATGGTTGGTTTCATTACCGCAATCGAGGATGATAGTTTCTTATATATTAGATTACCACGATTGCTGACTGGGCTGCAATGTTGAAAGAACTAAAATACCATTCTGTTGTTTCATGTTTGTTTTGTTCTCAAACTAGGTGTTTGCGCTAATCATGCTTTACGCTGGGCGTTTCGCCCCTCAGCATTATACTTGGGTTTCAGTTGTAGTTCATTGCCGCAGTTTGTTGTAAATTAGTGCTGGTTTCATTAACTTCTGACCAGGGTTCTTGCTCGATGCTTGTCTTTAAATACGCAGCTAACCTGGTTAGCATATGTTGTGGCTAGGTTAAATTAAATACTGCTCAATGGTCCAACACAGTTTTTCGGTCGTCAGAAGTCGTGTATGTGATATTTATTCCTTTACTCTAGTCAATCTATAAGCATGCTAGTCAAAATTTTGTTACTCTAGGTAGCCATTAATTAGCCATTTTTAGGGTGTTTGGATGAAATGCGGATCCTTTGCGCATAGATTTGTCAATATCCGATTTAGCTTTTTTCCATATATTAATTTTTTTATGACTATTGAGCTGTTCTTAATGTCATATTGTAAAGGAAGTTAGTGGAGGTTGACTGTCACCGTAAGGTGTTGTGGACGGTGAACTTTCCTATTATCCACCTTAATATTCTAGTCAGTGTCTATATTTGCTAATTATGTTCCCTTTAAATGGAGTGTGCCGGCCTTGATGTTGTAAGCGTCTGTTTCATAACCAGTTCTTTAAAGCACCTACGTACATATTTATATTTATGAGAGAACTTAAATTGTGATAGCCTGTTGAACTTAAACTAAAGTGCAGAAAACTGAATCAGGTGTTTATTATTGTTCAAGTGCTACTATCTGTCGAGTGTAACACGCGACATTTTCTCGGTGTGTAATCAAGTGTTACAATAAATGCAAATTGCAGTGAATTTATGAGCTATTTCAGTAGTTCCCGTGATTTCCTACCTCCGCATGGCAGCTGCAAATAGAAATTTTGCTGACCATCCTGAGTGACACAAGTGGCGGCTTTGCTGTGCAAAAAGTTGTATTAAAGGGCATTGACCAACAGGGGACCCAAGTGTATTTTTTGACTAACAAACAAGACTTTTACTGTTAGCGGGAAAGCTCACCTTGTATCGGTGTTGGAGCATGGTTGTTGCGAAATCTGTGCCGGTCCGTGTGAGAAACATCATGTTTATTCTGATACTAACAACACATATGGGAAGGATACCCACTTTTAGCTTCTGGCCGGTCTCGCCCGTGACTAGCTGCAGTGCCACGTCCGGACAAGAGTGGCCTTCACCGTGTTGGTGAGCAGTCCACAGGGCATCGCTCTCCCACGCAGCGGAGGCTGCGTGTGCGTAGCTGGCGGCGACCGGTGCCTGCGTCACACGTCCGTTGGTGACCACGCCCGTCGCTTTGCCCCCTTCCTGAACAAGCAATGCCAGTCGCCCTTTAGTACCTCAGTTGACAGTCTGTCTTTTAAATATGGTCGACACGGTGTAAGGAGACTCCTAACAGCTAACAGTGCCATTGCCAGTTTTCAACAGAAAAGGATGAACAGCTGCAAGTGAAAACAGCAGCCGTCTACAGAGCTGTGAAACACTGTGACGTTGGCATAGAGATGTCTACAAAACTGCATTAAGTTATTGGTTGAGGTCCAGCAAAGCTGCCTCCCTAGCCCACTACAACAGTCAGCGACTAAGTTACACCGACTCAGTTACAGGGTTTACTACACAGTAGCGATTACCCGGTAATACTATTAGGTTGGTGCCCAGACTCGTAGCGTTTTTCTTTTGATGTTGGCAGTGCTGTCGCTGAAGAATAACATAAATAGGAAGTTCAGGAAAACAAAGGAAAAATGGATGCACGCAAAATGTGGAGAAGACGAAAAAAATTTTATTGTCGGACAGACTGAATCAGCATACAGGAAAGTCAAAACAACCTTCGGTGGATTAGCACGGAGCAATAGCCGTGGCGCGGTACGTTTGTATTTAGACAGATTTCCAGAACGAAGGTGTCCCGACAGGAAGACGTTTGAAGCAGTTGATCGGCGTCATAGGGAGCACGGAACATTCCAGGCTATGACTCCTGACTGGGGAAGACCTAGAACGACGAGGACACCTGCAATGGACGAGGCCATTCTTCGTGCAGTTGACGATAACCCTAATGTCAGCGTCAGAGAATTGCTGGTGTATAAGGTAACGTTGACCACGTCACTGTATGGAGAGTGCTACGGGAGAACCAGTTGTGTCCGTACCATGTACAGCTTGTGCAGGCAGCTGATTGCCCTCCACGGGTACACTCCTGCCAATGGTTCATCCAACAATGTGTCAATCCTCATTTCAGTGCAAATGTTCTCTTTACGAATGAGGCGTCATTCCAACGTGATCAAATTGTAAATTTTCACAATCAACATGTGTGGGCTGACGAGAATCCGAACGCAGTTGTGCAATCACGTCATCAACACAGATTTTCTGTGGACGTTTGGGCAGGCATTGTTGGTGATGTCTTGATTGGGCCCCATGTTCTTCCACCTACGCTCAATGGAGCAAGTTATCATGAATTCATGCAGGTTACTCTACCTGTGCTGCTAGAACATGTGCCTTTACAAGTAAGACACAACATGTGGTTCATGCATGATGGAGCTTCTGCACATTTCAGTCGAAGTGTTCCTACGCTTTTCAACAACAGATTCGGTGACCGATTGATTGGTAGAGGCGGACCAATTCCATGGCCTCCACGCTCTCCTGACCTCAACCCTCTTGACTTTTATTTATGGAGGCATTTGAAAGCTCTTGTCTTAGCAACCCCGGTACCAAATGTAGAGACTCTTCGTGCTCGTATTGTGGACGGCTGTGATACAATACGCCATTCTCCAGGGCTACATCAGCGCATCAGGGATTCCATGCGACAGGGGGTGGATGCATGTATCCTCGCTAACTTTAAGTGCCTGGCAGAAGGGTCATCGAAACACATTGAAGCTATTTGTCTGTCGTTCCACTCTAGACCTCATTCTGTTATGATGTTCATTTTTCTCTATGTAGATGGCTGGCTACAAAATATTTTCGCATTAGGAGTAGAAAGTTGACTGAAATTTAATGAGGGGAGCCCTCGGCAACGAAAAACGCTTGCCAACCCATTTCACGTGTCGTATCCATGGCACTCTCTCCCAACTTCACGACGGTAGAAAAAGAGCTGCTCTTCTTTGAACTTCTTTGACATCCTCCATCAATCTTATCTGCAACAATACACTCCAGAAGAGGACGGAACAGCGCAGTATAAGACGTCTCTTTATACACAATTTGCACTCTCTAAGTGTTCAGCCAATAAACCTCGGTCTTTGGTTTGCTTCTCTTAGAACATGATCTATGTGATCGTTTCAATTTATGTTATCCGTAATTCGAACCCCTAAGTATTTACTTCAACTTACAGCCTTGCCGTGTAACCGAAGTTAAGCAGATTCCTTCTAGTGTTCATGTGGACGACTTCACACTTTTCCTTATTTATAGTCAAGTGCCACTTTTCGCAACATACGGAAGTCTTGTCCAAATCATTGCGCAATTGATAGCTTATGTATCTTGTCAGAATAATAAATGATTGACGTTCTAAAATTACACATCGGCCACTGAAATTAAATGTCACTGAACATCGGCGATTGTTCGTAAACTGAAAAAGTTCATCTCATCTGGATATTCCTTCACGGAGAGCTCTGAAATTATTTATCTTCTCAAAAAAATGGTTCAAATGGCTCTGAGCACTATGGAACTCAACTGCTGTGGTCATCAGTCCCCTAGAACTTAGAACTACTTAAACCTAACTAACCTAAGGACATCACACACATCCATGCCCGAGGCAGGATTCGAACCTGCGACCGTAGCAGTCGCACGGTTCCGGACTGCGCGCCTAGAACCGCGAGGCCACCGCGGCCGGCTTTATCTTCTCAGAAAATTTGTTTGATTCAAGCAAATTTGTCGTCTAAGAGCCTCAGTGATTATTTTCTAAGTGTCTGTGTAAAATCAAGAAAGGCGCCACACCACCTTAGCAAAATCAGCAAAGATAGGGAATGAGGTTTCGGCCACTACGTACACACATCATCAGGCACGAGAGGGTTCTTTGAGCATACCTTAGGCATGGGAAATCATTGACAAAAAGATTGTCCAAAATAGTCTCGTGTACATATCAAAAACTAACGTACAGTGTAAAGACATCCTTAGCTCATGCAGCAGATTAAAATCGTTTACTAATAATTAAACTCGTAGTCAAAATTAACGAGACAGTTCATATATTGTTTGGTTGCTTTCGCGTCTAGGTGATTTAAAAATAGCTATCATAGGTAACAATCCCCATTCCAAAGATTCCCAGCTGGCATTTCCTCTGCCCCACTTCCAGGTTGCTAGGATATTTAGCTGCAAAAAACAGAGTTTTATAACAGTCCGCGCTGCTCTCACAAGTTGGAAGTAGTAATGAACTGAAAGTTAAATACACAGTCACGGGAACAAATTCCACATTAACGTCTTGAAACACTCTATTCCTCTCCTAACCCCACACTACGTAGCAACAGGCTGTGCGGAAAAGCGCGTTCTTGAGGCTGCTAAGCATACGACTTTTCGAGCCCTAATGATCCATGAACTTGACAGCACTATGTAACCATCGTCATAAGACATCCACGATCGTTTCTGACTACACAGCCTGTGAAAAACACCGTCAGTTCCATGAATTAAGACGTTCTGAGTCTATTTTAGTGAGCTCTTTAAAATGTTAAGCACACACATTCATTGAGATCATATGTTTAAATGTAGTATGTTAACGTCCATACCAGTACAAGCGAAATCATTACCACATTCGTTTTTTGGTTTACTTATCAAGGTATATCTGAGCAAGAATCAACAAGTGTTTCTCAATACACTTTAATGTTTTATGACATTTAAACCAAATGACCTTGTATTGGGCTTTTATTCGTGAGTACGTTTGTCGCGAGTGAGCCGCGTGAGGTACCAGAAGTGAGCAGTCAGAACTGTATCGCTGCACCATGTGTGAGTGTAGACGAGCAACCTCTCATCAGCTGGGACGCAAAGAAGCAGGAGCATAGGTGATCGGCTCTAGAAGAAGCTTCTGGAATGAATAGAGGTGAGGAGGGCTGCACGTGTTCGCATAGGAGACGCTGCTGAAGATTCCGAACTCAATCTTGCCTTAGACGCTGGACCTAACGCGGGACCTGCGCTGTTCTGCCCCGGGACGGAACATAATCTTTCGTGGCACCTAACTGCAAGGGTACGTGCAAGACTGCACAGGGTAGTCAATGTGTTATTTCCTCGTAGGATTCGAGAATGGTTTCCTATCCTCGTTTGTTTTTCAGTGTTACTCATGTGTCAGAGTTCCTCGTCCTCTTGACACCGAGTTTTCTTATCTGAACACATTTCCAGTTTGTATTCTCAGGCACCAGATGTACGGGTTTTGTAGTTAGGGTGCTGTTCGTCAAACACAGAGCGTGTTTGATATGTCTTCTAGAAATTTTGGTTGACAGAATGTAAGTTCTTTGCTTCGACGTTTGTCCGCGTACGTTCAGTAAAATGTAATTTTTAGTACTATTTGTCTCACTCTATCGTGAATCTCCACAACTATGGAAACGATGATCAAACATAAAAACAAATTATCACTGGCATTTACCAAAACAGTAGAGCAGGAAGAGTTAAAGAATGAAACAATATTCTATCCACAGCATTAGTGGGAGTGTAATAAAATACAAAAATTCTAAGTTGTCCGGTTCTTCCGCAGACGGTGTATGCTTTATGTCCCCACGATGAGGTGTTTTAATTGATTGTCATTAGGGGACCAAGCAGAAGAGAATAAAGCTTCGCATACTTCTTTTTCGGCTTGTGGGCAAGGTAACTCGAAACAAGTATTTAATAACTTGTTCAATTTGTCTGTTTCACTGTCTGTTCACCGAAAGCTGATGCAATCTTCAGGTCCATAGTGTAACAGCTCCTTTAACAGCTTTTTATGTGTATACTTCTCTTACATTTAAAACCACGCCCAAGAGCAGTGCCTCGCTCTCATATACGTCTTCAAACACCGAGTCAAAGTCGACGTTAGAAATGATTTATTTGCATTTTTAAACATTCCCAATAGTCTCGAAATTATCGTACAGAAATAGCATCTGCTTAAAAAGTGGGACTAACCTGACAAAGTTTGTTGGTAATTGTAAGGAGTTGTCCAACAGATCCGTGTCTACACAAGTCCGAATTTCACAAACAAGTATGATCATATACGGGAATCTTAAAACTGGATACCCAAACACATTCACAAATGATGAAAGTAGATTGCCAAGACCTCTTAAAGTGCTTAACAGTTATGCCAGAATATTCCAATATGAAAGTGGGTAATGTCCGTTACGCCGGTATAACTCTAAATTTCTCAGTCAGATTTGGTAACTTTCACATTTTTGCCTTAAGTGAACTTACAATGAAATGAAATATCGTGTGGATAGGGCCTTCCGTCGTGTAGACCGGTCGCCTAAGTATCACAGATCCAGCTCACACCACCTTGTTGAGCATAGTGCCGAGTGGTACTTTTAACCTCTAACAAGCTGTTACATAAGGCAGCATTATTTCAGCAATCAGTGAGGGATGTCAAGGGCTGTATCTGCATCTCCGTATTTGATTGCTGGACCGGACGATCTAAGAAACTGAGCTTGTATTCGTTGATTAGTATTTTAATCTCCATCACTTTCCTGTTGATTCGGTAATTAATTTTGGGTAAATGCATAAGAAATGAGCGCAGACATAAAACTGTGTTTCCATATCTACATTCAGGAAGTTATATTCCTAATCAGCTATGTAAAAAGTGAAAAAGTGTTTCGTCTAGTTGTATGTTACAGTAGACTTAGAGCATAAATTACCCTAATAACCACATACGACACATAGCGTAACCGAAAGCCTTCCAATCGAAAATTCAAATTTTTGCTCGCATCGTGTAGAATTCCCGCTTACGCTGCGTCTCAGTTAGTTTCCTCTCTCTGCCATCCGTCATTGATGCGGGTCTTTATTGACGTCTGAACCTTCGTTTATTACAGAGTGTCGTTCGAAATAGCGTCAAAATTTAGACGCGTATCTCTTAATGTTCCCGATAACCTTAAAACGCTATATCAGCTGAAAAATCGTTCTAGTGAACCAAGATTGGCTTGCGAATATGGAGTTATATTAAAAACAACAGTGACTTCGTTACAAAAATTTGCGAGTGTCATCGACACCGAAGATGCGAGAAGTTAAGATTTTGACTCAGAAGTTCACATATGACTTATGTAGGTGCGTAGCCTAGAACGGACAATAAATGGACCTTTGATTTATGAAAAACATCCTGAGAGTAATGATTTATAAGGAATGACAAATTTCTCTACAGAACAGATAATGAAAGAAACGTGTGGCAAACACTCGCATGAAGAAGGAACAGGATGATTGGATGTGCATTAAGACATCAGAGGTTAGCACACCAGAGATAGTTTCACATGGCGAAAGCAGCAGGGAATACATATATTGGAATATGCCCAACAAATACCGGAGGACGTAGGGTGCAAGTGCTATTCTCATATGAAAGGGTTAAAACAAGAGAGGAATTTGTGGTGGGTCGCATCGAACCAGTCAGAAGAGTGATGAAAAAAAGAAAGCCTTCCCAGGACATTTTCTTAGAATTTTCTTTCAGTAGAGCCCTTACAAATAATGCATCCATTATATTTGTACTGAGGAATCACTTTCACGTAATACGTGTTATGAAGACTCGCTAAATACCCCATGCATTCTTGTGTTAAACCTCCGCTGAGTATAAGCAATACTGCACAATCTCAGTGCGAAAAGCTATGGCAAACGTTCGTTAGCGTGGCTCAACCGTAGCGCTAGTAAAAACATTACTGTCAAAAGAAGGCTCAAGCCGAAATCAACTAAACAAAATTATTGTCTTCCTGATAATGGTCTAAGTGTGGGGTTCACAGGTTACTGCTTAGGGAATATTGACAATATACCATTCGAAGAAATTCAGATGCCTTTGCTAACGCATTTGGTTGGATAGTGTCTTTTAATCATTTACAGGTGTATATAAATTGCAGTGTTAGACTTTTGCTCAATCCTGCAAGCAAAGTTTTATGTTTTCGCAAAGCTGTAACACAATAACGCGTATATGCTTGAAGATGGAACGACAAATCCAGAGAAACAATCCAGGAACTAGAACCCAGTTTCATTCATGAAGACGTTTTTCTTAGTATGGAGGTGGGGCATAAAATACATCTTCTACGTAAACACAATAAAATAAAATTACTTAACATAATGGTTAGTTGTGAAAGTGGTTGACACGTGTAGTATTTTTGTACATTATACAAACAATTACATATCGAGCATTCCGTCTTGAACTAAACAAAACTGTTTGTTGTTGACTGTTAATTCATATCTGTTTGGCTGATGTTTAATCAGCTTTAGTGGTATCATCATTTCCGCTTTGAACGGTAAGTATTGTCAATCAGGATCATGATCATAATTTTAAAAAAGCTTTCTAAAATTTTAAATACCTCCAAATGGAATTGTCCGATATTTTAAATGTTTTATAGAACAGTTTATCATGACCAAAATCGCTTAAAAATCACCATGTTCACATTGCTGGTTTCAGCTCCTGATAGCCTTCTTCATACGTGATTAAGTTGTTGAAACTTCAAAGATGAAGCTTACAGAACAATAAAAACAACTTTCTATTTGCTCTTCACTTATTCAAATAAGTATCCAGTATATCACGAGTAGGATTTATTTACTTGTATTACGGTGTTAGAATGCTTATCGGTTGGAATACTGATCCATAGCTGTATCACAAATTGTACTAAAAGTATCATTTATGTGCAGATGGACTTAGTCCATGATACGAAATCATATTACATTATACGGTAGATAGCCCATGGTTTGGACCAACTGAAGAAGAGTGTTTGTTCGAATAATAGATTATTCGGATAACCAATCACTTATTGAAGCCTACTGTATCATTGTTCATAGAAATATGAAACACAAAAACAATGAATTATATACAAAACTGCACACACATATTTCTATAAACGTCATTCCAGTAACATAGAACGCTAACTAACTAACTAAATACCCTAGATTGAAAAGTTCAGAATGCAGGGTAAAACTGCCAAACTAGCTAGGAAAATAGTTCTTGTTTTTTAGACCTCAGATCCGTTCTTTTTCCGCAAAATCTTGCAAACACAAATATTTTAAAGATTACAGTTGAGCAGCATCATAGTCTTCTTGGTGACTAAACTACTTCATATCTCTCTCAAGTCAGTTAAAATCTTTCTGACACAATGGTCCCGTCTAAGCAAGGACATTGATGACAAGCTCTTCCTCTTTTTTCAAGGTTCCTGGATGTTTAGACTTGAGTTTGGAGGCATTTTCTTTCGGCATAAACCAGTTTCATTTGTATTCCAGACATTTGTTGGCATTTTTGGTAGTATTTTTTTATCATTAGTGTTTCCAAAAGATAGAAATATTGCTCTGCTTCCGAGAGTGTTTCACCCGTTTAGTTCCACAACTCCATGCCTAGATTTGAAACGCATGAGCCATCCGGCAGACACTTTAAAATAAGTCTCATGGATTTCATACACTGTTTGGTTGCCACATACCCCCATGAAACTAGAAAATCTGAAGGAATGATATCCATCCTTTCCGCCTTATTAGGTCGTAAATCAAAGAAATATCTGTTAAATACTCTAATACTTGATACTACATGTCACCCATGTTGACTGCCGCATTTCCTGCTATAATTTCTTCTCTTATCCTTTTTCTTTTTATTAGTGTTGTGCCTGGTTTGATGCAACTCACCACGAATTCCTCTGCTGTGCCAATCTTGTCGTCTCAGAGTAACACTTGCAAACTACACTCCTGGAAATGGAAAAAAGAACACATTGACACCGGTGTGTCAGACCCACCATACTTGCTGCGGACACTGCGAGAGGGCTGTACAAGCAATGATCACACGCACGGCACAGCGGACACACCAGGAACCGCGGTGTTGGCCGTCGAATGGCGCTAGCTGCGCAGCATTTGTGCACCGTCGCCGTCAGTGTCAGCCAGTTTGCCGTGGCATACGGAGCTCCATCGCAGTCTTTAACACTGGTAGCATGCCGCGACAGCGTGGACGTGAACCGTATGTGCAGTTGACGGACTTTGAGCGAGGGCGTATAGTGGGCATGCGGGAGGCCGGATGGACGTACCGCCGAATTGCTCAACACGTGGGGCGTGAGGTCTCCACAGTACATCGATGTTGTCGCCAGGGGTCGGCGGAAGGTGCACGTGCCCGTCGACCTGGGACCGGACAGCAGCGACGCACGGATGCACGCCAAGACCGTAGGATCCCACGCAGTGCCGTAGGGGACCGCACCGCCACTTCCCAGCAAATTAGGGACACTGTTGCTCCTGGGGTATCGGCGAGGACCATTCGCAACCGTCTCCATGAAGCTGGGCTACGGTCCCGCACACCTTTAGGCCGTCTTCCGCTCATGCCCCAACATCGTTCAGCCTGCCTCCAGTGGTGTCGCGACTGGCGTGAATGGAGGGACGAATGGAGACGTGTCGTCTTCAGCGATGAGAGTCGCTTCTGCCTTGGTGCCAATGATGGTCGTATGCGTGTTTGGCGCCTTGCAGGTGAGCGCCACAATCAGGACTGCATACGACTGAGGCACCCAGGGCCAACACCCGGCATCATGGTGTGGGGAGCGAACTCCTACACTGGCCGTACACCTCTGGTGATCGTCGAGGGGACACTGAATATTGCACGGTACATCCAAACCGTCATCGAACCCATCGTTCTACCATTCCTAGACCGGCAAGGGAACTTGCTGTTCCAACAGGACAACGCACATCCGCATGTATCCCGTGCCACCCAACGTGCTCTAGAAGGTGTAAGTCAACTACCCTGGCCAGCAAGATCTCCGGATCTGTCCCCCATTGAGCATGTTTGGGACAGGATGAAGCGTCGTCTCACGCGGTCTGCACGTCGAGCACGAACGCTGGTCCAACTGAGGCGCCAGGTGGAAATGGCATGGCATGCCGTTCCACAGGACTACATCCAGCATCTCTACGGTCGTCTCCATGGGAGAATAGCAGCCTGCATTGCTGCGAAAGGTGGATATACACTGTACTAGTGCCGACATTGTGCATGATCTGTTGCCTGTGTCTATGTGCCTGTGGTTCTGTCAGTGTGATCATGTGATGTATCTGACCCCAGGAATGTGTCAATAAAGTTTCCCCTTCCTGGGACAATGAATTCACGGTGTTCTTATTTCAATTTCCAGGAGTGTATTTTGTCAATAATTTCCTTGTATATATCCCAATCTGTCTTCCTTTACAGTTTTCACCCTCTACAGCTGCTAGGGAAATGGAAGTTATTCCTTGATGTTTTAACAGATGCCCTGTCATCCTGCCCCTTCTCCTTGTCAGTTTTTTCCAGGCATGGATTTCGTCGCCGATTCTGCGGAGAGCTTCCTCATTGCTTACCTTATATGCCGACCTAATTTTCCCGAACAATGCTATGCTCCAAACGTACAATCTGAGGAAATTCTTCCTCAAACTAAGACACATGTTTGATACTAGTAGACTTCTATTGGCCAGGAATGCCCTTTTGTCAGCACTAATCTGCTTTTGATGTCACGTTTGTCCCGTCCGTCATGTGTTATTTATATTCCTTCCTAGATAGCAGAATTCCTTAACTTAGTCTTCTGCGTGATCACCAATTAAGATAATAACTGTCTCTCTATTCTCATTTCTACTACTTCTCGTTACTTTCGTCCTTCTTCGATTTACTCTCAATTCATACTCAGTACTCATTAAACTGTACATTCCATTCAACAGTCACTGTGATTCTGCTTAACATTCACTGACGATGGCAATATCATCAGCGAATATTAACACTGATATCTTTCTCCTTGGCTCCTAATCCCACTCTTGAACCATTCTTTTATTTCATTCATTGTTTCTTCGAAGTACACATTGAAGAGCAGAAGCGAAAGACTACATCCTTGTCTCACATGGTTTCAATCCGTGCACATCGGTCTTCGTCTTCCACTTTTAGTTTTCCCTCCTGGTTCTAGCGCACGTAGTATGTTATCCGTCTGCCCCTATAGCTTACCCCTATTTTTCTCAGGATTTAGAATTTCTTGTACCATTTCCCTCTGTCGAATGGTTTTTCCAAATGGACAGATCCTATGAAACAGTCTTGATTTTCCTTCAGTCTCGGTTGCAGTATCAGCCCCAACGTCAGAATTATCTCCCCGGTGCCTTTGCCTTCCTTAAAATCAAACTGATCATCATCTAACAGATCCTCAATTTTCTTTTCCGTTCTTCTGTACATTACTCTTGTCACTGACTTGGAGGAATGAGCTGTTACTATGATTGTGCCATAATTCTCGCACTTCTCGGCTCTTGCTATCTTGCGTTTTTTAAGAGATGTAACTTTGTGTGCACATGCGATATAATGGTTCCAAATTAGTCACATGCATTACTTGGTTTAACGACGAATATCAACAGCGCCAGTTAAATGGAAAAATATTCTCCAGCTCCGGCTGAAGACTTTTGGTGGATGTTATACAGCCGGACTCATACATTTTCACACCAAAGTGAATAATCTTTTTGTTACTACTATCCCAAAGATTTTAGAAATTCCGATGGAATATTATCTATCCCTTCTGCGTTATTTGAGTTCACGTCTTCGAAAGCTCTTCTAAATTCTTATTGTAATACTGTATTCTATACCTCTTCCCTATCGACTCCTGTTTCTCCTTCTACCACGTCGCCAGGTAACTCCTCCCCCTCACAGAACCCCTCAGTGTACTGTTCCCACCTATCCGTTATCTCCTCTGCATTTAACAATGGAATTCCCATTGCATTCTTAATACTACCGTCCTTGCTTTCAGCTTCACTGAAGACTGCTTTTTTACCTTTTTATATGCTGAGTCAGTACTTCAGACAATAATTTCTTTTTAGATTTCTTCACGTTCTTCATGTAGTAATTTCGCCTTAGCTTCGCAGACTTCCTATTTATTTCATTCCTAAGTGGACC
This sequence comes from Schistocerca gregaria, assembly GCF_023897955.1. NCBI lineage: Eukaryota > Metazoa > Arthropoda > Insecta > Orthoptera > Acrididae > Schistocerca > Schistocerca gregaria. The sequence goes on from NC_064922.1 coordinate 676,581,860, forward strand.
GTATTTCTGCATTCTTGAATACCCCTGAACATGTCAGTACTTCCTTCTTCCGTTAATCAATTGAAGTATTTCCTCTGCTACCCACTGTTTCCTCACAGTTGTTCCATGTGTGTACTTTTCTTCTGTGCAGCTTTTATGTTTGCCCTTTTTAGAGATTTCTATACTTCTTCAGTTTAACTGGCTCTGATCTAGTCATTATCGCAGTATCTACAGCCCCAGAGAACTACAAGCGTATCTCCTCATTCCTTAATGTTTTCTTATCCCACTTCTTTCTGAATTGATTCTTCCAGATTGGTATTTTAAACTTCGACCTTCTCCTCATCATTACCAAATTGTGATCTGCACCTGGGCACCCCTTATACTGCAGCATCTGATTTTTCAACCTCTTCCTTACCATGACGTAATGTAACTGAATTTTTTCTGTATCTCCCGCCGTTTTCGAAGTATACTTCCTCCTCTTGTGATCCTTGAGCTGAGTGTTAGCTATTGCTCTCTGATCATTTGTGTCGAACTCAACTAATCTTTCTCTTCTCTTGTTTGTTGCCACTGCCAAGCTCATATTCTCCAGTAACTCCCTTTCCTACAACTGCATTACCCGTTCAATAGCTTCATACACTTTCGCTATCTTTTCACCTTCGGATTGCGACTTCGATGTGTATACCTTTACTATTGTTGTGGGTGTTGGTTTGCTGTGGCTTACGATGAGAACAACTCTGTCACTAAACTGTTCACAGTAACTCACTCTGTGTCCCACTTTTCCATACATAATGAATCCACTCCCATTATTCTATTTTCTGCTGCTGTTGATATTACCTCATACTTATCTGACAAGAAATCCTTATCTTCTTTCCAAATCACTTCACTGACGTCCACTATACGTAGAATAAACCTCACCTTTCTCCTTTCTAGCTTGTCTCCCTTTACCATCACGTTTACACTTCTGACAGTCCACGCCCCAACTCGTACAACATTATCCTTTCGTTGGTTATTCAATCTTTTTCTCTTGGTCACTTCCCCCTTGGCAGTCCATTTCTGGAGATTCGAATGGGGGATTAGTCCGGAATCTTTTACCAATGGAGAGTTTCATCATGACACTACTTCAATTACAGGCCACAAATCCTGTGGATAGACATTAAGTGTCTTCATTGCAGTGGTTTCTATTGCCTTCTGCGTCCTTATGTCGTTGATCACTAATGATTATGCCGGGTTTTAGTGGTAATGTTCCTCTCCAAGGGCGAGGGAGTCCCCTGAACCTCGTCCACTCCTTCGCCCCCTTTGACACAGCCGTTGGCAGAAAGAGAGTGACTTCTTACAACAGAATTTCTCGGCCGTCGTTGCTGAAGAATATTATTCATAATTCAAATAGTGCTGGGCTGTAACCCAGGAGGCAAGCCATTATACGAGTCAAAGACACTTCTCAATCGTAAAAAGTCAGACTTCGTCTCTTAAGTTGTACGACGTTATGTTAGTCACCGGAAGATCGCCTCTGGCATCATTATGAGTGGTTACTATTATAGTACTTTGTGAAATTCCGTGTATATTGTAAGGTTAAGTGGATTCACTACACAATGATTAGTAATAAACGATACAATAATTTTACTGTTTTAATAACAGAAGCTACCCTAAACGAAAGACATGGAAGACTTCCGTGTTGGAAGACTTTAGTCACATAAAATTAGGGTGCGCTGCTGTTGTTCTTCTGTATCTACATACATACCTGTAGTCTCTCCTAGGAGTCATAAAGTGTATTTCCTCTGGTGTTTGGGCAGATGTTTGCTATTTCGTATTTCCATGGTGTACATATCGTCAGCTCAACCAGTCGGTAACACTCTCTCGTTTAATGTGTCATCCCGTTATTAGTAAACGTCTATTGTTTCTTTATTAAAAATAAAATGCTTTATTGAACTGGAATATTTCCAGCCCAACAGTACGGGCGCAAAATTAATCTACAGCAGTATTTGGTTTAACTATACGTCCTATACATGCATCACAGCGGCAGAAAAAAACCTTCTCTTGCCCCTTCCTTTTCCGAGGCCGACTTGCTCATAAAATACATCTCGCTGTGTCTGCTAGCGATCTGCACCAATTGTCTTCAGTAGGTGCTGGGGAGTATTTTTCGATTTACACTGTCGCTATTGATATTCATCGTTATACCAAGTACTGCGCTACCTTGTCCGCTAGGCCAGCCATGGTAAATTACGCATCCATCATTTGCTGCAATTTTCCCTAATCACTTGGTGCACTGATTTTTCAAACGGAAGTCAGCAATATGCAGCAGAATCCTGTGCTGTTATCGTAATGTGGAATACTCCAGTTTGTTAATCACTAGAGATCAAAGTGACGTTAATGACGCAGTTCAGAGAACGGCTGTAATTCACCCAGTAATTAGGTTTGCAGTTGAGGAAGCGATGAATTGCCTGGATGTTACGGATGCAACAGAGGCGGACGAACACTGTTTTATCGTGTATAGAAAACATACTTGTACAAACATTATTATTGATTCCAAGTCCTTACACAGTGGTAGATAGAGATAGCATACTTTCTACTGTGATTAATAAATTGTTGAAACTGCCATTAAGCGAGCAAGAAAAGAACAAAGAAATTGCTATTATCAAATGAGTTGCAGTTAGCAAATGGTATCCAACTTCAGTAATAACAATTACGCTACATAAAAATAAAAGACAACAGCAACCAGCTAAAATCAGTGGCAGTAAGTTAGCAGGTAAAGAGGAAAGCAATAAAATCGTCTAAATGCCCTTGAAACGCAAAGGACTAGTGTCAGAAGCAATAGCATGTCTGAAGTACATTTCAAAAAGCATACTTTAGTACACAATAATAAAAACCGTTTGGTGAACATCTGACATCGAAGCACTCTGTAGGAACCATTGAGACGCATTTGGAAGAACTATACAGTGAACATTAAGAGCACCTCCTGACAGTGTTGGATGAAATTAAAGTTGCTGCACATCATTTACAAGAGCCTGACAACAGGTTAAATCAGCAGAACAGTTTTACTTATAATCAGTATTGTAGGAACTCTGAAGGTCTCTTCCTTGTCGCCCACTTCTGCTCAACGCGGTATTGGAACCAAGAATGGACAACGGTGGCGGTTCTACTCCAAGACGGCGTGCCGACTGGCTTCCAAGCTCACTGACACATAGGCGTCGAACAACGTCACCAGGTAGAGTCACATACAATTAATCACAACTGCGACATCCTATTATCTGTAGTTTCACAGAGCTACGCTTCAATAATTGTACTGGTTTATCACTTTCGTAGTTTCAAAGTTTTACACCTTGGAAACATTTAAGACAGTTCACTTGTGGTTACTTCAAATAATTACACTTTCACCTTTTTACTGCTTTAAACGTTTCACACATTGCACTACCATAGTTCTACACGCTTGACATCATAACAGTAAATTTTAAATAATTCTGCCTTTTAAAACCTTAGAGTTCGAATTTCTGTTATTACGCAAGCTGCAATAATATTTTACCGGATGTAATTCCTTATTTAGTGACATCCAACTTACGCTACGTCCCTGCCTTCTTCCTCTTCGTTCAGTCCTCCTCGCTTCACGTTTCCTGCTTCCCTTCCCATTCCTCATTTCCTGTCCTCTCCCTCCCACCACCAGTCACTCAATGGAAACATAGACCACAGTGGTACACCAAAGAATTCTAAAACGTAGTTCCGACGAATTGCTAACGCAACAACGTAGGCAAATTCAACAGTTATGTTCAACAATTGCCTACTTTTTGTGAAACATTAGAGTGTACATATTGAGTTTTACTTTTTTTGTATCTGAAGATGATCTGAGGAGATCCAAATCAGTCATACCGCGAAAATGTACCGCTGAGGAATCAACATTATACAAAACTGAAAAACGAAACATTGTGTCTGTAACGAGGAACTAATTGATGTTTTCCGTGGACGCTGGATGTCGCGTGAAGCACACGCAGTATTTGCATGATTCTCGAAGTAGACAAGATGCCGTTGAATTCAATGTCCAGGCTGGTTCACACTACGTGGGGCGCTCAATAAGTGATGCAACACATTCTTTTCTGAAATACAGTTATTTTTACTGAGGATTCAAACAAACCATATTACCTCCACTCTTCCGGCTACGAAGCCTTATTTTTCAACATAATCTCCGCCCAATGCGACGGCCTTACACCACCTCATTGGCACGGTACGCATACCCGCAATGTACCACTCTCGTGGTCGACGTCGGAGCCACCGTCTTGATGCATCAGTACCTTCCAAATCATCCAAGTAATGGTTGCCGCGGAGTGCATCTTTCATTGGGCCAAAGAGACCAAGGTCGGAAGGTGCAAGATGGAGCCTGTAGCCGTGCGGGCTAGTCGCGTGGTCTGAGGCGTCTTCTAACGCTCCGCGCAGCTCCGTCCCTCCCCTCCCCCCCCCCCCCCCTCACTCCCGTCAGAGGTTCGAGTCCTCACTCGGGCATGGATGTGTGTGTCCTTAGCGTAAGTTACTTTCAGTTAGATTCATTACTGTGTAAGCTTAGTGACCAATGGCCTCAGCAGTTCGGTCCCATAAAACCTTTCCATAAATTTTCCAAAGATTTCTGGGCTGTAGGGTGGACGAAGAAGAAAAGTAAAATGAAGTTTCGTGAGCTCCTCTCCGATGTGCAGACTTGTGTGACGTCTTGAGTTTTCACGAAGAAGGAAAACCCCGTTTGCATTTTTGTGACTACGAACACGCTTAATTCGTTTCTTCACTTTGCGAAGATGACTGGAATTCGATAGCAGGAAAAGAAAGAGAAGGATAAGTTGTAGGTGAATATGGATTGGGGGTAAGGAATGAAAGACGAAGCCGCCCCGTAGAATTTTGCACACAACATAACTTAATCCTAGCTAACACCAGCAACAAGAATCATTAAAGAAAGTTGTATCCATGAGAGAGGCGTGGACACACTGGTAAGTTTCAGGTAGATTATTTAATGGTAAGACCGAGATTAAGTACCAGGTTTTAAATTGTAAGACATTTCCAGAGGCATAAGTGGACTCTGACCACAATCTATTCGTTATGAATTGTAGATTAAAGCTGAATAAATTGCAAAAAGGTGGGAATTTAAGGAGATGGGACCTGGATACACTGAAAAAACTAGAGATTTTAGAGAGTTTCAGAGTGAGCATTAGGGAACGATTGACTAGAACGTGGGAAAGAAATACTGTAAAAGAAGAATGAGTGGCTTTGAGAGGTGAAACAGTGAAGGCAGCAAAGGATCAAATAAGTAAAAGACGAGGGCTAGTAGAAATCCTTGCGTAACAGAAGAAATATTGAATTTAATTGATGTAAAGAGAAAATATAGAAACGCGTTAAATGAAGAAGGCAATAAGGAACACAAATGTCTCAAAAATGGGGAAAGAAAGTGCAAAATGGCTCAGTAGCGATGAATAGAGGACAAATGTAAGGATGTAGAGGCGTATTTGACTAGGGGTAAGATAGATACTGCCTACAGAAAAATTAAAGCGATCTTTAGAGAAAAGAGAACTACTTGTATGAATATGAAGAGCTCAGATGGAGTCCCAGTTCTAAGCAAAGAAGGGAAAACGGAAAGGTGAAAGGTGTATATTCAGGGTCTATACAAGGGCGATGTACTTGAGGACAATATTATGGAAATGGAAGAGGACGTAGATGAAGATGAAATGCGCGATATGGTACTGCCTGAAGAGTTTGACCGAAAGATCAAAGTCGAAACAAGGCCCCAGGAGTAGACAATATTCCATTAGAGCTACTGATAGCCTTGCTTTGGGAGAGCCAGCTCTGACAAAACTCTACCATCTGGTGAGCAAGATGTATGAGACAGGTGAAATACCCTCAGACTTCAAGAAGAACACAATAATTCCAAACCCAAAGAGAGCAGGTGTTGACAGATGTGAAAATTATCGAACTATCAGTTTAATAAGTCACAGCTGCAACGAACTAACACTAATTCTTTACAGACGAATGGGAAAAATGGCAGAAGCCGACGTCGGGGAAGTTCAGTTTCGATTCCGTAGAAATTTTGGAACACGTTAGGCAATACTGATCCTACCATTTACCTTAGAAGATTGGTTAAGGAAAGGCAAACCTACGTTTATCGCATTTGTAGACTTAGAGAAATCTTTTGACAATGCTCAATGGAATACTCTCTTTCCAATTCTAGATGTGGCAGGGGTAAAACACAGGGAGCGGAAGGCTATTTACAATTTGTACCGAAACCAGATGGCTGTCCGGTCGGAGTGGCCGTGCGGTTCTAGGCGCTACAGTCTGGATCCGAGCGACCGCTACGGTCGCAGGTTCGAATCCTGCCTGGGGCATGGATTTGTGTGATGTCCTTAGGTTATTTAGGTTTAAGTAGTTCTAAGTTTTAGGTGACTGATGACCTCAGAAGTTAAGTCGCATAGTGCTCAGAGCCATTTGAACCAACCAGATGGCTGTTATAAGAGTCTAATGGTACGAAAGAAAAGCAGTGATTGATATAGGGAGTGAGAGAGGGTTGTAGCCTATTCCTGATGTTACTAAATCTATATACAGGAGCAATCAGCAAAGGAAACAAATAAGCACTTCCGAATAAGAATTAAAATCCATTGAGAAGAAATAAAAACTTTGAGGTTTGCCGATGACACTGCAAATCTGTCAGACATAGCAAAAGACCTGGGAGACCAGTTGCACGGATTCGACAGTGTCTTGAAAGGAGGATATAAGATGAACACGAACAAAAGCAAAACGAGGGTAATGGAAAGTAGTCGAATTAAATCGAGTGGTTTTACGGTATATTGATAATTTTTACTTATGGACCGTCTGACAGCAACTGAATAAAGCACATCTGGTACACAGGCTCATTTAAAAAATAAAAACACAAATACAAAAACAAACACAACATTTCCAGAATACAAAAGAACTCACAAGCTGAAAACTTACACCACACTCAACAAACACACAATGACAACACCACACAGAAAAGAACCAGATGGTACACCATGACCTACACACATAAACTAACACACAGAGTTGCAAACATCCTAACGAGACAGGGCTTCAAAATAGCATATAAGCCTGGGCAAACCCTTCAATCACACTTAAGCCAGCCATGTACCAAGAGGGACAAATTCCAACAATCAGGAATAAATAGACTTCAACGTCGAAATTGTGATGCAGTATACATAGGCATGACATCCAGCAATTTTGAAACAAGATACAAAGATCATATCAGATGTTGGGAATATGAAACAAACCATTCCACATTTACAGAGCATTTAAAACACTATAACCATCATCCTAAAAACATGGAACAAGAAATAAAAATAATGAGAATAAGCAACCATAACAAACATCTTATACAGACGCAAGAGAACTTCCACATCCAGAAATGCATAGCTGAAAAGAAACATGTGATAAATGAACAAACACACATCAGCACAGGCTCCCTACTTAACTTAATAAAGGAAATGATAACATAAAACCAAAAAACTCTTCCACACATCACCTGGACACACACACACACACACACACACACACACACACACAATAATTATATCACACCATAACACACACACCCTCACACCCACACACACATACACACACAGCACAAAAAAAATTAAAATTGTATAAAATAAAAGTAAATAAAACTAATATCACACCAAAACACACACACACACACACAGATGCATACACGAACAGACCACAGATACTTCCATAGTTACACTCATAAGTTTGGCAATAACATTCGATCTTTGGCAAAAACATTTGACAGTCGGCAACGGAAACCAAAACATTGCATTGAAACAAGCGTTCAGTGCATAGTGCCGTGGAATGTGGAAAAAACCGCAAATTGACGTTCACAAGAAGAAGAACAACACCAAAAATGCAACAGGAGCATAATATGTAAGAAATTGTCCACGCAACCTGTAAGTACAGTTCAAAACATTACTACTTAATAGGAAATACCAACCACCAGAACTGTTTATAACCTATAGGCACAATGACAAAAATCTAAATTAAATAGCTAACATATGTACGTATTCCAGGCCACTGACGATGCCTTGCAGAAAATAAAGGCGAAACGTGTATGGCACTAAAATTTCGTTTTATTCAGTTGCTGTCAGACGGTCAATAAGTAAAAATTCTCGATATAACATAACATTACACGCAAATGAGGAAGACAGGACTACAAAAGTTGAAGATGTAAATCGAATGTTGCTGAGGGAATTAGATTAGGAAATTAGACACTTAAAGTAGTAGATTAGTTTTGGTATATGGGGAGCAAATTAAGTGATGATGGTCGAAGTAGAGAGGAGATAAAATGTAAACTGGCAATGGCAAGAAAACTTTTCTGAAGTAGAGAAATTTGTTAACATCGAATATAGATTTAAGTGTCAGAAAGGAATTTCTGAAAATGTTTGTATTGAGTGCATCCATATATGAAAGTGAAACATTGATGATAAATAGTTTAGAGAAGAAGAGGATAGAAGCTTTCGAAATGTGGTGCTACAGAAGAATACCGATGGTTAGATGGTTAGATCACATAACTAACGAGGAAGTACTGAATAAAACTGAGGAGAAAGGAAATTTGTGGCACAACTTGGCTAGAAGTAGGAATCGATTGGTAGGACATATTCTGAGCCATCAAGGGATCACCAGTTTAGTATTGGATGACAGCGTGGAGGGTAAAAATTGTAGAGGGAGATCAAGAGATGATTACACCAAGCAAATTCAGAAGGATGTAGGTTGCAGTAGGTATTGGGAGATGAAGAAACTTGCACAGGATAGAGTAGCATGGAGAGGTGCAGCAAAACAGTCTCTTAACGGAAGACCACAACAACAACGGCACAAAACATTTAGAACAAATAGTGCCCATGAAGGAGAACATCAGACAGAATAGCGCATTCAGTGTTGTAGGTGACCTTCGGTATGACTTTAGCGGCTGCTGCTGTTTTGAACTTTGCTCTCAGAGAAAAGGTAGTGTGGCGCCACTACATGGGATCCCGCTTTGTTCCCGATTCGAAGCGATGAAACCGCGCAGACGGCTCTATGATGCCCCCGTCAGGCGGCGAGGAACCCCACGGGTACACACCCTTGTGTATCCCAAAATGTGGACGAGTGCGTCGGCACTATCAACAGAGATGTCCAGCTGTGCAGTTAGGTGTCTGATTGTGACCTGTCGATGACCTGGAACTAGAGTGTCCGCACGTTCCAACATTCCTGGAGTCACAACTGTATAAAGGCGGCTGGCATTTGGACGATAAGGAAGGTTTGCACTACCTCGTTTCGCTAATTCCAGACGCTTCTCTGAAAGACTCACCGTGCTTTTGTTCATTTGCAAATCTCCGGAGACATTTCACAAGCACCTATGAATATCTGCAATGCTTAGGTATTCCACCAAATCAAAATGATAGCCCTATGCTTGGAACTTATGTCTATTTGAGAGCCACGTATAGCGCCGCAAGCTATAGGAAATTAGCGAAACTATAGCTGCTCATGCGAGAATATTCCACGATGTCCCACGACAAGCGAGACTAACTCTTTATTTTTTTTATCAAACACTGACCCACAGAATTTTCCCAGACGAAGGCCACTCAACCATAACCTATTCATTTATTACCCACAATATACAAGCCTAGCGTAGTCTGACTGCTATACGTTGAGAACATGACTTCCAATAAGTACCACATGAGAATAGACCTGAATAGCCAGAAATCCTATCAATAATACAAATCCAAAAAATGTGAAATTAAAGAAATATGAAACGATCTCCAACCCTGTTACTTGTCTAAACTCATTACAGTCACGAATCCCGATAGTGGAAAACCCACTCTTTTTCATAAATCACTTACCTCACAGAAAATGTTCAAAAACGAACTGCAGCAATAACAGCAAGTAGCAGCTACAGCCAGCTGAATGAAAAGATTGTAACTACTATAGACTCTAACTACTACGAGGAATATGGTTACCAAAACAAAGGCTGAAGCTCAAACAATAATTGTAGGTACAGCGATCTCGTTAAAACTGGAAATGAGTTCAGCCGAATTTTTTTTTCAAACGATCTAACAGAATTCAGAAAGGAGATATCAAATACAATTGGTGGTGGAGTATTTTTTCTGTCACAGGTAGTTAGCCTTGTAGCGAAATTGAAGTTGATAGTTCATGTGAAATTGTATGGGTGGAGGTTATACCTGACAATGGGACTAAACTATTAATTGGATCGTTTTACCGACCCCCCCCCCCATCCCCCCCCCCTCGACTCAGAAATACAGTTGCTGAACATTTCAAAGAAAACTTGAGTCTCATTGCAAAAAAGCACCACGCTCATACAATTATAGTCGATGGCTACCCTCGATATGATGGAAAAATTTACGTTAAAATCCGGCGGCAGGCATAAAACGTCATCCGACATTGTAATGAATACTTTCTCAGAAAATAATTTTGAGCAATTAGTTCATGAGCCCACTCGAAGCGTAAACCTTTTAGCAATAAATAATCCAGGACATATAGTAAGGATTGCGACGAATACAGGGATTAGCGACCACATGGCAGTTGTTGCTAGGCTGAATACCGTAGCACCTACAACCATCAAAAATAAACGCACAGTATATCTGTTTAGAAAAGCATAAAAAATGCTCTTAATCAATTTTTAAGAGACAGTCTTCACTCCTTCCGATCTGATCATGTAAGTGTAGAAAAACTGTGGAATGTTTTCAAAGAGATAGTATCAACAGAAATTGAGAGACATATACCACATAAATTAATAAGTGATGGTACTGATCCACCATGGTACACAAAACGTGATTTCGGTGTTGCAGAAGCAACAAAAAACCATGCCAAATTTAAAAGAGCGCAAAATCCCCAAGATTGGGAATGTTTCACAAAAGTTTGAAATATGGCACCTACTTCAATGCGATATGTTTTTAATAATTTCCACAACGAAATTCTGACTCGAAATCTGGCATAAAACTCAAAGAGATCCTGGTCATACATAAAGCACACCAGTGGAAAGACACAATCTATACCTCCACTACGCGATAACAACGGAGTAGTCACTGATGACAGTGCCACTAAAGCAGAGTTATTAAACACGATTTTCCGAAACTCTTTCACCAAAGAAGACGTAGAAAATATTCCTGATTTCCAGTCAAGAACAACTGACCTGAGAGAAACATAGAAGTGGATGTCCTCGGTGAAACAAAGCAGCTTAAATCACTTCATAAAGGCACGGCCTCCTGTCCAGATTGTATACCAGTCAGATTCCTCTCAGAGTATGCTGGTAAAATAGCTCTATATTTAGCAATTAAAAACAACCACTCGCTCACAGAAAGATCCATACCTAAAAATTGGAAAATTGCTCTAGTTACACCAATACCCAGAAAGGGAAGTAGGAGTAATAGGCTGAATTACAGGCCTATATCACTAACATGTATTTGCAGTAGGGTTTTGCAACATATACTGTGTACCTCGAAGAAAAAGATTTATAGACACACAGTCAGCACGCATTCAGAAAATATTGTTCTTGTGAAACGCTACTGGCTGTTTATACTCATGAAGTAATGAGAGCTATCGACAGGGGATGTCAAATTGATCACATATTTTTAGGTTTCCAGAAGGCTTTCGTCACCGTCAGAAACCAAACTGCGTGCCTACGGAGTATCGCCTCAGTTGTGGGACTGGATTCCTGATTTTCTGTCGGAAATATCGAAGTTCGTAGTAATAGACGGAAAGTCATTGAGTAAAACAGAAGAAATATCCGGCATTCCCCAAGGAAGTGTTATAGGTCCTCTATTTTTCCTGATCTATATTAACGACATAACAGACAATCTGAGTAGCCGTCATAGATTGTTCGCAGATGGTGCTATCATTTACCGTCTTTTAAAGTCATCAGATGATGAAAACGACTTGCAATATGATTTAGATAAAATATGTGTCTGGTGCGAAAAGTGGCAATTGACCCTGAATATAGAAAAGTGTGAAGTTATTCACATGAGTACTAAAGGAAATCAGCTAAATTTCGATTGCGCGATAAGCCACACAAATCTGAAGGCTTAAATTCAACTAAATACTTAGGGACTACAATTACAAATAACCTAAATTGGAACGATCACAGACGGCCGGTGTGGCTGAGCGGTTCTAAGCCATTCAGTCTGGAATCGCGCGACCGCTACGGTCGCAGGTTCGAATCCTGCCTAGTGCATGGATGTGTGTGATGTCCTTAGGTTAGTTAGGTTTAAGTACTTCTAAGTTCTAGGTGACTGATGACATCAGATGTTAAGTCCCATAGTGCTCAGGGCCATTTGAACCATTTGGAACCATCACATAGATAATATTGCGGGTACAGCAAACTAAAGACTGCGATTCTTTGGCAGATCACTTAGAAGGTGCAATAGGTCTTCTAAAGAGACTGCTTATACCACGCTTGTCTGCTCTATTCTGGAGTATCGCTGTGCAGTGTGGGATCCGCATCAGGTGGGACTGACGGATGACATCGAAAAAGTACGAAGAAGGGCAGGTCGTTTTGTATTATCGTGAAGTAGGAGAGATAGTGCCACAGACATGATACGTGAATTGGAGTGGCAATCATTAAATAATTTTACCTTATTCATGTGACATTCACTTCCAAACTTTATATAGTTGTCAATGATTCCACTGCTCAAGTATTATCAACTATACATCCATTCTCATACATTTCCTTGCGTCTCACTATACAATGCATGTTCCACCGACACAGTCTCAACAAAGAGTATAATGTCCATACACACCCATATCCATTCGCTAACTACTACTCAGCCCAACCACAGAATCTCTTGCCGAGGGATCAGAGCGCTGTAAGAGATATTAACACAGTCTATAGCGCTGCCAACATGCAAACAGGGTACTGCCACAAGCACCGCATTTTCTCGACCGGAACTGGCCGAGAAAAAATGTGTTGCATTACTTACTGAACGTCCCTCGTAAACAGATTACCTACAAATCTTACCTACTTTTTGTAAAATGTCAGACAGTACGTACTGAGTTTCACTTTGTTTGTGGCGCAGCAGTCTCCAACTGAGAGACGTTCACTAGTACACACACTTGCTTTCGGGACTATAACTTCGAGTTACGGCACCGTGAGCTACTGACTACAAAATGCAGTGATAAGCAGTGTCGTCGCTTTAATTGGCGTCATATTCGTTATTATAAGAAGACGTATCGAGGCACTGTCGATGTCCCTATGTTTACACCCGCTGGACGGCTGCCATCTCCATCTAGCTGTAGACGACGGTATGGGGGTAAGCCTTGGCCGCATGCTTACCTCGAATCTCTGCACGAGCACTCTAGATCTGGCTGGAGTGATGTCCACTACTCGACACGCTCTCATAGGTCGTACTGTAAGTCGAGACACTCCTATGTAAAGCTGAACCGACCGCCAGATGTCACCAGAGACGGAGCCGAGAGTAAAACAGAGGAGGAGGGTATTCTGTTGTCAGTACAAAAATAGTTACAGCAAAGTTGGTCGTGAGGAGAGCTCAGTAGCTTCGAACTCAGTGACTAGTCATTGGATGTCACCTGAGTAATAAATTCATCAGGTACATTTGAAACCTTCTAAAACTGCCCAGGTCGATTGTCGGTGATACGACAGTGGAGTGGAAACGCGAAGGAACAGCAGCAGGTAAGCCAGGACCAGGCATACGTCATGTACTGACGGATAGCAGCCGTCCAGCAGCGGTGAGGGTGGTTGGAAAATATCGCATGAAATCAGTAGGAGGAAGCACATGCGAGTTCCAATATGATGCCAGCAGTCGATGCAGCACAATATGAGTAGAGAGACGAGAAGAAATCGGTACAGTGGTCGATCACTTCCTCGTAAGCCACACATTGCAGTAGGGGATGCTAAACGAAGCTTGAGATCGTGTGGAGAGCGACGTAACTCTACAGTGGAGGAAGTTACCTGACATTATGTGTGGTACCAAGAGTTGATGACGGAGGAAGTTGTGTTATGGTATGGGGGTGTTTTCTATGGTTGGTGTGTGGTCCCAGTTTTACGCTTTCGAAAACGATAGATGTGGAACAATGAGAATGTGTTTTACAGCACTGTGTATTGCGTACAGTAGAAGAAATGTACACCGACGACGATTTTTTATTAGCATGAGAACGACCTCTAATAAGGCAGCATCCACGAAGTAATAATTTGCGGACATTTCTGAAATCGACTGGCGTGCCCAGATTCCCGACCTGAACCCCACGGAACACCTCTGGGAAGGTTTAGAACAGGGATTCCCAACGTGGTCGATATCGACAGCTTGGGGTCGATATCGGTTTCCTAGGGGTCGACATAAACGAAAACTGATTTTGGGGGTCGACGAGATCTACAAATCGACCCCTATTAAATTAACACAAGTTCTTATTTAAAACTTTCAAGATAGGTGGGTACTGCGTTGTTTATGTTGTGTCACGTGTACTAAGAATAATTAATATTTTTGTAGGAAATAGCATTGTTGTAGTAATGTAAAGCCTCAACTTCGTACAAGATGAAAAACTCGGCAAGTCTGTGCGGACAAGTTTGTGCAAGATAATGAGTTGGAGCGTACGTCTTTCAGGCGCGTTTGCACTTGCTCTCTACTTGACGCTTACGCGATTTAACACGAACGAATTCATGATCAACTCCAAACACGTTCTTGATATTTTACTATTTAACGAGCTTGAACTTAGGTTGAAAGTTCATTTGGGTTTTGCAATTTGTTGGAGCGTGAACAATAATAACTTATATAAGTACTCATTTATTTCAAGGGATTTCAAAGTTATTACATAGCTAAATTAAGTGAAGTAAAGTGACTGAATAAGTGGTAAACACAACATACAACATATTTTAAATAGGTAGGTGTAAAAGTATTTGAAAAAATTACTTACACTTAAATTTTTAAGTAGGTAGGTACCTAAACTTTGAAGTTTTCAGTTTGCTTGGGTTTTCGTTCTTATGCTGATAGGTACCAACTTACCTAATACGAATTTTCTATACCTAATTACCTACTATAGTTACTTTCCTAATATATGTATCCAAATTTATCAATGACTAAGTCAGTAATACCTAACAATAATCCATTACCTGGGTATGATAAAAATTAGTGTGCAAATTTAACAGTTTATTATTGTTTTTTGTGTAGGTAGTTTTTTATTTGCAGGATTACTGAGAGTTTAATGATGGCGGACACGAAAAAAATGCAGACAATACACTTGGGACTACTTTAAGTTCGGATTTATTGGATCTCCATCAAATCAACACTTTCCGACGTGTCTCACATGTGAAAAAGGATTCAGTAACGATGCCAAGGAGCCTTCAAAAATGGATGACCACTTATCAAGAGTACTTACTGACGAAAAGGTAACCCCATTATGAATAAGGGGTTTGATCTTAAAAGTAGGTTATTTGTCCATGGGGGTCTGAGGTAACAGTTCATTTTGAAAAGGGGTCACTTGTCCAAAATAGTTTGGGGATCCCTGGTTTAGAACGTCCCCTTCGCTCTAGGCCGCAGTGTCCAACCTCGCTACCTTCTCTGCCTCGGCTCTTACGGAAGAACGGGTTGCCATTCCACCACAGACGTTCTGCCAGCTCAGCTCATTGAAAGTGCCCTAGCAGAATTAAAGATGTCTCAGAGGCAAAAGTTAGATGCACACACGTTACTGTCCACAAATAAGTGACCGTATACATTTGATCAGAAACGTAGGATCCCGTGCCAAGCTTAGTTGGTAACCTACTGATAAGAATGTCGTGGTTCTTGGTAACTAAAAATTCCTGTGTTACTCTTTCCCAATGGCAGATGGCCCAGCATAGCATTGTTGTCCCACAGACGAACACATTTATTATGTTCTTCTCAAGTTCCATGACACACTGTTACGTTTGCCCATTATATTGTCAGCTACATTCATAGTGGATGCCTCATGTTTCTGGTAGGTGATGTTTGACTGGATCCACGTCGAAGCGGAGAACATCTTACGCCTTTGATGGAGCCGGAAGACGGGTTTCGTGTAGCATTTTCCAGGTACCATCGAGATCTTGATTACGGGCGTTCACACATAGAGAATATTACTGTAAGGTGGCAGCTTGAATGAAAATCAATTTCGCACCTTACATGAGATTTTATGCGTTGTAACAAGTAGATGAATATGTAACCTGACATACTTTGGCAATAATGAGCAGGTTTGCCTATCAAAATGTACAGTATGTAATGCAAAGAGATGACACTCAATTCGTCGATATTAACACACCAAACCCAAATCCTGCATGTCAATGAGCAAAAGGTGAAACAAGCTGCTGTAAGAAACATTTTTGTTTGGGGGCAGACGCAAGTTGCACTTTCGTTGCCCGAGTACGATGGAATGCTTCTAATAGGAGTTGGTGAACTGGCGAAAGGGACAACGAACGCGCTGGGCAATACCTCGAGGGGAGCAGGTAGCGGCGCAGCGCTGCTTTCGATGGAGAAATTATTTAGAAAACTAAGTTTGGGAATTTCCAGATGGATACAAACAGACCAGCGACGCAGCTGATCATGTGAAATGCCCATGGTACTTTCGTGATGTATACATGTCACTTTTAGGCATCAGGAGCAGGCACAATGTCCGACTGGCTGAAATAAACTCGGAAGGAGTAGAAAGGGGCGACATGACGCTGCTATAGGTAGGCCCTTTGCGACTGACAAGGGTAGTTTCCACAAGATGAAAGGAACGCTCCAAATGGTCTGAAAAAGAAGTGTTGTGGAGTATTAAAGGACGCAGGTGAGGGACAGTTTGCTGCGAAAGACACAAGGCCGAAAACTTCAGGGACTCTCCTCTGAAGCATCGTCCAGTGTAGAAAAGAGCGCAACTCGCTCTGTACGACGCGAAAAGAGAAATTGTGTGTGAACATTGCGTTCATTTACGGCTGACATTCAGTTAGAAATTAGCTTAAGAGTCGTTGAGCTCTGATAGCGGAGAAAAGAAAGAGCCTCACAGCTAATTGTTTTTGTGAGAACTGAGAGGGCATTTTGTAAGCACACTGCACCATCTATGCACGTGTATATCGCCATATTTTCCAGACTAGGGATGAGTGCATGTTTTCTCGCCTAACGAGAAACATAGGACAGTTTCAGCTGATAAAATCAGTAAAGATATTGATTAGCTCTTTATAGGATTTTCAGAGGACGAGAGCAGTCATGCAGCCGACAGCACATCGCAGCTAAAAGGTAATCGCCGCTGGTAGAGGTGTAAACTTTTTGGTTCACCAGCTTGCGTCCACCGTCAGCTCGAGGAGCCTTGAGTAACCTTTTTGCGCATCTTGTCACAAAACCTAACGATACTCCCTAAACTTCATTGTCATCCTAAATAGTACAGAACTTAGAACCGGAATCGGATGATTCGTCGTAATATTGGCCAACTTCGCGGTGCGTAAATAAGGAAAATCTTGTAGAGAATCCTCTTCCTAAATCTGATATTCTTGTGTTCAGTGTTACTTCTGCTAAACAAGATGTAATGCGTTACATTGACAACTGTCCTGAAACTGTCATGTCACAATCTATCTACATTCGTGTACTTCTATGACAACAATTCTGAAAGTAAACAAATAGTGCACAGCTAAAAACCGACGCGCTCTGTCATAGAATAAGGGTCCACTCCTATACCCAGTCATTTACTCTGTTGACGATAACGCACTCACAGGGTGTTTTTTTATGTCTGACCAACGTGAAAAGGACTGCAGTGTCAGAAAACTAAACCATTTCTATCATCTTCTCGCTGATTCCGTACACTTTTCAATTCTTCGAACATCCTTTTAATCTGGGCTTCACTGCAGCTATCTTCATGGAACACTTGTCTCAGGTTACATATTAAATGTACACTCCTGGAAATTGAAATAAGAACACCGTGAATTCATTGTCCCAGGAAGGGGAAACTTTATTGACACATTCCTGGGGACAGATACATCACATGATCACACTGACAGAACCACAGGCAAATAGACACAGGCAACAGAGCATGCACAATGTCGGCACTAGTACAGTGTATATCCACCTTTCGCAGCAATGCAGGCTGCTGTTCTCCCATGGAGACGATCGTAGAGATGCTGGATGTAGTCCTGTGGAACGGCTTGCCATGCTATTTCCACCTTGCGCCTCAGTTGGACCAGCGTTCGTGTTGGACGTGCAGACAGCGTGAGACGACGCTTCATCCTGTCCCACACATGTTCAATGGGGGACAGATCCGGAGATCTTGCTGGCCAGGGTAGTTGACTCACATCTTCTAGAGCACGTTGGGTGGCACGGGATACATGCGGACGTGCATTGTCCTGTTGGAACAGCAAGTTCCCTTGCCGGTCTAGGAATGGTAGAACGATGGGTTCGATGACGGTTTGGATGTACCGTGCACTATTCAGTGTCCCCTCGACGATCACCAGAGGTGTACGGCCAGTGTAGGAGATCGCTCCCCACACCATGATGCCGGGTGTTGGCCCTGTGTGCCTCGGTCGTATGCAGTCCTGATTGTGGCGCTCACCTGCACGGCGCCAAACACGCATACGACCATCATTGGCACCAAAGCAGAAGTGACTGTCATCGCTGAAGACGACACGTCTCCATTCGTCCCTCCATTCACGCCTGTCGCGACACCACTGGAGGAGTGCTGCACGATGTTGGGGCGTGAGCGGATGACAGCCTAACGGTGTGCGGGACCGTAGCCCAGCTTCATGGAGACGGTTGCGAATGGTCCTCGCTGATACCCCAGGAGCAACAGTGTCCCTAATTTGCTGGGAAGTGGCGGTGCGGTCCCCTACGGCACTGCGTAGGATCCTACGGTCTTGGCGTGCATCCGTGCGTCGCTGCTGTCCGGTCCCAGGTCGACGGGCACGTGCACCTTCCGACGACCACTGGCGACAACATCGATGTACTGTGGAGACCTCACGCCCCATGTGTTGAGCAATCCGGCGGTACGTCCACCCGGCCTCCCGCATGCCCACTATACGCCCTCGCTCAAAGTCCGTCAACTGCACATACGGTTCACGTTCACGCTGTTGCGGCATGCTACCAGTGTTAAAGACTGCGATGGAGCTCCGTATGCCACGGCAAACTGGCTGACACTGACGGTGGCGGTGCACAAATGCTGCGTAGCTAGCGCCATTCGACGGCCAACACCGCGGTTCCTGGTGTGTCCGCTGTGCCGTGCGTGTGATCATTGCTTGCACAGCCCTCTCGCAGTGTCCGGAGCAAGTATGGTGTGTCTGACACACCGGTGTCAATGTGTTCTTTTTTCCATTTCCAGGAGTGTATTTGCAATTGCGAATAAGGGCAACCATCAGCTGTCGAATGGAATGACCAAAATGAAAACTTGTCCTACACACGGGACTCGAACCATGATTTCCCTCTTGTCGCTAGCGGCCGCTTTACGGTTTGGGCTACACATCCATTAAGTACATTCCCGTACATGTGAGACAATTTTAATGGAAAGTCGTTTACCCTCTGTCGGCAGATGAATGCGGTGTTTCTTTGGACATGCAAGCGTGTGCGAAGGAACATTGCATTTCATATCTGAACAACGCAGACACTGCTATATCGTATTTATCCACCGACACTGAACAAATTCAGATATCTCCACTGTACTGGATTATACATAATGGTTGTACGAGTACGGGCTATAGACGCATGGTTGACGACATAATGAATTTTGGATGTGGCCGTGAATGGTGCACGTATAACCAAATTGTAAGGCAAGCGCTCGCGATAAGCAGGAAATCCGGGTTCGAATGCCGGTCCAGCACAAATGTTCGTGGTTAGAAGGGTTTATTGCTCTCAGATGAGGAACGCCGTATACAGGGTGTTACAAAAAGGTACGGCCAAACTATCAGGAAACATTCCTCACACAAAGAAAGAAAATATGTTATGTGGACATGTGTCCGTAAAACGCTTATTTTCCATGTTAGAGCTCATTTTATTACTTCTCTTCAAGTCACATTAATCATGGAATGGAAACACACAGCAACAGAACGTACCAGCGTGACTTCAAACACTTTGTTACAAGAAATGTTCAAAATGTCCTCCGGTAGCGAGGATACATACATCCAACCCCCGTCGCATGGAATCCCTGATGCGCTGATGTAGCCCTGGAGAATGGCGTGTTGTATCACAGCCGTCCACAATACGAGCACGAAGAGTCTCTACATTTGTACCAAATGTACCTGGGTTGCAAGCACAAGAGCTTTCAAATGCCCACATAAATGAAAGTCAAGAGGGTTGAGATCAGGAGAGCGTGGAGACCATGGAATTGGTCCGCCTCTACCAGTCCATCGATCACCGAATCTATCGTTGAGAAGCGTACGAACACTTCGACTGAAACGTGCAGGAGCTCCATCGTGCATGAACCACATTTTGTGTCGTACTTGTAAAGGCACATGTTCTAGCAGCAGAGGTAGAGTATACCGTATGAATTCATGATAACCTGCTCCATTGAGCGTAGGTGGAAGAACATGGGGCCCAATCAAGACATCACCAACAATGCCTGCCCAAACATTCACAGAAAATCTATGTTGATGACTTGATTGCACAAATGCGTGTGGATTCTCGCCAGCCCACACATGTTGATTGTGAAAATTTACAATTTGATCATCAGAATCGAGGACGTACAGTATATACTGACGAAACTAAAATGAGCTATAACATGGAAATTAAACGTTTCCGGACGCATGTCCACACAACATCATTTCCTTTATTTGTGTGTGAGGAATGTTTCTTGAACGTTTGGCCGTACCTTTTTGTAACACCCTGTATACCGGAGTGCATAGACCAGGAAGCCTCAGCGCCGGTGGTGGCAGCGCGGCGCGTAAAGACACTCGTCTGCTAGGGTCGTTGTATCTCAACGCTGCAACTCAGTTGAAAATGCAAAGCTTTTCATCAGCACTGTTCGGCGGACAGTCCACATTCACACATACGTATGGCATAGGGAATAACATCTGCAGCAAAGCAGTTGTAATAGTTTTGAGCTACCGTAGCGCGAAGTGGCTGGCCGTCACAGACGCATGGCGTGTTACCTGCGCCCACCGCAGCAGGGAGGAGAGGTGCATTGTCGCGTTGCCCTGCGCCCTGCAGTCGCCGCGGCGCACAGACGGCGCCATCGCCAGCGTGCCGGCGACGCCCTTCACCCCACACAGCAGTGCCGTGGCGCTGCACGCGCTGTCCGCCACCTGGGAGTCCACGCAGTACGTCTGCAACAGGACACACAGGTGCAGCACTAAAAGCAACGACTAAATTCTGTACCGCAACTGTTCGGTATTATCTATGCTTGACATCAGTGGAGCTTGGAGCCGGCCTCTATGGCCGAGCGGTTCTAGGCGCTTAAGCTCGGAACTGCGCTGCTGCTACGGTCGCAGGTTAGAATCCTGCCTCGGGCATGGATGTGTGTGATGTCCTTAGGTTAGTTAGGTTTAAGTAGTTCTAAGTTCTAGGGTACTGATGACCTCAGATGTTAGTCCCATAGTGCTCAGTGCCATTTGAACCATTTGAACTGAAGTATTGGGTCGATCTCGAGTAATACCAAATACAGACGTAAAACCATCAACAGTCCACGGCTTGTCGTGATCAGACAATTTCTCACCAAAATAATGGCAAACCGTGGGCACCTCACAATTCCTGCTTTGGAAACGTACAAGGATCGGTAAACTAAACGTTGAACGAGGCATCCCTAAGGTTTGGAGGGAACAGATGGTTCAAATGAGACTTAACTGCTGTGGTCATCAGTCCCCTAGAACTTAGAACTACTTAAACCTATCTAACCTAAGGACATCACACACATCCATGCCCGAGGCAGGATTCGAACCTGCGACCGCAGCAGTCGCGTGGTTCTGGACTGAGTGCCTTAACCGCTAGACCACCGCGGCTGGAGGGAACAGAACGGCTGTGTATATTACTGCTATTTCAGCGTGATATCTGCTATTCAGTCACGTCTATCGAGGAAGAAAAGATTGAACGTGACATACCCCGACATCAGGTCAGCTATTCGTCCATTGCCACATGTGCATCACCTTCCTGTACCGAATCCAGCAAAGGGTAGTTCGGAGGCAGATGTCGGTGAAGAAAAAACAGAGGAAACATTGTATCTAAAAACCTTTGCTTCAACATAAAAAAACTGTTCAAATGTGTGTGAAATCTTATGGGACTTAACTGCTAAGGTCATCAGTCTGTAATCTTACACACTACGTAACCTAAATTATCCTAAGGACAAACGCACACACCCATGCCCGAGACAGGACTCGAACTTCCGCCGGTACCAGCTGCACAGTCCATGACTGCATCGCCATAGACCGCTCGGCTAATCCCGCGCGGCTTCAACATCACAGGTTCGCGATTTTGCAGCTCAATCAATAAGTGATCCACAATGTGAGTGATCTGAATGATTTAGACCCACGAAAAGACAAAACTGAGATTCTAAGTTCTGAGCTGAAACTACGAATCTTCTACAACTACATGCTAATTTGTCAATGCGTAACACACAGTAGTAAGATCTCATTCTATATTTTAAAAGGAGGAGTGATTTAAATGCCAGCTGTGACGTGAATGGTTTGACGACAGCTTTCAATGTGATCCAGGCACCAGAGAACTTGGGGCTGTTCATAGACAAATTAAAGCTTAGTTTAAAAGCTGCGTTGCTACACTACGTAATGGGAGCTGTATGCCTTCCTTTTGTGTTGGCCATGCTATCCACATCAAGGCAACATTTAACACCCTGAAGGTAGTTCAAGAAGGAATTAGTAGATCTCAAGATGACTGCAGTACTTTGGGACATGCAGTAGGGCTGTGTACACAGAATACCGCCGTTTCCTATAGAAGAAGACTTTAGTCTCCAAGGGAAACTCTGCGATCCAGTTAATAAGAACGTCCGGCACAGATCGCAGGTAGATCGATATTAAACTATACTGCCACCAAAAAACACATCAAACACGGCCTCGTGAAGAACTCCGTAAAAGGAATGAACAAGGATGCATAAGCTTTCAAGTACCAGAGACTCAAGTTTCCACATCTTAGATGAAACTGAAGGAATAAATCTGTACTAGTCCCGAAATTCGCAAAATTCCTGCGGATCATAACTTTGATATAATCCTCCTGCAGAATGGAAAACTAGCTTGGGTGGACTTTGAAAGTATTGTGCATGGTTGTTTTTGTTACGGAAGAGCTGAAAATTATGCTGAGCCGCTGAACAACTTGTTGGACAAGTACCATCGCCTAGGCTGCAACATATCACGAAAAATTCTCTTTCGACACTCGCATTCACACTTTTTTCCGGAAGCTGCGATGCAATAAGTGCTAGGCATAGTGAACGGCTCCACCAATGTCAGCTATGGAAAGAAGGTATCTGAGTCGGTGGAATTATTTCATGCTTGCAGACTACTGTTTGCCTTTGCTTCGATACGTCCCAGATCAGGATTACAGTAGACAAGCAAACAGAAAGCGTCCTCGTATATATTCGTTTGCAATTTCGTCTATCTATGTAATGACGATTCAAGAATGCACAGGACTGCTCCTGGGACTTCAGATACTATCTACTACTTCTCGGTATATGTCTCGTTCATGATGGGAGAAACAGTACACCATAGTGAACTCTATCGAGAATAGAAGTGCACTTTCGTCTCCTTTACACACGTAGCGATTCTCTGTGATGAACAGTGTACTGAGAATGAGGTTTCCGGAAAAACTAATACAGGCCTTGGAAGTTATGAATGTGGAGCAACATTTCTTTTAAACATTTATCATGTGCTAGTACCGCATTACTACAGATACTACAGTCAATAACATATCTGTAATACGAGAGTCATTTTTGCTCTAGTTCCAATCGGTCGAGAAATTAAAACCAAAGAGAAAATCCAATCAATCTTCGCACAATCAATTGAACAGTGTCTCTCGTATGCCTGTCGACTACGTCACATCGTATTCTTCAATTCTGAGTGCACTGTCAGCACACAAAGATTTCTAGAAAAATAGTCTCCCACCAAGTGTGAAGTGCGTGATTTCGTGCTGCTTCTTCATTCTGAAGTGTTGCGCTTGATTTCCACGCTGCACTCGTAACGTAACTGTCAGGATTAAGAACGCAATGTTGCAGGAATTTCGAAGCAAAGCGTACCGACATTCATGATGCAGGCGGTCCAGGAATAAAGCGAGGATTAACCGATGAACATGTTCAGCGAGTGGATGAGACCATTTTAGAAACTCGTTTATGAAGGGCAGCCGAGAACAAGTTAAGTGCAAAACTGTCAACTGGGACTGTACTTCTTGACAATGCTCGGCCGCACACTGCAGCTGCAACGAAGACGCACCTTCAGCGTTTTCGATGGGTGGTATCTGAGGATCTATCATACAGCCCGCACTTGACTCCCTCTGATTTTTATGTTTTTGCTCTCTCGCGGGCTATGTGGCAACGTTTTGGCACAGGCAATGAGCAGCAGACCAGCGCAGAGAACTGGCTTAAAACACAAATTGCTTCCATCTACGAAGTGGGTATTAGAAAGTTGATATCACCATACGATAAATACCTAAGTCGGAGTGCCGACTATGTGGAGGAGTAACTTGGCGGTGTAGGTAAATGTCGGAAATATGTAAGGTTTGTGTATTACTTTTGGTATTCGATGACGGTGATGTGAGTTCTCTTTTTACTCGAGGAGTCACACGTAATATTTGTGCAATGGATACATTTTCAGAAATAAGTCTTTAAGAGTCGATATGTAAGGCCATAGCGGTTCTGATTATAAGCAATGTGGTCTTAGATTGTCAGTAGCATTTTCTTTGGTTTTGTAGGGTTCGAGAGCCGGTAGTGGAAGAATGCTGGTTGGTCACGGTCCTGAATGGTCTGCGAATGACTAGTAGCATACAGAAATAAAATGTAGACGCTGTTGATTTAACGAAATATGGTTTTTTAGAGACTAATTTTAGAAATGTGAAGGTTTTATTTTTGTAATCATGTGTCACCCCAATGAACTTAGCGGAACAGAGTTGCTCAACCTTAAGGTATGACGTGTGTAGCATAATTGCTTTTCCTTGCATTGGACTTGGACGAGATTTTCTTTAGCTCTTTTGCTATTGGGCTGCACTTTAACATTCAACACTTTCGAGCAGTACCGATTTTCCTTTGCCGAGGGTAAGTTACAAGACTTATTACCGCATATTGATATTTTTTACCTTTTGGACAGTTTGACTACAACTGAATAAACACAATTTTCGTGCCATACATTTTTCGCCTTTATTCTTTGCAAGGCATCTTCAGTGGCGTCGAATATGAACATATTTTCACTATGTAGTTCACATTTTAGGACAGTGTACCTTTCGGTTATAAACAGTTCTGGTGGCTGATTTTTGCTATGATGTAGCAATATTTTAAATTCTACTTAATGGTTGCGTGGGCAATTTTCTACATACAATGTTTCTGTCCCATTTTTGCTGCCTTTTCTCTTCTTATAATTGCAATTTGGGTTTTTTCCCACATTTCGCAGCACTACGATCTGAAAACTTGTTTTGATACAGTGTTTCGATTTGTGATGCCAATTGTTGGATTTTCTTGCCAAAGATCGAATGTCGTGCCCAAGTTTTGAGAGTGCTGTCTTGGTGCTGCAAGCTTTTAGTTGTGGGGATGATAGGATGTGGACTGTATTACGGTGTCTGTGGCTGTTGGTTTTCTGAAGACGTTAAACGTATATTTACCTTTTTCTTCTTTTATTGTTATGTCAAGATAATTAATTTGATTTTCTTTCTGTTCTTCAACTGTGAATTTTACGTTGATTTCTAAGTGGAGTTCATCTATTTCTTCATTTGGCTCATCTACCAATCAAATAATGTCATCCACATATCTGTACCAAACGCAGCACTAAGACATATGTTACATAGATTAAACAGGATCCCACTCAACAACTGAAACTATGAAAAAGAAATCACTAGAAACATAGTAATAGCTAGGCACAATGGGTATGACTCACATGTAGCATACAGGCTCAATTAGAAGATAAAAACACAAATACAAATTAAGTACACAACTTCCAGAACACAAGACAACTCACAAAAGGCTAACTCACAAACACACTCAACGAAAACGCACAATGACATCATCACACACAAAAAAAACTGATGGTACACTATGACCTACACACATAAATTAACACACAGAGTTGCCAACATAGTGAAAAGACAGGGCTTCCACTTAGAATATAA
Source organism: Schistocerca gregaria (assembly GCF_023897955.1). Lineage (NCBI taxonomy): Eukaryota > Metazoa > Arthropoda > Insecta > Orthoptera > Acrididae > Schistocerca > Schistocerca gregaria. The sequence goes on from NC_064922.1 coordinate 676,608,034, forward strand.
GACTTGACAAACCATCCAATCACACAAAAGCCAACCAAATACCATTTCAAGCGATGATGAATATACACTCCTGGAAATTGAAATAAGAACACCGTGAATTCATTGTCCCAGGAAGGGAAAACTTTATTGACACATTCCTGGGGTCAGATACATCACATGACCACTCTGACAGAACCACAGGCACATAGACACAGGCAACAGAGCATGCACAATGTCGGCACTAGTACAGTATATATCCACCTTTCGCAGCAATGCAGGCTGCTATTCTCCCATGGAGACGATCGTAGAGATGCTGGATGTAGTCCTGTGGAACGGCTTGCCATGCCATTTCCACCTGGCGCCTCAGTTGGACCAGCGTTCGTGCTGGACGTGCAGACCGCGTGAGACGACGCTTCATCCAGTCCCAAACATGCTCAATGGGGGACAGATCCGGAGATCTTGCTGGCCAGGGTAGTTGACTTACATCTTCTAGAGCACGTTGGGTGGCACGGGATACATGCGGACGTGCATTGTCCTGTTGGAACAGCAAGTTCCCTTGCCGGACTAGGAATGGTAGAACGATGGGTTCGATGACGGTTTGGATGTACCGTGCACTACTCAGTGTCCCCTCGACGATCACCAGAGGTGTACGGCCAGTGTAGGAGATCGCTCCCCACACCATGATGCCGGGTGTTGGCCCTGTGTGCCTCGGTCGTATGCAGTCCTGATTGTGGCGCTCACCTGCACGGCGCCAAACACGCATACGACCCTCATTGGCACCAAGGCAGAAGCGACTCTCATCGCTGAAGACGAGACGTCTCCATTCGTCCCTCCATTCACGCCTGTCGCGACAACACTGGAGGCGGGCTGCACGATGTTGGGGCGTGAGCGGAAGACGGCCTAACGGTGTGCGGGACCGCAGCCCAGCTTCATGGACACGGTTGCGAATGGTCCTCGACGATACCCCAGGAGCAACAGTGTCCCTAATTTGCTGGGAAGTGGCGGTGCGGTCCCCTACGGCACTGCGTAGGATCCTACGGTCTTGGCGTGCATCCGTGCGTCGCTGCTGTCCGGTCCCAGGTCGACGGGCACGTGCACCTTCCGCCGACCACTGGCGACAACATCGAGGTACTGTGGAGACCTCACGCCCCACGTGTTGAGCAATTCGGCGGTACGTCCACCCGGCCTCCCGCATGCCCACTATACGCCCTCGCTCAAAGTCCGTCAACTGCACATACGGTTCACGTCCACGCTGTCGCGGCATGCTACCAGTGTTAAAGACTGTGATGGAGCTCTGTATGCCACAGCAAACTGGCTGACACTGACGACGGCGGTGCACAAATGCTGCGCAGCTAGCGCCATTCGACGGCCAACACCGCGGTTCCTGGTGTGTCCGCTGTGCCGTGCGTGTGATCATTGCTTGGACAGCCCTCTCGCAGTGTCCGGAGCAAGTATGGTGGGTCTGACACATCGGTGTCAATGTGTTCTTTTTTCCATTTCCAGGAGTGTATAAACTTGAATGTCAAAGTTGTGATGCAGTATACATCGGCATGATATACAGGAATTTTAAAACATGGTTCAAAGAACATATCAGGTTTTAGAAGTACGAAACAAACCACTCCACATTTTCAGAACATTTAAAACACCATAACCATCATACTACAACCATGGAACAAGAAATGAAAATAATGAGAATAAACAATCATGACAAATACAAGAAAACTTCCATTTTCAGAAAGTTATCGCTGAAAAATACCATGTGATAAATGAGCTAACACACATCAGTACAGGCTCCCTACTACACTTAATAAAAGAAATGACAAGATAAAAGTTGCCCCTTTCACACAAGCAGCCAAATGAAGCACACCAAAATAAATATTATTTCACACCAAAACACATACACACACATCCAAACACAAACAGTTTACAGATACTTCCAAAGTTACTCTCGAAAGTTGACAACTGCAGTCGATCTGTGGCAAGAACATCCGACAGTCGGCAACACAAACCAAAACGCTGCATCAAAGCAAGTATTCAGATCCTAGAGCTGTGAAAAGTAGGAAAAACCCCAAATGGCAATTATCAAAAGAGGAACGGCAGCACAAATGGAACAGAAACGTAAAATGTAGAAAATTGTCCGCGAAACATTTAAGTAGAATTTGAATTATTAATACATCACAGCAAAAACCAGCCACAAGAACTGTTTGTAACGTATATGTACAGTGCCCCAATATGCGAACTAAATTGTGAAAATATGTACATATTCCATGCCACTGAAGATGCCTTGCAGAGGATAAAGGCGAAACGCATATGGAACGAAAATTGTGTTTATTCAGTGGTAGTCAGACTGTCTAAATAGTAAAATTTATCAATACACAGTAAATTACACGTAACTGAGGAAGACAGGACTACAAAAATTAGCGAAGTTACGAGAGTTTGTTAGAGCCTCTTTAACATCACTATTAAGGTACAATAATATTATTTGCTTTCAAGAACTGCGTTTGAAAATCACATCAGGGTCAGTTTAGTTAAACTAAGGTTCAGATCTCATTTCCTTTGTAACATATTCTTAATGTTACAGTGCAGTGTAACATGTTCGTGTATGTCATTCAATGATCGGAATTTTAACTGATCAGGTTCGTCTCGTAAATTTGCAGGTTATTGTAGCATAAGCATTTTGGGCATTTATTCGTCGAAGTTCAGTTCGTAATTTCATGTAGAATTTTAACTCTGTTAATCTGTGTGTCAGTATTGCAAGACACGTATTGTGACGTCATTCATTGTAGCATTGTTCACTGCTCTGCACAACAACAAAAATTTAAGTTTTCAAATTATTTTTAATAAAAGCTAACATTACAAACATGCAAGCTCAAACTAATTTAATATCTAATCAAAGTACAGGACAAGTGACTGCTAGTGGAATTTTAGGCTCTGAGGAAGAATCAGTGGGAGATGAGAAACCTCATCTTAACTTCATTTCACAACAGCGTCACACAAGAACGGTAGATTCCGGTTTTGTGTCAGCATCGTTTGTGTGATTTGTACCCGCAGCACGTTCTGTTGCCATTTCTGTGGAATCTGGCAACGTCAGTATTGTTGAGTAGTTGCTAACTATGAGGAAGGATATGAACAAAAATGTTACTCAGATTAAAGTGTCGCAGAAAGAGATAGGAAGAAAATATTAGGTCACAGGGAGAGAAGAAAAGAACAAAGAAAAGGAAGAACTCACATATCAAGGAAGAAAATAAGAAGACACACGAAGCGATAAAATCACAGATACAGAAGTATCGGTTCAAATTAAACAAGAAATTCGTCATCACGTCCAGGATATAAAACATATTATTGAGACTAAGCTTCGTAAAACTGAGACAGAACAGCGCCAACAGAACAAAACACGTTTATTAAGAGACACAAAGTTAGATGAGATTGTTTCAAATGTTGTAACAAATCTACTTCAGCACAAAAAACAGTTGTTGGCCAAGGCAAACACTGTAGTTCCGTGAAATGTGATCACTCAAGTAAAAGAAAAGAATGACCAATTCAGTCCTATTACTCACGAAATAGGTGAACAAAATGAAGCATTGACACCTCATTCGGAAACAGGGAAACAACAGCTACATACAAGTTGATGAACTTACTGCAAAAGTGACAAATTTTTGACCAATGGAGATAGAGTTTCTGATGATACTATACACGTTCATTTTTGGAACAGAGTAATGCGAAGCTTTGAAACTAACTTCAGATGGTAAAATGAAAATCCACAACAAGAGCAATTGGAAGTAAAGGCAATAGGTGATCACGTCATACAAATCGAAAGAAAACTTAATCGAGATGGTGACGCTAGTGATTTTGGCCATTACATTCAGATAATTTAGATGAGCATAAAAACTTATGGGGTTTAGATGAGCATTCTTTGGAGCAAGCTTACTTTCGCAGACAAAACTGTGGACAACTGGTATGGTGCAATAATGACCATTCGAGTATACAGAAGAATGACAATTTTGGTTACTAGTGCTTCTAGATTTTGGAAATGTAATTCACCCCCCGGCTTGGCTGCACCTATCTGAATATTCGTTACCACTTAATTGACTATTTTCTCACGAATCATAATTCATGTGTGGATACCTAGAAATTAAAATCAACTATAAGGATGGGTTCCATAATGAAAGAATGTCATATTATGAAGTATTTTACCACCCATTGCTGACTACACATTGGTCACAGGGTGCGAAAGATTGCGTAAAATACGGTATCACTATGCTCAAAATCTTCGATGAACAAGAATTTTCAAGTCAAGAAGGTTATTTGAAGAGTTGAATTTACGAAGGATTCAGTCAGCGGAGTGCAGCACATAGCAGCCCCATCAGTCAAACAAATCAGTAACGGCTTGAACCGTACATGCTTTAGCATTGTCCTACAAAATGATGGGCACGTCCTGTGGAATTTTTCATCACTCCTGTCCCTATGCTGTTCATTTTTGGAACACAACCTACGACCAGCTTAGAGACAGAAGCGATGACACTTTCTGCAGGACCTGACCATCATTTTTCAGGACAATGCTCAAGCACATACAATGCAAGCTGTTATCGATTTGTTTGAATCATGGGGCTGCTAAGTGCTATACCACCTACTGCACTCCCCTGACTTAAGCCCTCGTAAGTTCAACTCGGTTTCTAAACTAAAGGAAACACTTCACGGCATTGGCTTCAGAACTGCTGGAAATTCGGCGAGAAATTGACCGCGCCGCCCGAACTGTCAACACAACTGGCACTGCTAAGAGTATCGTACAAGTTCCACATCGCCGGCAGCGGGTTATGCACAATGCTGGTGACTACTTTGAACGTCAGAAAACTTTGAAACACGTATCTATTTTGTACGAGCTGTAAATAAACCTTGTATATCTGTGGCATGGTGTGTTACCCCTATTTTCATGATCGATGGGGCCATCCCTATTAATCATCATTCCAGTAAAACATTTCCGTTTATGAGACGTGTCAATTTCCCTTACACTAATTTGCGCTATCACATGGGGTGCTTCCCTTCTCTGTAGGTCACCTGAGATAAAGCTTCGCAGAATGTCGCAGACAAAGGCGACTATCGACTTACTGTTTGGTGAGCTCTCATGGTTCGTACATCCATGTCATGCTCCTTGAATCAGGCAAGGTGTTTTGTCCTTGTTTGGAGCAAGACAAGTACTCATACGAACAATCCAATGACATCTGGAGCACCACGGAATTCTAGCACAGCGACCAACGTTGCGGCTTCCATTGACGTGGCATTAGGTAGAGTCACGCCACCAGTGGCGTACCCAGTGACAATATCGGACTCGTTAGTGGTATCATGTCTTCCTCTCAGACGAGTTCTGTATCTGTGTACTGCATTACTATGGACCTATCCCTGTGTAGACCCTCCCAGGAGAACGAACGTGACTCGATTGATCGTATCACCATCACATGAGGCCACAACCCGGATTGTGGAGTAGGGTGCATTGTATACACAACGCAATCCGCTCTGGCTCACATAGCCCGAAAAATGGACGGCAGACATCACAGATATGGCAGTTTATGGCCGGTGTCTGTGCCCTATAATTGAGATATTCTTTGCACTAATTTTCAACAAGATAACACAAGGCTACTTGTTACCCTGACGTACCATAATACAGTGGATTTACGGCTGTTGTCACAGCCTACACTTTATCCAACTCTCCCGCGCAGTGAATGCAGTTGATAAAGAGTTGCCGAGAGAGTGGGAATCCAGCACTCGCCCGTCACAGCGACTGATCAACTGACTTAGAGTTGAAGCAGAGAGGAATGGCGTCCTCATATCATCCAAGCTCATTCTGGCTCCATGCCCAGCCAGAAGAGTTACGTAGTTACGGCCAGAGCTGATAGCCCTGTGTGCTAAAATTAGCACCCTGTACGTCTTCATATCACCTACATTTCAAATAATGTATTTTAGCTATTACTCCGTATGCTCACAATAACTGAAATATCACTACCTCCTATACTTCCTGGCGTTGCAATTTTAGTTCCCAAGGGACTACAGCAAAGTAGGTGGATGTTCGTAAAATTTTGCGAACGATTTTGTAAAATTTTATGAACGTCCTACTATTTCACTGTACTCTCTTGGACTTAAAATTGCAACGCCATAAAATATAGAAAATAGCGGCATTTTAATTATTGTGCGTACATTTCCTGTTTCAAATGGTGATAACGATTACGTGATATTTACTTCTCTGAAAACATGCCGCAGCTGACAATGGCGACTGTGCGCTACAAGTATGTCGACGAGCACATGTGAAATAATCGTGGTCTTTACACTGTTTTAATGTGTTAAGAGATTACGATGCCTAAACTACAAGTCAGTCAATGGTGTCTTTTTGAGAATTTGGAGTGTCATTAGTAAGCGTAGGGTTTAATTATTTTTTTAAGGACAATATTAAATACAATGCAAACAATAACACATGTAATTTGTAAAGAGACATAAACTTTGTAATATAATCAGTTGCGTCTGTGGATGCAATTAGGAAGTCGTCAGAAGCGCCACGATAGGCCCTGTTTGGACTTTCTGTAACAATGTGATGAACAGTTTGCTGACTGCTACACGGTCACATTTTGGAGATTGAGCCTTATCCCATCTGTGAAGATAGTCCACGCTCTTGCCATGACTGGTATGTGATCTGTTAGACTTTGTCCATGTTCCGCATGATTCGTGAAAGCCAGGGGGTTCTTTGTTATGCAGGTCAAGTTATGGCAATGTGGAGAACAAGCCTCTGTTCCGTCTCATTCCCTTAAGTCCGTTAAGCTGAACTGAGACGTGTGCAGTCCCTGGGTTGTTTTCATGGAGGGTTTCCTTTATCAAAGCCGGTATCTTTCTAGGATATCCACGTCTTTATGGATATAGAGTTACGGGTCGTCTTGCACTAGTTTAAACTCGCAGATGAGAGCCGATTTTCGTCGAAGTCAGAGGAGACAGGAATTTGGCTTTTATTTCTCACTACACAATTGTGCTGTATCTCGAAAGGTTGTGTGCGTGCGCTATTGAGCTATAAAGGAGTACCATACTCATCGGTAGATTAGAGTTGCTCAAATTATGGCGTGTGGCAAACTTCCAGCAGTGGTGCCCAAGTTTGTTATGCACAGATAATGTAGGATATTACACTAGTGGCCATTAAAATTGCTACACTACGAAGATGACTTGCTACAGACGTGAAATTGAACCGACAGGAAGAGGATGCTGTGATATGCAAATGATTAGCTTTTCAGAGCATTCACACAAGGATGGCGCTGGTAGCGACACGTACAACGTGCTGACATGAGGAAAGTTTCCAACAGATTTCTCATATACAAACAGCAGTTGACCAGCGTTGCCTGGTGAAACGTTGTTGTGATGCTTCGTGTAAAGAGGAGAAATTCGCACTATCGCGTTTCCGACTTGATAAAGGTCGAATCACTATTGCGGTTTCTCGTATCGCGACATTGCTACTCACCTTGGTCGAGATGCAATGAGTATTAGCAGAATATGGAATCGGTGGGCTCAGGAGGGTAATACGGAACGCCGTGCTCGATCCCAACGGCTTCCTATCACTAGCAGTCGAGATGACAGGCATCTTATCCGCATGGCTGTAACGGATCGTGCAGCCACGTCTCGGTCCCTGAGTCAACAGGTGGGGACGTTTGCAAGACAACAACCCTCTGCACGAACAGTTCGACAAAGTTTGCAGCAGTATCGACTATCAGCTCGGAAACCATGGCTGCGGTTATCCCTGACGCTGCATCACAGACAGGAGCGCCTGCGGTGGTGTACTCAACGACGAACCTGGATGCACGAATGGCAAAACGTCATTTTTTCGGATGAATCCAGGTTCTGTTAAGATCATCATGATGGACGCATCCGTATTTGGCGACATCACGGTGAACGCACATTGGAAGCGTGTATTCGTAATCGCCCTACTGGTGTATCACCTGGGGTGATGGTATGGGGTGCCATTGGTTACACGTCTGGGTCACCTCTTGTTCACATTGACGGCACTTTGAACAGTGGACGTTACATTTCAGATGTATTACGACCCGTGGCTCTACCCTTCATTCGATCCCTGCGAAACCCTACATTTCAGCAGGAAAATGCACGACCGCATGTTGCAGGACCTGTACGGGCCTTTCTGGATACAAAAAATGTTCGACTGCTGCCCTGGCCAGCACATTCTCGAGATCTCTCACCAATTGAAAACGTCTGGTCAATGGTGGCCGAGCAACTGGATTGTCACAATACGCCAGTCACTGCTCTTGATGAACTGTGGTATCGTATTGAAGCTGCATGGGCAGCCGTACCTGTACACGCCATCCAAGCTCTGTCTGACTCAATGCCCAGGCATATCAAGGCCGTTATTACGGCCAGAGGTGGTTGTTCTGGGTACTGATTACTCAGGATCTATGCAGCCAAATTGCGTGAAAATGTAATCATATGTCAGTTCTAGTATAATATATTTGTCCAATGAATACCCGTTTATCATCTGCATTTCTTCTTGGTGTAGCAATTTTAATGGCCAGTAGGGTACTCCTAGTTTTTATCGTTGGAACGGTGTTTTCCAGATGCTTCTTGAAGGACAGTGTCTGGTCCAATATAACACGTAGACATTTTGAGTTCTGATTGCGGTGTAATAGCCGGTCACCAAAACAGACACGAAGCTTTCTATCAGCCGCTCTGTTGCACAAATGAAAACAAGCCATCTCCATCTCAGTGCAACTCTGGTTTCAGTCTGCACCTCCGAATGCATTTTGCCATTTTTGCCACATCAGATGTTAAGATGGTTGCCGTTTCTTCTAAATTTCGATGTCCCACTGCCAGCATGCTGTTATCTGTATGTGCAAACTTATGAGACCTAATTCAGCCATAATATAAAGAAAAGTGGGGCGAGAATAGATCCCTGAGGTAGTCCACCGTTCAGCGTTTTTGAAGGGCTTATCTTGTTCCCCAGTATAATAAGATTGTTTTTCTGCATGAAATTATTTTACTAAGTTTGTAGAGAAGATTGTGTCTTCATACTGCATTATAAACTTCTAAGAGAAATATAAATACCATTGGCAGCAAGTGTTGGAAATTCGTGGACACGATCTTGTGTTGGCGAATATCGTGGACGTCATCGTCAGTGCAGAGTAACGTTATGAAGCGTACAGGCGCGTGCTGAACCCACAGCGACTGACCTTGGCGAGCCCGACGTTGGATAGCGCGTCCAGGCAGAGTGCAGCGCCCTCTCCGGCGTCCCCCCGCCTCTGACCCCTCAGCACGCGCGCCGCCGCCAGCCCACTGGCCGAAAGCCCGGGGCCCACCAGTAGAACGGCGTTGCGGGCGTAGCCAAGAAGCTGCGGCCGGTCTAGTGATGCCTGCAGCTTCCGCCGTGCTTGAGACCGCCAGTACGCCGGCTCTGTCAACACCGGGCGCTGCATTATCATCCACTCCACAATCGATCATTGCTTAGGAGACAACCCCTTCTAGTGTAATCACTTGTTTATCTACGAGAATGGTGCAACAAATACGATAACAACATGTTACGTCGACCATAAAGGATGGCATTATGAGGGCTGTGACTATTTATATATTCAAATAAAACTAATCTCTGCTTCAGACACTTTGTAGGCGTTCTGTTCCACACAAAAAATTGTAATTCTCTTAATATTTTGGATGTCACGGGAAAATTTAAAGCTTCCATAGCATCTGAGTAATAGTAGGCAGTCCTGTCCCGTTACCTGAGTGGTCAGCTCGGTGGAATGCCACGTCAAGTGGCCCGGTTCGATTCCCGGCAGGAGCAGTTGATTTTCTCCGCTCAGGAAATGAGTGTTGTATTGTCCACATCATCATTATTTCATCCCCATCTCCGACGCGAAAGTCGCCCAATGTGGCGTCGAACGCAATCAGTGCCTACCTTGGGCCGTCGAATTTCCCCAAATGAGGGACTCCCGGCCCACAATGCTGTAAGGTCATTTAATTTCAACAATGGGCAACTTCTCTAACAAAGAGGTTGCGCTGCGAGAAACTTTTAGCAGCACCTTGTGAATGGAGTACAGTCTTGGAGATATAGAGAGGAAGAGTCGAATTGTATCTTGTGATGGAGTAAGATGTGTTTAGGCCACGCTGTGTGCAATAAATAGTTTTCTTTCATTTATGGAGCAATATTTTGTAATTTCAGTGAGAAGACTTCAATAGATACTGTTATAGCGCATTTGCCGAGACAAGCAAGCGTAGTAATTAGTATGGTCAGGTATTTAGTATTGGAGATTTTTGTGACAGTATAACAACGTGTGATTTTTCTTCAAAGACGTGCAGCATACGTGTTTGCAAGAAAGTAAAGAGAATTTGTCCTTGCTTTTTCCACTATTAATGTGAAGTGAATTTTTGGAATTTCATGTGTTAAAACATTTTGTCTTAGAGATATAGCATTTTGTTAATACAGTTAATTTTTATCGTTTTTTCATCATTCAGAATTCGTCTCTTTGTTTCAAGTTTCACATATATAATTTTGCTCTCCCAAGTTTCTCCGCAAGAGAAATTTAGTTGACAATGGTCATTGTAGTAATGAGTTTTATTTGCATGCAAGTTATGTGGATGAGTGTATATAGTTTAAGGTACGCCTTGCTCATCGTATTGCTAGTATTTCGAACTTTTATTCTTCCACTAGCATAGCAGCAGGAGCTGCAGTAGTTTGGAGATAGCAGCAGTATAGCATTTATACATTACCCAAATAGTTCGGCCATTAATAATTTACGTGGGGACAACTAACATTAAAATAGTGACACATATTTCATACAAGACATATTTGTTAGTATCTGATATTACATATTTTTCTCCCAGTCAGATTGCTTGCACTATTGCTAACAAGACAGTTTCCTTAAATTTAGCAAAACGCCATGGGTGTGGCACTACACAGTGTAATGTTGCATTTCTGATTAACTTTCGCACTGCTGATCATTTTTCAAGAATTAAAAGACGGCTTACGAACTTAAGCCCAAGGTTAACTGTTTTTCTAATCACAAATTCAGCATCAAATTACCACACAGACAAAATGCCAGTTAACATAACTGTACGTTACCTAGTGTTTGTGCCTGGATCCCGTGGTTCGCAGGGTCGGCATGGTTGGGTACGGATTAGGTAAGGCTAATGTTAAGAGGTTGCAATATGTCCTTCCTGCCGCCACCCCGTAGCCCCCGGGACGGAGTTAGTGTACCAAAGGTGTCTGCGTCGAGTATAATTCATGGAACAGTGCGAATGTGTTCAGGTGTCTTCGAGTCGTGTAACTGAGGCTGCACGTGGGGACCAGCCCAGTATTCGCCTAGGAGGATGTGGAAAAATGCCTAAAAACCAAATCCCGGCTAGCTGGCACACCGGTCTTCGTCGTTATTCCGCCGGGCGGATTCGATCCGGGGTAGGCTGGCCTACCCGGATCTAGGAATCAGCGCATTAGTGCTCTGGACTAACTTAATGAGTAACTATACATTACCATACAACAAAGAAATAATGTGCCACTTTCTACTTCTGTATTTTGCCACTAAACGTTTCGAAGATTTGTCACGACTGTAGAAAATGTTATAATTTTAATTACATGTCAGTTCAGAAAATGTTTAATTACATGTTCGAGCAGAAATAAAAGTGGACGCAGGCTTTCAGGTGCATGGAACGGATGGATGACAAATAGGGTTAGATAATGACGCCGAAGGCAACTGAAAGCTGTTTGCTATTCAGTGGCTGACCAAACGCGTCAGTGAGGATTATTTTTGATTGTTCGCTAAGACTATGAGGGTCGAGATCACAGGCGTCACTGATAGCCCTCCGATGGATGTAATGGAGGAATATACTGTGGAAGTTAGAATGATGGTCGAACATGTCGAAGAAAGCTACCAAGTGAATATTGCTGACAAATACTGCGCCAAGAATCAATGTGTAACGAGATAAAAGCTAAAAAACGGCAGACTGTAGGGAAGTTGAGATTCAGCGAGTAAAGTTAGTATCCTAAAACCAGTGACATTCCTCAGAAGCACCTGATGGTGCAATAGACCCTTCAGCTGCGAGAATTAGTGATAGACTCTGGTAGACACACTGCAAGCTAATCATCAGTTTTCAGTATTCATTGGAATAGCATTGAGCTGAAACTGCCTGCCTCCCACTCAGAGAAGTTAGAAGGATTTCAGAGAATAGCAGGGAACAGTTACAGACTGATACTTGTTTCTTGAACTATAGAGCAAGTGGTCCTTGATTCATAGTGAATATTTTCAAAGTATTGAATATTTACGATATAGGTCAAGTCGTAAGTAGTTAGCGAAAATAAAAGGTTCACATGGCTCTGGGCACTACGGGGACTTAACATCTGAGGCCATCCGTCCCCTAGACTTAGAACTACTTCACCCTAACTAACCTAAGGACATCACACACATCCATGCCCGAGGCAGGATTCGAACGTGCGACCGTAGCAGTCGCGCGGTTCCGGACTGAGCGCCTGAACCGCTAGACCACCGCGGCCGGCATCTGCGAACAACCTAAGAGAACTGCTCAGATTGTCACCCAGGTTATTTATATAGATCAGATACAGCAGAGGTCCTAGGACGCTTCTCTGGGGAACACCTGATATCACTTCAGTTTTACTCGATGATTTGCCATCTATTACTCTGAACTGCGACCTCCCTGACAGGAAATCACGAATCCAGTCGCAAAACTGAGACGCTTCTCCTTACGCCCGCAGCTTGATTAGAAGTCCCTTGTGAGGAACGGTGTCAAAAGCTTTCTGGAAATCTAGAAATAGGGAATCAACTTGAGATCCCCTGTCGATAGCGGCCATTACTTCGTGTGTTGCAAAAGAATGATGTTTTCTGAAACCATGCTGATTTCGTATCAATAGATCGTACCCTTCGAGGTGATTAATTTTTGAATACTGTATATGCCCCAGAACCGTAATGCAAAACAACGTCAATGATATAGGTCTGTAGTTCGATGGATTACTCCTAGTACCCTTCTTAAACACTGATGCGACTTGCGCAATTTTCCAATCTGTAGGTACAGATCTATCAGTGAGCGAACGGTTGTATATGATTACTATGCTAAGCAGGGAGCTATTGTATAAGCGTAATCTGAAAGTAACCTAATTGGTATACAATCTGGACCTGAAGAGTTGCCTGTATCAAGCTATTTGAGTTGCTTCGCAACCCCTAAGGTATCTACTTCTAAGAAACTCATGCTAGCAGCTGTTCGTGTTTCAAATTCTGGAATATTCCATTTGTCTTCCCTGGTGAAGAAATTTCGGAAAACTGCGTCTTGCCGTTTGTGTACTTTACATACGACCAGAATTTCTTCGGATTTTCTACCAAATTTCGAGACATTGTTTCGTTGTGGAACCTATTAAAGGCATCTCGCATTGACGTCCGGGCCAAATATCGCGCGTCTGTAAATTTTGGCCAATATTCGGGATTTCGCGTTCTTCTGAACTTCACATGCTTATTCCGATTCCTCTGCAACAGCGTTCGGACCTGCTTTGTGTACCATGGGCGACCGGTTCCATATCTTACCAATTTATGAGGTATGAATCTCTCAGTTACTGTTGCTACTATATCTTTGAATTTGAGCCACATCTCGTCTACATTTGCAGTTCGGAAGGAATGGAGATTGTCTCTTAGGAAGGCTTCTAGTGACACTTTATCCACTATTTTAAATTAAAATATATTTTCTTTTGTTTCTGGTGGATTTGGAAGAAACGGTATTGAGTCTAGCTATAACGACCTTCTGATCACTAATCCCTGTATCAGTATCATGCTCTCTGTTAGATCTGGATTGTTGGTGGCTAAGAGGTCAAGTGTGTTTTCGCAACCATTTACAATTCGCGTTGGTTAGTGAACTAACTGCTCGAAATAATTTTCGGAGAAAGCATTTAGGAGAATCTCGGAAGATGTTTTCTGCCTACCACCGTTTTAGAACAAGTATTTTTGCTAACATATCGAGGGAAGGTTGAAGTCCCCACCAACTATAACTGTATGAGTTGGGTATTTATTTTTTACGAGACTCAAATTTTCTCTTAACTGTTCAGCAACTATATCATCGGAGTCTGGGGGACGGTAGAAGGAGCCAATTATTAACTTAGTTCGGCTGTTAAGTATAACCTCCACCCGTACCAATTCACACGTAGTATCTACTTCGACTTCACTACAAGATAAACCACTACTGACAGAAACAAACACTCCAACACCAATTCTGCCTAATCTATCTTTCCTGAACACCGTCTAAGACTTCGTAAAAATTTCTGCAGAACTTATTTCAGGCTTTAGCCAGGTTTCTGTACCTATAACGATTTCAGTTTCTGTGCTTTCTATTAGCGCTTCAAGTTCAGGGACTTTCCCAGCACAACTACAACAATTTACAACTACAATTCCGACTGTTCCTTGAATCAAGCACGTCCTGTATTTGCCATGCACCCTTTGAGATTGCAGCCCACCCTGTTCTTTCCCAAAGCCTTCTAACCTAAAAAGCCGCCGAGTCCACGCCACACAGCCTCAGCTACCCGTGTAGCCGCCAGACGAGTGTAGTGAAGTCCTGACCTACCCTGCGGAACCCCTATGGCGCAAGTCAAGGAACGTGCAGCCAACACGGTCGCAAAATCGTCTGATCCTCTGATTCAGACCCTCCACCTGACTCTGCACCAAAGGTCCGCAGTCGGTTCCGTTAAGGATGCTGCAGATGGTGAGCTCTGCCTTCATCTCGTGAGCAAGACCGGCAGCCTTCACCAAATCAGATAGCCGCTGGAATCCCGAGAGAATTTCCTTAGATCCAAAGCGACACACGTCATTAGTGCATCTGGCTGCACCCTGTGCTCTTCATGGCATCCGGAAGGACCCTTTCCACATCAGGAATGACTTCACCCTGAATACACACGGAGTGCTCACTAGATTTCTTCCCCTCCTTAGCCCCATTACGCGCCTAACATTGAAGCTCCCAACCAATAAGCCCATCCTCTGTGATGCCCGGACCTTGAATGCTCAGAATAATCCTCTGAAACAGGGCAGGCAGCTGCACCCGGCTCAGCCAGAGACAGTACCTGAAACCTGTTTGGCAGACGCACTTGAGAGACTTTCTGATCAGCCTCCGGGGACGTCGTTCGCTGCCTGCCACGCCTTGGAATGACCTCCGAATCAACCACAGGCGAGGGCTCAGCCCCACTGCAGGTAGCAACCGGGGCAACCACAGCGGCAGACCGATCTGGAGACAGGCGGGACGAGGTTGACATCCCTGTGATACCCAAGTCCGGCTCCCCACAATGTTGCCCATTGGCAACAGCCTCAAGCTGCACGACCAAAGTCGGCGCCGCCTGCAGCTGTGAGCAAAGGGGTGCCAACTCAGCCCTCATCCGAACACAGCAATCACAGTCCCTGTCCATTCTAGTCGATGTTGAACAGCAGTTACTGAAACACAAGTCTGTGCCTAGATAACGCAAGGGAAACACGCAAAGAATGTATGAACTAACCTGTACAAATGCCTAACGACTGTGCTACAATCTGCCTGAATATACGATTAAAGTAACTAAAACTCAAAATTACACCTCCTATACGAAACACACACGTTATTTAAGTAATAATCTACGAAGTAAACACAGAAAAGAAGCTATATATGTATATTTCGTACTGTCGATGTGCACCAACTGGGAGCTCAGGCCACCACACACTACAAGATGAATAAAGTGGTGTAGGGAAACTGCGCTTGCGTGTGACACATCATCATCTTCCTGACTGTAAAGAGATAGAAACATGCACTTTGTTTTAATATGAAGCCGCGTTCATTGTCAACACGTCCCAGAGATGGCAGCTCCGTAAGGCAGATGGAATTTTACCGCCAGCGGCGAGGATGAGAACTGCTTTAAATACTTAAAATGGCGACGTTTTCCTTACTTCAACAGCGTGCAATCATTCGTTTTCTGAATTTGCGTGGTGTGCAATCAACTGAAATTCATCGACAGTTGAAGGAGACATGTAGTGATGGAGTTATGGATGTGCCGAAAGTGCGTTCGAGGGTGCGACAGTTTAATGAAGGCAGAACATTGTGTGACAACAAACCGAAATAAGCTCGGGCTCGCACAAGCCGGTCTGATGACATGATCGAGAAAGTGGAGAGAATTGTTTTGGGGCATCGCCTCAAGAGTTGGGATTTCTGTGTGTTCGCTGCACACAATCCTGCATGACGACCTGAAAATGCAAAAAGTGTCATCCAGGTGGGTGCCATGAATGCTGATGGATGACCACATGGCAGCCCGTGAGGCATGTTGTCAAGCAATGTTGACGCGCAACGACAGTATGAATGGGATTTTCTTTTCGTCGGTTGTGTAAATATATGAAACGTGGATGCCATTTTTCTATTCAGAAACAAAGCGCCAGTCAGCTCAATGGAAGCAGACAGATTCACCGCCGCAAAAAAAATTTCGGGTAAACGCCAGTGCTGAAAAAATTATGGTGTCCATGTTCTGGGACAGCGAGGGCGTAACCCTTACCCACTGCGTTCCAAAGGGCACTACGGTAACAGGTGCATCCTACGAAAATGTTTTGATGAACAAATTCCTTCCTGCACTGCAACAAAAACGTCCGGGAAGGGCTGCGCTTGTGCTGTTTCACCAAGACAACGCACCCGCACATCGAGCTAACGTTACGCAACTGTCTCTTCGTCATAACAACTTTGAAGTGATTCCTCCGGATCCCTACTCACCTGAACTGTCTCCTAGTCACTTTTGGCTTTTTCCAACAATGAAAGACACTCACCGTGGCCGCACATTCACTAGCCGTGCTGCTATTGCCTCAGCGATTTTCCAGTGGTCAAAACAGACTCCTAAAGAAGCCTTCGCCGCTGCCATGGAATCATGGCGTCAGCGTTGTGAAAAATGTGTACGTCTGCAGGGCGATTACGTCGAGAAGTAACGCCAGTTTCATCGATTTCGGGTGAGTAGTTAATGAGAAAAAAATCGGAGGCCTTAGAACTTGAATGCACCTCGTATATACGTCTTTTCACAACAGTGGACCAAGAGAAATGTAGTTTATGTTACTTATTCCGCTAATGAGAAATAGTTTATTTAGGAAACGCAATTGTGAGGTTTAAAAAGTTTTCTTTTCCAGACATATATAAAATCATATGCAGTAAATGCCTAGCTCAGTACTTAGGTCAAAAGACTATAATTTCCACACCACATTCGAAGAACACAACAGCAGATTTGCATTGGCCTCTCATGTAAAAGACGAACCTCATCTATTTGATAATAAAGAAAGCAACCTTAAAATAGTAAATACACTGAACAAAGTAAGCAGAATGTCTCTTGTATGAAGAACTAGAAATCTGTATCCACAGAAATAAACTTGAGGAACATTTACTTATATGCAATAGTGAAACAAGCTCAAACTACTTTTTCAGAAGCCTGGACGAAACATTTATGGCACTTCCATAGTTTACAGTTTCAATCAGGGTAAATAATTTAACCACTCCGATTCATTTTCCAAAAAGTTCAACCTACAAGACATACACTATGTGATCAAAAGTATCCGGACACCCCCAAAAACATACCTTTTCCATTTTAGTTACATTGTCCTGCCACCTGCTGCCAGGTACTCCATATCAGCGCCCTCAGTAGTTACTAGACATCTTGAGAGAGCAGAATGGGGAGCTTCGCGGAACTCATGGACTTCGAACGTGGTCAGCCGACTGGCTGTCGCTTGTGGCATACGTCTGTACGTGAGATTTACATACTGCTACACATCCATAGGTCCACTGCTTCCGATGTGAAAGTGAAGTGCAAACGTGAACGGACACGTACAATACAAAAGCTTACAGGCCGACCTCGTCTGTTGACTGACAGAGAGAGCTGACAGTTGAAGAGGGTCGTAATGCGTAATAGCCACACATCTATCCAGACCATCACACAGGAAGTCCAAACTGCATCAGGATCCACTGCAAGTACTATGCCAGTTAGGCGGGAGGTGAGAAAACTTGCATTTCATGGACGAGCGACTGCTTATAAGCCACACATCACGCCGGTAAACGCGGAACGAAGCCTCGCTTGGTGTAAGGTGCTTAAACATTGGACGATTGAACAGTGGAAAAACGTTTTGTGGGGGGCAAATCACGGTACACAATGTGGCGATCCGACGTCAGGGTGTGGGTATCGTGAATGCTCGGTAAACGTCATCTGACAGCTTGTGTAGTGCCAATAGTAAAATTCGGAGGCGGTGGTGTTATGGCGTGGTCGTTTTTTCCAAGAAGGGGGCTTACACCACTTGTTGTTTTCGTTGCACTCTGCCTACATTGAAGTGTTAAGCAACTTATTGCTTCCCACTGTTGAAGAGCAATTCGGAGATGGCGATTCAATCTTTCAACACGATCGAGCACCTGTTCATAATGTATGGCCTGTGGTAGACCGGTTACACGTCAATGACATCCCTGTAATGGACTGGTCAGCACAGAGTCCTGAGCTGAATACTATATAATACCTTTGGGATATTTTGGAAAGCCGACTTCGCGCCAGGCCTCACCGAGCGACATCGATATCTCTCCTCGGTGAAGCACTCCATGAGGAAAGGGATGCCATTCTCCAAGAAATGTTCCAGCACCTGACTGAAGGTTTGCCTGAGAGACTATAAGCTGCCATTAAGGCTAAGGGTGGGCCAATACCATATTGAATTCCTGTATTACCGACAGAGGGAGCCACGAACTTATAAGTCATTTTCAGCCAGGTGTCCGGATACTTTTGATCACAAGTTGTGTAATACGTTGTAATCTCTTTTTACCTATAAAAAATTTATGTAAAACTGTGTCCATACCCTGGGGCAGCCCCACCACATTTTTTAAAACAAAAGGACAACATATGTGCATTTATGCACATAACCATGTAATCCTACCCCCATGAATTATGGACCTTGCCGTTGGTGGGGAGGCTTGCGTGCCTCAGCGATACAAATAGCCGTACCGTAGGTGCAACCACAACGGAGGGGTATCAGTTGAGAGGTCAGACAAACGTGTGGTTCCTGAAGAGGGGCAGCAGCCTTTTCAATAGGTGCACGTGCAACAGTCTGGATGATTGACTGATTGTAACACTAACCAAAACGGCCTTGCTGTGTTGATACTGCGAACGGCTGAAAGCAAGGGAAAACTACGGCCGTAATTTTTCCCGAGAGCATGCAGCTCTACTGAATGGTTAAATGATGATGGCGTCCTCTTGGGTAAAATATTGCGGAGGTAAAGTAGTCCTCCATTCGGAGCTCCGGGCGGGGACTAATGGAGAGGATGTCGTTATCAGGAGAAAGAAAACTGGCGTTCTACGGATCGGAGCGTGGAATGTCAGATCCCTTAATCGGGCAGGTAGATTAGAATATTTAAAAAGGGAAATGGATAGGTTAAAGTTAGATATAGTGGCAATTAGTGAAGTTCGTTGCAGGAGGAACAAGACTTCTAGTCAGGTGACTACAGGGTTATTAACACAAAATCAAATAGTGGTAATGCCGGAGTAAGTTTAATAATGAATAGGAAAATAGGAATGCGGATAAGCTACTACAAACAGCATAGTGAACGCATTATTGTGGCCAAGATAGATACGAAGCCCACGCCTACCACAGTAGTACAAGTTTATATACCAACTAGCTCTGCAGATGACGAAGAAACTGAAGAAATATATGATGAAATGAAAGAAATTATTCAGATAGTGAAGGGAGACGAAAATTTAATAGTCATGGAAGACTGGAATTCGGCAGTAGGAAAAGGGAGAGAAGGAAACGTAGTAGGTGAATATGGACTGGGTGTAAGAAACGAAAGAGGAAGCCACCTGGTAGAATTTTGCACGGAGCACAAACTAATCATAGCTAACACTTGGTCCAAGAATCATAAAAGAAGGTTGTATACATGGAAGAATCCTGGATATACTAGAAGGTATCAGTCAGATTATAGGATGGTAAGACAGAGATTTAGAAACAACGTTCTAAATTGTAAGACATTTCCAGGGGCAGATGTGGACTCTGAACACAATGTATTGGTTATGAACTGTAGATTACAACTGAAAAAACTGCAAAAAGGTGGGAATTTAAGGAGAAGGAAACTGGATAAACTGAAAGAACCAGAGGTTGTACAGAGTTTCAGGGAGAGCATAAGAGAACAATTGACAGGAATGGGGGAAGGAAATACAGTAGAAGAAGAATGGGTAGCTCTGGAGAATGAAGTAGAGAAGGCAGCAGAGGATCAAGTAGGTAAAAAGAAGAGGGCTAGTAGAAATCCTTGGGTAAAAGAGGAAATATTGAATTTAATTGATGAAAGGAGAAAATATAAAAATGCAGTAAATGAAGCAGGCAAAATGGAATACAAAAGTCTCAAAAATGAGATCGACAGGAAGTGCAAAAGGGCTAAGCAGGGATGGTAGAGGACAAATGCCAGGATGTAGAGGCTTATCTCACTAGGAGTAAGATAGATACTGCCTACAGGAAAATTAAACAGACCTTTGGAGAAATGGGAGCCACTTGTATGAATATCAACAGCTCAGATGGAAACTCAGTTCTATACAAAGAAGGGAAAGCAGAAAGGTGGAAGGAGTATATAGAGGGTCTATACAAGGGAGATGTACTTGAGGACAATATTATGGAAATGGAAGAGGATGTAGATGAAGATGAAGTGGGAGATACGATACTGCGTGAAGAGTTTGACAGAGCACTGAAAGACCTGAGTCGAAACAAGGCCCCCGAAGTAGACAACATTCCATTAGATCTACTGACAGACTTGAGAGATCCATTCCTGGCAAAACTCTGCCATCTGGTGAGCAAGATATATGAGACAGGCGAAATACCCTCAGACTTCAAGAAGAATATAATAATTCCAATCCCAAAGAGAGCAGGTGTTGACAGATGTGAAAATTACCGAACTATCAGTTTAATAAGTCACGGCTGCAAAATACTAACACGAATTTTTTAGAGACGAATGGAAAAACTAGTAGAAGCCGACCTCGGGGAAGATCAGTTTGGATTCCGTAGAAATACTGGAACACCTGAGGCAATACTGACCCTACGACTTATCTTAGAAGGTAGATTAAGGAAAGGCAAACCTACGCTCCTAGCATTTGTAGACTTACAGAAACTTTTTGACAATGTTGAGTGGAACACTCTCTTTCAAATTTTTAAGGTCGCAGGGGTAAAATACAGGGAGCGAAAAGCTATTTACAATTAGTACAGAAACCAGATGGCAGTTATAAGAGTCGAGGAGCATGAAACGGAAGCAGTGGTTGGGAAGGGAGTGAGACAGCGTTGTAGCCTCTCCCCGATGTTATTCAATCTGTATATTGAGCAAGCAGTAAAGGAAACAAAAGAAAAATTCTGAGTAGGTATTAAAATCAATGGAGAAGAAATAAAAACTTTAAGGTTCGCCGATGACATTGTAATTCTGTCAGAGACAGCAAAGGACTTGGAAGAGCAGTTGAAGGGAATGGATAGTGTCTTTAAAGGAGGATATAAGATGAACATCAACAAAAGCAAAACAAGGATATTGGAATGTAGTCGAATTAAGTCGGGTGTTGCAGAGGGAATTAGATTAGGAAATGAAACACTTAAAATAGTAAAGGAGTTCTGATATTTGGGGAGCAAAATAACTGATGATGGTCGAAGTAGGGAGGATATAAAATGTAGATTGGCAATGGCAAGGAAAGCATTTCTGAAAAACAGAAATTTGTCGACATCGAGTATAGGTTTAGGTGTCAGGTAGTCATTTTTGAATGTATTTGTATCGAGTGTAGCCATGTACGGAAGTGAAACATGGACGATAACTAGTTTGGACATGAAGAGAATAGAAGCTTTCGAAACGTGGTACTACAGAAGAATGCTGAAGATTAAATGGGTAGATCACATAACTAATGAAGAGATGTTGAATAGGATTATGGAGAAGAGAAATTTGTGGCACAACTTGACTAGAAGAAGGGATCGGTTGGTAGGACATGTTCTGAGCCATCAAGGGATCACCAATTTAGTACTGGAGGGCAGAGTAGAGGGTTCCACTGATCTGTGCTAAGTAACTGAAAAACACTTCTACTCTCTCTCTCTCACACGTCTTACGACAATACAGCGATGACAGCCCACAATTCACTTTCGTTCAAGCTCTGTCCACATTAATGGTGATGCGTCATGGTCTTTAAATTACGGAAGGAGGAACTCGATTGAGATTTCAATATCTGCTACAAAAGAAGGAAAAGCAATGTTTATTTTGAATTGATACGTGGATACATGCCACATTAACAAGCAGTTTCAACAACTTTGTGGACAATACTCGTGATCTATTGGTAGCTTCATTGGCTCCTACTAAACCTCCCTGAGACTCAAGTTCGAACCCCCCACCGCTTTACTTTTGCATAAAAATCATCACCAATGGAAGCCGAAGACTTACGGTATAAGGAGCCATCCTCGGTCTGCAATTGCCTTGTCAACGAGAGTGGGGAAGCAGACAGAGTATCATGGCAATTTCTTGCTCTTAGTTTGGGGAACCGGTTCTAAATGGTGCGAGAACCAGTAGTAGTCAACAGCATGAAGATGTAGAAGGCAATGGAAACCACTGCATGAGAGATATAAAACGTGTATTCAGAGGAAATTTGTCTGTAATTGAATAAATGTCATTATGGCTTATCCACTGACAAAAGATTCAAGAGGGAGAGGACTGTTAAGTGGGACATAAACACAAGAAAATGAATAGTCAACGAAAGGGTAGCATTTTTGGAGTCATTGCATGGTAGGAAAGGCAGATAAACTAAAAGCTGAAATACGAAGGTGCAGTCTAGATAGAGTGAGAACCAGTGAACTGGAATGGAAAGAATATAATGGTTCATGGTCAGATAAATTCGTCAGGAGCAGCAAGAAACTCTTTAAGGAGAGTATGAAACGTTATGATAGAAAGATAAGACAGAGACTGAGTTACTGTAAATAGTTCAGTGGCAGATTTGTTCACATCAGAATCGACAGCACACCAGCGCCAAGAAAAATAGTTCGCACGTTACAAGCAGAAGATGAAGAAACAGAGAAAGACCTATTGCTACATATTCAGAATACGGTTTCAAAGCGGTCCAGGAAAACTGTGTTTTATTGTAAATCCAGTTATGGAACACAAAAATTTTATTAATCAGGTAATTAATTCCGGTCCGCTATAACTATCTTCACACCTGAATACAGCACATTATGTTATTCGTCTCATTGCGTATATAGATGGCAGTCACATTATTCAGCTATATAAGCTTCGTCGGAAAATCTAAGAATGTTACTTAGTCCCATGTCTTCAAACTTTCAACATATATGGTGTAATACAGTCCATGACACTCAGTAAAATTTTTAGATTTCGTGGCAAAGTTTGTATGTCTGATTAGTGTGACTGTCCCATCGACACACGATGTTACACAGTTGTCTCATGTACTCGATTCACTCAGGACTGAAGATTGTCATTGCTGACCGAAATTAATGGTCTGATCAATAAAACTTTGTGATCCATGAGTGGATTTATAACCGAATACAGGGGAAAGTATTTGTGGATGCTGAACTGGAATTTAATATGGAAAGGAGATGATAACTATCATGGAGGATTGGAACGCAATAGTAGGGGAATGAATAGAAGCCAGAGTTACAGGGGAATAAGGAAGTGGCGGCAGGAACGAGACAGGCGGAAGACTAATAGAAGGCGCAATACATTTCAGCTAATAGTTGCGAATCCGCTGTTCAAAAACGTCAAGAGGAGGCGGTATACTTGAGAAACACCAGGAGATACGGGAAAATTCCGCCTGGATTGCATCATGGTCAGACAAAGATTCCGAAATCATATATTGAATTGCAAGGCGTACCCAAGAGCAGACATAAGAAAAGGCGTACCCAAGAGCAGATATAACCTCGTAATAAAAGTTAGTAACGACCAGTAAACTTCCGATTCTTTAAGGAATATAAGAGCCGTACACATCTATATGAATTAGCGGTGCACGGAGAGACAACTTATGTGGACAATTTTTACGGCTTTACGGAGCAAATGCATTGGTGGATGGGCTGTAACACGGTAAGCGCAGTACAGAACCTGGTGTTATCGTTTTGAAAGTAAGACGAGGACTTCAGGAACAAATTATTTTCTTTGTTTTTATGTTTTGACCCTGTGTGCTTTCGAAATGCATGTTTATGTAGTATTAACATAGGCAGAAAGATGATGGGAGCTTGAGTCCTGAAACACGTTGCTGAGGATTACGTTTCGAATAATAATGGCTGTTTGCTAAAGGATTTATAACTAATGTTTTTGGATTACTTGTGTGAAAAAAAGGTAGAAATGATAGATGGCATTCCTTCGAAATTTCTGAAGTCAATAGGGAAAGTGACAACCAAGCAACTCTTATAATTGATGTGTACAGTCTAGGACTCTGGAACACACCATCAGACTTTCGGAAAAATATCGTATACCCAATCCCCAGGCTGCAGATTGCAGACGTGAGCGAGAATTATCGCACAGTCGGATCAAAAACGTATGCATCCAAGTTGCTGGCAAGAATAATACACATAAGAATGGAAAAGAAAATTGAGGATCTGTTAGATGACCAGTTTGGTTTTGGGAAAGATAAGGGCTTTAAAGACAGGGAAGTAGTCTTTCGGCCCTACTGTTCAGTCAATGTATCGAAGAAGCAGTGACAGTAATAAACAAAAGGTTCAAGAGTAGAATTAAAATTCTGGGCGAATGGATATCTCCGATAACATTCGCTGATGAAAACCTGCTATCCTCAGTAAAATATAAGAGGATTCACACGGCCTGTTGTACGGAATTCAACAGCCTCAAGACCGCGCTCTGTAGACTGAAGAAGTAATGAGGAGTAGTAGGAATTAGACTAACGATAAATTAATCAGAACTGGGGATCACGAAGCAGTTGAAGTTAAGGAACCTGGTATCTTGCAAGCAAAATAACGAATGACATACGAAGCAAGGAGGACATAAAAAGCAATTAGCTCATTCAAAGAGGGCACAACTTTTTCCTGGCCAAGAGGAGACTGACAGTATCTAACATCGATCTTCATCCTTGTAAGGAATACATTTGGAAAAATTTGTGGTAAGTTCATACTGGACCAAACTGCTAAGGTCATCGTTGTCTAGGCTTACACACTACTTAATCTAACTTAAACGAACTTACGCTAAGGACAACAAACAAACCCAAGCCCGAGACAGAACCCGAACCTCCGACGTGGGGAGCCCCGCGTACCGTGGCAAGGCGCCTCAAACCGCACGGCTAATCCGAACGGTCAAATAAATTTGGAGCACAGCTGTGTATGGTTGTCAGTTGTGGACGATGGGAAAACCGGTAAACAGGAGAATCTAAGCATTTAAAATGTGATACTACAGAAGAATTTTAAAAACATGGTGGACTGAAAAGGTTCTTCGCGTAATTTGTGCTGAAAGGTAACTTAAATTATTCTTCGATGTAAAGAATTTGTTAAGGATAGGTTCCACAATAAATGAGTCACCACGTACGCACAGGACGACACAATTTTAAAAAGTACATTACATCTTCATGAAATAATGAAGCATCAGAAGTAAAGAATGCAGACGATAGATGATTTATTTTTTTAATGCGGTCACAGCTGCAATGTGCGGGAACTACTGAAAACCTAAGTGGTGATCATAGTGCAGTTACTGTGCTATGTAGGGCCATGACGTGTAAGACTTTGAGCATGTGACAATAATACACAGGAGTTTTAACTTGTAACCACTTCGCCTTTCCGTTTCTCGGGCGTAAACTGGACGGTGCTATCATTTTGACCAGGTCATAGATTAGGTTCACCGGCAACAAATTCCGCTGGTACATCAAGGCAGATATGCCACTGCGGTTCAAAACATACGCTGACGAGCACGAAAAAAGCGATACTTCAACTTCCAAGCAAGCAATTTTTTTTAAATACAAGTTCAATTTATGACACCAATCTACCATTTTATTATAAATTATTGTGGCACAGTCCCATCGATGTGTCTAACACTGAAAAACGTTGACGATTATAAACAATTTAAGCAAGAGACTGGGAAGTAATACTAATGAATTCACACTTCAAGCAGATTTTGAAGAAGCTCATGAAAGCAGTACATCACGGTTTTCATTTTCTACACATCAACCTTCACCTCAGGGACGTCTCTTTGCATATTGAAAACCGTGCATTGCACTCTCTTGCAACAACCACTGTATCCAAGCCTTCAGGCACTATCCTGATTTATAATGCAATGACTTCATGAGGAATCATCTCCGATTCCTTCGATGCTTTCAGGATGGCCACCAGCAGGTCATGTAGAATATCCGAATAGTGCTGACTTGCCATTGCCTTCAATTGGACCCATACGTGCTCGGTAAGACTCTGGATTTCGAGTAGGTGAAGCCACAGCATGAATGTCCAGTTTGTCCAAGAGCTCTTGCTTGATTCTCGCATCACGTGGCGGTACAATGTCTTTCATTAGTGTAACACCATCACGAATAAATGGAACAGAAGCTACAGTAACCTCCAATAGGACTTCCTGCGCAAACAGACGTACTGTAAGGCTCCCATGTTCCACAAAGACATGAACCGTTCTTAAGGTGGCACTGATTCCTGTCCACACCCTGGTTCAAATGGCTCTGAGCACTGTTGGACTTACCTGCTGAGGTCATCAGTCACCTAGAACTTAGAACTACTTAAACCTAACTAACCTAAGGACATCACACACATCCATGCCCGAGAGAGGATTCGAGCCCGAGACCGTAGCGGTCGCGCGGTTCCAGACTGTAGCGCCTAGAACCGCTCGGACACAGCGGCCAGCCCACACCCTGTAAAAGAGATTCTGGACGAGAATGTGCAGGGTTAATACCTTTTCCCGAGGATTTCTCCAGAGCTGCTTTCCACCGTCAGATTATCGAAGGCAAAACCGCGACTCATCGGCTAGCATCACTTCATCCAAAAATTGTACTCTTCAGCCACGATATTACCTTGCGGAACGTAGTCAGCACTGCGATGCCATCTGGTGAATTCTGGGCTCGCTGCAGGTCTTCTGCACTGAAAATAGGCGCTTCCAGTCTCCTTCGGACTTTTCTCTCATTAACATTAACATCTCGAACTTCGTGGAATCGATTTCGTGCTTTAACGGCGGTGCTAAGACGTTTACGGAGGTCTTGTAATAAATAGCCATCACTTACCGATATTGATTTTCTCGAGCCAATACCTGGTTCCCGTGCATATCCTCCAGGTTAAGTCTATCTCTTTATTGTCCTGTTAGACGTGGCAGATGTAGTTCCCAACACTTCTCGAACATAACGGATGCTGTGCTCACCTCCCACTAAAGCTACAGGTTTGGTCGCAGTGACATGTTTACCCCAGAAAGCTGATCAAGATAATCGTAGAAAATCCTACAAACTGGTGTGACTGAAAGGTGAATAATACAAGATAGAAGAATAAGTGCTACAACAGCGAGAAAACATTACTGCCTCACATACAACAATGTTTCTTTTTCAGGCTGCACGGGAAAAACAATTAAGGCTAGTACATAAACAACTGACACTTCACTGTTTGCTCGCAAAGCTTCACCTGTAACATAGTCCGCCCCGATAGCTGAGTGGTCAGCGTGATGAACTGGGTGTTGTGCTGTCTTCATCATCATTTCACCCCCAATCCGGCGTGCAGGTCGCCCAGTGTGACGTCGACTGTAATAAGACCTGCACCAAGGCGGCCGGACTTGCCCCGTAAGGGTCCCCCCTGCCAATGACGCCAAACGCTCATTTCCATTTACCATTAACATATAAACACAACAAGCACCGTCCGAACACGCTCTGAAGGCCCGACGGTACGGATCGGTCGCCATGTCATCCTCAGCCCTTAAGCGTCACCGGATGAGGATACAGAGGGGCATGTGGTCAGCACACGCCTCTACTGGTTATTCTCAGTTTCTGTGATCGGACACCAATAACATACCCGTGAAAAATGTAGACTAAAGTGCTATACATTGATTACACAGATTATTATACATAGTTTATGACGTGCTGCGTTTATCGTCGCGCTCACGTTATGAGATGGTGCTGATGACAGTTGCAATGAAGGATCGAATGTTCGAAACAGTTCGGGACTAACGGCCCTCGGATAACCGACTTTTCGGATAACCGATGGTTTACCAAAAGAATGTACCATGGGAGCAACATGAAGCAATGAGACAGATGTATGTATTAAACACAAAGCTGCATATATTCTATCTGTATTGGAAATACTGTTCATACCTTATATAAAACAGTCACTGGTTAGGCAGGCCTACAGTTTACGAAACGAGTCCCAAAATTTACATTTGCTTCGGAGCTGAGATATGGTTTTCTGCTTCTAAATTTCTCAGACTTCATAAAAACAGCAACTAGCCAACATCACGCTGTTCTTGTTTTTCAAACCACTTAAAGCCGTCTCAAGGCATTGAAAATCTTCCTTGCTGGACAGCCCCATTACCGTAGGATTGTCGCTAGGCTCTTACTCATCGTCGTAAGGGTTTTGGTCATCAATGACACTGGCAATGACTTCATGGGCGGAGTCATCGGCATCACATTGCAATACTGGACATTTTCCCGGTCACAATCCTTAAATTCTGATAATCGTTCAGTTATCCCATCTAGATGTGATACAAATTGGCTGTTTAATTGGGTCTCAAGTTCCAGCGGTAAGATCATCTGATGTATGGAGTTTATTCCAATCTTCACAGTAGCCCAAGCATCTTCTGGCGTGTACACAGCGTCTTTCAAGTTAATTCCGGTGTACAGTTAGCGAGGGCTGAACGGAAGGCCTCTCTAGTTTGTCTGACGAACCGGTTTCAGGCTCTGTCTCCGGCTGAAACTGATGTTCGGCCGGATATGTCTGCTTGACCTGTTCCAGAGGTTGCCCCTCAGTCTGCAAGATCCGGTCAGTCGCAGAGAGTGGGCTTACTGGTAGTTAAGAGCTCCAGTGTCAGGCGCGTAATGGGGCCCCTTAGGGAAATGGCAGCAAGAGAGGGGAAGAAAACCAATGTGCTCTCCGTGTCCATACCGGGGGAGACATTCCAGATGTGGAAAGGGTCCTTCCGGATGCCATGAAGGGTACAGGGTGCACCCATCTCCAGGTGGTCGCTCATGTCGGCACCAATGATGTGTATCGCTATGGATCAGAAGAAATCCTTTCTGGCTTCCGGCGGCTGTCTCATTTGGTGAAGACTGCCAGTCTCGCTAGCGGGATGAAAGCAGAGCTCACCATCTGCAGCATCGTCGACAGGACTGACTGCGGACCTTTGGTACAGAGCCGAGTGGAAGGTCTGAATCAGGGGCTGAGACGGTTCTGCGACCGTGTGGGCTGCAGATTCCTCGACTTTCGTTATAGGGTGGTGGGGTTTCGTGTTCCGCTGGATAGGTCAGGAGTCCACTACACGCAGCAAGTGGCTACAAGGGTAGCAGGGACTGTATGACGTGGACTGGGCGGTTTTTTAGGTTAGATGGCCTCGGGCATGTACCGAAAGGGCAACAACCTCAAAGGGTGCGGGGCAAAGTCAGGACATGCGGGAACCAAGCAGCAATCGGTATTGTAATTGTAAATTGTCGAAGCTGCATTGGTAAAGTACCGGAACTTCAAGCACTGATAGAAAGCACCGAAGCTGAAATCGTTACAGGTACAGAAAGGTAGCTGAAGCCAGAGATAAATTCAGCCGAAATTTTTACAAAGGCACAGACGGGGTTTAGAAAGGATAGATTGCATGCAACCGGTGGTGGCGTGCTTGTCGCTGTTAGTAGTAGATTTTCCTGTAGTGAAGCAGAAGTGGATAGTTCCTGTGAGTGGAGGTTACACTCAACAACCGAGCAAGGTTAATAATTGGCTCCTTTTACCGACCTCCCGACTCAGCAGCATTAGTGGCAGAACAGCTGCGAGACAATTTGGAATACATTTCACATAAATTTTCTCAGCATATTATAGTCTTAGGTGGAGATTTCAATTTACCAGATATAGACTGGGACACTCAGATGTTTAGGATGGGTGGTAGGGGCAGAGCATCGAGTGACATTATACTGAGGGTACTATCCGAAAATTACCTCGAGCAATTAAACACAGAACCGACTCGGGGAGATAACATCTTGGACCTACTGATAACAAACAGACCCGAACTTTTCGACTCTGTAAGTGCAGAACAGGGAATCAGTGATAATAAGGCCGATGCAGCATCCCTGAATATGGAAGTTAATAGGAATATTAAAAAAGGGAGGAAGGTTTATCTGTTTAGCAAGAGTAATAGCAGGCACATTTAAGACTACCTAACAGATCAAAACGAAAATTTCTGTTCCGACACTGACAATGTTGAGTGTCTATGGAAAAAGTTTAAGGCAATTGTAAAATCCGTTTTAGACAGGTTCGTGCCGAGTAAAACTGTGAGGGACGGGAAAAACAACAAAGTTAGGAAACTACTGCGGAAGCAAAGAGAGCTTCACTCCAAGTTTAAACGCAGCCAAAACCTCTCAGACAAACAGAGCCTAAACGATGTCAAAGTTAGCGTAAGAAGTGCTATGTGTGAAGCGTTCAGTGAATTCGAAAGTAAAATTCTATGTACCGACTTGACAGAAAACCCTAGGAACTTCTGGTCTTACGTTAAATCAGGAAGTGGCTCGAAACAGCATATCCAGACACTCCGGGATGATGATGGCTTTGAAACAGAGGATGACACGCGTAAAGCTGAAATACTAAACACCTTTTTTCACAGAGGAAGACCGCACTGCAGTTCCTTCTCTAAATCCTCGATCGAACGAAAAAATGGCTGACATTGAAATAAGTGTTCAAGCAATATAAAAGCAACTGAAATCACACAACAGAGGAAAGTACACTGGACCTGACGGAATACCAATTCGATACTACACAGAGTACGCGAAAGAACTTGCCCCTCTTCTAACAGCCATGTACCGCAAGTCTCTAGAGGAACGGAAGGTTCCAAATGATTGGAAAAGAGCACAGGTAGTCCCAGTCTTCAAGAAGGGTCGTCGAGCAGATGTGCAAAACTATAGACCTATACCTCTGACGTCCATCTGTTGTAGAATATTAGAACATGTTTTTTGCTCGAGTATCATTTCGTTTTTGGAAACCCAGAATATACTCTGTAGCAATCAACATGGGTTCCGGAAACAGCGATCGTGTGAGACCCAACTCGCTTTATTTGTTCATGAGACCCAGAAAATATTAGATACAGGCTCCCAGGTAGATGCTATTTTCCTAGACTTCCGGAAGGCATTCATTACAGTTCCGCACTGTCGCCTGATTAACAAAGTAAGAGCCTACGGAATATCAGACCAGCTGTGTGGCTGGATTGAAGAGTTTTTAGCAAACAGAACACAGCATGTTGTTATCAATGCAGAGACGTCTACAGACGTTAAAGTAACATCTGGCGTTCCACAGGGGAGTGTTATGGGACCATTGCTTTTCACAATATATATAAATGGCCTAGTACATAGTGTCGGAAGTTCCATGCGGCTTTTCGCGGATGATGCTGTAGTATACAGAGAAGTTGCAGCATTAGAAAATTGTAGCGAAATGCAGGAAGATTTGCAGCGGAAAGGCACTTGGTGCAGGGAGTGGCCACTGATCCTTAACATAGACAAATGTAATGTATTGCGAATACATAGAAAGATGGATCCTTTATTATATGATTATATGATAGCGGAACAAACACTGGTTGCAGCTACTTCTGTTAAATGTCTGGGAGTATGCGTGCGGAACGATCTGAAGTGGAATGATCAAATAAAATTAATTGTTTGTAAGGCGGGTACCAGGTTGAGATTCATTGGGAGAGTCCTTAGAAAATGTAGTCTATCAACAAAGTAGGTTGCTTACAAAACACTCGTTCGACCTATACTTGAGTATTGCTCATCAGTGTGGGATCCGTACCAGGTCGGGTTGACGGAGGAGATAGAGAAGGTCCAAAGAAGAGCGGCGCGTTTCGTCACAGTGTAATTTGGTAACCGTGATAGTGTCACGGAGATGTTTAGCAAACTCAAGTGGCACACTCTGCAAGAGAGGCGCTCTGTATCGCGGTGTAGCTTGCTCGCCAGGTTTCGAGAGTGTGCGTTTCTGGATGAGGTATCGAATATACTGCTTCCCCCTACTTATACCTCCCGAGGAGATCACGAATGTAAAATTAGAGAGATTCGAGCGTGCACGGAGGCTTTCAGACAGTCGTTCTTCCCGCGAACCATACGCGACAGGAACAGAAAAGGGAGGTAATGACAGTGGCACGTAAAGTGCCCTCCGCCACACACCGTTGGGTGGCTTGCAGCGTATGAATGTAGATGTAGAACTGTTTTTCACATCCTTCTTCAACTGAGCTATACGCAGCAGCGCCTTTGTTTATTACCGTTTGAAGCTTTCAATTCTCCTTTTATGCATCGGTTGGAGCACTGAACTCGGATGCAAGAAAAGAGACATTAAAGTTTCCACTGATAAAGGTTTGAGGGAAGATTTGGGGTACTATCAATCAACAACAAAACTTTCCCAAAATTGACAATTATATGCTGATGCTTTTTAACTTCAGGGATCACTACAGGGCTATAACATTCTGTAAACATGTTTGTTTCCAATGACTTATTTTGATTCTTGTAGGTGACCGGCAGTTTTTTTAGTTCCGTAAGTCACACCGGGTTCATAGAATTCCCTATAATCAGTAAGGATAGCCTACTTATTCCGGTAGCATTTCCCCATACTATAACACTGACGCTAGATATGCTTCCTTTATACGCACGTGCTGACATTTCTTTCTTGTAAACTAGGGAATTTGTTGGTATTTTCTTCCAATTCCAACCAGTTACGTGTGCACTGTAGACACTGGTTTTGCTATAGTTCTGCTTAGCAGTCAAGTTACTGAAAGACCCATTAGCTGCTTCAGTATCAGCCAAAAGCTTTTCACCTTCAATGTCCAGTACTCCAGTTCCACGTCTAGGTCTGGAACGTATGAGGAAGCTGGTAGGCGCTTTAAAATGAGTATTACCCATATCCCTCCCCCCACCCCTCACGGAATTTCTTTTTTTCTTCAAGCAATTTTTCACAAATGAAAGGGCCATTTATTGGTAGTCCTTTTCTATGTACCTGCATTAAAAGAAAAAAAAGAAAAAAAAAAGAAAGCTTCAATCTTCATTCTCAAGACGACTTGCATTCCATTTTTGTAACGGCATCAACGTCCGTCTCAATATACGATACTGTGGCGTGCCCAACTCCATGTCCCTTAGGTACACTTGATCAACTAGTACTATACTTCATGTAGCCTATTATTTTAAGTTTATCGGAAATACTGAGAACAATGCGTTTACGTTTATTCGCATCTGCTAACGGTACAACTTGAGCACGATGTTACAAGCGAACACTGACTCGCCGCTGAAATGAAATGAGAGTCGATCTCCGGAGCTGAGAGGTCGGCGCGATTCACTGCCGTGCACGAGATTCGGAAATTTGTAGTAACTCCCTATGGGACCAAACTGCTGAGGTCATCGATCCCTAGGCTTACACACTACTTAATCTAACTTAAGCTAATTTACGCTAAGGACAACACACACACCCATGCCCGAGGGAGGACTCTAATCTCGGTCGGCGGGAGCCGCGCAAACCGTTGCAAGACGCCTGAGACCGCGCGGCTAGGGAGTCCGGGTTCGCTTAGTAGTGACTACTGGCGGCTGGAATTCAAGCACTTGATTGCCTGTTGCGGCAGGGAGAGGAAAAGAGATGCAGCATCAAATAACTAGCGGCCACTAGCGGAAGTGTATGACGCGCTAATGTAAATTCACTGACTGAACACTATCGGTTAACTGGTGTCCCAGTTGCTCTACTGTATATGCTCGACGAATTAAGTTTGAACTTTAATAAAGATACCGAAAACGGCCGCAGCTGCTAATCACAGTCAACAGTTGGAAGTTTCCGGAACATGCGCGTTGTCAGAGATTTGGGTACTGTCAGGAGGTCTCAGTGAAGTGTGGTAGGATCACTATTATTTTATGTATACATAAATGATATGGCAGACAGGGCGGGCAGAAATCTCCGGCAGTTTTCTGATGATATTATGTACGGAAAGAAGTCGAAGATTAGTGGCTTCATGATGACACAACATCACTTAGACAATATTTCTAACTGGTCTGATGAATAGCAGCTACCTCCAAGTGTAGAAAAACTTAAGTTAATAAGGGTGAGAAGGAAAAAGAAATCCTTAATGTTCGGATACAGCATCAGTTGTGTCCTGATTGACAGAGCTGCGTCGTGGAAATATCTGGGTGTAACGCTGCAAAGCGATTTGAATGAAATGAGCATGCGAGCACTGTTGTAGGGTTGTCGAATGGTGGACTTTGGTTCATTTGGAGAATTTGAGGAATATAAGGTTCATCTGCGAAAGGAGACTGCTTGTAGGACGCTAGTGCGACCTATTCTTGAGTACTTCTCGAGTATTTTGGATCCCCACCAGAGCGGATTAAAGGAACACATCTGAGAAGTTCAGAGGCGAGTTGCTACCTTACTTACCGGTAGTTTACGACAACATGTAAGTGTAACGCGATTTTAGGCGCTACAGTGTGGAGCAGAGCGACCGCTACGGTCGCAGGTTCGAATCCTGCCTCGGGCATGTATGTGTGTGATGACTTTAGGTTAGTTAGGTTTAATTAGTTCTAAGTTCTCGGCGACGGATCACCTCAGAAGTTAAGTCGCATAGTGCTCAAAGCCATTTTTAAGTGTAACGGGGATGATCCCGGAACACAGATGGGAATCCTTGGAGGGAAGACGACATTCTTTTCGAGGAACACTATTGAGAAAGTTTAGAGGACAGTCACTTGAAGCTGACTGCAGCACCATTTTACTGCCGCAAACATATATTCCAAGTAAGGACATCGAAGTTAAGATTAGAGAAACTAGGGCTCACAGGACGCATATAGATACTCGTTTTTCCCTCGATACATCTGCGACTGGACCAGGAAGGGAAACGGCTAGTAGCGGTAGAAGGTACCCTCCGCCAAGCACCGTGTGTAGATGCAGACAGGAGTCGTGAAAACTGGTGTAAGTTTGGTGCAAGGACATGAGTAACACTGAGATCGACTAAACACATTCACCTCATATGTCAAAGCATCCCACGTCAGCGGATTGATCGCCACATTCATGTATGGAGGGTTGCACAACATTTCAATACTTCTCCCGGCAGTGTAGTGTATATCAGGCACAATATGTTCGGGACCAGAAGATATATTATCACCCGGTATCGTGGCTACTCTCAGAACAAAGAAAGATAAGAGAATGCGGTTCTCCCTCCAGTAGTTACCGCGTGGGCTCATTATGCGATGCCTAAGATATAGAAGCATCAGTATCATGGAGCCAAATCCCGTCTTGTTCCTATACGCAATTCGAAACAGCGGTAACTGCGAAGAAAGCAGTTTTTGGGACATAAGTGATGTGTTTCTACTTCATTCTTCTGCCATTGAAAGATCATGCCTACTGCCAGTTGTTCTGCCACGCCGTGAGGTTTGGAGGGGGCCATTCGGAAGAGGCAACAGGGACTGCTTTCCAATAGAATACTTCAAAAAGGAACAGGAGTTCAACAATCAGTCACTGTATTTTTGTTGCAGATACAGATTTCACGAACTTAATAACTATGTAACAGGGTCATATACGATCGTCGACCTAGTGACAACACATATTGCAGACGACTTTACGACGCACTTGCCCTAAGTCTACTTCACAATTTTGCTCAACAGCACAAAATTTTAAACGCTCTAGCTTACGCCTAGTGTGGTCCAGACTTTTCGATGGGCTGTATTGCTGTGATAGGTACCAGAAATTCAAGTCAACTGCACATCATCAGGTCTAATATAGAACATTTTGGCAGACAACGTATACGATTTTCTATGCGTGGTTTAAGTAGGTCCTCGTCTATGTCTTTCTCGCCTTGGATGTAGTTAAAAAGTTGCTTATCGCATACAAGATTAACGCAGACCGTTCGACAAATGAAAGTTTACGTCTGCCCGGGGAGCGAGCACGGGTTGCTGAAAACTAAATTAGATGATAACGTAATGAACACTGACAAATAAAAAACGTCTATTATCTCATAATGGCCTTCAAGTTATTTCATGATTAATTTGTAAATATTGATACACACTGAAAATCATGTTTTTTAGTACGGAGATATTGGTAATTTCTATCCGCCACGTTTCACACATTACAGTTATAGAAATTCGTCTACAGAAGAGAAGATCTTTCAAGGAAAATTTTTTTTAGTTTGTTATCTGCCACATGTTTTCAGTCATAGGGGAAGTGATCAAAAATTTTAGTTGCAGCACGGTGCACCTTCTTTTGTGCTAAAGATGACCTTAGTGTGAAGTAAAAAATGTTATTTCTTCCTCTGGTATTATGAGTATTTACTGTTAATGTGAACTATAGTGAATTATTTACATACAGTTCATGAGGGAAGGGATATAGTGTTCTTTATAAGTATATGGAGACCCCTTACACCTGCGTATTCTCATACAAACGTTTGTAAGCTGATATACCTTGATTCCCGTAAGAGGTACGATTTATGGAATTTGCAAACATTGTGGTATTAAAAAACGGTCAATGCAGAGATAGTGAGACTGCAAAGTCAGACATTCAATACTGAACACTCTAACAGAGACAAAAGTTAATTAAAGTATATACTTCACACTTTGATTCACTTCTTAGTGTGCAATTCCTTGACAATTAACAGCACACCATTAGTATGTGTTTGGACGTAGACTCCATTGGAATGCAGGTGCGGTGCACAAATGACGTGGTGACTGTTCTTGATGACATCATAGCATCACCATGAAGTTGCCATACGTAGTTACATAGCATCACTAGGAACGTGTCAAAGGTAATACTTGCTTTGAAAGCTCAGAGAACTGCAGTAAGTCTGAATGTTGTATGTAATATGCTGTCTAACAAAATATTACGTTTGAAAATAATATAAAACTCTTTGGAAATCCTCTATAAATTCTGCTTGATATTGCAAGCATACAACAACGAGAGATAATGTTGCAAACGGCCTGCTGAGTTATAAAAACAAGCGATACTACAGCCATCTTCTGCACATGTGCATATCGCCGTTTCTTGACATCTGCCCCCTCAGTGTATGCGGGAACAATAATCCAGAGC
The DNA here is from genome assembly GCF_023897955.1 of Schistocerca gregaria. Classification (NCBI taxonomy): domain Eukaryota; kingdom Metazoa; phylum Arthropoda; class Insecta; order Orthoptera; family Acrididae; genus Schistocerca; species Schistocerca gregaria. The sequence goes on from NC_064922.1 coordinate 676,645,170, forward strand.
AATATAAAAATCACATAACCAGTGTTGCATAAAACTGTAAAATTAGGGATGTAGATTGAGATTAAGGATTGATACAAAGATAAACGAACGCAAATGTAAAGGCGAAAGCTATCGATTAAATCCAGTTAGTCCATACGCTATCCCCCAACCAGTTTCAGAGTGCTGTATAGCGCATGGAAACAAACCTAAAGTACAGAGAACCGTAAACATCAGAGATAACAAAAAAAGTCGTATACCTATATCAGAAAATGGTAATAGGCAAAACGTATGGTAATCGGTATACAAAATACACGACAGTATTTTAAATTTGGCAGACAGTGCTTTGATGATACTGAATAACAGTTCCTGTCTAAAGGAATGCATTATTATTTGATTAGCGCTTTATGTAACAATGAAGTAAAAAAAAGTCATTAGAGAAAGAAGCGTTACAATAAAGCAACCAAGACGCACTGCATGTGAAATGCGTAAGTGTCAAGACTAAGGAGGCCGTATAAGATGAATCATCAGTTTGGAAGGTGTATCTAAAAAGCTGCTAATCGTAGCAAGAGTTAACAAGAACTAAAATGATGAAATAGTGAAAAGGCAAATAAGGGTAATGCTGTAATCATTACAAATATAGACCAACATGTTTAAAAAAATAAAGATTTTGCATCAAAGCGGCTTCATAGAGATTAACAAGCACCCTACACCGAAATTTATACCCGACGGATTCCCTGTTTCAGTAAGACTCTGACGGCTGGTGAAGCAAGTTGGTTGTCGACCGCCGACCTTGCAGCGGTTGCCTGACGCAGCAGTAGCTAGCTGTCACACAATCGTGTAGTGTCGTGTTGTGGTGAATGCAGAAGAAAGGCGCTGTTGGGTATGTCGCGGTCAACAACTGGCCACATAGTGCCAGCATAGTGGCTGCTTATCAGACAGCAGACTCGCAGGCAAACAAGCAGCTTGAGAAGCCACCATAAAATAAAGCCAGTGCATTTTCTTAGAGAGGCATCGCTTCCTCCAGACCAGGCAAACTGAGCAAATCGTTTGGTTCTTTTGCACTAGGTGCAGTCTAGGGTGGCCCTCAGACGCTTTTTAAAAGCAGCATTTGTTCATGGGCAGCTCCTGAGAAAACCTCGAAAATTATCATTTGTGGAGAAGGCGACTGCAATAATTTCTGTAGAAGGCACATCATCGAAATTTTTATCGTATGTTCTTAAGAAGGTGTTCATTGGCAACATTGAAAGTTTTTATACATCATTACCCGTTACCTAGATGTAGATGTTTAAAGTTAACCGCAAAAACAGGTTTTTAGTAGATTTTCTACGTGGGCTGCAGTTATCTAAATAACTAACCATACAAAACAGCTCAAATTTTAACTCTATATTATTTAGACATTCATACAGAAACGTCATTTCCCCATTTTCAAAAACCTGTATACGTTATCATGAAACACGTAAAATCAAGGTTTCTGGGTAATTGTGCAGATTGCCCCTTCTATAATTTCTACTCATGGAATGTCGTCGCATTATTACCACATGTTATAAAAATGATGTTTCTGATAATATTATCACTTGCGTGCGGCATAGCCGCGCGATCTTGGGCGCCTTACCACGGTTCAAACGGCTGCCCTCGTCGGAGGTTCGAGTCCTCCCTCGGCATGGGTGTGTGTGTTGCCCTAGTGTATAAGTCTAGGGACCGATAACCATAGCAGTTTGGTCCCATAGGAACTTACCACAATTACCAAAATATTATCAATTGCTGAAATCCAGAGGTTCTAAGTTACCATACTTACACACGTAAAACATGCACGTAATACCCGGCCTGGGGCGTACTGAACACACTGAAAGGGCTCTATAGTCTTCATAAGGGTTCTGAGGCCACCAAAGTATGCTTTCATCAGCATTTTTTCATCAATAAAACTTCATGGCCTACTGTATACTGGAAACTTCACCCCTGTACAAATATGTACCATGTGACACTGCAGTGAGAGAAAAAAAAGGGCTCAAAAGCGCCTTAACATCCCCTAAAATAGCTTAAAATGACTGTAAAAAATTTTGTAAAACTGAAAAGACTGAAAATTCTGTAAAAAAATACTTCTACCAACATGTTTGCTCTTCCAAAATACAATTCAGAAGCTGCTTGTTTCCGATGAACTGCGAACAGTGAGCGAAGTATCACAAAACTCTAAGGCAAACGATTTTGTGTTAACCTTATATTACATTTACTCATTTGTTGTTCATGTGTTTCAAAGATATAAATGCTTTCAGGTACACAACCAAAGTGTCAAAACTTTGCTGGCCTGTACTCTACAAGCAACACACCCTGTTGTAGCGGGGAAAAGAAAAAAAAAAAAAACAGTAGAAAATGTTTTTGTCGGAGCAGAGAAAGGGCGGAAGTGCTCCTCTTTAAAAGACTATGACAGAAAACTACGGAACATGCAACCGTAATCCTCATTCCGCCTTCTTCACCAAAAATTTAGGCTCTTTTTTCGCTGACAGAGAGCAGCGGAGAGAGAGTGACAGTGGAAGAGAGAGCAGTCAGTGCCATTGGGAGAGAAAGAGTGATGACATGGATAATGGGAGAGGAAGTGGGAGTAAAAGGGAAAGATGATTACAACAGCGGTGGAACGTCAAAGAGAGAGGACGTATTTGTGGTCAGTAAGAAACAGTGGCAATAAAACAGAAAGAAATATGGATGGAGATAAAAGCAGTGGAAGCAAAAGATAGAAGGGAGAGAAGAAATGAAAAATACGACTAATTGGAGAACATACGTAGGCTTGTGGGGTCTGGACCCTCCCAGACCGGTGAACTATAACACGTAGGTATAGGGGAGACCGCGTTTTGGACTGAAATTGTAAACACGTGGGTACTGGCGAAAAATAATTAGGACCCCCGAAAGGTTTGAGCTGCTGAGATATGGTGGAGACAGTGGCATTGGGAAAGAAAGACAAAAGGAGACAGTATGGGCGAGACAGGATGCAGTGCCAGTGAGATATACTCTACAGTGTAGATCAATGGGAGAACAAGCAGACAGTGGGAGAGAGACATATGAAGGCAGTAGCAGTAAGAGGCAAATGCTGAGTATGACGCTTAATTAGAAACAAAGACTGGGTAAAAGAATTTGAATCTTCTCTGTTAAAATAGGTTTTAGTGCTAAACTTTTTCGTGAGGAATGCTGAACGAGGACTGAAGCAGCTGTTTCCCCACTTTTCCGTCTGTGTCTTTTAAGGGGGAATATATTCGCCTTTTCGTGCTTATATGGAAACATTTTTCCGCTTGCTTGTAAACGAACAGAAATCATAATGTAGTAACAGTGACCAACGCAGAGACCTGTACTGAAGGCACACTTCAGAACTGATTCTTGTGGTATCACTAGTTTAACGATACCTCGTTTACCAGAGTGTTTCACGCAGAGGAGTATGAGGCAGTATTAGTGTTATATAATTGTATAGTCTCATCGTAAGTAGCATGATTAACTTATTGTTGGCATCACACATTACTGCTAAAAACATGGTCCTTTTTATTCAAGAACTACGCTTAGGTGTCTCCAGTTCCAGATTAATTGTTTCTTACCCGATTCTTGCTCAGCTTTCCTCACAGGGTAGCCATGTCTGATTAGGTCAGGTTGTCGCAAGTCGACCACGGCGCTCACTGGAACACAAACAGCAGCTTGTCACTCTGGCGCTGAGGCTCCTGAAGGTAACACAACAATTTAAAGGCCGCATGTTGAAGTTTCTCTACATGAAGGATAACGTTACGCAAAACAGCTGACACTCAACCTGAAATGTACACTCCTGGAAATGGAAAAAAGAACACATTGACACCGGTGTGTCAGACCCCCATACGTGCTCCGGACACTGCGAGAGGGCTGTACAAGCAATGATCACACGCACGGCACAGCAGACACACCAGGAACCGCGGTGTTGGCCGTCGAATGGCGCTAGCTGCGCAGCATTTGTGCACCGCCGCCGTCAGTGTCAGCCAGTTTTCCGTGGCATACGGAGCTCCATCGCAGTCTTTAACACTGGTAGCATGCCGCGACAGCGTTGACGTGAACCGTATGTGCAGTTGACGGACTTTGAGTGAGGGCGTATAGTGGGCACGAGGGAGGGCGGGTGGACGTACCGCCAAATTGCTCAACACGTGGGGCGTAAGGTCTCCACAGTACATCGATGTTGTCGCCAGTGGTCGGCGGAAGGTGCACGTGCCAGCCGACCTGGGGCCGGACCGCAGCGACACACGTATGCACGCCAAGACCGTAGGATCCTACGCAGTGCCGTAGGGGACCGCACCGCCACTTCCCAGCAAATTAGGGACACTGTTGCTCCTGGGGTATCGGCGAGGACCATTCGCAACCGTCTCCATGAAGCTGGGCTACGGTCCCGCACACCGTTAGGCCGTCTTCCGCTCACGCCCCAACATCGTGCAGCCCGCCTCCAGTGGTTTCGCGGCAGGCGTGAATGGAGGGACGAATGGAGACGTGTCGTCTTCAGCGACGAGAGTCGCTTCTGCCTTGGTGCCAATGATGGTCGTATGCGTGTTTGGCGCCGTGCAGGTGAGCGCCACAATCAGGACTGCATACGACCGAGGCACACAGGGCCAACACCCGGCATCATGGTGTGGGGAGCGATCTCCTACACTGGCCGTACACGTCTGGTGATCGTCGGGGGACACTGAATAGTGCACTACATCCAAACCGTCATCGAAGCCATCGTTCTACCATTCCTAGACCGGTAAGGGAACTTGCTGTTCCAACAGGACAATGCACGTCCGCATGTATCCAGTGCCACCCAACGTGCTCTAAAAGGTGTAAGTCAACTACCCTGGCCAGCAATATCTCCGCATCTGTCCCCCATTGAGCATGTTTGGGACTGGATGAAGCGTCGTCTCACGCCGTCTGCACGTCCAGCACGAACGCTGGTCCAACTGAGACGCCAGGTGGAAATGGCATGGCAAGCCGTTCCACAGGACTACATCCAGCATCTCTACGATCGTCTCCATGGGAGAATAGCAGCCTGCATTGCTGCGAAATGTGGATATACTCTGTACTAGTGCCGACATTGTGCATGCTCTGTTGCCTGTGTCTACGTGCCTGTGGTTCTGTCAGTGTGATCATGTGATGTATCTGACCCCAGGAATGTGTCAATAAAGTTTCCCCTTCCTGGGACAATGAATTCACGGTGTTCTTATTTCAATTTCCAGGAGTGTATTTGTGGAATTAGCTCGTTTTGGACACTAATAGGAGCCTGAAAACTGTGTTACTTGGTGCATGGAACGCTATAACGTATACAATATAAACACAGGTACTCTGTGTTGTATCTGTACTTCACTACAAAGTAAAGACGCACGGAGAATGATCTGAAATCTTAGACATAACATAACTTTCAAAATGAGTTTAATATTAACAGTGAGGGGAATTATTTTACACTTAGGATACAATCATTCACAACTTCAGTTGCAAAGTCGAACACGTTATTTCCAAACTGCGGTCAGACAGAAAAAAATAGTCACTGATCGATGGTAACTGCTTCTGGCGCAACCAGTAATACCGCTAAAAATCTTTCTACGCTTAATATATAAAACTTATGTTTGTATCCACAGAATTTTAGTAACATTCAACTCTTACTCTTCTATCCATTCATCATTGAGGTACGACAGTTTACAACTACTTATACTTTATGGGTCTGCAGTTAAGTAAGCTCGTTTCGGTTTTGCCTTTACCCATGATTATTAATTTTTTTCCTTTTCTTTCCCTACATATCACCAAACCCTTATCAAATTTGTTTTTATAATTCAGCAGGCCGTCTGCAACATTATCTCTCTTTGTTATATACTTGCAATATCATGCAGATGTTAATCATGCTTAAAATTCTGCCACTAATTGGATACACTTTCATGTTTTTAAGTGTTTGGTCGATATTCACTGAGGTAGGATAATTCATAATAGTACACCTGACAAAAATTCTTTCGAAGCAGCAGATATATATAACGGCAATCTGACTGAAACTGAACATTAAGTGTGCAGTATTTACTAACCAGCAGAAAGATTAAAACCAAATAAAGAGAACATACTGAAATTAAAAGCTGAATCTTGTCTAAGAAGTCTAATTTTCGATGTCACATAATCAAAGAAACGTGAAATGTTACAATCATAAATAACCTTACCATTTCTCATTAAATAAAAAAAATCCTGCTCAGTAAGTCCTATACGTTTTTCTGGATATACATTATAGGTATACATGTAACAAGTTGTAAGATAATGCATAATTACACTAAGATTAGCTGTCGAGTCCTTACTTTTAGATACTGTTCTTTGTATTCTACTTGGAAGTAGACACTTGATAATGGTCTTATGTCCTAAACGGGATATACGTAGAGCATTTGTAACCAAGGCTGCGCGTTTGATTGGTCAATCAAAACAGTTCGTAGGCAGTTGCATGTGCAGAAGTGAAGAGATATATTAAACTAAACAGAAAGTACAAACAGATCATTATAAATTGGATGGTTCTACTATCAGCTATGTTAACCTTGTCCTGAGGAATAATTCGTGTCATTTTTGTGCAGCTGTGATCTATGAAAGGTATAAAGGATCTACTTGCTCTGATAGTTAATTCTCTCTATCTGTATTAGTGTACGTTCCGAGTACGCTGGAACATGTTAGATATAATCACTGTTACATCCAGTGGGTTGTATCAAAGTTGACGATGCGTCTGTAACATTGGTCATTCAAGCCTAGTTTATTGCTGTTGTTAGACAACATTACAAAAGACTATTCCTATATACATGTAATCCCAATCAAACTGCAGCACTTGCTAAGACTCTGGGTGAAGAATGTAACCGATGAGCAGAGTGTATGTAATACACTCTTAGCTTTCATGAGATAAACGTGGCCAAAAACTTTATAAATTATTGTTGTTGTTGTTGTGGTCTTCAGTCCAGAGATTGGTTTGATGCAGCTCTCCATGATACTCTATCCTGTGCAAGCTTCTTCATCCCCCAGTGCCTACTGCAACCTACATCCATCTCAATCTGTTTGGTGTATTTATCTCTTGGTCTCCCTCTACTATTTTTACCCTCCACGCTGCTCTCCAATACTGAATTGGTGATCTCTTGATGCCTCAGAATATGTCCAACAACCGATCCCTTATTCTAGTCAAGTTGTACCACACATTTCTCTTCTTCATAATTATATTCAATACCTCCTCAGGAGTTACGTGATCTACCCATCTAATCTTCAGCATTCTTCTGTAGCACCACATTGCAAAAGCTTCTATTCTCTTCTTGTCTAAACTATTTATCGTCCACGTTTCACTACCATATATGGATACATTCCATAGAAATACCTAGAGAAACGACTTCCTGTTACTTAAATCTGTACTTCGTATTAACAAATTTCTCTTCCTCAGAAACGATTTTCTTGCCATTGCTAGTCTACATTTTATACCCTATGTACTTCGACCAACGTCAGTTATTTTGCTCCACAAATAGCGAAACTCATTTACTACTTTACGCGTCTCATTTCCTAATCTAATACCCTCACCATCACCTGATGTAATTCAACTACATTCCATTATCCTCGTTTTGCTTATGTTGATGTCCATCTTATATCCTCCTTTCAAGACACTGTCCATTTCGTTCAGCTGCTCTTCTAGGCCCTATGCAGTCTCCGACAGAATTACAAAGTCATCGGCGAACCTGAAAGTTTTTATTTCTTCTCCATGGATTTTAATTCCTACTCCGAATTTTTGTTTTGTTTTCTTTACTGCTTGCTCAATATACAGATTGAATAACATCGGGAATAGTCTACATTCCCGTCTTACCCCCTTCCCAACCACTGCTTCCCTTTCATACCCCTCGCCTCGTATAACTGCCATCTGGCCTCTGTAAAAACTGTAATTAGCCTCGCTCCCTGTATTTACCCCTGCCACCTTCAGAATTTGAAAGAGAATATTCCAGTGAACATTGTCAAAAGCTTTCTCTAAGTCTACAAATGCTAGAAACGTAGGTTTGATTTTCCTTAATCTGTTTTCTAAGATAAATTGTAGGGTCAGTATTGCTTCACGTGTTCCAACAGTTCTACGGAATCCAAACTGATCTTCCACGAGGTCGGCTTCTACCAGCTTTTCCACTCTTCTATAAAGCATTAGTGTTAATATTTTGCAGCCGTGGCATAATAAATTGATAGTTCGGTAATTTTCGCATCTGTCAACACCTGCTTTCTTTGGGGTTGGAATTATTATATTCTTCTTGAAGCCTGATGGTATTTCGCCTGTCTCATACATTTTGGTCACCAGATGGTAGAGTTTTGTTAGGCCTGGCTGTCCCAAAGCTGTCAGTAGTTCTAATGGAATGTTGTCTACCCCTGGGGCGTTGTTTCGACCTACGTCTTTCAGTGCTCTGTCAAACTCTTCATGCAGTATCTCATCTACCATTTCATCTTCATCTACGTTCTCTTCCATTTTCATAACATTATCCTCAAGAACATATCCCTTGTATAGACCATCTATATATTCCTTCCACCTTTCTACTTTCCCTTCTTTGCTTAGAACTGGGCTTCCAACAGAGCTCTTGATATTCATGCAAGTGGTTCTCTTTTCTCCAAAGATCTCTTTAATTTTCCTGTAGGCAGTATCTATCTTACCCCTGGTAATATACGCCTCTACATCCTTACATTTGTCCTCTAGCCATCCCTGATTAGTCATTTTGCACTTCCTGTCGATCTCATTTTTGAGATATTTGTATTCCTTTTTGCCTGCATCAGTTACTGCCTTTTTAAATTTTCTCCTTTCATCAGTTAAAGTCGGTATCTCTGCTTTTACCCGAGGATTTCTTTTAGCACTCGTCTTTTTACCTACTTGATCCTCTCCTGCCTTCACTATTTCATCTCTCAAAGCTACCCATTCTTCTCCTACTGTATTTCTTTCCACAATTCTTGTCAATCGTTTTCTAATACTCTCCCTGACACTCCGTACAACCTACCGTTCTTTCACTTTATCCAGGTCCCATCTTCTTAAGTTCTCACCTTTTTACTCTTTCTTCAGTTTTTATCTACAGTTCATAACCAATAGATTGTGGTCAGGGTCCACATCTGCGCCTGGAAATATCTTACAATTTAAAACCTGATTCCTAAATCTCTGTCTTACGATTAAATAATCTATTTGATACCGTCTATTATCTCCAGGCTTCTTCCAGGTATACAACCTTCTTTCATGATTCTTGAACCAAGTGTTAGATATGATTAAGTAATTCTCTGTCCACAATTCTATCAGGCGAGTTCCTCTTTCATTCTTTACCACCATTCCATAATCACTTACTAAGTTTCCTTCTCTTCCTTTCCCTACTAGTCACCCATGATTATTACAATCACTATCTGAATATTTTCTTTTATCTCACCATACATTTCATCAATCTCTTCGTCATCTGCGGAGCTAGTCGGCATGTAAACTTGTATTGCTGTGGAAGGAGTGGGCTTCGTATCTATCTTGGCCACAATAATGCGTCCACTATGCTGTTCGTTGAAGCTTACCAGCATTCCTATTTTTTTAAATACTTTATTAAACCGACACTTGAACCCATCCGTCTCCCTTTTTAAATTCTCTAACCAACCTGCCCGATTAAGGGATCTGACATTTCACGCTCCGACCCGAAGAAGGCCAGTTCTCTTTCTCCTGGCAACAACGTGCTCCTGCCCGGAGATCTGAAGGGGGAACTATTATACCTCCGGCATATTTTACCCAAGAGGACGCCATCGTCGTTTAATCATACAGTACAACTGCGTGCACTCGGGAAAAATTACGGCCGTAGTTTCCCCTTGCTTTCAGCCGTTCGCAGTACCAGCACAGCAAGGCCGATTTGGTTAGTGTTACAAGGCCAGATTAGTCAATCATTCAGACTGTTGCCCTTGCAACAACTGAAAAAGCTGCTGCCTCTCTTCAGGAACCAGACGTTAGTCTTGCCTCTCAACAGATACCCCTCCGTTGTGGTTGCACCTACGTTACGGCTATTTGCATCGCTGAGGCACGCAAGCCTCCCCACCAACGGCAAGGTACATGGTTCATGGGGTGGGGGGATGGGGGGGTTAGTAGTCTAATTATGCAGCTATTAAGTATTTTTACGAATGGGTTTCTAGTAAGTGAACATCTAAGAAACAGTTTTCGAAATGATTAATATTCCTATAAGTTATAGTGCACTACAAAGTAGATGATGGGCAATTACAAGTGACTTTATACAAGTTGTATACCACATTAATGCAGAAGACAGTATAAGTGTTTCTCTTAAACAGTTTTTGTTTCTTTTATTTCAAATTAATTCATCTGGACAGTTATGAATGAAACAGACAGATCACTACATGTTATTTGTCACACGACCCGGTTTTCCGATGTTACAACATCATCTGGTACAAAAATGAGGGTGTGATTTGTTGGGCATAAAGATTTTGACCTAGTGTACCTACTGGGTATCTACATTTCCAGAAGCGAAAAATGTTGATGTTAGAATTACGAATAAAACAATACATATTATTTCAGTGTAAATGCGATGTATTATTATTTAACTAGTGAACTATAGAGAAATTACGACAGTTATACACAGAAGAAAATAATTGAAGAATAAACATTGGTGATATGCTTCAAGGATGTAACTGAAAAAGAATCTTGTCTTCAGTAGGTCTTAAATTACAAACAGATGAGATATAATATTTGATATTAAGCAGGTGAATGTGGCAGCTATGATTCCACAAGGTAAATTTTTTTGAAAGTAACCAGTCAAGTTATAGTAATTGAAATAAAGGATAATGGGAAATGTGAGTAAGAGGGGTAATTTACAACATGGCTTTAACGGTATTGTGAATAGTATCTGCAGTCACAAGTGGCGAGTGAGTGAACTATGTTTGTTCATTCAGTATAAGCTTCAGTTGATGGATGTTTTTATTAGTTTCCATTATTTAAAGATAGTCCATCTTCCTTCCTCTATGGATATGGCGTAATATGTCCTGTGTCACCTTGTAACTAAGGCCTTCATTAAGAAGGTGATCTGCAAAAGTAGAGTCTCGTTTTCCAAGTTTCTAATCTGTATGGTTTTCTTCAGACGAGTACATTTTGCTCTGAGATACTGACCTATAAAGAATTTGTGATGGTTACAAATAATGTTATATATTCCACACTTTTCCAAAGCTGGAGAGATATCTTTGCCATTGGGAAAGATACCCAGCCAATCTCAGTTTGCTGAATCTAAGTTGGAGTAATTAATATGTTGCCTCTGTCTTCCTGACAGTTTTTATTGGTTAACCCTTCAACGAAGGGCGTTTGCCTGTAGGGTTTTGGCCGGCCATAGTGGCCGAGCGGTTCTAGGTGCTATAGTCTGGAACCGCGCGCCCACTACGGTCGCAAGTTCGATTCCTGCCTCGGGCATGGATGTGTGTGATATCCTTAGATTAGTTAGGTTTAAGTAGTTCTAAGTTCTAGGGGACTGATGACCTCAGAAGCTAAGTCCCATAGAGCTCAGAGCCATTTGAACCATTTTTTAGAACTGGTATGGTTTGATGAGCTCTCCTTACTATAAGAATCGGAGACTTGACACACTGCTCGTCCTGGCTGTTTCCTATCTCTTCTTTTAACCCTACTTTGTAACGAAGATAGTCTGACGAGCAGTATCCAATAATCTGTCGAAGATGCAGTTTCATAAATTACTTGTTTCCTGAATGAGTGCCATATTCTTAAGCTTCTTTCCAGTCCGGCATGTTTTTACAACTGCTTCTGTTATGTGATTCTTTCTGGCGCTTACTTCTCGATATTTTACAGCTGTTATGGTTTCCAGCGCGTGGTTAAGGGCCATTAAATTTATGATGGTGCTTCTTTCCTCCCATTTATGCGCAAAATACTATACTTATTTTGTTGACGATAAGATGCCAATAGAGTATAGAAACGAACACCTCCAGAAACAAGACCATTGAAAATAAGAGTTGAAACGATAAATACAGGTGTTATGTCTTGATGAATGCTTTGTCCACTTACCTTGCATATTAGATGTAAACACCTGATGGATTAACACAAGGAAAGCAATACGGGTCACCATGGCGGCTCCTTCGCGGCAATCGGCAGCACGGCACGCAGGGTACTGAATGCGTTGTGTCACGTTCCTTCGGCTCTCGTTTCGTTCTTGCCCAAGCTCAGTTTACCAACAAGCGAGAAATTGTATGCCACAGCGCTCTAAGACTGTTTTCCAAAGCAGGAGGTGAATGCAAAGTAATATTCAGCATTCTATCGTTAACAATACTCGCAGGCTTTCGGTCGATACTAGCAGAAATGAGTGACTTCTTTGTGCTTAACCCTCCATCACGTACAACGCCTCTCGTGCAGCGTTTGCTACTGGAGTTTGATGAGCTCTCCTCACTATACGAATCGGAGAAGAGACGCACTTTCTTTTTTAATTTTTTCATAATTCTGTGAATTATTCAGAATTCCTCCAGTTACCATGTATTTGATAAGACCGCCTATAAAAAATAAACAAAATACGTAACAGCACCGTCTTTCATTCTCACTTGGCTTCATGGCTTCAGACGTTTATCGGATCCGTTACGAGAGAACCAGACACGTAGTGTTATCTCATTACAATCCGCTGTATTTTTTTTTTTTTTTTTTTGTCATCAGTCTACTGACTGGTTTGATGCGGCCCGCCACGAATTCGTTCCCTGTGCTAACCTCTTCATCTCAGAGTAGCACTTGCAACCTACGTCCTCAATTATTTGCTTGACGTATTCCAATCTCTGTCTTCCTCTACAGTTTTTGCCCTCTACAGCTCCCTCTAGTACCATGGAAGTCATTCCCTCATGTCTTAGCAGATGTCCTATCATCCTGTCCCTTCTCCTTATTAGTGTTTTCCACACATTCCTTTCCTCTCCGATTCTGCGTAGAACCTCCTCATTCCTTACCTTATCAGGCCACCTAATTTTCAACATTCGTCTATAGCACCACATCTCAAATGCTTCGATTCTCTTCTGTTCCGGTTTTCCCACACTCCATGTTTCACTACCATACAATGCTGTACTCTAGACGTACATCCTCAGACATGTCTTCCTCAAATTAAGGCCGGTATTTCATATTAGTAGACTTCTCTTGGCCAGAAATGCCGTTTTTGCCATAGCGAGTCTGCTTTTGATGTCTTCCTTGCTCCGTCCGTCATTGGTTATTTTACTGCCTAGGTAGCAGAATTCCTTAACTTCATTGACTTCGTGGCCATCAATCCTGATGTTAAGTTTCTTGCTGTTCTCATTTCTACTACTTCTCATTACCTTCGTCTTTCTCCTATTTACTCTCAAACCATACTGTGTACTCATTAGACTGTTCATTCCGTTCAGCAGATCATTTAATTCTTCTCCACTTTCACTCAGGATAGCAATGTCATCAGCGAATCGTATGATTGATATAATTTCACCTTGTATTTTAATTCCACTCCTGAACCTTTCTTTTATTTCCATCATTGCTTCCTCGAAGTACAGATTGAAGAGTAGGGGCGAAAGGCTACAGCCTCGTTTTACACCCTTCTTAATACGAGCACTTCGTTCTCGATCGTCCACTCTTATTATTCCCTCTTGGTTGTTGTCCATATTTTATATGGCCCGTCTCTCCCTATAGCTTACCCCTATTTTTTTCCAGCATTTCGAACAGCTTGCACCATTTTATATTGTCGAACGCTATTCCCAGGTCGACAAACCCTATGAACGTGTCTTGATTTTTCTTTAGCCTTGCTTCCATTATTAGGCGTAACGTCAGAATTGCCTCTCTCGTGCCTTTACTTTTCCTAAAGCCAAACTGATCGTCACCTAGCTCATTCTCAATTTTCTTTTCCATTTTTCTGTATATTATTCTTGTAAGCAGCTTCGATGCATGAGCTGTTAAGCTGATTGTGCGACAATTCTCGCACTTGTCAGCTCTTGCCGTCTTCGGAATTGTGTGAATGATGCTTTTCCGAAAGTCAGATGGTATGTCGCCAGACTCATATATTCTACACACCAACGTGAACAGTCGTTTTGTTGCCACTTCCCCTAATGATTTTAGAAATTCTAATGGAATGTTATCAATCCCTTCAACCTTATTTGACCGTAAGTCCTCCAAAGCTCTTATAAATCCCGATTCTAATACTGGATCCCCTATCTCTTCTAAATCGACTCCTGTTTCTTTTTCTATCATATCAGACAAATCTTCACCCTCATAGAGACTTTCAATGTATTCTTTCCACCTATCTGCACTCTCCTCTGCAATTAACAGTGGAATTCCCGTTGCACTCTTAATGTTACCACCGTTGCTTTTAATGTCACCAAAGGTTGTTTTGACTTTCCTGTATGCTGAGTCTGTCCTTCCGACAATCATATCTTTTTCGATATCTTCACATTTTTCCTTCAGCCAATTCGTCTTAGCTTCCCTGCACCTCCTATTTATTTCATTCCTCAGCGACTTGTATTTCTGTATTCCTGATTTTCCCGGAACATGTTTGTACTTCCTACTTTCATCAATCGACTGAAGTATTTCTTCTGTTACCCATGGTTTCTTCACAGCTACCTTCTTTGTACCTGTGTTTTCCTTCCCAACTTCTGTAATGGCCCTTTTTAGAGATGTCCATTCCTCTTCAACTGTACTGCCTACTGCGCTATTCCTTATTGCTGTATCTACAGTGTTAGAGAACTTCAAACGTATCTCGTCATTCATTAGAAATTCCGTATCCCACTTCTTTGCGTATGGATTCTTCCTGACTAATGTCTTGAACTTCAGCCTACTCTTCATCTCTACTATATTGTGATATATCTGCTCCTGGGTACGCCTTACAATCCAATATCTGATTTCGGAATCTCTGTCTGACCATGATACAATCTAATTAAAATCTTCCCGTATCTCCCGGCCTTTTCCAAGTATACCTCCTCCTCTTGTAAATCGTGAACAGGGTATTCGCTATTTCTAGGTGAAAATAATTACAGAACTCAATTAGTCTTTCTCCTCTTTCATTCCTTGTCCCAAGCCAATATTCTCCTGTAACTTTTTCTTCTACTCCTTCCCCTACAACTGCATTCCAGTCGCCCCTGACTATTAGATTTTCGTCCACCTTTACCTACTGCATTACCCTTTCAATATCCTCATACACTTTCTCTATCTGTTCATCTTCAGCTTGCGACGTCGGCATGTATACCTGAACTATCGTTGTCGGTGTTGGTCTGCTGTCGATGCTGATTAGAACAACCCGGTCATTGAACTGTTCACAGTAACACACCCTCTGCCCTACCTTCCTATTCATAACGAATCCTACACCTGTTATACCATTTTCTGCTGCTGTTGATATTACCCGATACTCATCTGACCAGAAATCCTTGTCTTCCTTCCACTTCACTTCACTGACCCCTACTGTATCTAGATTGAGCATTTGCATTTACCTTCTCAGATTTTCTAGTTTCCCTATCACGTTCAATCTTCTGATATTCCACGCCCCGACTCGTAGAATATTATCGTTTCGTTGATTATTCAATCTTTTTCTCGTGGTAACCTCCCCCTTATCAGTCCCCTCCCGCAAATCTGAATGGGGGAATATTCCGGAATCTTTTGCCAATGGAGAGATCATCATGACACTTCTTCAACTACAGGCCACATGTCCTGTGGATACACGTTACGTGTCTTTAATGCAGTGGTTTCGTTGCCTTCTGCATCCTCATGTACGATATTCTTAATCTACTGCGAACCCACTTCCGTTTAATCAGATAACTGTAGCTTGTAGATTTATTTGTGTTAAACGTACTGACTATAATCTACGATCTTTCTAACAGGATACTTTCGTCAAAGGTGGTGGGTAAACAATATTGATATCATTCTGCTTTTAATCTGGTGTCTAGAACAACCAATGCTTGAGAGTAACTAAACTGCGAACAACAACCTGCTTAGGTAATGTGAACAATTCCAACGATTAACCATTTGATTTTACCAGAATGAGATTTTCACTCTGCAGCGGAGTGTGCGCTGATATGAAACTTCGTGGCAGATTAAAACTGTGTGCTCGACCGAGACTCGAACTCGGAACCTTTGCCTTTCGCGGGCAAGTGCTCTACCATCTGAGCTACCGAAACACGACACACGCCCGGTACTCACAGCTTTACTTCTGCCAGTATCCGTCTCCTACCTTCCAAACTTTACAGAAGCTCTCCTGCGAACCTTGCAGAACTAGCACTCCTGAAAGAAAGGATATTGCGGAGACATGGCTTAGACACAGCCTGGGGATGTTTCGAGAATGAAATTTTCACTCTGCAGCGGAGTATGCGCTGATATGAAACTTCCTGGCAGATTAAAACTGTGTGCCCGACCGAGACTCGAACTCGGGACCTTTGCCTTTCGCGGGAAAGTGCTCTACCGGGTACACAGGGCTGTACAAGCAATGATCACACGCATGGCACAGCGGTCACACCAGGAACCGCGGTGTTGGCCGTCGAATGGCGCTAGCTGCGCAGCATTTGTGCACCGCCGCCGTCAGTGTCAGCCAGTTTGCCGTGGCATACGGAGCTCCATCGCAGTCTTTAACACTGGTAGCATGCCGCGA
Source organism: Schistocerca gregaria (assembly GCF_023897955.1). Classification (NCBI taxonomy): domain Eukaryota; kingdom Metazoa; phylum Arthropoda; class Insecta; order Orthoptera; family Acrididae; genus Schistocerca; species Schistocerca gregaria. The sequence continues at coordinate 676,661,720 of NC_064922.1, forward strand.
CAGCGTGGACGTCAACCGTATGTGCAGTTGACGGACTTTGAGCGAGGGCGTATAGTGGGCATGCGGGAGGCCGGGTGGACGTACCGCCGAATTGCTCAACACGTATGGCGTGAGGTCTCCACAGTACATCGATGTTGTCGCCAGTGGTCGGCGGAAGGTGCACGTGCCCGTCGACCTGGGACCGGACCGCAGCGACGCACGGATGCACGCCTAGACCGTAGGATCCTACGCAGTGCCGTAGGGGACCGTACCGCCACTTCCCAGCAAATTAGGGACACTGTTGCTCCTGGGGTATCGGCGAAGACCATTCACAACCGTCTCCATGAAGCTGGGCTACGGTCCCGCACACCGTTAGGCCGTCTTCCGCTCACGCCCCAACATCGTGCAGCCCGCCTCTAGTGGTGTCGCGACAGGCGTGAATGGAGGAACGAATGGAGACGAATGGAGACGTGTCAGCGATGAGAGTCGCTTCTGCCTTGGTGCCAATGATGGACGTATGCGTGTTTGGCGCCGTGCAGGTGAGCGCCACAATCAGGACTGCATACGACCGAGGCACACAGGGCCAACACCCGGCATCATGGTGTGGGGAGCGATCTCCTACACTGGCCGTACACCTCTAGTGATCGTCGAGGGGACACTGAATAGTGCAAGGTACATCCAAACCGTCATCGAACCCATCGTTCTACCATTCCTAGACCGGCAAGGGAACTTGCTGTTCCAACAGGACAATACACGTCCGCATGTATCCCGTGCCACCCAACGTGCTCTAGAAGGTGTAAGTGAACTACCCTGGCCAGCAAGATCTCCGGATCTGTCCCCCATTGAGCATGTTTGGGACTGGATGAAGCGTCGTCTCACGCGGTCTGCACGTCCAGCACGAACGCTGGTCCAACTGAGGCGCTAGGTGGAAATGGCATGGCAAGCCGTTCCACAGGACTACATCCAGCATCTCTACGATCGTCTCCATGGGAGAATAGCAGCCTGCATTGCTGCGAAAGGTGGATATACACTGTACTAGTGCCGACATTGTGCATGCTCTGTTGCCTGTGTCTATGTGCCTGTGGTTCTGTCAGTGTGATCATGTGATGTATCTGACACCAGGAATGTGTCAATAAAGTTTCCCCTTCCTGGGACAATGAATTCACGGTGTTCTTATTTTAATTTCCAGGAGTGTGCTTAAACCCTAACTAACCTACATACATCACACACATCTATTGCCGAGGCAGATTCGAAACTGAGACCGTAGCGGTCGCACGGTTTGGGGCTGAAGCGCCTAGAACAGTTCTGCCTCAGACGCCGCCCCTGTCACTGTCCTTCAGAGTAGTCACAAGCGTTGTGTATAATCTGTTGCCTGCGATGTGGAAGGGGTAGTATACCGTTAGCAGTGCCTGTTCTATTGATGGTGCGAATGGAGCGGTCCGCTGCCTGTCGAATCTCTGGAACAGACCTGAAGCGAAAATCAGGAAGTGGGTACTTCATCTTCGGAATTAAATCAAAGTCACAAAGATTTAAGTCCGGTGAGTATGGTGGATGGTACAGTACTTCCCAGTCCCATCGACCGAGCAGAGTAGCCACAGCTTGCGTTGTATGGGCCCGCGCATTGTCGTTCAAAATGATGGGTGGGTTTGCGCAGAAAGTGTCGCCGCTTCTTTCGCAGAGATATACGGTATACTGCGCCTTCAACATCGGTGGGCACGTGTTCTACACAACGTTGGTGACTACTTTGAAGGATAATAATAGGTGCAAACATGTAACTCTTTTGTATCGGCTGTGAATAAATAGTTGCCACTATTTAAGTTCCAATCCTCGTATTTCTGTATTGCGCAGGTGACGCTCCAAAAACGGACATTAATACTGTGCACTGTCGGTCTGCCGTGGAGGAACGTAATGAATTACATTCGTACACGAGAATCACCATAACTATAGACCGCTCCATTCGCACCATCAACAGAACAGGCTCTGCTAACGGTATACTACGCCTTCAACTTCGGTGGGCACGTGTTCTACACAACGTTGGTGACTACTTTGAAGGACAGTAATAGGTGCAAACATGTAACTCTTTTGTATCGGCTGTGAATAAATAGTTGCCACTATTTAAGTTCCAATCCTCGTATTTCTGTATTGCGTGTAACTGTGATATACTGTTGCGTGGGAGCTGAAATATCTAACATAAGTAAGGAATAAAATATTCACTGATTGAAATGATTTTCGTACTTGACTCTACAATGAACATATGTTAAATAACCATAACATGGAATGAAAAACTGGAAAAACTGCAGCACTCCAATCAACACACTGCGTAAAACAGTCACTACTGTTACAGAAGAGAGAAAAAATAGGCACATTAGAACGTAAATTCCGAACTACAAATGGGAATAATCAAGACAAGAGTTCCTATTCCGAAAGAACAGTTTTGTAGTTGAAATATCCAGAACAGTATCTGTAAGAATCGTAATAGCAAAATTGTATTTTTTTTTGTTTCTTAATGGGGCCCATGGCGAATTTCTCTTTTGTTAGAATCTCCTCATCACATAATACCACTTGCACGTAACGTCCTCAATTGGGATATAGTCCCGCCCTTTGTTTTTCTCTACAGCATTTACTCTCTACATCGTCCTGTAGTATCAAGGAAGCTTGTCCCTAATATCTCAACACATGTCTTATCATCCTGTCACATATTCTCGTCAGCGTTTAACGAAAGTTCCTTTCCTCTCCGGTTAGGCAGAGATAGGTCTCATTTCTTATATTACCAGTCCATCTAGGTATCAACAACATTTTACAGCACCACATCTCAAATGTTTCAAATTCTTCTTCACCAGTTTCCCAATGGCCCATCCACTCGCTCTCGTACAATGCTGTGTTCCAAATACGAAAATGGCTCTGAGCACTATGGGACTTAACTTCTAAGGTCATGAGTCCCCTAGAACTTAGAACTACTTAAAGCTAACTACCCTAAGGACAGCACACACATCCATGCCCGAGGCAGGATTCGAACCTGCGACCGTAGCGGTCGCGCGGTTCCTGACTGTAGCGCCTAGAACCGCTCAGCCACTCCGGCCGGCCTCCAAATACGGGATGAGTCAAGTAAGATGTAACATCACTTATATTTCGTAAACGGCTAAGCATATCTAAATGCGGTTTTCGTACAATGTTAGAGCGTCAAAAAGCACATACGTCTTTGCTTGGTTGATGTTCTTAGCGCCGGTATCAACTGAGGAACTGAACTAATTTCTTTTTTTTTTGTAATGGAATCATAGCTCTTGAGAACACAATTACAGTAACGTAGCATTTGTTAATGTTGATTCTAAAACATTTAGTAAAAAAATTAAGAAATGGTAAAGTAATTGAGAGCGAAAACGGCATTTGCGGTGCACCTATGCCAAGCGGGCGTGTCGGACCACGCTGCGTACTTGGTTACTGTAAGTTAGGCCTGCGCTTTGAGAACAAAGCTTTGTTTTCCCTTGTACCAACTTAGGATCTAGATGCAGAATCACCTACGAATGCTGTGTATGGAAGTACGACATAGGCTAGAATCTAGTGTATAACAAATGGCTTAGAAAACTATTTCACATCTGTGTATCCTCCCAGATATACGTGAGTTGAAACAGATATATCAACTGATCATTCTTCAAAAATAAAGAGATCTTACACGCTGCAAAATGCAACTACTCTATTAAATACGTAAATGTTAGATGGAAGGCTTGACCTAAAGTTTCCTGTACGTTGCCGTGTGCTTCTTAGGGGTAAAATACATGCTGTCGTACAAATGACTATACCTACGCTGCCATAATGACTGCGTTACCAGTTACGTGCGTATATTGCACGTAGCTGGTAACGCAGTCGACTTATTTGACACTTCATTGCTATTTCGTACACAAATAAATGAAATAATCAATTTACGAACAATTGTTTGGAAACGTCCTAAATGACGTAACTTAATTTAGTCTTCCAAGATAATAACTTTATCCTTAATTTCAGCATTTGTTCAAAGTGTGGACCACGGACTGAAAGGCACATTTGCAATCGCCATGGTAGGGCATGCGCTGGTGATTCGACGACTCTTATCTTCAGGCGTAGTTGGCGGTTACTCATAGGCTGCATATTTGAGTGCTCCCCAAACAAAAGAAATCAGAGGAGTCAAATCGGTGGATCTCGCAGGCCATTTGTCAACAGAATTTCGTCCTATCCAATGTCCAGAAAGTTCTCATTCATCATTTTCGTTGCAACGCGGGACGAGTGAGCTGGACAACGTCGTGTTGCAGACACATACACTGTCGAATATAAAGTGGTTCCTTTTCTCGAAGAACCGGCAGAATGTTCGTCGCAAAGTGTGCGTACGAATGTCCATTTAGAACGCCTGAGATGAAGGGAGGTCCCACAGTGTTATTTCATGTATGCCGCATCATACATTTGCTCTTCACGGCCGTTGATGTTGCAGCAGACGAAACCACTGTCGATCTTCGGCATGTTACGCAAAATTTACATTAACGTGGTTATTAAATCTTGCTTCATCTTTAAGGAGCAAACGTTGACGAAACGTAGGGTCATGTCTCAGTTGCTGAAGAGATAATTGACAAAATTGTACACGACGTTCGAAATCAGGGTCGTCGATGCCTGATGTAGGGATGGAAATTCTGTCGATGAAGGATGCGAGTGACACTCGTCGGGCTGGTTCCACAGGCCTTGGCAATGTGTCTCGTAACATTGTGCGGATTGATTAGCTTCGTACCCAGAACAGCTTCTTCGTGTTCTCTGTGAGGTTCAGTCTTCTTTCTTGTCCTCTTTCCAACGTTCAAGCAAACTGGCCGTACTAGCGTCTTAAAAATTGGTGCAGTTATATGGCGCGTCGCAGATTGTCGATTTTGATAGATAACCCTATATCGCTGGATTGTTTTTACGACATTTTTTTGCATTCACAGCATAAAATTAGTACATCCAACTTCTCCTCATTGGCGTACATGAGCGGCCTGCAGCGTAGACACGTAAATGGGCCAAATGTGTTGACATTATGACACAGTGTTGCACGAGAGCTCTGCTTGGCTTTGTTTGCACAACTAATGCCGCTTCCAGCCACTGTGCTCATAAATTCTGGGATATTTCTCTGACTTTTTTACGACAGGTTTCAGCGTTCACATTAACTAATGCTATATCACTGTAACTGTTTCCTCAAGGGCTATCAAATGTAGCTAGACAAAGTATACGGTACCATTTAAGAAAACGTACTTGCTTCAATAATTCCGTTGATACCAGCGCTAAAAGCATTAACCAAGCAAAAGATACGTGTACTTCGGCACTCTATCATTTGCCGAAAACCGCGTTCCGATATGTGGATCAGTTCACGAAATAAAAGGGGCGTTACGCCTTAAATGAATCACACTGTTTATGTTCTCAAAAATTTCTTCCTCAAGGTCGGTGTTTAATAATAGTGGACATCTTTTGGTTAGAGCGCTCTTTTTGTCTGTGCTAGATTGCTGCTAGCTTCGTTCTTCACTCCGTATGATTCCTGGTCATTAATTTTGATGTTAAGTTAACCGCTAATTTCCTTCTCATTAATAGTTTTGTCTTTCTTCGGCTTACCCTTATCTATAGCGGTTTGTCATCAGACTGTTTATTCCACCTAGTAAGTTCCGTAAATCTCTCTCAATTTTGTTGAGAACAGCAATCTCGTCAGAGAATCTTGTCGTTGACATTTCATTTCTACCTAAATTGTAATCTCGTATTAAGCTTTCATTTCCAGAATGAGATTTTCACTCTGCATCGGAGTGTGCGCTGACATGAAACTTCCTGGCAGATTACAACTGTGTGCCAGGCTGAGACTCGAACTCGGGACCATTGCCTTTCGCGGGCAAGTGCTCAGTTGATAGAGCACTTGCCCGCGAGAGGCAATGGTCCCGAGTTCGAGTCTCGGTCCGGCACACATTTTTAATCTGCCAGGAAGTTTCAAGCTTTCATTTCTTTATGTCGCTGCTTCTTCGATGTATAGACTGAAGAGCATTCCGAGTGCTTCGTTCCTGATCTTCTGTTCTTAATTTTGCCTCTTGGTTCTCTTACACATTGTATTCTACAAGACTTTCTGTACATGGTGTTGCATAATTTCTATTACAGGCTTCTAGGTGCTGTAAAGCGGGCACTGTTGATAAAGTTTCAAAACTAAACGCTACTCCGGATACGTGTGGATGTAAAACAAGTTTGAAGATCGAATCACTCTCAAATCTCCATACACAATGCAGACAATGAGATCTGACCTGTGTGTTCAAGGAGCCCATTGGCTACACATTGTTTCGAGTATTAGTCCTCATGATTCCTCTTTCCTGACGAACGATGACCTCTGAAAAGTCGAGAGCGCGATGCTTACGTAAAGCATCATAATCAACTCTCCTCGTTGCAAACGCATCAGTTTCTCTGTGCCGTTGTTGTAGTCGAAGGAAAATGTTACGTGAGGTCATAAGTACCGAAGAAGATGCCCTGTTCTCAGTTTGAGAGGCTACCGTGAATCAGAAGGTTTCCAAGTGATGTGACCTTCAAACTTATTTTATATCCAAGGCATACATTTTCAGACATGGATTTCTTATCAAAACCTGTATGAGCTACACTACTTTTCTGAAGACTTCGACCAGTTTACACCATTGTAAGTTTTCGGCTACTTTTCCTAGACTGACAAAGCCCTATGAACGTGTCTTGATTTTTATTTTGTCTTACTCCCATTGACAAGCACAACGTCAGTACTGATTCCTTTAACTGCTATAACGCCAAATTGATCGTCATTTAACAATTCTTAAACTTTTCTTTCCTCTGTAATTATTTTGGTCTGCCATTTGAATGCATGAGATGTTAAACTCATTCTGAGATGGGGCTACTCACAGCAGCCTTGATGTCGGGACTATGCGGATGAATTTCTTCAGATAGTAAGTTGGAATTGTGTCTTAACCATCTTGATCTCGGTGATTGTGACCTGGAAGACTCCTCGCCTTGTTTTTCGTCGGATAATTGGATTACAGACATTGAATGCACTTTTTTCTTGAATATTAATAACAAATTGTTGGCTTAAGTACGGTAAGAGTAGTAACAGTGTTATTGCAGTGGCTCCTGTTGCCTCCTTTACTTCTGCGGAGCAACACATTCTTTGTCAGTTGCTGCTTAGCTCTCTAGTATTCTATACAGTCATTGAGGGTTTCAGTTGGTTTGCGAAAGTCGAAAGATCCAGTTCGCTAATAATAGGATAAATCATACAGTGCCGGCCGCGGTGGCCGTGCGGTTCTGGCGCTGCAGTCCGGAACCGCGCCGCTGCTACGGTCGCAGGTTCGAATCCTGCCTCGTGCATGGGTGTGTGTGATGTCCTTAGGTTAGTTAGGTTTAAGTAGTTCTAAGTTATAGGGGACTTATGACCTAAGATGTTGAGTCCCATAGTGCTGAGAGCCATTTGAACCATTTGAACCAAATCATACAGTGTCTACATAACGTTTCTCCAATGTTTTATTACGATATTACAGACTTTACACATACGTTAGTTTTTAACATAGTCAGTCCGCATTTCATTGCTCATGGATCATCGCTACACAAGCTTTTCAATAAGCACACACAGAAAAGGTTTTCTACGGAGCAGTACGAAACGTATGCATTGTTTCCTTCACATCTGAGATGAATCGACGGTCTCTTCAGCCATTTTTAACTGGTCCGAACAAAGGAAAATCTGACTGGCCAAGATCAGGAGAATATGGAGGATTTCGCAATATCTCTCGTAGGCATATACTGAAGAATTTGAATGGTGTGGGCGGTGATATGTGGACGAGCACTCTCTAGCAAAAAATAACGCCGTTAGACAATAGGCCTGAGGGTTTGTTTCGAACTGCAGTCTTCAACTGAAAAAAAAGTGTAATTGTGATGATGATTCTTTAACGTTGGCGCCTTGTGGAGGTAATTTTTAGAACCAGTCGTTGTACTTTCCAAAGAAGCTGTGTGCATAACTTTTCCTGCAGAGGGTCGACTCTTGAATTTCCTTTTGGGTGGAAGTATGGTTTTTCTATTCCATACTCTGGCATTTGTTCTCTGGTTTAAGGCGATTAACCAATGTTTTTATCAACAGCTATGATTCGGTCAATGTTTCACCATCATTTGCACTGTAATCCAGTAGCGACTGACGGATTCTTATACGATTGCGCTTGTTCTCTTCGTCGAGTTGTTTTGGAACTCAGCTTACACCTGTACTCCTTATTGGCCCATCTGAATTGTTCAGCCCGTTGGTATACACTGCTGGTGCACTGGGCTGAAGGTCTTCAAGGAATTCAGCTCCTGGTACACCTCCAGACAGCAAAGAATCGATGGCAGCTCGCCGTGCTTCATTTCTGCAGAAGCAGAGTGCCGCATCCACTTTTGCTTTGCGATAACACCAAGCGATAAGATGTAACAACATTTAATCATGCCAAAGTGGTGACATCTAGTGGTTGGAGAGCGCACTAATCCATACTGCTAATCTAAACACAATTTGAATGGAAGTGCATTTACTTATTGACTAACCGCTGTACATGTTTGCCACATTTATGTTATTCTTCACTTATCCTCTTCAGTCCTGTGCTTGGATCTTATGAGAGAAAAGTTTATATACGTGGTCAATGCATTGCTCTGGGGCAACATAAGAATGAAACACGAAATTAAAAAAAAACAGACTAGTGTTATTCACAAAAATTAAAGAACATGTTCAAAGTAAATACAGTTAATATTACAAAACAACTGAAATATGTGCAATACACGTAAAACTCTATATATATTACCTAAAGATAAACATCAGTGGAATGAGAAAAACAAGGCATTGCCAAATGTAGTCACACTGCTACATCGAAAACAGTATATCACTGTACTGTTGTGGTGAAATAAATAATCACTTATCTCTTACTTTAGGATATATTAGCAGATTACAGCAAGGTCAAGACACAATGTAGTCAAAAATTATTGTGAACTTAGAGAAACTAGCTTAAGTATTCGAAGTTGCACTGACAGTGCGATAAACAACTTTCCATCCGGATGCTGCTTTCCACTACGAATATGCAGAGACGAAAATAAGTGATGCGGTGAAAGCAGACAAAGTAAAGTAAATGCTACAATTAGCGCAAGCGAGTTTGGTTGAGTCCGTGCGCTAGTAAAAAGGAAAATTTGTATGTAGCATATATACTGCACGGGGACTGAAGTAAAATTTAGAATAATTCCTCGTACATGAGTCAGAAGCAATTAAGCATAAAAAATGTGATATTTGGTACCTGCAGAATTGTTTCATTGATGCTAAGAGGTTCGTTCAGTAAGTAATGCGACATATTTTTTTCTGAAAACAGTTAGGTTTTTTTCCCCTACCTCGTATTATTCACCACTCTTTTGGCTACAAATCGTCTTCCCAACTTAATTTCTGTTCAATGCGATGACCTTATGGTGCACCTTACTGGAAGGGCAAGTGTGTCCGCATGCTAGCACTCTACTGGTCAGAAACGAGACCAACGTCTTGCTGCATCAACAGCCTACGCAACATCCACTTACTGCTTCCCGTTGAGTGAACTTTTCAGTGGGCCAAACAGATGGAACTCGGGAGGTACGAGATACGGGTTATAGGGCGGTTGAGGAAGAACAGTCCAATGGAGATTTGTAAGCTCCTCTCGGGTACTAAGACTTGTATGACGTCTTGAAGTGTTATGGAGAAAGAGAAGCTCTTTTGCATATTTTTTGCGACGAACTCGCTGAAGTCGTTTCTCCAATAGCGTGAGGGTAGCACAATACAAATCAGACTTGATTGTTGCACCATCAGGAAGGACATCAGACAGTATAACCCCTTCAGAGACACACAAGACCGTCGCCATGACTTCACCGGCTGAGGGTGCGGCTTTGAACATTTTTTTGGAGGAGAAGTGGTGCGGCCCACTCCGTGGGTTTCCGTTTTGTTTCCCATTCGAAGTGATGAACCGTTGTTTCATGACCTGTGACAATGTTGAACAAAAAATTGTCATGATCAGCCTCTTAACGAACAAGCAGATTCGCACGGATGGACCTTCGCAGCCTTATGGTCTTCTGTTAGGCTGCGAGGAACCCTGCTGGCTCACACCTTTGAGTACTACAACCTGGACGAATCTATCAGCATTACCAGCGGAGACCTTCAGTTGTGCAGGCAAGTATTTAGTTGTGATCCATCGATCACCTCGAATGAAAGTGTCCACATGTTCAAACATTACAAGAGTCATAGCTGTGTGAGGTCGACAGGCACGCGAGAGATGGACAGGTCTGCGCGAAATTGCTGTGATGATGGCAGTCGCCTCGTCCAACGAGTCACCGGAGATTTGCTCACCGCGAAGTATCCTATGAATGCCTCAAAGGCTCTGGTTTCTCTCCAAAAGAAACTCTATGACATATCTGTGCTTAGAACGCATATCCATTACAGATGCATTTTGAATGCTACATATAGCCCCATCATCTATCGGAACTTCATAAAACTAGAGAGGATGACGCGGGAATATTCCAAAAACTATCACAACAAATTTCAAATTTTTTCAACCGAAACTGGCCAAGAAAAAAGGTGTTGCATCACTTACTGAATGCACTTTTTGCCTTCCAGGAACATAATCTAGAAAAGGAAGCAATAAAACCAAAAATAATCCTTTATTTGGTATTTACAAGACTGAAATTTTAACTGATGTTAGTACTGAACTTCTTCTAAAGAAATGGATTGGATTTAAACCAATTTTTACATCAGCAACAAATAAACTTTTATGCGGGTGTTAACGTCACTATTCACCAAATTCCTACCTATAGATGCAGAACTGTACAAGCCGCTTTACTCGCTTCTGACGTAACATAATGACGCTCGTTTACCATAGAAACAATATTCACTGAACAATTTACAAGAATGTCGTCAAAAATGTGAACGGTAGTAACAAAAATTCTCTCCCTCTTTGATGTTAGTAACTGGTAAATTATCAGGTAATTGAACCTTAAAAACCTCTAACTGTAAGTATTATTAATACATATTTCTGCATCTGCTGTAATTCTGTAAGACAGCATATCAGTAACTTGCAAAATATACGGTTCATTGGATATGATACAGACGTATAATGGAACAGTTGCGTCAGCTAAGGGGATACTGGGTGAGGATCTTACTAGTATTTAGGGCCAGTGCAACGACTGGACGCTTATCCGGACTGTAAACCATGGGTTTCCATCCATTTAATTTACCTGGGACACAACGGAAGAAGACGATAAGTTTTGGACCGCACGTAATATACTTCATACCAAACTAATTTCGGATTTATTAACTGAGAATTCTTTATTTGCTAGAGGCTACATGGGATTAATTTTAAATTTTGTATATGAGATTCCATTAATAATTTTATATATACTAATGAATCATATAATTAATGTGACACTTGACTTTGAATTTGTGGAACTAATGGATCAATATCAGGTACAGTCGAAGTGGCTGCGGTTCTCAGGGTGTTCCCTAGGTGTTCGTGTATTAGTATGGTTCTATCTTTACTCTTTGTGTGATTAATTCTTGAAAATAACCCTTAACAAAAGTATCTTCCTCCAGACAACGATGAGATCTGTAACGCAAAACTGTGAAGGGAGGGATATTTGTCTCTGGCTAGGCATGATTTGTTAACGTCCAACAAAGGTACGTATATAATCAGTTATTTTTCTTTCAGTTGACTATCATATTGGAACTCAAGGCATTCCATCCAAGAAACCACGTGCAATAAACGTTATCTACTGGAGGTTGGGTGTGAGGAGAAGTAGCATGATGATCGCCAAAGTGCGACGAACGGCAAGGGAAACAACTTCCATCACGTGCAGTATGAACACGTTCTTATTTGTGCCGATTGTCTGCCGTGGTAGAAATTGCTTACGAAAGTGAAAAGATCTCGTGAGAGCTCATCACAGAGATGTTCACGTTTAAATGAGGCTCTTATTTTTAGCAGTGAATATGATGTCAAAGTATACCAGTTATAACATAATTACGAGACTGTAAAATAGCAAACATTGCCAATAATTGCAAACCACATCAAGAAATGGTTCAAATGGCTCTGAGCACTATGGGACTCAACACCTTAGGTCATAAGTCCCCTAGAACTTAGAACTGCTTAAACCTAACTAACCTAAGGACATCACACACACCCATGCCCGAGGCAGGATTCGAACCTGCGACCGTAGCAGCCCCGCGGCTTCGGACTGCAGCGCCAGAACCGCACGGCCACCGCGGACGGCCCACATCAATTCATACCGATTAGTAGTGGTCAGAACTGCAATCAAAAACGTTCTTTGTACGGATATGACACAGAATTTCCTTGTTTTTCCATCATTTAATTTCATTATACGTTCCTAAATCTCTAGTTTCGGAGTTGTAACAAGCGTTGCCCTAAGACAACACACCAGCGCCTTTGGAGGAGCGGCCAGTAACAAGGACGAGCCTCTGGAGCACAAGTGCAGCATGGGTAGCAATGTTAAGAGCAGTGTGGAACAATGACATCCAGTGGCCGGAGTTTGAAATTAAAAATATTAACTTTGTAATAGTGTTATGTAGATGGAATTTCACAGGTTTCTCCGATCGTGTGACACGTTCATGAACAGCACTGATGTTTGATTTGGGCCGCTGGTTGGATACCCCTGCTTTAGCAAAAAAGAACCAACACTCACTACCTGTAACATGGTATTACAATGCTCGTTCATTACCACCAGTTACACTGAGTGATATTATTAAAACACTAGGTTTGACGAAATGAGCCAAATACTGAATGTTTCGAAATGCCGATAAATATTGAGGAAATATATGTCACTCAAAAGAATATTTTTCTAAAACGTCGATTCGCAAGACAAGGTTTTGAAAATGAATAACTACACTTACATACATTATTTTGATAGGAACTTTTTCGAAAAAGTTTAGAACTGATGTCAAAAAAGTGTGTTGTAAATCTAGTTAAATGCTTTGCAAGACTGATTATTAAACACAGTCGACATTTTCGGCATTCCGTTTGATGTGCAATTAGTTGCTCGATCGAGAAATTAGCTCTGCTCTGCTGATGATTAGAATGATGTACGTCACATTCTTCTAATGCCCCAAGGTAAAAAGATTACAATTGGTTAAATTAGGTAAATACAATGGTCACTTTTGAAGGCTTCGACACGCAGATGTATACGGGATATTTCCGTAAGAGAGTGCAAACATGTAACAGGACTGTACAATTTGATTTAGGGAACTTGGGATCGGAGAAGCCAGCTTAAGGAGATATGGAAGTAGCCTTGTCTACCGCTTTGTCTAGCATTACTGTTTTCCACTTTATTTACAACTAACATGCGAACAAGTTTACACATACTGTGCAGTTTATTTACATGTACATTCTTTATTTCCTTCAACGAAACCAGAGGATTTCTAGGAAGTTACGATGAGGGTTTTGTTTACTTTACTTGTCCATAAGGTGACTCAGTTGTACCGTATTTACACTGCCTCATGTCACAACGCGCTGCGAATCAACGACAGACCCATTCATTAATCAATGTTATTCAGAGACATGCAGTACAGTACGATGGAGCAGTAGAGTTGAGTTTCGCATAACTCACTGACATACACCTTGTGTATGGGGAAGTTCGTTTCAATGTTACCACTGCTGAAAGGGTGTACAGGGAACGATGTTCTAACAGCCATCATCCGTCACGAAGAGGGTTTATTTGTCTCGACTGAAGAACATAGGAGACTGGTTTTAGCACCACATGTCAGTAGTTGTTGCGACAGTGGTTATATCGACCAGATTTCCTCCGAATCGTGCTGTTTACAAACGAGACCTCATTTGAACGTGATGGTATTTGGAACAGGAGGAATAGCCATGTGCAGGATGAGGTAAACCCTCAAACTGTAGTAGAAACACACCATCAAGTACGTTTTGCTGTGAATACCAGCGCCGGCATTATATACGACAATCTCATTGGGCCGTATTTTGTACCTGGCCTGCTGTACTTGATGTTCGCGGAAAGAGTTCTTTCTGAGCTGTTGGAGAACGTACCCTTGTCTGTTTGTAAGAGGATGTGGATACAATACAACCTCACTCCTGTGTGGATGTCCGCAATCACCTCAATTCTGTATTGAAGGTCGCTGTGCTGGAAGGGGAGGTCCTATTCCATGGCCTGCGAGATCACCTGACGTGAATCCCCTTGCCTATTACCGGAGGGAATATCTACAGGGTGTTACAAAACGTTACTGCCAAAATTTCAGGAAACATTCCTCACACACAGAGAAAGAAAATATGTTATGTGGACATGTGTCCGGAAACACTTATTACTTCTCTTCAAATCACATTAATCATGGAATGGAAACACACAGCAACAGAACATACCAGCGTGCCTTCACTTTGTTACAGGAAATGTTCAAAATGTTCTCCGTTAGCGAGGATACATGCATCCACCCTCCGTCGCGTGGAATCCCTGATGCGCTGATGCACCCTTGGAGAATGGCGTATTGTATCACAGCCGTCCACAATACGGGCACGAAGAGTCTCTACATTTGGTACCGCAGTTGCACACACAAGAGCCTTCAAATGCCCCCATAAATGAAAGTCAAGAGGGTTGAGGTCAGGAGAGCGTGGAGGCCATGGAATTGGTCCGCCTCTACCAATCCATCGGTCATTGAATCTGTTGTTGAGAAGCGTACGAACCCTTCGACTGAAATGTGCAGGAGCTCCATCGTGCATGAACCACTTGTTGTGTCGTACTTGTAAAGGCACATGTTCTAGCAGCACAGGTAGAGTATCCCGTATGAAATCATGATAACGTGCTCCATTGAGCGTAGGAGGAAGAACATGGGGCCCAATCAAGACATCACCAACAATGCCTGCCCAAACGTTCACAGAAAATCTGTGTTGATGACGTGATTGTACAATTGCGTGTGAATTCTCGTCAGCCCACACATGTTCACTGTGAAAATTTACAATTTGATCACGTTGGAATGAAGCCTCATCCGTAAAGAGAACATTTGCACTGAAATGAGGATTGACACATTGTTGGATGAACCATTCGCAGAAGTGTACCTGTGGAGGCCAATCAGCTGCTGATAGTGCCTGCACAAGCTGTACATGGTACGGAAACAACTGGTTCTCCCGTTTCAGTCTCCATACAGTGACGTGGTCAATGTTACCTTGTACAGCAGCAACTCCTTTAACGTTGACATTAGGGTTATCGTCAACTACACGAAGAATTGCCTCGTCCATCGCAGGTGTCCTCGTCGTTCTAGGTCTTAACCAGTCGCGAGTCATAGGCTGGAATGTTCCGTGCTCCCTAAGACGCCGATCAATTGCTTCGAACTTCTTCCTGTCGGGACACCTTTGTTCTGGAAATCTGTCTGGATACAAACGTACCGCGCCACGGCTATTGCCCCGTGCTAATCCGTACATTAAATGGGCATCTGCCAACTCCACATTTGTAAACATTGCACTGACTGCAAAACCACGTTCGTGATGAACACTAACCTGTTGATGCTACGTACTGATGTGCTTAATGCTAGTACTGTAGAGCAATGAGTCGCATGACAACACAAGCACCGAAGTCAACATTACCTTCCTTCAGTTGGGCCAACTGGCGGTGAATCGAGTAAGTGCAGTACATACTGACGAAACTAAAATAATCTCTAACATGGAAATGAAGCGTTTCCGGACACATGTCCACATATCATCTTTTCTTTATTTGTGTTTGAGGAATGTTTCCTGTAAGTTTGTCCGTACCTTTTTGTAACACCTTGTACAGTCACTTGTGTATGAGGCCCAGTGGATACAGAGGTGGAATTAGTTGAAAGAGCCGGGCGTAGTGGCCGAGCGGTTCTAGGCCCTTCAGTCTGAAACAGCGCGACCGCTACGCTCGCTGGTTCAAATCCTGCCTCGGGCATGGATGTGTGTGATGTTCTTAGGTTAGTTAGGTTTAAGTAGTTCTATGTTCTAGGGGACTGATGACCTCGGGTGTTAAGTCCCATAGTGCTCAGAGCCATTTGAACCATTTTAGTTGCCAGAATTGTAGCGGCCCGTGATTCGGAACTAGCTATGAAAATTTCTCAGGGTGCATCAGAAACTTATTCGCTGATGTCATGCTTGCATGGAGGTTGATGACAGTCAGTTTCAGCACATTTTGTTAGACACAGCACAAATGGTATGTTGATTGTATCAGTGATTGTATTTGCCGTTAACTGTAACTACTGAAAATAAAAAAGGACATGGTAATTTGATTTTATTGCTATTATCTCCTTAGGCTGGCTTCTCCGACTCCAGATTCCCTACCTCAAATTGTTCAGAGGCCCATGCTCCATGTCCTGTTTAAGTTTTGCATACTCTTACGGAAACACCTTGCGTATTTCCTATATTATCACTAACGGTTTCTGTTAATAACCGTCCTCACAACATGAAAGCTTATCTATTACTTTTGTATCACGTTATGTTATATTATTATGGTAATGTTATCAATACAGCTCCTTCGAAACTGCTGAATATCGAAAGAACAAACAGATATCTTACCCAAGAAGCGGCCTGTCATATGTGAAAATGCAGTTGTAGCTAAATTATTACTGTACCCGTGGACTAGGGGTAGCATCTTTGATTCATAATCAAAACGTCTTCAGTCCCGGCTTCGATCGCCACCACTGCCTTAATCTTGATAAATAATCAGCATTGGCGGCCGAAGACTTTCGGCATAAGAAGTCAGCCTCATTCTGCGAACGGCCTTGTCAAAGAGGGCGGAGGAGCGGATAGAGGTTCAGGGCACTCTCTTGTCATAGGGGTGGGAAATTGCCGCTAAAGGCGGAAGAATCAGCAATGATCAACGACATGAGAAGGCAGAAGGCAATGGAAACCACTGCATTAAAGACACGTAACGTGTATCCACAGGAAATGAGGCCTGTAGTTCAAGAAGTGTCATGATGATCTCTCCATTGGCAAAAGATTCCGGAATATTCCCCCATTCAGATTTGCGGGAGGGGACTGATAAGGGGGAGGTTACCACGAGAAAAAGATTGAATAATCAACGAAACGATAATATTCTACGAGTCGGGGCGTGGAATGTCAGAAGATTGAACGTGATAGGGAAACTAGAAAATCTGAGAAGGTAAATGCAAATGCTCAATCTAGATACAGTAGGGGTCAGTGAAGTGGAAGGAAGACAAGGATTTCTGGTCAGATGAGTATCGGGTAATATGAACAGCAGCAGAAAATGGTATAATAGGTGTAGGATTCGTTGTGAATAGGAAGGTAGGGCAGAGGGTCTGTTACTGTGAACAGTTCAGTGACCGGGTTGTTCTAATCTGAATCGACAGCAGACCAACACCGACAACGATAGTTCAGGTATACATGCCGACGTCGCAAGCTGAAGATGAACAGACAGAGAAAGTGTATAAGGATATTGAAAGGGTAATGCAGTATGTAAAGGGAGACGAAAATCTAATAGTCAAGGGCGACTGGAATGCAGTTGTAGGGGAAGGAGTAGAAGAAAAGGTTACATGAGAATATGGGCTTTGGACAAGGAATGAAAGAGGAGAAAGACTAATTGAGTTCTGTAACAAGTTTCAGCTAGTAATAGCGAATACCCTGTTCAAGAATCACAAGAGGAGGAGGTATATTTGGAAACGACCGGGAGATACGGGAAGATTTCAATTAGATTACATCATGGTCAGACAGAGATTCCGAAATCAGATACTGGATTGTAAGGCGTACCTAGGAGCAGTTATAGACTCAGATCACAATATAGTAGTGATGAAGAGTAGGCTGAAGTTCAAGACATTAGTCAGGAAGAATCAATACGCTAAGAAGTGGGATACGGAAGTTCTAAGGAATGACGAGATACGTTTGAAGTTCTCTAACGCTACAGATACACCAATAAGGAATAGCGCAGTGGGCAGTACAGTTGAAGAGGAATGGATGTCTCTAAAAAGGACCATCACAGAAGTTGGGACGAACAACATAGGTACAAAGAAGGTAGCTGCGAAGAAACCATGGGTGACAGAAGAAATACTTCAGTTGATTGATGAAAGGAGGAAGTACAAACATGTTCCGTGAAAATCAGGAATACAGAAATACAAGTCGCTGAGAAATGAAATAAATAGGAAGTGGAGGGAAGCTAAGACTTAATGGCTGCAGGAAAAATGTGAAGACATCAAAAAAGATATGATTGTCGGAAGGACAGACTCAGCATCAAAACAACCTTTGGTGACATTAAAAGCAACGGTGATACCATTAAGAGCGCAACGGGAATTCCACTGTTAAATGCAGAGGAGAGAACAGATAGGTGGAAAGAATACACTGAAAGCCTCTATGAGGGTGAAGATTTGTCTGATGTGATAGAAGAAGAAACAGGAGTCGATTTAGAAGAGATAGGGGATCCAGTATTAGAATCGGAATTTAAAAAAGTTTTGGAGGACTTACGGTCAAATAAGGCAAAAGGGATAGATAACATTCCATCAGAATTTCTAAAATCGTTAGGGAAGTGGCAACAAAACGACTATTTTCGTTGGTGTGTAGAGTATATGAGTCTGGCAACATAATACCTGACTTTCGGAAAAGCATCATCCACACAAATCCGAAGACGGCAAGAGCTGACAAGTGCGAGAATTATCGCACAATCAGCTTAACAGCTCATGCATCGAAGCTGCTTACAAGAATAATAAAGGAATTCGTGGCGGGCCGCATCAAACCAGTCAGTAGACTGATGACAAAAAAAATTGTAATTGTGCTCTTGCACTCTTGCTTTTGTGTTGAGTTTTCTCATTAGCTCACTATTCCGAAAAGAAGACACCGATGCCTCTCTCGTGCTTATTCAATAGCGTCGCAACGTCACTTCAATTGAGGGGAAAAAGACCTGTACACTTCCGTATGGTCTACTACTGCTATTATTGTATGCTTATGTTTTAGAAGCGATTTATAAGGTCGGGTAAAATTGTTTTGTAATAAATTATGGTCATAAGTTCATGCTATTTCGAAAGAACGTTCTCCGGCGAAACACCATGGGAGTTAGTGTATGACATAAATTCTACATCATCAAGGTTAATTTGAACACCATAATTTTCCTGTCTCACAAAACAAATTACTGTGATATTAATCGATGTGATACCTTTATTGCAAAACAGGATAACGTAGACTAAGTGCTCCCACTAAACTCTCTTAGTTGTCTGTGTCTGTGTTTTGTCCAAACCAAATACGACTTGCATGTGAGAAAACTAGTATCGAATAGTTAACCTCCATCTTCCTGAAACTTATTTATTGAAGAATAACGTGCTCGTTCATAGTTATGTTACATGAACAGAAATATTACATAGGCTGATGAAAGCGAAATCAAACGTTCACCTTGTGGTTCATTATCTTTATTAGTGTTACTGACATTACAAAAACATTTTCAGTGTTTTTTCATTGCTGATGCAATTACGGTTAGTCATGGTTGTTTCTGCAACAAGAAAGACGTAAAATACAAGTATTAATATAGGTGTGATACAATAGTGGAACATAATAAATAATAATTAAAAAATTACATTATCCGGAATATTTTTCCCCGAAAGAGAATTTAATTTCGCAACTATTTTAGAGCACAATTAAAGTTCGCTACGAATGTAAAAAGACATTATTTTTGCGTCATTCTTGATTGATGTCTTGCTTTAAATCATTTGAATGTCTCGAGAGATTGATATGTAAAATGTACAAAATTTTGATAGTAAGTCAACGAATTTAGAACAATAAAAAATAATGTAAGCTTCATAAAATGTGATGAACTGAAGATGACTATCTACAAAGGTTTCAAAATCTATGTTTGTAAAAGCAAAAGCGTACTAAGATTTATGTCCCATCATGTGAACTAACATTTCAATAAGCTATAATGTAACACACGAAACTATGTTATCCAGGTCTATGTAGTTTCAAAATACTGGCTTCAGAGTAATAACAGTGAGGGATATCCTGGATATACTGGCTTCAGAGTAATAACAGTGATGGATATCCTGGCTAAATGTTCATTGTCATAACAAATGTTAAGCAAACTGACTGGATGACAAATAGAATCAGTACTATGATCAAGAGTCGTCAAAGAGCCAGCTACTGTCCAAATTCGCTCATACCATACTCAGTGAAGACGTCTGGAAGAATGTATCCGAATGAAAATTCAGAGTCTTGGCCGTCAGTGTGGTTTTGTAAAGGAGTGTGGTACACATGTTGCAATGTGCAATACTTCCTTAACTACAGTGACGGCTTTTGACCGTGTTCCACGTCCTCTAACTTGGTGTCGTCTCCATGACCAAAATGATCTTGAAAATCTCACCGAATGGACCCGAGCAACGTAGCAAAGCGGTTAGCAAACTGAGGACGACGGTAGAAACCCGCGTCAGGCCAACCATATTTCCTAAATCGCATAAATGCCTGGATGGTTCCTTTGAAAAGGCACAGCCGATTTCCTTGTCTCTCGATCCCTAATACGAGCTTGTGCTCCGTCTCTAATTACCTCGTGGTCACCACGATGTTATACACTAAGCTCCTCCTCAAGGAATGGATTAAAATTCTCTAAATGAACATGAAAAGCTGGGTGCATTGTGCAGCAGCATTCCCGTCATACGTGGTAGAATCCGGACTCATAAATTCATCGTTATTCTTCACGCTGGCTAGGGACACCGTCAGAGGTGATCTGCATCAGGGAATAAAATGCTTGAACACTTCTGCATGGATATGATATCTTGAGGGCTGCAACAATACGTTCAGACACGATGCGACTATGTTAGTCAATTTGGAAACTGATCACCATGAAATGTAAGAGGTTGGGACTCCCCTATGGAAGGAGATCAATGTCCAAAATTGTGACAACTTCAACAGAGAACCAAAGCAACTCATTTCTGGGAACTCATCGAAACGCCAACAACTCTAAAGGCCAAGATACACGATCGTTCGTCCTGAAACATTATGTGAAACTGAGTACTGAAAACGGGACATAATCTCGATGCTATGTAAGTGCCTATGCTATGTTGAGTAAAAGGCATTTACACAGCATGTGAGACTTTTCTCATTTCTTTTGATGGGGAAACTGAGTGTAGTACCGTTAGCTGGTACGTACGTTTATTATTATGCCACTGTCAAAACAGCATGAAACCTAGAAAAAATGACATATGACATTGTTGTTAATATAAAATCAGTGCGCGCAAGTGTCAGTACCAAAGATTTGAAGGTTATTGTATCGTATGATATCGACCAATGTAGGAATACATAACTCGGTGAAGAGACTCTTCTGAAGCGTGAACATTGTGGCATGAAGGGAAGGAATTCTTTAGAGGATACATCTGGCACACGTCATAGCGTAGGTATGAAGTGAGGATCACGGTTAAACAGCTGAGATCAAAGTGGGGGCATTTCGAACGTGGTGCTATGACAGAACGCTGGAAGTACAGTGGACTAGAGTGTACTGAATTGAGAGGCAGTAATTTCAATACTCGAGGAGAGTAGGAAATGTGATAACTGATGGAGGTTCGAATCCTCTCTCGAACATCGGTGTGTGTGTTGTTCTTAGCATAAGTTAGTTTAAGACGTGCGTAGGTCCAGGGACTGATGACCTCAGCAGTTTAGTCCCTTAGGAATTCACATGCATTCGAATATTTTTGTGATAACTGTTTACAGCAGAAAGAACTGAGTAGTAAGACAATCTAAGTCATCACGACCGGTGTTTACCTCAGTCAACGTTTATGGAATATTACGTCGGTACATGGAAAAACATAGACATATTAAACATTGAAATACACAGTATTCTTTTCCACGATAATATTTCTTTTTCTTTTTTTAGTTTGTTGTGAAGCGGCTTTCGGCTTTGTAAGCCACCTTCAGAAAACGTAAGACAAAACAGATTGTTGAATCGACATCAGTGACAGTCTGTAGCTGTACAAAGATTATTTTTCCAAAGATACGTCACCTTTTACTATTGTCTGTCCAAAAAGTAAGTACCATATTGAAATAACATCGAAGCTATGATCAAATGAACCTTATATTACATTAAACTAGGAGATTAGAAGAACGTAGAAGCCAAAAGTGAGTATTGCCAGCCACTACTGGGTTATATTTTGTGCCTGTCCAACACATCCAACAATTACTTTGTTCATACAACATGAGACTTTGTTAGTATTGATTCGTCTACTGTTTTAGCCTTTATATTCTCATACTTTAAATGTTTGAATATGATGTATTGTTTAGCCTTCAATGTGGATGGGAAGTGGAAACTGGGTCACAAAGAACGGTGAAGTAAATATAATTGTGGGATATCAAAACTTTGTGTTTTATTTTGTAACCACAGATAAAACTTCCTTGCTGAGAGGCTGTGGTCTACATAAGAAATTATTTCCTGATGTTGCTTCTCCAAAGATGTCTCCCACAGTAGAAGTCGAAACGTCATGGAACAGGATTTAGCTTCACATACACCCCAACGTCTCTCAACCCCGAAGTTTTAACTGAAGGTCGGTAGGACATGTGTCATCTGTCTAGCTACAGTTAATCTCTAGGGAGGAGCAGTAGGTGGTAAAATTGTAACGGCCGAGAGAGAAACAGAAAGAGTAGTGCAGATGGTGGTAGTTGTGAAGGTTTGTCGAGTGGAGGGAAGGTAATGGTAACTGACAACGTTTCCGACACTCTCAGTCCCCCACTCGTTCCCTACTACTTGCCCATGTCCTTTGTACAGTCATGATAGTTCTAGTAAGTACAGGAGAAGGAGATTACTGTTTAACGTCCCGTCGACAAGGAGGTCATTGGAGAGGAGTTCAAGCTTGGATTATGGAAGGACGGAGAAGGAAATCGGCCGTGCCCTTCCATAGGAAACAACCGTTTGAGTTAACAGATTTAGGCAAATCACGGAATACCCAAATCCGTAAGGCCGGACACGGGTTTACGTCGTCGGCCTCCAGATTGTGATTCCAGTGTACTGACCACTGCGTTACCTTATGGCTAGAGGGGCTAACACAAAAGCTAGAGAGTAAGTGAGGTAAGATAATGTAGAAGTGTCACCTATGACAGGCGGTGAGCCCATTGCCAACGCAAGCGGCGTACGCCATGACGTGGGGGATGTAGTTCTGCTCGAAGACGCCGGTGAGCAGGTGAGACCAGGGTCCCCGGCTCAGCACTGCCACGTCGTCTCCGCCGTGCGTCTCCATATACAGCGGCACCATAGACGGGAACTCGTACTCCTTGTCACCTGTAGAAGCACAGCCCTTTAGATGAACTACTTGTTTTTTGGGCTGCCAGTTACATTTGAACCTGGCAGCTAATGTCTAAGACAGGGCGCGTTGCCACACAGTATTAAGCCGTGCAGGTACCTAAAATGAAGCTTACTTCGATTTTTCGTGTCTGAACTAAGTTACAGCTTTACTTACCCGGGAATTTAAAATAAACTGTGAAACATAAGTGATTAAAGTTTTCTAGAGATGCATGAATAAATCAGAAAAGAAGGTATATCGGAGAAGGCTTGTATACAGGGTGGTCCATTGATGGTGACCGGGCCAAGTATCTCACGAAATGAGCGTCAAACTAAAAAACCTACAAAGAACTAAACTTGTCTAGCTTGACGGGGGAAACCAGATGGCGCCATGGTTGGCCATCTAGATGGCGCTGCCATAGGTCAAACAGATATCAACTGCGGTCTGTTAAATAGGAACCCCCATTTTTTGTAACATATTCGTGTAGTACGTAAAGAAATATGAATGTTTTAGTTGGACCACTTTTTTTTCTTTGTGATAGATAGCGTTGTAATAGTCACAAATACATGGCTTACAATTTTAGACGAACAGTTGCTAACAGGTAGGTTTTTTTAAATTAAAATACACAACGTAGGTACGTTTGAACATTTTATTTCGGTTGTTCCAATGTGATACATGTACCTTTGTGAACTCATCATTTCTGAGAGCGCATGCTGTTACAGCGTGATTACCTGTAAATACCACATTAGTGCAATAAATGCTCAATATTATGTCCGTCAACCTCAATGCATTTGGCAATAGGGGTAACGACATTCCTCTCAACAGCGAGTAAATCGACTTCCGTAATGTTCACACATGCATTGAAAATGCGCTGATGCATGTTGTCAGGTGTTGTCGGTGGATCATGATGGAAAATATCCTTCAACTTTCCACACAGAAAGAAATCCGGGCGCGTCAGATCCGGTGAACATGCCGGCCATGTGGTGCTTCAACGACCAATCCACCTGTCATGAAATATGCTATTCAGTACCGCTTCAACCGTATGCGAGCTATGTGCCGGACATCTATCATGTTGGAAGTACATCGCCATTCTGTCATGCAACGAAACATCTTGTCGTAACATCAGTAGAGCATTATGTAGGAAATCAGCATACATTGCACCATTTATATTGCTATCTATAAAATGGGGGCCAATTATCCTTTCTCCCATAATGCCGCACCATACATTATCCCGCAAACGTTGCTGATGTTCCACTAGTCGCAGCCATCCTACATCTTCCGATGCCAAATAGTGCCTATTATGCCGGTTTACGTTACCGTTGTTGGTGAATGACGCTTCGTTGCTAAACAGAATGCGTGCAAAAAATCTTGTCATCGTCCCGTAATTTCTCTTGTGCCCAATGGCAATACTGTACACGACGTTCAAAGTCGTCGCCATGCAATTCCTGTTGCATAGAAATATGGTACGGGTGCAATCGATGTTGATGTTGTATTCTCAACACCAACGATTTTGAGATTCCCAATTCCCGCGCAATTTTGTCTGCTACTGATGTGCGGATTAGCCGCGACAGCAGCTAAAACACCTACTTCGGCATCATCATTTGTTGCAGGTCGTGGTTGACGTTTCACATGTGGCTGAACACTTCTTATTTCCTTAAATAACGTAACTATCCAGCGAACTGTCCGGACACTTGGATGATGTCTTCCAGGATACCGAGCAGCATACATAGCACACTTCCGCTGGGCATATTGATCACAACAGCCATACATCAACACGATATCGACCTTTTCCGCAATTGGTAAAAGGTCCATTCTGGCACGGGTAATGTATCACGAAGCAAATACCGTCCGCACTGACGGAATGTTACGCGATACCACGTACTTATACGTATGTGACTATTAGAGAGCCATCTATCACAAAGGGAAATAAGTGGTCCAACTGAAACATTCATATTTCTTTATGTACTGCACGAATATGTAATAAAAATTGGGGTTCCTATTTAAAAAACGCAGCTGATATCCGTTTGACCTATGGCAAAGCCCTCTAGCGGGCCAACCATAGGGTCATCTGGTTTCCCCCTTCAAGCTAGACGAGTTTCGTTCTTTGTAGTTTTTTTCGTTTAACGCTTATTTCGTGAGATATTTGGCCGGGTCACCATGCATGGACCACCCTGTATATAGACTAAAACCAACGATTCTGTCCACCAGGCAGTACATTAGGAAGACTCTGATCCTCTTGTTCCTGTGGAGCCACACGTGCTGTAGGTGCTGCTCGCCATCCGAGGGCGAGGACCCCTATCATACTCGGGGACTCTCACCCTAAGATGAAATGATCCTACATCTAGATTAGGTTCCAGTTTTCATCCTTTCTACAGGACAGCGTGTGCTATCCCCCATTCCTGCATTTTGTTACAATGTAATATTACGATCTAATGCATATATTTTTTCCTGATACTTAGATGTCAGTCACATTAAGTGAACATGCTTTACATAAAGAGGTAAGGAGGTCATATTACAACTATTTTAGATTTGTTAAAAAGAAATATGAGCAAGAGGTCCTCGAAAAGGTGTTACTGTTATTCTCATAATAGGGTAACCGCTATATTTTGTGGTGGGAAAATGTTATAAGTCCCCTCAACTTGTAAAAGCTTATTGCGGGGTTCAGGTTGCAGATGCTGCTCTGAGATGAATAGATTGGCACAATAGAGGAAATCGTGGCGAGCTGCACCACAAAAGACAACAAAATAAACAGAAGAATGGGGTCCACCATCTGAGTCAAAAGATTTACTTTCAGCTACAGTATTTAAAAAGGTCACAGAGATGAAGAAGTACACTTGTAACTCATTCATTCAACGTAACATTTCTTACGATGATATACGATGACTTTCTTAAAAAAAAAAAAAGAAAAGCTGCAAACGACTCCTCTGTCGTATCAACGAGGATCCCGCAAGTATTGATTACATGGAAGTATGCCTGCCCACTTTTTTCGCGGGTCCACAGGGAGTTCAGGTTGATATTTTTGACTTCGACAGAGTTCCTCATCTTTGCCTACCCAACACAGTTTTGTTAAAGAAATGTCGGGAGACATAAAAGGATGGACTGAAGATTTCCGAGAAGACAGAACACAGTACGATGTTCCTTACCGGGAAGCATTGTCAGAATGAAACGCAGTACATAAACAAATTGTAGGAAGGCCGTTAGTGTTCGATGTATAAGACATTTTTTTCAAATGAGATAAGCCTTTCCCATAATAAGAAACCCTCTGTTATGCAGATGAATGAAATAGAATGTCGCGTTGCAACAAGTTTCGTTTCCTTTGATACTTACATTTCAATTTGCTGACGGCTCCTTTTTGCATTTCCTGGGAAACTTTCAATGCTCACATGATGTACTTCAACAAAGAAACTGCTACTGATGTATTAATCGTCCAGGAAGTGTAAAGTAGCGGTACCGTCATTTGTTTCAGATTACTTCTGCTCTAAAGTCACGTGTCTGCAACACGTGTCCTACATAAAAAATATAACTGCACTACGTATTTCCCCTTAGTCAAACTAAGTATGCAAAGATGCGCACAACGCATTGTTATATGCAGAACGCACATGGAAACTTACCGATGTTGGCTTCGGCCAGATTCCTCCTCGATCCGTCCTCCGTCGTCTGCAGGTAAGGTTGAGGACCGTTTGCGTAGCCGAGAGTGTGATATGGCAAGGATGATAAGTCACTGCCGGCAAATCCTGTGCAGTGGAGATATATATATATATATATATATATATATATATATATATATATATATATATATATATATATCAGTTGCAAAGAAGATGTTAATACAGGAGTATTTGTGTCTCGTACATACATGTTCAGAATAAGTAACTTAATAATCCCAAATCGCATCCAAAGAAGACTATGTTGAGATGGACCGTCAAAGTTATGAGGATGAGTAAAGGTATGTTGTGAGAAAATATGATCAATCTTCTTTGAACATCCCTCGTACGTGACATGGACGTAGGATCTTAAACGATCGGCTGAATGACGTTTTCCTGTCGTACGCTAGTGAAGTGGGGCCTTTGAGTTATTTCATGGTACTGAGTATAGCTATCCTGAGCGATTCATTACACATTCGCATGAAAGCTGTGGGATCCCGATGTATGGTAGCAGTAATATAGCGGAACGACTAACCGCGGCTTCGAAGGACTGCGATCCTGTCGCTGGCGAAATCCGACTCATGCCTATAGACGTTCCTCATTCGTAGATGGACCATAATCAGGGGCCCCCGCAGAGGGGGGTGTCAGTGGGGGTAGTTGCCTCTACTGAGTATTCGTTTAGTTGATGAACATGAAAAACTGGAGTTACATGACAGAAAAAAAACTGGAAAAGTGTCCCTTAACCTGACCTGAAAAGACAGATAAAGTGACGTAAAAATGATGTACAAGAAGTAAGGTGAATTATAAATAAAATATTTTGAAAAGTTTTCGGTCAAGTGCTTTGTGAAATAATATGTATGAAAGTAAGAAACAAAAGCATTAGACAAACATCCACGCATTTCATTTGCCGAACACGATATCCAGCATCATTTAAAGACACAGAAGATGTTTCAGGGTGTTATTTGTTACTTTTAGATAAATCATTTCACAAAAAATTTACTGATTTTTCAGTTTCTATTTGGTTTTTATTTGCTTATGTTCAAGATTTGTAATGAAAAATTTTATATAGAACTGGAAATGAATTAAAGAATAGGATAAATAATTAAAAATTTAATCCTTTAGGGATGTTCGATAACTGTTGTGTAACCGTGTATTGCGCTGTACTGAAGTCAACATGCAGAGGTTCTCGAAAGTGAGGGAACGTCTTATGTCGGACACACGTGCTTCTAGTTAGATAATCATTGTAACTTTGAAGGTACACTTGGATTGTGCACTTTGCGAAGCTCACAATATTTTACAAATGGCCAACACGTTTGGTACATCGTCAGTACAAAACAGCGAAATGTTTCGTTTCAGCACCCATGACTGGTACAACTTAACAGTGACGTGACAGCGACGTTAAGCAGATGAACTTAGAGTTTTTTAAAACATGTTCGAATATTTTCTTAGGCAATAGTGTTGCGTATTTGCTAGTACGTGTATCGTCAGTTCTTGCCAATATTAAAATAATGAACTGTTGTGCCTTAAATAGATGTTAGGCACAAAGCTGTGAAACACGGATTAACATCATAAAAATATGCAGTTGTATGTTATGTGCTATACTATAGGTTCTGCACGAATGGGAACATCTGTATTACAGCGTATTGTATTGTTTCAAAAGTACGTAATGTGGGGAATGGTATATGTACGAAATTCTTAATGATAGGCAAAAATTGTTGCGAGAACAGTATTTACCGGGGGACGAACTGGAAATAACGTAAGTATTGGGAAAATCTAAAACCTGAGTGTGTTAAAGGAGCATTTATTATAATTATACTGTTAGCCTGCTAGTATTTAAGTTACTGACCACGTACTAAAACGAAAGTGTGTAACCTAGCAGGAGGAAACGATGAGCAGATAAAGATTTTCACCAAATTTCTGGATTGGGGAAATGTTTTGTCCCTATTGGCCCCTATGCCAATAACGCGATCTTCCCACAAGCAACGTACATCCAAATGCGATTTCTGAATGAGACGTCTGCAGTGGCGACTACTTTGAAGGACAGTAACAGGGCCGGCCACTGCAGCCGAGCTGCCTCAGTCCAGAACCGTGCTACTGCTACGATAGCAGGTTCGAGTCTTGCCTCGGGCATGGATGTGCGTGATGTCCTTAGGTTAGTAAGGTTTAAGTAGTTCTAAGTTCTATGGGACTGATGACCTCAGCTGTTCAGTTCCTTAGTGCTCAAAGCCATTTTAACAATCTGAACGTCTGCTGTGTAATTTTTGCTTGGGCCAGAATGTGGCGCTGAAATTCTAGTCATTTACATATACGAGCATGTGCTACTGTACACGTCATACCAGTTTGACGTCAGTTCCATGCTCCGTTCATGGTGTTGGCAATTTTAGTGTCTAGTGGCTGCTGTATTACGGTATTATGGTATTACGAGTAGAAATGCCAATCTGAAACTTAGTCGCGCATATTCATCGTTGGGTTCTTCCCCTTATCTTACGGTAGCCGAACTTTTAACTGCCACTAGAGAGAAAAAAATACATTACAACGCTCTGTCATTAATTACATTGCATAGTAAGCCGATAATATGTATCAGGCGAAAGATGTCAAGGATTCTCATTACGAATTTCTAAAGAAGATAAAGTTCCATCCTGATTCCAATTTCGTAGCAACTAAATGAAATCGGCATGAAACACGTTTTAA
The DNA here is from genome assembly GCF_023897955.1 of Schistocerca gregaria. Lineage (NCBI taxonomy): Eukaryota > Metazoa > Arthropoda > Insecta > Orthoptera > Acrididae > Schistocerca > Schistocerca gregaria. The sequence continues at coordinate 676,691,246 of NC_064922.1, forward strand.
AAACTGGATGCCACTATCGCCAATAGACAGACAGGTATAACAATGAACATGCAGGAAGAAGTAATATCATTACGTGTATTCCGCTGCTTGGAACTGACTGTTATTGACGTAACTCCTCGTCATTTTTCTTTGTTGTAACTTGGTCACAATTTCTTCTCTATGATGTGGATCTGGATGCAGCATAAATGATGTACACTCCTGGAAATGGCAAAAAGAACACATTGACACCGGTGTGTCAGACCCACCATACTTGCTCCGGACACTGCGACAGGGCTGTACAAGCAATGATCACAAGTACCGCACAGCGGACCCACCAGGAACCGCGGTGTTGGCCGTCAAATGGCGCTAGCTGCGCAGCATTTGTGCACCGCCGCCGTCAGTGTCAGCCAGTTTGCCGTGGCATACGGAGCTCCATCGCAGTCTTTAACACTGATAGCATGCCGCGACAGCGTGGACGTGAACCGTATGTGCAGTTGACGAACTTTGAGCGAGGGCGTATAGTGGGCATGCGGGAGGCCGGGTGGACGTACCGCCGAATTGCTCAACACGTGGGGCGTGAGGCCTCCACAGTACATCGAGGTTGTCGCCAGTGGTCGGCGGAAGGTGCACGTGCCCGTCGACCTGGGACCGGACCGCAGCGACGCACGGATGCACGCCAAGACCGTAGGATCCTACGCAGTGCCGTAGGGGACCGCACCGCGACTTCCCAGCAAATTAGGGACACTGTTGCTCCTGGGGTATCGGCGAGGACCATTCGCAACCGTCTCCATGAAGCTGGGCTACGGTCCCGCACACCGTTAGGCCGTCTTCCCCTCACGCCCCAACATCGTGCAGCTCGCCTCCAGTGGTGTCGCGACAGGCGTCAATGGAGGGACGAATGGAGACGTGTCGTCTTCAGCGATGAGAGTCGCTTTTGCCTTGGTGCCAATGATGGTCGTATGCGTGTTTGGCGCCGTGCAGGTGAGCGCCACAATCAGGACAGCATACGACCGAGGCACACAGGGCCAGCACCCGGCATCATGGTGTGGAGAGCGATCTCCTACACTGGCCGTACACCTCTGGTGATCGTCGAGGGGACACTGAATAGTGCACGGTACAGCGTCGTCTCACGCGGTCTGCACGTCCAGCATGAACGCTGGTCCAATTGAGGCGCCAGGTGGAAATGGCATGGCAAGCCGTTCCACAGGACTACATCCAGCATCTCTACGATCGTCTCCATGGGAGAATAGCAGCCTGCATTGCTGCGAAAGGTGGATATACACTGTACTAGTGCCGACATTGTGCATGCTCTGTTGCCTGTGTCTATGTGTCTGTGGTTATGTCAATGTGATTATGTGATGTATCTGACCCCAGGAATGTGTCAATAAAATTTCCCCTTCCTGGAACAATGAATTCACGGTGTTCTTATTTCAATTTCGAGGAGTGTAGTTTACTCTAAGTGTATGTGATAAGGAGAGAGATCTTATCCGTAAAGCTTTCTTTGTAATGAAAAGTTAGTTCACGTTTCATGTAACCCCCCCCCCCCCCCTCCCCCTGCCACGGCCCACACACACACACACACAACACACCTCTCTGTGTCAGAAACGGGGAAAATACTATTGCTGTTCTGCCGTGAAATACTGTCAAGGGAAGTGCATTCGTACCTACTTGGAAAATCTGTAGTAAGTTATTTGCTTTTTCTTAGGTTTTGCTAACAGTATCGTTCAAAAATATTACCAATAGAGTGGTCTTATTAACGGCTGAAACTGGAACGCCACTGGCCGCAATCTCTCCTGTGACAATGGACGGATCTGGTGGCTACGTTCTAGACATGGCTCCTAAGGGGTCAACAAAAGGACCTTCGATTCCGACGCTCCCATCCTCGTTTATTGGTGTCTGGCCTCTGTATTGTAAATAACTTTTTTCCTGTACGAACGGCCCTCGGGGACGCCCTAGCCAACTCAGTTCTCAGTTTTTGGCGTCCACACACTCATGCTGGCTGGTCATCGCTCTTATTCCAATGATGACACACGTTAGCTACAACCAGGTATGCTGTAGGAGCCATGTGGATTGAGAACATTTTGGTCACACTGTTTCAGGCTTCACACCTGTGGAAATCTGAAGAAGGGCGGAGTTTTTTTCTTTTTTTCAGTATGAAAAATGTTCTAGGACGAGATGAAACATCCCTTAGCCTGTGTACTAGTAGGTTTATACTAAACTTGCCGTTTTAAAGTAGAGTATTGCAGGTTGAAGTAGTTAACAGAACATTCGTTTAGTCCTGTAGTGATTTCTCGTACAGAGACACACATTTCCAGTGGCTCTCATGAGTCGCGAAAAACTAAGTGTGGTACAGCTGGCATTCGGTGGCAGTCGATCGGTTTGGTTGTGTTGTCAGGAAGATATGGAGCGTAGCGCGAGGTCTCGTTTATGTGGAATGGTGATAATTTGGTTATGAGTTGACAATCGATGGAATACGAATGCAAAATAACAGTTGTGATAACAGTCGGATCTGAAGCGTAGCCTGATACCTTTCGCGCCATAATACATACGTCGATTTCAGCTGAACGCCAGTTGTGGCGCACTCATTTTATTTGGCCGTGCGGCCGCCACTCACCGAAGATGTCGCTGCCGCGCGGCGCGTAGCCGCTCAAGGACATGGTGTGCGCGTGGTCGGCCGTGACCACGATCAGCGTGTCGCGCTCGTCCGTCAGCCGGTGCGCCACCCGCACCGCCTCCGACAACTCGATGGCCTCGTCGAGCGCCTTGTGAGCGAGGGTCGAGTGGTGCGCTACGTCGATCTTGCCTCCTGTAAATTCCCCCACAAGAGGGGTATCAGCCGTTGCGATATACGTTCACTGCGTAATGCTACGAGGTCAGCAAGACACTCGAGAGGCATTGTCACTCGAAGCTCAGTCGTCACTTTCTATCCAACAACTATTGCTCTGAAACTTCCTGGCAGATTAAAACTGTGTGCCCGACCGAGACTCGAACTCGGGACCTTTGCCTTTCGCGGGCAAGTGCTCTACCAATTGAGCTACCGAAGCACGACTCACGTCCGGTACTCACAGATTTACTTCTGCCAGTATCCGTCTCCTACCTTCCAAACTTTACAGAGGCTCTTCTGCGAACCTTGCAGAACTAGCACTCCTGAAAGAAAGGATACTGCGGAGACATGGCTTAGCCACAGCCTGGGGGATGTTTCCAGAATGAGATTCTCACTCTGCAGCGGAGTGTGCGCTGATATGAAACTTCCTGGCAGATTAAAACTGTGTGCCCGACCGAGACTCGAACTCGGGACCTTTGCCTTTCGCGGTCAAGTGCTCTACTCTGTGAGTACCGGACGTGAGTCGTGCTTCGGTAGCTCATTTGGTAGAGCACTCGCCCGCGAAAGGTAAAGGTCCAGAGTTCGAGTCTCGATCGGGCACACAGTTTTAATCTGCCAGGAAGTTTCATATCAGCGCACACTCCGCTGCAGAGTGAAAATCTCATTCTGGAAACATCCCCCAGGCTGTGGCTAAGCCATGTCTCCGCAGTATCCTTTCTTTCAGGAGTGCTAGTTCTGCAAGGTTCGCAGAAGAGCTTCTGTAAAGTTTGGAAGGTAGGAGACGGATACTGGCAGAAGTAAAGCTGTGAGTACCGGACCTGAGTCGTGCTTCGGTAGCTCAATTGGTAGAGCACTCGCCCGCGAAAGGCAAAGGTCCCGAGTTCGAGTCTCGGTCGGATACACAGTTTTAGTCTGCCAGGAAGTTTCATATCAGCGCACACTCCGCTGCAGAGTGAAAATCTCATTCTGGAAACATCCCCCAGGCTGTGGCTAAGCCATGTCTCCGCAGTCTCCTTTCTTTCAGGAGTGCTAGTTCTGCAAGGTTCGCAGAAGAGCTTCTGTAAAGTTTGGAAGGTAGGAGACGGATACTGGCAGAAGTAAATCTGTGAGTACCGGGCGTGAGTCGTGCTTCGGTAGCTCAGATGGCAAAGCACTCGCCCGCGAAAGGCAAAGTTCCCGAGTTCGAGTCTCGGTCGGGCACACAGTTTTAATCTGCCAGGAAGTTTCATATCAGCGCACACTCCGCTGCAGAGTGAGAATCTCATTCTGGAAACATCCCCCAGGCTGTGGCTAAGCCATGTCTCCACAGTATCCTTTCTTTCAGGAGTGCTAGTTCTGCAAGGTTCGCAGAAGAGCTTCTGTAAAGTTTGGAAGGTAGGAGACGGATACTGGCAGAAGTAAAGCTGTGAGTACCGTACCTGAGTCGTGCTTCGGTATCTCATTTGGTAGAGCACTTGCCCGCGAAAGGCAAAGGTCCCGAGTTCGAGTCTCGGTCGGGCACACAGTTTTAATCTGCCAGGAAGTTTCATATCAGCGCATACTCCGCTGCAGAGTGAAAATCTCATTCTGGAAAGATCCCCCAGGCTGTTGCTAAGCCATGTCTCCGCAGTATCCCTTCTTTCAGGAGTGCTAGTTCTGCAAGGTTCGCAGAAGAGCTTCTGTAATGTTTGGAAGGTAGGAGACAGATACTGGCAGAAGTAAATCTGTGAGTACCGGACGTGAGTCGTGCTTCGGTAGCTCAATTGGTAGAGCACTCGCCCGCGAAAGGCAAAGGTCCCGAGTTCGAGTCTTGGTCGGGCACACAGTTTTAATCTGCCAGGAAGTTTCATATCAGCGCACATTCCGCTGCAAAGTGAAAATCTCATTGTGGGAACTATTGCTCTATTCTACAGTTCGGCGCTATACACTGCAAGCTGCGGATACTTACCACCACACACATAACAGCCAACTACGGAAGGTAGTCACAAGGTTTTAGTTACAATCTCTAGAAAAATAGGATACCTAACTCGATTAATTTTTTTGCTATTTTGTCGATAGTTGGCATTTTGAGCCCGTGGGTTTGTAGAAAATATACGTCGACTCTTACATAGAGGATAACAGCAAAAAGCCAATTTTCAGAATGCTATTAATTTATTTAAATGTCGCCTTTACCGGTTTCGAACAGACAGGTTCATCTTCAGACGGTTATTCCACATTTTTACATTAGCTTCCGCCTTTTGCTTTCCCAACTGCTGAAAGTTCCTTGGGGGTATTGGTGACGATGCACTGTTCTTCCCACGCTACCTAATACATAGGTCAGTGGAGCGTTCGCTCTTCCTAACGTTTCGGAGTTATTTGAAAAGAAAGAGTATAAATCCACTTACCCTCTACGAACAGGAAATATCCGTTCCTATTTTTCTCCAGCATCTTGATGGCTACTTCCGTAAGCTCCTTGAGACGGGGTTCCGTTGCGTTGTCGGCGTCCAGGTGGTACTGCATGTAAGATGACTCGAACAAACCTTTGAGAGACAACAGAAAAGAAGGACAGTTACGTACATGTTGAATTGAATTTCTTCTACAATATTTGCCGTCCTTGTCAGAAATGAAATTTTAGAAATTGTTCTAGATGTTTGTATAAAGCAGCATCGACTATACGGCTGGTCCCGGCGGAGGTTCGAGTCCTGTCTCGGGCATGGGTGTGTGTGTTTGTCCTTAGGATAATATAGGTTAAGTAGTGTGGAAGCTTAAGCACTGATGACCTTAGCATCTTCGTTAGTCTGGAAGATTTGTGCGTCAGCACCTCTTAACCAACTGCATACAAGTTAGCGTGATAGCCAATTCCAGTCATTCCATTTGCCAAATGGAATCTCAAGCAGTATCTCAACCCATTACTGAGTTAGTTGTTCAACTGGACACGTCAGTAACAATTTCCATAGAGCGCGAGTGCCATAATATTATACAAAGGTTTCTACACATTCAAGTAACGGCCATGCTGATGAAATTGCTGAGAGAAACACGACACTATGGAAATATGTCAAGAAACATCTCTACTGGAGAACATAGTTGTCACGGGAAAGAATACAAAGTGGTAGTGCGCAGTGCACTTAGAATGCGAGTAGATAATAAATGGATCAAGAAACTTCTATTTGGGACCCTAAACAGGTACGAACATCAAAACGACGACCTGGTGGGAAGATGGATGACATTATAAAACATGTACGATCCTTAAAGATGGCTACAGCAGGAGAGCTTGACGCACGGAGAACTGTGGAAGAGACCTCTTTAGAGCAGTAATGATACTGTGGTGTTGAAGGGAAAAGGGCACAAAACAACCCATTTAAAAAGCGCTCCTCGTGCCTGGAGGAGCAGCGGTGAAGAACGTGCCTGGAAAACGAAAGATCCCTGAATTAAAACCCAGTCAGACCATGGAATTGCTCAGTCTGTCTTTCAATGACAAGAAGATTCGCCAGGAAGGACACGAGGTTCGAATTCCACGTTAATCTCTAGGGCTCATTTTTCCCGATAGGACTACCGTTGTATTCTGTGGTCTCGTAAGGGGTCCAAGTCGTGTCCAATGACGTGTACCAGGTGGTTGAGCCACACGTAACTGTAATTATTATGAAACGCCCTAGCTTGCAATTCTAACCTGCGTCATTATTCAGTATTATTAAGAATTTATTCGTTTAATATTAGCTCATCTTCGTTTTCTCAGCTTTCGATACGTGTACGATTCTTGATGCACCTTAAACAGTCTCTTTATTCTTATCATAATTTCCGAGATATAGGGGGTTCCAAAAGTCCGTTAACATTTGAAAATTCAATACTCCGACGAATGACGAAGATAGAGAGGTTGATACATTTGCTTGAAATGTGATGGAATTTTATCGGAATCGGAAAATGTGTACAAAATGAGCAACAGAGGGCACATCATTTGGCACAAAAGAAATAATTATTAACGGTAATTTTCTTCATAGAAAATGCTCAACACTTCGGTCGTCAATCACTAGCAATACCTGTAGTCGCCGGACAACGTTCTGAACAGCACTGTTCAACATGTTAAAAGATATGGTGATAAATCACCGTCGCACGTTGTCTTCCAGCATGCCTACCGATGTCGGACGATGCTGCAGGCTTGCGACTTAGGTAACCCCAAAAACAATAATCACACACACCGAGATCGGTGGACCTGGGTGGCCAAGCCGTGACGGAAGTGCCGCCTCATCATATGACCCTCACCGAACGTTGCACGCAACAGATCTTTCATACGTGTGAAAGATACGGGGTGAAGCGCCATCCTACATCAGAGTCTTGTATTACAGCAAGTGTTTATCAGCCGGACTATGGATGATGCGATTCTGTAACATATTTGTCTACCTCGCGCCCGTCACTCTAACCGGTCGAAAAGTAGCTACCCGCATTTCCTCGAAGAAAGAGGATCCGATCACGACTGATGTAAATTCCCACCACACCGTAACTTTCTCGTCATACAATGGGACTTCCACGACAGTTCTATGATTTTCGGTAACTGAAATTCTGCGGGTAAGGGTGTTCAAACACCCTTGGAGTATGAAATGGACTTCTTCGCTCCACAACACGTTAGACCACTATTGCCATCTTCCTCATTTTTTGGGTCCCCACAGCGGAGATGCTCTCTGCGCCACAAAATCGGTGGATAACAGTTCATTTTATACACGATTCTCATTGGGTGTGTAATCTCACAATCTTTTAGTACTATAACAGCTTTCCGATCTCGGAGATTAGTTCTATGACATTTGCGGCACTACCCTGTTTTATAGCAAATACTAGTATCTCAAGACCCTACTTTCACTCTCTCTCTCTATTTTGTCGTAGACATCTTAGTGAACAGATGTAATAAAATGTGGTGTATGACTCTTAAAAGAACTTTGATTATAAGAATGTGAAGATTTACTTTATTTACTTGTATTGTTAAATTTATTCCTTGTCCTCATCTAACCATATTTAATATTCTTCAGCAGATACTGCAGTTGGTCGTCATAATACTATTACGGAATGAACTGGCTGCCAGTGTCGAAGCCTTAAGTGCTCGCAGCACTTTCCAGAAAACGAACCTATCTTCATGTTATTACATGATAACCAAGTCCGATACCGATTCACTAGCGTTATTTCATTGCAAATTCTGAAGCAAAAAATTGATTAACCATCTTTTCACTATCACACATCATCGTGTTAAAGAAAGAACTACCACACAGGTTTTGCTGAGAACCATTCTGATGGCCAGATTATTCACTCAGTTACGACATTTCATTTAAGGTATGTGTATAAAGTTGAATCTTTCTACCTACATTATTCCGTGAAAGAGTGAATTTTCAAATGTTAAAGGGCTTTTGGATCACCCTACAGTATGAGAGTATCGGTATTTACATGAGCGACATGTTCTTCTTACATCATACGTAAGTTACAGTGTGCATTTTTGGTATCGAGATGCTCTTCACTGATGTTGCGCCACTCCTTTGCATCTTGGCGCTTGCACGCCGCCGTGGAAACGTAAAGGGACACGTACAGCACAAAAGCGTACACGCCGACCTCGTATGTTGACCGACAGAGACCGCCGACAGTTGAAGAGGATCGTAATGTGTACTACGCAGACATCTATCCACACTATCACAAAGGAATTCCAAAGCCCATTAGGATGCACTGCCAATACTATGATAGTAAGGCGAGAGGTGAGAAAACTTGGATTTCATGGTCAAACGGTTGTTCTTAAGCCACACATCACGTCGGTAAACGACGCCTGGCTTGGCGTAAAGAGCGTAAACTTTGGACCATTGAACAGTGGAAAAACGTTGTGTAGAGTGACGAAACACGGTACACAATGTGGTGATCCGATGGCAGGGTGAATGTATGGCGAATGCCAGGTTAACATCATCTCCCAGCTTGTGTAGTGCCAACAGTAACATTCGGAGGCGAGGTTGTTATGGTGGGGTGGTGTTTTTCATGGAGGGGGCTTGCAGCACGTGTTTTACGTGGCACTATCACAGCACCTTCTTGCTTCCCACTGTTGAAGAGCAATTCGGGGATGGCGATTGCATCTTTCAACACGATCGAGCACCTATTCATAAGTCACGGCCTGTGGCGGAGTGGTTACATGACAATATCGTAGCTGTAATGGACTGTCCTGCACTGAGTTCTGACCTGAATTCTGAAGTAAACCTTTGGGATGTTTTGTAACGCTGACTTCGTTCCAGGCCTCACATCGATACCTCTCCTCAGTGCAGCACTCCGTGAAGAATGGGCTATCATTCCCTAAGAAACTTTCCAGCACCTGGTTGAACGTGTGTCTGCGAGAGTGGAAGCTGTAATCAAGGCTAAGGTTGGGCCAACACCATACTGAATTCCAGCATTACCGATGGAGGGCGCCACGAACTTGTGAGTCATTTTCAGCCAGGTGTCCAAATATTTTTGATCACTTACAATATTATGGCTGCTGTCTAGACTGCCGACTTACCTAGCAGGTAGTCAGTTCTCTCGGTGTCCACGGCCAGCAGCTGGTCTCTGTTCCACACGTAGCTCGCCGTCGCGCCACGGTCCGACTTGTTGTCCAACCACTCAGAGATTAGATTGCGCGAGTCCCAGCGACGACCACTCGCGCCCTCTTCGTCCACAGTCGTGTTAGGTAAGAACATCTTGCGGCCTCCACCGAGAATTACCTGTTAACAAACGTAACGACATTCTGAAGTATTTGCTATGAGTGTTTCCGTTTAGAACACATCGCGAAACGATGAAACAATGACAACTGAGCGGTGAGCTGGATGCATGTAGCAATTTGAACATGAAATTGGACTGTTATTCCATAAAGCTGTGTCATTCTGTTTGGCCGAATCGAGACAATTACCAGAGTGCTGCGGAACAACTGTAATTTTACACGACGGATACGCAGCTGAAAGCACCATAGTTCGGCGAATTTTGAACAAATAAAATACGAATTCTCAACTATTCCGTTATAATTAGAATGAATATTTCCGTATAGAATACAGACTTCAGACTCTGAAGATGTCCTATAGTTGATCAACAACGATGCCTGTCGACCATATGTTGAACAGCTAAGTGACGCGGATACTTTGCACAAAAAATGTCAAGTAGAGGAAGATAGAGAAGGTAAAACACTCGACAAACCAGTTATCTCCAACACAGCGACGGTTTAATGCGATGCAAGACAAAATTTGTTTGACCATACTGATGCTTAGACTTTGTGGAAAATGAGGATCGTTGTAAGGAAGAAACGTGAATTATAAACTGAAACAGAAGGAATTGGCCGACTATTTCCCGTAGGTCAAGTGAAGTCAAGTGATACGAAACACTGTGTGTTTTAAGATTAATTCAGTAAATACGTTGTTAATTTCCATCTTGTAGTAGAAAATTAGAGCAGTTGGCTTTTAAATGTGACATCTGTACCGTAAATAGCAGATTCCGTTAAAAGAAATTATTCGTGCAGTCTCCAGACAACATTAATCCGATTAATCTGAAGTTTACTGTAACGTGGAAGCAGATGTAGTCTCCAGTTTCTTATTCTTGGTGATCACGAGATATTAGTGCAGGCAGTATTAAAGAATTAGCACGTCATACTACGCATTAATCAGCTGTGCAATATAACCAAATTGTTTCATTATCAGTTACTGAGTTTATGGAGAGAATGTGTCTAATAGGAGTGTAATTTAGAAATTCCACAAGGACAGTTCGCTCAGTATGTTTCCACATGGGCTCCTTGTTACCATATAGTGAATACAGTACAGGACTCTGTCCGTGTAGAGATTGACAAAACGAGGAACGCCAGGGTCAGTAACAGAAGATAACTAAAAATGTGTGAAATCTTATGGAACTTAACTGCTAAGGTCATCAGTCCCTAAGCTTACACACTACTTAACCTAAATTATCCTAAGGACAAAAACACACACCCATGCCCGAGGGAGGACCCGAACCTACGGCGTGACCAGCCGCACACTCCATGACTGTAGCGCCCCGGACCGTTCGGCTAATCCCGCGTGGCAAGATAACTAAATGTCTACAGCTGTACATCCACATTGCCTGCAAAACGTTCTGCGTACATACACTGCTGTAAATAACGGGTTTGTTTGTAAATAACTTTTCTTCCACCAGTCACAACCACTGTCGGTAAATGATTCACATTTTATTGACTTTAAGTTCTTATGTTCTGTTTGTGCAGCCTCACACGTGTTAAACAACGGAAACAAATTTCTGTACACTATATACGTTGATTATGCAGTGCAGAGCCTCACACATGTTAAACATCACACACAAATTGCTGTGCACAGTATACGTTGTCAATAATAAACTTACATTAATTGACTTAAATTTGTTATGTACACTGTGCACAGAATATCGTATGTGACGTGTAACATCTGCGAGACCCTGCTCCTAAGGATGATAACAACATTTAAAGATAACAAAAGAATGCAGAACCTCACACATAAAAACGGTACAAAAAATAGAATAGTACACATAGAGAACGCACTTGAAAATTGGTACCTATTACTGAAACAAACAGTGTAAAATATAAGTAAAAGAAAATCGTGAGTGGCAGCTGAAAAGTTATTTACAAACAAATCCATTGTTTGCCCAGTTGCAGGCTTTCACAAGCCATATCTAATGAATCATATCAGCCGAGAAAAAGGAACGGTGAAATACATAATTGAAAATCGACTACACTGAACTGTGCTCTACAACCGAGAATGGCTGGAAATTTTTCCGTATAAACATGACCAGCCTCTTGTCTCACAAAAATCTCGATAACACGCACTGAACTTAAGGTACTGTTAGTGAGGTACAGTCTCAAAAAAGTGAGATATCAATCCTAACGAGTTACTCTGTAAGCTGTCACTGGACATAAAATGTTTCTCACATCGAAACGTCATACAGCTATTATCATATTGTAGTTGTCGAATTCTATGAAGAAGAAGGAGTGTGAAGCACATAAGAAAATGTAATTTAAAATGTCAGTAAAGTGAAGATTATTTCTCTGTTTACCACTGACCTTCATGTTACGACCTGGGTTGCCGTTAACCAGCTGGTCCGCGATGTCCGGGCAGATCGCTGGATCACCTCCAGAAGCGATGACGTCAGCGTCGCTTTCCCAGTTGCGATCTGCGATATGTGCGTAACCTCCTCCAGGGGACGCGTGTGTCACCGTCACCGTAGTCACAATACCCGTAGCTTTTCCAGCGTCCTGCAGACAGACCAATGACACGTAGTAGCATGCTACACAAAGAGTGTTTCAGACAACACGTCACTGTAAAGTTGTGTCATCGCTACCACTATGATATGTAAGACATCGTGTGATATGGCGTCGTATGTGTGTTTCACGGAAGTCAGGTAATGTACAGACGTATTCAGAGTCGACATTAGTTTATGACGACGAACTATAAAATTTTTCATCGTCGTCGTAGTCATTTTACAGGCACGAGTTACCACAGACGTCATTGTCAAGCTTCGAATGGCTGGAAAAATACTTCAAGTTTTGAGAGGAAACTCGAAAATATAACGAAGTAACTAAAACATTTGTATGAATGACTTCCATATTGTCCTACGATTGCAAGAAGAAATTATTTCGGCCCGAATTTAGTTACTGTTTAGACGTTCCGGATAAACGAAACAGAAAAGCCTTATTTTTGTACATAGTTTCTTTTATGAGGAGATTGAAAAATCAGCCAATCAGTAGCAAATAAGGGTTTATTAGCCCTTGACCTAGGTTTTGATATTTGTAAAAATACCTTCCGCCGAAGGAGTGGGCCTTGTTACATCACATGATTGTACATCAGATAGTTTGAAGCCACCATGTGATGTAAGAAGGCCCACTCCTTCTGAAGATATTTTTACAAACACTGAAACGTTGGTCAAGGGCTAATAAACCCTTGTTTGCAACTGACTGGCTGATTTTCAACCTCTTCAGATTTACACAGTTGCTGTTTCGCAGCCATGTTTACGATTTTCGTTTCCTTTAGTTCCCTGTAATTCCTCCAATTTTATTTTTTCCAATAGTGGAATCTCTCTCTGGTTTTGGTTTGTCAGGTAAAGAATTGTTGCGAGCCCTCCACTACAGTCTCCATTATATCTCTTTTATATAATTTAGAAGTGAAGGTAGTTGGGCTTCATAGAGCAATTAACCTGATGAACGATATAGGAAATCTCAGCAGTTCATACTTCAAATTTTCCTGTTTTCTTATTATTGCGGCTTCGTGCACACCGACGGTGAAAGGTTTCTATCTGTCGGTCCAGACGTCTTGCGAAACACGAAAGACTGTTTATCGTAATCTGAAAATTGTAATCCACAAGAGCAATCCTTTTTCCGTACCCCATAACAGTTGTAACTTTTACAGAAAATGAAGTCTTGTTAGCGCAGAGCTACTGCTTCCACTAATGTTTCATTCTGGCGTCGATAGATGAGGATACTTTTCGCAGAGACTCTTGTAACACTGTCCATATTTGGATGTCCCTTTTACAAACGTATTTATTAGATCCAACTTAATCAAACTGGTCTGTTAGACCCAACTTGATATTTAGTGACAGTAGTGGAATTGTTTTTTTTTTTTTTTTTGGAACCACAAATCAGTTATTCTGGACCGATGTTGATCTCTTGTCGTAATAATCCATCCATAATTCGCATTATTAACTCAAATAATGCATACAATTTCATACTTCAAATCACAAAAAAATCCTGTTTTTAAAAACTAAGTGTTGGTATTGTAGAAGTATGATAGGTGATGCGGATCTATTTTTTCGTATTAGAATTATGCTCTCCAGAAGCGCATTCATTAAAAAATTGTTATTGTAAAAAGTGGTGCATAATGTACTTCAGTTACCATAGTAACCGGATACAATTATTACGGATGAAAAACATAAACGTCCGATTTGTTACAAATTGGTTACGTTCAACAGTATTGATCTTCCGCAGAGAATGCCGCGCGTTTAGAGGTTACAACGCTCATTATACGTAAGAAATATTTGAAAAACATTGTGTTGTCTTTCATCTTCAAGGCAGTATGTGTTTCGGTCGACTTCAGCTACACACTGCAAAAACTAAGTTACAAACATCTGCCAAATTAACCAAAGAAACTGCGCCTGACGACCCGAGGGAGAGTTGGTATTAAACGTTAGAGGAGGTAGTACAGATCCTTGTGGTACGCCATTTTGTAGACTATAGAAAATATTTGATTTCCCAGTGAGATGTAATTGGAATTGTCTGTCACTGAACTTCTCGTAGTGGGGATGAAGAAAGGATTTGCAAGGAATAAACTGGTATACCTCCAGCATCAGTTCCCTTTTCAAAATTGCATCACAGAATGAAATTAAACGAATCAATACTGCGGTTATTTTGAGGTGTTGTAGAAATTCTATCGCTATGCAGATTACCTATCGCAACAGCTTCTTCGCGACACAAAATCAGCTCACTTTACTGGTATGCTGTTGATTACAAACAAAACACCCCACGATACAACAGTGTTACGTTGCCAATGGTACTGTACGTGAACTGATTAAGTATGTACAACATGTATAATGTTAACAGCAGTACTTGGGCGTGAAGTGGAAAGCTGAATGTATGCTGCCGCACTGACCTGCGCCCACTTGATGATGGAGTCGACGTGGTTGGCGGTATTGTTCTGGGCGCTGCAGTCGCCCCTGGTCACTGCCGCCGTCACGCCCATGGTGCCGGTGTTCGCCTTGACGCCGCACAGGTACGCCGTAGAGGTACACGCAGAGTCGCCCACTTGTGCGTCAACGCAGTACGTCTGTGGAGCAAAGCGGTAGGTGCCACATCAATCCACTGTGCTCCATCTGAACACAAGTCCTCTCAGTGAACCTGAACACTTCGAGTCGACCGTAGGTAACAAATAGGAAGCAATTCCAAAAGTATGTTGCCTTAAGGTGTCTTTGTTTCACACTATTTCAGTAGGATTCGTGCCACAGTTGCCTTGTAGTTTCATACTGCAGAACTAGGACCACAGTATATCGATAGAAGTCTACACAATTTTTAAATGCTGTAGGATCTGTTAATATTCCTAAAAAATAAACAGTATGACAGTTGAATAAGTACCAAAGTCTTCATTTTCGCGGAATACATGAAGATTTTGAGTTTGTGACTTCTACTAAAAATTATTAGGTCAAGTCAAACTTGTTAAATCAGGTAAGTGTAGCTATTTGTTTTAAGGAACATTTGTAATATGGCACTGTATGCCTGCGACAGTATTTTTACAGTGAATCCACCAAGTCCAAGGGGTAATATCGAAACATATAAAAGAATAGATTATCCATCTCATACCACCATTCCTGCTTTCTTTACTGAGTTTACGCCGTCTTGCAGCTGACAATTTCTGTTTAATGGTCACACCAGAAAATCGAATAAAGATTCAATACTAGATAACAGTCTGCTATCCAGTAACAAACTTTTAAAAATTAATAAATCTCTAAATCAAAAACTCAAAAAATATATATGGATATAAATTATCCGCATGAGATGTTAAAACCTACATAAATTTCTTAAGTAAGCGAACAACAAATTTCCAAGAAAGTTACTGGTCGTGAATGTTTAACTTCTAAATTAAGCTCTATACAACTTTCTATGAATATTTTACAGAAAGATATTGTGGTCCTATTTACTTTCGACTTTCATTTCGTGGCAGTTAGTGGTAAAATAAGTTGTCCGAAATTCTTTACCGATGGAAAAACACTTCTATGATTCTCAGAGAAAGAGAAGACTACACTGGTAGTGGTATTTTCCTGAGAACGCTGTTAAGATTTTAGGGATTCTAAATTTTTTAATTTGTTTTTTTGCTGCTTTGTGACTCATAATGTCGCATGTACGAGTAATTATTCCATTTTTCATCAGTCTGCCTCTAGACAGATTTTAGTTTAGTGGCGGAGTTGCGTATCACACGTACAAAAATACGAAAACGGAACTGCCTATCTCCGTTGAGATAAGGGCTGTTAGAAGAAGAACACTTCTGGTAACACGGCATGTATTTCAACACTCGTTGGGAATTTCGAACTAACAGTGCATTTTAAGTACCAAATGTGTTAAATTGCACCCCTAACGGTTTTTTAACCCAGATACAACACTTAAGTGTATGTAAACACTCCTCCACAGCCTTTTGATTGGTTCTAGACTCCATCCGGTACTTATGGAATTCAAATATCTCACTTTTTCACTTTCAGTGCATAAATAAAAATGTTTTAACCATGGTTCTAAATACTCGCTTGAGAAAACGTAGCAGCCTTTATGCCTAATTATGTACTTTTGAGCTATTCACGGTTTAGTTGATGTTAAATACCACATTTCCTGGAACATGCTTGAAGAAAAGAAAGGAACTTCAAAACTAATGTGATTGCATGAATAACCCAAAAGTAAACACATTTTATCAATAAGTATTTTTGGTATGGTGACACTATCCGACGCTAAAATCAAAACTAACTTTTACTGACGAACTGAGTAATGCTTACATACAAAAATAGAAATATTGTTACAGGAAAATAATATTTATTTGCGGTTATAAATATAGCTTTCTAAACTATCCTCAGAAAGCTGTTACACATTTTCTAGCATTCCTGCTGGGACCACGTATTTAGTAATGGTTTTGTGTACTAACAGTAACAAAACGTTTTTTGTTCAAGATTCAGTATCTTACGAATTTTCTTTTTGACCTCCAGAGACACATTCGCAAATGATTTTAAAGGTAATTAAATACGAAATGTTGCGGAAACTTACGTGGTATATATCTCTGCAACGAACTGACGTGTATGCTATTTAAATTATCAACCTTATAATTGTGCTAAAGACTCGGTTCTCAGTGTCTACTCTCGACAACAATTTTAATTTACGAAAATCTCTTTACTTTGAAATTATTTTAGCTATATTTTCTCATTGTTCTTTGGTCAACACAGAAATTTGGTAGCAAAGCATAATAGACGCTTTGTGTGTTTAACGACTTACATCGAAAAATGGAGTAACCTCGAATTTGGAAAAAGGTTCCTTTTGTTTTTGGGTTTGTAGGGAAATCGAATGAGCGTATGTCATTGCATTGTCACCCTGGAGGCCCCTGCCGCCGATTGAAAGTTTTATTTCAGTCGACGCCACATTGGGCGACATGCGAGCCGATGATGAGCATAACACCGCACTCAGTCCACGAAGGTTGAAAATCTCCAACACAGCCGTGAACTGAAACCGTGCCCACTTGCACGGGAGGCAAGCATGTTACCACCCAGGTAAGAAGGCGGACAGGTTCGTAGAGAACTCATAGTACTAAAAGTGCATTTTGAAGGAAGTCTCCGAACACGCATTAATCAAGGTGCAAAACATTTGGAATGTATAAGTCTATTACAGTACATCGAAATCAGGCAAATATTCGGTTCATTCTTTTGTATCAGTTTCTATATATATTTATTTAAAAATTAGAAATCGTGAATATGAACTTGAAAAATTCAAAGAAGTAAGTTTCTTTCCAACTGAAGGTAGAATAAGTAGTTTTGTTCTATACGATAAGATTTAAATCCAAGAACAAATGGCTCTAAGCACTATGGGACTTAACATCTGCTGTCATTAGTCCTCTAGAGCTTAGAACAACTTAAACCTAACTAGCCTGAGGACATCACACACATCCATGCCAGAGGCAGGATTCGAACCTGCGACCGTAGCAGCATCACTGTGCCGGACTGAAACGCCTAGTGCCGCTCGACCACAGCGACCGGCTAAATCTAAGAAGATTTGCGAGTGCTAAATGAGAGTTTCTTTTCTTAAATTTTCTTCAAAATTGTATTGATTACATCGTATAATCGGTGCAACATACCAAATATTATTACAGGTAGGAAAAAGCCAATCTGTTTAGAATGTTCTGTCATTCGAAATTGCAAAGTCTCACATCTCTGGATCATCTATGAGAAGGAGAAAAGTGGAAATCGAACGTCCTCCACAACAGGGCCGTGGAATGGTCCCATTCAAAAGTAATCACCCCACTCGTAAAGATACTTATGACATTTAGACACGAGACGATCAACTCCCGTTCCGTAGAACGCGGTCGGCCGCTGACGGATCCGCGATCACACCAACTCTTACACTTCCACGTCCGACTGAAACCTAGGTCCACACATGTCTTCCTTCAGGTCACCAAAGATGTGCAAATCAGACGGTGAACGATGTGAACGAGGAAGTGCATGAGTGGCTGCGGTTGTCGATCTGTCAGCGGCTATAACTGATATGTTGCCCCTATTGTACTATGTTATCAAAACAAAATTTCTGCAGCGCTTAGGAAAAGAAACTCATGTTAAATATTCGGTGCGGAGGATGTTGCAGCGTCTCCCAAACAATTCGCCAAAGCGTTGGTCCCTTCAGACTGGTAGTGTGGGGACGGGAGTTATCGACTGTGGGGGAGCTCTGCTCGTCCAGTTCCTCGAGCGCGGAACCACAATCAGCGGGCGGCGCTATGGAGACACTTTGCTGAAAATGCGGCGCGCCTTGAAGTCAAAATGCTCAGGGGTGCTTTCGTAGGTAGGGCTTCATACTGCTGCAGATTAGTGCCCGGCCCTAAACTGTCAATCGGACGATGGCTAACGAATCTTCAGCGTTGAGGTTAGGAAGTACTCAACACCTTTCGTACAACCCAGATCTTTCAGCGTGTGCTCTTCACATCTTTGATGAGCTGAGGAAAGACATGCGTGAACGTCCGTTTAGTGAAAGTGTGCGTACGGTTGTGGATCCGTCAGTGGCCGACGGCGTTCTACGAAACAAGAATTGGTCGTAGCGATCACTGAAAGCACATTTTGCCTAAAGTATCACGTTTGCACACGCTTCTGGCATTAGGATAGTTTCGACACGAGTAGAACATACTATACAAACAGTCATTCTACAGTGTATGGTTAATGCAAAATTCCTCATAATCATGGAGAAGAAGCAGGTAAAGTACCTAATGGAAGTGATGAGCCAGTGCAGAGCAATAATTTCAAGATGTGAATAATGGAAGCAACTAATGAGGTTTTAGGAAAAAAAACCTAAAACAGAGGAAATCTTGGATGACAATACAAATATTAAATCCAATGCAGAGAAGGAATAAGCTCAGGGAGGGAAACAGTGTAAGTGACTACACAGGAATTAAAAATCACTCTAAGGCAAGTGCCGAGAATCAAAAGAGAAATATGCTAGAAGTATTGCTGAAGACACAGAAGATCGAAAAAAGTATACAAAAGGGTCAGATTTATAAGATTAGAGCCCTCCAGTATAAACATAGAACCAAATCAATAGTAGTTAAAAATAAAGTGGAGATATTAATGACGGACGATGATGAGATATTTGCTTCTTGGAAAGAATACATAGAAGAACTGTTGATGACAAGGTCTTCAAGAACGAAAATAATTTAGTTGAGAATATCAATGAGAGTGAAGGAGAAGTGCAATATACTGAATCATGAGACATGAATTTGAACTGGGCCTTTGGGTTCTCAAAGAAGAAATAGCGACTGGTGTTGATGACGCTCCTGCAAAATTGCTGAAAAATCTGGGTAACAATATGCGAGATCAATTATTCACAGCACTAAATTACTTCTACGTAATAGGAATCATCAGAAGACTTTACACAATAAAGAACCATTACCACATCTAAGATAGGATTGGCAGTTCACTACACCAATTACAGAATGCTAAGACGTCATCAAATGCCTCCAAATTACTCGTGAATATCGTTAAAATCAGAATAAAAGGAAAAGTAGCTAAGCAGACTGGATAAGATCAGTTTCGATTTATAGAAGACAGAGAAATAAGAGAAGCTACTTTCGTCCAACACGTCCTGCTGGAGAGAAGGATGGACGTGAACAAAAATGTCCTGACCTTCAATGACTTACAAATAGCTTTTGACGATGAGAAATAGAAACTGCTTTTTAGAATTATGAAAAAAATAGCACTTGACTGGAATGACAGAAGAGTTCTTAATCAACTGTATCAGAAACAAAGTAAAAAACTGAATATCAATAGCTTAGAAGAAGAGGCCAAAATTAGGATAGGTGTTAGACAAGCATTCCCATACACATTTAATGTTTCCATTGAGGATTCTATTCAGATTATGAAGGAGAAGCCAAAGAGAATAAAAGGAAATGTAAAATGATACAGTGTACTAGATTTCCTGATGACATCGAGATAGTTGCAGACTCCGAAAAAGAAATGTACAGAATGTTGCAAGTCCTATCACACACTCTTAACCAATGGAAATTAAAAGTGAACAAGCTGAAAGGAAAGTAATGATGGAGAGGAAAAATGTGGGAGACGTTAAAACAAATTTAAAAGTTGAAAACGTGAGAACTGAGTACGTAAAACAATTTTATTATCTCAGTATTACAATAATAGTTGTCAGGATATTCTTAGTGGAAATGAAGAGAGTGGTAGCACTGGAAAAACCGGCATTTATGTCCTAGTTAATCATTTTAACGAGCAAACATGTGATGCAGATGTCAGAA
This sequence comes from Schistocerca gregaria, assembly GCF_023897955.1. Taxonomy (NCBI): domain Eukaryota; kingdom Metazoa; phylum Arthropoda; class Insecta; order Orthoptera; family Acrididae; genus Schistocerca; species Schistocerca gregaria. The sequence goes on from NC_064922.1 coordinate 676,711,514, forward strand.
AATCCTTTGGAAAAGCATTTGTACGGAATACGCTGCTCTGTGGAAAAGAAAGTCGGACTCTGAGTAAATCTGAAAGAAACCTACTTGAAGCAGATGAATAGTGGAGATGATAGTAAATCTCAAGAACAAGCTGGACGGAAACAAAAAGCAATCTGGAAGTCTATAGTGAAATCAGTGAAAAGAGAAGCTTATTAATGGAAATCGATAAGAGAAAAATAGAATGAATTGGACATGTTATCAGACACACCTTCATAATTAATATTCTTGAAGGTAATGTGCTGGGAAAGAAAGGTATATAACCGCCAAGAATATAGCAGACACTAAAGCAAAAAAAAAAAAGAAAGACGATATACCACGAAGCTGTGATGTACATGTAACACAAGCAAATGACGACAGTATCAGAAAAATCTGATGGTTTATCCAAGACAAAATATTTCACAAATTCATCAAGTCAATAACCCTTTGGTCAACCTTTGGCTCTTATGTAAGTCGTTATTCGGCTTGGCATTCACTGTTGGAGGTGTTGGATATCCTCTTGAGGGATTTCGTACCAAGTTCTGTCAAACTGGGGCGTTAGATGGCGAAAACCATGAGGCAGTAGCAGGGTCTGCTGATAATGTTCTAAGCTTTCTCAGTTTGGGAGCGATCCGGCGATCTTGCTGGCCAAGGTAGAGTTTGGCAAGCAAGACGACAAGAAGTAGACACTCTCAACGTAGGCGAGCGGGCATTATATTGTTGAAATGTAAGCCCAGGATGGCTCGTCGTGAAGGACTGCGAAAGGGGACGTAGAATATCGTCGACGTACCCCTGTGCTGTTCGTGGGTCGTAGATGACAACAATAATGGTCCTGCTATGAAAAGAGAGGGCATCCCTGTCTATAACCCTTGGGTGTCGGCCCGTGCGGTGGGCGAAAGTCATGTTGCTATCACAAGGCTTTCCAGGGCGTGTCCAGACACGTTTTCGCCTGTGATCGGGGCTCATTTCAAAGCGGGATTGGTGAAGAAAATTCTGCTCTAGTCAACGAATTTCCAGGCAGAAGACGAAGAACAGGACTGATGATATGTGGTGCCATTTCGTTTGATAGCAGAACCTCTTTGGTTGTCATCTGCAGCGTCTTACACCATAGCAAAATGCCGACAATATTATGCGCCCCGTTTCGTTGCTCCTAATGACAAGCCACCGGGGCTTACATTTCAGCAAGATAATACCCGTTCGCACATGGCGATAGTTTCTACCTCTTGTCTTTGCACTTGCCAAATCATAGTTGGTCAGCGGGCTGGCCACTCCAACCATCGTAGGATTATGACGGTCTAGCGCGCCGATTGGGTAGAATTTGGCACAGTATCTCTGAAGAGGACTTCCAACACCTGTTTCAGTCAATGCCTAGGCGAATAACGTTCACGGTCGGATCAACGCCTTGTTGACTGTGGTCCTTTGGTGTAGAGCGGAGTGGGGGTCTGAATCAGAGGCTCAGGCGGTCCTGTGGCCTTGTAGGCTGCCGATTCCTAGACTAGCGCCATCGGCTGGTGGGTTTCCGATGTTCGCTTAATACGTCATGAGCCCACTACACACAAGACGCGGCTACACGGGTAGTGGGAGCTGTGTGGAAGGGACTGGGCGGTTTTTTTGGGTTAGAGGGTCTCAGGGAACCACATAGGGACGTCCTTGTAAAAGTGGGCAGGTGAATCACAGTAAGGTAGTTGTAGAAGCGATTGGTATTGCAGTTGTAAATTGTCGTAGCTTTGCTAAGAAAGAGCCAGAGCCCCAAGACATACTCGAAAGCACTTAAGCTCAAACAATAGTAGGTACAGAGAGCTGGCTAAAGCCGGAAATAAGCTCAGCCGAAATATTTTCAAACGATCTGACAGGTTCTGAAAGGATAGATTAAATACATTTGATGGTGGAGTATTTATTGCAGTCAGAGGTAGTTTTCCTTGTAGCGAAATTGAAGTAGATAGTTCGTGTGAAACAGTATGGGTAGAGGTTATACCTAACAACCAGACTAACCTATTAATTGGATCGTTTACCGACCACCCGGCTCAGAAGATATAGTTGCTGAACAGTTCAAAGTAAATTTGAGTCTTATTTCAAATAAGTACCCCGCTCACACAATTAAATACATAAGCTACCGTCGATATGCTGGAAAAATTATACGTTTAAAGCGAGCGGCAGGCATAAAACGTCATCCATTATTGTACTGAATGCTTTCTCAGAAAATTATTTTGAACAATTTGTTCATGAGCTCGCTCGAAGCGTAAATGGTTACGAAAGCATACTTGACCTTTAAGCAACAAATAATTCAGGACAAATAGTGAATATTGTGACAAATACAGGGATTAGCGACCACAAGGCAGTTGTTGCTAGGCTGAATACCGTAAAACCTACAACTATCAAAAAGAAACGCAAAGCATATCTATTTAAAAAAGCTGATAAAAATGCTCTTAACGCCTTTTTATGAGACAGTCTTCACTCCTCGCCATCTGTTCATGTAAGAAAAGTTGTGGAATGTTTTCAGAGAGATAGCATCGACAGCAGTTGAGAGGTATATACCACATAAATTAATAAGTGATGGCACTGATCCCCCATGGTACACAAAACAGGTCAGATCGTTGTTCCAGTCGCAACGAAAAAAACATGCCACATTTAAAAGATCGCAAAATCTCCAAGATTGGCAAAGTTTTACAGAAGTTCGAAATACGGCGCGTACTTCAATGCGAGATGCTTTTGCTACTTTCCACAACGAAATTCTGTCTGGAAATCTGGCAGAAAACCCAAAGAGATTCTGGTCATACATAAAGCACACAAGTGGCAAGACGCAATCAGTACCTTCACTGAGCGATAACAACAGTGAAGTCACGGATGACAGTGTCACTAAAGGAGATTTATTAAACTCTTTTTCCAAAAGTCCTTCACCAAATAAGACGAAGTAAATATTCCTGAATTCCAATCAAGAACAACTGCCAAGACGAGCAACATAGAAGTATATATCTGGGTGTAACAAAGCAGCTTCAATAACTTAATAAAGGCAAGGCCTCCGGTCCAGATTGTATACCGCTCAGATTGCTCTCAGAGTATGGTGATTAAATAGCTCCATATTTAGTAATATACATACAACCACTCGCTCACAGAAAGATCCATACCCAAAGACTGGAAAATTGCTCAAGTTACACCGATACCCAAAAAAGGAAGTAGGAGTAATCCGCTGAATTACAAGCCAATATCACTAACGTCGATTTCCAGTAGGGTTTTGTAAGGTATACTGTATTCGAACATTATGAAGCACTTCGAAAAAAACGATTTATTGACAAATATTTGGCACGGTTTCAGAAAATATCGTGCTTGTGAAACACAACTAGCTCATTATGCTCATGAAGTAATACGTGCTGTCAACTGGGGACATCAAATTGTTTCCATATATTTAGGTTTCCAGAAGGCTTTCGACACCGTTCCTCACAAGCGTCTTCTAACCAAACTGGGTGCCTATGCAGTATCGCCTCTGTTGTGCGATTGGATTCGTGATTTCTTGTCGGAAAGGCCACGGTTCGTGGTAATAATCGGAAAACCATCTTGTAAAATAGAAGTAATATCCAGCGTTCGCCAAGGAAGTGTTATAGTCTCTCTATTGTTCCTGATCTATATTAACGACATAGGAGACTATCTGAATAGCCATGTTAGATTGTTTGCAGCTGATGGTGTCATTTTGTAAAGTCAGATGATCAAAACGACTGCAAAATGATTTGGATAAGATATCTATATGGTGCGAAAAGTGGTAATTGACCCTGAATAAGGAAAAGTGTGAAGTTATTCACATTAGTACTAAAAGAAATCAGCTAAATTTTGATTACGCGGCAACTAACACACAACTGAAGGCTGTAAATTAAACTAAATACTCACGCATTACAGTTACAAATAACCTAAACTGGACGGATCACATAGAAAATATTGTGAGAAGTGCAAACTAAAGACTGCGACTCATTGGCAGAACACTTAGAAGGTGCAACAGGTCTAACAAAGAGACTGCTTGCACTACGCTTGTCCACCCTATTCTCGAGTATTGCTATGCGGTGTGGGATCCGCTTCAGGTGGGACTGACGGATTACATAGAAAAAGTACAAGGAAGGGCAGCTCGTTTTGTATCATGGCGAAATATGGGAGATAGTGTACAGACATGACACGTGAATTGGAGTGGCAATCATTAAAACAAAGGCGTTTTTCGTTGCGACGGCATCTGCCCATCAATCACCAGTTTTCTCCTCCGATTGCGAAAACTTTCTGTTGGCACCCATCTACATAGGGAGAAATGATCATCACGATAAAATACGAGAAAACAGGGCTCGCACAGAAAAATTTAAGTGATAATTTTTTCCGCGTGCCTTTCGAGAGTGGAACGGTAGAGAGACAGCTTGAAGGTGGTTCATTGAACCCTCTGGCATGCACTTTATTGTGAAAAGCAGAGTAATCACGCAGATGCAGATGTAGACTGGTTCAGTTCTCCTTAATAAATCATCCAATGTTTTTGAAATTGAAGTCATTTGTTTATCTGTCCAAGTACACCACTAAACCAATTTCCGTCTCATTCGCATAACTGCTTCGGGGTAATGTTTTCTTCGGAGGCATCGAGAAGAAGACTGGGTGTGACAATTACATGGAACTGAAACTAACAGCCAATGACAGAGGAGAGTGGTTGCTTCGACAAGGCATTAGCCTTTAGAATACGTGGGTGTGTAATCGACCTTACATGGAGACGCGGTGTATGACATGCTGACCTTGGACAGTCCAGCGTTGGGGAACTGTTCGAAGCTGAGCTGGGCCTCCTCACCAGACAGGCCCTGCCGCTGCCCCAGCAGGACCCTGGCGGCGGTCAGCGTCGCGATGGACATGCCGTCGCCCAGGAACATGATCACGTTCTTGGCCGGCCGCCGCACCCGGTCGGCGAGTAGACCCTTCAGCAGCCGCTGCTGCGCCCTCAGCGTCCAGTATGGGGCCCCTGTGGGCATGTGCGGTTTGTCAGACCGAATCTGAGCATTACCAGTCAGTAATAATCTGCCAGCATCAATAACAGGTATCATATTGCAACGTAGTTAGCTCACCCTACTTATGATTCGGAATGCAGCTTTCGGAAGACTTGATAGGCATGTGTCGTATAATAAGAATGAAGTACTACCGTGTGCAGTTCAACAAAGGACTACACTATAGGCTACGCCATAATGTATGGATAACTATGTTCTAGGAAATAAATTAGAAACGTGATTTATCCACAAATATTTAACGCATTAGAAACACCTACACATACTAAAGTAATTTTAACCGAAATGAATTTCACGTAAGTAGATATCAGCCAGTCAGTAGATAATCATTCAGCAAGAACCTGTACAAAAATTTTACAGGGTGATTCAGACGCTCCTAGCTATGCCTTTCAGACAACCCACAATGCTTTTATCAACCACGTGTTAGCTTTTTAGATTCTGTTGCTTGCTAAGTGCTAACTATTACACAAAAACCATGAGCAGGAACTTTTTGTAGTTAAATATTTTAGTGGGATAAGTTTTTGTTGGAGGCTACGGTCTCCGAGTTATTCAGGTAAAACACGTCTGAAGGCAAGTTTTATACGTTTTTCGTAAGTAATTCGAAAACTACTGCCACTATATCAAATTTAACTACACAAAATTTCCTCCAAATAACACCTGTTCATTTTTTTCTGTACGTCTGATAATTTGCGAATAGCGAGAGAGAGAATATGGAAATTTCGCACGTTGTTTTTTAAGGTGTTGCCTGACCACGTAAAACACATAGGTTTGAATGATCCTGTATAATGTCTACATTTTCAGCTTACAGCTAAAAGCCGTGCATGATTCCTTGTGTCTGTAATCGTTGTATTTAGTCTCGAAAAGAACATTAATAAAACCGACAAACTGCAGGGAACTAACTGGGAATGGAGAATAAAGGTGAACATGTGTCCAGAAATGTATGGTGTGTGTGAAACGACAACAGAAAGCCCAGTACCACAGTAGGCTACAGAGCTGCATCCCATCCACGTCACGAACGATGTTCAAAGCTGCTTCCATGGCATGCAGTGTCATGCAGAATATACGTGATCGTTCTTTGGCTTACACCATCTTGGCGGGCCACTTGCCTGGAGCTTATATTAGCGTTCGTCTTAGAACCCGGACCTCTCAAAGTGGCGTACGTACAGCCGCCTCCTTGCACTTTCGTCTTGTCTGAAAGGACCTATGTTCATTGAAACGCCCGAAAAGGGTTTGAAATGTTGTGTGATGTGTTTGGTGTCTGTGAGGGTACTTCTTTGCTATAGCCGTGCTGCCTCTCGACCTGTTTCATCTGCTTGGCCGTAGACAAAAACCATCTAGGCTTGTTCCATGCATAAATACTGGAATATTCTGCTCCTTACAGCACGCTGCTTCAATCACATAACCTGCTCCACGCAAGGAACACACGGCATATGGTTAGAGGAACTGCCATGCGTCAACGCCATCTTCTGTGGCAACGATGCATTTTCGAAGATATATTCATAGGAGCTTTATTCCTCCGTTTCCTATTAGGAATCCGTCCCTGCAGTTTGTCGATTTATTGAAGCACTTCTCTGAACCATAGAGATGAGAACACAGTTTAAGAAAAAAGTCTCAATATTTTATTGGAAAAAATTTATTGGAAACATTGCAGTGAAATTTGCCCTCTGATATAACAAAACACAAACCACTGCATTGTATTCACTGTATCGTTTTGTCAGTCTTCCAGAACAGTATCTGACGACCTAAGTTTCTCCTCCTGTAATCTTAATCCAAGGAAAGACCAAAATGTTTACCGCTGATAGTTTGCAGTCATAGTAAAAGACTTATTCTGTTGACTGTTCGTGCCATATTTGAGCATAGATGTAAAGAGGCCTGAAGCAATTAGTGTCAACAAGATGGCGGCGCGATAACATGTAGCTATGTCACGTAAGATAATAAACGAAATTACTTCCGTTTGACGAAATAATTAGAGAAAATGTACAACATATTGCCTCGAAACGGTGCAAAAATTCATGAGGCTAAGATAACTTCTCAATGCAGCTAATGCAATATGCGTTTCTCGAAAATGTAACGAATCTGCGTATTTGGAGTACACGACGTCTAGCAGTAAAATAAATAATTTTGAATATGGAAGAGAATCATAAGTTTGAGTATACAGCAAGATGGATAGAAAAGATATTACCCGATCTAAGAATCAGTTTGTACTTCCCGTAAAGTAAGTGAACTAAGAACCTTCGTTTCACCATGCCGACGGATACCACTGGAAGTTCTGTACGCAGAATGATTGCTCGATAACTGGGCAATTATTGACAATGCGTGACTGAAATAACCTCTACCCTCCTTATTAAAAAATACGGCAAGTAACTGAAAATATTGCACTAATAATCTTCATCACTGTAGAAACACCAGGCAAAGCAAGAAGCCCAATAGTTGAGTCTGCCTCAAAAACAGAAATCCAGGAGCAGAATCGAAACATAGAACGGCGAAATCTCGTTCGAAACTATATCGACCCGTTGTTCGACGTCCGAGATGTTTTCCATTGTCTGATGGCCCAAACGGACCTCCAAAGATATGAAATATGTCACAGAGTGATCGCTTGAAGAATTTGTTTCCACTAATCGAAGCTGATCATAGTACAAGGATACAAATAGTTGCAAAGATAAACTCGTTATTTAAGAAATGCAACAAAAAAAATTGTGATTAAAAAGCAAAATGAAAAAACAGCATTCATCTCTTACAACGTTAAAAATACACTCCTGGAAATGGAAAAAAGAACACATTGACACTGGTTTGTCAGACCCACCATCACCGGTTTGTCAGACCCACCATACTTGCTCCGGACACTGCGAGAGAGCTGTACAAGCAATGATCACACACACGGCACAGCGGACACACCAGGAACCGCGGTGTTGGCCGTCGAATGGCGCTAGCTGCGCAGCATTTGTGCACCGCCGCCGTCAGTGTCAGCCAGTTTGCCGTGGCATACGGTGCTCCATCGCAGTCTTTAACACTGGTAGCATGCCGCGACAGCGAGGACGTGCCCGTATGTGCAGTTGACGGACTTTGAGCGAGGGTGTATAGTGGGCATGCGGGAGGCCGGGTGGACGTACCGCCGAATTGCTGAACACGTGGGGCGTGAGGTCTCCACAGTACATCGATGTTGTCGCCAGTGGTCGGCGGAAGGTGCACGTGCCCGTCGACCTGGGACCGGACCGCAGCGACGCACGGATGTACGCCAAGACTGTAGGATCCTACGCAGTGCCGTAGGGGACCGCACCGCCACTTCCCAGCAAATTAGGGACACTGTTGCTCCTGGGGTATCGGCGATGACCATTCGCAACCGTCTCCATGAAGCTGGGCTACGGTCCCGCACACCGTTAGGCCGTCTTCCGCTCACGCCCCAACATCGTGCAGCCCGCCTCCAGTGGTGTCGCGACAGGCGTGAATGGAGGGACTAATGGAGACGAGTCGTCTTCAGCGATGAGAGTCGCTTCTGCCTTGGTGCCAATGATGGTCGTATGCGTTTTTGGCGCCGTGCAGGTGAGCGCCACAATCAGGACTGCATACGACCGAGGCACACAGGGCCAACACCCGGCATCATGGTGTGGGGAGCGATCTCCTACACTGGCCGTACACCTCTGGTGATCGTCGAAGGGACACTGAATAGTGCACGGTATATCCAAACCGTCATCGAACCCATCGTTCTACCATTCCTAGACCGGCAAGGGAACTTGCTGTTCCAACAGGACAATGCACGTCCGCATGTACCCCGTGCCACCCAACGTGCTCTAGAAGGTGTATGTCAACTACCCTGGCCAGCAAGATCTCCGGATCTGTCCCCCATTGAGCACGTTTGGGACTGGATGAAGCGTCGTCTCACGCGGTCTGCACGTCCAGCACGAACGCTGGTCCAACTGAGGCGCCAGGTGGAAATGGCATGGCAAGCCATTCCACAGGACTACATCCAGCATCTCTACGATCGTCTCCATGGGAGAATAGCAGCCTGCATTGCTGCGAAAGGTGGATATACACTGTACTAGTGCCGACAATGTGCATGCTCTGTTGCCTGTGTCTATGTGCCTGTGGTTCTGTCAGTGTGATCATGTGATGTATCTGACCCCAGGAATGTGTCAATAAAGTTTCCCCTTCCTGGGACAATGAATTCACGGTGTTCTTATTTCAATTTCCAGGAGTGTATTATTCGAGTTCAAGTAAATTAAGAAGCCGTTGTTTCTTTTATACCACATATGTTACACGCATGGAGAAATGTGTCACTTATACTGAAATAATAAACAATAGGCGGCTACTCACCAAGGGCGTGTCTCTTGCCTGCCCACTTCTGTCATCGGGCGGGGAACTGTTACGGCACTATTCGCTCTCTGAAGGAGCAAGGAGTTAGTCGTAGCTTAGTAACTGAACGAGACACATGTACCGTTGCTACATGTTTTTGTTGAACTTGCTGAGTTGGGTAAAGTGCCTTATCATAAATTAACAGTTTGCTTCAAATTTATTAACAACGAAAACTGGAAACTGACAAAAACTATATTCATTATGAAAACAACTAAGAGGAACGAAAAGTAAATCTAAAAGATATAATTAGAACAAACAGAGAGTTGAATAAGCCTAACGCCTTGCTGCGAGAAGAAATAGGAGGTTGCGTAAACACCTCAGAGCTAAGAAGTCCGTTTTGACGCGGGCCTTGAGTTTCGTGTATTCTTAGGACGGCCACCAGCGCAGGCGATGGATGAAGACAAGGGTAACCAATAGTCTACCCAGACCATATGGAAACATAAGCGAGAGGACGTCGGGAAGCAGTCACCGGAACAATATTAACTTTATTTCGATAGAAAAATCAATTCCAAATGTTTCCTCCTTTGTATCAGGTTCCAGATGCTTACAGTCGTGTTCAATCTCCGGAGCTGCTCTGACAGTCGTCTTCTAAAGACGTCGCTGCTGTGTGAAACAGAGCTCTAGGATTCGAGTTCTACCTCTAATATGTTTGTGAGTTTTACACACACGAGCGCACACCAACAAAGACAAACACACACACAGCACACAAACACACACACAAACACACACACACACACACACACACACACATACACACAGAACACAATGCAGATTCTGACGGAGCATACAACAGCTCATACTCAGCTTTCAGCTGTGTGTCTGATACATATATATTTAAATCCTCCTCTCCGAGAGGTTCCAGGCGCTTCAGTCCGGAACCGCGCTGCTGCAACGGTCGAAGGTTCGAATCCTGCCTCGGGCAAGCATGTGTGTGATGTATTTAGGTTAGTTAGGTTTAAGTCTAGGAGACTGATGACCTCAGAAACATTTGAACCCGTTTTTTGGAATCCTCCGTCCGACACATCCTTAAAATCAGGAACTTTAGGAGGATTTATGTATTCATTTATTTTTCGAGTCATCAGTCGGCTTGGTCTTCGGACTTGTTTGGATTCTGTGCCTGACCATGATATAATGTAACTTATTCTAACTGGAATCTTCTCGTGTCTCCGACTTTTCCAAGTTTACGTCCTCCTTTCGTCATTCTTTAACAGATTATTGGTTAACAGCAGATGAAATTTATTGCAGAAGTCCTTTCTCTTTCCTACTACCAAGCCCATATTCTCCGGTAAGACTCTTTTCCACTCCTTCCCGAACAACCGCATTCCACTCCACTGTGAGTATTGTTGCTGCATTACTCGTTCAGTGTAGTCATGTATTTCCTCTCTCTCTTCTTCTCCTGCTTGTGACGTCAACATGTATACCGGAACGATTGTTGTCGGTGTTGGTTTGTTGTCGATTCTGATGAGAACGAACGTATCACTGAACTGCTCGTAGGATATTCTGCTGCTGTTGATCTTTCTGTACACTCGTCTAACCAGAAATCCTCGTGTTCTTTCCATTTGACTTCACGGATCCCCACTATATCTAGACAGAGCCTTTGCATTTCCCTTTTCAGATATTTCAGCTTCCGTTCCATGTTCAAAATTCTTACATTCATACGTACCTCCTCCTTTCGTCATTCTTCAATCCTCTCCTCGTTGTCAGCTCTCCCTCAGCAGTCCCCTCCCAGAAATCCGATTCATTACAGCAGACACGTTGGGTATGTTAGTAAAGAAATGGTTCCCGTTGCTGAAACATATATCTTAATCTTTCGCGACACAACTAGAGACATTTCATCTATGTCTGCAATGTTGCGGGGAGTAGGCGACTATGAGTTTTAAGCTGTGATCTGCTGACAGAAGTAGCAGAAAATTCGTAGTAAGTACAACTGTGTTCAGCGTTCTAGACGGCTTTACACACTAAAATTGTCACTAACAGATATCTACTGATGTTGAAATCAAGGGGAAATGAACGTTGGTCACAAACGCTCAGTTTTCGAATAGTTGTGAAGTACCTGTTCGCAACATAAATCCTCTCTCTCTCTCTCTCTCTCTCTCTCTCTCTCTCTCTCTCTTGTTCACTGAAGGGGCGCTGCTAATGACTTAACCCTTTCGGACCTGCAATATTTATACAAAAATATGTACCCGTTTTCAAAATGTACTTTGTACACTTAGTTACATTTTATGGACTGAAATAACTAATCACAACATATTATCTGTAATTAATAGTAAAATGAGCATTCAATAATTACCGTGAAAATTAACACTAACAATATTCCATTAAATGGTGGCGTATAGTGATCCAACCACACAAGCGTATTCTGGTGGTGACAAGCAAAGTTTCCACTGGGAAAAAATACTTTTGTTGCAGCTAAGAGACAGTAACAGTTAATATACACAACTGTAGCGAGAGGGACAGAAAGGATTAAGGAATTCATGTCCCCAAAATCTGGCACAACATTTTTGACACTAACTCACTTAGCCTAACACGGTATCCCATATCTTGTCAGACTCCTAGTGTCTTTCCTGACATTTTTAAAGATGGATGTCGTACTAAAGGCGAAAACATCTCCTCTTTCGCATTACATTTCTGACGCAGACGGACAATGATATGGAATTAAACAGCAAATTTTGTCGATAATCTAGAGCGTGTTACTGTATTATGTGATATGAACACCTCGACAAGTGTTCAGGTTAAATCCCAGAATCCACATAAGAGACAAAAATATTGTGATATATTAGTTTCTTAGCCGAGAGCTTAAAGTCAAGTTAACACTTCATTTACTTACTGCTTTCCACAGATGTTGACACTGTCGATGCGTACGTCCTTAGGCCAGTTCTTCGGGGTGTGAACGGGTGCATCTGGCGGCCCAGCTCATCTGGAAACGCACAAAGCACTACCACTGATAAAACACTTGAGAGGGGATGCTTGCAGTAAAAAATCATTACAGTTCGACATGGGCCACTTTACAGCTTATTATTTATGCTGTTTACCCTCCAACAATACTTGGGTACGAATTCAGCTACTGAATCGGAGTCGTTTCATATTGATTGTATTAAGAATCTCTGGCGTTAGGTGGTGATTCAAAGATGGGTTGTAGTCCAGTATTTGGAATGTAACGAAGTGTACGAACGTTCCTATTCAAAGCAGAATGTGTCTTTATTAAGTAGTACAAGTGATGAAAGGTATTAAAGAAAATATCTTCATAGATGGGTGTAACGTTTTTAAGTGAATTGAAGACTAGAGGAAAAGTATCGGGATAAAAGATGACGGTTATCTTCATAAGGCGCTCTAGTCTAACAGCAAAAATACTTCGCCGACCGCGGTGGCCACGCAGTTCTAGGCGCTACAGTCCGGAACCGCGAGACTGCTACGGTCGCAGGTTCGAATCCTGCCTCTGGCATGGATGTGTGTGATGTCTTTAGGTTAGTTAGGTTTAAGTAGTTCTAAGTTCTAGGGGACTGATGACCTCAGATGTTAAGTCCCATAGTGCCCAGAGCCATTTGAACCATTTTGAAAAATACTTCCAGAGAGATTATTTTGTCTGTCGCGATTTTTCTTAAAGTGGTGAAACTAACGGCGCTAACGAGTTTCATGACTAGATTCTCACGAAAACACCAGAACCTAGTTCGCTTTTAGGATCATTATATGTGACGGGAATTCACAGGTGACACAATGAAATGATTGCTGACAGAAAGACAATACACCACGAAGAAGCAAACCACGACGTCGGTTAGTTTTTAATTGTTGTGTATTGTGTTGACCAAATTTCCTACATTGAATCCGGAAAGCCGGCCGGTGTGGCCGAGCGCTTCAGTCTGGAACCGCGTGACCGCTACGGTCGCAGGTTCGAATCCTGCCTCGGGCATGGATGTGTGATGTCCTTAGATTAGTTAGGTTCAAGTAGTTCTACGTTCTAGGGGCCTGATTACCACAGATGTTAAGTCCCATAGCGCTCAGAGCCATTTCAAATATTTTGAATCCGAAAACACGTTAACATTTCCCCTTAAAAATTGTTCGAATTCAGAACTTCCATTAGCAAGATAACGGTGGATCGTATTTTAAAATTATGTTTACAGGACTACGTAATCGTTGATAGATGACAGTGCTGAAAATATCATGTTTTCAGAGGATGTGCAAGGTAGAAAGCAGTCATTATTTTAATCCGCAGGTGAACCAAGATAAAACGTATATTCCGCCACAAGTGAAGATCATGATGTACGCTCATAAAACAGTTGATCGGAAGCTGTCAATCTATTATTCAGAACATCAGGGGAAAGGAAAAGTTTTCTTACAGACACTTAGCGGTCGTCGTAATCATCATTTAATCGAGAAGTAGGGGCTTGTTATAGTACCGGACGTACCACGTTTATTTCTGTCTCTCTCTTTCTCTCTCTCAATAAGTCAATGCCACTTTTTCTGGAAGAGTATTCGGTCGAAGAGATTCTCTGTGGTCCTAACATTCATTTTTTATTTCATAGTCGGACAGTTAGTTAGTTTAACTTTGTGAAAGTATTCTTTTCCTCCCACCGCACTTATCAGTTAACGTGACGGTCGAAACACGTGTGCCTGATGTGTCTGTGAATCGAGCACGTTTCGTGTGTTATCGTATTGTAACAATCGCTTGTGAAATTTTTATAGAGTGGAGGTTAGGAAAGAGTCGACTATTTGCTTCTACCGCCTGAAAAACACGTTCAGCCCGATCATTGTCCTACGACAGTGGTCGATAATCCAGCGCGTCCGTTCCGTGCGGCTCTGTTTCACGACTCCGTCCCGAAGAAAGCGAGCTGTGCGCTTAGCTGAAAGAGCAAGTCATCCAGACACACACTGTATTACTCTCTCTTCGTGCAGCAAATACAGATAAGGACAGAGAGATATGGCTCTTCTGTTACATCATTAAGACAGAATAACCACATGGTGGTAAGACACGACATCCCATGTATGGTGAGGCCCAAGGATTTAAAGAAGTCTTGCGGTGAAGATGTCATTTATACGACCACAGCAACAATATGCGAAATATTCTGAAGCGGATGAGACACTTGTCAACAATACGTGTCGATAGACACAAATTACGGATTCTGAACCAAATTCGCAGAGTTATGGCATCTTTTAATTAAGGGGATATACTCTCTGTCCGCGCACCTATATTTACTACTGGCCATTAAAACTGCTACGCCAAGAAGAAATGCAGATGATAAGCGGGTATTCATTGGACAAATATATTACACTAGAACTGACGTGTGATTACATTTCTACGCAATTTGGGTGCATAGATCCTGAGAAATCAGTACACAGAACAACTACATCTGGCCGTAATAACGCCATTGATACGCCTGGGCATTGAGTCAAACAGAGCTAGGATGGCGTGTACAGGTAAAGCTGCCTATGCAGCTTCAACACGATACCACAGTTCATCAAGAGTAGTGACTGGCGTATTGTGATGAGTCAGTTGCTCGGCCACCATTGACCAGATGTTTTCAATTAATGAGGGATCTGAAGAATGCGCTGGCCAGGGCAGCAGTCGAACATTTCCTGTATCCAGAAAGGCCCGTACATGACCTGCAACATCTGAAATGTAACGTCCACTGTTCAAGGTGCCGTCTATGCGAACAAGAGGTGGCCCAGACGTGTAACCAATGGCACTCATACCATCACGCCGGGTGATAATCAAGTATAACGATGGCGAATACACGCTTCCAATGTGCGTTCACCGCGATGTTCCCGAACACGGATACGACCATCATGCTGCTGTAAACAGAACCTGCATTCATCCGAAAAAAATTACGTTTTGCCATTCGAGCACCCACGTTCGTCGTTGAGTACACCATCGCAAGCGCTCCTGTCTGTGATGCAGCGTCAAGGGTAACAGCAGCCATGGTCTCCGAGATGATGGTCTATGCTGCTGCTAATTTCGTCGAACTGTTCGTGCAGATGGTTGTTAACTTGCCAACGTCCCCATCTGTTGACTCAGGGATCGAGACGTGGCTGGACGATCCGTTACAGACAAGCGGATAAGATGCCTGTCATCTCGACTGCTAGTGCTACGAGGCCGTTGGGATCCAGCACGGCGTTCCGTATTACCATCCTGAACCCACCGATTCCATAGCCTGTTAACAGTTATTGGATCTCGACCAACGCGAGCAGCAATGTCGCGATACGATAAACCACAATCGCCATAGGCTACAATCCGACCTATATCAAAGTCGGAAACGTGATGGTACGCATTTCTCCTCCTTACGCGAGGCATCACAACAACGTTTCACCAGGCAAAGCCGGTCAACTGCTGTTTGTGCTTGAGAAATCGGTTGGAAACTTTCCTCATGTCAGCATGTTGTAGGTGTCGCCACCGGCGCCAACCTTGTGTGAACGCTCTGAAAAGCTAATGATTTGCATATCACGGCGTCTTCTTCCTGTCGGTTAAATTTCGCGTCTGTAGCACGTCATCTTCGGGCTGCAGCAATTTTAATGGCCAGTAGTATACAACTTCCGTTGTTCATTACCAAAAAACACATTTATCATATGAACGAATTTTCCTGATGTTGAATAATTTCTATTTTTCATGAAGACTCCAGCAGTGTATCCTACTGTCTCCTGTAACAAAAATGTTGTCAAAATGATAGACTGAAAATTCGTAAATTTTAGAGTATAGAAAACACCAGCAGAATTTCTGTTGTGTGTGTGAGTCTAGAAATAGGTGACAGAGTGCAAAGGTGAAAATATTAAAGCCGAGACGACTGCCTTTACTCATCCAGGGTATAACAGAAACTAAGTTCGAAAGCCTTTCTAGATGGAAAACTTGTTTCGGATCCACAGTTCAGGATAAAGGTGTCGAGCTAAACAACCGCCTAGATGGTATACCGGTTGGCTGTGTGCTACCCCAACTCAGAGCGGATCAGAAAAGAGGATATTGTTCCATATAGCTCATACCCATTTTTGTTTCTTATTTTTTGTTTTGTTTCAGCCTTTTGACTGGTCGGATGCAGTCCGTCACGCTTTCCAGCGCTACGTTCCACCTCACGGAAGCACCTGTACACTACGTCCTCCATTATCTGCTGGATGTATTGCAGTCTACAGAGTTTGCCCTCTATTAGCATGGAAGTTACTCCCTTATGTCGTTGCACATGTCTTCATGTCCCTTCTTCTTGTCAGAGTTTTCCATATGTTCTTTTCTTCGCCGACTCCGCAGAGAACCTTCGCGTTCTTTACCTTGTCGGTTCACCTAATTTTCAACATTGTTCTGTAGCACACATCTCAATTGCATCGATTCTCTTCTGTCCCGGTTTCCCACTGTCCATGATTCACTATCAAGCAACACTGTGCTCCAAACGTTCTTCTTCTGAACTTACAACCCAGAAATGCTAAGAAGTTGACACCTGGAGTCAAGCAAACACTGTTTTAATTTGTTAAACATGCATTGACAGTCACTGTTACAGTTCTGTTTCATGCCAGTTCATAAAAACTTGGGAAGTGATTCATTGGTGATAGCTGCATATGGGAGGAACTTCTGCTGATAATTTATTTGGCCTGACATGGCAATGTAACTGCTTGACGTCTTTGGAAGCAGGAAGTTTTTTATTGGTGTTAGCGTGCTGCAGCACTGGCTTGATGCTGTGTGCAGATAATATGTATCTTAAGTACTGTACTTCGCTTTGAAAGAAGATGCATGTGTCTTTGTTGCATTACAGATTTACTGCTTGTAGAATTTTAAAAACATATTCAATATTTTGCAAGGGTTCCTCTGGAGTTTTGTCTGAGACCATTGACAAATATGTCACCAAGGAAGTTCACAGTGTTTGGAGCTTTCCACATTAAGTGTTCTAAAAACTGCTGGAACAAACTTGGTTTTATTGCTATTCCAAAGGCTAGCCATTTGTAATGGTATGCACCAAATCGAGTATTCATCATCATACATCTCTGTGTGTTTTTATCCAAAGGGATTTGCAAACATGCTTCTTTATGATAAAGTTTGACAAAATTCAAACCACGAGCTAATTTTGACATTAGTTCTTCCAGGTTAGGAACTGGACATGAGGGAATAATAGACAGCATTAATCAATGCACCGAAATCTCACAGCTGCATGGTGAGCCATTCTGTCCCTGTACAACTATGATCGGCTTTGCCCTTTGGCTACTGGTTAGGGATTCAATAACGTGTCTCGCAGCCCAAAGTTTTATCTCGATCTCCGAGAGGTGAGGAACTATACTAAACAAGTTTCATGATTAGCAACTATGCTGCTCCTTGCTTCCAAATTCAGTTATTTCGTATGTCGCTGTGAGTAATGACTATGGCTCTTCAAATCGTCGCACCTTTGGGCAGGAATCCTGAAACGTGGTAGAAGCCACCATAGGCTCATTGGCTGAAAGACTCGTTTTCAGCAGTTTAGTCATTATTTTCTTACTGAGATTACGTTACTCGCTTGTTCTAGACGAGGTATTCTGCACCGATGAGCGGAAACATTGTGACTACTGCCAACGCGAGACTGAATGTCGTCCTGAAGTGTTGCGGGCTCGTGGCGCAGTAAGGCAAGTATGTAAGTGAAACAAAGACGAATGCGAGATCATTCTAGCGATGACTGGCCGCTAATTTGGAAAACCAAAGGCATAAGAGGCTTCGGCAAAGGGTAAATTGCTATCGACAGAGTTTTAGAAGCAGCATCTGAGAAAATTGGCTGAAGGACCGGGAAACCACAAATAGTCGGTGAAGGGTTGCGTGTCCACAGTTCATACCAGTATATGGAGATAGGATGCTTGTCAACTAGGTAAGTCAGGATAGATACCGATCTGAGGCAACGTATGACGTCAGAGCACAACAGTGGTGCAGGCGCAAGGGCTTCGGAGCACGCCATTCAGCTCACGATATTGATCATGAGGCTCCACAGCGGAGGGCCCTCACATTTTCCTACGTTCACCCAAAAATATCGCCAATTGCTACCGCAGCGGGCACAGCGTCCTCACGCATCAAGACTGGAACGTAGAGCAATGGAAACGTGTCACATGGTGGCCCTAATCATATTCCTTTCTTTTCTTAAACCATATCGATGGTCATGGCCGGATCCGCCTTTATGAAGCCGAAAGGCTGCTGGAAACATGTAGTGTGTCACGGACGCAGGCCCGTGGGGCCAGTATCACGGAATGTGGAACATTTGTCTGGGGCTAAATGAGTCCTGCGGTCGTAATTGAAGGCACTGTGAGAACTGCGAACTACATGGGCATCACATCACGCATGTCGCCATGCTTGATGTCTTCCCTGACACCGATGGCAACTTTCAGCAGAACAACTGCCAGTGTCACAGAGCGATAATCGTGCTACAATAGTTTGAGGAAGAATATACTGGCCGCTAAATTCCGTTGATCTGAACTTGAAAGAAAACCTCCTAGGACATTTATTGGGAGCTATTCTTGCGTGACCTAAGCGTAGACACACTGACAAGAAGAAGTGACAGAAGGGTAGGATATCTGTTAAGACATCAGGGAATAGCTTCCGTGCTACTGGTTGACAGAGAATAAAATACGTCCAGCAAATAGTTGAGGGCGTAGGTTGTAAGTGCTACTCTGAGATGAGTCGTTTGGCACAGGATAGAATTGGTGGCGGGCAGCATCAAACCAAGCAGAATATGACTCAAAAAATAAATATGTAAAATTCAGATATCACACACCGCCACAAACCTACGAAGGACTTGTAGAATCCACGCTACGTGGAATCACTGCTTAATAATGTTGCAAAGGCCGGACTAATGTTTACGTTCAGCAGCGTGCAGAATACTTTACTTCGTCAAGGGCTACCTTTAGAGGTACGCTTTTACGTAATATGATTTTTTTCTGTGGAACAAGTTGGACTCTCTAAGGTTAGACACCACCTTCTTGCTCTTATGGCGTTCATTGTGAACTGAAGTGTGTGAGAATTGGGTAATAGTACTATTTCACGTCTGTGGTAGGTTGAAAGTGGGTTCTACGAAAGACATTTACATTAACAGAAAATAGGATTACAGTATGAAACAGAAAATTGTCTTACCTAGTGATGTTCACAGTGCGTTATCGACAGGGCGCGCGTGCTATCACTCTCTCTCCCTCCCTCACTCTCTCTTCCTCACTCTCTCTCTCTCTCTCTCTCTGTTTCTTTCTCTCTCTCTCTCTCTCTCTCTTTCTCTTCTCTCTCTCTCCCTCTCTGTCTCTCTCTCTTCTCTCTCATTCACGTAGCAGTACGGCTCCAGTTCCCATTCTACCATCTAGAGCCACCTAAGCCGAATGACAAGCGATTGCTTCAAAGAGATATTGCTGATTTTCTTCCATATTTTAATCCGACTCGAAATAAAACTTCGTCTCTAGTTGCCTTATCATCAACCGTGAGTTTCACACCATATTGCTTCCAATGATTACAAATTATCAATGACCAAATCGTCACGATTAAACAACAAAATCTACAGGTTACGATATTTGTGGTAAAGTAGCTCTACGAGAGCTGGAAGTAAATACAGAGCTGTCTCTCTAAGATTTCTTCTTTGTACAAACTGAGACAACAATTTACAAAAATGGTTCAAATGGCTCTGAGCACTGTCGGACTTAACACCTAAGGTCATCACTCCCCTGCTACGGTCGTAGGTTCGAATCCTGCCTCGGGCATGGATGTGTGTGATGTCCTTAGGTTAGTTAGGTTTAAGTAGTTCTAAGTTCTAGGGGACTAATGACCACAGCAGTTGAGTCCCATAGTGCTCAGAGCCATTTGAACCATCATCAGTCCCCTATAACTTGTTGTTGTTCTCAGTCCTGAGACTGGTTTCATGCAGCTCCCCATGCTACTCTATCCTGTGCAAGCTTCTTCATCTTCCACTACCAACTGCAACCTACATCCTTCTGAATGTGGTTGGTGTATTCATCTCTTGGTCTCCCTCTTCAGAAATGGTTCAAATGGCTCTGAGCCCTATGGGACTTAACATCTGTGGTCATCAGTCCCCTAGTACTTATAACTACCTAAACCTAACTAACCTGAGGACATCACACACTTCCATGCCCGAGACAGGATTCGAACCTGCGACCGTCTCCCTCTTCGATTTTTACCCTCCACGGTGCCCTCCAAAGCTACATTTGTGATCCCATGATGACTAGAACATATAACTACTTAAACCTAACTGACCTAAGCACATCACACAACACCCAGTCATCACGAGGCAGAGAGAATTCCTGACCCCGCCGGGAATCGAACCCGGGAACCCGGGCGCGGGAAGCGAGAACGCTACCGCACGACCACGAGCTGCGGACAACAATTTACAGTCACCTAAAAATGCGAGTGTTTAACAGACAAGGAAAAAACAGAGCAGATTCAGTGAATCATTCTTACAAGCCAATGCTTTCTCCTGAAGCAGGTTCCCAGAGCATCCAGTTCTCTTTTCAAAAGCCTCGAACCACACATAGCTATATGAAGTAAAAGACCGTTATTTAGTGAGGATGTAGCTGTGAAAAGTACTGTAGTTTCTCGATTTTTCGTCTATCTCCGGAAGATGAACAATTAAGCAACTGCGTTTCGTCACGAATCGTGCGTATTCATCAAGAAATAGTACGTTGCGCAACACTGTGGGAGACAATAGTCATTAATAATGTTGGTGAACGTGTGCATGCAACAATAAAAAAACAGCAACGTCTGAAATGTCAACATACGTTTAATAGTAATCCTAACTAAGTTTAGATTTAGAAGGTTTGCAGCAAGCAACTGAAAAGTCTGAACAAGTGCATAGTTGCACTTATAACTTACTTTTAATCTCCTCAATAAAGGGAAACACTGTAAGGTGAAATCACAGACATAACTGGTTTACAGGAACAACATGTAATGAATAGTTACCATCACAGCTGGAAAAAGAAACTGTAGTATGTATTGTAATAAATGGTGAAATTGAAGAGTGCTACTCTCTAGATGTGAGATGAACATTTACATATTCTTTGTAAGAAATTTAATTTTATGACAAAGAATAATGTATAGTAGAATAATACGTCTGGAAATTTATCGAGATGTAAGACGTAGTATTGAAACAGGGTGACTGATTACCACGAATAATGTGAAAACCAACATCGAAAGATATTGTGGAGGGAAATCATTGCAAATGAAAATAATACTAGGTGAGATACGAAGACGGGGTTTATGCAGAACTGAAGAGATGGTCGAACAGTAGAACGCAATGTGGAACCAGAGTCAGACTGTTAACTCAAAAAAGGAAGGAAACGAGTGATGTGCGAAAAGAAATGATGAAAGTAGTGATATGTAGAGGACTACCTTTAACGGAGAGAGAAGGAAACAGGAATCAGAACAAATACCGTAGCCTACTTCATTGACAGTGCTGCCACGCTTCCTGAACGGAAGAATTCAAAAGAAATGTAGAACCATGTGTTTCTGTAGCAGATGGGAGGTGAGATGGGAGGAGGGGGAAGGAATAGAGTGAGAGAGAGAGAGAGAGAGAGAGAGAGAGAGAGAGAGAGAGAGAGAGTGTGTGTGGGGGGGGGGGTGGATGGTAAGAAAGTGAGGGAAGGAAGTCTTGCTTACCTTCGTCAGCGGGGCGGGCTTGAGCGAGTGCGGCAGCTGCCGCCAGCAGCAGCAGGGCCAGTGTACGCCGGCCGGGCACCATGTTGGAAGTGGTGGCGTCGGGGAGTGGCGTGCAGGATTGCGCCCGGACGCCTTATATGCGAGTCTTCCCGCCCACGTCGTGCGTAGGCTTGCCGTGCCAGCTTAACTTGCAAATACCTTGAATCGCAAAAACATCCAGGACAAATATCAGGTTCATGATGTACTGTGACGCTGAAAATCCCTAGTGCTTGATCCGAGCTTACTGTTGAAATCTCCCTCTCGAAAGACTTTACTTACTTTATAACCAGGGTAACAATTAACATTTAGCGTGTAATGAAAATTACAGACAGGTATGTGCAAAATCACGATGACAAGATAAAAGACGACAAGCACTTCTTCCCACCCTTCAATACTGTTTTGTAACCTGATACATGAAGTGGCTAGAGTAAAAGAAAAGGTCGTCACGATCTGTATATTTATTGTCTTGATCACCGTCTTCTGTCAGATGAACAAATTATCATCAGGTCTAGAAGTACTGATTTATCTTCAAAGTAGGGTGAGAATCCATCTTACCGGTTGCCGGTTTCTGTTCAAACCTAATCATCATCATACGAAGAACTATTCATGCAAGCCGAGGAACTTTCAAAGTCGGTGAAGAAGTTGCAGTATAAATATAGCAATTCACAAAGTGTTTTCATTTATTATACACTATTTTACTTCAAAAATGATACCACGTAATGGAGAAACCATACATAGCATGTAGAGAACGAGCTACGCAGTGCACAAAACGGCTACAGTCTCTTTGAAAACTTTAATGCTCCGAACGTCATATATACAGAGTGACTTTCTTCCACCGTGTACAAACTCGAGGGATTGATCGAAGGGAGGATAAGGAACAAAAACGGTCTAATGAAAGCATATTCGGAAATGCTTGGTTTCCATGCTAAAGACCATGTATTCCATCATACACTGTTACAGTGACGGCTAATACGTTTTGTATTATACAGCCCCAGTTATAGTATCTGTTGGAAATGGTTTCAATGAGCTTCAATGCATCCGTGTACGCGTCTTAGCATGTTCTCTCACACGGTCACATCGGTCAGGCTGCATTCTAATAGTGTCAAAGGCAACATGAATACGTTGCCCCAATGTCTCCAGATCAGGAAAAAATTTGAATTTTTGGTAAGGCATTATGGGACCAAACTGCTGACGTCATCTACATCTACATCTACATCCACATCTATACTCCAAAAGCCACCCAACGGTGTGTGGCGGAGGGCACTTTACGTGCCACTGTCATTGCCTCCCTTCTCTGTTCCAGTCGCGTATGGTTCGCGGGAAGAACGACTGTCTGAAAGCCTCCGTGCGCGCTCGAATCTCTCTAATTTTACATTCGTGATCTCCTGGCAGGTATAAATAGGGGGAGGCAGTATATTCGATACCTCATCCAAAAACGCACCCTCTCGAAACCTGGCGAGCAAGCTACGCCGCGGTGCAGAGCGCCTGTCTTGCAGAGTCTGCCACTTGAGTTTGCTAAACATCTTCATAACGCTATCACGCTTACCAAATAACCCTGTGACGAGACGCACCGCTCTTCTTTGGATCTTCTCTATCTCCTCCGTCAAACCGATCTGGTACGGATCCCACACTGATGAGCAATACTCAAGTATAGGTCGAACGAGTGTTTTGTAAGCCACCTCCTTTGTTGATGGACTACATTTTCTAAGGACTCTCCCAATGAATCTCAACATGGTACCTACCTTACCGACAATTAATTTTATATGATCATTCCACTTCAGATCGTTCCGCACGCATACTCCCAGATGTTTTACAGAAGTAACTGCTACCAGTGTTTGTTCCGCTATCATATAATCATACAATAAAGGATCATTTTTCTATGTATTCTCAATACATTACATTTGTCTACGTTAAGGGTCAGTTGCCACTCGCTGCACCAAGTGCCCATCCGCTGCAAATCTTCCTGCATTTCGCTACAATTTTCTAATGCTGCAACTTCTCTGTATACTACAGCATCATCCGCGAAAAGGTTATATATATATATATATATATATATATATATATATATATATATATATATATATATATATTGTGAAAAGCAATGGTCCCATAACACTCTCCTGTGGCACACCAGATGTTACTTTAACGTCTGTAGACGTCTCTCCATTGATAACAACATGCTGTGTTCTGTTTGCTAAAAACTCTTCAATCCAGTCACACAGCTGGTCTGATATTCCGTAGGCTCTTACTTTGTTTCTCAGGCGACAGTGCGGAACTGTATCGAACGCCTTCCGGAAATCAAGGAAAATAGCATCTACCTGGAAGCCTGTATCTAATATTTTCTGGGTCTCATGAACAAAAAAAGCGAGTTGGGTCTCACACGATCGCTGGGTCCGGAATCCATGTTGGCTTCTACAGAGTAGATTCTGGGTTTCCAAAAACGACATGATACCAGAGCAAAAAACATCTTCTAAAATTCTACAACAGATCGACGTCAGAGATATAGGTCTATAGATTTGCACATCTGCTCGACGACTCTTCTTGAAGACTGGGACTACCTGTGCTCTTTTCCAATCATTTTGAACCTTCCGTTCCTCTAGAGACTTGCAGTACACGGCTGTTAGAAGGGGGCAAGTTCTTTCTCGTACTCTGTGTAGAATCGAATTGGTATCCCGTGAGGTCGAGTAGACTTTCCTCTGCTGAGTGATTCCAGTTGCTTTCCTATTCCTTGGACACTTATTTCCATGTCAGCCCTTTTTTCGTTTGTGCGAGGATTTAGAGAAGGAACTCCAGTGCGGTCTTCCTCTGTGAAACAGCTTTGGAAAGAGGTGTTTAGAATTTCAGCTTTACTCGTGTCATCCTCTGTTTCAATGCCATTATCATCCCGGAGTGTCTGGATATGCTGTTTCGAGCCACTTACTGATTTAACGTAAGACGAAAACTTCCTAGGATTTTCTGTCAAGTCGGTACATAGAATTTTACTTTCGAATTCCCTGAACGCTTCACGCATAGCCCTTCTTACGCCAACTTTGACATCGTTTAGGCTCTGTTTGTCTGAGAGGTTTTGGCTGCGTTTAAACTTGGAGTGAAGCTCTCTTTGCTTCCGCAGTAGTTTCCTAACTTTGTTGTTGAACCACGGTGGGTTTTTCCCGTCCCTCACAGTTTTACTCGGCACGTACCTGTCTAAAACGCCTTTTACAATTGCCTTAAACTTTTTCCATAAAGACTAAACATTGTCAGTGTCGGAACTGAAATTTTCGTTTTGAGCTGTTAGGTAGTCTGAAATCGGCCTTCTATTACTGTTGCTAAACAGATAAACCTTCCTCCATTTTTCTATATTCCTATTAACTTCCATATTCAGGGATGCTGCAACGGCCTTATGATTACTGATTCCCTGTTATGCACTTACAGAATCGAAATGTTCCGGTCTATTTGTTATCAGTAGGTCCAAGATGTTATCTCCACGAGTCGGTTCTCTGTTTAATTGCTCGAGGTAATTTTCGGATAGTACCCTCAGTATAATGTCACTCGATGTTCTGTCCCCACAACCCGTCCTAAACATCTGAGTGTCCCAGTCTATATCTGGTAAATTGAAATCTCCACTTAAGACTATAATATGCTGTGTCCATAAGTTTACACACTACTTAATCTAACTTACGCTAAGGAGCACACATACCCCCATGCCCGAGGGAGGACTCGAACCTACGACGGGGTGAGCCGCGCGAACCGTGATAAGGCACCTTAGGCCGCTGGGCTACCCAGCGCTGCTCTCCAATTCTGGAGAGATGGCCTCATAACCACGAGTTGAGATGCGGTGAACGTGCGAGCCATGCCGCTGGACTTCCTTGTCCCAGCCATAGACCAGGGAAGATACGATTGAGATGCGTTTGGACGTTAATCGCGAAGTGGGCAATGGTACCATCTTGTAGCAGCCATATAACCATCCTTATCACCGATGTCATTTCTTCCAGCACGAGAGGCAAAGTCATCGGCAAGAAATTCCGATAGTTCCGGCCTGTTAGGCCACGTGGATGGAAGACTTGTCCCCACATTCTGGCAGCACCAATGCTGATGATTCGCTGTCACCAAACAACGGGGGTTCTGCATACCATACCACATATGACTGCTATGAAAGGTGAATATACCACTCAAAGTAAAGGTGGCTCGTATGTGAATAGGATGGATGACACAGACCCCGGAATCGTGGTTGCCTGGTGAAGATACCAGTGACAAAACTGCTCCCGATGTAGAAAGTCTGTCGCTAGGAAGCCCTGCACACTTTGTAAGTGACCAGGGTGGCAACAATTGTCACAGAGAATGTTCCACACGGTCGTTTGGCTTCCCTGTACTGGGACGCCAACGCCCTGGTACTGACATGATGGTCGCCTTCCATATTATTGATCACATTTTTCTTCAAGTCTGGTGTCCGAACATCTCGGCTACGTCCTTTATTATATCCTGCTTCCTGAAACAGCACTGTCTAATACAAATGGCGAATCACTGTCGCAAACATTGAATGCTGTGGTTTTGTCGGCGGGGATAGGTATCCTGATACAACCTTCCTGCTCGCCACCCGTTGTCAGTTGCCTTTTCTTAAGTAAACACCACGTAGGCAAGCTCAATTCGAATACGGAACCATTGTGTACAACGCTGTATCACAATCATTAAAAGGTGAGTCAGCAAGAAAATTGAATCGGATTCAACATTACCTATCAATATGGCAGGAGAGGGCGCTAGGGCATGACGTGTGAGGAGCACTACGACCCTCTAGGAGGAAATCATGCATACCATAGCTGTGACTGAATGGAACAGCGCATATTAGACCGCGGTCTCTGTGACAATCTGCGATTGAGTAAGTTGTCTCTAACATGGAAACCATGCAATTCTGGATAAAAGTTCATTAGACCTTTACTGTTCCGTATCTTCTCATATCTATCCCTATAGTTTTTGCATGGAGGAAAAAATCGCCCTGTATGCTCCGAAGTCCTTCCCATCGTTTGGTGTGCAAGATATCATATGTTGTTCTTACATGTCACAAATGTCCAATCTTACCATCTGGCAGTAGTGGTCTAGGAGTAGAGTCTCTGAGTAGTAATCAGAACGTATTGGGTCCTGGGCTCTAATCCCGCCTCTGTTTAAATATCGAATAAAAATCATGAACATAGGCGACCGGACTTCCGGCGTAAGATGCCTCCAACATTCTGCAAATTGCCTTGCCAACTAGGACGGACGAATTGACTGGGTTCAGGGTACTCACTTGCCCTTGGGGTGGGAAGCTTCCACTAAAAGACTGAAGAAGCAGCAATTATCAACGGTATGAAAAGGCAGAAGGCAGTGGAATCACTACATTAAAGATATCTAATGTGTATCCACAGGACATATGACTTGTAACTGTAAATGTGTATTGATGATCTCTCAATTGGCAAAAGATTCCAGAGTTCTACCGCATTCACATCTCTTAGAGGCGAGTTTCAAGTGGGAGGCGATTATAAGAAAAAGACTGAATAACCGACGAAAGTGAAGAGCTCTAGGAATCCAGGAATGGAATGTCTGAAGTTTGAACATGGTAGGGAGTTAGAAAATCTGAAAAATCTAGATACAGTCGGGGTCAGTGAAGTGACATGAAGAGAAAAAGGACGAGTATAGGATAATATCATAAGTAGTAGAAAAAGGCATAAAGGAAGTAGGATTTGTTATGAATAGGAAGACAGGGCACAAGCAAGTTACGGTGAACACTTCTGTGGTAGGACTGTTCTCATCAGGATAAACAGAAAATCAGTGCTGACAAGAATAGGTCAGATAATCATGCCGACGTCACAAGCAGAAGAAGAAGAGACAGAGAAAATGTACCAGGCTACTGAACGAGTAATTCACTACGTAATCTAACAGCCATGTGGGATCGGAATGCTGTTGTAGAGGAAGGAATAGAGAAAAGGGTTATGGGAGAATATTGGTTTGGTAGTATGAACGAAAGACGAGAAAGATCACTTGAGTTATGCAGTAAATTTCAGCTGGTAATAGCGGTTGCTCTATTCAAGAATCACAAGAGGACGACGTATACATGGAGAGAGGCCAGGAGGTACCGAATGATAGCAGTTAGATTACATCTTGGTCAGGTGAAATTTCGAAATTACTTACTCGATTGTAAGGCATACCCTGGAACAGATACAGTCTCATATCACTGTCTACTAATAATAAAAAATGGGAAATGGAAGTGAGCGTTTGGCGTCATCGACCGCGAGGCCGCTTGCAAGGGAGGTCCGGCCGCCTTGGTGCAAGTGTTATTACATTCGACGCCACATTGGGCGACCCGCGCGCCGGATGGGGATGAAATGATGATGACGACAACACAACACCCAGTCCTTGAGTGGAGAAAATCTCCGACCCAGCCTGGAACCGAACCCGGAGCCGTAGGACGGTAATCCGTTACGCTGACCACTTTTTTTGTTCTTTATTTTTTAATTATTTTTTACTTTTTTTATTTTTCACCTATCTAGCCTAAAAACAAAAACAAAGCTAGTGCCACCGCCACATTCATCGTACAGTTAACTAGGACGGCCGTTCGTCACCACTTCAGGTTTCGCCAACGAAACAAAAATTAAATATGCCTCTGAACTTTTAATATAAAAAATAATAAAAGGCGAAAGGAAACGGTGTAATACGTTATTATATTTGATTTGTTGTTCATTTTGTTCTTAGTTTGTACTTGTGTATTTATTTGGATTCGAAACGCAGGACTCCTGCCCACTTTGTTGTTATCTTTTTATTTATTTATATAGGTATCAATGTGCGAACAGTCATAGTTAATCAAGCCTGGAAAACTAAAACAGAATGAAGACACCATCGAAGATATTAAACGTAAATAACATGAAAAGAAAGCTACCACGTCGTAGTTAGGCTTCCCAGCGACTGCGCCCACTGATAAAGATTGTTCAATATATGCTCGTTTGCAGTTTGTTCTGACCTCATCTGCCACTGCCTGGAACATTCCAGCTGCACGAGGGGCTGTGAAAGGCACTCCATAGGTAGTTTCCGAAGCATTGTCGATATCTGGTATGCCCGGAAATAGCATGATGTCTTTCTTGCAAATAGAGCCAGAAGTCAAGAAAATTCTTGTGTCCGTCACGACAGAGGTAATGGATCGCATGTCCACGTATCCAGGCGACGGAGTTGGTTCGAGTCTTGGGGTAAAATGTCTCATCCGGAAACAATAACGTGCGTGCAGATATATGCTCCGGCCTAACTCGCAAGACATAAGCCAGCATCTGCCGCACTAGGTGCCAAACCGGTTCCGCCTCTCTGCAACTGAGGCGGTGCTCGTCAGAATCTACAGTGTTACAACCCACACAATTAGGAGATTCTGCCATGTGGATATTGTAGAGACGTTCTTGCATCACCAGCTTCCCGTTAACGACTACGTACCATTGGGAAACAACGTCGGAATCAAGCATGGCATCGTGTACAGTTTTCCACACCACGCGCCACCGTACGTCAGGACATTTTAGTTCGACCACATTTAGGGGGCGGCGTTGCATCATGTCGTGATATATACGTCGAGTCGCGGCCATTTGTGGTGTAGTGAGTGCTACACTGCAGTAACTTTGTTCTAAATAGAAACGTCCTATATAAAAGAGGGGCGCTGGGATGTCCTCTAGGGGCACCGGCGCTCTTAGTGAAGCAGGTCGTAGCGCCGTCAGAAGCAGATTCGTGAGGCTCGTAGGACAACGGCTCAGCAGACATAAATGTGAGCTAACATAGAGGGCAATGGCCCAATCATGGACGTTGACTAGGCCGAGACCACCTTTTTCCTTGGGGAGAGTAAGAGATACGTATCTGATCTTCAATAACATACCAGCGGTGACGAAGTATCCCAGCGTAGCCATAATGCTACGAGCCAAGGGTTTCGGAATGGTTAGCGTTTGGGCGATATGCGGTATGCGGGACGCAAGGTATACAGTGGTATAATACGTTCGCTGAACGATGTTGAGGGATCGCGAGCGCTGATTTGCAATTCCGGCCCAAATTTGGTGAAGAAGGCGTCGATAACTGAGCGTCGTCGCTCGTCGCATGTCGTTCATGAAATCTAATCACTGAAGCGTAAGGGGGCAATGTGTTCCTGCGGTAGCCCAATCCCGATGCTCAAGGCGACAGATTTGTCAACGTTGATTTGGCTACCAGAAGCTATACCGTAGGTTGCAATCCAGTCCAACGTCGCGGCCATATCGTTAGCTCCTCGTATGACGATCATCAATTCATCCGCATATGCGGTGCAGCGATAGATGGAGCCACCGAACTGTATCCCAGTGAGCCTGTCTCGGAGACCACACAACAAAGGTTCTAAGGCCAATGCAAATAACAGTGTTCATAATGGACATCTTTGTCGTACTGATCGGCATGAGTGCCGTCAGTCTTCCATTAACAAGAACTCGAGAAGTAGCCCCATGCAGAAGGCGTGTCAACACTGTGATAAAGGGGTCGGGATATTCCATGCGCCGTAGAACGGCAGTGAGGAAAGTGTGGCCCACACGGTCAAAAGCCTGGCTAAAGTCGATGGACGCCAGGGCTGCCGGCAAACGTCTCACCCGTGCAAGGGAGATGAGATCTCTGTAACAACATAACGCAGTTCTGATGTTGTTGGGTCCCCCCAAGGACATCTGATCGCTGGACAGGACGTGCAATAGTGTGCCCCGAAGACGTTCTGATAGCAGCCTCGAAAAGATCTTGAAGTCGCTGTTCAATAACGTTAAGGGGCGATAATCGCGGACATGATTCCGTCCCTTTGGCTTATGGATGGGGACAATCAGTCCTTCCAATAACGGTGCAGGCAACGGTATACCCGGGGACATCAATTCCTGACAAATTTCAACCCAACACGGTACCAACAGTTGTTTAAATGCTCGATCGAACTCTAATGGTAATCCATCGATTCCTGGTGATTTATGGGGAACACCTTTACCAATGGCGTCGAGCACTTCCTCTTCTGTCACTTCTCCCAGTGAAGTCGGTACCATGTCTGGTAGAATTGTACCGTGGACATGTGCTGAAACGGTGTCTACCGTCTCCATATCAGGGAGCACTACTGAATAAAGTTGAGCGTAATGCCCATAGAAGTCTTCTGCTATATCTGCTTGTTCTGCCAAGTGTCGTCTGTCGTCCGTTATCATGTCGGTTACCAGTGCCCTACGGCGCCTCCTGCGTTCTAGGAACATGTGGTGCATAAATGGCCTTTCTGATTGTATCACGTCTGGAGCACGCGACCGTGTAACAGCGCATTGTAAATGATGGCGTGCTAAGGAGATGAGTTGCGCTTTCGCGCGATTGACTATGATCTTCCGGTCAGGTGAGGGCTCCATAGCAAGACATTCCCGTAGGACGGTGTAATAGAAGTTTTCCGTGCTCCTCCTCCATGCCGCCGCTTCCCGGCCGTAAGCCATGAAGGTGCGCCTAAGAGCAGGCTTCGAACATTCAATCCACCAACTGAGGGTCGATCGGTAACGACCACGACGCTGTAAGGACGCGTTCCACGACTCTTCGATAGCACCTTTACATGCCGGCTCGTCCAGATGGGCGACGTTCAGTTTCCAGGGGGGCCTACTGCGCCACACGCGTGCTGCTTGGAGGGCAATGGTGCAAATATAGGCTGTGTGGTCGGTGAATGCAGTGGGCCAGAGCTCTGGTCCTCTCGTCGCCGTCGAAAGGGTGCTTGTGACGTAAATCCTGTCTAACCGACTTGATGAATGACTTGTATAGTGGGTGTATCCAGGTGCTGGGCCATGGATATGGCGCCACGTGTCAATCAGGTGGAGGTCACGCACTAGCATATCCAATTCCGGACACGTGACGTGATGTGGCTACTGATAAGACGGCGATAATGTACAGTTAAAATCTCCTCCGATCACCATATCGTCTATGCGGCCCATGAATAGACGCGTGATATCTTCCGAAAAAAGGCGGGTCCGATCTCTCCGTCTCCCTGATCCTAAAGGGACATAGACATTGATGAGTCGTACACCGTTGACAGTTACTGCCATGGCTCTTGAACTCGGTAAGTACAGTACGTCCGTAGCCGCCAAAACCGTCCCATAGCAGAACAGCCACACCGCAATCGGTAGAAGAGGCGTGGGAGATGTGGGCGGTATATCCGTAGAAGTCAGGGAAACTAGCGACACATACTTCCTGTACGAGGGCCACGTCGACGTCTGCCGCATCAAGCATGCGTTGTAGCATTGTCAGTTTGTGTGGTGCCCTTATCGCGTTGATATTGATTGTGGTAAGGCGAAATGTGTGCTGCCTAGCCTCTTCACCTAGGGTAGACCCCATGGCAATCAAAGCTAACCGCAAGAGATGCCGGACCCACCAAACCTGTTACAAATTATGCGTCTTTTACGATAGGAGTGGCATCTCCAATGCCACCCCCTCCCCTGTCACTTGTGCCCTCTTTAGGAAGTTCCTCAACATCGTGGCTGCAACACGATGCTGTGTAGCTGATCGGCACCTAACTCTCCCGCACGTACGTCGTCTTTGGTAGAGGTAGACGGAGCGCCATCCATCGACGCGACCTGCTGAATCCGTGGTGCAAGAAGTAACTTGGCACTCGTGGTATGGGCAAGTGAACCGTCAACACCACTTTGATCCTCAGCAGGCGTAGCATCCATGCCGTCTGAGGAGATGTCACCTTCTTGACCGGCCGTGTGTAGGAGGCAATCGTCATAAGGGTTCCGCCGACGTCGCTTCCGTCGTCGAGGCGAACGTTGCTTTCGAACGTGGACATCCGTATCCGAATGTGGGAGGCAATCCAGCGTCGTATCACCTTCCGCTAGGAAAGCCGCGGTCGGGACAATGTTCGCGTCCACGTCCATCGCGTTCTGAATGTTACGTTGCGTCTGGAGTCCGTGGGACTGTTGCTGCTGTTGTTGCTGTGAAGGGGGTGACATATGTGTTGGCATCGGGGGTCCTTCCTCTTCCTCCCTTGGTAATTCTGGCGTCGATGGGTGTGTCTGATCGCCCGTTTCGTCCTCAACTATGGTGCGCATCGTCGTCTGAACGTACGTGAGGGGCAGGATTGTCGTCCCCGTCGGGGAAACGGAGTCTCCCACTGGTATCTGCGTAATTCGACGTTGTAAGCAACTCGATCGAACATGGCCTTCCTGCCTACATCCGGAACAGGTACGCGGCTGACCGTCGTACATGATGATTGCACGACAACCACCGATGTTCAAATAGGACGGCACATGATTCTTGAGCTCAATTTTAATTTGGCGCACACCATTGTAGACCTTATATGTCGAGAAAGTTTGCCACTTTTCTGCAACGTGGTTGATAACATTGCCGTATGGTCGGAAGGCGTCCTTGACAACTTCCTCTGGGACCTCGAAGGGGAGCTCAAAAACCCTTACAGTCTTTAGGCCCATGCCTGCATGATCCACCGTCACTGCACCGATATGTCCGTCAGAATGTTTGAATCTGAGAGAGTTCGAGTATTTAGACACCACTGTCACGCAGACCTCTGCACTGGTCAGTTTAACATAAACCACGCTCGCCGTTATAGAAAAATGTATTCCGACGACAGTCGCCGGATCTAAACGTAGATCGTCGCGTATGAACTGTTCTATTTCATAGGCTCGAGGACGCGCGTGATCTGGTTGGAAAGTAATTTTGATCGTATCGTGGCGCCATGTGTGTGCCATAGTCGCACTGAACTTGGAACTAATACAACTCGCGCCACGAGAAGGTAAACACAAGCAAGCGCTCACGGTCGCGCACGGCGGGGCGCAGCGCACGTCCTCGCCCCACCGCAGCCAAAAGCAGACTGTTACCACTCAGCTATCGGGGCGGACGCTAATGATGAAGAGGTAGCTGAAGTTTAAGATACTAGTCCTGCAGAATAAATGTGCAAAGAAGTAGGATACGGAAGTAGTAATAAGTGAAGAGATCCGCTTGAAATTCTCAGAGACTACACAGACTGCGATAATGAATAGCTCAGTAGACAGTTCAGTTGAACAATAAACACCTTTCAAAAGAGAAATCATGGAAGTGTGGAAATACAAACGTAGGTATAAGGTAGTTAGCTGGGGAGAAATTATGGGTCACAGAAGAAAAACGTCAGTTGATCGACAAAAGAAGGAAGTACAAAAATAATAAAGGAAAGTCAGGGTTGCAGAAATACACGTCAGTTAGGTACTGTTCAATGAAAGTGAAAATGTTGACTCTATATCTGTAGTCAAACGGAAAGCAATTGAAGGGCTATAACAAGATAAATCTGCCAGAGATGTGAACTGCAGCACTGTTGTGAAGACAAGTAAAAGAATTTACCCCAAAAGGCACCGAAATGGCCATGCAAACTCACATCGCTCGTGGAAACAATGCAATGTGAGTGGAGTTTTTATGAATCTAATGCAAGTCCTCTCTTATATCCGTTCCACAAAGTGTATCCAGAATTCAGTATTGTTTTACTGGACACGGAAGAGCATTTTGAAATCAAACACTGTGGTGATATGCTGTTAAGCAACGTGTCTTAGCACAACCAGCCCTATGATGCAGCGCTTGCATTGACAGTGATAACATGCTATGGTAACGTTGTACGTGACATAAACCATCCTAATAACACGTATGGCAAATATCGTATCAAGATGCTATCCTATCACTTATCATATAATCCGGGGGCAGTCATGAAATTTTCACTTATTTTCGTGTTCCTCAACATTTTGTTTAGACATAAAGCATTGAATGTCCAAATGCGAAACAATGGTCAAAGAATTTTGTTGCTTGATGACCTTGCTATCTTACTGGAACTAATTCAAGGCCCATACGACTATAAGAAAAGAAATATACAACTGCGGGTGTCAGCCGGACAGTCAGTGATACTCCGATCACCCAAAACAGTATGGCCAACGACCTACTATCGATATAAAACTGTCCAGGCGGTAGCAGCGTCACCTGGTGAGGAATGATTGCTGGTCAGACACACGGACGGTGCATGTAGTATCAGTAAGCGTGCTGCCGCGTACATAGTGGGGAAAGAGCGTGATGTATCTGGGTCTGACTGAGGGCAGCTTTTGAGGGCCCGGAGGGTCATCAAGAGCATTTCGGAAACTCCACGAGCTGTCGAATGTTCGAGCAGTGCTGTAGTCTTCAACACGTGGCGAAACTAAGGTGAAACCACATCCAGATGTAGTAGGTTGGGCGGCCACCTATCATTACAAATGTCTGGCTTCGTAGCCTTGACAGACTGGTAAAATGGGACAGGCGGCGAACTGTGGCGGAACTGACATCAGACTCTAATGCTGAGCAGAGTGCATGTGTCTTAACACACAGTGAACAGAGCACTCCTAACAAAGGGCCCCAAGAGCCGATGACCTATGCATGTGCCAATGTTAACACCACGATATCGGCAACTGCAACTGAAATGGGCACATCACCGTAGGTAATAGACCCCAGCGCATTGGCAGGGCATTGCATGGTACGATGAATCCCGATACTTTCTTCATCATGTCAATGTGAGTGCACGAATCCACGGTCCTCCAGGGGAACAGCTTCTCGATCCCTGTACCGTGGGACAGAGAAAAACTGGTGGCAACACCTTTATGCTCTGGGAACACTCCCGTGGGTGTCCATTGATTCAGTGGCGCTTATGCAATGCACCTTGACGGCCAAGGAATGTAGTACACTCGTTTCAGACCACGTAGTCCCGTTCATGTCGATCTCCTTTCCCGATGGCAATGCCATTTTCCGCCAAGATGCGCCATATCACAAGTTCAGGAGTGTGATGGAGTGTTCCGAGGAACACAGTAGCAAGTTCCAACTGATCCACCAAGTCGCCAGATCTGAACCTGATCGAACACATATTGGATGTGATGGAACAGCTTATTCCTCCTCCCCGGAATTTTTGGTAATTAGATGACTTATATGTACACACGTGGTGCCAAATCCCTCTAGCGACCTACCTAGGCCTCATTGCTTTCATGACACGCCGCGTCGCCGGTGTTATTCGTGCCAAAAGTGGACACACGCACTATTAGGTGGTCATAACGTTTTGTCCTATGACGACTTAGTCATATTTTGGGTAAAATATAAACCAGCAAAGTAGCGAAATGATATGCCAAGCTACATTTCGAACTGCACACGGTAGTACCAATCTACTGTCGGTAACAAATAAACAATACTAACAAGGCACATTAAGACACTTTGTAAGTATTAACTGGGATCATGTCTGGCGGAACATCCCGATGCAAGTTAGTTACAAGAACCAAAATAAACCAAATAGAAATCAAATACCTCCTGTATTCGTATTAAGGTACAAAGAAGGCATTGATCTTCGAGACGAGTTAACAGCGAAAATATAAAATGTCATGGTCCAAAGAATGAAATGATGCAAGCTACAGCACAAGCTGTCGTAGGTATTGTTCTAACCACACTTGTTGTAGACACGGGAACAGAAATATGTTCTGTATCATACAATTTGTGTAAGAGGAGAATGGAATTACGCCTTATTCCATAGTGTACTGTCCTGAAATGACAAATCTTGAGGGTAGTTGGCGTTAAGATACGTTGAATTAAGATGCAAGTTTTTGTGGCAGCAAAGCTGGGGAATGGAGTGATAGGGTGCCCGTTCCTGGTACTGTATCATTTAGTTACTGATTGCCTGACAGACGTCGTTTTTCTGAGAGAGAAAGATGCAATATTTGATTTCTCCTGAGGAAAATGGTTCTTGGCGCACGATATCGAAAGGATTGAAGTTATTGAGAACAGACACAAGTTAAATCACGGCAAATTCTGCCAGAGCCATCATATATAATTGTAAGTTAATAACGACACCCATAACGTTACCCGCCCCATATCAAAAGATGAAAAATCTGACTTAAAAGAACTCGTAAGAGACCAGTACGAAAAACAGGTGTTGTTAACACCTTTGTTTACAATATGGACTTTCGCCCCCGTGATACATTTTTCCGTGATTGGCCCCTGGTCCAGTAGAGAAGCAGTGAGAAATGAGATCAAGCAAATGCTAGAACTGAACATAAAGAAACCATCTATGCCACCAAAGTATTGTTGTTTATTTAATTACGATCTATGTTTCAGCAATTGATGCTATTTTCAAGTGACTGAATTTATGTCATTAACACATATTGTATTACATCAAGTTAAAAATTGACCATAAATTAAGAAACATATTCCCTCTCCACGAAATGCCAGACGGTAAAACCACATTCTTGTAAAAAGATCAGTAAATTATAATGGGAGTACGTCATAATCTAAAAAGTGTGTGGTCCTTATTTTTGGTGGAGGAACCTATCAGTTTTGTTTGCTAACTTTTGGATCTAACGCTAGTTCTGGAGTGTTCATCATTGCTGTAGACAGTACTAGATCCAGAACAACCAGAAAGCGTAGAACTGTTTGTTATCGACAGTATCATAGCAACAAATATTTTGGAAGAACGCTTAGACAACCTAGAAAGAACATTAGAGATGTTTTAAAAAGCAGGAGTAACAGCAAATATACAAAAGTCTAAATTGCAAGAGAGGAGATCGGATTCTTGGAAATCTAATATTGTCACAAGGAATACATCCACATCCCGATAAAATTAGCGCAATCAAACATCTACCACATCCAGACTCCAAGAAGCAGTTAAAAATATTCTTTGGACTCTGTTGTTTCTATAGACCACTCATTAAATAGCACAGCATTACTGGATTTACTTAAGCATGACTCTTTATAGCTGTAAGAGAAACTTTACTTAATGCTGACATGACATCCCGATTCGAGCGACGATTTTTGTTTAGCTATAGATGATAGGACATCTGTTAAAAATATCTGGGAATAACTTCTGTCGTGCTACAGGGAACTACAGAGGGTAAATACTGTGGAGGAAGACAGTGGTTGGAATACATCCAACAAATAACTGATGACGTGGGTTGTAAGGGGTATTCTTAGATGAAAAGTTTGGCACAGGACAGGAGTCCGTGGCGAGTCGCATCAAACCAGTCAGAAGACTGATGACACAAAAAATTCTTACGATTTGTTTGAAACATCGGTGAACAATGGGCTAAGAAGCCGAAAGCCGGTTCGTAAAGAAGTATTAAACAAATATTGTCATGGAACATTAATACTTTGTATTCCGGCTATTAATGTGTCTACGTTCCTCCAAGACCCAAAGTAATATTTCATAAATATCGTGGTGAAAATTTTATTTAATGTTTCACTAACGCGTTTATCAGTTACTTTTGCTAACGCCAGTCATTATGACTTGTACCTTCCCTTATGTTCTACAGAGACGTGAAAGTGCTGTACAGAAGATATAAAAGCTGTCATTTGGCAATGTCAAGAAGACCGCAAGTGATATAAACTTTAAACTAAACATTCATAACGTGACTCACGAAATACTATGTTCTGTGACCTCTAACTTACTGAGGTGTTAACTGCGCATGTGCAGCCGTCAGACATTTACACGTCATGCCGTCAAATCAAAGGTCTTCCTGGGGAGTCTTCCTCCACGCAGCATGTGTGTGAGCAGACATAGTACGAGGATGAATCAAATTAAACAATCAAATATTTTTTTAAATATTAATTATTGTGCAGAAGTGGTATAAAGCTGCATCACTTTTCAACATAATCTCCCCCACGCTAAATGCAAGTCCTCCAGCTCTTACGAAGTGCATACATTTCTTTAGAAAATAATTCTTTTGGTAGTCCGCGCAACCACTAATGCACCGCGTGGCGTACCTCTTCATCAGAACGGATCTTCTTTCCTCCCATTGCGTCTTGTAGTGGTCCGAACATATGGAAATCATTTGGTGAGTATGGTGGATGAGGAAGACACTCAAAATGCGGGTCTGTGATCGTTGCAACTGTTGTACGGGCAGTGTGGGGCCTTGCACTCTCATGTTGCTAAAGGACACCTGCTGACAGCAATCCACGTCGATTTGATTTTTTTGCAGGCCGCAGGTGATTGTTTAGGAGATCTGTGTATGATTCACTGGTGACAGTGGTCCCTCTAGGCATGTAATGCTCCAAAATGACGCATTTTTCGTCCCAAAAGAGAGACAGCATAACCTTCCCTGCTAATAGTTCTGTTCGAAACTTCTTAGTTTCTGGTGATGAGGGACGGCGCCATTCCTTGCTCGCTCTCGTCGTTTCCAGTTGGTGGAAGTGAACACAGGATTCGTCCCCAGTAACGATTCTTGCAAGGAAGCCATCACCTTCTTGTTGAAAGCGCCGAAGAAGTTCTTCACAGGCATCAACACGTTGTTCTCTCATTTCAGGAGTCAGCTGCCGTGGCACCCGTCTTGCAGACACTTTGTGAAATTGGAGAACATCATGCACAGTTTGGTGTGCTGACCCATGACTAATCTGTAAACATGCAGCAATGTCATTCAGTGTCACTTGGCGGTTTTCCTTCACTATGGCTTCAACTGCTGCAATGTTCTGTGGAGTCACAACTCGTTGCGCCTGACCTGGACGAAGAGTATCTTCCTCTGAAGTCACACCATTTGCGAACTTCCTACTACATTCGTAACTTGCTGCTGTGACAAACATGTATCACCGTACTGAACCTTCATTCGTCAATGAATTTTAATAGGTTTCACACCTTCACTACGCAAAAACTGAATAACAGAGCACTGATCTTCCCTGGTGCAAGTCGCAAGTGGGGCGGCCATCTTCATACTGGTACTGCGACGGTATGTGTGCATCTGCACTACGCTGCCACCTACAGGCCATTCTTCACGCTGATTGTAGCACGCTTAGCAACTTAGAGGAAAACGGCCCGAAATTTCGATTTGTTATTACAAATGTAATGTTTTCATTTGACTCACCCTGGTATAACCAGTAGTTCCTGAAGGACTAGGGCAGCTGGCTGCCAGCATGTTCGAGGAGGCAAACGTACAAATAACCAGAGAGTTCCTATATGTCATTCAAAAATGGTTCAAATGGCTCTGAGCACTATGGGACTTATCATCTATGGTCATCAGTCCCCTAGAACTTAGAACTACTTAAACCTAACTAACCTAAGGACAGCACACAACACCCAGCCATCACGAGGCAGAGAAAATCCCTGACCCCGCCGGGAATCGAACCCGGGAACCCGATCGTGGGAAGCGAGAACGCCACCGCACGGCCACGAAATGCAGGCTATCTGTCATTCTTTGAAGTTATTTGCACATTAGGCACAACATTTGGGAATTTTTTTTCCATTGAAGTGTTTTATGTAGATTTGCGAAGATGCGTAATAGTCCTTGATTCTAGTGTTCGCTCTTCAGGTAGTAATTAATAAGCAAGGATGAAGATGGCTATTTGGGTATCCAACTCTGATGCAAACGCTTTTCTCCCAATTTTTTTTATTCTGAAGCCTGATTGCAGTCTGGGCTGGAGATCTGTGGACATTTGGGGGTTAGTACTACACCCAGCCTTGAGGAAAGTTACAATCCGTTCGCAATTGGCGATTTTTCAATTACACTGTCAGTGTACGGTTTCAAAACGACTCAAGGCTCACGCTTGTCTAATCTTACATGACACTACAACGCATGCCAGCTTCGCTAAACGCCAAGACGCGTACATGTGAGCTCATGCGCTGTGAAATAACAAATAAATTGGCTCCAATTAATTGAAATCAGATTAATTTTTTTAAAAGAATATTGATTCTCTCGTTATAACTAACAATTTGGTGTACCTCAATTTATAATGTTAATTTTATTTCCTCTCTATGTACCTTTACACGAAGATTTCACCCTCAAAGAAAAACATGTACAGTACAGAGGCAGTCACAGCCATATTTAGCCCCGAATCTATGATGCTGTCTTATACTTCGTGATCCTTTCACAATAGCGACAACCGTTAGAATCGGCTGAAAATATAAATGGCACCATTTCGTTCAAAGAGAGTCCTTGATACAGAGAACGTCTTCCATTGTGTCACTGGCGCCAATGGAGGGCGGGAAACCTGTGAGTAACGAATTATGATCTCTGACTTCGACACAGTAGTCGAAGCTTGGCCGCTACCGTTCGCAGCAGTTGACAGGAAAACCATTTCTTGATACTGGAAACTCACATAGGACCAGTCACTTAGAATTTTTATAACTCCGGAACGTGGCCGTGTCATCATAATTCTTCTCGTTCGGTCATCGGCGGATAAAAGTGCGTGGTACGCTCAAGGCGCCAATAGTTATCGCTATTGTCTCCAAGCACTAGCCGTCTGCCGGCCACGGTGGTCTAGTGGTTCTAGGCGCGCAGTCCGGAACCGCGGGACTGCTACGGTGGCAGGTTCGAATCCTGCCTCGGGCATGGATGTGTGTCACGTCCTTAGGTTAGTTAGGTTTAAGTGGTTCTAAGTTCTGGGGGACTGATGACAACGGATGTTGAGTCCCATAGTGCTCAGAGCCATTTGAACAATTTTTGAACTAGCCGTCTAGAGTCTCATTACGTGTTGCTGCTCACTACCTTGAGAAAAAGTGCATAACGACGTCAGCGATAAATTGGCATCGCTCTAACCCGGTGGGAAAAACTGTTTCACAACCTGCTGGATGCGACATCGCCGTGTGACAAGAGGGAATAGCAACCGAGCTTCCCCACACTGTCGCCTCGATCGAATTCTCACTATTACAATGATATCTACTATCTCGCCTGTTTCTCGCAAGATTT
Source organism: Schistocerca gregaria (assembly GCF_023897955.1). NCBI lineage: Eukaryota > Metazoa > Arthropoda > Insecta > Orthoptera > Acrididae > Schistocerca > Schistocerca gregaria. The sequence goes on from NC_064922.1 coordinate 676,753,129, forward strand.
TTTGCCAACAGTGTCTGCAGCGTTTATTTTAACTTGAGCTTCAGTTGTCCGACACTCCGTCTTTGTAAGTTGCAACCCCTGCCCATTTGCCTCTTAATCAGTCATTTTACAATTTTGTGCCAGTATGGACGAATTCTACTACCTTGTCTATTCAGACTGAGAACGGATATCACAAATAACTTTCCAGAGCTCCCTCAGTTAAACGGTGAGACCCTCTGCCTAGCAAAATACTATGAAACTGTTCCATTTACTCTTCATATATTTAATCTCATCACGAATAGTGGGGACGTAATCCAAGTAAACCATCGTTTACATTCATACTCCCAGAGGTGTTAGTCAGAGGTGTTGAGAAAATCTCTTTGGACCGTTAGAGATACAGAAAGCCAATACTGAGATGCTAGGAGATTGTAGCTCAGTTGTAAGTGACGGTCGGTGAGAAGCACGTGGTCTATTTATACTCAGAGTCAGGCACACGGTTTCAGCCAATCACAGACTTCATTCAACCATCTTCATTTTCCTTCCGCACGAATTTCTAAAACGATGCCGTGTTTGACTAGCAGCTAGTTTCGGCATCCTGACACGAAAAAAAGTAATTACAACTGGACAATTGCGTCCAGTGATGTGAGCATATTGTTGAAAAGTATCACGTTCAGTATAGGAACCTTTCGAAATTTGGAGGGACTTGGTAGCATTCCAGGCCTCATCTCCTGGTAGTCCACGATCCAAGGCGTCAAATCAGTCTTGGAGATCGTGCAATTAAGTTATTATCATCAACGTTGCTGACAGATGTGCGCTATGGTTATTCCACGATTATTGGAAACCACTGGCGGAAACAATCATGTAGTCCTAACCGATAATGAGTTACATTTCTAAGGGAGTGGAAAAATTATCCTGTCAGCGTATGAGGCATCTGGTTATGTGAAGTGGCTAACTTAATCATGCGGGAAACATATGGCCTTTTAATCACGCTTATATAATCGACTTTTTCCCTGGTGATGGACTTCGGAATCTGGAGAATTAGCACAGTTACGTGATATTCATTGCCCCCATTTATCATATGTATTGCTTAATTTAAGCTTGTATGGTGTTTTTCTCCGAGTCTGCTTCCTCAGATTAATTTTGTATACTTTCCAGATGAATGAAACTCCCATTAATATAACATGCTGTTTCTCATTATGCTGAATAACGAAAAGATGCCCCATATTCACCAATGAGGCAATGACCGCTGCATATTACACCGCATTACACGGTTTCTGCGCGAGTTATTACTGCAGTGAAGGCTGTCTGCTATGATTTTGTTTTGCGGATTATGTATATACGATAAATTAAGTTTAAATGGTGTACGTATGCACGGTCTGTAAAATGCTAAATGGGTCGCTAAGATAAAAGCCATCGACTACATACAAGCCCACTTTTCATTCCAGTATTACACATTTCGGATATAGCTGTTATTAGATATCTTGGAATATCATGCTGCACGTAGGTACAATAATAACAGAGTTCGCTTATGATCGTTGCTGCGGCAACATATAGTTTTTGTATTTATGTGTAAAAAGATGTTCCAGGGTATCTGATGATGGCTATGTCCGAAACGCGTAACGCTGGAATAATAATGTCAGCTTGTATCCAGTCGATGACTTCTCCTGAGAGACCTATTCTAGATTTTGCAGAAAGCACATATTTTTCAACATGGTCGCGAACCTCCATCGTGACTTCATGTCGCAGTTATGTTATGTTGTATACTAGTCGATTTATGCTAAGTAGAGACTGTAATACATACAGGGTCTTTAACGAGCACCCGCCTGGAACTATGGGAATCACTTTCATGAGAGTAAAAGGTAGTAGATGTGCCAGCGCAATCTTTTTAATTGTCACATTTCCCCCTCATGAACCATGCACCTTGCCGTTGGTGGGCAAGCTTGCGTGCCTCAGCGATACAGATGGCCGTACCGTAGGTGCAACCACAACGGAGGGGTATCTGTTGAGAGGCCAGATAAACGTGTGGTTCCTGAAGAGGGGTAGCAGCCTTTACAGTAGTTGCAGGGGCAACAGTCTGGGTGATTGACTGATCTGGCCTTGTAACATTAACCAAAACGGCCTTGCTGTGCTGGTACTGCGAACGGCTGAAAGCAACGGGAAACTACAGCTGTAATTTTTCCCGAGGGCATGCAGCTTTACTGTATGGTTAAATGATGATGGCGTCCTCTTGGGTAAGATATTCCGGAGGTAAAATAGTCAACCATTCGGATCTCCGGGCGGGGACTATTCATGAGGACGTCGTTATCAGGAGAAAGAAAACTGGCATTCTACGGATCGGAGCGTGGAATGTCAGGTAGGTTAGAAAATTTAAAAAGGGAACTGGATAGGTTAAAGCTAGATATAGTGAAGTTCGGTGGGAGGAGGAACAAGATTTCTGGTCAGGTGAATACAGGGTTATAAATACAAAATCAAATAGGGGTAATGGAGGAGTAGGTTTAATAATGAATAAAAAATAGAAGTGCGGGTAAGCTACTACAAAGCCCACACGAAGCCCACACCTACTACAGTACTACAAGTTTATATGCCAACTACCTCTGCAGATGATGAAGAAATTGAGGAAATGTATGATGAGATAAAAGAAATTATTCAGGTAGTGAAGAGAGGCGAAAATTTAATAGTCATGGGTGACTGGAATTCATCAGTAGGAAAAGGGAGGGAAGGAAACATAGTAAATGAATATGGATTGGGGGAAGAAATGAAAGAGGAAGCCGTCTGGTAGAATTTTGCACAGAGCATAACTTAATCATAGCTAATATTTGGTTCAAGAATCATAAAAGAAGGTTGTATAAACGGAAGAATCCTGGAGACGCTAAAAAGTATCAGATATAATGGTAAGACAGAGATTTAGCAACCAGGTTTTAAATTGTAGGACATTTCCAGGGGCAGATGTGGACTCTGACCACAATCTATTGGTTATGAACTGTATATTAAAACTGAAGAAACTACAAAAAGGTGCTAATTTAAGGAGATGGGAGCTGAAAGAACCAGAGGTTGTAGAGAGTTTCAGGGAGAGCATAAGGAAACAATTGACAGGAAGAAGGGAATGAAATACAGTAGAAGAAGAATGGGTAGCTTTGAGGGATGAAGTAGTGAAGGCAGCAGAGGATCAAGTAGGTAAAAAGACGAGGGCTAGTAGAAATCCTTGGGTCACAGAAGAAATATTGAATTTAATTGATGAAAGGAGAAAATATAAAAATGCAGTAAATGAAGCAGGCAAAAAGGAATAAAAACGTCTCAAAAATGAGATCGACAGGAAGTGCAAAATGGCTAAGCAGGGATGGCTAGAGGACAAATGTAAGGATGTAGAGGCTTATCTCACTAGGGGTAAGATAGATACTGCCTACAGAAAAATTAAAGAGACCTTTGGAGAAAAGAGAGCCACTTGTATGAATATCAAGAGCTCAGATGGAAACCCAGTTCTAAGCAAAGAAGGGAAGGTGGAAAGTGGGAAGGAGTATATAGAGAGTTTATAGAGAGGGGGATGTACTTGAGGACAATATTATGGAAATGGAAGAGGACGTAGATGATGATGAAATGGGAGATAAGATACTGCGTGAAGAGTTTGACAGAGCACTGAAAGACCTGAGTCGAAACAAGGCCCTGGGAGTAGACAACATTCTATTAGAACTACTGACGGCCTTGGGAGAGCCAGTCATGACAGAACTCTACCATCTGGTGAGCAAGATGTATGAGACAGGCGACATACCCTCAGGCTTCAAGAAGAATATAATAATTCCTATCCCAAAGGAAGCAGGTGTTGACAGATGTGAAAATTACCGAACTATCAGTTTAATAAGTCACACCTGCAAAATACTAACGAGAATTCTTTACAGACGAATGGAACAACTGGTAGAAGCCGACCTTGGGGAAGATCAGTTTGGATTCCGCAGAAATGTTGGAACACGTGAGGCAGTACTAACCTTAAGACTTATCTTAGAAGAAAGATTAAGAAAAGGCAAACCTACGTTTCTAGAATTTGTAGTCTTAGAGAAAGGTTTTGACAGTGTTAACTGGAATATTCTCTTTCAAATTCTGAAGGTGGCAGGGGGAAAATACAGGCAGCGTAAGGCTATTTACAATTTGTACAGAAACCAGATGGTAGTCATAAGAGTCGAGGGGCATGAAAGGGAAGCAGTGGTGGGGAAGGGAGTGAGACAGGGTTGTAGTATCTCCCCGATGTTTTTCAATCTGTGTATTGATCAAGCAGTAAAGGAAACAAAAGAAAAATTCGGAGAATGTATTAAAATTCATAGAGAAGAAATAAAAACTTCGAGATTTGCCGATGACATTGTAATTCTGTCAGAGACAGCAAAGGACTTGTAAGAGCAGATGAACGGAATGGACAGTGTCTTGAAACGAGGATATAAGATGAACATCAACAAAAGCAAAACGAGGATAATGGAATGTAGTCAAATTAAATCGGGTGATGCTGAGGGAATTAGATTAGGAAATGAGACACTTAAAGTGGTAAAGGAGTTTTGCTATTTAGGGAGTAAAATAACTGATGATGGTCGAAGTAGCGAGGATATAAAATGTAGACTGGCAATGGCAAGGAAAGAGTTTCTGAAGAACAGAAATTTGTTAACATTGAGTATAGATTTAAGTGTCAGGAAGTCGTTTCTGAAAGTATTTGTATGGACTGTAGCCATGTATGGAAGTGAAACATGGATGATAAATAGTTTGAACAAGAAGAGAATAGAAGCTTTCGAAATGTGGTGCTACAGAAGAATGCTGAAAATTAGATGGGTAGATCACATAACTAATGGCTCTGAGCACTAGGGAACTCAACTTCTGTGGTCATCAGTCCCCAAGAACTTAGAACTACTTAAACCTAACTACCTAAGGACATCACACACATCCACTCCAGAGGCAGGATTCGAACCTGCGACCGTAGCACTCGCACGGTTCCGAAATGCGCGCCTAGAACCGCGAGACCACCACGGCCGGCATTACATAACTAATGAGGAGGTGTTGAATCGAAATGGGAGAAGAGGAGTTTGTGGCATAACTTGACTAAAAGAAGGGATTAGTTGGTAGGACATGTTTTGAGGCATCAAGGGATCACAAATTTATCATTGTAGGGCAGCGTGGAGGGTAAAAATCGTAGAGGGAGACCAAGAGATGAATACACTAAGCAGATTCAGAAGGATGTAGGTTGCAGTAGATACAGGGAGATGAAGAAGCTTGCACAGGATAGAGTAGCATGGATAGCTGCATCAAACCAGTCTCAGGACTGAAGACTACAACAACATTGTGGGTTACGTCCGGCGGTTGTATACGAGTATCGGTCATTACTGCAAAGTCTCATGGAACTAGGTTTGTTGGTGATCTCTTCTTAAGAATAATTATTGTGAGTATAGAATCCCCATCGCCTCTCATATGCCCTCCTTTCCTTGGTACTTGGTACTACTGTCATCCTTAGGTTCTTTGTGCACACACGGCAATATAGACGTAACTTCGTTAGAATGGCTGTCGTACGGATGGGTGAAACGATTGCCAAATATACTTTGATAAGCAAATGTACAGTTCTATACATGACATAAAACACAGCGATTCTCTAAAAAGCGACATCGAACTCTCTCTCTCTCTCTCTCTCTCTCTCTCTCTCTCTCTCTCTCTCTCCCCCCCCCCCCCCCCCCCCCCCACACACACACACACACAGACAAATGGAAACAATTCAGACAGCTGTTATAATACGTTCGACTAAAAAGTGAGTCCATAATTTAGCCATACTTAAGGCAATATCGGATTTAATAGGACATACGGGCACTGTACGACACATATCAACGCATATGGGTGAAGATATTAAATGTGAGCAATAACAGTGGCTGCTAGCCGGAATACACTTGTGGTTACATGCAACAATTTGTTCTATTTATTAAAGTTGAGGATGACACGGCGCTCGGATGGTCCCGGTAGGCCACTCGTGGGTTGAAGACGGTGTGGTTGGAAAATTTTGACTCGATATTATTACAGAGATCTCTTCAAATGCGTATTAGGTGAGACGCCCACATCTCTATGGCCGAAATTTTGATAGCGATCCTTATTAAGTAATATATTTATTACAAAAAACCTAAACGGCCAGCTAGGTAGAGAATCACAACACTTGTTCAGAACAGCTGGCTTGGCCATTCTGCAGCTGGACTTCGAACGTAACTGATGTATCGAGAAATATCTGAGGTCGTGACTATCTTGCGATGAAGCTACGTTTTTCGTAATTTTCTATTACAATGAAGATTACGTCTCCGGACTTCATTTGAGGAAGAAATTTCTGAGGATGTACGTCTGGAGTACAGCTTTGTATGGTAGTGAAACATCGACTGTGGAAATACCGGAACAGAAGAGAATCGAATCATTTGAGATGTGGTGCTACAGACGAATGTTGAAAATTAGGTGGACTGATAAGGTAAGGAATGAGGAGGTTCTCCGCAGAATCCGCAGAATCGGAGAGGAAATGAATATGTGGAAAACACTGATAAGGAGAAGGGACAGGATGATAGGACATCTGCTAAGACATGAGGGAATGACTTCCATGGTACTAGAGGGAGCTGTAGAGGGCAAAAACTGTAGAGGAAGGACAGAGATTGGAATACGTCAAGCAAATAATTGAGGACGCAGGTTGCAAGTGCTACACTGAGATGAAGAGGTTAGCACAGGAAAGGAATTCGTGGCTGATGACCCAAAAAAAAAAAAAAAACATCTCAACCTGGTGAAAATTTCTGTATGCCCTTGGGATCGTGACTATGTCTACGGACGAGGGATGGTTTCGGCTTCGTCGGACTTTGAGTTTGGGTTTGCCATTTGACGAAGCTTTCGACGACTCGACACGATTTGAACTTACAGAATATTTCCAGCCCGAAAACGTGTGTCCGTTCATTGGCCTTAAGATCACATCTCAGCAGCCATGTTAATAACTCAGTTAAAAGCAGACAGAAAATTAGATGTACTTGAGGTTACGGACTCCACAGGTTGGCGTACGCCTAACGAAATTCTATATACACTCCTGGAAATTGAAATAAGAACACCGTGAATTCATTGTCCCAGGAAGGAGAAACTTTATTGACACATTCCTGGGGTCAGATACATCACATGATCACACTGACAGAACCACAGACACATAGACACAGGCAACAGAGCATGCACAATGTCGGCACTAGTACAGTGTATATCCACCTTTCGCAGCAATGCAGGCTGCTATTCTCCCATGGAGACGATCGTAGAGATGCTGGATGTAGTCCTGTGGAACGGCTTGCCATGCCATTTCCACCTGGCGAATCTGTTGGACGAGTGTTCGTGCTGGACGTGCAGCCCGCGTGAGACGACGCTTCATCCAGTCCCAAACATGCTCAATGGGGGACAGATCCGGAGATCTTGCTGGCCAGGGTAGTTGACTTACACCTTCTAGAGCACGTTGGGTGGCACGGGATACATGCGGACGTGCATTGTCCTGTTGGAACAGCAAGTTCCCTTGTCGGTCTAGGAATGGTAGAACGATGGGTTTGATGACGGTTTGGATGTACCGTGCACTATTCAGTGTCCCCTCGACGATCACCAGAGGTGTACGGCCAGTGTAGGAGATCGCTCCCCACACCATGATGCCGGGTGTTGGCCCTGTGTGCCTCGGTCGTATGCAGTACTGATTGTGGCGCTCACCTGCACGGCGCCAAACACGCATACGACCATCATTGGCACCAAGGCAGAAGCGACCCTCATCGCTGAAGACGACACGTCACCATTCGTCCCTCCATTCACGCCTGTCGCGACACCACTGGAGGCGGGCGGCACGATGTTGGGTCGTGAGCGGAAGACGGCCTAACGATGTGCGGGACCGTAGCCCAGCTTCATGGAGACGGTTGCGAATGGTCCTCGCCGATACCCCAGGAGCAACAGTGTCCCTAATTTGCTGGGAAGTGGCGATGCGGTCCCCTACGGCACTGCGAGGGATCCTACGGTCTTGGCGTGCATCCGTGCGTCGCTGCGGTCCGGTCCCATGTCGACGGGCACGTGCACCTTCCGCCGACCACTGGCGACCACATCGATGTACTGTGGAGACCCCACGCCCCACGTGTTGAGCAATTCGGCGGTACGTCCACCCGGCCTCCCGCATGCCCACTATACGCCCTCGCTCAAAGTCCGTCAACTGCACATACGGTTCACGTCCACGCTGTCGCGGCATGCTACCAGTGTTAACGACTGCGATGGAGCTCCGTATGCCACGGCAAACTGGCTGACACGGACGGCGGCGGTGCACAAATGCTGCGCAGCTATCGCCATTTGACGGCCAACACCGCGGTTCCTGGTGTGTCCGCTGTGCCGTGCGTGTGATCATTGCTTGTACAGCCCTCTCGCAGTGTCCGGAGCAAGTATGGTGGGTCTGACACACCGGTGTCAATGTGTTCTTTTTTCCATTTCCAGGAGTGTAGATTGTGTAGCGCTCGGGTGACTACGAATGTTGTGGAACATAGCATATAATGCCTCAGCTTAGGGTCCTCAGCACAGGTCAGACAGGTCGCAATCACCCAGGACATCTTTTGAGCAGTTATCATTCATAACACAGATAAGATTATAAGTATGGTTTCACGAATGTCAAAGGTATTCATGATGCCATCTACATCGTTTCCCGCATTTTTGACAACTTCCTGCATTCAGTGGTCCCACAATCGCTGCCCACGATCCCTCGGTGTCAATTTTTATTATTAAGCGTCGCCTAAGACGTATTGAATATAACGGGCTCCGTATGTGTTCCTTTTATGCATAGCTTCATAGTGTTGTTTATAGGATATCTGGAACCAACATTTTCTGATCCAGTATCTGAGGTATCGGAAGTTTCATGGATAATTGGGAGTACATCTACGCAAGTACTTCGTAAGTCACAGTACGGTGCATGGCGAAAAGTACCCTTAAACACAGCTAATCGTTTCCTTTCCTGTTCCATTGGCGGATAGAGCGAGGGAAAAACGACTATCTATATGCCTGGATGTGAGCCATAATTTCTCGTATATTCGTGTTCCCTGCGTGAAATGTACGTTGGCGGCAATGGGATCGTTCTGCAGTCAGCTTCAAATGCCGGTTCTCTACTTTTTCTCAATAGTGTTCCTGGAAATGAATGTATTCTTCCTTCCCGAAATTCCCACTTGAGCTCCCGAAACATGTCCGTAGCATCTGCATGCTGATCGAACCTACGGGTAATAAATGTAGCAGCTTACCTCTGAACTGCTTCGATGTCTTCTTTCAATCCGACCTTGTGAGGATCCCAAACACCCGAGCAGTACTCAATAAAAGGTCGCTAGCGTCCTATATGCCGTCTCCTTTACAGATTAACCACATTTTTATTTTTCTAAAATTCTGTCAGTAAACCGAAATAGACCATTCACCTCCCGTACCACAAAGCTCACATGCTCGTACTATTTCACATAGCTTCGCAACGTCACTCCCAGATATTTAAACTGCGTGACTGTGTCAAGCAGTACACTACCAACGCTGTATCCGAACATTACGAGGTTGGTTTTCCTATTCATCGGCATTAACTTACGTTTATGAGGAGCCAGTTACCATTCACCACATCAACTAGAAATTTGGTCTAAGTCATCTTGTATCAACCTGCAGTCACCTCCCTGTACACCACAGCATAATCAGAAAACAACTGAAAATTACTGCCCACCCTGTCCTCCAGATCATTTATGTATGTAGAAAATAGGAAAGGTCCTATCACACGTCCCTGGGGCACTCCAGATGTTACCCCTGTCTCGCATGAACACTCGCATCGAGGACAACGTATTGTGTTCTGTAGTTAAAAAGAAGTTTCAAAGCTTGAGGTATTGGCAGAATTGAAGCTGTCGGTTCGGGTCACTAGTCGTGCTTGTGTAGCTCAGACGGTAGAGCACTTGCCGACGAAAGGCAAAGGTCCAGAGTTAGAGTGTCCGTCAGGCACACAGTCTTCATCTGCCAGGAAGTTTCACTTAAAAGGTCTTCGAGCCAGTTACATATCTGGGAGGCTATTCCGTATGCACGTACCTTCGTTAACTGTCTGCAGTGTGGTAACGTGTCGAATACTTTTCAAAAATCTTAAAATATGTAATCTGCCTGTGGCCCTTTATCCATAGTCCACAATATATGCCGTGAGAAAACTGCAAGCTGGGTTTTCCCGAGCGATGCTTTCTAAAGCCGTACTGATTCGTGGAGATGACCTTTTAGGTCTCTAGGAAATTCATTATATTAGATCTTAAAATTTTGCAGCAAACCGATGTTACGGATATTGGTCTGTAATTTTGCGTTTCCGTTCCTTTACTCTTCTTATATTCAGGATTCACTTGCGTTTTTTTTTTTTTTTTTTTCCAGTCACTTGGCACCTTGCGCTGATCGAGAGATTCGTGAAAAATACAAACTAAGTAAGGGGCCTGTACTCTTTATGATACCGAACTGGGATTCCATCTGGACCTGGGGACTTATTTGATTTCAACCCTTTCAGCTGTTTCTCTTCGCGAGGGGTGCTCATTACTATGTCATCCATACGGCCCTCTGTGTGATGATCAAACGACGGTACGTAAGTGCGGCTCTCGTGAGCCAGCGATTTCTTAAACACGGAATTTAAAACTTCGCCCTTCCTTTTGCCATCCTCTATTTCCAAACCAGACAGGTCAATGAGTGACTCAGGGTGACTGGATGGGAGACTTACAGCCGCTTAGAGATTTTTACATACGACCAGCATTTTTTTCGGGCTCTCCCCCCAAATCTTTAGGCAGGATATGACGGTGGTAGTTGTTGTATGCTTCGCGCATATATCTTTTCAGAGACGAATCTCTACTAATCTTATGCCTGTCTTACCTGCGTGCCTTTGAACCGAGAGCGGAACAGCCCATTCCTAAGCATTTTCCGAATTTTGTTATTAAACCATGGTGGGTCTTTTTTGTCCTTAATCCACTTGCTAGGCAGCTCCTAGAACACATAAAGCCTGTCAACGGTGGAAGTAATAACACAGTGGGCTTTGTTCTTAGAATGAATAATGCTGTCGTAGCATGTAAACACTGCATTAATTATGAGAGGGGAACCAACCAAGCTGTAGATGGCTCAACACGTCCTTGGTTACCGAATGTGTGCATATGGGATACTGTACAGAAGGTAGCGAGTGCTGGCGCAGATATTTTTGTATGTGTTACCTTAATCAGTGTGCTGGTTGTTTTTTCTCTACAGCGAACAGTCTTTCCTAAAACATTTCACAAATTTTACTACCTGATGTTTTCCACATAGCCTTAACTGCACCACTAAGTGGATTATGTCTGTCAGTATAGACCATACTTAAATACCTGACCTCCTGTCTAACAGGTAATAAGTATTAATGGCTTGCTCTTGCCAAAAGAGAATATTCTGGAGCAATATGCACATAGATTTAAGGAAAAGGCTAATAAAGTGTTTCATGAGGAGTGTCGTCCGACACCGAGGAAACAGAAATGGAGCAAGGCTGGAGGCTTCCGACATTTGCACGTGGCGGAGGATGGAAAGAATACGTTGCGTGACTTGATTGAAAAATGAAGAGGTTCTCAGAATGAGAGAGCAAAGACAGTTACTGGACGTAAAAGAAGGAAACGAATCTACATAGGTCTTAGAAGGGTAGGAGGGAGGTGAGAGGCAGCGAGGAAGGTAAAGCTTCCAGATCTTGCATGATGTGATGGGCGGCAGCACATACATCCGTATTAAGAAGGAAGCAATGGTTGCATGAATTGGAGACGCAAAGGACCTGCTGATAAAGTAGAAAACTGGTGAGTATGATGATGACATATGTATTTGGAAATACTAACCAACCTAGAAACATATAACTTGAAATATATGTAATTATTAGTCTATAAACCGTCCTCAGTTACCAACAGAAATATCAGTACTTACGAGAGTTACCCAGAAAGTAAGGATTTGCATTTTGTTCGCTCCAACAATTCTTTATTGACCATAGTGAGAATTACGGTCACGAACGAATGGTGTTTTATTTACACACTTTATTTTTCCAAGTAATCTCACTCCCTTTCCATGTAATCTACACACAATATTTTTCCATGTAATCACCATCCCGTTCTATGGCTTTCATCCAGCGCAAACCAATGGCGTGTGTGTATCGTCCTCAAAATGTCTTACTCCGATGACATTCTTTAATGGCCCAAATAAATGGAATTCCAAAGGGGCAAGGTCCGGGCTCTAGGGTGAATCGGATAACACTGTCTAACCCTGTTTTGCCATGTGTTCAGTAGTCCTCAGACTTCCCGAGCGTTATCGTGTTGCAGAACAACATCTCTGGGATGCTGTGGCGTCGAAGTCGCTGGAAGCGCGTCTTGAATCTTGTTAATGTGTTGACATATGTTTCTGAATTGATAGTACCGTCTCTTGGCATCACATCAATGAGAATCACACCTTCACAGTCCCAGAACATGGTGATCATGCCCTTACTGGTGGAAGCAAGTCCTTTGAATTTTTTCTCCTGTGGGGAGTGGGAACGGCGCTGTTCCATCGACTGTCGCTATGTTTCGGGCTCAAAATGGCGAACCCAGGTTTCATCACCTGTCACAATCCGGGACAAGAAAGCCTGCCCCTCAGCTTCAAAACGTTGTAACAAATCAAGACACTTTTTTTTTTTCGTGCGATTTGTGATCTGCCGTTAGACACTGCGGGACCCATCTTGCACACACTTTTGAATTTCCAAAAGTGAAGATAATTGCATCCACTCTTTCTTCGCTGATTGACAGATGAAGCGCCAGCTTCAGAGTAGAAAAGCACCTGTCGAATGACAACATAAACTCGCTGCAACATGTTATGAGCCACAGCCGTGAATGGATCTCCGACCGCTACATTTCGTGAAGCTCCGTCGAACCGCCTTCTGGTGACCTCACCCTCCGTGCCCAGCGACTAACTGTACTTCTGTCGACAACAGATGTTCCACAGACTTCGCACAAGCGTTTGTCAATATTCCTCACAGTTTCTCACTCTGCAGTTAGAAATTCAATGACGGGACGTAGTTTGTGACGTACATCTCCTAGCGACGCCGTTTTGAAACTGTCCTGAAGCTACGCTATCTGTCGAAAGTGACGGAAATTTGGCGAGCTCACTCTTTTTAATAGTACATACGTAACGCTTTGCATTCGTAGGATTGCTTTCGGCTGGGGGAAAAAAATTGCGGGTCATTACTTCCTGTTACACTAAGTGTAAAGCATAACATCACAGTAGAGCCTACCCTCTCGAAGATTCTCCAGCATTCTTGAATGAGAATTGTAATGCAGTAATGGCACTGAAATGTTCTGAAATTACAGTGCGTGTTGAGCTTATGACAGATGTTGAATACGGGGTCTTACTGAAAGGTTGAAGAACAACTGGTGGGAAGTGTATACGAATTCCTATACGTTGGGACATCCAAGCTGTAGACGAACAAGAGCATAAGGGACATGGACAAGAATGCCTATATCCTGTTACAGAAGGATAAAAAAAATATTGATAGAAATCTGGCGCACGAGAAAGCGAACTTATGTTCGACTTGTAACATCCATATCGATTAGAAGCAGGTTTAAATTAGGTAACTGTGAATCTATTATATGGAGTGTGTGCTTTGTTAGTTACGGTCATTGATTTATGACAGGAAATTTAGAGTTCTGTAATGTATATATAGAAAAAAAGCTACATGATGTAGAAAATAATGAAATTTAGAAACATGTGTATATTTAGAAGAAAAACATTGTGTATAGGAAGCTTGTCCTTGCCTAGGGCACTTGTATTGTAAAATGCCAAAGATGTAGGGAAGTCCCTCCGAAACAGAAGGGGCTCGGTGCGAAGTAAAAGGTGGTTTTCGTGGTCGAACTGGACGGCTATGTACTTGGTGGGAACGATACGCTGTCTGTGGCTAGCTGTTGAACGGTACACAACGAGGGTGCCAAGGGAGACATTTAGAAGCCGTTTTGCAAGGAATTTTGCGTCGGATGTGGAAATGGTTGTTGCATGGTACTCTCGGCAATAAGGATTGGCTTTAACACGTTAAAAATCCGTCGCCAAGAAGAAATTGTAAAGAGAATTCAAACATCAAGAGCCGTGAGTACATTTGGCCGCTATAACGCTTGTAACCACTACTTCGCCACTGGTCCATCAACTTCATGTTTACAGATATGTGTCAGAGCAAGGACCAGTTAATCTGTGTGAGTGTTTTCAATAATAATCTAAGTGCTCTAAACCTGTGTTTAGAACCATAACTTTTATCCTAATCATGAACCTTCGCAGGATCCCCTCCTAAGTGTTCAGAAATCCGAGTATCCTGTTTCTAACGAATCAGTGATTTACTTCTGTGTATTTAATGTGCTATAATTCAGTGCCAGACTTGTAAATGTTACTATTTAGAACATCTGCTTCACAGGTGATGAAAAGGGCACACAAGTTAAACTTATTTGAAACATAGTTTAACGTTGATTGCTATCATGAACTTCTTTTTTGTGGTTAATCGAGTTCAGTGTTGAGTAATTTTCTTTGTAGGATGAAAACATGAACTATTCCAAGTGGGGTTAAGAATTAAACTTAGTTGAATTAAATCGTACTACTGAAATAATCATAGTTTGACTAGTGATACAGCATCAATTTATGGGTCCGCACCATATTATTCTCATATTAGAAAGATAATTGGAATATTATCACTACTAAAGAAATCTGATACATTTCTCTAAATGGGAGTATAAACAGTGTAATTGTAGAATTATTTTATTTTATTTGTGGTATTTTTATGTCAGTTAAGTCAGAAACCTTTCCACTTCAGTGCTTTCTGCAGTAACGTCTCAGTTCTGAGTCACGTAATGATCGCGATTGTAATTGTTATTATTATTATGAGTGGGGTACAGTTTTGTTTCCTACGATTACTGGTTTGTGCGTTAATGGTAACTACTACCATCCACAACTTAGATAGCTCTGTATTCGTGTGTATCCAGTATGCTGTTCAAAGGGGGTATTAATGAAACTCACTACAATAACTAATATTCAGTTTCGTTGAACATAATACTCCAAATAAATGTGCCTCATTGGGCTGGCGACCGCTCGATTTTTCATTCGTATATGGACTTTACTACTTTAATTATCCCCAAAGTAAAAGCCTGATTAGTTTTTCCATTAATTACAATATGTTCAAAATTACTGTCCGATACCCTCATCCATTAGACATACGCACGGTCAAAACTCAAAATCCTCCCAGAGGGTAACACTAGTTTTTCTCCCAGCAAGCGAATGTTGCAGAGTGTATACACAAAGGCTTGGGTTGTACGATAGTGTAGAAGCAATTTCAAAGAAAGGCTGAGATTTTCAGGATGCATGATCACAATGGATGTATATGATTCTGACCAACACCCGTGAAACTGAGCGATTTTAGCAGTTGAAGTTTGGCTGGCTATAATGAGAGATGTTGTTTCTTTTTGTGGGTAGGGAGCGATAAACACGTCTCCCAAGCACCTAACAGTGTAACTCGACGATTACACTAGACACGACGTCTGTGAGGTTGCCATGATCAGTGGAAGAGTACATATTTTTAATTTAGAAGTTCTTAGTGGAAATGAAGAGACCGAAGAATTTAGGATGTGGTTCACAGAAGGATGCTGAAAATACAGTGGACTGAGAAGGAATGAGGACGTTCTCCCTAGAATCAGTGAGAAAAATAATATGTGACAGGCAGCGACTTGACGAAAGGATAGCTCGGGAATGAGCTCCATTGCGCTGGAATGAGTCTTAGAAAGTATATGGTAAGGAAATGTTTAGGATATGTTGGTCACTTAATTAATGAGCTGTGTATAATTGAAAGATCCACGGACCCGCGGGCTCTGTCAGTATCTCATTTCTATTAATCACATTTGGAATGCTGCGGGGCGAGTCTTAAGTGCAAACACGCGCGTTTCAACGAGAGTGTGTAATGAGCTACGTCTAGCGGGGTCTGTATGGCATCGAATCACTTCTATAACAAGATACAAGGTATGTGTTAAGTGCTGCAATCTAGATATCTCATATTCAGTGGACTATCAGCGCATTTAGTTAGAATCATTACGCAGCGTTGTCATAAACAGTCTGAAAAGCTTCTAAGGGTCTTACAAGGTAGGTTGTGCTGAGATGTAATTGTTAATAAAATTAATCGATATGTTGCACCCTTTTTGATTTTATGGGCGTTGACAATAGCCAATAAGGAATTCGCGCGCACAGATTAGAACACTTGGACGTGATAAAATCCGTTATTGCACAAACATCTGTGGGTCAGTGTGTTCAAATGTTCATTAAAAGTAACAAGGTGTCTTTTCCAGAAACGATAAATTTAAGCTAGACGAGTAAAAGCTGCATTTATTCGGTTTGAGAAATCAGGACGAACAATGAGTTTGCTGACACTGTTTCTGGCAGGCTGCAACGTAAAGAACTTTTTCTTAACAATTATTTCTCATCGCAAACTGCCCACAACAACTTTACAAGCTTTTTAGAGTGTGCCGGCCGCGGTGGTCTTGCGGTTCTAGGCGCGCAGTCCGGAACCGCGTGACTGCTACGGTCACAGGTTCGAATCCTGCCTCGGGCATGGATGTGTGTGATGTCCTTAGATTAGTTAGGGTTAAGTAGTTCTAAGTTCTACGGGACTGATGACCACAGCTGTTAAGTCCCATAGTGCTTAGAGCCATTTGAACCATTTTTTTAGAGTGTTTGTGACCACCCTGTACGCATAGCCACTGGTACACACTTAAATGGTCTCAGTGGATTTGTATGTTCTACTGTCGTTGACTATTTAGAACAAAAGTTGTTTCTTTGCTTCAAGTGTGGTACATCGGTATTGACTAATGTGAAGGCATTACCTCAGTAATCACTCTTAGTCTATCGCAGACCTTATCCTACACACCGATTGTACAGCCTCGTTATCAGTACGCAATGAATTTCTTGGAGATGAAATTATTTGAAGTCAACGCTCAGGAAAATATGATGGCTTAGGAAAGCTTAGCCTCTCAATGTTATCATGTCAGCGACCGCTAAGCGTAGGCTCAGACAATGCCGTCATCGTGTTTGCCAAGTTTTGCGTTTGCCCTACGAATATCACGCGTGAGCCACGCACCTTAGGGTGGCACGATGACTCTGCATTACGACTCGTACGTGGGCAGGATATGAGACTGTTACGTGTTTGTGCAACTAGGCGCAGCGTCGTTCGTCGTTCATTGGCTGACTCCGGAGGAGCGCGAGGGGGCGTGGTAGGCAGAGCTCTGTCAGAATAACGCTCCGTGTTCAGTCTGTGCCCTGAAACACGCAGGCTAGTGAGCAGCGAACGGTTTGACATAAGACTCAATTTTCTAATTTTCTGTTGCGAATAAGTGTCTATGTTCAACTGAAAGGGTGTTGCAGGTAAAACAGCTACTTTACTGCAGCAGATTTTGTTTTCGTTGCAGCGTAGTGACATGCTGAAGCGTAGCAGAAACCGAAAACAGAAACACTTCCTGTTGCAGTGGCTCTTATAAGAATACCACAGGTTCAGATCCAAATGTTAGTAAAATGCAAGTATAGGAAAAGGGGGGGGGGGCATAGCGAACACAATCTTTTCGCTTGACTGTATTCCATTCATCCAGATCCACATCCACATGATTACTCTGTAATTCACAATTAATTACCCTGAAGAGAGATCATCGAGTTCCCTTCAAGCTACTTCTCTACTGCTCCACTCTAGAACGGCGCACGGAAAAACCCAGCACTTAAATCTTTCTGTGTGACTTCTTATTTCTCTTATTTTGTTATGACGATTATGTCTCGCTAAGTGGATGGGCACCAACAAAGTATTCTCTCTATGAGAGTGGTGACTGACATTTCGCGAGAAGACCAAGCCACAACGGAAACTGCCTTTTTTTTAATGAATGACAACAAAATTCACTTATGGTATCCCTGGCGCTTTCTTCACTGTTTCCTGATATTAAAAAACGAGTTGCCCTCCTTTGAACTTTTTCGATGTTTGCTATCAGTCTTAACTGGTGTGAATCCCACACCTCACAGAAGTGCCCCAGGAGAGGGCGAGCAAGTGTAGTGTAAGCAGTCGCTTTAGTAGACCAGTTACATTTTCTGTTCTGCCAAAAACTCGCAGGCTATAGTCTGCTTTCCGCACAACGTTACCCACATAACCGTTCCAATTCGTACTTTCAGTCCATAATTGTTTATTTGTATTTACAGCACTTATATTTGTACGATTTATCGTCTAACTCGAATGCAGGAGATTTCTTTCAGTATTTATGCTGATGTTTTGACACTTTTCATTACTTACAGTCAATTGCCAGTTCTTGCACCATACATACATCGTGTACACGTCATTTTGCAATTGGTTTTGACCTTCTGATGACTTTACAGGACGTTGAATGACAACATCACCAGAAAACCTTCTAAGAGTGCTGTTCAGACTGTTCAAATGGCTCTGAGCACTATGGGACTTAACATCTATGGTTATCAGTCCCTTAGAACTTAGAACTACTTAAACCTAACTAACCTAAGGACATCACACAACACCCAGTCATCACGAGGCACAGAAAATGTTCAGACTGTCTTTTAAATCGTTTACACAGATCAGAAACAGCAGAGAGCCTACAGCACTTCCTTGGCGAGCGCCTGATATTACTTGTATTTTACTAAATGACTTTCCGTCTATTATTAAGAACTTGCGACCTTTCTGGCAGGAACTCACGAATCCAGTACCACAATTTAGGCGATACTCCATAGCCACTCAGTTTGGTTAGAAGTCGCTTGTGGGGAACAGTGTCAAAAGCCCTCTCGAAATCTAAAAACATGGTGTTAGTTTGACATCATCTGTCGACAGCTCTCATTAGTTCGTGAGGATAAATACGTAGTTGTGTTAGGCAAGAACGATATTTTCATAATCCGTGCTGACTATTTTCGTAAATAAATAGTTTTCTTCGAGGTAATTCAAAATTTCGAACGCATTATATGTTCAAAAATCCTACTACAAATCGACGTTAGTGATATGGGTCTGTAACTCAGCGAATTACTCTTATTTCATTTCTTTGGTATTGATATGACTTACGCAACTTCCCTGTCCTAAGGTACGGATCTTTCGAGGAGCGAATAGTTGAATATTATTGCTAAGTATGGAGCTATTGTATCACCATATTCTGCAACGAACCGGATTGTTACACAATCTGGGCCGGAGGCTTTGTGTTTATTAATTGATTTAAGCTGATTCGCTCCATCGAGGATACCTACTTCTACGCTGTTCGTGCTGGCTGTTTTTCTAGATTCGAATTCTAGAATATTTTCTTCGTCTTTCCTGGCGAAGGAATTTCGGAAAACCGTGTTTAGTAACTCTGCTTTAGTGATACCGTCATTAGTGACGTCACCGTTGTTATCGCGCAGTGACTGAAAATGATTAAGTCTTGGTTCGAATACCTCTGAGCACTATGGGACTTAACTGTTGTGGTCATCAGTCCCCTAGAACTTAGAACTACTTAAACCTAACTAACCGAAGGACATCACACACAGCCATGCCCGAGGCAGGATTCGAACCTGCGACCCTAGCGGTCGCGCGGTTCCTGACTGTAGCGCCTAGAACCGCTCGGCCACTCCGGCCGGCGATTAAGTATTGCCGCTAGCGTACTTTAAATACGACGATAATCTCTTTCTGTTTTATGCCAGATTCCGAGACAGAATTTCGTTGTGAAAACTATTAAAAGCATCTCGCACTGAAATTCACGTTAAGCATCGCCAAATTTGGGATTTTCCTCTCTTTTAAACTCGACAAAGGTTTTACATGCTTTTGCAACAGTGTCCTGACTCGTATTTTGTACCATGGGGGATCAGTAGCCCCTCTTATTAATTTATTTGGGACATATCATTGCCGCGAAATTAACCCATAACACTTCAACAGTAACCAACATCGTGAGATCATAAGTGATTGTGGCCCAACCATAGTGCCTTGCTGTAGACGTCAGCTGACCAATTTGGTAGCTTCCAGCACAACGATTTCGTCTACTTTCGTTTTCAGAAAGTTATTTAAAAAAAGGACACAATCCTACTCCATGTACACTCGAACGAGAATATATTACATGCACTGATCAGCCAGAACATTGTAACATTGTGACCACCAATTCTCCGTCAATATGAAGCCGTCTTGGAGCTAGCAGCATTACCTGGCGAGGATTGACTGCTAATCAAATACACTGTGCTTGTAGTATCAGTGGGCGTGCTGTCCGTGTGTAGAATGGGGAAGGCGCCGCGCATTATATATATGTCTAACCGAGGTCAGATTGTGGTGACCTGCAGGCTTGGAGCAGGCATTTAGGAACCTGCAGGACTTGACAGGCGATCGGTGAGTGCTGTGGTGAGTATCTTCACCACATGGGGAAACCAACGTCGAAGCGTCGTGGGCTGGGTGATCATTCCTCGTTACAGATGTCGGACGTCGTAGGATGGGCAGACTGGTGAAACAGGACAGAAGGCGAACTTTGGCAAAACTGACATCAAACTCTGATGCTTGGAAGAGTACAAGTGTGCCTGTACACACAGTGCACGGAACACTCCTACCGATGGACTTCCGGAGCTGTCGATTCATGCATGTGTTATCACGAATTCGTAACTGAAATGGGCACGTGGCCATCGCACTGGACGTTGGCGCCGTGGCTGAGCGTAGCATAATCTGATAAATAACGACACCTTCTTTATCATGCCGATCTGAGGGTCTTCCACGAAAGAACAGCTCCATGACAGTGAACTGAGGGACATTCACATGGACATCCACAGTTCCAACTGAGTTAGTGTCAGGCACCATGACGGCCAAGGA
The DNA here is from genome assembly GCF_023897955.1 of Schistocerca gregaria. Taxonomy (NCBI): domain Eukaryota; kingdom Metazoa; phylum Arthropoda; class Insecta; order Orthoptera; family Acrididae; genus Schistocerca; species Schistocerca gregaria. The sequence continues at coordinate 676,773,956 of NC_064922.1, forward strand.
GTATCGTACACTGGTTGTAGACCACGCAGACCCCCTCACGGTGATTATGTTTTCCGATGGTAAAGGCATTTTTCAACAAGATAATGGGCCGTGTCACAAGACCAGGAGTGTGATGGAGTGCTTCGAGGATCGCAGTGGCGAATTACAATTGATGTCCCGGCTCTCCAATTCGCCAGATTTGAGCCCGATGGAACACTTGTGGCATGTGGTTGTACGTGGCGTCAGAGCTCGTCGCCCACCTGCCCAGAATTTTCGGGAATTAGGAGACTTCTGCGTACAGATGTCGTGCCAACTCTCTCCAGCGACCTACCACGGCTTCATTGCTTCCATGGCAGGACCCATCGTCACTGTTACCCTCGCTGTGGGTGAACATACGGGTATAACATATGTGGTCATAATGTTCTTGCTAATCAGTATTGTTTCACTAGTCAACGTGTCGTACAAAATCTTCTTGGCTCTCCAGTTTATGAGTAAAAGCATTACAAAATCTGTAAATTTGCAATTCTCCTAAACAATATCGAGTTAGTATAAGATGAGATTGTCAGGGAATTCAAAAGCGAGTGTTGAACCCTCTGCCCTTCCTGATCTCTCCAAACATAGTGTCAGAAAAGAATCTAAGATGAAGGTAACGAACTATGTTTCTTAGTCAGAAGTAAATGAACTAAAAAGTTTAAAAGCTGTAAATGCTAGTACAGTAGTTTCAAAGTTCTAAAACTTCTAGCTGTCATAGGCGGCCATACTATAAGGAACATGTTGTTGTGTGCTTCAGTCCGAAGACTGATTTGATGCAGTTCTCTATGCTACTTTATCTTGTGCGAACCTCTGCATCTCCTAATAACTACTGCAACTGACATCTTTCTGAATCTGCTCAATGTGTTCCTCTGTCGATCTCCCTCTTCGATTTTTACCCCGCCACTCGCCCCTCCAGTACTATATTGGTGATCCCTTGATGTCTCAAAATGCTTCCTACCAGCCGATCCCGTTTTTTGGTCAAGTTGGGTCACAATTTTCTTGCTCGCCAATTCAATTCAGTACTTCCTCATTAGTTACGTGATCGACCCACCTAATCTTCAACACTGTTCTGTAGCCCCACATTTCGAAAGCGTCTATTATCTTAATATCCAAACAGTTTATTGTACATATTTCACTTCCATATATGCCTACACTCCAGACCAATACCTTCAGAAAAGACTTCCAAACTCTTAAATCTATATTTAACGTTAACAAAATTTCTCTTCTTCAGAAATGCTTTTCTTGTCACTGTCAGTCTACATTTTATATCCTCTCTACTTCAGTCATCATCAGTTATTTTTCTGCCCAAATAGCAAAACTGATCTACTACTTAGTGTCGTTTCCTAATCTGATTGCCTTAGCACCAACTGCTATAATTTAGCTACATTCCATTGTCCTTGTTTCTTTTTGCTGATTTCCACGTTGTATCCTTTTTTCAAAGCACTGTCCATGCCGTTCAACTGCTCTTCCAAGTCCTTTCCTGCCTCTGACAGAATTACAATATCATTGGAAAACCTTAAATTATTTATTTCTTCTCCCTAAATTTTAATTCCTACTACAAATTTTTCTTTGGTTTCCCTTACTGATTGATCAATGTACAGACCGAATAATATAGAAAGTGGGAGACGAACCTGTGTCACTCCCTTCCCAGTTCCTGCTTCCCTTTCATGCCCCTCCACACTTACAACTAACTTCTGGTTCAAATGGCTTTGAGCACTATGGGATCAACTGCTGTGGCCATTAGTCCCCTAGAACATAGAACTACTTAAACCTAACTAACCTAAGGACATCACACACATCCATGCCCGAGGCAGGATTCGAATTTGCGACCATAGCAGTCGCACGGTTCCGGACTGCGCGCCTAGAACCGCGAGACCACCGCGGCTGGCAACTAACTTCTGGTTTCTGTACAAGTTGTAAATAGCCTTTCGTTCCTTTTATGTTACCCCTGCTACCTTCAGAATCTCAATGAGAGTATTCCACTCAACATCGTCAAAAGCTTTCTCTAAGTCCATAAATGCTATAAATGTAGGTCTACCTTTCCTTAACCTATCTTCTAAGATAAGTCGTTGGCTGAGTATTGCCTATCGTGTTCCTACCTTTCTCTGCAATCCAGACTGGTCTTCCACGAGGTCTGCTTCTACCAGTCATTCAATTCTTCAGCAACGAATTCGTTTTGTATCTTTCAATAACGATTTGTTAGACTGATAATTCACTAATTTCCACACCTAACAGCAACTAATTTCTTTGCTATCGCAACTGCGATATTCTTCTGTTGCTCTGAGTGTGTTTCGCTTGTCTCTTACACCTTGCACATCCGATGTAAGTGTTTTGTCATGGCTGGCTCTCCGAAGGCCATCAGTAGTTCTGACAGAATGTCTTCTACTCCCGGGGCCTTGTTCCGAATTAGATCTTTGAGAGCTTTGTCAAATTCTTCTCTCAGTATCATCTTCACTTTCGTCCACTTCCCTTTCCATAATATGGCTTTGAAGTTCATTACCCTTGCATTGACTCTCTATATACCCCTCCCACCTTTCAGATTTCCGTTCTTTGCTTAGGATTGATTTACCATTAGAGCTCTAGATATTCATCCAGATGCTTCTTTTTCTCCAAAGGCCTCTTTAATTTTTCTGTAAGCGGTATCTATCTTTCCCCTTGCTTTTGTTCTCTGACCATCACTGACTAGCAGTTTTGCACTTCCTGCCGATCTCATTGCTCAGACTTTTGTATTCCCTTCCGCCTGCTACAATTCCTGCACTTTTAAATTTTTTCCTATCATCAATCAAATTCAGTATCTCTTGTGTTATCCAAGATTTCCTAATAGGCCTTACATTTTTACCTACTTGATCCTCTGCTGCCTTCACTATTTCATCCCTTGAAGGTACCCACTCGTCGTCTACTGTATTCCTTTCATCTGTTCTAGTCAACCGATGGTGGATACTCCCTCTGAAGCTCTCAACACCTCTGGTTCTTTCAACTTACCAAGATGTGATCTCCTAGATTTTCTCTTTTCCTTAGTTTTAATCTACAGTTCTTTATCGGTAAATTATGGTCAGAGTCCACATCTGTATCAAGAAATTTCTTAAATTTAAAATCTGGTTCCTAAATCTCTGTCGAACCATTATATAATCAATCCGAAACATTCCGTTGTCGCCAGGTCTCTTCCACGTATACAACCTTCTTTTATGAATCGTAAACTAAGTGTTAGCGATGATTAAATTATGCTATGTGCAAAACTCTGCCAGGCAGCTTCCTCTTTATTCCTTGCACCAGTCTACATTCACTTACTAATTTTCTTCTTTTTCTTTTCCTACTGTCGAATTTCAGTCCCTCATCACAATTAAATGATTGTCTCCTTCAACTACCTGAACAATTCCTTTTACCACATCATACATGTCAACTTGTACTACTGTTGTAGTTGTTGGCTTTGTGTGTATTTTGGCGACAATAATGCGTTCACTATGCTACACATAGTATCTTACCTGCGTTCTTGTTTTCTTATTCATTAATAAATCCTCTCCTGCATCACGCGTGTTGGACTTTGCACTTACAATTCTGTATTCACCTGATAACTCCCGTTGCTCCTGCCACTGAACTTCAGTAATTCCCACAATTTCATCCAAATTATTTCCCTTTCTAAATTTTCTTACCTACTGGCCTGATTAAGGGATCTAATATTCCATGCTTCGATCTGTAGAACGGTTTTTTTCATTTATTGAATTTAAATTCCCCATCCGTGGCTAGGCACTGCTCTTAAGCCAAGACACAGTAAGTACAGCGCAGTGCTTAGCACACTGGACTCGCATTCGGGAGAACGACGGTTCAATCCCGCGTCCGGCCACCCTGATTTAGGTTTTCCATGTTTTCCCTAAATCGCTCCAGGCAAATGTTGAGTTGGTTACTTTGAAAGGGCACGGCCGGCTTCCTTACCAGTCCTTCCCTAATCCGATTAGACCGGTGACCTAGCAGTTCGGTCTCTTCCCCCAACCAACCAACAGTAAGTACATAATAGGAAGGCAATTAAAACAACATAAAGGAGAAAATAAGGCATAATATAGATACAAAAAGGGGAGACATTATGGAAGAGAGCCTACAAAGAGGGTGACTGTAAAAATGGAGATAAAAGTCTAAAACATATATTTCACAAAAAACTATGCATTGTAACAATTAAAAGAACACAAGGCGAAGTACAGCTGGCGGTTAAAGTCAAGCATGAAATTAGAACCATAGCACTTAACATCACTGTAGATTGGCACCAAACGCAACACTGTCGTAATACACTGATACACTGATGACGAGGAACAAATTGGGAGGATCTCCTATGGGCAGGGATACGAGGGAGAAGGGATGAAAGGAGGAATGGGCGGTTCTAGAGGGGGGAAGAGAAAGGGAGGGAAGGACATGAGAGGAAAACAGTCAAGGAGAGAGTGCAGAGACACAAGGAGGGGGGGGGGGGTTAAGGAGGAGAAACTGCTGTGGGAAAGGGAGGGGAGAGGAAGGGAGGCTCTGGGGATGGGGAGACAAGGCCAGGCTACTGTTGGTAGGATGGGTAGACATGAAAGCGAAACTCATCATCTGGCAGAGGAAGGTGCCGGAAATTGCCCTTATGAAGGATATGGAGTGTATGGAGTTGGACAGAGGAGGACACAGCGATAAAGGTCCGGCAATGGCCGGGGAGTAAATAGGAAGGAGGACACCAGGGGTGGGGGATCAAGCCTGTGGACAGTTTAAAGGATGCAGATTTGTTGGAGGAAAAGGAGGAGGTAGGGGAAGGGGATGAGGTCGTACTGGAGCCGTGTGGGGAATGGAAGGCAGATACAAAAGACAAGGCATATACCTTACAAAACTGGGTGAGGTGGAGGGGGGCAGAGATCCACGCAACGCTAGCGTAACAGAGGATAGGACGGATGAGGGATTTGTAAGTGTGGAGGATGGTGGAAGGATGCAATCCCCATGTCTGGCCGGACAGGAATTTCAGGAGGCACAGGTGGGTATGGACTTTCAGCTGGATAGTCAGGAGATGAGGGATCCAGGTGAGGTGGCAGTTGAGGGTAAGGCCAAGGTATCTCATGGTGGGGGTGAGATGGATCTGTTGACCATAAATGGTTAGGTAGAAATCATAGAGATGGGAAAAGCAGGAGGTGCGGCCTGTGATGATTGCCTGGGTCTTGAAGGGGGTGATACAAAGGAACCACTAGTTGCACCAAGTGGTGAACTGGTCAAGGGTGATTTGGAGGGTGCGTTGGACGGTTGAGGCGTGGGACTGACAGCCAGGAAAGCGGTGTCATCAGCATATTGGAGGAGGTGTACTGTTGGGGGCCTGTAGAAAGCAAGTTTTGTTGTATTTATGACACAAAAGGCATCTTTTACAAATCACTATTTGGCGAATTTCAAAATAATCTTAATATTCTGCACAGTGCCCGAAAGGACTGTTATTAAATATGCTTGAGGAATAGGAGATTTTGCAAAGTAAAACAAAATTTTCGTCAGAAATACTAAATGAACAAACAGATTTCAACAAGAAATGATTTTCACTTCTATTTATGGAGCACTGATACTTCTGCCGCCACCCTGCAGCTTCAGTAGTTGGAGACACACTACTGTTCGCCCAACGCAGAATTCTTTTCGTGATAAATGGCGTACAGTTCTGTACTTTACCCCCAAGACTGTGCACATTTGTATGGTTTCCTGATTTTTTTTTGTGCACAAAATGCGTAAAAGTTAAAGTATTTACAACATAGTCATACAGGCGGATCTGTCATAGGCTGACAGAGGGTTGCTAACAGCAGTACTATAGTTGTTTCAAATTGCCTATGCTTTGTTTTGTTTAAGTTGTCATTTTATAAACGTTTGTAGTCATAGTATTACAAACAGTTTTACAGGACTTGTAAAATGTCAGTTTTAATATTGTGTACCCCTTTAGCCCTCCTCCCTTCTTTAATTGCGTCGTGGCGATCTACAACGTTTGTTATTCACAGAAAATTGTGTTATGATTATACAACCATAGAAGATCTTATGTACATTATCTCAAGTGCGCCAGCTTCAATCAATTCTCTTACAACCCCCTAGTAATCTCTATAATTTTCACATTTCTTAAATTTTATTAACTTTTACTGATGGTAGTAGTTTAAGTGCTGTTAAGTCGTCAAAAACAAAAGATTTATTTTTGGCTCCAGCGCCAATCAGGGCGTTCTTCCAATGTATTAAATAAATAAAAAATACCTTTTACACATAGTTTTGAAAAGTAATACCTTTTTGTAAAACATTGTAAGTGATTTCCATGTTGGCTCATGATTTTATATCATACATTGTCATGAGGAAAATTGTTGTTGTAAACAGAAACAAATAGCAGCGTGTCCCACTCACCCAACGCTGGCTGGTGGTTTAGTCCACTTGGCTTGCAAAATTTTCTGTTGGTATCAGTTTGTGCTTGTCTCGTGATCGGGAATGTTGACATATCTTCTGATAACAAGAAGGGTAAGGGTAAACTGGCTGGGCTGATAGCAGGAAATTTAAAGGGGGAGGAACTACATCTCATGGTGGTAACTCTTTTTTAGTGTAAGGTCATTGTCCATTCGGAAACTCAGCCACGCAAGTACTAAAGATGTTAAAAAAGTTCAAAATACTCACAAAAGTAAAGTGAATATTTCATCAAAATATTGGGGGATTGAAGAATAAAATTAATGAACTTCTGCTTTGTTTAGAAGATATAGAAACTGAGAATGTAATAGATGTACTATGCCTGTCTGAGCACCACACTGTTACTGACATGCAAAAGGTTAGCATCAATGGGTACAAATTAGCTGCACATGTAATTAGAGATAATACACACCTGGAAATGGAAAAAAGAACACATTGACACCGGTGTGTCAGACCCACCATACTTGCTCCGGACTCTGCGAGAGGGCTGTACAAGCAATGATCACACGCACGGCACAGCGGACACACCAGGAACCGCGGTGTTGGCCGTCGAATGGCGCAGCATTTGTGCACCGCCGCCGTCAGTGTCAGCCAGTTTGCCGTGGCATACGGAGCTCCATAGCAGTCTTTAACACTGGTAGCATGCCGCGACAGCGTGGACGTGAACCGTATGTGCAGTTGACGGACTTTGAGCGAGGGCGTGTAGTGGGCATGCGGGAGGCCGGGTGGACGTACCGCCGAATTACTCAACACGTGGGGCGTGAGATCTCCACAGTACATCGATGTTGTCGCCAGTGGTCGGCGGAAGGTGCACGTGCCCGTCGACCTGGGACCGGACGCACGGATGCACGCCAAGACCGTAGGATCCTACGCAGTGCTGTAGGGGATCGCACCGCCACTTCCCAGCAAATTAGGGACACTGTTGCTCCTGGGGTATCGGCGAGGACCATTCGCAACCGTCTCCATGAAGCTGGGCTACGGTCCCGCACACCGTTAGGCCGTCTTCCGCTCACGCCCCAACATCATGCAGCCCGCCTCCAGTGGTGTCGCGACAGGCGTGAATGGAGGGACGAATGGAGACGTGTCGTCTTCAGCGATGAGAGTCGCTTCTGCCTTGGTGCCAATGATGGTCGTATGCGTGTTTGGCGCCGTGCAGGTGAGCGCCACAATCAGGACTGCATATGACCGAGGCACACAGGGCCAACACCCGGCAATATGGTGTGGGGAGCGATCTCCTGCACTGACCGTACACCTCTGGTGATCGTCGAGGGGACACTGAATAATGCACGGTACATCCAAACCGTCATTTAACCCATCGTTCTACCATTCCTAGACCGGCAAGGGAATTTGCTGTTCCAACAGGACAATGCACGTCCGCATGCATCCCGTGCCACCCAACGTGTTCTAGAAGGTGTAAGTCAACTACCCTGGCCAGCAAGATCTCCGGATCTGTCCCCCATTGAGCATGTTTGGGACTGGATGAAGCGTCGTCTCACGCAGTCTGCACGTCCAGCAGGAACGCTGGTCCAACTGAGGCACCAGGTGGAAATGGCATGGCAAGCCGTTCCACAGGACTACATCCAGCTTCCCTAAGATCGTCTCCATGGGAGAATAGCAGTCTGCATTGCTGCGAAACGTGGATATACACTGTTCTAGTGCCGACATTGTGCATCCTGTGTTGCCTGTGTCTATGTGCCTGTGGTTCTGTCAGTGTGATCATGTGATGTATCTGACCCCAGGAATGTGTCAATAAAGTTTCCCCTTCCTGGGACAATGAATACACAGTGTTCTTATTTCAATTTCCAGGAGTGTATCATGAGACGAGGAGTTGCCATATATGTCAAAAGCTTCCACAACGCAAAAAATTTAGAAGCTAAAAAATTTTGTGTAGGGCAACATATGGAAGCATGTGCCACTGAACTAAAACTAAATGATGATACTTTCATAGTTGTAACAGTGTATAGGTCCCCTCAGGGAATTTCCAGCTATTTCTAGAAAACTTGGATGCTTTGTTGTGCTATCTGTCAGACAGAGGGAAGCAAATTATCATTTGTGGGGATTTCAGTGTTGATTCCCTGAAAGAGTGTAATAGGAAGAATGACCTTGTAGTATTAATCAGTTCTTTCAATTTGAGCTCTGTCATTGATTTTCCTACTCGGATAACAAAGAACAGCAGGACATTGATAGATAACTTTTTTATAGACAAAGATAAGTTTAAGGACATAAATGCTTATCCTGTTGAGAATGGTCATTTAGGTCATGGTGAACAGCTAGTTACTGTACATGACATAACGCCATGCAGTATATCCAATCAGAATTTCAAAGCAGTGCGTTCAATTAACAATATACATACTGCAAACTTTAGGGAAAGCCTAAAGCAGCTAGACTGGGATGAAGTGTATATGGAACCCGATGCAAACTTGAAATATAACTTATTTCACGATACTTTTTAAGGGTATCTGAAAATTGTTTTCCCAAGAAAATAGTTAAACATAATTCCAAGAAAACATATAAAAAACCTTGGATAACTAAAGGAATAAGAATGTCTTGCAACTGTAAAAGAGAACTCTATCTAACAGCAAGAGGGAGTACTGACCCCAAAATGGTTCAATATTATAAAAACTATTCTGCGGTATTAAGGAAAGTTATTAAAATGTCCAGAAGCAAGTGTATCATGTCTGAGATCAGTAACTCTGATAATAAAATTAAAGCAATTTGGAATATTATTGAAAGGGAAACAGGGCAACCAAGAGCACAGGAAGACTTTAGTGCCATAAAACTGAATGACAAGTGTACTAACAAACAATCAGAAATTGGAAATATTTTCAATAATCATTTTTTAAATGTTGTGGAGAAAATGGGATCTAGATCTTCACTAGAAGAGGCAAGGCTTCCGATAGAAGAGGCCATGCCTGTGCAGTTTGAAAAAACTGTATTTCCAACAACCTCTCCCTCTGAAATCAGTAAAACAATAAACTCACTGAAAAGTAAGAGCTCTTTCGGAATTGATGGCATTTCCAGCAAGATACTTATAGCTTGTTCCCCACAGACAAAGAGGATTCTCAGCCACGTATGTAATAGCTCTTTGGAGCAGGGTGTTTTCCCCGATAGACTGAAATATGCCATCGTAAAACAATTGCATAAAAAGGGGGATACGTCGGATTTCAACAACTATCGCCCAATCTCTCTTCGGACAGCTATATCAAAAATTTTTGAGAAAGTAATGTATTCAAGAGTAGCCTCCCATATATGTAAAAATAAAGTACTAACAAAATGTCAGTTTGGTTTTCAGAAGGCTTTTCAACAGAAAATGCTATATACGCTTTCACTGATCAAATATTAAATGCTCTGAATAACCGGACATCACCTATTGGTATTTTTTGTGATCTCTCAAAGGCCTTTGATTGTGTAAATCATGGAATTCTTCTAGATAAGCTAAATCATTATGGTTTGCTAACTGTTTCGACCAATGAACTCATCCCTTTCTGCATCTAGTACTATTTGAATTTTAAGGAGGGCAAAGGTATCATCATGTATATTCACTTTTTTAAATTATATTAGCTTATCTATTGCTACTCCCCATGATTTTCCTGAACTGAATTTAAGCCAGAGCAGAATATTTTCTCAGCAGACTTTTCGTATTCTCTTATTCCTGTGAGAAATAACGAATATATACTGAATATCTCCAAAGCTCTCTCAACTACTATTGTGAGTAGAACATCACGCTTTTCCCCACAAAATAGAGTCAATACTTTCAGCATTTGAACAGATTGGCCAAGTCCAAGTTCTTTTTGTTGTAGATGTAACTGAGCATCATTCGCTTCATTAAGCACTGGATTTCCAAAGTAAAAGAACGTAAAGAAAATCAGGGCATAATGCAGACCAAAAAATTGCCTGCATGTCGTTTGTTTACTGAGGTTACCTCTGATCTATCCCTCAAGATTTCAAAAACTTCTATTACGCTTTAAATGTTCTCAGCAAACATCTGTAAGGATCTTGCATCACAGTACTGCTTCGATTTAATTGGAATATGCGTGTAAATATTCCACCTATATCTAGAGCTTGAGAAAATGTGTACACGATTTGAACAGTGCAAAACGATACACCGATTTTGTCGCAATGTTAGCTGCACGTGCGTCAGGAAGATTAAATGGATGATTGTAGCATGCCACAAACCCTACTTTGGGGTTAATATGTGGAACACGTTTCTGAACACCACTAGTGTGTCCAGCCATGATCGCAGCGTTATCATACTCTTGTCTACTTTTAGATCATCTCATTGAAACATGTCAACAATTTGTTATGTAATTTCATTAGCTGGTTCCGCATGTAGTAGAATGAAGTTAGTATACGATTTCTCTACTGTTATTTCTGAACCTTCAATATACAGGACGAATGGCCTAAAACATGCACTGCAAATGTTGCTTAAATGGAAAGTGTTGTTGACGTCCGGTTTCCACAGAATGGATTGGTAGTCAGAGGTTCATGTTGTTACCCAATTTAACAGATTGTAATAAAACTTAGAAAGAGTAATTTTGTTTATACAAACGCATTTTTAAATGGAATTATGCCTACGGATATAAACAAACTAAAAGTAGAGTACATTAGAAAGTCATTGGTGTTTGTTGCATGATTCTAGTCCGAGTCGTTTACACGATATCCTATTTTCAAAAGTTTCAGCACCGACGCGTGGTTTTGCCTGTGTAGTTGCTAGGTACAATGCTGTTATATTTGCACTTGTTGTGCTTGTGTGTTCACGTTGTGTATGTGTGTTCCTTGAGTGCATTGCGACATAGTAGTCAGTTAGTGTGTGATAGACCAGACACTAGGCCATGAGTGGACCATGAGTTTTGCAGAAAAAGCAGACATACGAGTGCAGGAAGAATGCAGCTCGTTCTTGGACGGTGTATGCAGGAAGATATCCCAATAGACGTAAATCGTCTCGGCAGTTATTTATCAACCTCGTCAACCAGTTACATGACGGTGGTAGGGTGACACTTAGACAACGTAACAGAAGGACATAATTGACAACAGGAAGTGTAATGAGTCAGGCAAGTGTCCTACACATTCTCCATTGACAGAGGTTCCGTCCATATCACATCTCTCTTTCCATCAACGGCTGCAGGGAAACGATTGTTAGAATCGTGTTAACTTTTGTACATGGACTGTAAGACAGGATACGCCAGATGTATCATGTATCTTGTGTAGCGATGAAGTCACGTTTACCAACCACGGCCAGGTAATCCGGTAAAACATGCGGTATTGGTCTGTTGACAATCACTCTTGGCTTAGTTAGGTGGAACGTTTGCATCCGTGGTATACTAGCGTGTTGTGTGGGATTGTGAACTATCAGGTCATAGGCCCGTTTTCCATCTACTGAAAACCGAACGTGAATAATTATCTGAGCCGTGTAAGAGACCATTTTCCACGAGTGCTAGAAATGATCCTCTGCAAAATAGGAGGAACCTGTGGTAGAAACATGGTGCTGTCCAGGCCTTAGTGCACAAGGTACTACCGCATGTCTTCATAAATTGTTTCAAAATCCTTGAATTGGACATAAAGGGGCCATTTCCCTGATTTGACGCCTGTAGACTTTTTTCTGTGGGGAAAGCTGAAAGACGCTGTCTACGACATACCAGCTATATCCGATGAAATGCAAAGACGTTTTACTGCAGTCTGCTCGGAAATCTCCGCTGAAATGCTAGCACCACGTCTGCACCAGTCGTTCCACAACAGATTCCAAACGTGTATTGCCGCTGCAGGTGGTAACTTTAAACACAACCTGTGAAGGTCGATTGTCTTGTTGCTGGTCAGAATCCACTTAACTCGTGTGTCCAATTGTGTTATTCTTTAAAGTGTGGTACCACGAGTATTGTACAAGTGTCGGTGTGAGTTTTCATAATACGATAGCTCGTGAATGAGTCGCACTAAGAGTATTGCTAGAAACACCATTGGTATTCCGATTAATCCTACTTTCAGTTTTTTAGTGTCAATAGGGATTGTTTAATTTAAAAAGTGTATGTTGGCACAGTAAAATACACTTTCTATTTCTTATTACAATCTATCAAATGGCTAACTATACGAGTTTCTGACTACCAGTTCATCCTGTGAAATTCGCACATCAATAGCTCTCTCCATTTCCGTAATATTTACCGTGCACGTTTTTGGTGATTCACCCTGTATATATAACAGCTTGCTTCAGACATCTGGTCTCTAAGCTATACATCTGCTGTAGTATCTAACATGAAGAGGAGATAAATGTAAGTACCTACTGTTAGGAATTTCCTTAAATATTTATTTTCCGACATGGACATCAAGTAGTTTGATCAATTCATTTTGCCTTAATGGAGAAAATAAGACAGAACATAGGCGACTGTTGGCTATACTCGTACTTCGTAAAGGTGTTGATTCAAAGATAAATAATATTTGGCAAGTGACTTAAAGGTTTCAAGGAAATTTCCACAGTATGACCAATCTAGGATAACGATCGTTTGGCTGAATACAACACACATTCAATACTGTTGTATGACTTATGTTGCTGTAAGTGAACAACATGTTCGATTGTTTCCCATTTCTGTAATCACATTTCAAGCTCTTTCTAGTTTTCAAATCTTTCAACTTGATGACTATTTTTTTATAATGTAATAATCCGGGGTTAAGCTTTTTCCATGTTTTAAACTACGTGGTTCTATTGGAGAACTCTTCCCTTAACTTTTTAAGCGTGCAAGGAAAGCAACACAAAGAACATTTCACGGAAGAGTACAACAACTATGTCCTTAAAAATCACTATTTTATAACTTCATATAAAACAAAGCCTTAGAAAATGATCTATCGATATTATATGTTGAGATAATACATCTTTATTCTGTACTTAACACGACCCTTTCTTAACCGGCCCATTTTTCAAAGCCTCGCTGGCATTTTTCACTCAGAGTAGTCACTCCTTCTGCTGTAGAGAGTGAACAGTTTACGGCCACTGCATTATGTGAACCAATAAATTCTGGTGTACTTGCAGAGCTGTCAGCAGTTTTCACAATAAGTCTGTTAAGAATTCCAACTTGTTTAGAGAGCTGTTCCTAGAACTGTTTCTGTTCCTTTTCATCTTTTCCTGCATCTGTACCATATTCCTTTCTTAAAGACATTCTGAATTAGATAAATTCTGGAAAAATATTGAGTAATTGTAAAAAAACTGCCTGTACACAACTAATAAATAAACACAACTAATAGGTGACTGGTGTAGAACATTTTTGCTCGGCATAGTAGCAATATTGAAGGCAACAACGTAACCGAGGCATCAGTAGTTGGGATACATATGCCCAGTTCCGCGCAAGAATGGCAAACAAGGCAGGACGTGCACATTAAGTCCTGTAGCTGGCCGGAAATCGCTGTTACCAAGAATACTGAGTGGAGTATTCATGCTAATACAGCTTATTTCTTTAGATTATTTATTTTCCCTGTCTACATTAAATTACAAAAAACTGTTTTATCTGTTAACGTTCATTTCAGTAGGCAAGAAGCAAAAAATGAGGTCAATTATAAAAAAAAGTAATGAACAAAAAAAAAACTGTTAGGCAAGTCAGATATCACTTTCAGGTACCCAAGAATTAAGACTGATCGCAGCAGATAATGTTTCCTTAGGGCAACTGGCTGAAACTAATTTGTAAACATCAGCTTTTCCATTGAATAACATTGACAATAAAAAAGCTGCTCTTCCCATAATTCGCAAATAAGCACATCAATAAATAAAATGTGCTGTGCACCGTTCTACAGGGTGAGTCACTAACTATTGCCACCTGGACTACCTCCGAAATTAAGATAGGAGGTGAAACGTTTGTGGGACATATGTTGCATGGGACAACGGGGGCGATAATATGACGTTGGTTTTTTGATGCTAGGAGGGTTAACGTCAGAGATATAAAGGTCAACTTTGTTTCTTTAAATGGGATGCCAGAGTTTGGTATTTATTTCCTTATATCGGCTATCGAGACGAATCTAATGATGTGTAACAGTAAGGTCTTTGAAGGTCAACTATGGTCACAAAGGTGGCATGAATGTCCATTTACAGAAGGTGTTCGAAGTGATGACCATTGGTATCAATGCAGTGTTGCAACCTTCTTATCATGGATTGAGTGGTATTCGTTATCACATCGGCACTTACCGAGGCACATGCTCTGACAATTCTCTCTCGAATATCGTGCAAATAGTAAATATTCCCCGAATACGGCGCATCCATCTAACGTTCCAGTGATATGTAAACAACATTCGACGGTTTCGCAATACAACACTAACAGGAACGATAAGACTGGTATCGTCGAATCAAGCGAATGTGAATGATGTATTCCTTCGAAGAACAAATCGATATGCTTCTCATTTACGACGAATGCCAACAAAATTCAGTGAGAGCTAGAGACTTATCCACTGAAAGATATCCTCAACGTACTCACCCTACACGTTGTACATTTAAATACGTGTATGATAAATTGAGAACAACTGAATCTTCAACGCATGGGAAACATATCCGGCAAAGGAAACTTACTAACGAGGAAACGGAGATTGGTACTCTTGCCACAGTGGTTCGAGATCCTTCCGTTAAATCGCAAGGGAATCTGGCATGAGCCAGAGCAGTGTTGTTCGTGTTCTGCATCGTCATAAATATCATCTTTAACATATCAGTCTCCACCAAGAATTAACTGGTACGAATTGTATGCGTCGTATTGAATTCTGCCGATGAGCTCAATTTCAGGTTTAGAGGGATGACACATTTATTAATTTGACTTTATTTACTGACGAGGCTACATTCAGGAACCATGGAAGTGTTAATGTGCATGACATGCATTACTGGGCAACTGAAAATACATGTTGGCTGCGGTATGTTTCAACCTAAAAAAAGTGGTCGATGAATGAATGATGTTGGATTCTGGAGCACAGAATTATAGGCCCCTATTTCATCGAAGGAAATCTTAATGGAAGGAAGTACACTACATTCCTGCAAGAAACATTAGGTCGGTTATTGGAAGAAATACCTTTAGGAACACAGAACAGAATGTGGTATCAACAAGACGAGTGTCCGGCACATATTTCGCTGATGGCTAGAAATGAGTTAAACAGACAATTCCCAAACCGTTGAATGGGATGTGGAGGAGATGTGTCGTGGCCTGCCATAATTGAAGCCTCTGGATTTTTTCTTGTGGGGATTTGTAAAAGACATTGTTTATAAAGAAGTTCCAACTACACCTGAAGATATGCGAGAGAGAATTGTCAGAACATGTGCTTCGATAAATGCCGATGTGGTAACGAAAACCACTCTATCCATGATAAGAAGATAGCACTGCATTGATACCAATGGTCATCACTTTGAACACCATCTGAAAATGGACGTTCATGCCACCTTTCTGACCTTCGTTGACCTCCAAAGATCTTACTGTTACACATCATTGGATTCAGCTCGATAGCCGTTATCAGAAAATAAGTTCCGAACTATGGCATACCATTTTTTCTTAAAGTTTGTCCTTAACATCTCAGAAGTTACCCCAGCTAGCAACAAAAATCAATGTAATATTATGACCCAAGTTGTCCCATAAATCTTTTGCCCAACCATCTTTTCAGCTCCTATCAGACTTTTGGAGTGATTCTTGGTGACAATAGTTAGTGACTCACCCTGTGTAATACACTCCTGGAAATGGAAAAAAGAACACATTGACACCGGTGTGTCAGACCCACCATACTTGCTCCGGACACTGTGAGAGGGCTGTACAAGCAATGATCACACGCACGGCACAGCGGACACACCAGGAACCACTGTGTTGGCAGTCGAATGGCGCAGCATTTGTGCACCGCCGCCGTCAGTGTCAGCCAGTTTACCGTGGCATACGGAGCTCCATCGCAGTCTTCAACACTGGTAGCATGCCGCGACAGCGTGGACGTGAACCGTATGTGCAGTTGACGGACTTTGAGCGAGGGCATATAGTGGGCATGCGGGAGGCCGGGTGGACGTACCGCCGAATTGCTCAACACGTGGGGCGTGAGGTCTCCACAGTACATCGATGTTGTCGCCAGTGGTCGGCGGAAGGTGCACGTGCCCGTCGACCTGGGACCGGACCGCAGTGGCGCACGGATGCACGCCAAGACCGTAGGATCCTACGCAGTGCCGTAGGGGACCGCACCGCCACTTCCCAGCAAATTAGGAACACTGTTGCTCCTGGGGTATCAGCAAGGACCATTCGCAACCGTCTCCATGAAGCTGGGCTACGGTCCCGCACACCGTTAGGCCGTCTTCCACTCACGCCCCAACATCGTGCAGCACTCCTCCAGTGGTGTCGCGACAGGCGTGAATGGAGGGACGAATGGAGACGTGTCGTCTTCAGCGATGAGAGTCGCTTCTGCCTTGGTGCCAATGATGGTCGTATGCGTGTTTGGCGCCGTGCAGGTGAGCGCCACAATTAGGACTGCATACAACCGAGGCACACAGGGCCAACACCCAGCATCATGGTGTGGGGAGCGATCTCCTACACTGGCCGTACACCTCTGGTGATCGTCGAGGGGACACTGAATAGTGTACGGTTCATCAAAACCGTCATCGAACCCATCGTTCTACCATTCCTAGACCGGCAAGGGAACTTGCTATTCCAACAGGACAATGCACGTCCGCATGTATCCCGTGCCACCCAACGTGCTTTAGAAGGTGTAAGTCAACTACCCTGGCCAGCAAGATCTCCGGATCTGTCCCTCATTGAGCATGTTTGGGACTGGATGAAGCGTCGTCTCACGCGGTCTGCACGTCCAGCACGAACGCTGGTCCAACTGAGGCGCCAGGTGGAAATGGCATGGCAAGCCGTTCCACAGGACTGCATCCAGCATCTCTACGATCGTCTCCATGAGAGAATAGCAGACTGCATTGCTGCGAAAGGTGGATATACACTGTACTAGTGCCGACATTGTGCATGCTCTGTTGCCTGTGTCTATGTGCCTGTGGTTCTGTCAGTGTGATCATGTGATGTATCTGACCCCAGGAATGTGTCAATAAAGTTTCCCCTTACTGGGACAATGAATTCACGGTGTTCTTATTTCAATTTCCAGGAGTGTATAAAATATTATTTACCTGTGCGTTGAATCTAATGGCTAATTTATTGTTACGTCTTTTCTGTCGTGATTTCCTAACGAAAACACAACATTGGAGTCCTTAAGTAATTGGAGCGCTATTTACATGCATGCGGCCTGGTCGAAACCGATCCACTCCTATCAACGATAAGGGTATGATAGCAAAAATGACGTCTCATCTTGCTCTCATCTAGACACTGGGGAAAAACGCTTCATCGGTATGTATTGAATTTTATGGTAGAATTATCAATAGAACGTATTAATCTATCGCTGACTCTCCATCAGAGACATGTGTGTCTTATAATTATGAACCATGCAAAAGAAATTCCGTAGGCGGTGCTTACGTTACAATTAGAGACTGTGCCTCAAATATAGTGGTCGACTACCTTGTGAAAGAAGTTTTGTATTTCAATATAAACCTCTTCCAGAAAAATGGAGAGCATTTTTATCTTTCCGCCTCCATGCGCCTATAAAGATTCACTCAACCTGCGATCGTTTTTCATATAATTTTGAGGCAACTGTGGAGGGGACAAATTCTGCGGCGGCGTCCTGAGTATAAAAAAAACATAGTTTCCGCAGCTCCTCACACGTCACTGTAAGATATCCGTAGGAGAAAAGTCGATCTGTAACGTTGACATTACCTGATTTACAGCTGTACACCTCATCGTAAAGAAATCGCATTTTGAAACTTGTAAAGGGCAGTGTTGCCAATGGGAAGCGACGAACTGGAACGAGAAAATTACGAGACAGGGTTTGGAGCGTAACACACAAACAGTTTTGAAGAGTGAGATGGGTTACAAATGGTGACCAATGTCTAGTAAAGTATCTAGAGAATATCGATTTGCGTTCTGTGAAGTGGAAAGTGGATTTGACTAAATGAGAAGACAGTTATGTAAATATTATCACAGAAGGATTTCTTCCATTGCTCTATGTACCCGGCACAATCGTAACCTGAACATTTCCGAGACAACTCCCGAGTTGAACTGAAGAAAAGACCGCAAAAGGAAATCACAGTCAGTGAAGTTCAGAATAGTCAAGGAATTACGTCAAATGTTAAAATTTTATTATCTTCGAAGCCTACAGCTTTGTACTCACTCTCATCAGTATTGGAAAGATAGCTCTGTTCATGCATCAGATACTCAGATAGTGATAAGAACTCTCGTAATGACCTAATTAAATTATCACCCACTTTTGTTGAGCACTCCACCAGTAAATGTGCAACGATTTATTCTCCGGCAGTGCGTGAGAGGGTGACGAAAGGTTGGAGAGCGGCGCCGGCCGGGACCAGTGACTCACTCACTTCCTGTACTGATATCTCACACCTGCTGGCGACATTATCTCAGGCGGCGGTGTGAGATTTCATCCAACACGTCGCACTCAAGACATTTCCTTTGCTGTGGTATCGCTCAACGTGCGAAGGTGAGAAGGATCTGCGCAAGGCTGCATTCCTTTGAGAGCATTCGCTGGTTGGAAATTGTTACCATTTCAAGTTTTAGTACAGAGAATGGCTGAACGAAATCATAAGCAAATGCAGTTCTTTCAGGGTCTGCTTAGGCCCGCAGTTATTGAAAAATAGTAAGTGGATACAAAGGAGTGTGCCACTAAAATACGAATGAAGACATGAGCGAACATAAAAGAGTGCGTAACACTCCAGTGACATATAAGAATGCGTAGTAGCGTTAGATACCTTACAATGAAAAGTCCTCCTCTAAGAGAGAAGTAAAAAAGATAATAGCATACAATGAATAAAAATAGCTGTGACTGGGTAGCTCAGTCAGTAGCAGACTTGTTTTAACAAAGCAAAGGTCCCGATTTCGGGTTCAGTACTCAGTCTTAACCTGCCAAGAGGTTTCGGTAAATAAAGATATTGAAACACAACAACGCACGGTTAAACTCCGTCCCCTTGGAGGTACAAGTAACTGCCTGCTCTACGCCTGATTAAAAGCTACGACCTACAGTTTAAACTCTGTAATAAGAGGAATTTTTATTTTTTCACATACACAGCTTCTGACTTTTTTGCGCGCCCGCCACGAATTCGTACCCAGTGTCAACCTCATCTCACAGTAGCACTTTCAACCTACGTCCTCAATTATTTTCTGCATGTACTCCAACCTCTGTCTTCTTCTATAGTTTTTATCCTCCACTGAAACCTGCAGTACCACAGAAGTTAATCCCTCATGTTTTAACAGATATCCTATCATTAATCCTTTCTTCTTGTCAGTGTTTTCCATATATTCCTTTCTTTTGCGTCTCAGCACAGAATCTCATCATTCTTTACGTTGTCAGTTCGCTTAATTTTTAACATTCTTCATTAGCACCACAGTTTAAATGCTTCAGTTCTCTTCTGTTTCTATTAGCCCACAGTCCATGTCTTACTGTCTTTAAACGCTGATGGGTTCCAAACGAACATTCTAAGAAAATTTCTTCCTCAAATTAAGGCCTACTTTTGATACTATTAGACCTCTCTTGGCGAGTAATGTCCTTTTTGTCGTTGCTAATCAGCTTCTTATGTTCTCGCTGCTGCGTCTATCGTGGATTATTCTGCTACCTAGGTAGCAAAATTCCTTAACTTCGTCTATTTCGTGATCCTCAATTCTAATGTTGAGTTTTACGCCATTCTCAGTTCTGCTCCTTCTCATTACTTTCATTTTTCTCCCTTTCTTTCTCTATCCATATTCTGCAATCACTATACATATATTCCCCACTTTCACTTAGGATAGCAACTTCATCAGCGAATCTTATCATTGGTATCTTTTAACCTTTAATTTTAATTCCACTATTCAGGCTCTCTGTAATTTATATAACATGTTCTTCTATGCGTAGATTGAACAGCGTGGGCGAAACCTTACATCCCTGTTCGCGCCCTTTTTAATCCAAGCACTTCAATTTTGGTCTTCCACTCATATTGTTCCCTCTTGGAATTTGCACATATTGTGTATCACGCGTCCTTTCCTATATCTTACCCCTATTTTTCTTAGAATTCCGAAAATGTTGCGGCATTTGACATTATCGAACGCTTCTTCCGTGTCCACAAATCCCATGAATGTTTCTTGACTTTTCTTCAGTCTTGTTTCTGTTTTCACTTGCAATGTCAGAACTGCCTCTCTGGTGCCTTTACCTTGCCTAAAGATAAACTGATGGTCATTCGACAGTGCTTCACTTTTATTTTCCACTCTTCTCTATATTAATTCATGTCAGCAACTTGGATGCATGAGCTGTTAAGTTGATTGTGCAATAAGTCTCGCATTGTTTGGCCTTCGCAATCTTCGGAATTGTATGGAACGTGAACAGTCATTTTGTAAAGTCTTCTTCAAACGATTTTGCAAATCCTCTATTCTCTTTTGAGATCTTAAGTCATCTAAAGCCCTTCCGGATTCTGATTCTAATATAGGATTCCTTACCTCTTCCCTCCAAACTTCTGTCTCTTCTTCCATCACATCATCAGACAAGTCGTCCCTCTCACAGAAGCCTTCAATGTTCTCTTTCCACATATACGCTCTATCCTCTGCATTTGAAATTGCAATTCCTATGGCACTCTTGATGTTACCGCTTTGCGGTTAATGTCATCGAATGCTGTATTGACTTTTCTATATGGTGAGTCATTCCCTCCGACTATTATTTCTTTTTCGATTTATTCAGTTTCTTACATATAGCCATTCCGCCTTAGCTTCCCTGCAGTTCGTATATTTTTTGTTTCTAAGCGATTTGTATTTCTCTATTCCTGAATTTCCCTACGCTTTTTTGGATTTTCCTCTTTCGTCAAAAAAACTGAAGTATGTCTTCCGTTACCCATGGTTTCCTCGCACTTTTCTTCCTTTTACCAGTATAGAGATGTCCTATTCTTTTCGGTTGGACTGATTACTGAAGTGTTGATTGTCACTGTATCTAAAATCTCAGAGAACTTCAAGTGCATCTCTTCATTCCTTAAGACTTCCGCATTGCACCTCTTTGCGCATTTCTTCTTCTTTACTAGTTTCACAAATTTCATCCCACTCTTTATCATTGCCAAATTGTGATCTGGGCCTAAATCTGCTCCTGGGTACGCCTTGCAATACAATATCTGATTTCGCAATCTCTTCCTGACTACGATGTCATCCAACTGGAATCTTCCCGTACTTCCCGGTCTTTTCCAAGCATACCTCCTCCTCTTGTGAACCTGGGACAGAGTATTCGCTATTACTAGCTGATATTTATTGCAGAACATTATTCTTTCTCATATCTAGTTCATCGTAGTTAGCCAATATTCTCCACTATCCTTTCTTCTGCCACCCTCTTAGAACCTCATTCTAGTCTCACATGACTACTAGATCTTCATCTCCCTTTACGTACTGTATTACCTGTTTAAAATCCTCATATACTCTTTGTATCTCGTTACCTTCTGCTTGCGGTTCGGCATATATAACGGATCTATGTTGTCTGTGTTTGTTTGCCGTCGTTTTTTATGACACCAGCCCTATCACTGAATTGTTTAGAGTACCTCTTACTCTGCCCTCCCTTCCTATTCATAAAGAATCGTACTGCCGTTATACCATTTTCTGCTGTTGTTGATATTACCTTATATTCGTTTGATATCAACAGCTTCCCGCGCACAAGCCTACTTGAGCTAACAACAGTAGATGAAAAAGAAAAATATTGCAGATATTAATTCTTACGTGATTGATAAATAGACCGTACAGAAAACATGACGACAATGAGGTTTCTTAAGAATATTTCGTTACTTCAGTGACCTATCATTAGATATGTTGAGTTGTTGTGTGTACTAAAGTGAAGTACGAACAGTAATTAACCACAATGCAAATGACCATTTCACAAGTGAATATAAACTAGAATTAATCCTGATACAGACTGATGTTTGATGTGCAACTTAACAGTAGCAGAAATATTTTTGTCCCCGTCACGCTGAGGTGACGATAAAAATCTGGAACCGTGTGAGATGGGTTGACGGGTAAAACCTTCGGTTATAACTGCAAAGGAAGGCAAACAAGAGTAATAAGCCGAGTGGCTAAGAGCTCGATGTAAATGGGATAAGAAATTGTGTTTCTACATGAAGCACTGTGCTTCTTAACCACGTCACATTTGGTCTCATTCTATAATTTTCATTCGCGTACTCATAAAAAACTAATCTCGGTCGCAGCCTTGTATGCCTCTTTTAACGTAATAGGATCTGTTGTGGTTATGGTGTTTAGTCCAGCGACAGCTCTCCATACTACTCCATCCTGTGCAAGCTTCTTCATCTCCCAGTACCTACTGCAACCTACATCCTTCTGAATCTGTTTGGTGTATTCATCTATTGGTCTCCCTCTACGATTTTTACCCTCCACGCTGCCCTCCAATACTAAACTGGTGATCCTGGATGCCTCAGAATGTGTCCTACCTACCGATGTCTTCTTCTAGTCAAGTTGTGCCACAAACTTCTCTTCTCTCCAATTCTGTTCAATACCTCCTCATTAGTTATGTGATCGTTGTTGTTGTTGTGGTCTTCAGTCCTGAAACTGGTTTGATGCAGATCTCCATGCTACTCTATCCTGTGCAAGCTTCTTCATCTCCCAGTACCTACCGCAACATACATCCTTCTGAATCTGCTTGGTGTATTCATCTCTTGGTCTCCCTCTACGATTTTTACCCTCCACGCTGCCCTCCAATACTAAATTGGTGATCCCTTGATGCCTCAGAATATGTCCTACCAACCGATCCCTTCTTCTTGTCAAGTTGTGCCACAAACTTCTCTTCTTCCCAATCCTATTCAATACTTCCTCATTAGTTATGTGATCTACCCATCTAATCTTCAGCATTCTTCTGTAGCGCCACATTTCAAAAGCTACTATTCTCTTCTTGTCCAAACTATTTATTGTCCATGTTTCACTTCCAAACATGGCTACACTCTATACAAATACTTTTAGAAAAGACTACCTGACACTTAAATCTATACTCGATGTTAACAAATTTCTCTTCTTCAGAAACGCTTTCCTGGCCATTGCCAGTCTACATTTTATATCCTCTCTACTTCGACCATCATCAGTTATTTTGCTCCCCAAATAGCAAAACTCCTTTACTATTTTAAGTGTCTCATTTCCTAATCTAATTCCCTCAGCATCACCCGACTTAATTCGATTACATTCCATTATCCTAGTTTTGCTTTTGTTGATGTTCATCTTATATTCTTTCAAGACACTGTCCATTCCATTCAACTGCTCTTCCAAGTCCCTTGGTGTCTCTGACAGAATGACAATGTCATCGGCAAATCTCAAAGTTTTTATTTCTTCTCCATGGATTTTAATACCTACTCCGAATTTTTCTTTTGTTTCATTTACTGCTTGCACAATATACAGAATGAATAACATCGGGAAGAGGCTACAACCCTGTCTTACTCCCTTCCCAACCACTGCTTCCCTTTCATGTCCCTCGACTCTTATAACTGCCATCTGGTTTCTGTACAAATTGTAAATAGCCTTTCGCTCCCTGTATTTTACCCCTGCCATCTTTAGAATTTGAAAGAGAGTATTACAGTCAACATTGTCAAAAGCTTTCTCTAAGTCTACAAATGCTAAAGACGTAGGTTGGCCTTTCCTTAATCTTTCTTCTAAGATAAGTAGTATGGTCATTATTGCCTCACTTCTTCCAATATTTCTACGAAAATCCAAACTGATCTTCCCCAAGGTCGGCTTCTACCAGTTCTTCCGTTCGTCTGTAAAGAATTCGTTTTAGTATTTTGCCGCCATGGCTTATTAAGCTGATAGCTCGGTAATTTTCACATCTCTCAACACCAGCTTTCATTGGGATTGGAACTGTTAAGTTCTTATTGAAGTCTGAGGGTATTTCGCCTCTCTCATGCAGCTTTCTCGCTAGATGGTAGAGTTTTTTCAAGTCTCCAAGGCTGTCTGTAATTCCACTGGAATGTTGTCTACTCCAAGGGCCTTGTTTCACTTATGTCTTACTAGCGTTTAGTTTGAATATAATCAGTAGGAAGCCATATTAACGACAGATAATGGTGTACAAAACTTAAGGAACAAACTAACTTTCCCGTGATGCGTCATTCCAGATACAGAATCAGTTATAACTACGACCATACATTGAACTGGCACAGTATAATACATAAGGTAACTGCAAGAAATACGCAGTTAGACAGTTCAAAGATAATACACTACGGGCCATTAAAATTGCTTCACCAAGAAGAAATGCAGACCATAAACGGGTATTCAAATGGGTCAAATGATTCTGAGCACTATGGGACATAACTTCTGAGATCATTAGTCCCCTAGAACGTAGAACTACTTAAACCTAACTAACCTAAGGACATCACACACATCCGTGTCCGATGTAGGATTCGAACCTGCGACCGTAGTAAACGGGTATTCATTGGACAAATATAGTATACTAGAACTGACATGTAATTACATCTTCACGCAATGTGGGTGCATAGATGCTGAGAAATCAGTACCCAGAACAATCACGTCTGGCCCTAATAACGGCCTGGGTACACCTGGACATTGAGTCAAACAGAGCTTGGATGGTGTGTACAGGTAAAGCTGCCCATGCAGCTTCAACACGATACCACAGTTCATCAAGAGTAGTGACTGGCGTATTGTGACGAGCCAGTTGCTCGGCCACTATTCACCAGACATGGTGAGAGATCTGGAGAATGTGCTGGCCATGACAGCAGTCGAACATTTTCTGTACCCAGAAAGGCCCGTACATGACCTGCAATATGTGGTCGTGCATTTTCCTGCGGAAATGTAGGGTTTCGCAGGGATCGAATGAAGGGTAGAGGCACAGGTCGTAACACATCTGAAATGTAACGTCCACAGTTCAAAGTGCCGTCGATGCGGACAAGAGGTGACCGAAACGTGCAACCATTGGCACCACAAATCATCACGCCGTGTTTTACGCCAGTATGGCGATGACGAATACATGCTTCCAATGTGCGTTCACCGCGATGTCGCCAAACACGGATGCGACCATCACGATGCTGTGAACACAACCTGGATTCATCAAAAAATGACGGTTTGCCATTTTGCCATTCGTGCACCCTGGTTCGTCGTTGAGTACACCATCGCTGGCCCTCCTGTCTGTGATGCAGCGTCAAGGGTAACCGCAGCCATGGTCTCCGAGCTAATAGTCCATGCTGCTGCAAACATCGTCGAACTGTTCGTGCATATGTTTGTTGTCTTGCAAACGTCCCCATCTTTTGACTCAGGGATCGAGATGTGGCTGCTCGATCCGTTACAGCAATGCGGATAAGATGCCTGTCATCTCGACTGCTAGTGATACGAGGCCGTTGGGATCCAGCACGGCGTTCCGTATTACCCTCCTGAACCCACCGATTCCATATTCTGCTAACAGTCATTGGATCTCGACCAACGCGAGCAGCAATGTCGCGATATGATAAACCGGAATCGCGATAGACTACAATCCGACCTATATCAAAGTCGGAAACGTGATGGTACGCATCTCTCCTCCTTACACGAGGCATTACAAGAACGTGTCACCAGGCAACGCCGGTGAACTGCTGTTTGTGTATGAGAAGTCGGTTGGAAACTTTTCTCATGTGAGCACGTTGTAGGTCCCGCCACCGGCGCCAATTTTGTGTGAATGCTATGAAAAGCTAATCATTTGCGTATTACAGCATCTTCTTCCTGTCGGTCAAATGTTGCGTCTGTAGCATCTCATCTTCGTGGTGTAGCAATTTTAATGGCCAGTAGTTAGCAATACTAAAACCACTGCGATTTATGATGGTTTCCTGGACGTTACAAACGGTGTGACATGGTTTTTAATAGCGTGTGTGATCAGCACGGACGGCAGTGCATGCTCTGCAACATGGCCCCATGCTGGCGACAAGACTGATACGGAGATCTTGTGGTGGGGCGTTCCACTCCTCCACCTGCGCGACTGGCAGTTGCTGGATGGTCGACGGCGTGGGCGTGCTGTAGTACGTCTCCCCAAATGCATCCCACACGCCATCGACGGGATGCAAGTCGTGCAAACGCTCAGGCCACTCCGTTCACCAAATGTCCTTTCCTTCCATGAGCTTCTCCCCATATGCTGTTCAATGCGATCGCACTTTGTCAAGCGTCAAAATGAATTCAGAGCCGAAAGCACGTCTGAAAAGACGCACATGGCGGAGGAGTAGGGTGTTACACTGGAGTTATCCAGTGAGAATACCGCGTTTAAAAAAATTTGCATGTCACTACACCAATACAACATTATGCTCTTCACAGTATAACACCTGCACTACAAAAATGATCACTTCCGACAGTGTTCCTGGATGCTTTAAGTACTCCCACCTCCCACTACATGAGGGTATGTCCAGGATAGTAGAACATGATACTTTTGGTTCAGATATATATGCTGAGTCACAAGTAGAAGATGAGGATACAAAGAAAGTATATAAGGATGTTGAACTGCAATTCAATATGTAAAGGGAGATGAAAGTCTAATAATGTTTGGAGACTGGAATGCAATTACAAAGAAGAAAGGATTGCGGGAGAATGTGGTCTTGGTAGTCGGAATGAGAGAGGAGAAAGTCTAACTAAATTCTCCCATAAATCTCATAGTAATAGCGAACACTCTGCTGAAGAATCACAGAAGGACAGGTTGTATGTGGAAAACATCTGGAAACACAGGAATACTCCAGCTCTGTTACACCAAGCTCAGATAGAGATTCCGAAGTCATATAGTGAATTCTAAGACGTACTCAAGAGCAGATATAGATTCAGACACAACACAGTAATGTTGAAGACTAGAGGTTTAAGAAAATCATCCGGAAGAATCAGTGTGGAAAGAAGTCATATACTGGAATACTGAGGAATGATGAGACGCGTCTAAGGTTCGCTAACCATGTGACTACTTCAGTAAGGAATATCAGAGGAGGAAGTTCAGTTGAAGAGGAAGGGACATCTCTAAAAAGAGCAGTCACAGATGCTGGAAAGACAAAAACATAGGTACTAGGAAGGCAACTGCAAAGAAACCTTGGTAACAAAACAAATACTTTCGTTGACTGACGTAAGAAGGCAGTACACAAAAGTTCAGGAAAACAGGAACACAGCAATGTAAACCAGTAGAAATGAAATACATAGGCAGTGCAGGAAGCGATGTTCAAATGATCGCATCAAAAATATGAAGAAATGAAAAAAGAAATGATCGTCGGAAAGTGTGACTCAGCATACAGAAAAGTCTAAACTATCGTTGATAAATGTAAAAGCAACGTTAAGAGCCACTGCAAGTTCTACTGCTAAACGCAGAAGAGAGAGCAGGTAGGTGGGAAGACTACATTTAAGTCCTCGTAGTGGGAGGAATTGTCTGATGACATGATAGAAGAACAAATTGAATTCAATGGAGTTGAGAGAGGCCATTCCGTATCAGAGTCAGAACTTAAAGGAGCTTTGGAAGACATATGATCAAATAATGCAGAAGGAATCGATAAAATTCTGACATATGACCAAATAATGCAGAAGGAATCGATAAAATTCTATCTTATATTCTAAAGTTGTGGGGAAAATGGCAACAAAATGACTATTCAAGTTACTATCCAGAAATAATGAAACTAGCCACTTACCCTAAGACTTTCGGAATAAATATTGTCCTAACAATTCCGAAGACAGTGAAGGGGGTCGTCTTAAATTAAAATCTCTGACTATGTGGTACAGCATATTTCCTCTTGCTGCTTGTACAGCCGGAAGTATAGCATCAGTGTCGTATCATCTTGTAAGGTGTCAGGCAAATCCAACACCTTCCATGAAAACACTGACATAATAAGCAAATCTAGTAGTATGTCACATAGCTCCGAATAAATCGTGACATTAAATTAACCAAAGAAATACGAGTAACGAGTGAGCAAATGGAATACCACAGAATAACACAAGAATACCTAAATGCATGTCGTACCTTCCCACCGAGAGACCGACGCAGTTCCGAGGGGAGAAACGAGAACAGAAGCAGAACCGTGTTAAGCTAGAAGGCATTTCGATAAGGGACGGAGTGGACAACCAAGTCGCCAGCTAACCACTAGTGCCACACAACCCGCACGTTTTAGCGTGAGAATGTTTCGCGTCTCTGTTACGTCAAGGACCACCCCCCAGCCCTTGTTAAAAGCTAGAGCCCTCCAGAAAAACGGTATAGATCTTATGATAACACAAAAAATGGCCACTACCACCCACAAGTTCCAGCGTGAGCCTTTTCGAGTGTCTGTTACATTAGGACCACTCCCCAGCCCATGTTAAAAGATAGAGCCCTCCAGAAGAACAGTATAGATCTTACGATAACGCTAAAAGGACCACACCAGCTGCAGGTTTTAGCGTCTCTGTTACGTTGCAAACCTTAAAAAACATTGCCCCTCCACGAAAAGTAAAACGTTTCTCATTGGATAGACAGAATTTTTGTAGGTGGAGCTTAAGGTTAACATTGAGACCCTGACTGGTCAGATGAAAACACAGCCAGATATTTTTTTTTAAACCAACTTCGGTAAATGTGGTAAGGAGAAGTTAGAGCAGAATTGCTTCCGAGATGGCGAGGTGAGCGGAGCTGTGCTGACCGCCGCTGCCCTGACGCTGCCTAAACACCGACAAGGTAATGAACGCTCGCGATGCCGCATTTTTGAGCGCATAAGGCTTCACCCAGAACTGCAGAAGTCTCATCTGTTACACCCCCTTTTTCGTGTAATACTAGTGTCGATCGTTAATTAAAACTCATGGTGTTCATATTTCCCACTTGAAGAACAGATCTGAAACGCAATGATTTTTCTGTTATATAGTTATTGAGAAGCCACATCAGCCACTGTAATTTACGACGAGTTAGATAAGTAATTAAAGATAATTGAGGGTCACTGTAGACCATTTTGATAGTTTTCTCTTTTGTGAAACTTAAATTAAGCCTAGATTATAGATGTGATATGGCATAGGTCATCCTTCGATCGATTGTAGAACTTGGAAACCCACTCAGGGAATATTCGTTCACATTTTTGTTGAACGCAGTTGGTTTTTACCATCCTGTATTAAAACACTTCCTTTTATCAAAAGTGCAATTTATAAACAATGTTTTGTGAGTAGAATGAAATTTCCAATGGTAAACTTAACTGCTTTTTCGACGTTATTTTACCAGCTAACTAAAAATAGGAAAGCCTTGAACCCCTTCCACTAAACTTAGTTAGTATTAAGATTCTTTTACAGGGAGTGCAGTGGAGCTGACGCTGAGATCATTAAGTACTTGGTTATATCATCGCTAGTCTCACTGAACTCTTCTGAATTCTACATGTCATGTGTGGTCTGGCGTCTCCTTACCAGCAACAGGTCCCAGGTTAAAACTAGTCAATTCCCTAAAAAAAACACGCTCAGAGCGTCCTTGCGCGAAAGTGTTAGGGAGACACGATATAGAACAATCAGACACCACCATGAATGTTTAGAATCTAACCAAAATAATATTCGCAAAGGCCGACACCGACACAGAAAACACAACTTGATAGTATACCAGGTCATCTTTATCCTACCAAATCAGGAGAGTTAGGACAAATTAAGGATGAAGTATCAGAGGTCATACCTGGTTTTAACAAACATTGTCTTTGTTTGGAAGTTGAGCAAGTTTTTTCTTTTAAGAAAATTTTTCAGTTACTACTTACTTTAGTGAAACTAAAGTGCATCACCATTTACTTTTAGTAGAGCCTTTATACTCAAAAATGAACTTAACGAACATAAACAGTGAAATAAAATCGATTTGATTTGGAACTACTTTAACAAATTGGTCGAGATTAACGCTGTGATAAGAACCCTATGGAAGGAGGACTGCATAGAAGCTATAATACCGATACATCTGTCTAGGTCGAAAATTCGAATTGGAGTTAAGTCAGCAACTTGGGTTGCACACCCAAAATACATGAAAAGCGAAGTGATCTGATTATGGATCGCACTACAGCACACTGCTTCAACTCATCAGGTGACTGCAGAAGCCACTGACGGGCTGCAGCTCTTGCTTCTGACGGCGAGTGTCCGCACCTCCTTAAACTCCATTCCCAGCTCCCCGGAAAATTTCGGTCTCGTGTCAGGCTTCCAATCTCTCAGTAATTAAATGTGCATGGCTTAATTCTGTGTTACTGACACCATGACAGTAGAGAAGCGCCACCAAATTTTGGAAGAATCTGGGAAAATATAGCAATCTTCTCTTATCGTATTTTAATAATTTTTATTTTTCGATAGTCTAATTGCAACTGAATGAAACACGTTTTTTGTGTCATACGCGTTTTGAACTTGTACATCTAGACAGGAAATGTTTGAAATAGCTGAAGTAGCATCGTCAACTTTTGTTGTTATGAACCGTAACGTTAGGTGCAAATGACAAGGGAGATACTGGTGGGATCGACTTTTTGCAATCTCCTATGCTGCGACGGCGTCAGTGGGAAATATCTGAGATTGGAAGAGGAAGAACTGCCATGTAAATACATATTTTTGGCTTCAGAAATTTAGATTTTGTTAAAATCTTGTATCCATGTATATGTGTCTCTGCACACAAGTTCCTCAGCACTTGTAGGTCGGTAGAAGGTTACTCTTCCTACACCTCATTTATAGTTTACTGTCCTATCCCCTCATATCATGTATGTAAGTGTGAATACGAGATACTTAGCATCTGTTTCAATTGAATACTGGTAGGAGTGAGGAAGAGATAGTGTGGGAGGTCCTAGCTTGGAGATCGAACACTCAAAATAAGAGTAATTGTACTATGCTATGTGTATGTATTTACAACATAAATACATCAACACCTTACCTTACTGCAGTAAACCATTTATTTGTATGTGTGTTTTTTCAATAGTCTGTAGATACCATGACTAGATTGGGTGCTACGTATAGTGATTGTATGGCATAAACAGCATAAACAGCAACAAATTTGAATTATATAACACAAGCTCTCTAACTACAATGTTGCCAACCAGAAAGTGATTAGCAAAAACGTGATACCTGTAATTAGAGTTCACTGTGCCCACTTTGATGAAGAATAAAAGTTGTTGATTATTGAAGTTCATTACTCTGAGGGTTTAGGATGATGTCTGGGATTAATAGAAAATGTAGTTTACTATAACAATTTTCACAATAGTCTGAAAACGATAAAGCGTAAAATTCCAGAATAATGAATACCCATATCAGCTAATGTACTGTCCGAGCTGTTCAGAGTCTATTGCGCAAGTCCTATTATCCCTAGATAACGAAACTGTTCAATAATGGTTATTGATGTAAATGTTCAAAGTGAATGCTAGCCAAAATTTGATGTTAGTACTCATCAAACGCCACGCTAGTAATTGTAGAAAGTCTGTCCTGCGGTGACACGTGAAAATACGACATACGCAAACTGATAACAAATCACTGGAATCGTTCTATTATTAACTTTTTATCCCAATGCGAACTCATTGTTACATGCATACCGAGTTACGTAATACGGCATCCAAGGCCGTTCCTGACAACTGCACAAATGCGACGTGGCTTCCGACACACAGTGGGCGCTGATATGAATCTGTAAGAGAACTGGGGCCTTACACTAGCTCGCACGCTCTTATTTATGTAGCCGTGGTGCAGACTGACCAAGGCGCAGCCGTCAAAGTTTGCCTTACTGACGAGCTGCTGAGCTAGCAAAACAACCACTTCAAGTTAGTAAATAATTAATTGCTTCATTTGCTTAAGCCAATGAAGCTCTCGGTTTCACACAGGTAAGTATCTGTATTGATATTCTAATGTGGCTTGGTTAAATTCTTTTGGCGAGAGTATTATTTTAGCTGTACTGCACGCATTAGATGAGCTCTGACCTTGACTTTTGGAGAGATGCTACAGCTACAGTTTTATAGCTACCTTTTTGAAACTTCTCACATCTGTGTTATTAAAGCGTATCTCCATTCAACCTAAATCTAAACATCCCAGGATTATTTAATCACTTACTTGCTTCCGAACTTTTAGGACACAAAAACAGAAAATCGTGAATTACTTTGTGAGATCCAGCGTGCTGTTTCCATTAAATTACAATGGAAAAGGAATTTTAATACAAATTTTGAAATTTCTAGCTCCAATGATTTTTTACCTACAATGTCCAAATTTCGAAAACTGTTTAAGTTACGACACTGAAACTTAACACATTATTATTTTATCATCACTCCTGACATGCTATTAACTTTTCAGATTATTTACTTTATTTTTAAGGTATTGCGCAACATTAATGACGTTATAGCTAGTTGCAGCGGACTAGGCTGGCACACAATGGAAAACATATGAATTTTATGTGGCGTGAGTAGGCTGCTTCCCTATAATCTGGTAAGCAATAAGTGCATGTACATACGGATAATCGTCTAAATAATAGAAACATCACACAATCAATAAAATTCGAAAAGTGCTCTGAGTATCACTATGACCTCAAGCACTAGAGTGCAACAGGCCATGGAAATGCGTGCATTCACCAACACTTGAGCAGGCTAAGATGCAACTGTCATTTTATTTTCCAATTTGGAGGTGTAATATCTCCTGAAAAGCTAAAATGCAGACTAACACATGCAAAGCCGGCTGCGGTAGTCTCAAGGTTCTAGGCGCGCAGTCCGGAACCGTGCGCCTGCTACGGTCGCAGGTTCGAATCCTGCCTCGGGCATGGATGTGTGTGATGTCCTTAGGTTAGTTAGGTTTTAGTGGTTCTAAGTTCTAGGGCAGTGATGACCACAGCAGTTGAGTCCCACAGTGCTCACAGCCATTTGAACAATTTTGGAACATGCAAGCTCCACGACAGTCATCTGTGATTGGCAAATATGAGTCACACGGAAGGGTGAATAGAGATGGACAAAGGACAAAAAACCTTCACAAGTTTCATATAAACAGAATGATTTTCTTGAAGTGATAGTTAAAACTTTATGCCTACCCCTCGTATTGACACCGTATTTGCAATGGAGTTACAAATGCACAGCCCATGGCCCCTAACCTACGGTGGTCTTCAATTCGAAGACGGGTTTGAAGCAGCTCTAAATGCCAGTCTGTCGAGTACAGCCTCTTCATATCTGCACAACTACTGCAACCTTCCCATCATATGAACCAGCTTACTGGATTGTAGCATTGATTTCACTCTACGATTTTTACCTGATCCTCACTTCCTACCTTTACAAATCTGACAACTCCTTGATGCTTCAGGATGTATCCTATCAACTAATTAGTTCTCTTAGTCTACCTAGCCTTAAGTTTCTTTAGTCTCCATTCGTTTCAGTACCTTCTCATTTTCTCGTCTGTTATTCAGTCACTCATTCAATCTTCAGCATTCTACAACATCACCACATATTTTCTCTTCTTGTTTGAACTGGTTATCAAGCACGTTTAGCTTCTGTACAAAGCTGTGCTCTAGATAAATACATTCAAAATAAGTAGACTAATGTTAATTGTTAATAAATTCTCTTTTTAGAAATGCTTTTCTTGCTGTTGCGGGTCTACATTTAATATCCTCTCTGCTGTGGCCATCGTCAGTTTCTCACCGCCAAAATGTCAAACTCAGCTACTACTTTAGTGTGTCATATCTTAATCTAATTCCCTCGGCTAACCTGATTTACTTCGACTACACTTCAATACCCATCTTTTACTTTTGTTGATGTTCATCTTATATTATCCCTATCGGTCTTTGACAGAATTCAGGTTTCTCCAGTAAACCTCGAACTTCAATTCCCTCTCCAGTTTTCTTTTGGGTTTCCTTTACTGCTTGCTCAATGTACGGAGTCAATAGCATGTCGTCTATTGCTACGTCGACTCCTTGACAACTTTGACTCTTATAACTGAAGCTTGATTTTTGTACCAGTCTTAAATGACCTTCTGCTCCCTTTATTTATGCGTGTTTCCGTCAGCAGTTCAGTCAACATTGCCATAATATTTCTCTAATATACAAATGCTACAAGCATAGGTTGGTCTTTTGCAACTTATTTTCTAGGTTAAGGCCTATGTCAGTACTGCCTCGTGTGTCCCTCCATTTCGTCACAAGCAAAACTAATATTACTCGAGTTGGCTTTTATCAGTTGATTTCATTCTTCTTAAATACATTACAGTATTTTGCAACCATTTGTTACTAAGCTGATGGTTCAGTAGTACCCACGCACATGAGCGGCTCCCTTCTTGGGTAATGTAATTAACACATTCTTCCAGAAGTCTGAGGGTGTTTCACGTTGTAACACGCCCGGGAGTGCGAATGGGGGTGGGGGAACTTTAAACTGGTAGTCGTTTCGTGACCGAGCGCCTTGTCGACACCATGTACCTGATAATCTCGTGGCGGTAGTATTATCCTGCTCCATACTGCTGTTGGCTTGCTTGAAATTATCTATCGAAATATGCAAGCGGGTTCAGGGGAGTCACTCAGAGTTAAAGCACAACACTGTTCTACGTCTGGTATGAACAACTATATTCTCAGCGTTGAAACACAACACTATTCTACGTCTGGTATGAACCACTATATTCTCAGCGTTAAAACACAACACTGTTCTATGTCTGGTATGAACAACTATATTCTGAGACGATAAAAGAAAACAGCAGGTGGCGCTGTTTACATTCTAGTTCGTTAGTGTTTATCCCAATTAACGGATGATTATCTGTCCACAATATCACTCGGGACGAGGGTTCGCGTAACCGACACGATGAGAGTGATTGTTGATGATGTGGAAACCGAATGATCGAACGAAAGTTCTTAGGCTCGTCACACATACAGATTTCTGTTGATAGTCCTTCTTCACACCAGTAATGATATAAGACTGTTCGTAAAGTTAATTTTTCAGTTCTCAGTTCTCACTTGTACGAGCGTGGGCGTAACCGTCGCGGCGCGGCTGATTGTTGATAATGCGGAACGCGATGACCGAGAAGGCACGTCCTCACGCTCCTTACAGAACACCGGCACTCGACTGCACTCTTTTATGGTAAATAATTTTTGCTGATTCACATTAATCATTCCGGGATACCGAACACGTCGCTGATGATCGATGCCTTGCGAAACGCAACGAGAGGATACATAAATACGTTATTGACGGCACTGCTCATTTTCAGTTACTTCTTGACGCACTTTCCTCTGAACCATTTCCATATGTCATCACTTTACTTTAATAGCACTTGTAGCAACACGTCAATTTCCATTGTAACAATGCCCCTCGCATGCAGAGCTACACACGACACAACAAAACAGTTCCGTGTCCCGCGCTCGACTCTATAGACGCGCCTGCCCACAAAGATACTCCACAACTAAGCCAGCGATATGACAATACGCTTACAGTCGCGCACGAAAAAGTTTTCGAATTGTCGAAGAGAATATCGAAATCTGGATCATTCCCTACGGCAGGGGGTTAAAGAGATGGTGTAAGGGAAGGGTCGTATAATGCCCCATCCCACAGTTATATACCATTGCCACATTGTGGACCAGACATGAGTTACACATAATCATGGAAACATAAAGAACAGTTATTAAATATGCAAAATTTTACATAATAAAAGAACCTTACCTACAGTGCAACCTGTACAGCAAAACAGTTAAAATGGAGTGGATAAACAAAGAGCTAACAAAAAAATACTAAGTCGCTGAAATAGAAAAGTTTACGAATACAATAGGTTACATATGACAGACAGGTGCCTGAAAGAAAGAGAGAAAAAAAATAGTAGAAAAACACACTCGTACACTGCTACTCTTGGTAGACAATGTCACTGGTGACACTATTTAGGCAAAAAACTGAATAACCTCCATTA
Organism: Schistocerca gregaria; assembly: GCF_023897955.1. Taxonomy (NCBI): domain Eukaryota; kingdom Metazoa; phylum Arthropoda; class Insecta; order Orthoptera; family Acrididae; genus Schistocerca; species Schistocerca gregaria. Next base: position 676,810,189 of record NC_064922.1, read on the forward strand.
GCACTAGGCAGTCAAAATCCAGGGAAAAGAAAAAAAAATTCTTTCATACTCACAACACTGCGTCACAAAGGAGCGTTCTTTGCACTGAAACGGGTTGGGAGTGACTGTAGTGTCGATGTTGCGCCGACGAGCAGATGAGCAGTATAGTCGTCAGCTCGCCACTCTCGCTCCGTCCATTGGCGTACATGAAACAGTTTAATGGTGCTCTCAGTGTTGCCCTAGTAATGCCTACTCAACGTAGCCTTAGACTGTTACTACTACAGTAGGCATTAGGATGTTCTATATGACATAATAAACACATAGCCTATTAAGAAGAAAAATATATATGGATGTCCACTAACTTAAATCTAGTTACTAAGTGAATGGTACAAAAAATAATAGCAATCATTAAGCAGGAGTAGTAAGAAACTTGAAAATGATAATGTTTTTCATAGCACAACCTATATACGAAAGAAATGTCCATATGTGTGTGAAATCTCATGGGACTTAACTGCTAAGGTCATCATTCCCTAAGCTTACACACAACTTAACCTAAATTATCCTAAGGACAAACACACATACCCATGCTCGAGGGAGGACTCGAACCGCCGCCGGGACCAGCCGCACAATACCTAACACTACACATAGTAATCACTCAAACCGTATCACTGTATGGGTAAGAAGAAACGTAATACATACCCTCTTGATTAAACAGATAGAAAGCGAAAAGAAAATAAAGTATGTATTTCTGATGATAGGAACACACCATAGTCAAATCTCATTCGATTAGAGTGTCCTCATGAATCCTCATAATAATCAGAATTTAATGTCTGTACTTAAGGACAACAGCAGCTGACATGTATACAGATTCAGAAACGTAACAATAAATCACTCAGTCATTAATCTCGCTTACTATAGTATAGTTTACTGTTTTCCACTTGGTGTTTGCCCTTGTGGCATAAGGTATGCTGTTGATTACACCCTCCAAAAATGTTTTATACGCTTTCCACTTGCTATGTTTCCAGTTTCTCACCTGGTCATCCGATGCATTGTGCCTTGAATTCTCATATCCATAGCCGCCAGTCGCTTCTGTGACCACCATGGGCACAGAAACTACCGTAATGTCTCCTGTCATTATAAATATTCAATTGCCGTCCATTATGTGTATTGGTATGGTTTAAATGGTCATCTGATTGGACTTGTTGTTCCCTGATGCTCTGCTATCACCTTCTCCTCCTCCTGCTCCTCGTGACTCATACAACGTGTCTAATTGTCCTGAGGCAGACTTCATTGCCTCTACGTCATTTTTAGGGATCGCTAGCAACTTTTCCTGAACTCTAGTTGGTAGCTTACTTATGGTCAGGGATACTATCGCTTCTTCTCGTCACTGGTTCACCTAAATACAAGTTCCTCTCATAATAACCTTGGAAAAACTTGTTTAAGTTCTGGTCACGCCCTCTCTCAAACCTTCTACCTTGGTATAGACTGTTATGTACATCATTTTTCTTCCGTCTCGACCAATATTGTTGCAAAAAATCCTTTTCAAATTCGGCAGAGGTTGTACACTTATGTCCTATTCTCATACCCCAGGTACCAGCTCACTTTCCAATGTTGCTGCAACGAAGCGTACCTTTCTTTGCTCGTCCCATAATTCAGGTAACACGCCCTTAAATTGATCTAAGAAATCTTTAGGATGCCACCTCCCATTTCGTTTGAAGTTCTTGAAATTCCCTATGCCACGGAAGACCTAATCATTTTGTATACCAATAAACCTACCTCCAGCAATGCTTCCATCACTTAACAGTGATTTCACTTCACTCTTCATCTGCTGACCGACATGTTCCTTTGTCTTTCCTACCTCACTGTACACCTATTCTACTCGCCGTGCATCAGCATCCTGGTTTAGCAAAACAGCTGATATCCTGTGTTTACAGTGTTTCACTTCCTCATCGTAAGCCTCAATCTTCTTAGTAATTTCTTCCTTCATTTCTTTGACATCTGACTTTACCTTTTCAAAACGTTTTGTATTGCCTGCAACGTTCTCCTCAAACCGAACGTTAAGTTCATCTATCCTCTGATTACTTGACTCAGCCAGTTTCCTTAGAGCCTCATTAGGCTCGTCGATCTTTTTACTGAGTCGTTCGATTATCTACTATATCGATGGCCTAATATTCTCCTTTAATTGTTTGTTGTTATGCTCTACTAATCGCTTAATATCTTCCTTTTGGCACGTATAATCTTCCCTTAATTGTCTCTTTCCTGCCTTTGGTGCTTAATGTCTTCCTTTCTTTGTTTCTTATCATTCAGTAACAGTTTCTGGCTGTCTACTGATCGCTTAATATCTTCCCTTAATTGTTTGTTGTTGTCCTGCAATAAAGTTTTGAGCATGTCAGCGATGGACAGATGAAGCATAAGTTTACACTCATCCTGTTTACGCGTCTCCATGATTGGTGACAACATTGCATTAGGACTTCCCATCTCTGTTGATAGACTACTGTCCCTTATACCAGAATCCGACACTTCACTATTCCTTGCTTCTGTTTTCGTCTCCACCTGATTACTTTCGCCTAAAGAGTCTACCCTCACCTCTCTGTCTACTGCAGTTGCACCAACCTCATTATTTGCCATACTGAACCACAGATAAGTCACTCAAGCGATCAATAAACAAATCACAATAACGCTTGTAGCACAGAATGAGTGGCAATATCCACAACCAAACTACAACGCCGTACACATTTAACACTGTAATACGCGCTCAGAAGCACACATAACATACAAGATCAAGTAAAAGAAAAAAAAGAATTAAATATAAGCTAACGTAAATATAGTTCTGCAATTGTACTAACTGTTGTTAAAAATTAGACTACTAAATAAGCAGCGTCTGACAGTGACATTTACTTTACTGTACGATCGGCAAAGTGATTATGGCTCGTAATTTTATGAACAGATGTATTTAAACTGTTACTGTCTGTAATTAGATAGTTATACAATGCAATCTGCACTGCCAGTTAATTACTCTCGTTGCTTCAGTTGCGTGACGTAACGATGCGCGACTTACTTTGCGTTGTCTGCTGGCTCCGTAGTTGCGTAACGCCGACTCAGTTGGCGCCGTTCGGCTGTCAGCACTGCACCCTCTCTGCAAAGCGTGCTAACATTTGCAGTGTCGCTCCAAGGCGCCGCCCATGTCTTCACGATTATGGCTACCAAAAAATTTTCACTTTTGCTCATAGGTGCCGCTAGCGTCGTCTTCCGTAATGGCTACCAAATAACTGTTCCCATTCCCACATAGATGCCGATAGCGTCGTCAAAGACGCACCATCGTGGAGTATGTTTACGTACCAGCTCTTTGCACTGTGTCACAAGTTCGTCGAGGTACACACCCCACAGCTAGCTTGACGTCACTCAACAATCCAAACTAACAGTTATAGAGAAATAGTTCACCCTCCACATTAATTATATGGCACTTCTAATTCGAAAACTGCAAGTCCTTAATACAGGTCTCCATGTAACACGCCCAGGAGTGCAAATGGGTGGAGTACCTTTAAGATGAAACTTCCTGGCAGATTAAAACTGTATGCCCGACCGAGTCTCGAACTCGGGACCTTTGCCTTTCGCGGGCAAGTGCTCTACCAACTGAGCTACCGAAGCAAGACTCACGTCCGGTACTCACAGCTGTACTTCTGCCAGTATCCGTCTCCTACGTTCCAAACTTTAGAGAAGCTCTTCTGCGAAACTTGCAGAACTAGCACTCCTGAAAGAAAGGATATTGCGGAGACATGGCTTAGCCACAGCCTGGGGGATGTTTCCAGAATGAGATTTTCACTCTGCAGCGGAGTGTGCGCTGATATGAAACTTCCTGGCAGATTAAAACTGTGTGCCCGACCGAGACTCGAAGTCGGGACCTTGCCTTTCGCGGGCATGTGCTCTACCAACTGAGCTACCGAAGCACGACTCACTTCCGGTACTCACAGCTTTACTTCAGCCAGTATCCGTCTCCTACCTTCCAAACTTTACAGAAGCTCTTCTACGAAACTTGCAGAACTAGCACTCCTGAAAGAAAGGATATTGCGGAGACATGGCTTAGCCACAGCCTGGGGGATGTTTCCAGAATGAGATTTTCACTCTGCCAGGAAGTTTCATATCAGCGCACACTCCGCTGCAGAGTGAATATCTCATTCTACCTTTAATATGGTTGTCGTTTCTGCTTTTCTTGACCGTGCGCCCTTTCCACACCACATACCTGATAATATCGTGGTGCTCGTATTGTCCTGCTCCACATTGCTGTTGGCTTGCTTGAAATTATCTATCGAAATATGCAAGCCGGTTCTGGGGAGCAAGTCAACTTCAAAACACAACAATGTTCTATGTCTGGTATGAACAACTATATTCTGAGACGATAAAAGAAAACCGCAGGTTGCACTGTTTACATTATAGTTCGTAAGTGTTTATCCCAATTAATGGATGATTATCTGTCCACAATATCACTCGAAACGAGGGTACGCGTAACCGACACGATGAGAGTGATTGTTGATGATGCGGAAACCGAATGATCGAACGAAAGTTCTTAGGCTCATCACACATAAAGATATCTGTTAATAGTCCTCCTTGACACTAGGAATGATATAACACTGTTCCTAAAGTTAATTTTTCAATTCTCAGTTCTCACATGTACGAGCGTGGGCGTAACCGTCGCGGCGCGACTGATTGTTGATAATGCGGAACGCGATGACCGAAGGCACGTCCTCCCGCTCGCAACAAGACAATGACACTTGGCTGCTCTCTTTTATGGTAACTAATTTTTGCTGATTCACATTAATTCATTCCAGGATACCGAACATGGCGCGTATAATCGATGCTGTGCGATACGCAACGAGAGGATACATAAATACGATATTGACGGCACTGCTCATTTTCAGTTACTTCTTGACGCACTTTCACTCTGAACCATTTCCATGTAACATTACTTTACTATAATAGCACTTGTAGCAGCACTTCAACTTCTATACTAACAATGCCTCTCACATGCAGAACTACACACGACACAACAAAACAGTTCCGTGTCCCGCGGCTGCCCACAAAGATACTCCACAACTAAGCCAGCGATATGGGAATACGCTTACAACATGTCTGATACATATTTTCCGATCAGCTGGAATACGTTTACCATACCTACCACCCAAAGGTCTTACGGAATGTCGTCCGTTCCAGAGGCTTTTGTTCTACTCAAGCCTTTCAGTACTCTTTCAAATTCTTCCCGCATAGTCAACCACATCTCATCCTCATTTAATTCCTCTTCTCTTACTGTAACGTCTTTCTCAACTTTGTTTCCCGTATACAGACCTTCTGTCTGTTTGCTCCACATTTCAGCTTTCCTTTCTTTACTTAGTACTCGCTTTCCAACTGAGCTCTTAATAATCATGCCGTAGCGAACGGATATACGTGGTAGCAGGTGATGAATATTTATAAGAAGATAAAGAAGAGGGAAATGAAAGAAATAGAAGTAAGTCAAGTCCCAGTTAAGAGGAACAACAAGAAAAAATACGTGGCTCTCACTTGCAGTGAGAGGATTACAGATAACATTGAAAGGTGCTTTCGAGAATCCAACGTTAAAATAGGGTTCCGAACAAATGACATGCTAAAATTGAAGCACCGGAACAAAATATGTAATAGTAGGAATACATTTCAGGATTGAGGAATATATAAGATCAAATGTGATGGGCCGGCCGTGGTGGTCTAGCGGTTCTAGGCGCTCAGTCCGGAACTGCGCGACTGCTACGGTCGCAGGTTCGAATCCTGCCTCGGACATGGATGTGTGCGATGTCCTTAGGTTAGTTAGGTTTAAGTAGTTCTAAGTTCTAGGGGACTGATGACCACAGCTGTTGAGTCCCAATAGCGCTCAGAGCCATTTGAACCATTTGCACCAAATGCGATGGCTGCTGTAAACAATATATAGGGCAGACTGGTAGGAACTTTGCGACCACATTCAGGGAGCACACCTACTCTCAAAACAAAACAGCGTTTGGGGCTCATATTGCTGCCTCAGAGCACTCAGTCACGAACACTGAACAAAATTTAGACATCCTGCATAGAGCTCATAGGGAGCGGTTTCTTAACGTTTTGGAAGAAATTGAAATATACTCCCACAAAAAGAAAGATCCGGATTTAATCCTCAACGAGCAAAAGCGAGTTCATTCATAACGCCTGTTTTAGTATCTATGACGACTTACTAAGATGACAACTGTTCCTTGTGGAGGTCCAGCCCGAGGGATGAGAGATGGTGCACGATGGGGAAGCTGGAAGATGCGTGGAGCGCCTGGCGTCGTTGACGGGGCCCTTCTGCGTGGCCCTCTTACCAACGGCGGTGGATGTCAGACGACTGATCGGAATGCGCACTACACCAAAATTAAGTGTTTTTAGAGATAAAAGTTAATTACAAAAATCTACTGAATACAGTATGTGCATATGTAATGTAACAAAAGCACCACACGCCACCTGCCGGTTATAGTGTTATAATTAATATAAATTACGTGCATTCTGCCAACCAATATTATGTGACGCAGCATGTGAAAGTTGCTGTGTTTGGACGGGTTACTCCTGTAACCGAATTATCAGGTACGTTCTGGTACTTTTGATGTCGATTAGACGGGATGAAAAAGGTTTGCATTCGTGCAATAGTAAATTAGTATCATTATCGTTACAAATCTGAAGCTCGTTCTAGTGGAACCGAAACCGGTCATATGTATAAACATTTTGCAAACATGACGGATTATAAGTAACACTGTAAAATCAGACATTATGTCTGTTTTTGCAAAATTTGCAACAGGCACATAGTGATAACCTGAGTGTGCCAGAAGAACGAGAAACTACCCGAGGAAACACCTATGATTGAACCATGAATGAGCCGTCATTCGCTAAGAAAAATATAATACTCACGGAAACTACTTAGCCATAACAGTTTTCGTACAAACATTCGATCAGTCTCGAGTCCCGCTCGCCTAAGCTGCAGTTTCTCACCAGACTCTGCATACTATATGCCAGAAAGCTGCGAGTATCACGATGTGCTGTTCTATGCAGCGCATCAGCTGCTGACTACTGGAATGTACTTACCCCGCATCTGTGCGCCAAGTGTTCTTCTCAACCTCTGAGCACTAAGTGCCCCTCTCGATCTCCAGACGAAGTGTTTTACTCAGAAATCCTAGATAAACTGCTTCTCTCTATGTCCCTAGAAGACTTGATTCCCACGCACAGGTAGTCTCTCCCTTCTGTAGAGCTTGCACAATTCTGACTCATCAATGACAAAACACTGCGAACTGCTGACCAGTCAAATTGTTGTTAACAAAATAACCAACTCCCCACCTCGCAAGAGTTTCACAATGTAAACCAGACGTATAACTCCCTTGTACGCAGTTCTTCAACAATTCTGTGTTACAGTCCCACTGTTAATTTTTCCACTACAGGCAATATGCTAGTCGCTGTGGTTGAATTTTTTGGAAACTGACATCATGATTGAACCTCCTCTGCCACTTTGCCAACATCAACCAATGAGGCGTGGAATATGACGCCTTTAGACAGAGGTCAGAAGTGTATAATATGTAGAGTGAATTACGAGAAAAAGTGGTGGAGGGCGAACCTAAGGTGCCTAAACTAAACGACTCTTGCTCCGTAGCATTGCACCTGCCATCGCATAGCTTCCCCCTCTGAAACACGAGCCAAAACTCCCATTGACGATTGACAGGACTTGCTCTCTTCCCTCCCTGGGTCAGCATTTCCTCAGCTAAAGTACAGAAAATATCACATACGAACTTCAACAAGGAAAGAGATGGAATTAATTTAGGAATAGACAGTTTAACGCATTAATTTCCGTATACAGATCACTGACTCATTCCTAACGCCACCATATCCATTCACGTGAAATACTATCGTATATGTCGAAAGTTGATTCAGAGAACAGAAGTATAATAAGGGAAGAACCAGTATAGATATTCCATTCATTCACATCATGAAAACTGTACAACGAACATCCTTAGAATAGACTGCTCATTCACAACCTGACTTTTACAAATTTTGCATTTGTTGCTAACACTTACTGAAACACACTTTCATTCCTGTGGCTCTATCATCTAATCACATTCACCCTTTACTTGAAGAATTAATAGCAGTTACCACTCGTTTATTACTTGAACAATTAACTATTCTTGAAAAAATTGGCACACATCACTACTGTGCAAAACAATACTAATAAAACAAACATTTATTCAAACACAAAACTCAAAAGCTTCAGTCAGTAAAGATGAATTAACATGCAGAAAATAAATCAAAAAGAATATCACTAACAAATATCACGAAACACTACCATAAAGAAATAAAAACCTGCCAATATAAAGTTAATCAAGTAGTGTACAAACGTGTTTTGAAGAGCTCAAGCCACATGTTTTATGCACACAAAATTAATAATACATTATTGTAAACAATGACATGGAAGTACTAAATTCAAAAATCCGAAATTAATGGGAAATGTGCTCCATTCTCTCCATCGGGAGGCCAATATTGCAAAAAACGCTCTCAAGATATTAAAAAATGTATATCTATTCCCAAAATTCCATAAGAATAAGAACAATATTAAATATAAAATGGTACCAATGATGGTGATGGAGAAATTTGCCGAATGACTGATGATTGTTTCAACATTTTAACATATAAAAATATTACTCCACAATTACAAGTAACAATGACAATTTTAGTAAATAAATAGTCAGTGCATGAGATAAAACACAGTATCATACACTGGGAAAAATGATGTGGCCCCTTTCACCATTGGCTGCTGGGACAGAGAGACACCCAGCGTGGCGATGGGAGTGGTATGCCTGTTTTGTCTCCACGTCGAGCTTTATACCCCCTCAAACAATGTGACAGAGTATGCGTGATCTACAATTACTATTAAAGAAATACAACGACATCATTCACGAAATCCTAACTTTGTATCAGTTTCAAACTGTACACTAAGAACATGACAGGTATTTCTAAGGTTGTTTTAGACAATATACAAAATGTACTTGAATGAATCAGGAAAAACCATGATTTAGTTACAAAAGTTTTACTGCATGGTGGTTCCCGGTGAAGAGTTAGTATACACTACTTCCTAATAACAGTTAGTTGTTCATCATTCATCTTTTCCGTCGATGAAGTGAAATTAACAACGTCTCAGACAAAACTGATTCTACTGGACACTGTATAGTTTCAACTGCATTCACAAATAAATCTAAAAGCGAATAGTTCTAATTAATCGTATAATCATTGGGAGGTTAGGTGAAAATTTATGGGAATATATCAAATTCTACAATTAGTTCTCCCCTCATGCTACTAATTACAACATGCTTTGAATTATTTGGCGTGCTATATACGCAGATAGAAACAAATACATTCTCATTACTATATCACTGAGACTCCTATAGCCTTTGTTGACCCAGACTCTACTAAATAACACACAAGCACAAATTAAGGTGGCTCTCGCAATTTACTGTAAAATTTACATCACCTCTTTAGATTGCAGAGATAACTACTGACCCACCTCATCGTCCACATCGTGGCCGGAGTTTCAAGAACTGATAATGAGAATCAGTAATAAATTCTGACTATCAGAATCGATTCGAATGATAAGCTTTGCTATAGTCGGCCAATTCCGTATAAAATCACGGCGGCCCTAGGAGATTTGTAAATAAATTCTTTTATATCTAATGTGATCCTTCCAAGAACTCATTTTCGTTCTTAATAAAGCTGACATTTGTAAACTGATAATTTACTCGGTTGCTATGGGCTACTCGTCTCACTGCAGCATGCCAGAAGAACAAAGAAACGCTGTTGACCAAACGCTTTGCAAAATTGTTCAAATGGCTCTGAGCACTTTGGGACTTACCGTCTATGGTCATCAGTCCCCTACAACTTAGAACTGCTTAAACCTAACTAACCTAAGGACGTCACACAACACCCAGTCATCACGAGGCAGAGAAAATCCCTGACCCCGCCAGGAATCGATCCCGGGAACCCGGGCGCAGGAAGCGAGAACGCTACCACACCACCACGAGCTGCGGACTAAAACGCACCAAACATTTTGCTCTCATCACATTGTTACATTGGGATGAGCTAATTTTTTAATGCCTTGGTACTGGATTTTGCCCTTCTTGTCCGTGTTCAACTCACGTTCTTATTTTTTAAATAATGGTCCTGATTCGACTCAAACAAATACTGGTTTTCAAACACCACTGCTTCGTCATTTACTGCAGAACGGGTTGCGTCAACTGGTTGATCGTCTTCCTGTTGACAACATGATAAGACACTTCTCCAAATATGACATCATCTCGCCACTGTGCTCATCGACACCACAGTTTCAAATTTACATTAGCACATCACACAGGCCTACTACATTCTTCGCAACAGGCTCCATTATACCATTCCTCTCATGACCCCACTTATGTGGCATCAACGACTTCACCAGTACCTTTCACCTATGATGTCATAAAAAAATCAGTACAGCACACATACATCTTATTCACTTTAGGCACTCTCTACCAGTGGCTAACATACCATTTGTCTCTCATTCTAAATCAAGGAATTAAACGTAACTATGACAGAAGCTATACATGTAGAAATCATTGTGAAATTTAAATAACGACTATTACAACTGACGAGAAAAAACATATTCTAGACAACTTTAACCATATATTACCATGGGCAGTGAGACCGGTAGCTTTGTCTATGGACATCGATACGACTCTTACTCTGTGAGCTCCTTGACGTTTGCGATGTGTTGTTTACCTTCTAACCTGCCTCTTAGAACTCTCTCAAGTTCAACAACGTTATCATATATTATTTTTCTCTCCAATAAAGGCTCACAACAGATACAAAAGAACTTAATTAAACTTCTTCGAGAACCTCCACCGACGCTAAACTTAATCATTCGGATCGATTCTCACATTCAGAGTTTATAAATGTACCTCATTATTTTATTCTTCATACTCGCCAGAATAGTGGAAGCAGTACCCATATTTGTTTTCTGTTCACGCTATTATTAATACTTGCTCAGCTTACTCAAACAGTGTAACATTAAGATCTGTGCACGATAAAAACGAGGTCCTCTATCAAGTTCTCGATCTGTACTATTTTCTAGCCCTGGAGACCTGTAACATCTATTGACTCCAATTCTTCAAACAGGTTTTCCCAAGGGTCATCTTCACCGTTACTCTCCTCTTCTTCATAAGAAAAACCTCTTATCATCTTCAGATCCATCAACAGCAGCGTCGAATATCCTTTATTAACTCTCTTTGATTTTCTCGAATCCACGTCGTCATTATCCGCACCCCACGCCGGATCTCTCCTCTCGCCCTTTTCTGGTGCTTGCAACAGAGCATCAAGAAACTCCCTCGGTTGAAATTTTCAGAACACTGATCACGACCACGATGGATGCCGCCCAATGGCGTTGTTAGCACTTGACTCGGTAACGAAAGTATGTAAGCGGAGCAGACACGGACGAGGGATCACCCTAGCGAAGATATGGGCATCAAATGGGGACATTCAATGAGATAAGCGAGTTTGACAAAGAGCAGACTATTATTAGGCAGACCCTGTGAACGAGTATCCCGAAAATGGTGAAGCTGTTCGAATGTTCTCGTGCTACTGTCATGGGCATCTACAGTAAAGGGACTGCCACTAGGCGCTAAATGGTTAAACGTCCACGACGCTTCACAGACCATGGGTTCGGAGCTTGTCTGCTCTGTAAAACAGGATAGTCGGTGAACTGTAGCATCTCTGCGGAAATAGCACATGGTTGATGCGCATACAAGTGTTTCAGAGAGCACCGTTCATCGTACACCGTTGAATGAGGAGCTCTGCGGTAGACCACCCCTGCGTGCTCACATATTTACCTAATGACATCGTCAGTCACGATTGAAGTGGGAGTAAGACCATCGGGCTTCGACCATCGAACAATTATAATGTGGCAGTTCTTTGTGCGAACCATGCTTCAGTGGTTTAAGGAGTACTATACTGAACTCACATTGACGTATCGGCGACCAAATTCACCTGCTGTAAATCCTATGGATCCCATCTCGGACGTTATTGGGTGCCACCACTGCGTACACAAATCAGCGACCCATTATTTGCCTGAATTACATGACCTACATCTACATCTACATCTACATCCGTACTCCGCAAGCCACCTGACGGTGTGTGGCGGAGGGTACCCTGAGTACCTCTATCGGTTCTCCCTTCTATTCCAGTCTCGTATTGTATGTGGAAAGAAGGATTGTCGGTATGCTTCTGTGTGGGCTCTAATCTCTCTGATTTTATCCTCATGGTCTCTTCGCGAGATATACGTAGGAGGGAGCAATATACTGCTTGACTCTTCGGTGAAGGTATGTTCTCGAAACTTCAACAAAAGCCCGTACCGAGCTACTGAGCGTCTCTCCTGCAGAGTCTTCCACTGGAGTTTATCTATCATCTCCGTAACGCTTTCGCAATTACTAAATGATCCTGTAACGAAGCGCGCTGCTCTCCGTTGGATCTTTTCTATCTCTTCTATCAACCCTACCTGGTGCGGATCCCACACTGCTGAGCAGTATTCAAGCATTGGGCGAACAAGCGTACTGTAACCTACTTCCTTTGTTGTCGGATTGCATTTCCTTAGGATTCTTCCAATGAATCTCAGTCTGGCATCTGCTTTACCGACGATCAACTTTATATGATCATTCCATTTTAAATCACTCCTAATGCGTACTCCCAGATAATTTATGGAATTAACTGCTTCCAGTTGCTGACCTGCTATTTTGTAGCTAAATGATAAGGGACCTATCTTTCTATGTATTCGCATCACATTACACTTCGCTACATTGAGATTCAATTGCCATTCCGTGCACCATGCGTCAATTCGCTGCAGATCCTCCTGCATTTCAGTACAATTTTCCATTGTTGCAACCTCTCGATACACCACAGCATCATCTGCAAAAAGCCTCAGTGAACTTCCGATGTCATCCACCAGGTCATTTATGTATATTGTGAATAGCAACGGTCCTATGACACTCCCCTGCGGCACACCTGAAATCACTCTTACTTCGGAAGACTTCTCTCCATTGAGAATGACGTGCTGCGTTCTGTTATCTAGGAACTCCTCAATCCAATCACACAATTGATCTGATAGTCCGTATGCTCTTACTTTGTTCATTAAACGACTATGGGGAACTGTGTCAAACGCCTTGCGGAAGTCAAGAAACACGGCATCTACCTGTGAACCCGTGTCTAAGGCCCTCTGAGTCTCGTGGACGAATAGCGCGAGCTGGGTTTCACACGATCGTCTTTTTCGAAACCCATGCTGATTCCTACAGAGTAGATTTCTAGTCTCCAGAAAAGACATTATACTCGAACATAATACGTGTTCCAAAATTCTACAACTGATCGACGTTAGAGATATAGGTCTATAGTTCTGCACATCTGTTCGACGTCCCTTCTTGAGAACGGGGATGACCTGTGCCCTTTTCCAATCCTTTGGAACGCTTCGCTCTTCTAGAGACCTACGGTACACCGCTGCAAGAAGGGGGGCAAGTTCCTTCGCGTACTCTGTGTAAAATCGAACTGGTATCCCATCAGGACCAGCGGCCTTTCCTCTTTTGAGCGATTTTAATTGTTTCTCTATCCCTCTGTCGTCTACTTCGATATCTACCATTTTGTCAACTGTGCGACAATCTAGAGAAGGAAGCACAGTGCAGTCTTCCTCTGTGAAACAGCTTTGGAAGAAGACATTTAGTAATTCGGCCTTTAGTCTGTCATCCTCTGTTTCAGTACCATTTTGGTCACAGAGTGTCTGGACATTTTGTATTGATCCACCTACCGCTTTGACATAGGACCAAAGTTTCTTAGGATTTTCTGCCAAGTCAGTACATAGAACGTTACTTTCGAATTCATTGAAAGCCTCTCGCATAGCCCTCCTCACACTACATTTCGCTTCGCGTAATTTTTGTTTGTCTGCAAGGCTTTGGCTATGTTTATGTTTGCTGTGAAGTTCCCTTTGCTTCCGCAGCAGTTTTCTAACTCGGTTGTTGTACCACGGTGGCTCTTTTCCATCTCTTACGATCTTGCTTGGCACATACTCATCTAACGCATATTGTACCATGGTTTTGAACTTTGTCCACTGATCCTCAACACTATCTGCACTTGAGACAAAACTTTTGTGTTGAGCCGTCAGGTACTCTGTAATCTGCTTTTTGTCACTTTTGCTAAACAGAAAAATCTTCCTACCTTTTTTAATATTTCTATTTACGGCTGAAATCATCGACGCAGTAACCGCTTTATGATCGCTGATTCCCTGTTCTGCATTAACTGATTCAAATAGTTTGGGTCTGTTTGTCACCAGAAGGTCTAATATATTATCGCCACGAGTCGGTTTTCTGTTTAACTGCTCAAGGTAGTTTTCAGATAAAGCACTTAAAAATATTTCACTGGATTCTTTGTCCCTGCCACCCGTTATGAACGTTTGACCTGTGAGACGGCATCTGATGCCCCATACCTCCACAGACCTATCAACAACCTGTCAGGTCCCTGATACACAGAATAAGATGCGTAATTCGTTCTGAAGGCGGAAGCAGGTGGTCACAATGTTTTGGTTCATCACTGTACAAGCTCCTTCTTCTAAGGATTGTACTTCGTCAGTGTTCACAATTTTCCATCGTTTGCTTTTATTACCTCTACGTCCATGAGCGAGAAAGACACTTCCTCAGTCTCTCTACTGACGGTCGAAACTCATCCTACTTATCTAAGGTGATTGAGTAGTTATCATTTGTGAAAAAGACCCCTTTATACTGAAACTCTTTTCACTTTCTTTCTCGATGCAATTTCTGAATTCTAACTAAACTTCTTGATGACTAGCTTACGACAAAGCAAACTTTTCCTTAAAATGTAAAATTATCTTGTATTATTTTAAGAAAACAAGCCCAAAGATAGCTTCCACAGTGAGATTTTGAACAATTAAGAAGTTCGTGCTGTACATGTGTAACCAGAATTCAATCTAAATCCTAACCTATTCTTCCACTTGTGCTCATATTCTGGTCTTAACTTCGCGCATTCTTATTGTCTATAGTTTGAATACTGGCCATATCTTGAAATACAGAATTATCAAGTAGTGAGACCTGAATCCCTACTCACATTAATTGCAGGCTATCCACACCTCACTTCGTCACTTTCCACTCCTAATAACATCTTTCCCAGGGTACGTTTGTGACCACAGTAGGCTTGTCCAGAGCCACCACCTCATTCTAAAAGCCGCGCTGTGTGTTACATTCTGGATTAGGATTAGGAAACTGCACCACATCCACTCGATGTCGAAAACCACTCTGTTTCTTTCTTTATGATACTAAAAATGGTTCAAATGGCTCTGAGCACTATGGGACTTAAATTTTGAGGTCATCAGTCCCTTAGAACTTAGAACTACTTAAACCTAACTAACCTAAGGACATCACACACATCCATGCCCGGGGCAGGATTCGAACCTGCGACCGTAGCGGTCGCGTGATTCCAGACTGTAGCGCCTAGAACTGCTCGGCCACTACTCCCGGCTTTATGATACTGACTTTCCTTCTGCCTATAATGTACTGAACAACGACTTTGTTGCCACTGTCATTTCCCCTAGGCATCGATACCACTTGGATAACGTCTGGCTCTCTAATTGTGCCTATCAGTTTCTCTTCCTCCTATAGGAGTTATTTTGCACAAAGTGCACCGATTCCTGTACATATGCACTGCCATTGCATTAAAATTCTTGCAACAAACTCTGAAATGCCTTCACATTATGTATGCCTCTGCCTGCTACAATGATCTCAAACAGCAGCCCATACAGTAATTTGATAATACAGATTTGTAAAAACTCTGGTGAGAAGTATGAACTGATTAAAATTTTATATAGGATTCTCATACCTGAAGTTATTATATTTTTCCATCAAAAGTATCCCTAACTTCGCTTCATCTTTGCTCACATTTGACCAATATTAGACCACAAAAGCACGCCTGTTTTCGTCAAGGCCTCCTGCATTTAAATGCATGCAGCCGGAGCTTCTTCGCGCAAGTATCTGCACACAGAATCAATCTATAGAGCATCTTACGATGATATCGGCATACCATCTTGAAACTAATTGATCCGGATCTCCATATGCAGATTATTTGATTTATGCGGGAAGAGGAGTACTTCTGAACAGACGAAAAATGCCCATGCCTCGTATCTTGATCGTAACCATTATTCTTTACACACGCTTTAACAGACAGCTACAACCGTGCGCCCCTGATGCTGAGCAGACCATCAGTCAGGTCGCTTGATTCCTTCTCTTCCTTTCTCCTCTGCGCCTCAGTCGATTCACTCCATGTCTTTCGTAATATCATTGGAATTACCACGCCCGCATCTCGTGGTCGTGAGGCAGCGTTCTCGCCTTCCCGTGCCCGGGTTCCCGGGTTCGATTCCCGGCGGAGTCAGGGATTTTCTCTGCCTCGTGATGGCTGGGTGTTGTGTGTTGCCCTTAGGTTAGTTAGGTTTAAGTAGTTGTAACTTCTAGGGGACTGATGACCATTGATGTTAAGTCCGATAGTGTTCAGAGCCAATTGACCCATTTTTTTATTAAATTACCACGGTGTTTCTTGTCTTACTGTAACTGGAGAAATATCTCACGACCCCTTGGACATGTTCGTCTGAGCTTTTATGAATTGGAGTATGGCTTTCACTTCTTTGTGTTCTTTTTTATCTTCCGGTCACACGAGTAAAGGGTAATATCAATAGCAGAAGAAAATGGTATAACGGAAGTAGGATTTGTTATGAATAGGAAAGTAGGTCAGAGAGTGAATTACTGTGAAAAGTTCAGTAATGGGATTGTTCTCATCAGAATTTATAGCTAACCAGCACCGATAACGATAGTTCAGGTATACATACCGACATCTCAAGGAGAAGAAGATGAAGTAGAGAAGGTATGTGAGGATACTGAAAGGGAGATGAAAACCTCATTTGATAGTAGTAATGAGGAAGAAAAAGGCTAACTGAGTCCTGCAATTCAGGTAGTAATAGCGAATACTCTGTCTGAGAACCACAAGAGGCGGGAGGTATACTTGGAAAAGGTCGGTAGGTACAGGAATGTTTTAGTTAGACTAGACTAGACATCATAGTCAGACAGAGATTCTATAATAAGGTATTAGATTGTAACGTGTAGCCAGCACGGGATTTAGACTCAGACCACAATTTATTAATGATCAAGAACAGGATAAAGTTTAAGGTGATAGTCAGGGAGAAAAAATTTCCTAAGAAATGGGATACGGAGTTATTAAGGAATGAAGAGATACGCTTGAAGGTATCTAAGGCAATACATACTGTCATAATAAGTAGCTTAGTAGACAGTTCAGTTTGAGAGAAATGGACACCTTTACAAAGAACAATCATTGAAGTTAGAATGAAAACAATAGGTGCAAGGAAGGTATCTGAGAGAGAACCAAGCGCAACAGAAGAAATACACTCCTGGAAATTGAAATAAGAACACGGTGAATTCATTGTCCCAGGTAGGGGAAACTTTATTGGCACATTCCTGGGGTCAGATACATCACATGATCACACTGACAGAACCACAGGCACATAGACACAGGCAACAGAGCATGCACAATGTCGGCACTAGTACAGTGTATATCCACCTTTCGCAGCAATGCAGGCTGCTATTCTCCCATGGAGACGATCGTACAGATGCTGGATGTAGTCCTGTGGAACGGCTTGCCATGCCATTTCCACATGGCGCCTCAGTTGGACCAGCGTTCGTGCTGGACGTGCTGACCGCGTGAGACGACACTTCATCCTGTCCCAAACATGCTCAATGTGGGACAGATCCGGAGATCTTGCTGGCCAGGGTAGTTGACTTACACCTTCTAGAGCACGTTTGGTGCTCTCCCCTCGACGATCACCAGAAGTGTACGGCCAGTGTAGGAGATCGCTCCCCACACCATGATGCCGGGTGTTGGCCCTGTGTGCCTCGGTCGTATGCAGTCCTGATTGTGGCGCTCACCTGCACGGCGCCAAACACGAATACGACCATCATTGGCACCAAGGCAGAAGCGACTCTCATCGCTGAAGACGACACGTCTCCATTCGTCCCTCCATTCACGCCTGTCGCGACACCACTGGAGGCGGGCTGTACGATGTTGGGGCCTGAGCGGAAGACGGCCTAACGGTGTGCGGGACCGTAGCCCAGCTTCGTGGAGACGGTTGCGAATGGTCCTCGCCGATACCCCAGGAGCAACAGTGTCCCTAATTTGCTGGGAAGTGGCGGTGCGGTCCCCTACGGCACTGTGTAGGATCCTACGGTCTTGGCGTGCATCCGTGCGTCGCTGCGGTCCGGTCCCAGGTCGACGGGCACGTGCACCTTCCGCCGACCACTGGCGACAACATCGATGTACTGTGGAGACCTCACGCCCCACGTGTTGAGCAATTCGGCGGTACGTCCACCCGGCCTCCCGCATGCCCACCATACGCCCTCGCTCAAAGTCCGTCAACTGCACATACGGTTCACGTCCACGCTGTCGCGGCATGCTACCAGTGTTAAAGACTGCGATGGAGCTCCGTATGCCACGGCAAACTGGCTGACACTGACGGCGGCGGTGTACAAATGCTGCGCAGCTAGCGCCATTCGACGGCCAACACCGCGGTTCCTTGTGTGTCCGCTGTGCCGTACGTGTGATCATTGCTTGTACAGCCCTCTCGCAGTGTCCGGAGCAAGCATGGTGGGTCTGACACACTGGTGTCAATGTGTTCTTTTTTCCATTTCCAGGAGTGTAGAAGCAACACTGCGTGAAATAACCGTAAATCTGTACGAGCGATGTACGACGAACGTATACGATATGATAGTGTGCAGAAATTTGCTATTAACGGTATATGCTAGCAAACGACGGACACAAATGCCTTTCCCAAGAGCACGACATCGCCTGCGGCGCCTCTCCTAGGACCGTGCCCATATCTATGTACCCTAGACGACTGGAAGAATGGGGCCTTGTCAGATGGGTGTCGGTTTCGTTGGTAAGAGGTGATGGTAGGATTCGAGTGTTGTGCACACCCCACGAACCCACTCATCCAAATTGTCAACAAGACACTGTGCAAACTGTTGGTGGCTCCGTGATGATGTGGACTGTGTTTCCATGGAATGGATTTTGTCGTCTGGTCTAAATGAACCAATCATTGACTGTAGATGGTTATGGTCGTCTACTCAGATACCATTTTCCGCCATTCATGCACTTCACGTTTCCAAACACTAATGGAATTTTTGTGGATGTCAATGTACCATGTCACCGGGACATAGTTGTTTGGAACAGATATGAAGAACATTCAGGGAAATTCGAGTGAATCATTTCACCATCCAGATAGTCCGATGTGAATCCCATCGAACAATTACAGGAGATAATCGAGGGCCAGTTAGTGCACAAAATTCTGCACCGACAACAGTTTTGCAACTATGGAGGCTGTGGAAGCAGCATGGGTCAGTATTTCTGCAGATGAGTTCCAACAAACTGTTGAGTCCATGACACACAGAGTTACCACACTACTCTGGGCAAAAGGAGGTCTGACACGGCAGTGGTCGTATCCCATGACTTTCGTCACTTCCGAATATACTCACTTGTGGCTAGTTGACGCATACTGATGTTATAAGACATGATATGAAGGTAATGCCTGAAGCAGGAGATCTGATAATATGTTCAAGACCGTTCTGAATACCACAGGTTCAAATGGTTCAGTTGGCTCTAAGGACTATGGGGATTAACATCTCAGGTCATCAGTCCCCTAGTCTTAGAACTACTTATACCTAACTAACCTAACGACATCCATGCCTGAGGCAGGATTCGAACCTGCGACCGTAGCAGCAGCGTGGTTCCCGACTGAAGCCCCTAGAACCCCTCGGCCACAGCTGCCGGCACCACATGTTCAAAAAGAGGTCTTACAAGAGGAAATCGATAAACTGTTGTAAGTCGGTATTACAGTTCTGAGTAATAGTGCATGACATTTTGCCCTAAATATAATTCTAAAGAAACTGAACGCTGGTGGAGAAATAAAATGGCGGTTTGTAACAGACTACAGGCGCCTGAATGAGAATATCTGTTGACAACGTATATATCCTCCCAAGAATAGAGGGAATTTTAGATAGGCTAAGTGAAACCAAGTATTTCTCATCACTTGATTTACCCAAGGAGTATCATCATGTGCTGTTGGGTGGGAAAAACAAAATGAAATCCCCGTTTAGTACGCTATGTGGTCAATATGAGTATAAAAGGATGGCAATGGGTTTGAAAGCAGCCACCTATACATTTCAAAAATTAATGAATTTAGTTTTAAATGGGATTACGTAACTACATGATGTGGTGTTATTTCTATATTGTAAGACCATAAGAGCATAATAGCTGCCTTGCAGAGCTCTTTGACAGACTTGGATGCTATAATTTGCTAATTTTGGATGATAAGTGCTCATTCCTGCGCTGCTGAGGCATGTTGCTATACCAGAGGGGTTAACGACTGATTCAAAGAAGGTCGAGGCCGTGAAGTCGTATCCACGGCCAATTAAATCCATTTAGGGGCCAAAGTGGGTACTATCATCGTTTCGTAAGCAATTCTAGTTAAATAACAAAAGCCCTCTATTATATATGACTTTTTGGAGAATGTTGTGGCATATAGTGGGGGAGCAGAACAGGCAGAGGCGTTTCATCAGTTAAAAGATATTGCGGAACCCTGATTTTACCCAAGACTATATATATTATGACTGACGCTAGCCGCAGCTTGACTGGACATATTTTGAACCAAGGAGAGATGAGCAGTGATCTATCTACTGCAAATGAATCTAGAACATTAGTCAAAGCAGAACAGTCATACAAAAGAGGGAAACGTTAGCCATATGTCATGCAGTTAAGCATCTTAGACTGTATTCATATTACATATGGATCAAAAAACCACTGGCATGGGTAACTGGCATTTCGAATCCATCACCAAAGTTGTTGACTTTTAAACTGAATCTAGATGAAAATATTTAACTGTACTAGATAAAAACGATAAGCGAAATCTAGTCGCAGATGTGCTCTCTAGAATCAGAAAGCGTATGAGAGCCAGTACTGAAACTGAAGACTCGAGAAAGATAACCGAAACAGTCGAGATAGTTGTGGGTAGCAAAAGTGAAAGGTCGTCCCCCAGATCGCTAATGGCGACACTAATGAACCATCCAGATATAGAAAGATAAACGAGACTAGAAAACCAGGTAATCTGGACGATGGTGATACACAGGCCAAAACAGAAAATACAGCTTAGTGAGAACCAGCTGCTGGATTGAATCCAAAATAAAAGGCAGCATCCCTCAAGAAGTTCCACTATTCTCCAGCAGTTGGACATCAAGGAATAAGGAGAAACTACGATAGAGTAAGAAAGTATAGTACGTGTGAAGGTATGAAAGCTGATGTAGAATAGTATATTCGCCGATGTGAGAATTATCAAAAGAATGAAACTAAAATGCCAATGGAAACAACTACAACCCCTGATGACTTTTGAAAAACGTGATACAAATATCGTTGGTGGACTTTTGAAACAAATGAGGGTAATAAGTATATCCCTACCTATTTGGATCCACAAACGGAATTTCTAGTTGCAGAACCTATCAAGAAACAAGTTGGCGAAATGGTAGCAGGAGTGTTACTCGAAATGATTACTTTAAAGTGTGGGGGACCATCAGTACTACTGAGTGATACAAGTAGTCACTTTATAAGTGAAGCATTGTGAAGAGTATGTAACTGTTGCTTATAGAGTAATGGAGCGTTAGAAATAACATAATGAAACTTAACTGAAATGCTCAAACATTATTCAGATCAAGCACAAACTGACAGGGATACGTGGATCCCATATGCAGTTTTCGTATTCGACACAAAACTGCATAGTGCTGCTGAGTACACATCTCATGAGTTGTTCTTTGGAATAGTGTGTAATATACTGGGAGGTTTACAAAAGAAACCAGGAGAAGCAGTTTACAGCTCTAATGATTATGTGTTTGAGTGAAAAGAGCGAATGACAACTTTGCTCCAGTGTGCACGAACTTTTAATGCTCAGACTGAATTGAGGAATAAAGAATATTACGACGGAGCCCAGCTTCCAAAAGAGTTCCGACCAGGAGATAAAGTTTTGTTATTTAACGAAAGTGTACACAGGGTAAGATCAAAGAATTTAAACAGTCAATGCGAACTAAAGGACCAAACGTTGGTCATACATTTAAGAGAGAATAAGTATCTGACAGTGCATGCAAGTCACATGAAAGATTTCACTTGCACTGAAGAGCCAGAGAAACTAGTACACCTGCCTAATATCGTGTACGGCCCGCGCGAGCACGCGGAAGTACAGCAACACTACGTGACACGGACCGTCGGAATGCACAATGGACATGAATGGATGCAGGTGATCAGGCAGGATGCTTACGTATCCTGTCAGATTCGTACCTATACGTATCAGGTGGCCCATCTCAATCGAACAGCACACGCCCCACACCATTACATCTCCTCCACCTGCTTGGTAAGTTCCCTGGTGACAGGCAGGGTCCATTGCTTTACGAGGCTGTCTCCGTAACAGTACACGTTCATCCGGTCGATACAATTTGAAACGAGACTCGTGTGACCAGGCAGCATCTTTCCAGTCATCAACACACCAATGTCGGTGTTTACGGGCCCAGGCGAGGCGCAAAGCTTTGTGTTGTGCAGTCATCAAGGGTAAACCAGGGTGCCTTCGGCTCCAAAAGCCCATACCAATGATGTTTCTTTCAAAGGTTCGCCTGCTGACACTTGTTGATGGCCTAGTACTGAAATATGTAGAAATTTGCGGAAGAGCTGCACTTCTGTCACAATGAACGATTCTCTTCAGTCGTCGTTGCAGGATCTGTTTCCTGCTGCAGCGATGTTCAAGACTTGATGTTTTCCCGGATTCCTGACATTCACAGTACACTCGTGAAACGGTCGTACGCGAAAATCCGCTGTTCATCGCTGCCTCGATGATGCTGTATCTGATCGCTCGTGCGGCGACGTAACACCAAGTTCAAACTCACTTAAATCTTGATAACCAGCCATTGTAGTAGCAGCAACCGTTTTAACAACTGCGCCAGACGCTTGTTTATATAGGCGTTGCCAACCGCAGCGTAGTATTCTGCCTGTTTACATTTCTCTGTACTTGAATAGGCCCACCTCTACCAGTTGATTTGGCGCTTCAGGATAGTTACAGGATGGCGAAACTACATCTGGTAGCGGGAATTTCGACACTGGCATTCGGGATAACATCGGTCCAAACAGCGACGCATCATACATATCTGCAATTTACGAAATTCCAGTCGGCCTCAGGATAATGTTATGACAACATGGTGAAAGTTTGTCTTTGTAATGAAACATGGAGAATTGTAAGTGGTGGCTCTAGGCACTATGGGACGTAACTTCTGAGGTCATCTGTCCCCTAGAACAGAGTTCTAAGTTATTCTGATTGAGTAGAATTAAGAAATAAATTTGAAATCACGAAACTGTTAACTACCAGAGCTGTAGTGTTCTGACAAAGAAGACTCTCTGTAATTAGTATGATTGCCCTAGATTGTGCAATTTCAAGATAACTGTTACAATGGCACATATCGTATATAGTATAAATAGAGAAATCTCAAAGTCTCAATGGACGTTTAGTTCACCATGAAAGAAGAGTAACAAAATGTAGAGTACAATCAGTAGGATATTGTTTGGAACTCTGGATGAAGATGATGCATCTTACTGTAAGACAAAAACTGATGAGTCAAAGGGAGAACAGAAAGAGTTGCTAACGTTAACCAGAGAGCAAGTGACATAGTAAAAACCAGTTTAACAAGTTTTAATCAAATATCAAATTGCGCAGCGAGAGACGAATATGTCATTACAAAAAGAATTAAAATGCTCAGTCGGCACGTCACACGTTTCGAGAATAGAACTGACAAAAGGCTACAGAGAGATGTTATATTGATAAAGATTAATGAGCAGCAAATTCAGCTGCAATGTATCTTTAAGGGGGGTAGGACGTCAAACTGGCCGAGTTGGAGCAGGTGAGGCACCACAGGACATTTTAATTTCCACTGTCTATACTTTTACAAATAAATTCATAAAACTTTGTCAGCATGGCCAGGAATGGTTCAGGATTCACTCTCATAGCAGTGGAAGTTCAAAAATATAATAATATATTTTTTTACATGTGAAATGTCATCATTTTTTCACTTACTATTGGCTACATTCGTTGCTATAGGTACACTTTTCTTCATAAGTAAGGGAGATTCTTCGATGAATTTTGCACAGCATACAAACCATACTTACAGATGTATGAAACTCTTGAATTTTTCAAATCTATTAAAAACTGTGCTAAACATTGAGATAACAAACCATAAAATTTGAGTTTTTCTAAACCTGAAGTTCAAAATGTAGCAGCTCATTCATTTTCCATTAATTAAATAAATTCTAGAGTTTCATACAGCTGTAAGTATGTTTTGTACGCTGTGCAAAATTCATCGAAGAAAGATGTTATATTGACAAAGATTAATGAGGAGCAATTCCTGTGTAATTAGTGGAATATCTACAGATGATCAAAGATGACACTAAAGATAAGAGTTTTCTAACAGTACATACAGGAGACCATGGTTATCAACTTCTTGAAGTAATCGATTCTTATTTATTCTTTTCTACAAGAATCGTACGTTCTGTGCTAAATATTCTTGTTGCAGATAGAAGTTTATTTGGCATGTTCAAAATCTGGTCACTTCCTGTTGAAGCTGATGCAAGATAACCAATTATTTACATGTGTAAACCCAGAGAAAGAGATACTGTTAATGGATGATGCTAAAATCCAATATGTAAAGCTGAGAAACGATAAATTACTAAGTACAATGGCAGATCAGAGTCGCAGAATCTGCAAATAGGCGTTTGTTTTGTGCACGTGATCATAAATTGGATGAGAAGGAGAAAAAAATTTTTATTACCAGAGGACTGCTTCTAGTGAATTTTAAGTACTATTCTCATGCGGAGTTATATGTGGTCTATTATATTAACTGTAATTGTGATTCTGTGTATTTATTGAGAACGTAAATGTTAAGGAGATTGTTTTCGATTCATGCATAGATCCATGGTTTACTATTTTTGCGAGAAAACATATGTGAAAAATAAAATAGTAAATTACCTTCCTGGTAGAGAATAGGTCTGATACCAGCCTCCTCAAAGGGATTTAGAAGAAAATGAAGATACAGTATTTGAGAGAGAAAATTAAGGTGTAGTATTAGAGAGAGTGTCAGTTAAACATCAAACTAGAGATAGTGGTAATATAATGTATAAAAGAAGCAGTGTACTAAAACGGTATCTGAAAGGCATAGAGAAAAGGTAGCCCTTAATACTATTGTGAAAAACAGGTGAAGCTGAAATGGTAGGAGAATTAACGACTACATTTCTATTGTAATTGTAATGAATGTGTAGCTGAAACACATATGATAATAGTTGCTTTGTGCAAATGTATAAATGAAAAGGAAACAGTCATTATGTGTTCATCATAAAAGCTGCTATAAAATGTTCATGGTAAGAGTTGCTTTGTGCAAAATGTGTAGATGAAAAGGAAGGAGATCATTTCTATTTATAGTAAGAGACTGCTATCTGCAGGTGTAGAGATTAAGGTAGAAAGATAATGATGGGTTCATGATAAGACTCGCTTTGTGAATAAGCAAGATTAAAAGAGAGAAATCATAATATGTTTATGATAGGAATTGCTTTACGCAAATGTACACATCTTTCAGAGGTGGAACTGAAACTCATGGGAGAATCTCTTTTGATCAATGTCCAATGATTCAACATTAGCTGAAGTTATACTTAATGAGAAGCTCAGACAAGTAGGTACTAGAGACGTTAGAAAATCACAAGATGAACATAAAAGTACAGTGAAACATAATGTTAATATGTCACAAGATTCTCATAAAAGTAGAGTGAAAAATAATGTTAGTTTACTGCATTAGAATATCATGGGGATTAAAAACCGAAGTAGATGAGATTCTTATTTGTTTAGAAGATTTGGAGACTGAGGGAGAAACAGATGTACTACGTCTGTCTGAACATCATAGACTCAAAGATATGGAAAAGGTAAGTGTAGGTGGATTAAGCTTTCAGCATGTGTATGTAGAGACACTAAAAAGAGAAGGGGAATTGCCATATATGTTGAAATATATCATAGTGTGAAAAACTTACAACTAAAACTTTTGTGCAGAGGAACATATAGAAGCAATTACCTATGAGCTTAAACTAAATAATGACACTTTCGCAATTCTAGCTGTGTATAGGGTCCCTCAGAGAAATTTTCAGCAATTTCAGAAAATTGTGAACCTCTGTTGTGCTGTCTGTCACACAGAGGGAAGGAAGTTACGGTTTGTGAGGATTTCAGTGCAGATTTCCTTGGAGAGTCTCTTCGAAAGAATGACCTAGAAATATTACATGTCTCTACCGATTTGACATCATTTATTGATATTCCTATTCAGGTAAGGCAGGAAAGCAGCACACTGATAGTAACGTTTTTATGGAACAAGTTAAATTCAATCAAATAACAATGATATTCTTGATCATGATGCACAGCTAGTTCTGTACGTGTCACCGCTGCATACAGTAATGCAAAACAGTCCTTCAGAATAATGGATTAAGGTAACGATTTAACGACAGCAAAATTTAGGAGAAGCTTGCAACAGTTGGGCTGGTATGAGGTGTACAAGGAACCTGGCGTCAATTGAAAATTAACCCTATTTCTTGATACCTTTGTGAGCATATGTGAATATATTTCCTTAAGGAAACAGAAAAATGTATTTTAAGGACACATCTAAACGGCCGCGACTTACTAGAGAGATAAAAATATCTTATAAACAGAAAACGGAATTGCGTCGTATAGCTAGGAGTAATGATCCAGAAACAGTCAAACATTACAATAACCACTGCACTGTAATTAGAAAATTTATTAAAAGGTCCAGATATATGTGCATTATGTCTGAGATTAGCACCTCTGCTAATAAAATTAAAACAATTCGGAATATTGGGATATGGGGGAACAGAGATCACAGGAAGACATTATTTCTATGAAACTCAATGAAAAGTTTGTTAACAGAAATTCAGAAGTAAGGGTATAACACGGGGATGTAGCATTTCGCCCTTACTGTTCAGTCTGTACATAGCAGAAGCAATGACTGAAATAAAAGAAAGGTTCAAGAGTGGAATTAAAATTGAAGGTGAAAGGATATCAATATTAACATTCGCTGATTTTCAGATAATTATTATCTGGTCCTCTGATAGTGGACCCTCACTAAATCTTTAAAAAACACAGCTTATGCAGTTCTGTACAGTACATGGCATTACCACAAATGATAAAGGTAGACTCTGCACAGTAATCTGTTGCTAAGACAGAATATTCAAAATTTCTGGATTTGTGCACTGAAAAGAAATTGAATTGATAGAAACTCATCAATGAGCTACTGAAACGTTTGAGCTCAGCTACAATGATTTTATCTCGGAGCTCTTGCATTTGGCCTGTTTTTGTATTCAAAATCAACGGTCCGAGTATTCCGCTCATGGCCTTCAATTTCATTATTCCCTCTTGACTCTTGTATATATTGTATATTAGCAGAAGTTCTCTACAGTGTACCCCCATTTAACTCCTTGCACCATTCGACGTTGTCAGATACTTTTCCCAGTTGGACAAATCAAAAGAACATGTCTTGATTTTTTTCAGTCTTGCTTCCATTATCAGTCTCAACATCAGAATCATCTCTCTGATGCCTTTACCTTTCCTAAAGCCAAACCGATCGTCATGTAACTCACCCTCGATTTTCTTTTCCTTTCTGCTGGGTGTCATTCTTGTCAGCAGTGTGGATGCATGAGCTGTTAAGATGACTGAGGGATAATTCTCGCACATGTAGGTCCTTCCAATCTTCAGAATTGTTGATCATGTTTCTCTGGAAGTCAGATTGTATGCCACTACACTCATACATTCTACAGACGAACGTGAATGGTCGATTTGTTGAACTTCCTCAAACGATTACAGAAATTCTGATGGAATATTGTTATCTATCCTTCTGCCTTATTCAATATTAAGTATTCCATAGCTCTTTTAAGTTCTGTTTATAATACTGGATTCCATATCTCCTCTATATCAACAGCTGTTTCTTCTTCTATCACATCGTCAGACAAAATTACCCGTTCATAGAGGACCTCAACGCACTGTTTTCAACTACACGGTCTCTCATTCGCGTCGAACAGTGGCAATCCTATTCCACTCTTAATATTAGCACCCTTACTTTAGTTTCATCAGTTTCTTTTGATTTTTATACATGATTAATCAGTCCTTTTTCTATCTTCATATAGTTCATGCAGCTATTCTGCTTTAGCTTCGCTGCACTTGCTCTTGATTTCGCTCCTAAGTGACTTCTATATCTGTACAACTGAATTTCCCTCCAATAATTTCCCTGCATTTCTTTGCACTTACTTCCTTTGTCGATCAGCTGAAGTACTTCTTCTTTTATCCGTGGTTTCTTCGCATTACCCTCCATTTACCTACGCTTTTCATTCCAACCTCTTGCACTTCCCTTTTTAGAGAAAGCCACTTCTTCTCAATAGAACCGCCTACTGAGGTGTTCCTTATCCCAGTATCTATAGTCTCAGAGAACTTCAAGCATATCTCTTCATTGCTTACTACTTCCGTATCCCTCTTCTTCATGCACTGATTCTTCCTGCCTAGTCTCTCAAATTTCAGCCTACTCTTCATCACTACTAAATTGTGATCTGAGTCGTATCTGCTCAAGGGTATGCCTTACAATCCAGTATCTGACTTTGGACTCTCTGCCTGACCTCGATGTGATCTAATTGAAATACTCCTGTACCGCCTGCCCTTTCCCAAGCATACTTCCTCCATTTGTGATTCTTGAAAGATTATTCCTTATTACTAGCCGATGTTTATTGCTGAACTCAGTTACTTTTCCTCCACCTCTAGTTCTTACTACCAAGTCCATTTCCTCCCGAAACCTTCTTTTCTACTTCTTCTTCTACAACCGCATTTCAGTCCCTCCATGACTGTTACATTTATGTCTCCCTTTACGTTCTAGTTTAGCCGTTAGGTGTCCACATATTCTTTAACTAGCTCTCCATTTTCAGCTTGCAACGTCGGTATGTATCCTGAAATATCGTTGTCGGTGTTGGTTTTCCTGTCGATTCTGATGAGAACAACACTATATATAAATTGTCCACAGTGACCCGCTTCTGTCCTACCTTCCTATTCATAACGAGTCCTAGTCCAATAATTGATATTTCCCTGTACTCATCTGACTAGACATCCTTGTTTTCTTTCCATTTCACTTCATTGACCTCCACTATATCTAGACACAGCGTTAGGCTTTCGCTTTTCAGATTTACTAACTTCCCTTCTCTTTGAGAGAATTTCGAGAGGTCGAATAGAGAAACTAGTCGCAAAAGGTCGTCGTGGGGGTTGGGGTTGTTTGTGGGAAGAGAGCAAACTGCGAGGTTATCCGTCTCATCGGAATGGGGAAGGAAGTCGGCCGTGCTCTTTCAAAGGAACCATCCCAACATTTGCCTAGAATGGTTTAGGGAAATCACGGAAAACCTAAATCGGGATAGCCGGACGCGGAATTGAACCGTCGTCCCCCCGAATACGAGTCCAGTGTGCTAACCACTGCGCCACCACACTCCGTCGAAAGGTTGTGGTTGCGGCGCTAACGGAGACACGAGTGCGAACGGCGGTAGCGGGAAGTCTTTTGGAGGAGTGTGCTGGGCCCGGACAGGGTGTGAAGACCGGCTCGTAGTCAATCAGCTGCTGCTGCAGCAGCCGCCGCCGTTTGCTACCATTGTATTTCGCTGGGGTGGTCCGTGGAGCTGTGAAGTGGCGGCCTCGTGGCTATTGATACCACCGTGTACGATGCCTGATGGGACCCGTTCCGCCAATGAAAACGGTGAGTCATGCTGCGCTTCGGACAAATCTGAGCGTAACGATTGTTCGTGAAATGGCGAGTAGGATCCTAAGATACTTGTGAATTTTCCTCTTAAACGGAGCTTAATGCCTGGAAGTGTGTGCGCTGCTTAAAGGTGTCACAAGCGTAGTAGCCTCAAGCATAGCCTTATATGTGACTTGATGGCTACAATGCATCACTTAATTTGCTTACCAATTGCCAGTAGAACTTTATTTAAGTGATTGACTAGCATTATTTTCCTACTTTCTGTGCGAGTGCGCTAAATTTATTTAATCACGTTATAATACCTTTAAATTACTATGTGCAGTCATGGAATGTTGGTTTTACAAATTTAGCCAGTTGTGGGTGGCGAGAAATGATTGTTTCAGAAATGAAGTAACTATCTGTCTTATTTGTTTTGGTATTCTCGATGTTATACATTTACTCATTTCCTTAACGTCAGTATTTCTTAGTCTTAATCTCTGGCAAGAATTCAGGGAGTTGCTAGTAGTTAAAAATGTTTATTACCCAAATAACTGCTAAATATGTAAACAAAACATCTTACTTAAAATACCAATATCCTGTGTTTCCTTGGAATATATTAAAACTGTTTGTGATGCATTGTTTTAGAAGAAATTTATCCTTTATTAACTCATCATTATTTCAAGTATATCTGAGATATTTCAAGCTAAGTGAGATCTGAAAAAGTATTTCCGAAAGATCTCAATTCTTAAATAAATTTTCTGTTAAAATTTGTTAACTGTCAATGGTGTTGCGCTTGATTTCCCCTTCCGCATCACAGTCCTCGTTCTCTCCTTTTCTTTCACCTGGTAAAACCCTCTCCAGTGGTATCAGAGACCGTGGTTGTGCTGTGGTAGGGGCCAGTGTTAACGTCCTTGAGAATTGTTTTTTAGTGTTAGAGTTAAATATTTTTGTTGGTATGGTAAGTACTTGCGATTCTCTCTATTCATTATGTTGCAGAAGGTGCTGGAGCGGGGGTGCCTAGGATTGAATTATTTTTAAAAATCTGTCAATTTATGAGCTGCAAATACGAGCGCACCCGAGTGATAGTACGGTGGCGGATCTTACCACACGGTTACGGAATTTTTTGGACAGGCCGTTGCAATTAAATTCATAGCGAATAGGCTGGGTAAGTCCAACCTTGTCTTACTGTACTGGTGCTCTTTCGTGCGTGAGCGACATGACTGAAATTTTACGAGATATTTATCTGTTGCGAACTCGCGCAAACAGGATCCAAGCGCAGATAAACCATTTGCTGCGTAGGCTCCACAGTTTGAAACGGTTACAAATTATTAAGGAGGATTGCATTCCTTTAGAAAACTCTTGTACCAGGTCATGGAGTTAAAATTAGAACTTAATATCGTGCAGTTTCAGGAGGGAGCCATTGAGTTTGAACATCGTGAGCCCATAAACCCTATTATATTCTGCTAGTTTTTCCTTTCGACACGGTGAGGAACTTCTATCCGAATCTTTTGCTAAATGGCCTAATACCATTATATACCTGCTACGTGGCTTGAACATGAGAGATGCTGAAGATATTACAGCCACTGTGGAACTGCTGTGGCTTCTAGTTCGGTTACAAAAACAGATCGAAAAGCTGGGAGCGGCCAAATTTGTGATTTTGCAGTTACCATATCCACTGACCACGGGGCGATCTGCATCTGATATTGAGGAAGTCTTGCGTAGACAAGTAACGCAGCACGATTTATGAAATGGCATCACTAGGAATAAAGTTTCTGCTCAGATTAAATGCAAGGTGGTTACTAGATATTTTCTTCGTGTTCAGCGCCAGAACGACTATCTCTAGGGATATAGTGATGCATATACAGATTGCTAGTAATACTTTACAAATAGGTGTGAGTCAACAGGAAGCTACTGAGAACATCTTATAAGGCATTAAAGCAGACAATAGATCACCCCTAATGCTCTGTGAGAAACCAGCCACCTTTGCCGAATTGGACAGACGGTACTGAACATCGATTATGTGCTTTTTGGGAAAAACTACGGGTAGGAGTAACGGTTATTTGTGTTGAGTCCGCCGACGTGTCCGCCTCCGGAAAGGATAGGATCGTTAAAATCAAACGCTCTTTAGGTTACCATGGATCCTTGCCAAATACGCGTTTCGAGGGTTAAGCCGCCTATTACAGCTTGTAACCGTATCGGGGCATCCGTTAATTCCCTTTTGTCTGTGCCGAACTCAACCACAAATCGGTATGCGCCTTAATCGATTCCTGGAGGAGCCTTTCACTGATTGAATACTATTGTTACCTTCAGAATATTAATATTTCCAAACTCCCCGCCTTGCAACCGGAACGGCAGGGATGTCGTACCGCCAATGGCAAGCTGTTGCCTCTTGTTGGTCTTTGCAGGGCGAGTGATTTTATTCAAGGTTTACCGTTTTGTGGTCACTGGACAGTTATGGGCCAAAATTATTTTGGGTGTGGTTGGACTCACTTACAGGTCTAATTTTGAATTATTTGAAGAGAGGTACCTTCGTCTTGCCGTCAGCGAAGATTTAAGTTGTCACTGCATGCGGGTAAATGGGTTTAATGAGCAGAGATTGTTAATTTCAAGTGCACTATTTTGTGGATGTTGAGCCTCATGCCTTGTTATGGGTTTCTCATAAATACACTAAAGTTTTAACCGACAGACAGGGCGTCACTTTTAGGATCAAATATAGGATTCGTCTTACCGATTACATTCCGCTGTGTAGTCCCTTATCGGCTGTCGCCCCTAAGTTCTTGCAGCAGCTCCTTTAGTAGATGCTTCGGGATGGCTTTCTACCGCTCTCTACGCCTCGCACATTGTTTTGGTACTCAAGAGCCAGGTATCGATGTATCGATCGGTTATCGATTATCGGGTATTAAATAAAATGGTTGTTCTTGAGTCAGCTCCATTATCTGACTTCGACCAATGGTAGTCACTTCTTTCCTGTGTTGGGTCGTAATCAAACCTACCACAAAATCCAGTTGACTGAGTATTCGAAACAGATTATACAGATTTGAATTTATTTTAATTTAACAATATTAAAAAGAGACGCAGCGGTCCTTTCTAAACTTTGGGATAATGTCTTGGGGGATTTAAGGCATAAATCTGTTCATCATTATTTAGATTAAGTTGTCGTCTAGTGTGCCACCTTCGAATAGCCCTTACATCATCTTGAAGGTTCTGTGTCGCTTTCGCGATGCCGGGTTTTCCGGTAAGCCGTCAAAGATTACTGTAGCTAAAGAGCAAATTTTCTTTCTTGGAGATCTGGGCTCAGTTGGGGGTCTGTATAGATTCGGATCTACAGACGTTTCTCCCCCCCCACCCCCCACCCCCACCCTTTCCACCCCCCTAATTTTTAGAAAATTCGATACCCAACTGTGTGAGCTGATTAAAGGTGTCACAAGTGTAGTAGCCTCAAGCATAGCCTAGCATGTGACTTTATAGTATAGCCTGGTCAGCTGAATTACATTGGCTGGTCTGTTAAGATTCACCAGTGTAAACGCCCGCTTGCCGTGTTGTGCTTGCAGTAATTACATATACTGAACCTTATTAGTGCAGACTGGCAGTAACTTGGTACATAATGCTTTCATTCTTGTCAGATAACGGAGAACGAGCCCCGTTAAGCAATGTAGGCTTCCTGTGTGGCCAACTGGTGCTCGTTAATAATGTTAATCTGTTTTACCTCAGCTCCTGCAATTTGTCACCTTTTGCCCCATGTTTCTGGGCAAGCAATTTAGTTTGCTTGTGGCGGTCCAAATGGTCTGAGTCAATCAGTTGATGGAGGATGCAAACTGCCCAATGCAGTAACCGTATTTGTAATATTGCCGTGACAAAGGAGTTCGTTGCTGCCTTAGCCTCGGATTGTGGACTAAGTTATGTACGTAACAGAAAGATTAAAATTTTTATGTTCAAAGGCTTCTCTTAAAATACCTCGCTTAATTTGCTTGCCTCTGGACAACACAACTGTATTTAAGTGTATGGCCAGCAGGATTTTCTTACGCTCTGTGTTAGTGTACGAAATTTATTTAATCACGTTTTAATCTCTGCCAATTATTAGTAGCCAATTACTGAATGTTTTACAAATTTATCCAGATGTTTCTGAAATGAGGTGTGTAACGGGCCATTTATATTGGTATTGTTGATTTTATAAATTTAATCAGTCATTTCCTTAACGTCAATATTTGTCAGCATTAAGTTTTGGAGCGAATTTAGGGTGTTGCTAGTAGTTCAAGATGTTGATTGCCATAATAACTGCTAAATATGTAAAACTTACCTCAAATAACATTATTCAGATTTTTTCTTGGAATTTGTTAAAGCTATTTGCGATATAGTGTTTTTTAAAGGAATTATCCTTCTTTAAGTGATATTATTTTAAATATATCTGAGATTGTTCAACTGAGCGCAATCTAGAAATAAAATTCTCCTTAAGACTTCCAATTCTTTATTAAATTATCTGATAAAATTTTTTTCTGTGAATGGTGTTGCTCTTCTCTTACCATTGGTTCATCCGCACAACAGTCCTTGTGCTGGCCTTTACCTTCCTCCTGGTAAAACCCTTTACAAACGTGCATCCTTCTGACATTCCTCGCCCTGACGTGTAGAACATTATCCTTCGGTTGGTTATTCATTCTTGTTCTCATGATCACCTCGTCCTCGTCAGGCCCTTCCCGGAGATTCGAATGTGGTACTTGTCAGGAATATTTTGCCAACGGAGAAATCATCATAAAACTTTTTCATTTATATGCCATATGTCCTGTAGATATGCATTATGTGTCTTTAATGCAGTAGTTTTCATTGTCTACCAATGCTGCTGATCATTGCTGACTCTTACGCCTTTAGGGGCAGTTTCTCACTCCAAGGGTAAGAGTGCCCAAAACCTCTGTCTGCTCCTCCGCTTTCTTTGACAAGGATTTTGGCTGAATGAGGTGATTTCTTACGCCATGAGTTTTCGGTTGCTATTTTAATTCGAAATTTAAGCTATGGCAGGGTTTTAACTCGTACCAAGGCCTTTTTGATTATTTATCAAAGATGCTGAGGACCTTTTGACTACTAATCAAAGACATGACCCTTAGACCGCAGGTACATAGAATTCAACAATTCATAAAGATGAAGGAGGGGGAGGAGGAGATCGACAAAGAGAGGTGGGACAAGGGGTACACTTAGAGGGGGTGGAGGTCATATGAACAGAGAGGGAAGGACTAAATGGAGAGAGGAGAGGTGCAGATTTATGGATATAGGGGGAAAGAGAAGATGCACAGACTGAGAGTGGCAGGGGGAGATGAACAGAGGGGATAGGAAGAGAAGGATATGCAGTGGGGGTTGGAGTAAGTGAAGAGAGAGCTGTATGTATGAGATGGATAGACGGGGTAGAAGATGGACAGAAAGAGGTGCTGGAAGAGATGGACAAAGAAAGTTGCTGAAGGAGTTGGCCAGAGTGAGAGGGGAGAAGGAGATGGAAAGAAAGAGACAAGAGAAGGTGATTAACTTACAGGCAGAGGAGAAGATGGAAGGAGGAGTAAGGAGCAGATTGATAGAGGGCGGA
Source organism: Schistocerca gregaria (assembly GCF_023897955.1). Lineage (NCBI taxonomy): Eukaryota > Metazoa > Arthropoda > Insecta > Orthoptera > Acrididae > Schistocerca > Schistocerca gregaria. The sequence goes on from NC_064922.1 coordinate 676,845,754, forward strand.
AGAGCAGATAGCCAGAGGGAGAAAGGGAGAACGAAATTGACTTAGTTGGTGGGGGGAGGGGTGGACGTGGGGGGGAAGGAGCAGATGGGCTGGGGGGAGTGGGCAGGAGCAGCCCCACAAAGGGAGGAGCAGGAGGAAACGGACAGAAAGGGAGAAGGAGAAGGTGGAGTGAGGGTAGAGAAAGTGTACAGAGAGGGGGGGGGGGGGTAGGAGGAGATGCAATGAGAGAGGAAGAAGCAAGAGATGGACTGGAGTAAACACATACCCAGATTACTCAGAGTACTCAGCTAGGGTTGTGTAAAAATCTTCCGCAATGGCGACCGAAGACTTCCAGCCTAAGAAGTCACCCTTCTTCTGCCAATGACTTCGTAAAAGATGGTGGTGGAGGAGATAGAAGTTCTAAGAATTATCGTGCCCTTGAGTGGTAAACTGCCTCTAAAAGTTGGAAGAATCATCAGTGACCAACGGCATGAGGATACAGAAAGCAATAGAATGCAATGAACTAAAGACACATGATGTGCATTCACAGGACAGTACATGCGGTCTGTAATTGATAAGGTGTCATGACGATCTCTCCGATCTCAAAAAATTCCAGATTAGACCCACATTCTACTCTCCTGGAAGGAGCTACCAAGGAAAAAAAGGATCATTAGGATAGGAATGACTAACTTAGATGTTAGAACCCAGTAGGAAAGCTAAAAAATCTGAAAGGCTCGATGTACATATTGTCCAGTAAGCGAAGTGAAATGGAAAGAAGATGACGATTTCTGTTCATACAAACAATGGGAAATATGAACCAGCAGCCGAAATGGTATAACAAGATTGGAAAGCCTTAATAATAGCGGAGTAGACCAGCAAGTGAGCTGCTGTGGAGAGCTAAGTTGTAGGGCTGTTCTCACAAGATACAACAGTACCTAGTGCCGATAACAGCAAGTTTGGTATACATGCCGACATCGTATGCAACAAGCATAACTTCAAGACATGGAGAAAGGCTAATGATCTTGGGGGATAAGATCACGGTTGTAGGGGAAGAAATAGGACAAAGGGTAACGGGAGAACATGAGATTGGCAGGAGAAATGGGAAAGTAGTAAGACTAATTAAGTTCTGGAACAAATTTCAGATGTTAGTAGCAAATATCTGTTTAATAACCACAAAAGGAGGAGGTACACTTAGAAAAGAGAGACACAGGACGATCCCAGCTGAATTCAATCACGGTCAGGCAGAGATTCCGGAATGGGATACTGGACTGCAAGGCGTTGATGGGAGCATATATAGACTCAGATTACAATACAGTATTGATGAATAATTATATCCTGAAGTTAAGGAAAATGTTCCCAGAGGTCAGTGAAGAAGGTAGAGGGTTACTGAAGTGCTGAATGATGAGACGTGTTAGAAAGTCGTTCACGATGTGGATAATGCGATAGGGAACTCCTAAGTATGCACTTCAGGTGAAGAGGAGCGGACATCTGTAAACGTGGAAAGTAAGTACAAAGTGTTCGAAATTGTTCAGGGGTGTTCGTCAAAACTGGAAAGTAAACGAGAGGCTCTGTAAGCGTGGTTGTTGTCACCCTATTAGACGGGAATATCCTCAGATTAATCATGAAGATGTTGACGAATGGGAGGACACTGAAACCAGTAGTGTTTCAGTTTCACGGTAACTTATATGAGTGGGGCAAAGTCGCTGTACGACAGCAAAACTACAACCACCACACAGTGCAGACTATACGTCTCGCCGGCGAAGAGAAGGAGTACAGCTTTTTCTTCACAAAAAAGCGGTCTTTAGACGGAAATTCAAGAGAAAATGCATGTATTGTTTTCCTTCTCATTTCCACTATCATTCAAATTGATCTGCGTCAGAGTATCGTCCTTGCTGGATAGGGGTCGAGCCGCAGCTTTCCTAATGTTTTTGAGACACAAGCAAAGCAGCTTGTCTGGGCTATAGAGATCTGAGTGTTGTACAAAAGAAGCAAAAGGAACTGAGTCTGAGAGCGTAATTACGTGTCTGTCTACAAATAGCTGCGGTCAGCAAGAGAAGGTGCGGCCGGGCTGAACAATACGGTACCACTGGGCACTGACAGAAGCAGCAAGGAATGTATGCATGTATAATTCAGACTTTTCACTTTGGATTTATGGGAATGTTATACCAGAGACATGCATGTTAAGGTAAATAATACATTACTTTGACTTTGCTTTCGTTTGAATATGAAGCCCGTGTAAGTGACTATCACGGAAATATAGGATATATCTTTGGCATTAAACTAAAATTTACATAATTTTCAATACATATCTATCACATCATTTTAAAACCACGGTCTCACATAATTTTAATAGTACCCTTTGATTGGTTGGAGATACAAGGGGAGGGGTAATCTCGGAAATAACGTAATTTCACGCCACTTTTGTACATCATTTAAATGATACTCTCTGACTGATTGGAGATAGGGAGGGTGAACGGGAAGCACGAAACAATGAACACTCACTTTCAGAAAACGGCGGCTGATAGGGTGTCAATATTTACAGGACATGGACATTAGTATGTTCTGCATTTGAACCATGTCGGACGATAGTTTGAAAGTCAACATGGATACCGCGGTGGATTACCACATATTGGTAAAATATGCCTGCGGCTCTCGTTGTCGCTGGAAACTGAAGGTAATGGATCAGTGTGACAAGAGCAGACGTTCAGGATGCCTCGCACACATGTGCGGACAGCATAGTAAAATAAGTAAGCTTGAAAGAGGACGCATTATTGACATGAGAGATTGTGATGCATCAATCAGGGAAATGGCTGCTCGATTCGGACTAAGTGTCTCAGCAGTGAAACAGGTTCATGTCGAATGGTTCACGGAAGGTCGTAGAACAAGACGAGATGAGTCAGATCGCACCTCCCAGAGAACCTTCCGAGAAGATCGACACCTCAACGAAATGGCTTTGCAGAACAAAGGGTTCAAATGGCTCTGAACACTATGGGACTTAATATCTGAGGTCATGAGTCCCCTAGAAGTTAGAACTACTTAAACCTAACTAACCTAAGGTCATCACACACATCCATGCCCGACGCAGGATTCGAACCTGCAACCGTAGCAGTCTCGCGGTTCCGGAATGAAGTCCCTAGAACAGCTCGGCCGCCGCGGCCGGCCATTCCAAGACAGATACCCGTCCTCCTCGGCTCGAGGGGAACAGTGGAAGAGTCTAAAATATTATACACTATCAGACGTCACAGTTAGTTGCCGTTTATTACGGAGTGGGTTACTTCTTCACCTATCTTTGACGAATGTGCAGAAATATGCTAGACGGCTATGGCGTGTGGAATGACGTCACTGGGGACTGGAATGGCATCCGATAGTGTTTTCGGATCAATCGAGGTTATGCTTGTTTGAAAATTGTGACCGCATTTTGCTTCACCGTGGCCAGTAGAATGGCATCACAGTGACTGCATTCGCACAAGACATGCAACGGCAAGTAATGTCCTTATGGTGTCGGATGCTATTGGGTACAACCAGAAATCAAAGTAAATCACAGTTGGTGTGTCTCCAGGGCACTGTGACCAATGTGACCTCGTGAATGAAGTCTTGCAACCCCTGTAGCCATATCCTTTCTCCAGAATACCCCAAAGGCCATTTATCAGCTAGACAATGCAGACGACATGTTGCTGCACGGAAATGTGCATTCTTGGCCCCACAGGATGTCAATCTTTGCTCAGATCCGGCAGATTACCAGATTTGTCGCCTATCGAAAATGTTGTGGTATGTTGAATAGGTGGGTGCAGTGCTATGGCCCAGTGACAGCCACCAGAGATGAACTTTCGAACCAGGTGAATGTAGCAGGATGGCAAACTGCTTATTTGCTTCTGTCTCGGGTTCTTCGGCCGACGTTCGTGTGATGATTTTGCTGACGTTTCGCCAGCACGAGTGGCTGGCATTGTCAAAGCTTCACCCTCCATTGCCGGAGGTGAACTGGAGCCGGGCTCGCGGCCGCAGACTATATGTACCTTGCGCGCCAACGTCCGAGGGCTTCTCCGCGGTCATTTCCGCGGTCATTTCCGGTGCGTTTCTCCTCTTGCTACCTGCTACGGTCGTTCTCTGCAGTACGGGAAGCCAGGAGCCGTTTACCTTAAGGCTTTCTTCTTTCTTGTTGAAGCTGTTCCCGTGTTTGTGTATTTCTACAGCTTCTCTGTACAAGCGGGTGTGATAGTGCTTCTCTACAGCCAGAACTTCCGTGTCGGTGAATTTTATTACATGTACCTGGTCGGTCTCACTCAGTGCGTGTTCTGCCACGGCCGATTTTTCCACCTGTCCCAACCTGCAATGTCGCTTATGTTCTTTGATCCTGGTGTTGATTGATCTTCCAGTCATTCCGACATAAACTTTCCCGCATGTGCATGGTAAGCGGTATATTCCTGACATTGCAAGTGGGTCCCTTTTATCCTTTGCCGATCTAAGACATTCTTTGATCTTCCTTGTCGGTTTGAAAATTGTCTTTACGCCGTGCTTGTGTAATATACGGCCGATTCTGTCCGTCACTCTGGGAATGTATGGCAGAAAGGCCGTACCCGACATTTCTTTTTCTGGTTTCTTACTTCGCCGGTGGTTTGGCTCTGTTACACTTCTAATATCATTTGTGGAGTACCCATTGCTCCTCAGAACACTTTCCAAGTGTTGCATTTCGCGTTTAAGGTGCTGCGGCTCACATATTCGTGCTGCTCGCGTTACGAGCGTCTGAATCATGCCTCTTTTCTGGCTCGGGTGGTGGTTTGACAGTTTGTGCAGATATCGGTCCGTGTGCGTCGGTTTTCGGTACACGCTATGTCCCAGGTTTTGGCCATCCCTTGTGACCAGCACATCTAGAAATGGTAGTTTGTTGTCCTTTTCCACTTCCATGGTAAATTTTATGTTGGCGTGGAGGTTGTTCAAGTGTCTTAGGAAGTCACCGAGCTGTTCTTCACCATGGCTCCACACGACGAAAGTATCATCGACGTACCTGTACCACACCTTAGGTTTACAAGTCGCCGAGTCCAGTGCCTGTGCTTCAAAATGTTCCATGAAGAAGTTGGCCACCACTGGACTAAGAGGACTACCCATGGCAACGCCTTCCAGCTGTTCGTAGAAATTGCCATTCCACGTGAAATAGCTCGTGGTGAGACAGGCATGGAAGAGCTTCATGATGTCTTGCGGGATACGAATCGGTTAATCAAGGCATCTTCTGTTCCGGAGGACATACAGAGATACCTGCGCAACACAGAAGCCCTACCACCTCGCCTGTATGGATTACCTAAGATCCATAAGAACAACGTTCCATTAAGACCGATTGTTAGCGCTCCTGGCTCACCGACATATAAACTGGCAAAACACTTGGCCTCTCTGCTCCAGCCGCACGTGGGGAAGACCGACACGTACGTAAAGGACTCAGGACATTTCATCGAGAAGCTGAAGAAACTAAAACTTGCACCAAACGACATCCTGGTCAGCTTTGATATTGTTTCTTTGTTTACGAAAGTGCCACTCAGTGACGCTCTGGAGCACATCGGTTCCATTTTCCCGCAAGACATCATGAAGCTCTTCCATGCCTGTCTCACCACGAGCTATTTCACGTGGAATGGCAATTTCTACGAACAGCTGGACGGCGTTGCCATGGGTAGTCCTCTTAGTCCAGTGGTGGCCAACTTCTTCATGGAACATTTCGAAGCACAGGCACTGGACTCGGCGACTTGTAAACCTAAGGTGTGGTACAGGTACGTCGATGATACTTTCGTCGTGTGGAGCCATGGTGAAGAACAGCTCGGTGACTTCCTAAGACACTTGAACAACCTCCACGCCAACATAAAATTTACCATGGAAGTGGAAAAGGACAACAAACTACCATTTCTAGATGTGCTGGTCACAAGGGATGGCCAAAACCTGGGACATAGCGTGTACCGAAAACCGACGCACACGGACCGATATCTGCACAAACTGTCAAACCACCACCCGAGCCAGAAAAGAGGCATGATTCAGACGCTCGTAACGCGAGCAGCACGAATATGTGAGCCGCAGCACCTTAAACGCGAAATGCAACACCTGGAAAGTGTTCTGAGGAGCAATGGGTACTCCACAAATGATATTAGAAGTGTAACAGAGCCAAACCACCGGCGAAGTAAGAAACCAGAAAAAGAAATGTCGGGTACGGCCTTTCTGCCATACATTCCCAGAGTGACGGACAGAATCGGCCGTATATTACACAAGCACGGCGTAAAGACAATTTTCAAACCGACAAGGAAGATCAAAGAATGTCTTAGATCGGCAAAGGATAAAAGGGACCCACTTGCAATGTCAGGAATATACCGCTTACCATGCACATGCGGGAAAGTTTATGTCGGAATGACTGGAAGATCAATCAACACCAGGATCAAAGAACATAAGCGACATTGCAGGTTGGGACAGGTGGAAAAATCGGCCGTGGCAGAACACGCACTGAGTGAGACCGACCAGGTACATGTAATAAAATTCACCGACACGGAAGTTCTGGCTGTAGAGAAGCACTATCACACCCGCTTGTACAGAGAAGCTGTAGAAATACACAAACACGGGAACAGCTTCAACAAGAAAGAAGAAAGCCTTAAGGTAAACGGCTCCTGGCTTCCCGTACTGCAGAGAACGACCGTAGCAGGTAGCAAGAGGAGAAACGCACCGGAAATGACCGCGGAAATGACCGCGGAGAAGCCCTCGGACGTTGGCGCACAAGGTACATATAGTCTGCGGCCGCGAGCCCGGCTCCAGTTCACCTCCGGCAATGGAGGGTGAAGCTTTGACAATGCCAGCCACTCGTGCTGGCGAAACGTCAGCAAAATCATCACACGAACGTCGGCCGAAGAACCCGAGACAGAAGCAAATAAGCAGTTTGTCAACAAGTGGCCACGAAAGTCTTAACAATTTTGTATTGCGCCTCTACGGGGAGGAAATTTGCAGATTGTACCGACGCCTTGACCAACAACGGAAGAAGAAAGCGCGATTGATGTCCTCTCTCGCCTTCCTTTCGCGGTGCAGAGATGAAGATGCTACACCGAAGTTCTTGAAATGTAAGCGCCTATTCACCACCGCCCAAGCTCATCGTATCTACAACAGAATGGAACGAGCTTTTCTTCGTGAGCGAATTCACACAATACGGAGAAACTTGGCAAAAACGGATCAGGAACTTTTGGACATGTTCTACCAACTAAGTAGCAGAATGCATCGAGACGACTGGGACAAGATCGACAGCATCACTTACAGGAGCATGCAGAATGAACTCGAGCGCTGCACAGAGCGACAGAAGAAAAAGTTTGAAGGATTCCGGAAGAAGACTGACAAGGCGATTCCCGACATGTCACGCACTGTGGTCAACCTCACTGAACGACAATTGACCGAAGAGGAAGTATCCGTTCTTCAAAAAGTAGGGAATTTCGCTGTCATCCCAAGAACTATACCTGTGGAGGACATCATTGCTAACACCGAAGCGGCCATTCGGACCCTTCCTTGTGAAAGGGCAGAGGAAATACGCACTGAAACAGCCAGGATACTGCGCCGAACTAAACCACCAGCATGCAATCTGAAGAAAGAAGAAGTACAAGCTATTAAGAATCTTAACGCTGACAAGAGTATATTGGTACTGCCTGCCGATAAGGGGAATGCGACCGTCGTAATGAAGACCGAAGATTATGAACAAAAGATCCGAGACCTATTAGATCCGACGACGTACCGAAAACTAAGCGCAGATCCGACGCAGCGTATCACACGGAATACGAATCGGTTAATCAAGGCATCTTCTGTTCCGGAGGACATACAGAGATACCTGCGCAACACAGAAGCCCTACCACCTCGCCTGTATGGATTACCTAAGATCCATAAGAACAACGTTCCATTAAGACCGATTGTTAGCGCTCCTGGCTCACCGACATATAAACTGGCAAAACACTTGGCCTCTCTGCTCCAGCCGCACGTGGGGAAGACCGACACGTACGTAAAGGACTCAGGACATTTCATCGAGAAGCTGAAGAAACTAAAACTTGCACCAAACGACATCCTGGTCAGCTTTGATATTGTTTCTTTGTTTACGAAAGTGCCACTCAGTGACGCTCTGGAGCACATCGGTTCCATTTTCCCGCAAGACATCATGAAGCTCTTCCATGCCTGTCTCACCACGAGCTATTTCACGTGGAATGGCAATTTCTACGAACAGCTGGAAGGCGTTGCCATGGGTAGTCCTCTTAGTCCAGTGGTGGCCAACGTCTTCATGGAACATTTCGAAGCACAGGCACTGGACTCGGCGACTTGTAAACCTAAGGTGTGGTACAGGTACGTCGATGATACTTTCGTCGTGTGGAGCCATGGTGAAGAACAGCTCGGTGACTTCCTAAGACACTTGAACAACCTCCACGCCAACATAAAATTTACCATGGAAGTGGAAAAGGACAACAAACTACCATTTCTAGATGTGCTGGTCACAAGGGATGGCCAAAACCTGGGACATAGCGTGTACCGAAAACCGACGCACACGGACCGATATCTGCACAAACTGTCAAACCACCACCCGAGCCAGAAAAGAGGCATGATTCAGACGCTCGTAACGCGAGCAGCACGAATATGTGAGCCGCAGCACCTTAAACGCGAAATGCAACACCTGGAAAGTGTTCTGAGGAGCAATGGGTACTCCACAAATGATATTAGAAGTGTAACAGAGCCAAACCACCGGCGAAGTAAGAAACCAGAAAAAGAAATGTCGGGTACGGCCTTTCTGCCATACATTCCCAGAGTGACGGACATAATCGGCCGTATATTACACAAGCACGGCGTAAAGACAATTTTCAAACCGACAAGGAAGATCAAAGAATGTCTTAGATCGGCAAAGGATAAAAGGGACCCACTTGCAATGTCAGGAATATACCGCTTACCATGCACATGCGGGAAAGTTTATGTCGGAATGACTGGAAGATCAATCAACACCAGGATCAAAGAACATAAGCGACATTGCAGGTTGGGACAGGTGGAAAAATCGGCCGTGGCAGAACACGCACTGAGTGAGACCGACCAGGTACATGTAATAAAATTCACCGACACGGAAGTTCTGGCTGTAGAGAAGCACTATCACACCCGCTTGTACAGAGAAGCTGTAGAAATACACAAACACGGGAACAGCTTCAACAAGAAAGAAGAAAGCCTTAAGGTAAACGGCTCCTGGCTTCCCGTACTGCAGAGAACGACCGTAGCAGGTAGCAAGAGGAGAAACGCACCGGAAATGACCGCGGAAATGACCGCGGAGAAGCCCTCGGACGTTGGCGCGCAAGGTACATATAGTCTGCGGCCGCGAGCCCGGCTCCAGTTCACCTCCGGCAATGGAGGGTGAAGCTTTGACAATGCCAGCCACTCGTGCTGGCGAAACGTCAGCAAAATCATCACACGAACGTCGGCCGAAGAACCCGAGACAGAAGCAAATAAGCAGTTTGTCAACAAGTGGCCACGAAAGTCTTAACAATTTTGTATTGCGCCTCTACGGGGAGGAAATTTGCAGATTGTACCGACGCCTTGGCCAACAACGGAAGAAGAAAGCGCGATTGATGTCCTCACTCGCCTTCCTTTCGCGGTGCAGAGATGAAGATGCTACACCGAAGTTCTTGAAATGTAAGCGCCTATTCACCACCGCCCAAGCTCATCGTATCTACAACAGAATGGAACGAGCTTTTCTTCGTGAGCGAATTCACACAATACGGAGAAACTTGGCAAAAACGGATCAGGAACTTTTGGACATGTTCTACCAACTAAGTAGCAGAATGCATCGAGACGACTGGGACAAGATCGACAGCATCACTTACAGGAGCATGCAGAATGAACTCGAGCGCTGCACAGAGCGACAGAAGAAAAAGTTTGAAGGATTCCGGAAGAAGACTGACAAGGCGATTCCCGACATGTCACGCACTGTGGTCAACCTCACTGAACGACAATTGACCGAAGAGGAAGTATCCGTTCTTCAAAAAGGAGGGAATTTCGCTGTCATCCCAAGAACTATACCTGTGGAGGACATCATTGCTAACACCGAAGCGGCCATTCGGACCCTTCCTTGTGAAAGGGCAGAGGAAATACGCACTGAAACAGCCAGGATACTGCGCCGAGCTAAACCACCAGCATGCAATCTGAAGAAAGAAGAAGTACAAGCTATTAAGAATCTTAACGCTGACAAGAGTATTTTGGTACTGCCTGCCGATAAGGGGAATGCGACCGTCGTAATGAAGACCGAAGATTATGAACAAAAGATCCGAGACCTATTAGATCCGACGACGTACCGAAAACTAAGCGCAGATCCGACGCAGCGTATCACACGGAATACGAATCGGTTAATCAAGGCATCTTCTGTTCCGGAGGACATACAGAGATACCTGCGCAACACAGAAGCCCTACCACCTCGCCTGTATGGATTACCTAAGATCCATAAGAACAACGTTCCATTAAGACCGAATGTTAGCGCTCCTGGCTCACCGACATATAAACTGGCAAAACACTTGGCCTCTCTGCTCCAGCCGCACGTGGGGAAGACCGACACGTACGTAAAGGACTCAGGACATTTCATCGAGAAGCTGAAGAAACTAAAACTTGCACCAAACGACATCCTGGTCAGCTTTGATATTGTTTCTTTGTTTACGAAAGTGCCACTCAGTGACGCTCTGGAGCACATCGGTTCCATTTTCCCGCAAGACATCATAAAGCTCTTCCATGCCTGTCTCACCACGAGCTATTTCACGTGGAATGGCAATTTCTACGAACAGCCGGAAGGCGTTGCCATGGGTAGTTCTCTTAGTCCAGTGGTGGCCAACGTCTTCATGGAACATTTCGAAGCACAGGCACTGGACTCGGCGACTTGTAAACCTAAGGTGTGGTACAGGTACGTCGATGATACTTTCGTCGTGTGGAGCCATGGTGAAGAACAGCTCGGTGACTTCCTAAGACACTTGAACAACCTCCACGCCAACATAAAATTTACCATGGAAGTGGAAAAGGACAACAAACTACCATTTCTAGATGTGCTGGTCACAAGGGATGGCCAAAACCTGGGACATAGCGTGTACCGAAAACCGACGCACACGGACCGATATCTGCACAAACTGTCAAACCACCACCCGAGCCAGAAAAGAGGCATGATTCAGACGCTCGTAACGCGAGCAGCACGAATATGTGAGCCGCAGCACCTTAAACGCGAAATGCAACACCTGGAAAGTGTTCTGAGGAGCAATGGGTACTCCACAAATGATATTAGAAGTGTAACAGAGCCAAACCACCGGCGAAGTAAGAAACCAGAAAAAGAAATGTCGGGTACGGCCTTTCTGCCATACATTCCCAGAGTGACGGACAGAATCGGCCGTATATTACACAAGCACGGCGTAAAGACAATTTTCAAACCGACAAGGAAGATCAAAGAATGTCTTAGATCGGCAAAGGATAAAAGGGACCCACTTGCAATGTCAGGAATATACCGCTTACCATGCACATGCGGGAAAGTTTATGTCGGAATGACTGGAAGATCAATCAACACCAGGATCAAAGAACATAAGCGACATTGCAGGTTGGGACAGGTGGAAAAATCGGCCGTGGCAGAACACGCACTGAGTGAGACCGACCAGGTACATGTAATAAAATTCACCGACACGGAAGTTCTGGCTGTAGAGAAGCACTATCACACCCGCTTGTACAGAGAAGCTGTAGAAATACACAAACACGGGAACAGCTTCAACAAGAAAGAAGAAAGCCTTAAGGTAAACGGCTCCTGGCTTCCCGTACTGCAGAGAACGACCGTAGCAGGTAGCAAGAGGAGAAACGCACCGGAAATGACCGCGGAAATGACCGCGGAGAAGCCCTCGGACGTTGGCGCGCAAGGTACATATAGTCTGCGGCCGCGAGCCCGGCTCCAGTTCACCTCCGGCAATGGAGGGTGAAGCTTTGACAATGCCAGCCACTCGTGCTGGCGAAACGTCAGCAAAATCATCACACGAACGTCGGCCGAAGAACCCGAGACAGAAGCAAATAAGCAGTTTGTCAACAAGTGGCCACGAAAGTCTTAACAATTTTGTATTGCGCCTCTACGGGGAGGAAATTTGCAGATTGTACCGACGCCTTGGCCAACAACGGAAGAAGAAAGCGCGATTGATGTCCTCACTCGCCTTCCTTTCGCGGTGCAGAGATGAAGATGCTACACCGAAGTTCTTGAAATGTAAGCGCCTATTCACCACCGCCCAAGCTCATCGTATCTACAACAGAATGGAACGAGCTTTTCTTCGTGAGCGAATTCACACAATACGGAGAAACTTGGCAAAAACGGATCAGGAACTTTTGGACATGTTCTACCAACTAAGTAGCAGAATGCATCGAGACGACTGGGACAAGATCGACAGCATCACTTACAGGAGCATGCAGAATGAACTCGAGCGCTGCACAGAGCGACAGAAGAAAAAGTTTGAAGGATTCCGGAAGAAGACTGACAAGGCGATTCCCGACATGTCACGCACTGTGGTCAACCTCACTGAACGACAATTGACCGAAGAGGAAGTATCCGTTCTTCAAAAAGGAGGGAATTTCGCTGTCATCCCAAGAACTATACCTGTGGAGGACATCATTGCTAACACCGAAGCGGCCATTCGGACCCTTCCTTGTGAAAGGGCAGAGGAAATACGCACTGAAACAGCCAGGATACTGCGCCGAGCTAAACCACCAGCATGCAATCTGAAGAAAGAAGAAGTACAAGCTATTAAGAATCTTAACGCTGACAAGAGTATTTTGGTACTGCCTGCCGATAAGGGGAATGCGACCGTCGTAATGAAGACCGAAGATTATGAACAAAAGATCCGAGACCTATTAGATCCGACGACGTACCGAAAACTAAGCGCAGATCCGACGCAGCGTATCACACGGAATACGAATCGGTTAATCAAGGCATCTTCTGTTCCGGAGGACATACAGAGATACCTGCGCAACACAGAAGCCCTACCACCTCGCCTGTATGGATTACCTAAGATCCATAAGAACAACGTTCCATTAAGACCGAATGTTAGCGCTCCTGGCTCACCGACATATAAACTGGCAAAACACTTGGCCTCTCTGCTCCAGCCGCACGTGGGGAAGACCGACACGTACGTAAAGGACTCAGGACATTTCATCGAGAAGCTGAAGAAACTAAAACTTGCACCAAACGACATCCTGGTCAGCTTTGATATTGTTTCTTTGTTTACGAAAGTGCCACTCAGTGACGCTCTGGAGCACATCGGTTCCATTTTCCCGCAAGACATCATAAAGCTCTTCCATGCCTGTCTCACCACGAGCTATTTCACGTGGAATGGCAATTTCTACGAACAGCCGGAAGGCGTTGCCATGGGTAGTTCTCTTAGTCCAGTGGTGGCCAACGTCTTCATGGAACATTTCGAAGCACAGGCACTGGACTCGGCGACTTGTAAACCTAAGGTGTGGTACAGGTACGTCGATGATACTTTCGTCGTGTGGAGCCATGGTGAAGAACAGCTCGGTGACTTCCTAAGACACTTGAACAACCTCCACGCCAACATAAAATTTACCATGGAAGTGGAAAAGGACAACAAACTACCATTTCTAGATGTGCTGGTCACAAGGGATGGCCAAAACCTGGGACATAGCGTGTACCGAAAACCGACGCACACGGACCGATATCTGCACAAACTGTCAAACCACCACCCGAGCCAGAAAAGAGGCATGATTCAGACGCTCGTAACGCGAGCAGCACGAATATGTGAGCCGCAGCACCTTAAACGCGAAATGCAACACCTGGAAAGTGTTCTGAGGAGCAATGGGTACTCCACAAATGATATTAGAAGTGTAACAGAGCCAAACCACCGGCGAAGTAAGAAACCAGAAAAAGAAATGTCGGGTACGGCCTTTCTGCCATACATTCCCAGAGTGACGGACAGAATCGGCCGTATATTACACAAGCACGGCGTAAAGACAATTTTCAAACCGACAAGGAAGATCAAAGAATGTCTTAGATCGGCAAAGGATAAAAGGGACCCACTTGCAATGTCAGGAATATACCGCTTACCATGCACATGCGGGAAAGTTTATGTCGGAATGACTGGAAGATCAATCAACACCAGGATCAAAGAACATAAGCGACATTGCAGGTTGGGACAGGTGGAAAAATCGGCCGTGGCAGAACACGCACTGAGTGAGACCGACCAGGTACATGTAATAAAATTCACCGACACGGAAGTTCTGGCTGTAGAGAAGCACTATCACACCCGCTTGTACAGAGAAGCTGTAGAAATACACAAACACGGGAACAGCTTCAACAAGAAAGAAGAAAGCCTTAAGGTAAACGGCTCCTGGCTTCCCGTACTGCAGAGAACGACCGTAGCAGGTAGCAAGAGGAGAAACGCACCGGAAATGACCGCGGAAATGACCGCGGAGAAGCCCTCGGACGTTGGCGCGCAAGGTACATATAGTCTGCGGCCGCGAGCCCGGCTCCAGTTCACCTCCGGCAATGGAGGGTGAAGCTTTGACAATGCCAGCCACTCGTGCTGGCGAAACGTCAGCAAAATCATCACACGAACGTCGGCCGAAGAACCCGAGACAGAAGCAAATAAGCAGTTTGTCAACAAGTGGCCACGAAAGTCTTAACAATTTTGTATTGCGCCTCTACGGGGAGGAAATTTGCAGATTGTACCGACGCCTTGGCCAACAACGGAAGAAGAAAGCGCGATTGATGTCCTCACTCGCCTTCCTTTCGCGGTGCAGAGATGAAGATGCTACACCGAAGTTCTTGAAATGTAAGCGCCTATTCACCACCGCCCAAGCTCATCGTATCTACAACAGAATGGAACGAGCTTTTCTTCGTGAGCGAATTCACACAATACGGAAAACTTGGCAAAAACGGATCAGGAACTTTTGGACATGTTCTACCAACTAAGTAGCAGAATGCATCGAGACGACTGGGACAAGATCGACAGCATCACTTACAGGAGCATGCAGAATGAACTCGAGCGCTGCACAGAGCGACAGAAGAAAAAGTTTGAAGGATTCCGGAAGAAGACTGACAAGGCGATTCCCGACATGTCACGCACTGTGGTCAACCTCACTGAACGACAATTGACCGAAGAGGAAGTATCCGTTCTTCAAAAAGGAGGGAATTTCGCTGTCATCCCAAGAACTATACCTGTGGAGGACATCATTGCTAACACCGAAGCGGCCATTCGGACCCTTCCTTGTGAAAGGGCAGAGGAAATACGCACTGAAACAGCCAGGATACTGCGCCGAGCTAAACCACCAGCATGCAATCTGAAGAAAGAAGAAGTACAAGCTATTAAGAATCTTAACGCTGACAAGAGTATTTTGGTACTGCCTGCCGATAAGGGGAATGCGACCGTCGTAATGAAGACCGAAGATTATGAACAAAAGATCCGAGACCTATTAGATCCGACGACGTACCGAAAACTAAGCGCAGATCCGACGCAGCGTATCACACGGAATACGAATCGGTTAATCAAGGCATCTTCTGTTCCGGAGGACATACAGAGATACCTGCGCAACACAGAAGCCCTACCACCTCGCCTGTATGGATTACCTAAGATCCATAAGAACAACGTTCCATTAAGACCGAATGTTAGCGCTCCTGGCTCACCGACATATAAACTGGCAAAACACTTGGCCTCTCTGCTCCAGCCGCACGTGGGGAAGACCGACACGTACGTAAAGGACTCAGGACATTTCATCGAGAAGCTGAAGAAACTAAAACTTGCACCAAACGACATCCTGGTCAGCTTTGATATTGTTTCTTTGTTTACGAAAGTGCCACTCAGTGACGCTCTGGAGCACATCGGTTCCATTTTCCCGCAAGACATCATAAAGCTCTTCCATGCCTGTCTCACCACGAGCTATTTCACGTGGAATGGCAATTTCTACGAACAGCCGGAAGGCGTTGCCATGGGTAGTTCTCTTAGTCCAGTGGTGGCCAACGTCTTCATGGAACATTTCGAAGCACAGGCACTGGACTCGGCGACTTGTAAACCTAAGGTGTGGTACAGGTACGTCGATGATACTTTCGTCGTGTGGAGCCATGGTGAAGAACAGCTCGGTGACTTCCTAAGACACTTGAACAACCTCCACGCCAACATAAAATTTACCATGGAAGTGGAAAAGGACAACAAACTACCATTTCTAGATGTGCTGGTCACAAGGGATGGCCAAAACCTGGGACATAGCGTGTACCGAAAACCGACGCACACGGACCGATATCTGCACAAACTGTCAAACCACCACCCGAGCCAGAAAAGAGGCATGATTCAGACGCTCGTAACGCGAGCAGCACGAATATGTGAGCCGCAGCACCTTAAACGCGAAATGCAACACCTGGAAAGTGTTCTGAGGAGCAATGGGTACTCCACAAATGATATTAGAAGTGTAACAGAGCCAAACCACCGGCGAAGTAAGAAACCAGAAAAAGAAATGTCGGGTACGGCCTTTCTGCCATACATTCCCAGAGTGACGGACAGAATCGGCCGTATATTACACAAGCACGGCGTAAAGACAATTTTCAAACCGACAAGGAAGATCAAAGAATGTCTTAGATCGGCAAAGGATAAAAGGGACCCACTTGCAATGTCAGGAATATACCGCTTACCATGCACATGCGGGAAAGTTTATGTCGGAATGACTGGAAGATCAATCAACACCAGGATCAAAGAACATAAGCGACATTGCAGGTTGGGACAGGTGGAAAAATCGGCCGTGGCAGAACACGCACTGAGTGAGACCGACCAGGTACATGTAATAAAATTCACCGACACGGAAGTTCTGGCTGTAGAGAAGCACTATCACACCCGCTTGTACAGAGAAGCTGTAGAAATACACAAACACGGGAACAGCTTCAACAAGAAAGAAGAAAGCCTTAAGGTAAACGGCTCCTGGCTTCCCGTACTGCAGAGAACGACCGTAGCAGGTAGCAAGAGGAGAAACGCACCGGAAATGACCGCGGAAATGACCGCGGAGAAGCCCTCGGACGTTGGCGCGCAAGGTACATATAGTCTGCGGCCGCGAGCCCGGCTCCAGTTCACCTCCGGCAATGGAGGGTGAAGCTTTGACAATGCCAGCCACTCGTGCTGGCGAAACGTCAGCAAAATCATCACACGAACGTCGGCCGAAGAACCCGAGACAGAAGCAAATAAGCAGTTTGTCAACAAGTGGCCACGAAAGTCTTAACAATTTTGTAGCAGGATGGCTTACCACAGGACGCCATTCGCGCCCTGCATCATCGGTGCTGTCATGCATGGAACAAGTTATCAGGACCCATGGCTGAACCTATGCCTATTAGGTAATGGGACACTTGCTGAACCGAGATGCCTGAAATGCTAATCATATCTGCAGAACTTACTAATTTTTATGTCCTAGGAATATGAACGTCCTTTGTCTAGTTGTTCAAGGTGTTCTGTTTTCTTCTTGGAGATTTCTTAATACTGAGATACGACTTACATGATAGGAGGGGCAGAGGTGGGAGAGGGTTTTACCAATTTCCCGGGCTATTTTCAAGTAGTGATTGGACAGGTGAGGGAAGAGTGAGTATAAAGTACATGACTAGTCAGTTTACAACATCTTCATTGGCTGGCGACAGGAAGAGGGAGAGTGGGGAATGGGTAGTACTTCATGTGTACGTCGAAGATAATTTAATTTGACACCATTTTAATGCCGCACTCTGATTGTGTGGAAAGACAACAAACCAGACTGCGTTCAGAGTGAAGTCACTTACATTTTCAAAATTTTATCAGTACATTATCGAAGTATTCATAACGAAGTTCCCGAATGTATTCCTATCTGGGAAATTTCTGGTACTAAAATTATTCTCGGAACAGACAGATGGCTGAAAGCCAAATCCGAAAGCTCTGAGATATCTACCTATTCATGGAACGCATATTGGAAAGACGTATTAGACCCTTTATAAGAGGGGAAGTGAGGGGTGTTAATTGGAGTTGTCAAGAACATTGTCTCTACTAAAGTCAAATCTGAGTGTGACAGTGAAGTTACCTTGTCGCTCATAACAAGTATAGGTGAAATCGAGTTAGTTTTTACCTGTTTTTACCGGCCATCCAATTTCGCTGTGACACTTTTATCGTCATTAAAAAGAATTCTACAGTCAGCATCGTGGACATATTCAGATCATGAAATAGTATTTGGAGGCCACTTTACCCTATCGAGTATACACTGGGACGTCTACTGAGTCACTGTAGATGGTACAGGCTGACAGATTTTCGAAATGTTTTTGAAGATGTTTTGCCCGCTGGAGTGGCAGTGCGGTTCTAGGCGCTACAGTATGGAGCCGAGCGATCGCTACGGACGCAGGTTCGAATCCTGCTTCGGGCATGGACGTGTGTGATGTCCTTAGGATAGTTAGGTTAAATTAGTTCTAAGTTAAGTCGCATACTGCTCAGAGCAATTTTTTTAACATGTTGTCTAGAAATTGGCTTGAGCAGATAGACGGTCCACACGCAATGGAAATAGTTTAGACCGTGTAGCTAAAATCAGGCCTGACCTTACCGACGGTGTCAGTGCGGTGACAGAGATTAGTGACTATGATGTCGTCATAGGGACTATGGTTACTAAAGCAAATAAATCAATCAAGAGGGCTAGGGGAGTAATTATGTTAGAAACAGCAGATAAGCAGTTGTTAATTCCGCACTTAGACCGTGAACTGACATCATGCATAGCGTGATGGTCGTAGAGGAACTGTGAGCAAAGTTAAAACGTATTGTACATCATGCTCTGCAGAAGGATGTGCCGAGTAAGTTGATAAAGGACAGGAACGACCTTCCGTGGTTTCACGAGGAAATTCTACGTCTACATATACATATACACTCCCCTAGTCACCAAGCGGTGTGTGGCAGAGGGCACAATTCACGCCAAAGTCAAATACCCCCCCCGTCAGCTCCACTCGCGGATCGCGCGAGGAAAAAACGACTGTCTGAACGCCTCAGTACGAGCTCTTATTTCCCTTATCTTTCAATGATGATCATGACGCGATTTGAAAGGTGGTGGTCATAATATATGCTCTACATCGCCCGCATCTCGTGGTCGTGCGGTAGCGTTCTCGCTTCCCACGCTTGCGGTCCCGGGTTCGATTCACGGCGGGGTCAGGGATTTTCTTTTTCTCGTGATCGCTAGGTGTTGTGTGATATCCTTAGGTTAGTTAGGTATAAGTAGTTCTAAGTTCTAGGGCACTGATGACCATAGATGTTAAGTCCCATAGTGCTCAGAGCCATTTGAACCATTTTTTTTTCTTTTTTTGCTCTACATCCTCGGTGAAGATTGGATTTCTGGATTTAGAGAGCAGCCCCTTCAGTTTAGCGCGTCGTCTACCTGCAAGTGTGTTCCACCTCAAACTTTCTATGAGATTTGTAACGCTCTCGCGGTGGCTAAATGTACCAGTCACGAATCTTGCCGCTCTTCTTAGGACCTTCTCAATCTCTTGAATCATATCCTACTGGTAAGGGTCCCATACAGAGGAACAATAAGACTGGACAAACTAAGTTATTGTAAGCTATTTCCTTTGTTGAAGGACGGCATCGCTTCAGGATTCTACCAATAAACTGCAATCTAGAGTTCGCCTTACCCATTGCTTCTGTAATCTGATTTGAGATCATTTCGAATAGTCACACCCAGATACTTGACTGATGTTACCGCTTCCAAAGACTGATCATTTACTTTGTACTCATACATTAATGGGAATTTTCGACTTGTTATACGCAGTAGATTATACTTACTAATATTGAGAGATAACTGCCAGTCATTACACCACGCAATTATTTTCTGAAAATCCTCATTGATTTGTTCACAACTTTCGTGTGATACTACTTTCCTGTAGTATTACAGCATCATCGGCAAACAGTCTAAGGCCGGTGTCAGTACCATTAACCAGATCGTTTATGCAAATCGTTAAAAGCAGAGGACCTATTACGCTGCCATGGGGCACACCTGAAGTTACTCTTGTTTCTGTTGAAATTAACCCGTACAGGGCGACATACTGCTCCCTATCTGTTAGAAAACTTTCTATCCAACCGCATATGTCATTGGATAGACCGTAAGCGCGCACTTTTTGTAGCAAGCGACAGTGCGGAACTGAGTCGAGCCCCTTTCGAAAGTGGAGAAATGTGGCATCAACCTAGGAGCCGGTATCTAGTGTCTGTTGTATATCACGCACAAAGAGGGGCAGCCTGTGTCTCGCATGACCGCTGTTTCCTTATCTTCTCAGAGTCCAGAAAGATCATTATGACTGAACACAAAATATGTTCCATTATTCTACAACAAATTAAGGTCAGTGAAGTTGGCCGGTAATTATGTGCATCCGATTTTCTACCCTTGTTATACATTGCTATGACCTGGGCCTCCTTCCAGTGGAACTTTCCGCCGTTCCAATGATCTTTGATAGATGACGGATAAGAATGGTGCTATTTTGTAACATAGTCAACATAAAATCTTACGGAAATTCGGAAAGGAAGCGAAGGATGTCGAACTGTCGGTCCGAGAGAGCACGCACAAATGATGACAGGCAGAAATTCTTGCGGCTGTAAAAAGATCGTTGAGCGAAGCATAGAACAACTACCACCTTAGCCAAATATCATGCCGAGAACCCAAGAAAATTCTGGTCTTACCTGAAATCGTTAAAAGATTCGAAGGCTCTATCCAGTCACTCGATGTCCAGTCTGGTGTGGCAGTAGAAGACAGTAAATAGAAACCGATGTTTCCACTTTCGCGTTTAAGGAGGGGATCACACAGCAGAATCATTTTACCATCACACAGACTCGGTATGGAGGATATAGTAATACGTATTTCTGGCGTAGAGAATCAACTGAAAGAGTTGAAATCAAGTAAATCACTACGTTCGGATGTAATCCTAATTCGGATTTAAATAGAGTACTCTGCGATATTGGTCCCTTACTTAGCTTGCATTTATCGCGAATCTCTCGCCCAGCGTAAAGTCCCAAGCGTCTGGAAAAAAGCGGCGTGACTCCTCTATATAAGAAGAGTGAAAGAACGGACCCACAAAATTGCAGACAAATAAACATGACATCCGTTTGCTGCAGTATTCTTGCACATATTCTCTTTTCAAATACAATAAATTTTCCTGAGGCGGAAAGCATCTATCCGTAGACGAGCATGGTTTACAAAGCATCGATCGTGCGGCACTCAGCTGGCCCTTTTCTGACATGATATCATGCTACGATGGATGAAGCACAACAGGCAGATTCCGTATTATAAAACTTTCTGGGGCACGTTGATGTTGCTGTTATTCACAAGATTTAGTATTCCTAGGTTTCCGAAAAGAAGTTGACCCGTTGCTCCACTCCACACTGTTAACGACTGCTGGAGCATACGGAATAGTTACCCATATAAGTGAGTTTATATTAATGGACTGAGATCCGCCTCGATTGCGAAAAAACACCTAGTGTTTACCTAGGTTTCGGTGTAGATAACTACACCTTCTTCAGAACAATAAACTCAAAAGTGTCTTTAAAGACACTTTTGAGTTTATTGTTCTGAAGAAGGTGTAGTTATCTACACCGAAACCTAGGTAAACACTAGGTGTTTTTTCGCAATCGAGGCGGATCTCAGTCCATTAATATATTAACAAACGATTGCTGACGCGCTGCAATGTTGAAGGTTCTTATATAAGTGAGTGTCCCAATGAATTCTTAATTAAGACAACCCAGTATGTTGTCCTCGAGGGCGAGTGTTTATTGGGGACAAGGGCATTGTCAGGAGGGCCTCAGAGAAATGTGATGGGACCGCTATCATTTCTGTATACTTAATCGATATGACGGACAAGGTGGGCAGCAATCTGCGGTTGTTTGCTGATGATGCTGTTGTGTACAGGAAAGTGTCGTTGTTGAGTGACTGTAAGAGTATACGTGATGACATAGACAAAATTTTTAGTTGGTATGACGAATGACAGTTAGCCCTAAATGTAGAAAAATGTACGTTAATGAAGTTGAATAGCAAAAGCAGACCCATAAATTTCGAGTTCAGCGTTAGTAATGTACTGAATGACAGAGTCAGGTCTTTTAAATATCTGTGCGTAACGTTGCAAAGCGATTTAAATCAGAAAGAACACGACAGGACTGTGGTAGGAAAGGGGAATGTCAACTTAGATTTACTGAGGGAGTTCTGAGAAACTGAGGTACATCTGTAAAAGTGACAGCATACAGGACGCTAATGCGACGTGTTCTTGAGAACTGCTCGAGTGTTTGACATCCTTACAAATTCGGAAGAAAGGAAGAGATCGAAGCAGTTTACAGGAGGGCTGCCAGATTTGTTAACGGTATGTCTGAACACGAAGCATGTGTTACAGAGGCGTTTCGGGAAGTCAAATACGAACCCCCGGAGGGAACGCAACGCTCTTCCCAACGAACACTATAGAGAAAACTTAGAGAATCAGAATCTGAAGCTGACTGATGAAAGATTCTACTGTCAACAACGTACGTTTCGCATAAAGACCGCGAAGATAACATAGGAGAAATTAGGATTCTTACGGAGGCCTAGAGACAGACATCTTTCCTTCGCTCTATTTGCGAGTGGAACCAGACAGGAAATTATTAGTAGTAGTACAGACATTGACAGTATCCGCAATGCGTGCATGCATGGCCAAAGAAACCTTGCATCGTATTCGGAATAACTCGGGCACTGCAATATCGTAGTAGTACGGAGTACCCTCTGTCAAACACTGCCAGGTGGCTTGCGAAGTATGTATGAATTGTAGATGTAGATTTAGATGAAGGTGTAGAAAGAGAACCTCTGGAATAATGTAATTCAACGCCATTTACCACATCAAATTGCTACTGCAAACTAATTCGTTGGAGAGAGGGACGCATGGGATGGTAAAATGGTTTGATTCCATCATCTTCGATGTTCGGTACTCTACATTCATTGGCTGAGAATAAGGAGTACTGTGCTGTAATTGGTTGGCAATAGGATGAGGCGAGGAATTTTTAAATTCTTTTTTCTCTAATGTAATTATGCTATTTCCACCATCTTTGATTTTTTAATACTTCGATTTGATCGGGTAAAGATAAGGGGAAGTGCAAGTGGGGGGGGGGGGGGGTATAAAACATAACCGGGCTATGTTTCTAAAATTTATTTATACTGATTAAATGCCGTCTTTTAATGTTTCATTATCATTGATGGATAAGAGGAGGGATGCAGCTTGGGGCATAAAGCACAACTGAGGTACATGAATGGTTGTTATGATTTTTTAAAATTTCCTACTTACGTCAACCTTGATACTTTTTAATTTCCAACTTTTCTAAATATTCAGCCATCCACCATCTTTGGTTTTTAAATTTCCTGACAATTTTCAGGATTTCGCACTTAAATGGGTACAAACAGAACCCTTCTAGAATCACTTTATCGTCCATCTATCTGTCTGCCTATTATGAACTCTTTTCTCGGGAACAGGTACATGTATCAAGTTCAAATTTATGTCCCTGTGTGATTAAAAAATTTAGGTTACTACTTCAATGCAATCAGAACAAATAAAAATTTATGTAGTACATTGTGATACTCGAAACTCATTCATCAAAATCTATAAAGTATTTACCGTTGGCCTAGAATTACGAAATTTAGTAGGGAGCGATGTTCCAAAAGTAATCAAAATTCGGGAAAACGTTAATTTGTAATTAATTATGTCAGAGGAAATGTCGTTTAACTGACAGTCTGTCTGTCCCTCTGTGAAACCCAGTTATTCTCAGGAATGGGTAAACATATCAAGCTGAAATCGGTGTCACATACTAAGTTCTATGATCCGTTGCCTGTGTGAATACTTTTAGCTTGCAAGTCAGTGCAAACAAAAACAACAGCCATTTACGTCTGACATTTTGATGCAAACTCACTCATCAAAACATATACCATACTTCGCATTGACCTAGAATCACTATATTTGGTGAGAAGTGAGGTTTCGCAGTAAGAGCAGAGTGAAAATTCCAAAAATTGCTAATATGGAATCGTATTTTTTGTCATGTCATCCGACAACCGGTCTGTTTCAACCGCTTTCTTAGGAGCGGGCTAGTGATCATGCTGAAATATGTCACATACTAGGGCCTATAGTAAATGGTAGATCTAGAAAATACAAACTTGGAGGTCAGTGAATTACAAATATACGTCCATTTGTGTCCCTGATTACTATAATCACAATCTCACTCTCCAAAATGTATAGGATATTTCCTGTTGACACCAAATCATGAAGTTTGACAGGAAGCTAGGTTTCACAGTACAAGCAAAGAAAAAAATTCAAAAACTTTCAGTTTGTAGTGATAGCACAGGAAAAAGTACTTGGTGTGATTTTTTTATCCAACAGTCTGTCCATCAGTTGCGACAAATTTTTCTCAATAATGGGCGGACGTAACAAACTGAAAATTGTGTCAGATACTAATCTTTGATTTTTTGGCAGCGTAGAAACATTAAGCTCCAATTCAATGCAATCAGAGTATACAGCAGTTTATGCCATATATTTTGACACTCGACCTAGAATCATGAAATTAAGAACTACCCGAAACTTGTTAATTTTCTTACATCAAATTTTAAAAAACCTTTCAATGTTGTGTCTCTGTCCATCTGTTAAGACCCCTTTCTTAGAATCTGTTGGACGTACAAAATTTGCAATATATGTCTCACATTGAAGTCCACGGTCCCTTGGCGTTGTAAAAAGTTTAAGCTTCTATGTGAATGCAATCAAAATATATGGCCACTTATGTCATATATTTGGATACCTGGCCAGTATCAATACTGATAAGCGGCAAAACTGAACGAAGTTCTGGACACCGAGAATAAATGAACTATTTTTTTTTAAATCATCAGTCTTCTTACTGGTTTGATGCGCTCTTCCGTGAATTCCTCTCCTGAGCCAGTCTCTTCCTCTCAGAGAAGTGCTTCTAATCTACGTCCTCAATTATTTTCTTGATATATTCCTATCTCGGCCTTCCTCTACAGTTTTTACGCTCTGCAGCTCCCTCTAGTATAGGGAAGTAATTCCCTGATGTCTTAACAGACGCCCTATCACCCTGTCTCTTCTCCTTGTCAGTGTTCTCCACACATTCCTTTCCTCTCCGATTCTGCGCGGAATCTGCACATTCCTTACTTTATCAGTCCAAGTAATTTTCATAATTCGTCTGTAGGACCACATATAAAATGCTTCGATTCTCTTCTGTACACACAGTCCATATTTCACTACCATACATTTCTGTGCTTAAAAGTTACATGCTCAGAAATTTATTCCTCAGAGTAAGGCCTATGTTTGATACTGGTAGACTTCTCTTGGCCAGGAATGCCCTTCCCACCAGTGCCAGTCCTTGCTGCGTCCGTCATCGGTTATTTTGAAGCCTGGGTAGTAGAACTCCTTGACTTCATCTACTTCGTAACCATCAGTGCTAATGTTAAGCTTGTCGCTGTTCTCATTTATTTTTCGATCTGCTATCTTTCCATATCCTGTACTTACTAGACTGGTAATTCGATTCGGCAGATTATGTAATCCTTCCTCACTTTCACACAGGATAGCAATGTTTTCAGCGAATCGTATCATTGATGTCCTGTCACCTTGAATTTCAATACTGTTTCTGAACCTTTCTTCTGTTTCTTCGATGTACAGATTGAACAGTCGTTTTAATCAGAGGATTTCATCTTGGTCGGTGAATGTTATTATTCCCTCTTGGCTCTCGTACAGATTGCGTATCACCCGTCTCTCCATACAGCTGACCCCTATTTTTCTTAGAATTCCGAACACCTTGCAATTTTCTCCAGGTCGACAAATCCTATGAACGTGTCTTGATTTTTCTCCAGTCTTAGTTCTAATACCAACCACAAAGTCAGAATTGTCTCTCTGATGTCTTTACCTTTCCTAAAGCCAAACTGATCGTCATTTAACATATCCTCAGTTTTATTTTCCATTCTTCTGCGTATAATTCTTGTCAGCAACCCACATGCATGACCTATTATGCACTTGTTAGCTCCAGCAGTTTTCGGAATTGTGTGGATGATATTTTTTCGAATTTCATATGCCACGCCGCCAGACTCTTCCATTCTACACACCAAGGTGAATAGTCATTTTGTTGCCACTTCGTCCAATGATTTTAGAAATTCTAATGGGATGTTATCTATGCCTTCGGCCTTATTTGTTCTTAAGTCCTCCAAAAGTCTCTTAAATTCTGATTCTACTACTGGATACCCAATGTCTTCTAAATCGACTCCTGTTTCTTCTTCTATCACATCAGACAAATCTTCCCCTTCATAGAGGCCTTCAGTGTACTCTTTTCACCTATCCGCTCTCTCCTCTGCATTTAAAAGTGGAATTCCTGTTGCATTCATAATGTGACCATCCTTGCTTTTAACGTCATCGAGCCGGCCTGAGTGGCCGAGCGGTTCTAGGCGCTACAGTGTGGAACCACGCGGTCGCTACGGTTGCAGGTTCGAATCCTGCATCGGGTATGGACGTGTGTGATGTCCTTAGGTTAGTTAGGTTTAAGTAGTTCTAAGCTCTAGGGAACTGATGACCTCAGAAGTTATGTCCCATAGTGCTCAGAGCCATTTGAACCATTTTGAACGTCATCGAAGGTCGTTTAGACTTCCTTATATCCTGAGTCAGTCCTTCCGACCATCGTTTCTCTTTCGATATCTTCACTTTTTTCCTGCAGCAATTTCGTCTTACCTTCTCCGCACTTCTAATTTGTTTCATTCCTGAGCGGCTTGTATTTCTGTGTTGTCAAATTTCTCCAAACAATATTGTAGTTCTTTCTTTCATCGATCAGCTGAAGTATTTCGTATATTTTCCATGGTTCCTTTGCAGTCTCCTTTTTCGTACCTGTGCTTTTTTTTAACGTCCGTGAGTGACCTTTTTACAGATGTTCATTCTTCTTCCACTGTACTGCGTACTGCGTACTGCGTATTGCCTCAGAAAACTTAGAGCGTATCTCGTCGTTCCTTACTGCTCCTGTATCCCACTATCTACACTCATAATTAATTTACTACCGGACAATCGATGTGCGAGTACTACTTACACTTAACCGTTTTTTAGCATACATACACAACGACTGGCCTACTTTGAATTTCCTAAATTTTTATTAACTTCCCGCCGTCTTGAATTTTTCTTTTAATTTCCCACCAAAAGCAACTACAGCGATATGACTGTTGAGTCACCTAGCGGCAACTACTCAAACTACAGTCCTGGAAATGGAAAAAAGAACACATTGACACCGGTGTGTCAGACCCACCATACTTGCTCCGGACACTGCGAGAGGGCTGTACAAGCAATGATCACACGCATGGCACAGCGGACACACCAGGAAACCGCGGTGTTGGCCGTCGAAGGGGGCTAGCTGCGCAGAATTTGTGCACCGCCTCCGTCAGTGTCAGCCAGTTTGTCGTGGCATAGGGAGCTCCATCGCAGTCTTTAACACTGGTAGCATGCTGTGACAGCGTGGACGTGAACCGTATGTGCAGTTGACGGACTTTGAGCGAGGGCGTATAGTGGGCATGCGGGAGGCCAGGTGGACGTACCGCCGAATTGCTCAACACGTGGGGCG